>NC_139217.1:301564656-303039656 GCF_055691185.1 Crinia signifera
CTGTCTCTCTCTCGCACTGTTTATATTGTGAATATTATGAAATGTAAATATATCAAAATATTTATTGTCATTGACCTGACTTATGTGTGGGTTTTCCCATACAAAAAATAAAACCTATTTAATTGTGACAGTGAGCTGCATCCTTGTATAGGGAAACATTTCCAAATTGTTCGTGTTGTATTTGTGAACCTCTGATTTATGCTTGATGATCAGTAGTTTACTACACGTGGTAACTCTTCTGTGATTACTATTATAAGTCACTGATAACCTGACTGCGGTACTTATATGTATGGGACAGATTTCATAAGAGAAAATACACTGGAACTTTTTTTACTTTTACATCTCATAAAATAAATTAATTGTAATCTATCTATCTATCTATCTATCTATCTATCTATCTATCTATCTATCTATCTATCTATGTAGTATAATGCATCTTAAGCACAGAGCACAATAGCTGTATGTATTCCCATTCTCCACTGACAACTATGAAAGCTTCTAAATGTTCTTATTTAAACGGTCCGTCAATCATTCATATATAGCTCTGTATGGATTAGCACCGCAGAAAACGGATGCATCACGAAGGCAAACCCCAGTTTACTAGAAATGTAAATTAATAGAATAATAGATAGAATAATAGATATGAAAAAATATGGCTAAACTTAAGTGGATTTACAAAATCACTAAAAAAAAAAAAATATATATATGTTGGATTTCAAAAGGATGAAATAAATTTGAAAGTTTTAACTGTATCAAGACTGGTGAGTGCGCTCTGTGGAATAATTGTTCCATACTTTGGAGATATATATATATATATATATATATATATATATATATATTAATATTTGTTTTTAGTGATATTGTAAATCCACTTAATTTTAGCCATTAAGCTGCAGCAATTCATATATTGTTGTTTGTTTTTTATGTAATATTTGTAACATTTCGTGGTTGAATTTGCTTTTGAAATGTTACCGGCAATTTGCTGCATCTGAGGACAACGAATGAAAAGGTGATTTACATTTATCCTGTACTATTTTATTCCATTAGAAAGACAAAGCATTAAATAGAACGAATGATTTTACTTTCTACATATAATATAACAACACCTTAGCAGTGGCGGCCGTGCGTTCTATCGTCATAACGAAGGTGTCCTTGGTGCTAATAAGATCTTGGCGACTTGGTACAAAGCTGAAACTACAGTATATACAGTATGTTGTAACTAAAGTTTAGGCGTATTTCCATCTACCGTTGTGTTGATACATAACCTGACCGGAACATTGGTTTATAAAATGTAAATACAATACAATTATGTCTATCAAACAAATCTCTTTTATTGTATGAAGTTCACGAACAAAACATAAAGCAATTTTACAGGGATTTTAAACCTGATCAGTGATTTCCGGAGGACCCCCCCCCCCCCCCTTTTTTTTTTCTCTCTCTCTCGCTAAGCAGCCTAATCATTTAACGATACTAATACAGAAATATTAAATACATCAGAAAATAGAAGCATCTGTTTCCTAGAACCGACAATCTACACTACAGTAAAAGATAGCAACAGTGAGTATTTACAGTATCTTCTTTTGCAAACGTTGTTTTCTTTCATCAAGGATTAGAACAGATTTATCTGTATAACCTTGCTGTAGACCACCAAACAATACTTTACATATTGTAGTATATATTATTTTAATACTAGCTTAGAAACAAGTCTTTGCAATATTACTTGAGCTGGACTGGGACCACTGGCAACTGTCAGATTTTGAATAATTCCATCAGGTTGTCAATGAGATTATTGACTGCACTATGTGTCACTTTAGAATTTTTGTTGCTGGTATATTAATCACTCCAATCTAGTGTTTACTAAATTATTTGTCATTTCCTATTCTTGTATCTTCGAAATCTCTTGAAGACCCAATTGATGGGGATATTTATCTAGTTTAAAGAGTGATACAATTGTGAGAGATAAAATACCAACCAATCAGCTCCTGTAATTTTATTTAAACACAGGGCCAGATGTATCAAGCTTAAAAAGTGATAAAGTGGAGAGTGATAAATAAAACCAGCCAATCAGCTCCTACCTGTCCTTTTTTATACCCAGCCTGTGACACGACAGTTAGGAGCTGATTGGCTGGCTGTTTATCACTCTCCATTTTATCATTTTTTGAAAGGTGATACATCTGGCCCACAGTTTGTAAAATGTAAGGCAGAAGCTATTAATTTATCTCTCATAAATCTCTCTGTCTCTTTCTCTCTCTTTCTCTAGCTTTGGTAAATAACCCCTCAATTATTAATCAAAGATTCGTCTATATAGTTCTCATTCAGCTTACTATCTTTTTTGACAGGTCATCCATATCTCGAAATGTAGAAACACAGTTATGCTTGCACCCTTTTAAATTGGTTGTGTTATGGGGCTCCGACAGTTGGAATCCTGATTTCTGGCACTCCAACAGAGGGGCAAGTGCAAAGAAGCCCCTTGCTAGCTCAGTGGCTCGCTGCGCTAGTCACAGGTTTTAGTCTCCCTCTATGGGGGTTGTGGACCCCCACGAGACAGAATAGCCCCTGAAAGTCAGGCTCTTAACAGTCAGGATTCCGACTTTGGTCTACTGACCATTGGAATCCTGACTGTAGGGAGGCCATCCAGCACCCCTTAAATTATGAGTAAATACCCATTTCTGCACGGTTTAAGTAGAAAAATGCTTCTTGGAATTGTACATGTTTCATTTGTTTAAAACAGTGTCTAGAACAATTAGCTGGTATGCAAAAATATCTATCTAGGGTGGTCAATCCCGGTATTGGGATCGGAGGGATCCTGGGATTTGGCCCCAAAATCGCCAGGATTTCAATCCTGGGATTGATGTCTGATGTGTAGTCTAATGGGGCAGTGTCTGAGCACTCGCTCAAATGCTGCCCGTCTGTTCCCGACCAGGCACGTGCCTCTGCACAGTGTGATGTGATGTTAAAGGTCACGCTGCACAGGGCACACTCGCACAACACCTTCCCCACTCACTCCGCTGCCATTGCCCCGGCCGCTCAGTGTGGCACCCCTGCACTCCCTACCCCACTCACCAGCTGCAATGCCTTTTCTGCTCCCCAGCCGCACAGCCCACTGCACCGACTATGTAAGTAAATGTAAATTGTTGGTTTTGAGTGATAGCGTAGCGCTACACTAAGGGATCAGCCTGTCTGGGTATATCGAGAGCTCCCCCAGCTCTCTTTAAATAGACAGTGAAAGGTATGGGTTAATACTCAGCAAATAGGCGCTCCCCTGTCTGGACACCTAGGGGTGTAAAGAATAAAACAATACTCCCCTTTACGTGTTGTCTTTTTCTTGTCTTGGGATGATCTTCCAAAATCCAGTGATCGTGGATGGTCGATGTAATCACAATGGTTATATGAAAATTAAACACAAAGGTATATATACAATTGGTGAATATGAATGAATTCTTATGGTTTATGTATATCCTCTGAAGGAAAGGTGCGTACCAAACTTACATGAATTATGGTATGGTGGCACATAGGGGCAGATGTATTAAGCCTGGAGAAGAGATAAACTGGAGATAAAGTGGAGATAACTTGGAAGAGTTAACGCACCAGCCAATCAGCTGTGTTTTGAAATATGACAGTTGCAATCTGATTGGCTGGTGCATTATCTCCTTCCAATTTATCTCCAGTTTATCTCTTCACCAGGCTTAATACATCTGCCCCATAGAAAGGTATCTTTGTGGAAATGAAAGAAGGCATACCAGTACTCACGGTGTGTGATAGAGTGATACGTCCATAAAGGTTTCTTTTCTTTACTCATGTGAGTTTGGTACGCACATTTCCTTCAGAGGATATACATAAACCATAAGAATTCATTCAGATTCACCAATTGTATATACCTTTGTGTTGAATTTTCATATAACCATGATGATTACATCGACCATCCACGATCACTGGATTTTGGAAGATCAAACCGAGACAAGAAAAAGACAACATGTAAAGGGGAGTATTGTTTTATTCTCTACACCCCTAGGTGTCCAGACAGGGGAGCAACTATTTGCTGAGTATTAACCCATACCTTTCAATGTAAGTAAAAGTGCTTGACGGTCGGTTGGGGGGGGGGGGGGGGGGGGCGTGGGAGTTTTGAGCATTTTTCAATCCCAAATCCCAGGATTGAAAAAATGCCCCAGGATTGCCATTCCTACATCTATCTCTTTATAATAGCCTATTTTTTTTTTTTTTTTGCCTGTTTGGTTTTTTTCAATGACCTCTCTCAGTTATACTGTGAATGTTGTTTCATTTTTTTTGGGAAATGAACAGTTAAGTGTGCACTCTCTTACAGACAGTTGTAACCAGGTAAACTCCAGTTCTTTATTTTTAGGATTTGTAAACAGAACTGTTTGCCAACAAAATCTTGAAAAAAAGGACAGTTCAAAGCTTGTAGAAAATAACACAATAGACTACTACTGTAATTATAGATAATGGTGCTTCTAACAAGCATTAACCCTTTGAGTGGCAACATCTCTATGAGTGATGCACAAAATAGCCACTAAAAATTCCAACATCTTTGTGAGATGTGCAAAATATGAGTGGCAACATTTGTTATAAAGATATGCAAAATATCAGCTAAAAATTCCAGCATTGCTCACATTTGTTATATATATATTTTTAAAATGTTGCGTAAAAAGATATATATTTCCTATATAAGGTAAACATTACAGGTCATTATAATGAATTAAATTGTCTGGCAATTTTCCCACCAATTTTGACAAATTCACTTGAAACTCAAAGGGTTAAAATAAGCTTTTTAAAATACTTAGGTACAGTGATCAATAATTCTTGTTTGTTTATTATTTTTTATTTGGAATTAGTATAAAAAATGTTAACAGTATATTTTGTAATATAAATGTAATAATAATAATAATTATTATTATTATTACAATAATAATAATAATAATAATAATTCTATTTTAATTCCATGATGTACAAAATTGATATGTGAAAAATGCCAAGGGTTAAATATATGTTATTATCACTGAATCTATCTATTAAATCTTTTGTTTGCTTTTCCATTCTACAGACAAATATATAGGAAGGTTATTAAAAAAAAAAAAGAGAGAGAGAGAGAGAGAGAGAGAGAGAGAGAGATACAATTGTGAGCTATAAAATACCAGCCAATCAGTTTCTGATTTACAATTCACAGGTTGTATTTGAAAAATAGATTGTAAACTTGCGAGCAAGGCCCTCTTACCTCGATCTTGGTTTTTTACTACCCAGCTTGTTTTATCACCGTTTCCTATTGTAAAGTGCAACAGAATCTGCTGCGCTATATAAGAAACTGTAAATAAATAAATAAATAAAGTTATATTCTTTTTATATCTTACCATTTTCGCTCTCCTCAAGTTTTAATAAATACCTCCTTTAATAACATTAATATGTATGGTAGTCATAATGTGTAATGTTTAGTCTTATTGTTGTTTAATTGTATGTTTTGTTAATGCAGTGTGACTATTTGGTCATAGGTGCTGCATTCCCATGCATTGTGTAAAACAGGAATTACAGTGACAATTCTGTACTGAAACCCATTGTTAGGTTCTGTTCTCACACTTAATTATGCAACCAATTGACAGCAATGTGAATGAAACTTTATGCAGAATAGCAGACTTCCCTATGCAAACGCAGCAAAATAAATACATTTGTAATACATAGGGGGCATTTATCAAAGTTTGGAGAGAGATACAATTGTGAGAAGTAACGTACCTACCAATCAGCACCTAACTGTTATTTTTCAAACAGAGCCATTTAAGGCAAACATTGATTGGCTGGCCCTTTCTTTATCTTTCACAATTTCATTTCACTCTGACCATTCATAAATAGCCCCAAACAATAGCTAGTTATAAGCTGTTTTCTATGCTAGCAGAGGGATCCCTTGTTTGTATCACTTTTGTTTTAGTGGGCACAATACCCACAGTGGGCACAATTGTGACATTTTTTCGAATTTTCATACTTTGGCCAATTGAGCTGCTGATTCTGCACTCAGGGTATTTCAGCCTCAAAATTAAGTTCAAAGAAACTACACCTCATGGCTTCATGTTTGGGGAGATTGCATTTTTGTAATTGCCATCTAGTGTCCGATCATGTTAATGCACGTGATAAAATGTGTCTGTTCAGTATATGGTGCAACAATGCTTCAAACAAAAAACAGAGCACACAATTTATAGGAAAGGGGGTCCATATACTTGATTTAATAGCAAGTGTGGCTAGCCCATGAAAATAGCATAATTAACATGTAACAAACTAATACTAATACAGTGTATACACATCACACCTTTATCACATCTTTGCACACATTTATGTTAAAAACAGCATAGAGGACGCTATGAGGAATGCAGATAATGGTGTATTACAGTAAAATTACAACAGTAAGGGACCGAATTATTATTGAGTATTAGACATGATACATAGAATATCTTATCATGACTGTTCAGGTACTAATAAATTAATTTCTGTCCGGATTTATTAAAAAAAAAAAAAAAAACCTCAATGGACAGGCTCTGCTCTCCAATATGAGCCTGTCCCTGTGTAAAGCGAACTCAATCACACTTACTTAACCCTGCAAATATAGGTGCTGGAATGGGGGAGGGGAGCAGGGACAAATGGGCCGGTGGGGGGGGGGGAGGGGGGGGGGACACACAAATCCCCCCCACGGGGAAAAAAATGTCAGGGATGCCAGTCATTGTATTCTGTTGTGGGGTGCAGTGTAGCTACCATCAAAGGTCCTCATGGGAAGTACTGAGCTGGATTAAGGGAGGACACAGGAATGTGGTACCCAAGGCCCCCAATTCCTTAAGTGCAGCTGCAGTGCAACCACCTGAAGAAGAGAAGGGATTGTACCTGTCATTTGCTGTGATACTGTCACTGCATAAGCTTTGCAGCCTTCCATACCCTTTTTTGCCCTTTTTGTGACTGGCAGCTGCTTTCATTGGGAGATGCCATAAGGAGGATTCAGTCTTCAGCAGGTTCAGTAATCCTGGTAACTCCCCGGCTCAAGTCATTCTTCATTTATTCAACCATTAGCCTAAATTCCTCAGCAGAGAGACCCAGGAGGAGGCCACAACCTGCATGGTAGGGCTGCTAAAGACCAGGGTATGGGTAAAAACCGGACCCAGACAAGACCCTGGACTGCCGGTCCAGACATCAAAATCTGCAGTCCGGAGCTTGTAGTGTCCGGTCCGGGGGGTGTCCCATACTGGGGGTGTCCTGTCAGGGGGGCTACCTGTGACAGCTGTCACCACCGAGAGGGGGAGGGGGAGAATAAAGCCTCCCTGTATGGTCCAGGGCAGGCATGTAGCAAAAACCGGAATGGTCCAAATCACACTGGGAGGCTGTAATCTCCCCTTAGTTGTCGCAGGCAGCCCCCTGACAGAACACCCCCAGGATGGGACAACCTGCACATTTACAGTTACCTATCACTAGATCAGTGATTTTCAACCTTTTTACCTTGCGGCACACTAAATAAGATTTTAAAATTGCCAAGGCACACCATGAGATCCCCACAGGGAAAAACACATTGGCCCCCACAGGAAAAAAACAAACCTATTGCCCCCCATATAAAAAACAATCACACTGGTCCCCACAGGTAACACAAATAAAATACACACGCCCTTTAAATTAAAAGAAGAGACCAGTAAATAATACATGAACTGGTGGTTGCTGTAAACTAGTTTGGGCATCTCTAGATCTGGGGGCACACTTGAGAACAACTCATGGCACACTAGTGTGCCACGGCACAGTGGTTGAAAAACACTGCACTAGATCCACAGATACCCAAGACCCACAGCCAGATCCACAAAATCTGGCTACATGACAGGTCTATGTAGTCAGTGACAGCAGTAATGGGACTGGGGGCGGGATGCATTAATATACATTGCTGCCCCTTGCCACTCAGCCGCAGCGATGCTAGCGCATATGTATTAACATATGCGGCTAGCATCGCAGTGCAGTGTGTGGGGGGTCTCCGTCACCTCCCTGGGCACCTCCTCCTCCCCTCATGCTGGGACAGCTAAACAGGCTGTCCCCAGTGCCTCCTCCTTCCCCCCTGCAGCCAGAAGGACATCCGGCTGCGTTGCTAGGGGAGGAGGGGTTTACCTTCCGGGTCCAGGAGGACCTGCAGGAAGGTAAGCCGGGGAGAGGGGGGTCGGCAGAGGTTTGTGGCAGGTGGCGATAGAAAACCATAGGCTTCTATAGGGTATCACCACCCAAAGGTGGCGTGACCCTGCCCTGCGATTACCCGGCGGCTGGGTATTCTTACATTAGAGAATGCGGTAAAAGCCCCAAAAACGAGTATTTTACCACATTTTTAGCTTAATACATCCCGCCCTGGGAGAGGAGGAGGAGGAATACCTATGATTCATAGTTAAACACTGGAACGATTCCATCACAGTTATCTGATGGTTTCTATTATGAGCATACATTGGAACCAGAGCTGTGGTTGACAGGCTGCAAGCATTTGGGGGTAGGAACAGAGTATATCTCCGAAGGTGGAAGCATATTGCCTTTGCTTCTGGTGTATGCGGAAGCCAGCAACTGTGTGCTGGAATGCAGATTTACTATGCAGATTAGTCGTATTAGCCATTCAGAATCCAACATTTTTCTTTTTAAAGCCCTGATGCCTAAAGCCTTAATCCAGCTCTGAGACAATGCCAGAGTGGAGGGAAATGGAATCCTCTTTCCTGATGCTCCACCTTTTTCCATCGCACTGCCTCTCCTGCACTCAGCTCCAACCACTACAGTGTACTTGCCCCTCCTCTGGGACTATCCCTCTGCCCTTCTCACCTCCTACTTCATATTTTCCTCTCCTCTTTCCTCTTCCTTCCCCCTTCATCAATTCTCTCAATCCAGCCCTTGCACCCAATCATCCTACCCTCATTTGTGGCACCTCCAAACCCTTCCCTATTTCCTTCTGGGTTCAGCTGAAAATGTACCCTGAAAGCGGGAGTAGTCAAGTCTTATTACCCTCCATGCACAGCCTCAGCCAGTGTGGGAGCTATGAGTATATCCTGTCTCTATATGAAGCTTAGTCGCTCATATAGTACTGTAGGTACAAAACATAAAGTAAAAGTGATCACTGATGGCCTCATCTTATGCTTGCACTCAGCTATGCATGGGTAGCAATGTGTACAATTTTATTAAAGTCGTATAAAGCTATACAGTGGCGGAACTCCCGGAGGCAATGGAGTCATATGCCGCCGGGCGCCAGCCTCAAAGAGGGCACTGGCTCCATTGCCTCCCAATGTTCCGCTGATCAGCCCTTGATTTAGTGGTGCTGGTGGTGGCGGTGGTGGTGTTGGGGATGCCCCCCACCCCTTATTGTATGCAGTGGCCGCGAAGCGGCACCGCCCCCCTCCCCGATCTACCCTGTCACATGTGACCTCAAGGCTGCTCACTGCTCCGTGGAAGGGCCCGACATCTGCCTGAGCTAGTGAGAACCAGCCAAAAGCGACGAGGAGCCAGGAGTCGGGCGGGAGGCAGCCCACAGCCAGCGCGGGTGAGCGAACATATCACTAATGCAGCACTAAGCCAGGACCTGGGAGCCGGGTAAGAGACGCTGCAGTGGCAGCCTGTGAGCCGAGGTTGAGAGACATATTTTATATAGCGTCTCTCTCACCTGCCGGGTCACCGCTGGACTCCCCCTTCACCAGGCATCCATAGAGTGCACCAGGCTCTCCCCTTCTGCCAAGACCCCTCTGCCTCCCCCCTTGCCGGGCGTCAACATTCTGTTTGGTCCCCGCTGGCTCTCCATCCCTCGCCGGGCGTCTTCATATACTGCGCCCGGCTCTTGCCTGCTACCATCGACTGTCCCCCTGCTCCTGCTGCACTGGATCCTCTCGCAGGGCGTCCGCTGCCAAGATGAATGCTAGCGCCCCTCCAAGCCCCATACATATATGTATAAAAATATGTCAGGAGTTTTAGGGGGGGGGGGGGGGGGGGACGGACACCAGCATTCATCTTGCCTCCGGGCCCCTGGGACGAACTTACGCCACTGAAGCTATACAATACTATATAATCAACAGAACGAAGGAATATGTACAGAATGTGTGTAACAATAATACAAATAACAAGAATAATTTAAATGAATAGGGAAAGCAGGGGAAGGGGAGACCGACACTTCATGACAGAGTGTCAATCAAAAGAACAAGTACACATTTTCGATAAAAATGCAAATCTAGATTAAAGGTCACACAGCTTGTCAGAATAAAACCAACCTCAATATTGTGAGGCTAAAGCAGGTTAGAAACTACAATACAATCCCCTTTATAAGTAAGAAAATCAGGAAATATTAGCTGTATTAACGATACACTTGGAAGTAGTATCTCTCTATGGGCTGCCATAAAATCCAGAGTCTGCATATGCGCAGTACCCGTGTCTGTACTGCGCATGTGCTGGTCCGCGCGGGGACCCTTCTATGGGCTGCTGCCGAAACAGCCCATAGAAACTGGCCGAATGCACAGTACGGAGGTCGGTACTGTGCATGCACCAGCCCTGGTGATTGCCAACATGCGGTCTGAAAACGGTATAAAAGTTATAACCCATCACGTATATATACCATGAGGCTTCAGTGGTGATGGTATAAAGGGTTGACAGTGTCTAGGTTGACAGCCAATAGGTTGACACAATATGGTCGATATATACCATAAGCAGAAGGTTGACATAAAAAAAGTTGATGCATGAGAAGATCAACATAAGGTTTTCATGGGTTTTTCTTTTTTGCATCCACTTGTTGAATTCATTATGTGGGTTCTAATTAGTGTGCCATGTCCCCTTGCTCCACTACCACCATGCTCAGCATACTTTGCACTTCCCAATCAGAGTCCAAGTGGATGAGGGGATAGGAAACCTTTCTTTTATACCAGAAAACAATATAAATTCCCCATGAAGCATAATTTTCCCTCCAAACGCATTTTACCTTTACAATTACGATCAAACTGTATTAAGCTCAGTGTAAGGGGCATACACATGGGGAGATTTTAGCCCTATTTCTAAGGGGTGTGGATCATTTGGTCTACAACAACTAGGTCAACAAGCATTGGGTCAACACCACTAGGTCGATATGCAGCAAGGTCGACATGGGTCAAGGTCGACATGGGTCTAGGTCGAAATGGGTTAGGTCGGCAGGGTCATTAGGTCGACACATGCATTAGTCGACATAGGCAAGGTCAACAGTCAAAAGGTCGACATGGTGTTTTTCACAGTTATTTTACCCGAATGTCGACAAAGTTGACATGGACACAGGTGTTGACATGGACAAAGTTGACATGCACTGCCTGTGAAAAAACCCTCTAAAGTCACTACTGACTCTAAAGTCAGTGAGACGCTCATGCTGTCAGCACAGTACAAGCTGTATGTGTGTACTGCTGCTGCCTGGGAGGGACAGATAGGGAGGGGTTGGACCACAGACCAGGGCTCCCTCTGGGCCCCTCCAGCAAGTCCAGGCCTGGGTAATTAGTACCCACTCCCCCCTCTTGGCGGCCCTGGTCCCACCGGCAGCGGCATCTTTACAGTGCCGTAACTAGACATTTTGGTGCCCTGTGCCAGAAAGGGAATTGGTCCCCCCCCATATCTAAAACAGGGACACTGCGCACTGCAGGCCCTCATAAAATAATAGGGATATTACTTAATGGGGAAGGGGTGTGGCCACATAATAGTACCAATTCACATTACACCACACATTGCTCCTGGTAGAGCCCCTTAGATACATTGAACTAGGTAGAGCCCCTTAAGCACTTTGCGCCAAGTAGAGCCCCTTACGCACATTGCGCCAGATAGATCCTCTTAGATGCATTGAGCCAGGTAGAGACCTTTAGGAACATTGCGCCAGATAGATCCTCTTAGATGCATTGAGCCAGGTAGACATCCCTTAGGCACTTTAGGAGGAGCTGACTGACTGGAAGGGGAGGAAAAGGGACGGATAAACACAATCTTTCCATCTGGGTTCTGCAGTGCAGTTCAAGCAGGAAGTGCCCTTATAGACTTGCACTGTGTACTGCAGATGCGGTGAAACATAAGTGCAGATTTTACACACCGACACATGTTTATTCTGCCTGAATGATATCTGAGCGTATGGAGATCAGTCTCACTTATTACACTCATTATCACAAGACGCGTTTCAGCTTTTTCAAACAATGACAATGACAACATGATGACATATGGGGTGACATCTGACATCACAATTACATCACAAATACATGATGACATAGGGGTGACATAACAATGATATCATGATAACTTTATGATGACATCATGAAGACATCAAGTTGACATCACAATGACAACTCATGACATATGGGGTGACATCTGACATCTCAATGACATCATGATGGCATCAGAATGACATCATAATGACAACATGATAACATCATAAGGACATCATGATAACATCTTAATGATATCGTGATAACATCATAAAGACATAGGTGTGGACATCATGATGACTTCACAATGACATCATGATGACATCACAATGACATCTTGACATCATTCGTCTGCCCATAACACTTTTTTTCCAATCTTTCTCTTTCGAATGTCTGTGTTCTTTTGCCCATATTTATCATTTCTATTTATTGGCAAGTCTCAGATATGGCTTTTTTATTGACACTCTGTCTAGAAGGCCAGCATCCTGGAGTCGCCTCTTCACTGTAGATGTTGACACTGGTGTTTTGTGGGTACCCTTAATAAAGCTGCCAGTTGAGGACTTGTGAGGCATCTATTTCTCAAACTAGAGACTCAAATGTACTTGTCTTCTTGCTCAGTTGTGCACCGGGGCCTCCCACTTCTCTTTCTACTCTGGTTAGAGCCTGTTGTAGGAAATGTTCAGTTTCTAGGCAATTTCTCGCATGGCATAGCCTTTATTTCGAAAAAAAAAAGAAAATAATAGACTGTTGAGTTTCGCATGAACGTTCTCTTTTTCTGGACATTTTTAGAGTATAATCGAACCCACAAATGTGATCTCTTGATCAGGCATTCCCAACCACGGTCCTCAAGGCACATCAACAGTGCAGGTTTTAGTGATATCCAGGCTTCAGCACAGATGTTTAATCAGAATCCCTCAGATACTAATTAAGTCACCTGTGCTCAAGCCTGGATATCTACAAAACCTGCACTGTTGGTGTGCCTTGAGGACCGTGGTTGGGAATGCCTGCTCTAGATACTCTACTAGCTCAAAGGAAGGCCAGTTTTACATCTTCTCTAAATTGAAAATCTGTTTTCAGCTGTGCTAACATAATTGCGCAAGGGTTTTCAAGGGTCATCCATTAGTCTTCTAACACAATTAGCAAAAACAATAAACACTGGAGTGATGGTTGCTGGAAATGTAGATATTCCTTTAAACACCAGCTGTTTGCAGCTAGAATAGTCATTTACCACATTAACAATGTGTAGAGTATATTTCAGATTAATATAATGTTATCTTCATTGAAATAAACAGTGCTTTACTTTCAAAAATAAGGACATTTCTAAGTGACCCCAAACGTTTGAACGGTAGTGTACCTGGTAAAGATGCCTAGTACCTGGTATACTTGCCTAGCTGGTAGAGGAGATGCTGGTATCCACATCAAGAGGACAAGGACTTGTGATAACATTAAGCCCTGTTCCTCATTTCATGTCATTTAGTGATGTCCCCTCCACTTTCAGGTGCGATTTCAGTGATTTCAGCTATTCCTCTTTCTGAGCGAGTATCTTTGGGGAATTCATTTAACCTTTGCTTCAGACCGCTTAGGAAATAATTATTGAAGGTACTTGAAGACTGCTGAATCCTTATTTAAAGCTCTATCAAATTGTTTCATAGGTCAAGCAGATACATCCGAGCCGCTGTGCGCAATTGCAGCAGCTGAAATGCAATTGCAATTCCACCGAAGAATAAGTCGCAAAGTGAGTGACAGGAATTCAGCATTTGTGGGAGGGCATGGGGATTGGTCAGGTTAATGCAGGCATGTCACGGCAGTTCTGGCACTGGACACTCGCAGAGCAGGGGGCAGCTGTATCAGAGCAGGTCCTTGGCTATTTCAAATGCTGTGCTGGCTCGCAAGGCAGTAGTGGCTCCTGATTGGCTGCCAGACCATGAGCTCCAATTGGCTTGCGAGCTGGCGTGACATTTTAAATAGGCCTGCTCTTATAAAGCTGGGTTTCCCATAGCTCTGCCCAGCTGTCCCCTTTACAGTGAGCACACGGCTCTGCCCGGCTCTAACAGGGACAGCGAGCTCACCGCTTTGCCTAGGGTTGGATTTATTCCCATGGCAATAAGCATGTAATGCCCGTGGCAATAAGCATGTAACTCCCCCTGGCATAGGTCATGTAATCCTCTGTGGCATCGATCATTTAACTCCCCCTGGCATCAAGCATGTATCCCTCATGGCAACGAGCATTTCATTCCCCCTGGGATCGAGCATGAAACCCTTGGCATCAAGCAAGAAACCTCTAGCAATGAGCATGTAGGTAAGTGGCACTTATGTGGCATAATATGTAATGGGCATTAAGTTGTGTGGCATAAAGTGTAATGGGCATCATGGTGTGTAGCAAAATGTGTAATGGGCATTACAATGTGTGGCACAATGTGTAATGGGAATTATGGTGTTTGGCATAATGTGTAAGGGGCATTACAGTGTGTGGCACAATGTGTAATGGGCATTACGGTGTGTATTATAATGTGTAATGAGCATCATGGTGTTTGGCATAATGTGTAATGGGCATTACAGTGTGTGGCACAATGTGTAATGGGAATTACGGTGTGTAGTATAATGTGTAATGAGCATCATGGTGTTTGGCATAATGTGTACTGGGCATTACAGTGTGTGGCACAATGTGTAATGGGCATCACAGTGTTTGCAGGGCCAATTTAACAGCAGTGTGGGCCCCTGGGCAAAGCAATGCACTGGGGCCCTTACCCATTCTCCCCTCCTAGGGGTGGGGGGTGCTATCAGCAGCAGCTTTGATGTCCCACGGGTGGCAGTGGGTGCTCTATCTTCCACTCAACACGTAGGACCTGGAGCAGTAACTTCTGCTAATTACTCCTGCACAGGTGGTGGCAGAGAGAACACTAACATGTGGAAGGGGACACTGAGCTGAATGAAGGGTCCCTTGTAAATGACTTCCAGGGATGTAGGGGGGTGTTTTATACGCAGGGGAGGGTTGCATAATGGAGTGGGCTTAATATTCGTCATTTTCCGGTGGAAGGGCAGCTTGTTTGACTGCAGATATCGCCATTATCTGGAATTCGATTTCTTAGCCTTCAATAGTATAAAAACCTAGAGTCCCAACTTTCAGGAGGTGCTGGGGACTTGGGGATCAGAGATCAGGAGCCAGAGCAATCCATTGACAAAAATATAAAACTGTACACCAGACGTTTGGAGCTGGAGCAGGGACCGGCTGCTGGAAGGCTGATATTTCTGGTTGTCGGCATGATAGAGACAAACCGCTAATGTCGACAGAAAGGGGAGAGTCCCAGCTTTTGGAATATACTCCCTGAAAGACTCTTAGTCAGAGAGAACCTGAGAAATATGACTGGGAAGTGCAATTAACAGGTCAGATGTGTACTGCTGCTTTGAAGTTGGATATCTCCACTTCCCCAGGGCCGATTTCCAAAATTCTGGTATCCCTGGAAAAAGGGGATCCTCAGCTATCAGAAAGAACCCATTAAGCCCATACGAAAAGATGGCCCTGGGTGTTTAGCATAAGGTGTAATGAGCATTATGGTGTGCGGAATCCTGGCACAGTGTGTCTAAGGGGCTTTGCCTGGTGCAGTGTATCTAAGGAGCACTACCTGGCACAGCGTGACTAAGGGGCTCTACCTGGCATAGTGTGTATAAGGGGCTCTACCTGGTGCAGTGTGTCTAAGGGGCTCTACCTGGCGCAGTGTGTCTAAGGGGCTCTACCTGGCTCAATGTGTCTAATGGTGCTCTACCCGACACAGTGTGCCTAAGGAGCTCTACCTGGCGCAGTGTGTCTAAGGGGTTCAACCTGGCGCAATGTGTATAAGTGGCACTACTGTGTGGTGTAATGGGAATTGATACTATTATGTGACCATGCCAAACATTGCTTCTACCCCCCACGCCTTTCACCACTGGCATCACCTCTACCCCCTATCTCCCTCACACCTCAACATTCCGTTGCCTGTTCCGGCACCTCGCAGCACCAGCATCTAGTCTAACCCTGCAACGCTAAGCCCAACATCTCCTCTTGAACCCCCAACACTTCAAAGCCTAGCAACAAGCCTCCCTTTTCTCTGTCACTGCCAGCCAGCAGAGGGACTGGAGGAGGCAGGATGGGCCAGTTCTCATCATCTCCGCCCCAATATTCACCCCCCCCCCCCCCCCCCCCACCACCACCTCATTGTTATGCATTTTTTCAGCTGGGTCTCCAGCAGCTTTCTACTGTGGGTGACAGTGGCGGGGGGGTCGCGCTACATTGTGTACGGCTGGCGGTCGGTGGGGTAGCTGTACACAGTCTTTGCTGGGCTGCTGGGTGCTGGCTAATTTGGCATGCAATGCCACTGATAGGTGAGAGGTAGACAGTTAGTCACGCTGTCTGCCTCTCAGCATCCTCCTTCCTCTCATCAGCGACAACTGGAAGCAAATCACTTGGTCACAGTCACTGACTGGAGGGACACTGGCAGGCTGTGGAGGTGGAGCTCTAGTAAAGGCTGGTTGCAGTGCTTGTGGCTGGCACGGTAGGCAGAAGGAGGTGGGAAATGTTTCACCATACAGCTGAATGACTAGTTGGGCAAAATCAAACTTTATGCATTATGCTGACCATACATCAGGCCAACTCTTATCCAACCATCCAACTGACCAACTGTCCAACTTGTCTGTCCCACACATCTGACCAACTTTTTCATCCAACCAGCCAACTTCCACAAAAGATAATATAGTACTTGTTTCCTAGCACGGCGCCCATCGTGGTAGATCGCATACCTTAAGTTAAGGTAACTTAAGTTATGCGATCGACACGATGGACGCAATTTTCTGTCAATTAAGTTTTTTTATTGCCGGCAAGGAGAAAATCGCGTTGATCGCGTCCATCGCATGCCATTATAATGGCATGCGATGCGATCAACGCGATCAACGCGATTTTACATAGGTAACAATGGGAAATGGGCCAATGGGCCCAATTTTTGATTGTATATGCACCATCATGGGTTTTAAGTATGTGAAGTGTCCCCCCATTGTTAACGCCACCCCACTATTGACGCCAACCCGAAGCGTGGCGAGCGCAGACAGGCCGCGAGGGGCAGCGTATACCTGTGAAGTTATGCGCGTCCCCTTGTGGGGCTCGCTGCCCTCGCCATGCTTCGGGCTCGGTGGCTCTCTTCGCTCGTCACACTTTATAAAATCAACTTCATGCCGACGTGGATAGTGGGGGTATGAAAAGGTCGGAGGATGTGTACCGCCGCCCCTCGCGGGATCGCCACGCTTTGGGTTGGCGTTCATCGTGGGGTGGCATTAACAATGGGGGGGCCATTTCACCCATGAGGGGGGGGTATGCAATTAAAATTGGGGTTTCGGGGGCTTTCTACATTGGGCCCAATGTAAAATTGGGTCTCAGGGACCATTTTACATTGATTCCAATGTAAAAATCGCGTAGATCGCATCGCATGCGATTTGGTTGCATGCAATGCGATCAATGCAATTTTTTAGGTCCCGATGCTTGAGATAAAAATCGCTGGTGCCGTGCTAGGAAACAAGTACCGATAATATTATAAGACAAAATAAAGGTTAACAGTGTACCTAGGCACTCTTGGGTTCTGCAAGGCTCTTGCAGGGGTGCCTCAGGTTTGTGGTTTAGGAGCAAATAAAATAATTATAGTCAAATTGATAGGCAAAAACAGTGATATTGGCAGCCAATCATATATATGAACATGTTGACAATCAGGAGCACAAAGGTACACCACCACATAACTGACCCTAAGGATTGCAGGTAGGCAAAAGTTATTTCATTTTATTTTAATTTATAAAAACTTTTATCACAGGGGCACCATGAGAAAAATGCTGATACTCTTTGGCGCCGTGATTCAATACAGTTTGTGAAAATAATTAAATAATTAAATAGCAAGGTAATTCTCTTATTCTACCAGCAGATAGCGCTGCTTATATATTTTCAAATAAAGTGACACTAAGGGCGAAATTTAATAGGATGAGAGATTTGGTAAGAAATCTCCAGGTTTTTTAAAGCGGCAACCATTTACTCTGCAAAACCAGTTGATTTTGCTGTGTAAATGATTGGCGCTTTCAAAAACCTGGAGATTTCTTACCAAATCTCTCACTTGCTGAATTTCTCATCTCATTAAATGTCACTCTAAGTTTTGCTGCAAATAGCAAATGTCCTCTGCACTGTAGGTGCAGGTTCCCAAACTGTGTGCTGTAGCTATCTGGAATGCCTCAGGGCACTTACAGGGGTGCCTTGGGTTTGAGGTCCAGGACCATTTAAATTATTTATGGGCAGATATGCCCTACATGGGGCGACTTGAGCTGCACTATGCTGAGCACTAAGATCGCTCAGCAAGATTGCTCAGCACACAGCGCTGCCCACAGCGCAGAGCAATCCGTCAGCACCAGTTTTCTCTGGTGAGAACACTGGCCCTAAGCAGCGACTAAGTAGATTTATCCAGCATGCTGCATATTAATCGCCGGACTATCGATATGGCCCGTACACACGGAGAGATGTAGGGACATTTTCTGAGCAATCTAGTGAGATCACTTAGAAAATGCCTGAAATCACCCTGTGTGTAGGCCCCATACCAGCAAAACCAGTGGTTATGGCTGCAAATCAGAAAATATGTGGACAAACAGAAATTAATTATGTAAAAACACAATTTACTTATTTATTAAAAAGTTTTGGGTAAGGGTGCCGTGAAAAATATTATGATTCTAGGGCCCCGTGATTTAAAAAATTTGGGAACCACTGACTTACTCACAATTTAATGTCAAATTATTTAGAGGCAGATATGTAATTGTTCTGCTCTCTAAAGTGTGGCCTTGTATATCTATATAGAGCAATATCAGCAATATCAGCTCACTGCTGTGGCCAGTCTGTGCAGCCACAGGCCAACCCTAAGCATTGATGTTCTCTGTAATTGCGCAAATGTGCACTCAATTGTGATTGAGCTTCATGGTTGCCTACCTGACCCTCTCCATGAGGGAGAAAATGTTCTTTTCCTGGACTTACCAGGTAATGTATGATTGCCATCACCTGTGGTGAGCTAGTTAATTGCTGAGAAAGGTGTGTCACCACAGGTGATGGCAATCATACATTACCAGGTAAGTCCAGGAACAGATAATTTTCTCCCTCATGGAGAGGGTCAGGTAGGCAAGTATGTCGAGCTTGCAATTAAGCTGTGTACACACGGGGGCGTTAGGGGCTGAAATAGCTGGAAATATGGTAGCTGGCGACCATATTGCCAGCAATTGGAGTACGCACCAGCGATAAATCGCAGGGTGCGCGCTCCCGGTTTCAGCCCCGTTGTAATCGCTGGTTACCTCTGCGGCACCGCCGGCAGAGGTTCCCTTTCATCAACGACCATCTCTGGTTGCTGATGAAAAGGAGAAACTGAGCAATGTATTGCTCAGCAACATATTGCTAGCAATATATTGCTGAGCAATATATCTCCCCCCGTGTGTACGCACCTTGAGTCAGTTTTCATTCCTGGGCAGCAGCAACATTTGCTTACATTAGCAAATCGCAGTGGAACCAAATCCCATGCACATTGTGATCACAGCACATGCACAGTTTGCCGATAAACGCTCCATTGCGTGAACATCGGCCATTGCGTAAAACATGAATTAGGCCAATACACTGGGTACAACATGACAGAAAGAGAGCTGCAAAAGAGACTGAATAGCTAGCAGCGGAGGTCATAATACAAACCACAGTCTGCCAGATGAGTACTACTGGCTAAGATGCCTCTTTATCATCTATTCACTTATCACCATTTATTCCAGACACTATATACTAGGGATCGGAATCTTATGCTATTACATTAAAACCGTCAGTGGGATGGTTTTGATGGCCAATGTTTAATTCTATGATTGTGATTATCCAATGTTTTGTCTCAAATGCTAGGTTTCTCTCCCAGTGCCAGATGCACCAAGCTTCAAAAAAGTGATAAAGTGGAGAGTGATAATCCACCAATCAGCTTGGTGCATCTGGCCTCCAATGGTTTCCAATGTATTTGGGGCATAGGGACCGCAGGTGCTGGGATTGGTCTTGGGGCTGTAGGGGATAACATTTATATGTGAAGTGCCATACTCCTGTGTGCTGGCTGGCCTGTCACAGTACTAAAAAAGGCACTGACTGACTGAGATGGTACCATTTTTGGAGAACTGGGTCCCGACTGCTTGACTGCACTGTGGGCTCATCATCTCATGACTCTTATTGGACCAGCCCCCAGCTCATTGGTGCTATGGTGCTATTGGTGCTCGTTTTTGCTGTGTTATGGATGATGTGGATTCCTAGGTTGGTGTACTGATGGTCAGCCAATCAGCATCAGCCCCTAGGTCATGGGGCAGGCTGGCTAGCAGCTATTGGTAATAAAGCAGTGAGTGACAGTGATAGCCTCTTACTGTGACGCATGACAGACCGGGCAGTGCCAGTCAAGAATTATGTCATTGCCGTGAGGAGCAGGAACAGAGGGAGGAGACAGAGGGCCTGATTCAGAGGTAGACACAATTTTGACCACTTGTAGCATCTAGAGACAGTGCATTTCCATCATTGTGCTTCTTAAGACACACCATCAGTTGGACCATCAACATTTGCACGAGTCCTACTACATTCTAAAAATGTAACTTTAAGTTAAACGATTCCTAAATACAATATTACTAGTATCTGCTTGACTCTGTGTAATAATACTGTATGTATTGTGGCAGATACAGCATATTTCCACATGAAAAGTAATGTGAACGATTCAGTCCAGGTTTTAGAGCAGCAGCAGCAGCAGCAAGAGAACTAATGTGATCAAAGTTGGGCTGATTAAGCAGCACCTGTGGCTTCCTAATATATGTGTTTCCAGGGCAGAGAATCATTGCTCTTGATGGTGGAATCATGAATAGTTGCCCAAGTGATAGGCCCGGGGTGTGGGCTACGATAGGGACCACTGGAGCTTTCTGAACAGTTTGTACTATGCTCTGAAACATGTATGCTGCAATGATGTAACCATACTTGCTTATGCTGATTGTCTTGCCTGCTACAAAATAAAGACCAAGACATCATCTTTATCCAGTGAATGTGATTCCTTGTCATAGTTATTAACCCCTTCATGACAGAGCCAGTTTGTGCCTTCATGACAGAGCCCTTTTTTTCAAATCTGGCATGTATCACTTAAGTGGGGATAACTTTTTTTTGCTTTTACTTATCCCAGTGATTTTGAGATTGTTTTCTCGTGACACATTGTACTTCAAGTTAGTGGTAAATTTTCGTCGATACAGTCTGTGTTTTTTTGTGAAAAATACCAAAATGTCGTAAAAAAATGGAAAATTTTGCGATTTGCAAAATGTTAAATTTTCTGCTTGTGAGACAAATAATCTTACCACTCAAAATAGTGAATAACTAACATAGACCATATGTCTACTTTATGTTGCCATCATTATTTCAACCTCATTTTCATTTTTTTGGACACTAGGAGGCTTAAAATATGAATAGCAAATTCTCAAATTTTCAAGAAAATTTCAAACACTGATTTTTTTAGGGACCAGTTCAGTTCTGATGTGACTTTGAGGGACTTGTATGTGAGACACCCCCATAAATGATGCCATTTCAAAAACTGCACCCCTCACAGTATTCAAAACAGCATTTTGGAAGTTTGTTAACCCTTTAGGTGTTTCACAGGAATTAAAACAAAGTGTAGGTGAAATTTAAAAAAAAATTTTTTTTTGCAGATTTGCAATTTTAATACATTTTTCTAAGGAACACAGTAGATTTTACTAGAGAAATGTGACTAAAAATTGAGTTTTCATAAATATCCTATATGTGGCCCTAGTGTGCACGGTGACCAAACCACAGGCTTCATAATAGAAGGAGCACCTACTTGATTTTGGAGCCTCCTTTTTATGAGATTATTTTTTAGGCACAATGTAGGTTTCTAGGCACCATAAGATGCTAAAAGTTAGGTACCCCCCCACAAGTGACCCCATTTTGCAAACTACACCCTTCAGGGAATTCATCAAGGGGTATAGTGTACATTTCAAACCCCCCGGGGTTTCACCAATTTTGATACAACTGAGCTGTGAAAATGAAAAATTAATTAAAAATGGGGTCACTTGTGGGGGGGTTCCACTGTATGGGTGTTTCGGGGGTCATTCAACCAGAATCTGTGCTGCAAAATCCAAAAATCACTCCTTCCCTTCTGAGTCCTGCCATGCACCCAACTGGTATTTTTTGGTCACACATGAGGCATTGCCGTACTCGGGAGAAATTGGGGCACAGATTTTGGGGTGCTTTGTCTCCTTCATTCCTTGTGAAAATGAAAAATTTTGAGCCAGATCTGCATTTTTGTGTAAAAAAATGTAATTTTTTACAGAAAAATGCAGTTCTGGCTCAAAATTTTTTATTTTCACAAGGAATGAAGGAGACAAAGCACCCCAAAATCTGTGCCCCAATTTCTCCCGAGTACGGCAATGCCTCACGTGTGACCAAAAAATACCAGTTGGGTGCATGGCAGGACTCAGAAGGGAAGGAGTGATTTTTGGTGGTGGAATGAATGGTGGGTGCTATGTCGCATTAGCAAGACCCCCGAAGCACCAATACAGTGGAACCCCCCCACAAGTGACCCCATTTTAGTCACCAGCTTTGGGAGGGGGGCTGGCGCTGCGGCTGGCGGGGGGGTGGGAGGGGTGCTGGTGCTGCGGCAGCCGGGTGGGTGGGAGGGAGGGGGGCTGCCGGGTGGGAGGGGGGGGGGGCTGGCGGTCGGTGCGGTATACACACACACACACACACACACACACACATATATATATATATATATATATATGTGTGTGTATATATATATATATATATATAAATATATATATATACACATATATATACACACACATATATATATATATATATATGTGTGTGTATATATATATATATATATATATATATATAAATATATATATATATATATATATATAGTTTTTCAGTGCATATATTTATTTTTTTTACTTTTTCTGCAGCTTGATGCTGCTGCTGCGGGGGGGAGGGGGGAGGAGGTCAGCGCTGCGTGCGCTTCAGACGCTCCGGGGGAGCCGGGGGAGCTGCTGCTGCTGCCGGGTGAGTGCCCGGCGGGTTGGAGGGGGGGCTGCACATCGGAGGTGATCGGTGCTGTACTTGACAGCACCGATCACCACCGATCCCTGTGTTACCGAGCGGCTTAGCCGCCGGTAACACAGGAAACGCTGTGAATGGCTGTTCAGATTTGAACAGCCAATCACAGCGATCGCCGACCGGGGGGGGCACCCCTGCCCCCCCTGGGCGGCGAGGGGGGATGTCTGCTGTCAGGGACAGCAGACATCACCTAACTGTCACTGCGTCTCTAGACGCAGTGACAGTTAGAAGTCATGACGTATATATACGTCATGTGTCGGGAAGTACTTCCCGACCATGACGTATATATACGTCAAATGTCGTGAAGGGGTTAACCTGATTGTTGTAAAATGAGCCCAGGAGTCTGGGTAGTATCACCCCTGGGTATATGTACTGTGGCATTCTGTCTCCACAGTAATTACTATATAGTTGCACAAAATCTCCCAGCATGCTCCTCTGTGATTTAATGTTTCTTTAGAATTACTACCCAGTAGGACTATATCTTCCAGCATGCTCATCTGGGACTTTCTATTTGTTGGCCCTGTGAAAAGAACATGCATTCAGTTATGTTTTATTGTGGCTTTAAAACAGTGTTTTTCAACCACTGTGCCGTGGCACACTAGTGTGCCTTGAGCTGTTCTGAAGTGTGCCCCCAGATCTAGAGATGCCCAAACTAGTTTACAGCCACCACCAGTTCAACTGTTATTTACTGGTCTCTACTTTTCATGTAAAGGGCCAATGTATTTTATTTTGTTACCAGTGTGTTTGTTTTTTATATGGGGGCCAATAGGTTTGTTTTTTTTCCTGTGGGGGACAATGTGTTTTGCCCTGTGGGGATCTCATGGTGTGCCTTGGCAATTTTAAAATCATATTTAGTGTGCCGCAAGGTAAAAAGGTTGAAAATCACTGCTTTAAAAGGTAACAGGTGCTGGGAGACAGTGGCATGTCGTCGCCCCCCCCCCCCCCCCCCCCCCCCCTGATTTTTGCTGTAGGAGGGGCTCTTGTGCTGCAAAAAGGGGGCACAGCCTAACATTATACCACACACTGTAATGCCCATTGCACATTTTAATGAACTTTGTAATACCCATTACACATAGAGCCACATGCCATAGTGCCAATTACACATAAAGCCACACATGATGCCCATTACATACTATATAACAAGCCGCAATGCCCATTACACATCTGGCACATAAGTGCCACTTACCTACATGCTCATTGCTAGGAACTTCATGCTTGATGCCAGGGGCTTCAAGCTCGATGCCAAGGGGGGACTGATGCTGCTTTTACACCGCAAAACCTGCTTAGACCCGGTATTTAAAATGTTACTTAAAACGGGTCCATGCAGGTTAATGTCCCTTTCACACCGCACATATTACCCTGTATTATACCGGGTATAAGCAGGTTTGCGGTGTGACAGCACGGGGCCACTTATCGGCAATGATGCCGTTTACCTGATGAGGTCGCCCCAGGAACATGGCGGAGTCCGGCGTGGAGGGGAATACAGAGGCGGTGGCAGGCCCTGGGTGGAGCTGGCTAGCGGCGGTGACACTACGGGAGTCCAGGGGATCCGGCAGGCAGAAAGGGGTGTGGAGCGGCCGGCGGGCTCCGGCACACTTATCGCCACTGAGCTCCCGCTCTGTGCATATCTAATGAGTGGGAGCCAATGCAGTGAATATTTAATGAGCGGATCAGCCTCCTGCATATGTAATGAGCAGACCCGCTCATTTCATATGAAGGGGACGGGGACCCGCTCATTAAATATTCACTGCACTGGCTCACGCTCATTAGATATGCACAGAGCAGGACCAGCTCTGTGGTAACTACTGCCAGGGTCCTAAATACCGTTTCAGACCCGTTCACACTGCCAAAAAATGGGTCTGACACAGGTAGGACACTGCTTTTTATCCGTTTAAGAAATACCGGTATTTCTTAAATGGGTAAAGCACTCTGGAGCTTTCACATTGCAGCTCTAAATGTTTTAAAATTGCTCATTGCCAAGGGGGACTGAAATAGCTTGTTGCCAAGGAAGACTAAAATAGCTCTTTGACAAGGGGGACTAAAATAGCTTGTTGCCAAGGGGGACTGAAATAGCTCATTGCCAAGGGGGACAGAAATAGCTTGTTGTCAAGGGGACTGAAATAGCTTGTTGCCAAGAGGGACTGAAATAGTTTGTTGCAAAGGGGGACTGAAATAGCTCGTTGCCAAGGGCGACTGAAATAGCCCATTGCCAAGGGGGACTAAAATTGCTCATTGCCAAGGGGGACTAAAATAGCTCATTGCCAAGAGGGACTAAATAGCTCGTTGCCAAGGGGGACTAAAATAGCTTGTTGCAAAGGGGGACTAAAATAGCTCGTTGCCAAGGAGGACTAAACAGCTCATTGCCAAGGGGGACTAAAAAGCTAGTTGCCAAGGGGGACTGCAGCCTGCACAGCCTTCACCCACCATCCGATTCCCACACTCTCCCTACTGGACTGCTAGCCAATAGGAGCTTCATCAATGCTGCTTCTGATTGGCTGCTGGACCGGAAGCGCTTATTGGCTAGCGGTCCAGCGGGAGACTTAATAGGGCAGCTGAGCTCAGCTGGGCAAAGCAGGGAGCGGGCAGGGGAGGGGCCCTTTGATCTCTCAGCGCTCAGAGCTTATACTCCGCCGGCTCCGACCTTCCTATGTCCCTGCTGGGAGAGAGTGTACCAGTCTTTCCAAATCCTGTGTTGCTGGAAACTGCTGAAAGTTGTAGGATAGCCCAGGCAGCTTGTAATCTGAAGGCGCTGGGAGGTCCACTATATTTCTGTAAACTGTAGTTACAAAGTTATACTTGCTGCATACTTATCTACTTTTTATATCTCCTCTCTGAGAGAAGCCTGGAGCTGCACTTCGAGGCGGTGATTTAGCCTGATGTCATCAATCCCCATTACAGAAACTACCTTTGGTGGGTCTATGAGGAGAGGGTGAGGCTAAAATGACACAATTTGTGTCAGTTTAGCCCCACCCCCTCCCTGAGGAGCCACGAATTACAGTATGTGATAAGGCGGATGCGGGGAGACTGGGACATGCGGGAGTCTTGCGCACGTTTACGAGGAGGGGGAACTGATTTTCGAGAGCCTCCCAGCTATTCCAGGAGGGTAGGCAAGTATGAGTTGTTGGGATCCCTCCATGTTGGTGATGTTCCGTGTTTATGCAGCTGGAACCCTGAAAAGGAAAAAAAAGGAAATTAGCAGCAAAAAGCAATAAATGTAAAAATGAATGTAAAAAATGATAGATATGAATTTGTGGCAGTACTTAACAATACTCACAGAGGTGGTGGTGCATCTAATCGCTATTATTATCTTTTATTTTATATGGCACTAACATATTACATAGCGTTACATAGTGTTTAATAAGTCACGTAAGTCAATGCCCCAACAAAGTTTACAGTAGAAATTTAAAGTAATATTCATTAATTATCTAGTTTTAGACAATAAATATGAATGATCAGTAAAAATGAGCATAAAGCATTTTACTCACTGAGCTTAATGGTATCCAGATGGCTGACAGAAAATGTCTAGGTCAGCAGTCAATACGTCAACAACATATTGTTGACATATATGTGGTTGACAAAAGCAATAGGCCAATATTGCAATGGTCGACACATGAACTTTGTCATGCTTTACCATTCACATGGACTCCTTTTGGGAACTCACGTCGACTATTTCCCTATGTTGACCTTATACCGTGTCAACTTTGTGCATGTCGAACTTTATGTCGAACTTTGGGGGTTGACCAAGACATTGACATTGTCAACCTACTATACCACACCCAGCTGGATAGTTCCCAACATACTGTAGCTAATGCATGTATGTGCAGTGTGCAACACTGAGAAAAGCAAATAAAGGTAGACACATTTGTGACTACCATTTAAATATACATCCCTTCATTTACATTTTACTATGAACTGGTTACTTATTCCTAGCCTCAAATTTGCCTGTGGAAATCAGGAAGTGCACCGCGAGTCCTATAAATGTCCCACAGCCGGTTCTAATTATAAATGTCCTTGTTTCCCATATGATTGTATATGTTATGTGCTCTTTGGGGGCACAGATAATTGTTGTAATATGGACTGTGCTTACATGTAACAACCTTTGTACGTAATGACACATATGGGTATTTTTTTTTTCAAATCAAAGGAAAATTACAACAAAAATATAATTTTTGTTCTATATGTGAGGTCACTTGCTATAATCATATGAAAATATATTGTTATGTATGTTTAAGAATACACATCCATCTTTTGTGAAAAGGCAGTTTATGTCATTGAGCAGTATTCAATGTCAAATATTCTCCGTGCATGGCGAGAGATTTTTTCTCTCGCCATGCACTCTCCGTGTTCCGGAGCCTCCTGCTCCCCCTATTCAACGTGTTAAAGACTCGCCGCCACTCGCGGCGAGTCTTAACCCCTGCAGCGGACGAGCGTCCGCGGCAGGGAGCTGTCAGGGAGCCGGGGGACGTAGCAGCCAAGAGAGATTAAAGTCTCTCTTGGCTGCTGCAGGGGATATGGGGAGGGGAGCAGGGCTCCCCTGGACCCAGGCAGCACAGGCTGCCCCCCCTATAGCCAGCGGGGGACCCAGTATTCACTGTACCCGAACGTGCATCGGGTGCAGTGAATATATGAATATCTAATGAGCGGCTCGAGCGCTCCGGCCCCCTGCTGGCTGCACTGTGTAAAAAAAAAAAAAAAAATGTAAATTTTTTTTTTTTTTAATTAAATATATATTCATGTGCTATAGATACATGAATAAAAATAACATGGCCCTTCACAGAAAAAAAAACCTGATTTTTTGACACCAAAATTAAAAAAAACACCCTTTTAGTTTAAAAGTTCACATTCCTGCTCTCCATCAAAAGATGGAGAATTTCTACACGGAGAGAGACGGCGAGAATCACTTAGAAAGACGGAGAATATTTCACATTGAATAGGGTGGCTCGCCTTTGGAGAAAAAAAACCTCTCTCCACCGCGTGAAAAGCACAAACTCTCCAGAAATCAAAAATTTTTCTCATTGAATACTGCCCATTATGACTAGCTCAAACTATTGTCCCCCCCCCCCCCTTAATTTATGTGTTATCTGATTTTCTATCTTTTGTAAATTCCATGTCTATTTAAGGAATTTGAGAATGATATATCTGCCTGTCCAAGTTACAAAACACAAGAGCAATTCACTGGAGTCAAAGATTGTGAGGGACATTTATCAATGTTTGCAGAGAGATAAAGAGGGTTAGGTACTTATGTATTATCTGGGAGCCCGATTTTTTCATTGCATTGCATTGCATCGCATCGCATGCAATATAGTGGCATACAATGCAATGCAATGCGATTTTTCATTGTAAAGACACAATTTTTAATTGTATAGTCACCCATGGGTGATTTCATACCCCCACTAACCAACTACGCATGGAGATGATTTTATATAGTGTGGCGAGCGCAGCAAGCCACTGAGCCCGAAGCGTGGCGAGCGCAGCGAGCCCCGCGAGGGGACTCAGAATACATGTAAAGTTATCCACGTCCCCTCACGGGGCTCGCTGCGCTCGCCACGCTTCGGGCTCGGTGGCTCGCTGCGCTCGCCACATTATATAAAATCAACTCCATGCGTAGTTGGATAGTAGGGGTATGAAATCACCCATGGTTGACTATACAATTTAAAATCAGGTCTTTACAATGAAAAATCGCATTGCATTGCACGCCTTAACTTAATCGGAAGCCCAGATAATACATAAGTACCGAGGGTTATTTAATTAACGACTTAGATTCATCTTATGCAGAAATTTTTATTTTTTTTGACGACAACATCTAGTTGGTCACATTCCCGAATAGCCAGCACTTATTAGAGATTTTGATTTGCCTACCTGAGGCAGGCTTTCCAGTGACAATAGGATAGCCCCCCCGGCGGTACAATTACAAAGCTCACAAAGTGCAGAGAGACACTTAAAGAGTGGTGCTCTCTATAACTGGAGAACCAGTTTAATCAGTAGTAGAATAATATTAGTATAAATGGTACTTGTCTCCTAGCACAGTGCCCAATTTCCTTACGTACGGTACTGTACTGAAATCGCATCGCATGTCACGTTATAGTGGCATGCGATGCGTGCGATGCAATGCGATTTCAGTACCGCTCTCGTTCCCACTCCCTGTCATTCCCACCCCCTGTCAGATCCTGTCAGAGAATCATTCTAAGGTGAATTTCTGGTAGGAATGGCAGCATCCCTCAGACCTGCAGGACAAATATTGGAAATGGCTGTACCAGTGAACATGTTCAGCTTGCCTCAGACGGAGGAGAAGGCAATACAGTTCTTCCAGCACCATGATCTGCTTCCGCTGACACAGAATTGCAGTAACGGGCACCCTATGGCTGTCAGTTAAGGAATGTATGTGGCGGTGCCATGTGAAAGCATGTCGTATCAAGGTGAGCCTCAGAGCGGCCTATTGGTTTCCAGGGTGCCGCTTATCGTTCGTCACTATGATTCACTTCATATATTCCTGGTGCCTAGGAGCTCACCTCCATCGAATATTGTGGGCGACAGCTGGAAATATAAAAAAAAAAACTGTGGTCCTGTATAACCGCTGGATGCGGCTTGCACCATGGACCTTATGGCGCAACCACAGCAGCGTATCGGTGGTCCTGGCCACATTGTGGAGGAGGATGAAAGCTTGTTTGTCAAGCGAAAAAGCAACGTCGCCGGGACTTTACCACAGCAGTGGATTTTTGTTGGAATTTGTCGGGAAACTGGACAGTGTTTTCTTAAAATGGTGCCCAGACGTAATGCCAGCACTTTGATGGCGGCTATGACTGAAAATATTGAGCCAAGCACCACTATTTATACAGACTGCTGGAGGGCATACAGCACTGAACAGCTGGAACTGACTGGTTATCAGCATTCACAAGTAAACCATAAGTTTAATTTAATTGACCAGGCCACAGGGGTTCATACCCAGAATGTGGAGAGACTTTGGGGCAAATGGCGCAATAAGCGCCAAAGAGGCACAGCACGCCACTAGCTCCAATCATATTTGCAGGAGTTTATGTGGCGAAAGACTTTGGGTGGTGATAACCCATTTGAACGCATACTTCGAGCACTTACGCTCCTCCCTAAAGCAGATTGACTGTTTTCTAATGTTTTCTTTCATGATTTTTAGTAATTAATGTTGTAATGTTGTAAGTTGATTCATTTTTATTATTATCATTTATTGTAATTAATGTGATTAATTCATTATGCTTTTTCATTGTAATTATTTAAGTAAATTACAGTTATTCGTTAGCACATGTCATCATTACTGTGTCATATGTATGATCTTGCAGGTGTGAATGTGTTCCTAAAACACCGCCACTATCCACGCCACCCCGAAGCGTGGTTGGAAGTCCTCCAACCTTTTCATACCGACACTATCCACGTCAGCGTGGAGTTGATTTTATATAGTGTGGTGAGCGCAGCGAGCCACCGAGCAGATTACTTTACATGGATTACTTTTCATGTATTACATTTCAGTGATCGGCAGATTTTTCCATCTAAAGATTGCATCTTCATATCTGGAAATTGCCCAATCGATTGCTGTTCATAATGTAAATAGATGAAGAAGACGAATTGGGAATGCCCACACATATGAAAACGATCCGCAGATAATACCAGATTATTAAACATGTTTAAAAACCTGATTAAGCAATCGATTGGCGATTTTGATTGGGATTGCCAAAAGGGGGAGCCCACACATCTAAAATTAATTGTGGCAATCATCTCCATATCTGAAAATTGTCACAATTAATTGCTGATGTATGGGGCCCTTAACATGGCAGTTAAAACTAATTGGCTGGCATTTTATCTCTCTCTCCATTGCTTAGAACCACTCACTCATTATCACATGTTCATGGGGCAATGACCAGCCTAGGGCATAGTGCTGCCCTGCTCCTGGTACTGGTCAATAATCTTTTGCCCTTTATTTATAAAATTAATTCAGGGAACCAAAACACAAATTACATATAACATGAAAAAGAAGGTAAATATGTCTCAACACAAATCTAATAGTTGTAGGGGACATTTGATACATAAGGTAATAGTGAGTAATAACAGTAATGAGTGAAAGTGTGTGTGTCTTCTTTTATTATGCAACCATTACAATATTAAGGGGCATATTTATTATAGCAATATTGTGCAAACCCCCAAACCACCACTTGCCCAAGGAGTCTCACCACTGGGGCAGGGACTGATGTGAATGTTCAAATATTCTCTGTAAAACGCTGCAGAATATGTGTGCACATATATAGCTATATAAGAAACTGTTAATAAATAATAATATCTAATGTTGTATTACATATTAATATTAAATATATAAGTGTATCAGGCATTTGCCTGTAGTGCTGTATTACATAAACTGGGACAGAGTATAGCTTGTAAATATGCATCCTTCATGGCCTGGTGAAAATTTCTCTAAAAGAAAACTTTTTAAACTCCCTCCAGAAATCGTGCATTTGACCCTGGTTGGTCATTGCCTTCAATTTGTCTAGAGCTGAGTGCATAATAATCATGGGAGTTCTTCCTTGTGTTTCTAGCATTCAAATCATCTAGGTCAGGGGTGGCCAAACCTGTCTTCAAGCTTTACCAACAGTCCATGTTTTCCTGGTCACATGTGGATCTGTAGATTCTGTCAGTTATGAATGAATGCAGCACATGTTTGCAAATGTGACAGTTAGTGCAACATGTAAGTGGTTTGGAAAACATGAATTGTTAGTAGTTCTCAAGGACCAGTTGGGCCACTGCTGCTGTAGGTCATTTAGTTACAGAAATTAAGGCAGTGCAGCTCCCCATATCGCCTCCTACTCTCTTCACAAGCATTAAAACTTGGGTGGTAGACTTCCAGACTTCCAGTTTGATTCATACCTTTAATTTCCTGACACTTTGTTCTTTCCACATGATCCAAACGCATATGGCGACGAATCTCTATAGGTTGGGAAGGTTCCCGGCAAGTAAGTTTGTCTTCAGTTCAGTTTACCAATCCTTTCTAAAAAAAAGAGGTGGACAATCCTTTCTCTACAAGTCCTCTCCTGTCTCTGGAGAGGACTTGTAGGTGCATTGGCAGTATCATCCAAAGTGGGGTATTCAATAAGTTTTGGGTGTTACCCCATGACTAATTGCCAGCACCAGAGGTAATCAATTGACAATGAATAACCCTTGTGCGAGTCCCATTACTCAGACTGAACCTGGCAGCTCCGCAAGAGAACCCCTTGTACCCATTTTAGTTTCATAACTAAGTGCATAACTTCCGGTGGGGGCCGGGGATGGATGTCGATGGTCGCAAGCATGTAAGCTCTTGTCCACCGGAGCTTCATCCTCGCCCCCCGGAGAAAGGGCGCCACGTGGACTGGGGGAGGATGAGGGGGAGAAGGCAGAGAAGAAGAATGGCATAGCATTGCCCCCCCCCCCCCCCACGGCCGGGACAGGGCACGCCACGGCCCCGGCACAAAGGAGATGGAAGTCACAAGGAGGAGGGGGACTCGGCTCTAGAAGCGGCATAGGATCGGCTGTAGGTGCCAGCTCAGCCCCCGGCGCACAGCCCCCAGTGCACAGCATGGCCACGGCCATGGATCCCCCCGTCAGGACAGGGCACCACCACAGCCCCCGCACTGCCCCGGCATTGTGTAGATGCAGAGGAGACGGAAGTGACGAGGAGGGGGGTACCCGGCTCTAGACACGGCACAGGATTGGCCACAGGTGTCAGCTCAGCCCCCGGTGCACAGCCCAGCCACGCCATCGACCTGCAGAGGCTCAGATCGCGGCATAGGACCCGGCCACAGGTGTACAGCTTGGCCCCCAGAGGTGGTGACCCCCACCCATCGCCACCTGGCGGCGACACCCACCCAATGCTGTGGCACCCACCAATACACACCTGGCAATACACACCTGGTGGCTGCACCCACCCAAGGGAGGAGGTAGGATCAGACTATCGGTGGCTGCGGCGTGGAACCCAGCCCAGGGAAGGCCCAACTCCAGCCCCAGGCCTCACTGTCTCTTCCCATGCCTCAGTGACTTTCTCTGCCCCCCCCCCCCCCCCCAACACCAGGGGGCCCTGGTCATCCTCTAGGGATCGATCAGGTTACAGCCAGTGCAGTTAAATTATACATGTTATCTAATAGTGCACATGACTATTGTGTATTCTCTACAGTGCATTGCAATTTAATTATTAATCTGGTATATCACCTAGAAAATCTGTGGAGCTTGGCCACGCCCCTAAACTTGGGCCCCTACCACTACATTCCCCCGGTGGGCCCTTCCTGCCCCATTCCGACACTGTGTACTGCTATATCTGAGTGGAATTTTTTAAATGACTTACTGTATATGCAAATGTAGATGAGCTCCAAAGCCGTTAGTAAGATATACAGTTACTATACTTTGTAAAGTGCTGTATCTCTACTATAGACTATAAATATGATTGTATATTAATAAAGCATTAATTAATAAACTATATCTGAATACCCAATGGCTATAAACTTTCTGGCAAGATAACGGCTTCTAAGAATAGTTGTCCTCACTCGCCTGGTAGCATATTTGCACTCCATCCCCTTTGCACAGAATATAAATATGGAATCAATGCCATAGGAATTGCACTGCTTAAAAGCATGACTTACTTTTCAATGAATAGAGTGGCCACACACACAAAATGTCTGTGTTATTCTCTCAAACTTCCTGTAATAAGGCCTATGGGGTATTGACTCTTTTTAGTAGGCAGCCCCCTACCCAGGGCCAGATTAACAATGGGGCGAATGGAGCTTCAGCTCCAGGCCTCCACATAAAAATAGGCCCATCACCATGACAACATAATAATCTCCAGCTGGTCACATGGTAGGCCATAAATCCTAAGTATTAAAATTGCATTCCTATTTTACACATTTATGCAATTTTTGTACTTTTATATACTTAGGTAGACATTGTGGTGTATAGTGTATGGGTTCTACATGTCATTGGCCTCATGTCCTCCATTTCTCATAATAGGCCCTTAAACATTTTCAGCCACACGCCCATGAGACCCTTAATCCTTCCCTGCCCCTACCTCCTCCATTTTTCTCAGTAATTTTGTTACTGATTATGCAATTAATGTGATTGTCCATCCCACGTTACCTGGACACTGTAGATTTGTACACTTTACCAAGTGGCTGGAGACTCTCCACAAATTTGTGAGTCTCCCATAAATTCTCAGAGAGTGGCCAAGTATACTTTAAATTAAACTGTAAAACACATAGAAAACTTCTGTAGTATTGGATGGAATTTGCATTATAATTTAGCTGGCAGAGCTTTCCATATAAACAACATGCATCCAGCTTGGCAAGGGAAGCATATGCACCTGATTTACTCCTGGAGTGAAGAGCAGGGCCGTAGACAGCCGAGCCGAATCCCAGTACTTATCACCAAGTGCGGACTAATCGTGGGAGGTGTGGCCATGCCCCTAATAAATAAGAGGGTGGTGCCGAACAGGTGGGCGCAAATCCAGAGGGGTGGGGGTGAGAACAATGAAACAATATGCATCATAATGGCATGGGAAAGAACGTGTAACATTTTGGGGGCACAAGCACAATTGCTAATTATGGGCCTGATTCACACCTGATCACATGGCTGCACTGGCTATTATCGATAGACTGCACATGCGTACAGCCCTATGTTTCTTTTCAACTGAGCAACCCCATTACTGTTGAAACAAAACAATTGAGATTTTTAAACAAATTATATTTTGCTGCCCCTTAAAACCTTCTGACTGGTTTATTTTAAGATAGGCAGGCACCTGCACTGGGAATGTGATCCTCGTCACACTGAGCTTAAAAACAGTATTTACTGTACATTAAAAAGATTAAGCGTTGGTTCTTTACAACCACCCTGTGCTCCAACTACTCTGATTAAACTAATTAATTTACTGTATGGTTTTAAAATCACCAACAAAAAGAATATTAATATACAGTATATCATCATCATCATTATCATAACCTATATAATAAAAGAGCAACGGTTCCTCACCTCTAGTTGTAAAATTCAAGTGTTTTGTGTTCCGGAGGCCCCTAGATGGCGCCCAATGGAACAATTAAAATATTGTTCCACTCAGGCTGTTATGTTGTTTGGTCGTTTTGTCAGGCTGGGAATGTTGCCACAAAATAAAAGCAGAACACAAATCACAAAGGGCCTAATTCAGACCTGCTCGAGCGGCAGCATATATTCGCTTTCTAGCAAGCAGGTAAACGCTGCCCCCTCAATTATTTGTAAACATTTCTAAAAATATATTTTCTCAAGTTACATCGAGTATATCTAATTGACCACTTAACTACTTCTAAATACCTTTAAATCTTTCCATGCACCTTTCAGTTATTATTAGATTTCCAATGCTATAGCTATCTTCTAATGTCAAGATCATGCTAAATTAAGCTGCGTAAGACATGCATCCTTTAAAGCCACAGGTTGACTGATGGTGCCAGGCTATAAAGGCTGTCATTCATGACTCATCCTCACTAAGCTGTGGCATTAGCAAACTGCCTGAACCACTGATACTGGTGCCAGAGAGATGCAGTTTCTACCATGTTCCTCTGATTACATGAGCAGTTTCTATTAATGCTGCATTACTGACTCCGTTTAGTTGCACTTAAACATTTAATCTTCTTTTAACAACTACATGAAATTCTCTAGAACTGCTGTTTGTGCGAGAGCTAATTTGTTATTTGGAAAACTCTGAAAAGGACATAGGCATTGATTTTCTTGATTATATATCAGGGTTGCCTACCCTCCCGAAAATCTGGTCACCCTCCCGGCCCCCCGGAAAAGTGGGCAACCCTCCCGGATTGTGGGGGACCCCCGCTCCCCCCCCCCCCTGATTGTGGCTTCCCCCACCCCGGCCGCAGCGTTTAAATTACGTTTTCTGACGATCTGCAGAGAGGGGGCGGGGCCAAAGTGTCATTATCGCATTGTTTAGCCCTGCCCCCTCCGCGGAGATCGTCAAATTGATGCACTTTCCTTCATGGGGGCGGGGATTAATGATGTCACGTTTAAGCCCCCGCCCCCCGAACGCCTGCTGAAAGTCTCCTCTCCGGGCTTCTCCCAGAGAGGAGCTTTCTAAAGTCGGTAACCCTGTTATATATCACTGCATAATATAGCATTGTATTGCTATTTGTTGTTATTACAATATTTCTAATCAATGGCATAACTATAAAAAATGTACCCCTCCCCCAAAAGATTCAGGCGCCACCACCCCTTCCTATGCTAATTTTCAGGGGATTTCCCTATCCCTCCGGGCTCTAGCAGCAGCTCGTGGAGTCTGTCACATCTGCCCCCATTAAATATGTCCCTACTTAAATGGCTTCCATCTGCTCTAGCAACCATAACAACTGTCTCTTCTAAGACAGTGGCTATTTTGGGAGGGGCATTGACATGACAGACCCACCAGTAGTGAAAGGAGGCTTCAGGAAGGGGGGAATCCCCTGGCAACAAGAAGATAACAGACAGTGATAGCAATAGCCGCCACGGACTACCAGTGCCCACAATCCATGCAGCTCCTCCAAACCACAGCGGAGTCTATTGACACTTTTCTAATCATGATTATATTCATGTCTTTATTTGCTAGACATACAGATTAGTGCCGACAGCAAAAGTCTTTCTGTTTTGTATATATCACACTTGCTGACTCTATTGCTGCTCCTTCCGGGTCAGTTCAGCAGGGGGCTGTGGGGCCGAAAGGAGGGTGGGGCGGCTATTTTTTACCTGGGCCATGTCTGATGGAGGGGCCCTGGTCCTGCTTCCCTATTCCAAATTTCAGAGAGCCGGGCAGTTAGTGAGAGAGGACAGGCTGCTGCTGCATAGCCTTTCTCCCCAGCTCAGCACATGCTGCTCAGTCCATTTTACAGGGACCTGACCAACCCCTGTCAGGGGGTGGAGCTCTGTAAAAGTGAACAGTCATATTACGGGCATTGCAAAGCTGGGGCGGCCTCCCATCCACCCACTTTTCCTCTCATTTCATGTGTTGTGGAAAACTTGCCCACTTTTCCGGGTGTCTGGGAGTGCCACCCCATTCCAGGAGAGTAGGTCAGTATGGTACACATATATAAAATGAATGCTGCCACATGCTGTAGCTGATTCAATGTGCAATATAGTTAAAACCCGACAATGATCATTTTTCTCTTTTGTTTAAAATAAATTCCTAATGCTATCATGGATGCTTGAAAGCTGTAAGAGGTTTAATTTGGTGTGGGTCATACTGTATGCAACAGCTGTACAGATGTTACCCTCTGTATCTGTGGACGAGTGCAATGCACACTTACCTACCTTAAAAAAACTCCTGTCTGTCACATGTCGGAGGCTTACCTCCAGAGCAAGGAGCATCCGGCATCAAAGATGGGGCTGACTGGACAGCTTCTCAGGAGGAGGCGACAGGCTGAGTCTTAGGTGAAACCAAAGTTTCTGGTTAGTGCTGGTGGCTTGTGCAGGATGCAGCTGACTCTGGTTTCAGCAGGTGTCCTCTATACAGGGGGTGGCACCATGTTGGCAACCAGATCAGACCAAGTCTCCTGAGTTTCTCCACTAATGGTTCAGTCCTCTCTCTTAAAAGGAATCAGGTACTCAGCCTCATTGCCAGTACTTCTTTTTACTTACCTGTGTTAAGTTAAACTTCAGTCATGAGCCTCTGAGATTACTCTTGATATGCTGTTCCAGTTGCAGTCACATGTGCCTTGCAGTGCCCGCTGTCCAGTCGATGTTATCCTCGTGGTCATCTGTTTAGCTTCTGGAGGTTACCCCGATGCTGGCAGCCCTTAAAGCCACAGCTACCAAAGTATTTCCGTGTCCACAGTTATCACGTCTTCAGCGTTCACAGTTCTTAAAGCCGCAGTTACCAAAGTCTTTCCATTTCCAGTTATCAAGTCTTCAGCATCCACAGTTCTTAAAGCCACAGTTACCAAAGTCTTTCCGTGTCCAGTTATCAAGTCTTCAGCTTCCACAGTATCTTCAAACCACCGTTCCTAGTTATTCTTCAATTCACAACTACTGAGTCCAGTATCCTCTCCTTGTCTTTTCAAGTCTCAACAGCAAGTTTCTACAGTAACCTTCCTTGTCTCTTAAGTCTCAACCAGCAGGCGCTATTTCTTGCAATTCACTAGAGATTGGTTTTGATTGAAATTCATTATCATTTTCCTTCCCTCCATATTATGGGTGGTCCTGAGGCAGTGTGTCTGGAGTTGGATGGAATAAAACAGCGCAGCAGTGAACTCACATGTCTCTGTGTCCTTATGACTGGATTTACAAACATATGAACAAAACAGCTCTCAGCCCTAGAATCTTGGCAAATACACATTGCAATGCTGCAACAAGATAATGGGCCAGATGCACTAAGCTTCAAAAGTGATAAAATGGAGAGTGATAAACAGCCAGCCAATCAGCTCCTACCTGCCATGTCACAGGCTGGGTTTGAAAAATGTCAGGTAGGAGCTGATTGGTTGGTTGTTTATCACTCTCCATTGTATCACTTTTGAAGCTTAGTGCGTCTGACCCACATTCTTTCTGGATTGGGATGAGAATGCCAAAGAGTGAAGGTTCTTTTTAGTATCATTTCACACATCTTCAACAATACCTGCCTCTTGTAGCAGTGAGCCTTGAGTGTGAAGTAATAGCCTTATAGGCATCCTATCTATCATATCTGATTCTTCCTACAAGTAGACTTTGCCGGGACAGATGTGAACTGCATTACTTCTAAGCATGGCTGGGTCAGGCTGTACCTTGTACATGACTTTTAAGAAATCTTTTAGTAGAAATTATAGATTTTAAGGGCCTGGGGTCAAATGTAAGTGTGAGATATTGGGAGAGTTTTTCCAATTGATAAAGCGGCAATCATTTACATGGCAAAATCAACATGTTTTTTCTGTGTAAATGATTGCTGTTTTCAAAAAATGTCCATCTAGTTTTAAAGGAATGAAGCATTGGAATGATTTAGAACTGATATATCATACTTACCTTGCAGCCCCTTTGTGGTCCACAACTCCATACACATATAGGAACCTACACTCATCAAACTTGGAACATGTTACATTTTCAGGTGCTGATTGTGGGCACTGATAACAACACCAAATGGCCTTAGTTTCCTAAGCTCTGCTCTTTCATATGGGAATGTCTGGGATGAGAGATCCATTCATATTCCTCCATCTATGCTGGCAGGGCTTGCATTAAAATCCCAGCGATGTAAACATGCACAGCCTCATGTGACAGTGTATATGTTACTGCTCGCTGGTAGAGACACCTGTTTTTTGGAGCAACTTTCCCTGCACTGGTACAATACTGAATTCTAGTTTGATATCCTCCACCACGACTCAAGTTGGATACCCACTTAATGAATAGATCCCTTACTTGATTGTTATAGTTTGATCCATTTTCACCACCGTTGGAGCTCCTATTTTGTTTTAGAAAAAGTATACACAATATTCCAGTTACGTTAGCTTTACAGTAGCGGCGCTGCTGTATTACCACAAGGCAGTTACAGTAGACAAATGGCTGCAGTTAGTCAATAGGCCAACAAATGAAAACGCTTGCTTAGCTCCAGTTGGGGCCGGAAGTAAGCAGTGTAATATAGCTTCCATTAGCATTGATATTATGTGTGTGTGTGTGTGTGTGTGTATTTTAAATGTGTCCCTTTATATGCCTCAATCTAAAATTCCAAAGCCTGGGGCTTTAATCATTACATTTGGAACCTCTGACTCATGAGAACATCCACTCCCACTGGCATTTAAAGTCTCTGCCAACCTGGAGCAAACTGCTGATGCCCTTGCCAAGTTTACTCAGAATATCATGTCAGGGTAAATACAAAAGAAAATCCATTAATATTTTGCTTAGTATAGCAGGTTGTGTGTTCAAACATAACTGTGCATATTATATTCCCTGGGAATCTTATATATCAGGTTGGACATAAGCTATGTTGACCAAATTAGTCTTCTCTTTATGTTTCGTTCTCGTTTACAGAATGTGATGAATCCTCTAAAAAAAAAAGTTTCACTGCTCTGATAAACTCAGACACCATATAGGGAAGTGTAAGCCATTTCACAGTACACAGTGAGTCTTCCCTTAATATATCAGCAACTGCAGGCATGCTGATTTCTTGGCAGCGGTGGATGTTCTCTGAAACAGGGTAAAGTGTTTGTCACATTCTTTTGAGAGATATACAATGAAGATCGGAGTCCGTACAACTGCAGAGAAGCAGAAAAACTGAGGATAGAAGTTAGGTGCATTATTGTCCACAGTAGCTCTCTACATACTGAGTGCACATGGTTGCTAAGCATAACTTGCAACCATTGTGCAGCCTCTGGTTCTATAACAAACAGCTTTAAAGAGTTATGTTTAGAAATCCCACCCTACCACTTTCCCCCATTCCCCCAAACAATTAAGGAGGCAAGGCTTTCACAGTGTTTTCCTTTAGTAAAATCCTGCTATTACAAACAGTACTGTATATTCATAGATTAAATGCATATAAGCCATTCCATGGAAAGATATATAAAGCTATAGGTGGCCATACACTAAGGCGATTTACATGCGATATACTCACTTTTTTTGTGATTATGGCGATAAATCGCTTAAAAATGTCCATATCACATGCTGTTGACATGAGGGCCGATACGATGCCTGGTCCCATGCGCATCGCATTGGAGCTTCAGGGTTGCATGGGCTGCAGGATAGATAAGTCCGATCGCCAAGTGGGGGTGAATTAAAGTGGGCCTGCGCATACTGGTTCCTTTACTAGTTCCTTCATATTTAAATGATTATTTCTTATATACAGGTAGGGTTCCAAGAAGCTATACCCCACTCTGATTGTCAGTATGACAGAAGCCTGCGGTAAATGCCTAATAGTTGTACATTATTAAATATGCTGTATGATACATTCACTACTGAAGATAGTCTCACCCATTATGTGCATTGCAATGCTACTTAGGATGAATAAAGCCTTTATCAGTTGCATTCTACCAGTATGATTGATGTATTGGTAATTGAATGTACGTACATATGCGTGGAATGCTGCGGCTGACCAGGATCACACAAGTATATTATATAGGGACGAAACCAGGATTCCTCTAACCCCTAGTCAATTGAGGCATTGAACAGTAAAATCGGGTCAATTGAGAAATTTAACATTGTTCCCTATGGGAAATCGCGGGCATCGCGTCGGTCGCGTCGCACCCGATTTTTTAGTGCATTCAATGCCCGCGATGACAGCGATGGGCGCCGTGCTAGGTAAAGAGTACCCATTTTTCTCTTAAAAGGTTGACATGCACTATGTCAACACTGACAAAAGGTTGACACAAGCAATAGGTCGACATGGCAATGGCCGACACATGAAAAGCTCGACAGGAGTTTTAAATTATTTTCTCATTCACATAACTTGTTCATAATTTACGAGTCGCGTGGACTAAAATTGGGAATGGTGAAATGTGCGAGGGTAAGCGTTACATTAATTGGGGATCCATGTCTAAAAATGTCGACAAAGACACTGATAAAATGTGAATATCTCATGTCGACTTTTTCATGTTGACCATCCCCACGGTAAAACTGCGCTTGTGTCGCCATTTTGTCCATGTTGACATAGTGCTGGCTACCCTTTTTCCTGTGTCGACCTTGTCATCGTCAACCAATAGTGGTCGACCTAATTACTGTTGATCTAATGATTCACACCAGATTCGGGGAGTGTAGAGATTTGCTGCCAGTGCCAGGAGACAGAGATGGGGAAAAAAATCGATCTGGAGAGCTGCGAAGGAGTGAGATTCATTGGAAACAAATCTGAAAGCCATCAGGAAACATGCAGTGTGACTGATTTCTAGGCCAATAATAATTGTAATACACTTTCACAACAAATGATGTGCTCTGTTTCTTTTCATTGGTGCACCAACCACAGATTTCCCAATTTAAGACTGCTCTGGATTTTAGGTATACAGTACATCGAAGAAAAATACATGTACACGCGCTAGAAACAATGTATAAAATATATTTTAGAGTTTATTTAGACAAATGTAATTTTCACTGGCCAGTGATACTGATAGATATTAAAAACCATTAAACATATATTATAAATGACTAAACATCAAAAAAAGAAGAAAAATATTAATACAAATAAACAATATAAAAATGCATACACAATTGCCTCAAGATTATGTTATTGTGTGGCCTCTGTAAATTGAGTTGTATCCAGATATTATTGGATCCTTCCTGTTGACAGTATGTCGGCCATTTTTGAGGACACTGCCTAGTACACAGGAGAATTCAGTACAGTCCACTGTCTGGCTAGACTGCACCCAACTCCTAGTTGGTATGCAATTCTAAAACAAAAGGAACATTTGCTCCTTTAAAAAACAAAATAGTGTAAAAAGTTCCCAGTATTTGTTTGCTGTTGGCTGTCAAACTACTTGTATTTATGATGCTGATTAAAAGTTTTGACAGTACTTGCTTTTCCTGTAGGCAGGTGAGGGGATCACGTTCTGAAGCACCAGAAAGAATGGTAGGATGGTTTTGTAGTCATATGACGCATTTCTCCGCCTCCTGTGAGGTGTCAGCAGCTTCATCAGATGATGATTAAGCGCCGTTTTCCACTATACAGTACATCGAACTTAGGCCCTCATTCAGTTTGGCTCGGTAAGTTGCGAACATCACACCTTACCGAGTGCCTGAGATGCCGCCCTCCAAAATACCCCCGCTGCCAAATCTCCTTGGAAACATGCGAGGGGATGTATATGAGACCCCACCTCCTCGCATGAGCCGCTAGCAGGAGAAATTGTTCAATGGTCGCCGAACATCAAATGATTTGTCCTACCTTCACAACTAAAAGTCAGTCTCAACTGACTTCAGGGACGTGCAGTCAGGGGAGGCAGGGGAGGCAGTGCCTCCCCTGTCATAAATGGTTAAAATAATAAAAAAAATACAAAGAAAATACTTATGACACATATTCTGTGTTGTAAGTATTTGCTTTATATTCTAATAATTTTTGGTACTTGTGAGTTATCCGGGCGTCCGATTTTGTACTTACGATTTGCATGCGATTTGCATGCGATATCGCATACGATATCGCATACGATATCGGATCCGATTTGCGATTTACAAGCGATTTACATGCGATTTAGCATGCGATTTGCATAAGATTTGCTGTTCATTTCATTACCCCACTATCCCCAAAGTGTGTCTATCAACGTGAACCCGAAGCGTGGCGAGCGCAGCGAGCCCGCGAGGGGCGGCGGTACGTGTCCTCCGACCTTTTCATGCCCTACTATCCACTAGGGCGTGGAGTGAGAATAGAATAGTGTGGCGAGCGCAGCGAGCCACCGAGCCCGAAGCGTGGCGAGCGCAGCGAGCCCCGCGAGGGGACGCGGACACCTGTGAAGCCCGCAAGGGCACGCGGATACCTGTGAAGGTGTCCGCGTCCCCTCGCGGGGCTCGCTGCGCTCGCCACGCTTCGGGCTCGGTGGCTCGCTGCGCTCGCCACACTATTCTATTCTCACTCCACGCCCTAGTGGATAGTAGGGCATGAAAAGGTCGGAGGACGCGTACCGCCGCCCCTCGCGGGCTCGCTGCGCTCGCCACGCTTCGGGTTCACGTTGATAGACACACTTTGGGGATAGTGGGGTAATGAAATGAATAGCAAATCGGTACTTGTGAGGCTCCCGATTTTGTACTTACGATTTGCATGCGATTTGCATGCGATATCGCATACGATATCGCATGCGATCTAGTACCAAAATCGGACGCCCAGATAACTCACAAGTACCTAATTTTTACTACAGCATTTTCTTTTAATATTGGTTTCGGAGGCACTGAGTGCAGTGCCTCCGGCTCTCAATGTAAAAGACCCAGAAAGAGGGGACGGGTAGGGGGCGGGCCAGAGCATCGGGCAGTAAAAGCTCATTAGAAAAGCTGTAAAAGCGGCACCTATAGCAATGCCTCAGTGACAGGGACGTGCATTATGCCTATATGAAAGCACGCCCCTGTCACTGAGGCAGATGTGATTGGGCATCAGATGTTCCTGCAGCATCAAGCCACCAAGGAACAATCTGCAGTCACTTACCCACTCCCCTTCTTCTTCCCGGGAGGACAGTTGAGTTTCCCTGCCAGCCACCTAGACCTACAGCTGGCGTGCCGAACGGGACCTCCACTCAGGACCGACAATTACAACAGCCACATAGAGAGCGACATGGCAGCACAGTGCATCCCAGAACCCCGTTGTGTGCCAGCAACCCACTCCCAAGAAACTGCTGAGCGCCAGCAACCCCAGATGTAGCACCCTGTCTGGTGCTGGCAAACCTGCTCACAGCACCCCGCTCTCATGCCACCGCTGTGCGCGGCAACCGCGCTCCCTGGACACTGCGAGCACCGGCAAACCCACTTCTAACGCCGGACCCTGGGCACCCCCTGCATCCACGGCTGAAGAGTATAGCAGCGCACTGTTGGTACATTAAGGTGAGGAGGACTTACTCGGGGGCGAGCGCCGGATTCTTCTTCTAGTAATCACCGGTGTGAGCAGAGCAGTACAGGAGCAAGCAGCGCTGCTGAGGAAGAAAAGTAGACTTGTCCTGAGGTAAGGCACCTGTGGATGTACCCACGGACCGCTGCGCTGCTTGCTCCTGTACTGCTGCTGCAGGCACCGGTGATAACTAGTAGGTGTTTGCGACGCTGGAGACTGGTGTGACACTGCCCGACATTGTTCCCGCTGAGGAGAGGTCAGTTTAATGATGGGGAAATCATTAACTATATTTTAAAAGGAGGGAGTGGGAAAAGCTAATTATTTTATATATATATATATATATATATATATATATATATATATAGTGGGGGTGAGTGGGGAGCATTAAATATTTAAGGTTTGGGGGTTAGGGATGATATGAGGAGTTGATATAATGAGTTGGTCTGAGAGGGGAATATATATATGGTACATAAGATACTGTACCACAGCAGTCAGAATGCCAGTGGTCAGAAGAAGAGAATCTCATCAGGGGCTCAGCAAGTTAACCCATCCTCACCTATAACCTGACAATAACCCACCCCTCTACTGCCTAAACCTAACATCCATATCCCAATACTAATCCTAACCCTAACCCCCCTGCCCACAGCCAACCCTAAGTTCCCCCATTGGTGCCTAAACCCAACCCCCCACTCCTTCCTCGGCCACACGCAAGCAAGCCCAATTGAGGTGCAAACTGTTGGTACTGTATGTATTGGTATATATATATATACAACCTGCACATGGGGAGTAGGCCCAGCATGGGATCCGGTGCTAGCAGGATGGCCTCTGTTTTAAGTGCCCCGGGCACCTCATAGACTTGATCCAGCCCTGCACACAGAGGGCCAGATAGATAGATAGATAGATAGATAGATAGATAGATAGATAGATAGATTCAAGATGACCACCGCAAACTCTGGCTCTGATACTAGCCAGTGCCTCACCTGCCACTGAACTCACCGCACGTCACTGACTGACTTTTATATGCGAGCGTCGGGACGAAGCCCCTGGCAGGCATTGGCCCGCACACATACCCATGGGAACGATCATCATTTTCACGGGGATGCCCATAAAACGCTGGGCGTTATCATGGTCCAACACTGTCATCCCCCCCATCTGCCATGGCCCTCCCTCCCAACTGCGAACGGCCCGGCGAGTGTATAACTTCCCGCCACCGGTCGCTGTCAGGGTTTGCACGTGTGCAGAAATGCACATGCACACACCCTGACCTTCGGCCCCTTAATTATGAAAGTGTGAGACTGTGAAGCTAATTTGAAAGAGAGTTGGAGAATAGTGACTTGAGTTTAAATAAATAAATACTTGACTTGCTCCTTTGGGTGCCATGTGATTGCTGCTGCTACGCAAAATACTTTATCCCCCCCCCCCCCTAGAGTTGAGGTGCAGTGTAGGCAATATTTACTTCCACCCATAAACTGAAAATATCCCAGGATCAGCCTTTAAATTAAACAGAAAAAGTGTTGAAACTATTCAACAGATATGAACAAATGTTGCGGTTAATGCCTAGATTTCATAAATACTGTACCCAAACTTTTTTTTTTTAGGTTATTGTCTTGTATCAGACTACATGAGACAAAATTCCAGCACTCTAGTGTATAACATGTGCGCTACACAAAGGCTGACAGGAGTTGATCCCCTTGAACAAATGTTAGAGCACACAAAACTGCATCCAGTTACACGGCCTGGACAACAATTCTCAGCTCCCTTTTTTTCATTGGGCTATTTTTGGCATAGGCTTCTGTTGATTGCAAAGGTTTAGCCCTCCCAGTTTTTTTGGCAAACCCACGTCCTTGTTCAAAGACTTGCATTTGTTATGCATTGTACAGGCGTATGATTAACGGGTGGGAGGGTGACCCGTGGAATAGGGTGAGAGGAGATAGACTGCAGAGGAGTTGCAGTAAGAAGCTCCCCACTGTGTGGTCTGACTCCTCAGGAAGAAAGTCAGAAGAGAAAGGGAACGCTCTAGTAACCTAATAGCTGTGCAGTGCATCCATTCTCATTGTGTAATGCACTGACAGATCCTACCAGGAGGAAACCCTTGATGCATTGGAAGACAGAGATTTCCAGTACTATATCGAGTTCAGAGGAAACAAGTGTCAGGCGTCCTGTACAGCAGCAGCAGCAACAGCAACAGCCAGGGAGGAGCTGAATCCCCCCTATCTCTTGGGATAACCCCTTTCCCGACTTTCTGCTTGTGGTTTGTTATTGCAGAACAGCTACAATATTGATATAGAGAAGAGAGCATTGAGACATTAGGAGGGAAGCCTAGCCATGGAGGGAAGCCCCATTCCCGTTGTTACCGTCCAGACCGTCCCATATGATGACCAGAAACCAGGGAGCAATGGCTTCAGAAAGCCGACAGCCGTGTTTGAAAGCAAGAAGAACTATTTGCAGAACTTTATTCAGAGTGTGCTGTCCTCCATAGACCTGCGGGACCGCCAAGGCTGCACCATGGTGGTGGGCAGCGATGGCAGGTACTTCAGCAAGACTGCCACCGAGGTCATTGTACAGATGGCAGCGGCCAACGGGGTAAGGCAGGCGCTGTCTGTCACTGGTGCAGATACCTACTACCTCACTGTTCCTGCATAATTGCATATTGCTTACTTTGGCATAGATGCCAGCTCTGTTGCTTTACACTGACGAGCTGACACTTAATAATTACTTCATTACATAGTAATTACTTACACAAGGTTTAAAGTGTTGTTCATTTGATCTTCTTTATGTTTAATTTTACAGGTAGAAGTCTTACTATATGCATTGTGACATCGTTGATAACTATGCATGTATATATGTATATATATTTATTTATTTTAATGATTGCATATTTCTGCAATTTGCTGCACAATTTTAATTATTCATTGCAGTATATTTTATGTCAGTCATGGAATTTACTAAAACCATCATAATATAGGAAAATGTAGGCTGGTGTAGGTATATGTTATTGACATTTAGACATTGGGCTTGATGCACTAAAGCAAATATGCAGTAAAAACCCAATTATCTGTGTTTTTACCGCATTTTTGTACGCAGTAAAGCCCGCATGTCAGGTTACCGCAATGGTAACCCGGCTATGGGGTTCTTATTGCGACTTCCGACACCCCACATGGATCCCTGCCGCCCCGCATGGTCCCCTGCCAGTCCCACCTCACCTGTTTTCTGTGCAGCCTCCCACTGTGCTGCCAGAACTAGGACCTACTCCTTCCTAGCACCTTCCGGGTGCAGGGAGAAGGTGGCGGAGCCCCGCAGCAGCAGGAGGGTGGAGCGAAATATGCGGCGGAGCAGTGGCACGTCATCCCTATAATGTAAACAGGACCCGGGTTGCTCAACCCGTGTTATCTATTTACACTGCCCAGCATCCCTGGGAAAACCCTTCTTTTAACCTGGGTGGGAATGCAGCATTGCTGGACCCCCGGTTATTTGTGCGGTGTGAAAGGGGTATTAGTGTACATTTGATTACATGGGAATTTGTTACTGCCACAAATAGCGGACATAAGAAATTAGAATTACCAGGTGTGAAACACAATCATTTTTAAATATGCCCCTACACCCCTTTCACCTCTGTTTCTGCCCCTCTTCATACAGGTCTACTAGCACCCTGTGAAAGAAAGTTTGGAGTGCCACACTCCCCCAATCACAAAGTATTCCCCTCAGGGAAAAAAACTCATTGTCCCCCACACAATTTTGGTATGCAGGAAAACCTACATGCCATGTTTTCTCTGGGGGGGTGGGGGGGGGGGGGGTGGTTGCGATTCCCCAATAGAAGCCTATGGGCTTCGCAACGCATGTAAGTGAATGTAAGTGTGCTCGGGGAGTTAGCGTTAGGCTGGGGGAGGGTGGGGGTAGGTTTAGGTTTAGGCACTAGCAGGGGACTTAGGGTTAGGCCGCAGGGTTGTGGGTAAGATAGGTTAGGGTTAGCCACCAGCAAGTAGGGGGCAGGGGGAAATGAGAATACTTATTGGCTCCTGTCAGGATTCCCTTTTCGCAATGTTGGCACCAGTATTCTGTTCGCCAGCATCCCGTCTTTCAGTCTTCCCTTTTTATTCCTTTTAGATGATGTGTGGAAGTAAAAATATGACAACAGTGGGGAACTGCTGGGGTAAAGGCCCCCATACACTTGTGCTAGCATCACATGTGATACCCTAGCAAGTGACCCGACAGTTCTCCGGCGGCTGGGTCACGCACTTTATATCGTATGTGGTCTTTTTGCATGCAATATATTGGGGCTGCGGATACAATAATTCTATAGTGCAGGCCATACGATCTCCGGCTCTGATCCAATTGTAAAATACCTTGATTTATCGGTTCGATACGTCAGCATCGTCCAAAATCACCCTAGTTTATGGGCACTTTAAGTGAGCAAGGGAGGTTACTGCCCTGGCAAAGCTGACTGAGCCAGATTGGGTGCATGTAAATGTTGGTAATTGTGGTGTGGTTAGCATTACTCCCTGTACTGCGGTCATAAGTTCATCCAAGGCACTATCTATGTGGTGTATGTTTTCAAAGAGCTTGTGTTGTTTTCCCCCATGAAAACAACAGCAAAAAACACTACATACTACTGTGCACATTCGTGGGCGCTCGGTATTTGCCCAGTGAGCGGGTCTGAACCAGGTTCATGGACAGAATTTAGGCATTTAATAGATAGACAGTTTGAGTACTGTGCTATCCAGATTAAGACCTCTCAGGTGTTCTAATAACCAGAACTGGACTGAAGCACACCGAGGGCTGATGTTATAGCATGGAGCAGCATTGGGTGCCTCTGTCATAATAACAATCAGACTCAAACTGGTCAGCAGAGGGCTGAAATTCCTCAGAAATCAGAACTCTTTGGCCATCCACTTAGGGCAATCCGAGGGCACCAGATGATTGATGCATGCTGAATTATGTCATCGCGGCTCTAAGCCCCTTGCTCCCGATGACGTAATTGCGAGTGCCCCCTGCACCTCATCCAATAGTGACCCCCATCAGCCCCCCCCTTCTGCTACATCAAACCTGCTGGCCCTGCTCCCTGCTGCACAGAGCTGGCTGATGTCTCCCAGAGAGAGCAGACAGAAAGTCAAAGAAACTGTTAATAAATAAATAAGCATCCCTGCTATGATCTTGGTAGAAGATAGGACCTTTTCCATCATGCATTGGGTCCGTCTACCTGGAGGGGGAATATAAACCTGTGGCGGGCGAAACGAGCCACCGTGCCCAAAACGTAATGAGTGTTCACTGCAGCTGAAATAAAAGAAAATGACCTACACCAACCTAAATTACAGGCAACGCCTCACCTCACGTCAAATCCGGGTCCTTTCCGCAAAGGGAAAATAGTCACAACCCCATAATCTTAGGCTATTTCAAGTTAATGTTATTCTAAATTGATGATCCTGCGTAGTATAAAATATCTGTCTGGCTTGTTATGCCCATGCAATATACTGTAGCTAGGTCTGTGCAAATGAAAGTTTCTATCAAAACTCTGCAAGTTAATCTTTCTTTACCATCATACTGTAATCTGGATGCAACTTTCCCAGAGCAAGGATCAATAATGCCTACTGATCTTTAAATCAGAATAGAGGCTTGTGCTGATAGGGATGCTGGGGAAGACAGCACTAGTGCCTTCTAAAGCCTATTTCATGTCATTACTTGTGTCTTTTTAGCTGTATTACTTTGTATGATTACAGTATAGTGGGTCGGCAATGTCTAGGTCAACACCTGGAAATGGTCGACATACCATAAGTGGACTCGTTGCACTCACCATGCTTCAGGCACAGTGTTTCGCTGCACGCGGCACACATATTCTCACTGTATGAACCAAGTCCGTCTACACCCAAAAAAATGTGAAAAACATGTGTAGACCTTTTGAGTGTCGACCATGTCCATGTCAACCTTAAGCTTCTGTCTATGCCAATTTATGGTATGTCGCCCATATAGAGGTCTGGACCTAGCGACTGTCGACCTCCTAGACATTGTAGATGTAGGGACCGTATACCCTTTCTTCAGGCATATAAAAAACTGGCAGTCTATTTGACAGCTGTGTTTGAGAGGTTGAATGTTGGCCATACATGGCAGGTTTTGCACAATTTTATAATTAAACAAAGAAGAACAAAGCTCATCCATTTCCGGATATTTTATTATTACTAAGGGAGGGAAGGAACTAGTGGGTGTGTAGTAAAGGCTGGTTCTGTCTCCCAGGGATGCAGACTGTTCAGTGCATATGCAGAGGGAACATGTCATTTGGCAGCTGCAAATATGTAACCACAACAATGCAGAGTCATTAAATGCAGTTAAAACCAGCTGTGCGCAACATCCATAGAAGGATATACAATAGATTTTCCCATTTCAGCTACTGGATCAGCAATTATACTATTGACTAGCGTTTGTCCGTGACTTTGATCGCGTGGGTTTGTTACTGCTCAGTAGTAAGTACACAATGGCCCTTATTTATTTATTTATTTATTTATTAGCAGTTTCTTATATAGCGCACACAGATTCCGCAGCGCTTTACAGAGAATATTTGAACATTCACATCAGTCCCTGCCCCAGTGGAGCTTACAATCTATATTCCCTACCACATGTACACGCATTCATTCTAGGGTTAATTTTCTTTGGATCCAATTAGCCTACCAGTATATTTTTGGATTGTGGGAGGAAACCGGAGTACCTGGAGGAAACCCACGCAAGTACGGGGAGAATATACAAACTCCGCACAGTTAGGGCCATGGTGGGAATTGAACCCATGACCTCAGCGCTGTGAGGCAGTAATGCTAACCATTACACCGTCCGTACTGCCACTGTCCGAATCTGATTGCAGTACAAATTTGTTCTCAAAATGGGCAAAACCATGTGCACTGCAGGTGGGGCAGATGTAACATGTATAGAGAGCGTTCGATTTGTGGGGAGTTATTTTGTTTCTGTGCAGGGTAAATACTGGCTGAATTATTTTTGCACTGCAATTTGTACTGGGATCAGATCTGAATGAGGGCCAATGAGTGTAAAGCATCTGATTTGTCTTTTGTTGTTCCTCTCCATTATGTCCCACTAAGATAATGCATACCTTTGTTTCTAGGTCACTATGCTATATAATAGTAAATACTTGATCCAAATTCATCCAGTAGTTTTTGCGTGATGCTAGAATGAACAAACGGACAAAAAAAATTTTTTTTTGTGGTCTCCATAATGCATGAACAGGGCAGGATGCTATAACATCCGCGCTTTCTGTCCGCCGCACATCGCCGGCTGCCGCACACCTAATTATTGCATATGCTGTAACATATGCGATAATTATGGCAAAGGACAGCTCTTGCGTTAAGAGCTGTCCTTTGCGATCTTGCCGGCGATGTGCTGCGGGTCTCGGCGGCTCCCCCCTCCCTACATTACCCGGGGCTGCTGCCAGCTGGCCTCTCCTCCTCCTCCCTGCACCCGGAAGAGGATACAGTGCAGGGAGGAGGTCACAGGTCCAGGCAGAACAGTGCTCTGCTGCCTAGACACAGCAGGTGAGGGGAAAGGGGGGGTGTAGACACGAGGCGGCGGGGGTCCGTTCTGGGCAGCGTGGGTCGCGTTAAGGAGCCCATAACGGGGTTTTTACCGCATTCTTGCTCACAGTCCCTAGAAGTATATTTCTCAAAAAATGCTCTAAGATGCACTAAGCCTCAAAAGTGATAAAATGGAGAGTGATAAACAATCAACCAATCAGCTCCTGCCTGACATTTTTCAAACCCACTCTGGGCCATGGCAGTTAGCAGCTAATTGGTTGGTTGTTTATCACTCTTCATTTTATCACTTTTGAAGCTTAGTGCATCTGGCCCACAACCCTTACAGTTTTATTATATGTATTAATTTATAATGGGGGTTGCCCATCTGTATATACCATTGGAGGCACGGTATTATATCATTTGGCAAGTGACAAATGGGGCCGACACACAGGGCAATGAGAGCATTGTGCTGAGCGATCTAGTTAAGCACAGATCGCTCAGCACAGATAGCTCAAAACACAACACTGCACCTGCGCTGTGTGATCTGTCACTGCTCACGGCGAAGATTAGATTTATATGGCATGCATACCGCACGTGCCATGCATCGCTGTAGCTATATGACCCCTACATACGCAGCAATTTTGGGTCAGTTTCTAAGTGATCTAGTCAAATCCTGTCAGATTGCTTAGAAAATTACCAAAAAATTGTTCCGTGTGTAGGCCCCATTAAGGTGGCCATACAGCCGGACCATTTGGAATTTTTAAGATTTCAGACACAATTTTCCTTGAACTCCCCAGCAGCTTCCCAGACACACGATAGATCTTATGGGGGAAATTTACCAATATGAAAAACCTAGTTTTTCGTATTAGTATTTCCCCTACGACTGCATACGACTGTTTCAGTCGTATGCAAAGTCGTGTTCCGGAGGGGAATGTACAAAGCAGTCAGATACGACTGCTTTGTAACCCTCCGATGGTGTAACCATTCGTATTAGCTGGCCGTATATACGGCCGCTAATACGAATTAGTAGAGGCAGTCTGCACGGATCAGTCAGATCCGTGCAGGCTGCAAGGTGAAAAAAAAATAGAAAATTAAATAAATAAATAAAAAAAAACGGCATGGGGTCCCCTCCACAGCTGTAACCAGCACCAGGCTGAAAGAACCGGGGCCGGTAATTAAAAATCAGGGAACCCGACAAATAGGGGTTCCCCGATTTTTAACAACCAGCCCCAGGCTCCAGGTCCGGGGCTGGTTCCCAAAATACGGGGGACAAAATGACTAGGGATCCCCGTATTTTAAGAACCAGCCCCAGGCCAAACCAGCCAGCAGGGTAATGTCACAGCCGGATGACACTTATGATATAAGGTCCCTCGGCCAAAGCATTAACCCCCTGACCGGTCAGCCTGGCCAGGGGCCCTGGGGGAGTGGGGACCCCCCCAATGAAGGGGTCCCCCCCCCTCCAGGACTTACCTGACCAGGCTGAAGCCTGGTGCTGTCCCCGGTGACCCTGGGCTGTGGTCACCGGGCTGATTAAAGTGTAAAAAAAAGAATAAACTATTGTCTAATACTGGGGAACTATGAGTCCCAGCAAGCCTTCCCCGCAAGCTGGGACTTGGAGAACCACAAGTCCCAGCCTGCGGGGGCATTAAAGGGCCCGCTGGCACTTGTAGTTCCACAGTATTAAAAATAGTAAAATAAAACACACTGACACACACTTAAAATAAAACTTTAATACATCCAAAGCCCATACATACTAATACTTACCTATCTTCATCCCGTAGGTAGCCCTGGTCCTGATGTCCTGGTCTTCTGGTCCTGTGTCGTCTTCTGGCTCCATGTCGACCGTCGCTGTCGCCGTTGCCGTCCGGGTCCGACGAAATCCATGGAGGAAGCTGTGGAAGGAAACCATACTCACCTGTCCCAGGGCGACGTAGTCCAGGGGGTCTTGGCAAAAAAACAAACCGAGAAGCCGAACCAGACGAACAGCTGAGCCGCACGGTACTCTGTGTACATCGTGCGGCTCCGCCCCCGAATGCCGCTATTGACCGCCTTGCGGCCTAGCAGCTCCTGATTGGCCGCTAGGCCGCAAGGCGGCCAATAGCGGCATTCGAGGGCGGAGCCGCACAATGTACACACAGTACCGTGCGGCTCAGCTGTTCGTCCGGTTCAGCTTCTCGGTTTGTTTTTTTGCCAAGACCCCCTGGACTACGTCGCCCTGGGACAGGTGAGTATGGTTTCCTTCCACAGCTTCCTCCATGGATTTCGTCGGACCCGGACGGCAACGGCGACAGCGACGGTTGACATGGAGCCAGAAGACGACACAGGACCAGAAGACCAGGACATCAGGACCAGGGCTACCTACGGGATGAAGATAGGTAAGTATTAGTATGTATGGGATTTGGATGTATTAAAGTTTTATTTTAAGTGTGTGTCAGTGTGTTTTATTTTACTATTTTTAATACTGTGGAACTACAAGTGCCAGCGGGCCCTTTAATGCCCCGCAGGCTGGGACTTGTGGTTCTCCAAGTCCCAGCTTGCGGGGGAGGCTTGCTGGGACTCATAGTTCCCCAGTATGAGACAATAGTTTATTCTTTTTTTTACACTTTAATCAGCCCGGTGACCACAGCCCAGGGTCACCGGGGACAGCACCAGGCTTCAGCCTGGTCAGGTAAGTCCTGGAGGGGGGGGACCCCTTCATTGGGGGGGGTCCCCACTCCCCCAGGGCCCCTGGCCAGGCTGACCGGTAAGGGGGTTAATGCTTTGGCCGCGGGACCTTATATAATAAGTGTGCCCCGGCTGTGACATTACCCTGCTGGCTGGTTTGGCCTGGGGCTGGTTCTTAAAATACGGGGGACCCCTTGTCATTTTGTCCCCCGTATTTTGGGAACCAGCCCCGGACCTGGAGCCTGGGGCTGGTTGTTAAAAATCGGGGAACCCCTATTTGTCGGGTTCTCTGATTTTTAATTACCGGCCCCGGCTCCTTCAGCCTGGTGCTGGTTACAGCTGTGGGGGGGACCCCAAGCGTTTTTTTTTTTTTATTTATTTAATTTTTCTATTTTTTTACACTAAAGCCTGCACGGATCTGACTGATCCGTGCAGGCTTAAAGCAAATACGACAGGAACATCAAGGTGTATTTTCCTGTCGTAATTTGGTGCCTGTTTTCCACCAATTAGCAGCCGTATTATCAGTACGGCTGCTTAGTAAATCAGGAACCACCATTATTTTGAATGGTGATTTCTGTCGTATCCTATCGATGGTGTAGACATTCGTATTTGTAAATACAAATATGAATGTCCCATCATTAGGAATACGAATTGTTGTATTTTCGGGATTGTAAATCCCGAAAATACAAATGTGAAAAAATAGGTGTATTTCTGCCTACGAATACAACTATTTTTTACGAATCCATTTTGGTAAATTTCCCCCTATGTGTGTAATTTCACATAAGATTTATGGTAAGATCTGCAACTCCCATCATACTGGTTGTTAGTAACATCTTCAGATCATATGTGCATATGTGATAAGATCATAAAGGTGCATACACACTGGCCATTTTTGCCCAGCATGTAGGCACAGCGATGATGGTGACTGAGCTGAAAATCACACACTAAGCGATTTTCGCGGGGGTGGATGGATTTCCATAGCTGGACCCTATGAAAAGTCATCCACTCTGCTGGTAATACCAGCAGATGAATGGCGGCGGCTAGCAATCCAGGGTGTATTGCTGAAGTCTATAAGCAGCATCTTTTCATAAACAGTTAATGGTTGACATTGTCCAACCTCTTTACTCCAGTTGGGCTTGGGTACTTGTTCTGTATATATACTATGATTTGCATATTCTTGTGTGGGTGTTATTGGATTATCGGCCTAACTCCCAATGTGATAATTTACACGGATGAATTAATTATCACATGCTGGGACAGAGCTTGTGATAAAGCTCTGTTACTGCAATGGATCTCCGTAGCATTAGCAGGGTATTTCCTTGAATAAAAAACCCCAATGCTGTGCTGTGTATGTGCTGCTACACCCTCTCCATATCAACAACCCCGCTTTCCCGGGTTGTGACTTTCCCACCACTGCTGATTCGTACTCGTCACCTGGGGATCGGCTCTTACACCGCTGCCGGTCTTTGGGGCAGATGCACATAGCTTATCACACTGGCCCTGTCCCTGCACTGCTTTCTGTGCCTGTGTAGGGGATTTGCATTTGAGCACTGCAATTTACCAGCTGAAGCTTGCGTTAATATTACAGGGCTCCCTGCAATGTGAAAAAATGGCAAATTTAAGGGGTTGGAGCAATTTTCCCCAAAACTGCATTCAGGTGTTAGTAAAATAATGCAAAATGGGTTTGAATATACCCTTTTTCACAATACTTGCACCCCTTGTTGAGTATTTATTTCCCATTATCATACCTCCTAACTTTTCAAATTGACAAATCGGGCTTCGAAAAGGGGGAGGGGCTAAGGGGAAAGTGGATGGGGCATTGTGTAAAGGGGGCAGGGTCTAGTGCTGCAGCCCGAATTGTTTTATCATTTTAGGGGTGTGCCCAGTGCTCTCTTAGCGACTGGGCAGCCCTTGGTCTCCTCACTGAAGAGATGCCGTATGCAGGCACATGATCTCTGGCTCCCCCCAACTGCCCCCACCCCCCCTTTGGCAGGACATTAACACCTGTGGGAGGGATAGTGTAACAGTCTCCAAACAGCGATGCTGTAATCAGGACAGTTGGGAGGTATGCTTTACCAAAGTGTTTTTTTCCAATGCCTGTATTAGTGTTAATCTGGTATTGTTTTGGAGTGTATATTGCACTATTCCTGTAGTATGATATGTTTCTTTGTTGATTCATTTGTCTGTGTAGACATCGCTTCTGTGCTGATCCTGGGTGGGCATTTTGCTCTAGCAGTGTCCCATTTCTACTGTAATTACTTACACCCATTTCAGACAGAATAGCACCTAAATCCCGGTGTATTGTATGTGATCCTGGAGCTTGCCCCAGGTCCCTGCTGCCGGTCCCCCTCGCCGCCTCGACCCCCCCCCCTAACCCTGCCTGTCTCCCTTAAGCAGAGCTCCGCCGTCGAGAGACTGGGACGCGCGTGTAGCCCCTGTCCGCCAGCGCTCGCCAGAGGGGAGGGTCTGGCGAGCCCCGACCAAGGATGACAGGGGCTACATCTGTATGCATGTGATCTCATGCAGTAGTGTATAGGGTCTTAAAAAAGCAAGTAACCTATAACCTGGACCAAACCATGTTGCATTGCAAGGGGTGCATTCAGGGTAAATGCTGGCTGCTTTTGCATATAGCCCAGAAATGTTTGGAGTTTTTATTATTACTCTGCAATATAGACGCATGGTTGCCTACCCTCCCGGAATGCGGGCAATCAGGGGGGTCCATGGGAGCAAATTATGTGGATTGCGTCATTGTAGCCCCGCCCCCCACTGCACATTGCCTAAAATACTGACAAAACAGCTTCTGTTTACAAGTTTTCCTAAATATTTTCCATCTGATATCTCCCCAGTTGAATTCCATATAAAGTGTAAATAGCTCTCCTGATGTTTCCTCTACAATCCCATGCACTCACAGTTATTGGAGACCATCTCTTCCAAATTACTAATGGCATATCTCCCATAGAGAGAATTTGTCCCTGCCCAACAAAGTAAGTGACTAAGTTTTATTTGACTGCATAGGCACACTCAAATACAGACCCATGGGAATGCATCCAGTTCAGCACAAACAAAGACCTACAGGAACACGCTCATTTTTTCCTGCCAAGCACATCTGCTGCATGATTCTGCCGACCATGACAATATTTACCAACATATTTGCAACCTTCAAGGGTCAGTATGGTTGTTTCCATGTGCTAAACAGCTGCAGAATATAGCATTCCATATTTATTAATCTACAGGGAATATGATAATGTTAACCAGATTTTGTCCTTTATTTCCCTAATTAATTAACTTTATTCCTTCCCATTTTTTTTAAATATTATAAATGGTTTGAACAGGTCCAGATGCAGCATCTGGGTTGGTGCGGACGTGCAGTAAACATTCCCCCCTTGCCCACCACAGGAACATAGAGACATGAGACTACAGGGGATGCATGTTCTTCCTCAAAATGGTACCTAATCTAAACCAATGCTGAGAGAATGGCTTTTTAATTTTCTCTGCTCCGACCCAACTCCAACTGTACTCAGGGCCCTGGATTTTTGTGCTCTGTAATTATATTGTATCTCCATTGTTTAATTTCAGATCCATTGTGGTGGCTTACATAGGAAACGTTTGAGAAATTCTGTCCAAATATATACGGACCTAACTTTATATCCCAAAACACTGTACAGAGAAGTGCTGAATAGATTCTGCTCACATGCATGCAGCAGTATGTATTTACAGTAGAGAGGGACGGGGGTCATTTCCAGCTGCTCTCGGTAGGCTTGCATGCTACTAGCATGACATAAACAGGAGATAAGGTCACACCCTTTTTTCTGCCATGCTCTGGGCATGACATAAACAGGAGATGAGGCCACACCCCTTTTTTCTAGCATGCTCCAAAACTGCTAAAACTTATGAGGCATACACATGGGGCGATTCCAGGGCTTTTTCTAAGTGATCTGACTAGATCACTTAGAAATTAAGCACAGTTTGCTCCGTGTGTATAGCCCCCAGTGACACGATGCATGGTTCTCGCGCATCACCATAACCTGTCTAGATTTATACCGCATGTAGTAGAAATTGTGTGTCAGTGATTTGTGGTACCCTATAACACTTAGCACTGGGCTTCAGTCACCCCCTGTGTATGCTGCATTAGAAACATATAGGGACATGGCTCTGGGGTCCTGCAAATTATTTTATTATCAGATAGGGTTCCAGAGAAAAATAGCTTGGGAGCACCTGCACTAGAGAAAGCCATGTATCTCCTGCCACACATGGATATTCAGGTTCTCGATTCTGCCCAGAACAATCTTCCTTTGGCCTTTGAAATACTCAGCCACCCTGTCTGTAGGCTGACTGTTCTCATCATTGTGGCTTCAGAGCCTTCACGCAGCAGCACTGCAGAAACTGCAGGGGATGCATGTTCTTCCTCAAAGAGCTACAGTACCTTGTCTAAACCGATGGTGAGAGAATGGCTTTTTAATTTTCTCTAATATTCAATTTCCTCTGCTCCGACCCAGCTTGTGTCTCAGGTCACTGGATGTTTGTGCTCTCTCTTTATACAGTATCTCGACATATTGTTTATCTCACCCATTGTAACCTTTGTAGTATGCCCAGGATGCTTACCTCACCTGGTACTTTCATGGGTAGAAGGAACATTGCAGAACTTTGGACTGTTGTTTTGTGTACTTTGTGTTTTCATTTTTGTATTTAGACACTGTAACTATTGTAATGCACACAAGATGGCAGCCCTGTATGTACGTTTTTATTTCCTGGCTCTGTAAGACCTTTTGGAGAAAAGCATTATATAATAATAATAATAATAATAATAATAATAATAATAATATTACATTTTCTCAAAGTAGCAAGGGTGTGTTAAGCGCAAGATTAGTATTGATTATGAAAATTAGCAGAATGAAAGATATAATAACAAGAACGTCTACCTTGAAAATAAAACAAGGACTTCTGCTAAAAGTCTGGGCTGGTTTCCGCGCAACTTGAGGACCAAAAGCTTGGAAGCACCCCAAAAACTATCTCTACTGGTGCTACAGTACGATAGCCAGTTCTAGTGGCACTGATGTTGGTCAGTGACGTCACCTTTCCCCCGCTCTGTACCATGCTGCACTGCAGGTGTGGCAGATGTAACGTGCAGAGAGAGTTAGATTTAGGTGAGTTATTTTGTTTCTGTGCAGGATAAATACTGTCTGCTTAATTTTTACACTGCTATTTAAGGTGGTCATAGACTACTGCAATGCATCGCAGCAGTGTATGGCCATTCGATCCTTTTGAGACGCTCGAGAGCCTTCCGGGCAGCAAGATCACATGTGATACATTACATGTGGTCCTTTCATATGTCATCCTTTCACATGCGAGTGTGTGTGTGGCGGGAGTCGGAGGTCAGATGGATAGGTCTGACCTCGGGATCTGTTCCCATGCGCAAGGGACCATGCATCGGATCGAATGTCATACACATGGGATTTAGGTCGATTTCACCTGATCTGTCATAGTCGATCCAAAATCGCATAGTGTATAGGGGTTTAAGATTTCAGTTACAACACCCCCATCCAAATCTAACTCTAGGCACATGTTACATCTGCCCCACCCGCAGTGCGACATGGTTTTGTCCATCTGAGAAAAAAGAAGCTTTGCAATCAGGTCTGAACCCCCAATATCCTTGCCTGTGAAACACTTTTTGTGCAAAGCAATGATGACTGCATGTGTATTATTGCATGTAACCATGATTAACAGAGGAAGAACAATGATTTCAAGCACAACCGTCCTTTTTAAAGCTTCCAGGCTGTTATTCTAATTCAGTCAGAATGGCTGCGTGGTCTCCAACCATGTCCTCGTCAACACTCTTACCTGTGTTAACGAGAGAATCACTGACATGATGGTGCTTTGTGGCAGTGCTGAAATTTTGTTTTTGGGATTAAGTTCATTGTCATTTCAAAGGGACTTTGCAATTAATTGCAACTCATCTGATCTTCATGACATTCTGCAGTATATACAAATTGCCATTATAAAAACTGAAGCAGCAGACTTTGTGAAAATTAACGTTTGTGTCATGCTCAAAACCTTTGGCCATGGATTTATTTAGCTGACACTGTGCCCTCCTGCATATTGTCAGGGACATCCTCCATTGCCACTACGTGTAGAGACACTGGGAGACATCGCTAGTGGGGAGCATGATGCAGCATGGCCCCCATTGACGTTCCATCACGACTGGCATCAGCAAGTTTGTATGCACTTGCTAATGCTGCGTATACCGCTGAGAACCCACGTCATCTAGTGTGTACACAGCTATAGACGGTGTACTTTCCTCTTTAGCTTGAAATAGTCAAATAAGCCAAATATATTGGATTTATTTGTTTTTTTTATGTACATAATTCATAAATCATTTTTAATAAGTAATTCATTAATGGTGAAATATGTATATTTATGTATTATTACTGCAATGGTTCTCAAATTCTGTCTTAAGGACCCAGCACAGTTCATATTTTCCACATCACCTGTGGATCTTTGAGATCCGACAGTGTCAAAACACATTTAGCATCCTGACCTTCAGGTTGCCAGCATTCACTATACTGACCCCAGAGACCAGAGCCGTAATCCTGACAACAATAAGGATGCCTAACCTGGAATCCCGACTGCCAGGGGCTGTCAGTGTTACCAGAGCAGATGGAACTGGTGTGGCAGTTCGAATAGCGCACATGGTTTGTCCCGGGGCAAAACACTCCACCAGACTCCCTCAATGCTCCGGTCCTCTGTCTCCCCTCTTCTCCTGGTACTCCCTTCGCCGACCAATGCGTTTCAACTCCGTTCGAGTCTTTATCAAGGTCCCAAAGGTGTTAGGTTTAGTCAGCAGCCTATGGTGATTAGATTTATTCATTAGCGGGAAGGCTTAGGGTCAGGTTTTGGGGGTTTGGTTTGGGCGGCAGGGTACGGGAGTTAGAGATAGGCACTATCGGGGAGGTTTAGGGTCAGGTTTTGGGGGGGTTAGGTTTAGGCGGCAGGGCACAGGGGTTAGGCACTCACAGGGAAGGTTAGGTTTAGGCAGCAGGGAGTGGGGGGTTATGTTTAGCAGGCAGCCTATGGGGATTCGATTTTGCCATTAGCAGGAAGGCTTAGGGTCAGGTTTTGGGGGGTTAGGTTGAGGAGGCAGGGTACAGGGGTTAGAGTCAGGCACTAGCGAGGAGGGTTAGGTTCAGGCTACTGGGGGGAGAATAGGCTGCATAGAGTGAGAGTTAGTTAGGGTTGGAGGGCAGAGAGAAAAAGGTGAAGTATAATTAGCTATTCTCTGTTGGTATACCCTCCTTTGGGATGCCAACATCAGTATTCTCACTGCCGGTCATCCATATGTATCCCGGTGAAACACCCATGCCCAGCTAGGTGACATGGAAAACATCAACTGTGTGGGGTCCTGAGGACCGACTTTGAGAACCACTGTACCAATGTATATATATATATATGCCATGCACAGTCAGTGCTGCATACAGTGTAGACGGGCTCATTCGCATAATGTGACACATCACTTCTGTGATGCTGATGAGGGACTCAGGAGGAGGTGCTTTTAGACAGAACTGCATTACAAATGCTACTGTTTTTGTGCAAATTGAAGCACTGCAGAGCTGGGTGTGGTACAACGCTCCGACAGTCGGGATTCCAGCGGTCAGTATACCAACATTGGAATCCTGACGGCTGGTTCTCCAACAGGGTGGTGAGCGCTAAGATGCCCCTTGCAGACTTTCTGCACTCACAGCGGGCTTGGTGGCTGGCAGCGGGCTTGGTGGCTCGCTGCTCTCGCCACAGGTTTTTTCCTCCCTCTATGGTGTTAATGGCCCCCCGCAAGGGAGAATAGCCCCTGTCAGTTGGGATTCCGACTGTCGGGCATTTAACAGTCGGGATTCTGATGTTGATCTACTGACTGTCAGAAAAACGACTGTCAGAGCATCATCCGGCACCGGCAGATCTACTGTATATGCAATACAATGCAATAGAGCTAAAGGACACAACATCAAGTGTGTTTGAATTTATGACTGTAGACATGTTGAATCCTTGTATGGTTTTGTTTATTATGTGACAAACTTTGGCATTGTTAAACAATACAAATGTAACTTTTAAAAAAAATACTAATGTAGTTGTGTATTTTGGTATCATGGCTTTAAGGTTTAAACTCTACTAAGTCTACTTAAATCAAGTAATGTAACCAAATTTTTGCAATATCGAAATCTTTTGAAAATGATAACTGTTGGGTCAATAGACTTTACATCAACACAGTTATTAAGTTGACAGTCAGTTGGTCGACCACTCTTGGTCAACATGGTCAATCAGTTGATTTGATCATTTTTGACACAGAAAATTGAAAACATAGGTTTTTCTAAATTTTTCATCCACGTGTAATATTTATTATTAGTTTCTTTTATAGCGCATACATATTTACAGAGAATAGTTGAACATTCACATCAGTCCCTGAGCTTACAGTCTATATTCCCTACCACATGTACACGCACACACAGACCTTCTAGGGTTAATGTTGTTCGAAGTCAATTAACCTATCTGTATATTTTTGGATTGTGGGAGGAAACCAGAGTACCAGGAGTAAACCCACGCAAGCACAGGGTGAATATAAAAACTCCACACAGTTAGAGCCATGGTGGGGACCGAACCCATGACCTCAGTGCTGTGAGGCAGTAATGCTAACCACTACACCATCCGTGCTGCCACATGTTACTACAGTGACGTGTGCCAATTGCTGCGGCACACTGTGTAGTAGAGCAAGGCACCTTGCTCAAAGCCTGGTGAGCGAAGCAAACCATGCAAGGGTATGCAATACACCAATTGGGGGTGCATGACAGCCTATTAAAAATAAAAACTCATGTCAACCTTTGCATGTGTCAACATTTTCAAGTTGACCTTTGTGTTGACCCCATGAACCAAATCTATTGGAAGGTTTTATTTTTAAAAGGTAAATGCAAATGATTTAACAATCCAAATTTGTAGTTTATAGCTTAACCCTTTGAGTGCCAAATTAATTTGTCAAAATTGGTGTGAAAATTACCCCAAGCAAACATTTATATTCATCATAATGACCTGTAATGTTTACCTTATATAGGAAATATGATCTGTTTTTACACATATTCATTTATTTGAATTTATATAACAAATGTGAGCGACGCTGGCATTTTTAGCGGATATTTTGCGCATCTCTCACAGACATGTTGACACTCAAAGGGTTCATATCTGTTCTAGTTTCTAGCTGTTATGTCCTATACACATGAGACGATGGAGTCTCCGTGCTGAGCGATGTACTGGTCACTTAGCACACGTCGTTTGCACACATGCGATACTCCAGTGATGTGTGCTAAGCGATCTGGCACAGCCACTGTTCTCTGGTGAGAAGAACACTAGAGATGATTTATACTGCAGGCTTTAATGATTTAGCCTGGCGATAGCGACGCACGGGACCACGCATAACCATTGCTATAGGGCATACACACTGAGTGATTTGTGCTTAATTTATAAACCAGATCACTTAGAAACCAAGCTCAAATCCCCCTGTGTGTATGCCCCATTACTTTGCTACAATTCAGCCCTACACAATACAGAATGTGTTCATGTTACTTTGTTTCCTGGTTGTACCCAGATTGGCCGGTTGGTGGTTGGCCAGAATGGATTGTTGTCCACACCTGCTGTTTCCTGCATCATCAGAAAGATCAAAGCAATTGGAGGAATTGTTTTAACAGCTAGCCACAATCCTGGAGGTCCTGGGGGAGATTTTGGGATAAAGTTCAATGTTGCTAATGGAGGTAAAATACTTATTTTAATTGCATTAAAAAAAAATTCCCAATATGTACTAATTCCCAGTTTTATTGATAAATATTCTCTTACTCACTTTATTAAAATTAGTTTCTAGATAAGGAGTGATTTAAATGCCTGTATTGCTCTTGATACTTTTTGCACAATTTTTTATGATTTACCTATAGCAAAGGTGGCTACTGTTTGTGTACAAAATTATTCAATTACAGGTGAAAGTCAGAATTTGAATTGTGTACTATAAGTATAATAATATTTCTTTCACTCTAGGTTTTTTTAGGGCAGGGTGCTGACCACCGGGCAGGGCACTTTCAATGGGTTGGGATCGTTTGGTCTACAGCAAGTTGGTCGACAGTCATTAGGTCGACACCATTAGGTCGACATAGTTCTAGGTCGACAGGTCAATAGGTCGACAAAAGCATTAAGTCGGCCGTGTCTAGGTAGATAGTCAAAAGGTTGACATGGGGTTTTCCACAGTTTTTACCCCGAATGTCGACACAGTCGACATGGACACAGTTTGCAGTGCACCGCATCCCCCCTGGCATCACTCGCTTCGCTCGCGATGCTTCTGGCACTATTTTATTCTGCCATCACGCCTTATTGGATGGTAGGGCATGAAATACCACCTGTCGGTACATGTCGGCTCAAAAAACAGTGAAAACCCCCATGTCGACCATTTCACTGTCGACGTAGACACTGTCGACCTAATGCTTGTGTCGAACTAATGACCTGTCGCCCTAAACCCATGTCAACGTTGACCCATGTTGACCTAGAACCATGTTGACCTACAGTATCTCCATGTCAACCTAATGGTGTCGAGCTAATAACTGTCAAACAACTTGGTGTAGACCCAATGACCTTATCCCCTTTCAATCAGGAGGACACATTTTATATTAGAAATTTACATTGGAAACAATAAAAATATACACAAAAATTGCACACTGCACTAGGATTACACCCTTTAAACATTGTCATACTTTGCTGTGCCCATAACATATTCTGTCATATAATTACAATTGCACATTACGGCACACACTAGCCTCTTACACAAAATACATACATAATGCCCATTACACATGATGGCATACACTGTAATACCCATTACACATGATGGCACACACCGAAAGTTCTCAGTGGCATGTCAGCACGGTGGGGGGGCAGCGTAAGGGTGCACAGTGGCCCACAAAAAAATAGATCAGGGTGCATTTTGAGGTTTTAAAAACGGGCAGGGTGTGGCACCCTGCAAAAGAAGCTTAGAGGGAACACTACTTGTAATGCCTTGTTTGCATCGGGGTGGTCGTGTCAGAAAATTCACGTCGGTCGCATCGCATGCGACCAAATCGCATGCGATGCGACCGACGCGATCGACTCGATTTTTCCATTGAATCAAATGTGAATAGGGTCCCTGGGACCCTATTTTACATTGGATTCAATGTAAAATATTCCCCAGCCCCCCAATTTTACACCCTCAACGCCACCCTACGATTGCTGCCAACCCGAAGCCTGGTGAGCGCAGCGAGCCCGCGAGGGATGGCGGTGCGCGTCTTCCGACATTTTCATACCCCTACTATCCACGTCGGCGTGGAGTTGAGAATATAAAGTGTGGCGAGCGCAGCGAGCCACCGAGCCCAAAGCGTGGCGAGCGCAGCGAGCCCCGCAAGGGGATGCGTATAACTTCACAGGTATACGCGTCCGCTCGCCACGCTTCGGGCTCGGTGGCTCGCTGCGCTCGCCACACTTTATATTCTCAACTCCACGCCGACGTGGATAGTAGGGGAATGAAAAGGTCGGAGGACAAAGGAAATCGGGTCCATCGCGGGCATCGTGTACCTTAACTTTAAGGTACATGATGCCCGCGATTGTGGCCGTTCTAGGAAACAAGTACCATATATATATATACACACACTACAACACCCTTGGATATATGTGCAATCCTTCATGATCAACGTTTCAGTTTATGACAAAGCTTAATATAACCGAAGCATTGATCGTGTAGCAGACTTTTGTGTCTGTGTATTTGATCTGTCCGGTGAGTGCTACCCGCATTGCACAAATATACCAGGTATACCACTGCAGGAAACCCAGGCATGTACTGTATGGAGGATTGAGCAACAGTGTTTGCTGTTTCTTCTAGTAGTTAAACATATAGGTTGAAATAAATCTCTAAGCACTAAAGTGTGAAGGTTCAGTAGGCTGTGGTAGAACACAATCTACTATGCTCTATCACTCAGCTAATTCACAAGGAGACTCTGGCCTACTCGGTGTCCAGAGCAATGGGCGGATGAGAGTTTTAAATCTTTACTCACATTCATTGATGATTTCTAGTTGTACCTACCTGTGGAACCGTGAACATCTGGAGTTCCAAACCTCCACTGCAACTGCAAACTGCACAGGCTTTGCTTTAGTCTCCCATGGAGGGAGATGTTGCCATATTGCAGTTGGCATTATTGTGCATGGAACATCCTGAGTTGATCATGTTGTCAACATCTTTCCATTCCTCCCAACATGACCCATTCCAGGAAGGACAAAATGTTCTGCTCCTGCACTTCCATGCCTGTTGCAATTGCAGCAGTGGGCCTGTACCACTGTCCAAAATGAAAATAGGGGAGCCACACCTGACAGTGAGTCCCGGACTGTGGTGTTTTGCTGGCAGTTGGTGGGGCTCCCCTATCTGAATTTTGGACTGTGCTGCAGCCTTGCAACTCTGCAACTACTACTGGCATGGAAGTCCAGGAACAGAGCATCTTGGAATGGGTCATGTTGGGAGGTATGCCATTCTCCTGGTTACCCCATGCACCCATGCACATTCTCTAGGCAGAACTAAAACCTTAGGGTAAATGTACAGATGGAGCGGGTCTCTTCTTTGCTGGTGCTGCGCCAGAATCTGGCGGAGAGGCGTCCCATCTGAATGAGACGCGCTTGCGTCTCACACGCACGCGCGTCTCAGTTTACCGTCGGCGGGGGGATGAGAACTCTGTCCATCTCCGCTTCAGGGAGATGGACAGGGTTAGAGGGGGGGGGGGCGGCAAGGCGGCGGGGACCCGGGGCGACACTCGGCGAGGCGGCGGGGACCCGGGGGAAGTCCCATTGTAAGGCGACGCGCGCGTGTCCCCTTATCGCGGCTAAAGCTTTTAAATATGAAAAGAGGTAATAGCATAGCATAGCAACCAATAAGATTTTGTTTGTCGATTTCTAGAATGCAATAGAGAAATGATAGGAGCTTTTAGTAATTCACCCCCGTATGGTATAGAAAAGAGTAAGAAATTGCTTTAATGGAACGTCTTTGTATGAACCCCTCTCCCACTTTCTGGAATGTATGGTTTTCTGAATCATTTGGATAACGTATATTTGGATAAGGAATACTCATCCTATATTATAGTGAAATTACTGCTCTTTAAATATCCAATGTTCACAAATATATAAAGGTTACCATCATGTATCTTCAGTTCAATAAATCATCAGAATATCGTTGCAAACACTACATTGTAAGCCTGGATAGAGATGTTATATGTTTATATGTTGCTTTCTGTTACCATCTGCCATACAATCTTGTCAAACTGTGTAATTACAGTAGCTGTTAGATTATAATGTACATCTGTTCTTTGCTCTGTCTTGCTTTTGGGGCGCATAACCTATGCTGCAGATATATGAAAGTAATGTGGAGGATCCAGACCAGGTTTTGGTAGCAGTAGCAGTATTGCAGGTATATAGTCAGCAGCGCCTTGGATTTCCTGATATAAGGGTTTCCAGGGCAGAGTCACCTTGCTCTTGATGTTGAAATAGCTACCCAAGTGATAGCCTATGTTTTATCATAGGGACCATTGGAGCCTTTCAAGGGTCTGCTATGCTGAGCCTGCCTGTATGCTACTGCCTTTAATACTGACAGAATGTCGATTGAACCTGCTATGCTGTTACTTGCTGTACAAAATAAATACCAAAACCCTTCATCTGAGTCCCCGTGTTTGTGATCCTTGTCACAATATCTGATTTATTGTTTTGTTTTCCATTTTATTATTCAGGTCCTGCTCTGGATGCTGTCACAGATAAAATTTTTCAGATCAGTAAAACTATTGAGGAATATGCCATTTGTCCGGACCTGCGTATTGACCTCTCAAGAGTTGGAAGGCAGGACTTTGACTTGGAGAATAAGTTCAAGCCATTTAGAGGTACTGAAGAGTTTGCTGGTATTGTACAGTTTGAGTCTGTACAATTATCATAAAAGAGAAATTTACAATAACTGTATAATCCCAAGGCGCATCACCCAAACTGTCCTGGTTCCACATGACACAATTAAACTGGCACACTCTCTCTATTGCTGTAACACAACATAATGCTGACAGTTTTAAACACATTTTTTTCCAAGGCAATTTTCAGTTCCAGGTATCTGATCTTTGCACCCCCTGCTTGTCCAACCCAATTTCTGTTGAACTCGTTGAACATGATAGGCTAAATGGAGGACCGGATATTGTGACCTGTGCTGAGAAGATGAGTACCATCTGACTGCCCACCCCACCTACACCACAATGGGGAAAATTTACTAAGATGTGTATTCTACGTCACATGTGATGTTGCTATGGGCAACCAATCAGAATCTACTTCTTATTTATTTAGCATCCTCTAGAAGATAGTAGACAGGAGCTGATTGGTTAAAAAAAGGACAAAGAGTGAAATAGTCCCAAGGCGCAGCCAATCCTTGCAGCCACAAGTTGAAAGAGGGACCACAATCGACGTCCCTACTGGTCAGACTTAGCAGAAGAAGAGCAAACTTGTCGGCGCTGGATTTGTTGTCACAGTATAATTGATAGTTGTCTCAGTTAGGATTCAATGTATATGTGGAATGAAATACAATAAATCAGAGGAGGTACTACACTATAAAAATAGTACAAATGTCTCCCAGTGACTTTTAGAATAGGGGTCCGTACCCAACTCACAGAAAGGTAAAGAATAATGCACCTATAAAGGTATCTTTCAATGGTCAATCATACGAATCACCACGTGCTGAATGGGACCCAACAGTAAACAGTATATTTAATGAGGGGTGCGTACCATACTCACTCTCATAGGAGGTAAGGTCAAGCACGTAACGGTTTCTTTTTAGGGGTCACCACTTAGTGTAATAAAGCTCTTAGTACCAGATCAAAGATGACACTTGCTTGGGTGCGTACCGTACTCACTAAGGCAAAGTGTTGTTGGAAGCATATAATGGTATCTTTGTTAGGAGAGACCTCTGATCCTTTCAGCACCTCATCTCAGTTCCCACAAACAGTGGTATACATTGAGGGAGGAAGGAAAAACACTGGTCTCATTCGTAGTCTAAAAAATGTTTAATAAACCATAAGATAAAAATGTATATAAAAACAATGAGTAAAACAATCACCTGAAAAAACGGTCACATTGGCCAATGACCGCATAGACAGGAAGACAGCTCACATCAAAGTCCTCAATCACTCCTGGGAGACATTTGTACTATTTTTATAGTGTAGTACCTCCTCTGATTTATTGTATTTCATTCCACATATACATTGAATCCTGACTGAGACAACTATCAATTATACTGTGACAACAAATCCAGCGCCGACAAGTTTGCTCTTCTTCTGCTAGGATCTGATTGGTTGCCCATAGCAACATCACATGTGAAGTAGAATTCACGGTACTTATGTATTATCTGGGCTCCCATGTTAAATGCACCCCATTTTTTCATACCCCTACTATCCAACTACGCATGGAGTTGATTTTATATAGTGTGCCCGAAGCGTGGCGAGCGCAGCGAACCCCGCGGGGGGATGCGGTCTCATAAGAAAAACGGGAGCCCAGATATTACATAAGTACCGAATTCACATCTTAGTAAATTTCGCCCAATGTGTTTTGAATAATGATGATTATATTCCCAGGTATTTTGGGGGCTAGAAAACTGGATCACATAGTCCTGGAACATTTTCTTTTTCTTTCATTCTTCATTCCTAGAATTAGTTCCAGAAACAGGGAAAAGTCTTTAAAAGCAGTATCAGCACATGTATGCTGGCCATACACTGTGAGACTGAACGGTACTTATGTAGTTTCATGGCGCCGTGCTACTTCCGGGTTCTACACTCGCCACAAACTATGTTAAAAAAAGTAACTTAACTCCATGCCAACATGGATAGTTCATACCTTCACTATCCATGTTGGCATGGAGTTGATTTTAAATAGTGTGGCGAGCGTAGCGAGCCACCGAGCCCGCAGCGTGGGCGAGCGAAGCGAGCCCTGCAAGGGGACTCAGACGCATGGCGCCATACTGGCGCCGTGAAACTACACAAGTACCGACTGAACTCACCCTCTGACAGACCAATTGCCTGAGATTGCATAAAGCTGGCCATACATCTACAGATCGATTGTCAGATCTGGCTGGTTGGAACAAAATCCTGGTAATGGATGAGAGCAAATGACAGTTGACCATTTGCTTTGAAATGCTGGAAAACTGATATTACCAGGTTTTTGTTCCAGCCAGCCCAATCTGACAATCGATCTGTAGATGTATGGCCAGCTTTACACTATCAGATAATTGGCCTCTCTGGGGTGTACTAAGATGGGAGTTCTATTGAAGAGAATTCCCATCTTCAAATTTAACCCTGAGTATATGCACTGTCGGTTCAAAGCAGATATTGTCACATCTGTTGGGCACACAGGAAGATTGTTCATGCTCAACTGATGATTGCAGCTTGGCTATGGCCATACAATTATCAGCACAAAAAGATAATAATTGGCAGATTTGGAAAATAATTCCACAGTGTCTTTATAGAGTGTGAGAGCTACTAGGTATCTTGCATCAACCTGTAGCCTAAGGTGAGTACTGACACAATTTCTCTTTGAACAAAACCCACTGGGCCTAAATCAAATGTGGTTGTTCTTGTGATTACTATCTTTTGCCATCCGCAATTGGGATAATTTTCTAATATGGGCAAAAGCTAAGCTGAGCACAGGGACGCCCACTGCTGCTGTATCGTTTTCATCATGTAGAGATTCTAAGCGCCTCTGTAGATGCACCGCTGCTCTCCCAGGATGAAGACAGCTCTCTAATACAATGTGTATTTGTAATGAGTGTGTAATAATGTACTCTTGTCTTTACATGCTAAAATGAATATTGTTTCCTGTTGTTGTCTTACATTGTTTTGTAGTTGAAGTAGTGGACTCGGTGGATGTTTACCTCAATTTGCTCAGGACGATTTTTGACTTTAATGCTATTAAATGCTTACTTACTGGACCCGAGCAACTGAAAATAAGGATTGATGCCATGAATGGAGGTAAGTCAACTCGTATAGACGATGCAGTACAGATTCAGACACAATGCTACTAATCAGACGTGAATGTAATGTAAATAGTAGTTGTGTGAATACTGTAGACACTGAATTTCTCACATTGGAGGCTATAATCAGACAGAGTATCTCCATATAGCATAGAACTGGTTAAAGATTCAACGGTGCGAGAAATGCACAAAGCATGATTGCAGCAGCTGCAGGCACTCATACCTGGCTATTTCAGACGCACTGATGTGCACTATTGAAAATACATTGTAGCGGCATTAGCATAAGATTGGAAGGTAGAGGAGTTCAGTCTCCACAGCAGCTCAGCCATATGTCCCAATATTGTAGGCAGCGGAGCAGGGACACTTGCGTGCATCGAAGGCGCATGTGGTACTCACTCTGGGCCATGCCCCTATTTTCCCGATAGAGCCAAGATATGCCCCTCTGTCTTACTGAATTAATTGCAGATCTTCTCAGCAGAGCAGTGGATAGCAAGGGGGGCTTCCAAATGGCCCCCCACCCAGTGGCATTACAATAGCTCCGCAGACCCCTTGGTCGTGGGGAGGCGCTGATTAAGTGTGGGCGTCGGTTGTCAGCAGGGCTATCATGCGCTACACTGCTGCTGGGGTCCGGGACCAACCATGCCCCTCTATTTGCCACTCTTTGCCGGGACCCGCAGATCTACTTGTCTCTTATCTGCGGTCCCGGCTCTCCACCCGGTAGGCTTGTTAATGAAATGACCCTCAAAAAATGGCTGCCCCCCTCCAGCAGACACTTTTTGAGGATGCTAGAGGAGGCATCGACCTCCTCTAGCATCCTCAAAAAGTGTCTGCTGTAAGGGGGCAGCCATTTTTTGAGGGTCATTTTCATTACTGAGGGTCATTTTCAGTCACTGACTGCCCAAATCCTGTGGGCTAAGCTTGTGGGAGCCTAGTGAGGAGCAGGAAATAGAGCTGATCTTTACCTTCCAACTGTCCTGTTTTTCACTGAAAAAGTCCCATTCTTTTGGGACTGTCCCATGTCCTACCATGGGAATCTGCAGTGTTCCATGGTGGGTTCAGTGGCGTAACTATTATTTGGGCACTACCCCGCCGAAAATTTTGACTTCCCCGCCCCCTTAAAATAAAGACCGCCTCCAACCCCACTACTTACCCCTCTAGCAGCAGACCGTTTTTGAGGATGCTAGAGGAGTCCACTAATGTTTATTCAGTTGCGATGGGCATCTTAATTCTTTTCTGGCCAGCTGCAAAACTTGCTAACGGTTTCTAAGTAAAATATAGAAATACATTTCCATATACAACAAAGATAAACAATTCAAGTAGCTATTAAGAAATGGTACTTATGTAGTATCTGGGCTGCCGATTTCTAAATCGGGTCGGATCGGGAGATCGCATCGCATCGCATGCGACCATGCGATTCGATGCGATGCGATGCGATGCGATGACCCGATTTTTCCATAGGAATCAATGTTAAAATGGAGTCCATTTTAACATGGAATTCAATGGGAAAAATGGGTCCTTTTCATACCCCTACTATCCAAGTGGGCATGGAGTTGGATATAAACCTGTGGCGAGCGTAGCGAGCCACCGAGCCCGAAGCGTGGCGAGCGAAGCGAGCCCCGCGAGGGGACGAATACCGTCCCCTCGCGGGGCTCGCTTCGCTCGCCACGCTTCGGGCTCGGTGGCTCGCTACGCTCGCCACAGGTTTATATCCAACTCCATGCCCACTTGGATAGTAGGGGTATGAAAAGGACCCATTTTTCCATAGGAATCATTTTAACATTGATTCCTATGGAAAAATCGGGTCATCGCATCCGATATCGCATCCGATATCGGATGCGATGCGATGCGATATCGCATCGCATCGCATCTGATTGTATGCCTTAACTTAAGGCATACAATCAAAAAATCGGCAGCCCAGATACTACATAAGTACCTAAGAAATTTATATAGTATTTATTTTTTGGTCAGATTTTGTTTTTTAATTTGCAAAATGTCACTGGATCATATTCTTAATGATGTAGCAGCATATATTAAGCATATATCGGGGCTCCCTGCTGCTCCATGCTCACCTACAAAGGGACCGGTGATCAGTGCTGTGGTGAGGGCTGCATGTGTTTGATGCTCCATGCTACTCCTGTGACCACCGTTGCAGTAATGTGATGCAGCATCGGAGGTGGCAGCAGCAGGGACCCCTGCAGAAAGGCTGATCTTCAGGAGCTCCGATCACCAATCCCTGGCATCGCGGAATGGCATCGCAGGGACAGAGCTTGCTTGCATGCAATAATTGATGCATTTGTGCAATATAATAAATTATGAGATTGCGGATAGCACATCCACATCTGAGATCTGAGGATGCTGATGGTGATCAATTGGCCTCTTATGCTCCTTTCAGATTGTAAAGCCAGGTCGGACTCAGGATTTTGATCCCGGGTCTGACCTGGCTCTGGCGCTTTCACATTTAACCTGACTCACCCATTATACAGAAGGCGACCCGGGTTTAAACCTTCTTATAACCTGGGTTAAATTGCTGGGTTGGTCGACCCGGGTTATATAAGCAACTCCAGAAAAACGGCAATTATTTGGGTCTGAGGTACGGTGTGAAATGGGTATAAGTGTATTTCAACAAACACCATGCAAACATTATACATGAAAGAGCATAAAAGATACATTTGACCCTTAGTCAACACCTTATAGAAAATAGGATTCTGTTGAAAGCCTCTGGCTCTGAACTGCTTACATAAGTATGCTGCATCATCTGTTTTTCAGTGATGGGTCCTTATGTCCGTCGAATTCTCTGCGATGAGTTAGGAGCCCCAGCCAATTCTGCCGTGAATTGTGTACCCCTGGAAGATTTTGGCGGGCAGTATCCCGACCCCAACCTAACATACGCCAGTGGTCTCCTGGAAGCCATGAAAGCAGGAGAGCATGGATTTGGAGCCGCATTTGATGCTGATGGAGTAAGTATGTCATGTATCCGAAGCCTTCAGCTTTCTCTGCCAACATGTTCTCTTCCATGGAGAACTATTTGCTACTGACAGTGCTGGACTATTTTGGGTTGTACAGTAGTTTCAGAGGGGGATACTATACATGACCACACAAAAACAAAAGAAAATAATTAGATATAGCCTATTACTGTTACATGCAGGGATAGGATATAATGTGTGATCAATCTTAGCAGGTTTAACCCTTGGAGTGCCAAGGTGATTTTGCCAAAATTGGTGTGAAAATTGCCAAGCACAGATTGTTATTCATCATAATGACCGGTAATGTTTACCTTATATAGGAAATATGATCTCTTTTTACACAACATTTTTTGTTTGTTTAAATTTATATAACAAATGTAATACTAAATTACAGAAAAGGAAAACAAATGCTTATTTCTGTACATTTTCTCTGGTACAAAAATTATTTAGAATATTTTTCACATTACACATTTAATGCCTCACTGCATGCCCTCAGGTCACCTTACAGGTAGGGTATCCCAAGACCAAAATATTCCAAAAGCTGTAGGTTTTCTAAATATTTTTTTTTGTGTGGGGGGGGGGGGGGGTGTTCACCCCCCAACCACCCACCCCCTCCTCTTTTATTTATACTCACCTCGCCCCCTGGTGTCCACATCGGCTATTAGACTCCTCTTCAGTGGCATCCCCGGTCTCAAGGATGCATTGCATGCATCCTTGGGACTGGGGATGCCACTCAAGAAGAATCCAATGGTCGTTGTGGACACCATGGAACACTGTGGATGTCGGGGGACCATTAGAGGACCGCCCGGGGACCAGGTGAATATGTAAAAAATACGGAATAATTCCTTATCAAAATGCTCGTAGTCCTGAGCATTTCAGATAAGGGACTCTAAACCTGTACATACAAACTTGAATGTCCCAATTCACATTCAGTTTCAGTGATTGTTGCTAATTCACATTATATGCCACATTGTGTATTCATCCTATTCATATTATAACACATTGAATCACCAATTCAAATCACCAATTTAATTCAATTCAGGTGATCCTAAGCAGCTCAGTAAGCAGCTTCGCAGCACCTGTGTCACCGCCCCACCAAATCCCTTCCCCTCCCTGCCACCATTTGGATGTGTAACAGAGACACATCCCCTCGCATGCCACCGCTGCAGGAGAAATCATTTGATGGTCAAGACCATTAAATGATTGTTACTGCCTTTGCAAATAGAAGTCAGTCTCAACTGGGCTAGATGATGTTATGACAGGGCCGAAACTAGGATTTCTGGTGCCTGGGGGAAGTCAGTAATTTGGTACTGATATATACTGTACATACAGTAAAACGGTTCCATCACTTTTTATTCATAAAAAGGGTTTGGGATAGGGCTGCTCTGCAAAACAACAATGAGAACAGCATTGACGCAGCTCTTAAAATACATTGCATGCCACGCCGCTGAGGCAGTTGCTTGAAGCAGTTGGTGGTGGAGAAAATTTGTGGGCGACCACTGATGTAAGCTCTCATGAGCAGGGCCCTCTTCCCTCATGTGCACTTCCTTCTTTTACCTAAACCATCTCCATACTTTCTTCCATGGTATCTAATCCCTTGGTTTTATGCAGGGTTGATTCCCCCCGAAAATACAGGAAATGTAAGTCAATGTTCTTGTTTTGGTTTACTTGTTTATAAACTCTATAACTGGGTGCTGTGGATCCATTGTGGCGCTATATAAATAAATGATGATAATAATAATATTAATAATGTGTAATGTTGTCACACCCATAATCCCACCTAGGAATGAAACATAGTGAACAAAATGGTACTAGGTATGAATGTACACACCAACATCTACACCAAGGTTACTGACTTTACCAGACTTTTAGCAGCAGCTCAGGGGTGGGGCCTGAGCGTGACATCATTAAGCCCTGCCCCATGAGGTAAATAACCTAATTCACAGATCTCCTTTGAGGGGGCGGGGCTAAAATGATGCAATTGCGTCATTTTAGCTCCACCCCCTACTCTGAGACCTGCAGATTGTGGCATTTAATTGCTGAAGTTGGGGGGTAAGCATCGCGATTGGGGGGGGCAGGGTGGGGGTCCCCCAGAATCCGGTAGGGTTGCCCACCTTTCCGGATGGCCGGGAGGGGGACTTGATTTTCGGGAGCCTCCTGGCCATTTCAGGAGGGTAGGTAACCCTGATCTACACTCGTTATTAACAATTACAAGAACCATATAGACACAACTCATACTAACAATGACTTTATACCAATTATATTTGGGATAATGTGTAAACATCACATAATAAAGTTCACAAGTTACTTGACTTGTAATTCATCTTTTTCAGACAGTGATTTAGTAGACACTTAAAGTTAGATACATGCTTGAGTATAAAATGATTAAAGCTCTGCCTTTGTTTCAGGACAGATACATGATTTTAGGACAGAATGGTTTCTTTGTTAACCCCTCGGATTCCTTGGCAGTTATTGCCGCCAATCTTTCCTGTGTGCCTTATTTTCGTCAAATGGGAGTTCGAGGTTTTGGAAGGAGTATGCCCACAAGTACAGCCATAGACAAGTAAGTGAACAGTGTGTATTGCCGTTACTGTCGCAAAAGAATAAAACAAGATGGAGTTATTTTAGAATACATATTATTTAGAAACTATCGACAAAAAAAGAAAGCAAGCACTATGAAAGGTAATATGGAAGATTTATTGATATAGCAACTGAATTGTATTACTACCAGACTGCTGCCTTTGAAATAATTTTTTTTATCATGTACTGTACAGTACCTTGCTAGTTATCTTCATTTTGGCAGCGGGATTATGTGTAAAAAAAAGGGAAGAAACACGTTTTGATAACAATAAATACATGATCCTATCCTGGGTATAAAAAAATTCCATTTATATACCTACAGAAAACATGGTAATTGTAAATCCCCCTTTACCTACCAATTACACCCATGTAGCTTAGGGTTGCCACCTCATGCATCATCGATTTCTGAAGACACCCCCCCCCCCCCCCCCCGACAACAAGTGAGTGGGCGGAGACTAATTCAGTAAGACTTAAAACATTTGCTGCATCAGAGGTGGGGAACTGAGGGCTGGGAAACCCCCCTGAGTGCGCTACTGGAGTATAGCTAAACCTCTGAAGCCCGGAGAGTGACAGGGCTGTACGTTAGCCTTCATGACTGCCAATCTGCCCTCCGACTTCACAATGCAGGGGGTGAGGGAAGGGGGTGGGGGGAGGATACACAGTACATCTAGCCTTTTTTTTTGCAGGTGGCATGGCTTTTCTTCTTCCGCAGCCTTTATTGGACATGCGCAGAAGGGGCTGGTGGGGGTGGGGGGTGGGGTTATCACATTAGCAGCGGTAATTAGCTATTCAATTTATCTATAGTGTGCTAAAATATAGCTCTGCCCACCGAGCAGCTGTACATTAGGGTGACCAACTCATCCCTTTAATCCGGGACACATTAATTACACAGGTTCTGTGGCAGTTTAAAACCAGGTGAAATGAAGTCTTGAGGTGTGGCAGTTTAAAACTAGGTGAAAGCCAGCCACAGAACCTGTGTAATTAAGATGTGTCCCGGCTTAAAGGGATGAGTTGGTCACCCTACTGTACAAACAATATCAGTTATGGCATCTGTGCCCTGTGCATTTACAAACGCTACTTTATCGCAGCTGAGCTCCAATCACTGCAGCCAGCACTGTGGAGGGGTGAGACAGGCCTCTGAGGGGACAATGGGACCAGCCCAGCAGGAACTGGAGTGGTGCCCCTGTGGGCCAATCTGCCCCTGTACTCAACTGATTAAAGTGCTTGCGTGGCATACTTTTTCTTTTGTTAATTGAAATTAAGGATTTCAGTTTGGAGCGATTACAGACGCTTTAATTGTGGAATGGAACCACCTTAGCAGCCTGTATTGTGCGATTTATGGGCCGACAGGCTGCACTCCTTTACTCCGGATGAGAACAGTGTTCTAACAAATGGAACATGGAATGGAAGGATAATTTAGATAACATGTTTTAAAGGTCATCTAATGAAATAATGGGTATTTGAAATATGCAGAATACACTTGTGCACATGATAATAAATCAGCTGCTGACAGGAAACATCTGCTTCAATGTGTTCCAACATCCACAGAAATAATGTCACAAGAGGTCCTTGGCTTGGATTAGAATTCTATTGTACTCTGTCGCAGAGTGGAGTTTTTTAGGATAATTTTAAAGCAGCAATACTACACCAAAGGCTTGTTTTGTGTCCTTGTTTTAAATAGCAGGTTTAAGTACCTCAAACACGCATCTCTTAACTCCTTTTCAAAACTTCTGTGGAGGTAAATAAAATATGGCTGCCAGACAAAGATAAATATTTTCATACTTTTAGCATGCTATGTGATAGCAGATGAGGGAATAGGAGGGAAAGGATGTTGCAGTGAAAACAGCTAGGCATTCCAAAGCTCTTCTGCTTACTACTGTATATCATGTGCCATGTGACTGTTATTACCAAAGTAGTCACATGACACTGAGATCAATCAAATATCAAATATCAAATCAAAAAACAACCGAAGACTAAAGGATAATTGCAGGTGACTTATAGCCTGCCACATTGATTTATTGTATGTTTAAAATGACAACAGTCAGTCTATAATTTTCCATAGAAGAGCACAGGCAAAACTAATAAAATGCTTAAAAAATATATATAGTGTTACAAAAAGCAAGGACTTTCTGCAACTGGGCCTTTTAGGGGATTCTGTTACAAGTCAATAAAGGGTTTTGTACTGTGGAGGTTCAGCTTGCAAGTGGGGCAAGTGGCCACCTGCTGCTTAATGCTATATTTCAATTTATTGTGCAGTGGTGGCAAGGCTATAACAAAGCAAAATTGCATTTTCAAGACCTTGTAGGTGGGAGCATGGTAGAACTTCAGAATTATTTAGAGAAATGTAGGCACGGATATTTTGAAAATTGTCATATCTTATACAAAACAATTCCACATCATTTAGGCCTGCTGTTCACACAAACAGGGGGAAATTTACCAAGATGTGTATTCTACTTCCCATGTGATGTTGCTATGGGAAACCAATCAGATCCTGTCTACTATCTTCTAGATCACAGGTTTTCAAAGTCGGTCCTCAGGACCCCACACAGTGCATGTTTTGCAGGTCTCCTCACAGAATCACAAGTGAAATAATTAGCTCCACCTGTAGATCTTTTAAATGTGTCAGTGAGTAATGAATGCACCTGTGCACCTGTCGGGTGACCTGTAAAACGTGAACTGTGTGGAGTCCTGAGGACCGTTTGAGAACCCCTGTTCTTGAGGATGCTAAATAAATAAGAAGTAGATTCTGATTGGTTGCCCATAGCAACATCACATTGTAAATTTACCCCACAGTATCTCTTGTATTACCTCATACACATACATCTTGGCTTTTTCCCTCAATTTGTCACAATATGTAAAACACGGCTTAGCTGTTTTTCCAAATGTAGCAAGTGGGTGGATTCTGAAAATTGTTTGCAGCAGTAGAATACGTATAAAGTAATAGATGAAAGGTGGAAATTTTTAGAAAAATCACAAAGCGTGACTTTTGCAGAGTCCAAGGTGTGCCAAATTGTGCCATACATGGCGCAGTAAAACCAAGATGTATGTGGACACATCTGTATGTTGTACTGTACTACCTATGTGGTATTTTCTTCACTGTGCATTATTATGTGCTGTTATTCTCAACTGAAAAGTACCTTCAGTTCTATTGGAGAAAAATTCTACAGTATACAAATAGAATTCTTATTTATATTGAGCTTTTAAAACATTAATAAACATATGAAAATGCGATAAAAAATGTAATTGGGCTGTTCCCATATGTGCTATGCTTAAACACATGTGGAATGTGTTATATAGCAAAACTAAAATGCCAGTACATTAATTAAGAGCCCATTTATCAATAATCCCATTTTTATTGTTCTGGCGTCATATTAGAACCGACAATCACATTTCAGTATGTGATAATACCGCAAGGATGTATGAAAAACCATATGAAGGTACAGGGGCTCCAAAAATAGCCTTTCCCTGCAATGTGCTTTGAGGTGAGACCTCATTAACCCACTATTGGTACTCCCGCGCAAGTATGGTCTCTTGACCACACATGTGCGGCGGCCATTGTTGGGCAGAGTTCGGGAGGATCTAGATTTTACGAAGTTGGCAAATGCCATCTTCAGATAGTAAATCTGACAGCATTGCATTCTATATACTGTAGCAGAGGGAAATTGAGGGACCACAGCAGATATTCGAGGTATCTGTTGCAGCCCCTCCTTCAGATATTGGAGTGATACTTAATATTTTCTGGTAAGAACCAAACATTTGTTATTAAGAGAATACACCACAATGGGACACTTATTGGTTTTACTGTGTATTCATCCATTTCCCCAAACTATGTGTACTCTCTGGTCTTTATATAAAAGGCAAATATAACTGACAGCTGCCCAGAGATGACACTTGAAGATTTTATAAAACAATTAAAGAAAAAAAAACCTCGATAAAAAACGCATATGACACAGCACATAGATAGACCATAAATGGACAGCTGCATTTCCTTCCTAGGTGTCACGCTAGGGGTACCTTGTGGATCTGTCTGAGGCCTGGAGGTTGGGTGTTTGCGGCTTGAAGGAGACTGGAGAATAGCAGGTTTGATATAACTCTTTATTGTAGCACCAACATGAGAAGGCAAGACCATAAATGAAACTATAGATCAGAAAGCCCAGTGGAATACCTGGGTAACAACTGAGAGTCCAGAATGATGGGATTGATCCCAGAGTCTCTGTTAGCTTACTGGGGAAACAATGACTGACTGTGGGAGCAGACGGCAATGGGCAGTAGGAGACGGAAGTCAGCGACCTCCGATGACTGGCAGTAGACGCGGGTGCCGACAGCAGGGTGGAACCGCGTCAGCGGGCTGAAGGACTGACAGCAGGTGCAGATGCAGACAGCAGGATGGAGAAGCGTCAGCGGGCACGGAGGGCTGGCAGTAGATGCGAATGCATACAGCAGGCTGGTGAGGCGTCAGCAGGCACAGAAGACTGGCAGTAGGTGCGGATGCAGACAGCAAGATGGTGAGGCGTCATCAGGCACGGAAGACTGGCAGTAGGTGCGGAGGCAGACGGCAGGATGGTGAGACGTCAGCAGGCACGGAAGACTGGCAGTAGGTGCGGAGGCAGACAGCAGGATGGTGAGGCGTCCGCAGGCACGGAAGACTGGCAGTAGGTGCAACTGGACCACAGGCAGACGTGATGGTGTGTCAACGGACACGCAGGACTGACGACAGGTGCAGCGGACCGACAGCGGGAGTGGAGATGTGGCACGCAGGGCTGGCAGCAGGTGCAACTGGTTGACAGCAGGAGTGGAGATGCATCAACAGGCACGCAGGGCTGGCAGCAGGTGCAGCGGATCGACAGCAGGAGTGAAGATGTGTCAACAGACACGCAGGGCTGACAGCAGGTGCAGCTGGTCGACAGCAGGAGTGGAGATGTGTCAACAGACACGCGGGGCTGGCAGCAGGTGCAGCTGGTCGACAGCAGGAGTGGAGATGTGTCAACAGACACGCAGAGCTGGCAGCAGGTGCAGCTGGTCGACAGCAGGAGTGGAGATGTGTCGACAGACACGCGGGGCTGGCAGCAGGTGCAGCTGGTCGACAGCAGGAGTGGAGATGTGTCAACAGACACGCAGAGCTGGCAGCAGGTGCAGCTGGTCGACAGCAGGAGTGGAGATGTGTCAACAGACACGCAGGGCTTGAGAGACTGTAGCAAACCTGAAAGGGCTGGAGGCAGAATGCAATTTGCAAAGTCCAGGAAACAGGTGTGACGCTGTAAGGGCTGGGAGCAGAATGCAAATGCAGGTATCCAGGTATCAGGTGTTGAACTGCAGGAAACGAAGACAGGGATCAGGGATATCACAGGGCAAGGACAGGAGCACAGGCTGAAGCTTCCTCCACAGGGATTGACAACAAAGTACTGGCGCTTGTATGCCCCAGAGGGCTCTGCTTTATCCCCCAGGGCAGATCTTGATTGGAGGAGTTGAACTGGAGCTCTGAACCATTGGCTGGCTACAACAACATGGCGGCGCCCGGACTGAGGACAAACAACCTTGACTAGTTCTCATGTTGGACGAGTGTGCCGCAGGCCCCAGAAGGATGGTCGCGGCCGGAAGATCTAGATGCCGCGCTCCCCGCCCTGCACCCAGACGGATGGCCCGCAGGCCCCGCCGCCGGAGATGAACAGGTGAGCGGCGCGTCCTAACCGCGGCCGTGACAGCACCCCCCCCCTTTTGAAGTGGACTCTGGACACTTCCATGGTTTTCTTGGATATTGTTGATGAAACTTACGGACCAAAGTGGGAGCATCGACGCGAGCAGCATCCACCCAGGATCGTTCCTCTGGACCGAAGCCTTTCCAGTCTACCAGATACTGGACTTGCCCTGAACGAACTTTAGAGTCCACAATTTTTTTAATTTCAAAAGCAACATCATGATGAGCTTGAGGCTGAGGAGATTTGGGTACTTTATTCTGGAATCGATTTAATATCAATGGTCTTAATAAAGAGATGTGGAATGTATTAGAAATTTTCAGAGAACGTGGCAACTGTAATTTATAAGCCAACGGAGAGATCACAGTAATTACTGTATATGGCCCAATGAATCGAGGTGCAAACTTCATAGACGGAACTTTGAGTCTAATATTTTTGGTGGAGAGCCAAACTCTGTCTCCTACCTGGAGTTTCGGGGCTGCCCGTCTGTGTCGATCAGAGAATTTCTTGTAACGTTGGGAGGCTTTCTCTAACGAAGCATGAACATTCCTCCAGATGCTTGAGAAAAACCGGACAGACGAGTTAACTGCTGGTATGTCAAAAATAGGAAGATTTTGGAATTCTGGAACACGTGGGTTACGGCCATATACAATGAAGAAGGGAGTCTTTTCGGTGGAGGAATGATAAGAGTTGTTATGTGTAAATTCGGCCCAAGGCAGAAGCTCCTTCCAATTGTCTTGCGAGGAGGACAGATACAGACGTAAAAAGGCCTCCAAATCTTGATTTACTCTTTCTGTTTGGCCATTGGATTGCGGATGATAAGATGAGGAAAAGTTCAGCTTTACCTGTAACGCACTACACAACGCTCTCCAAAACTTTGATACAAATTGTACCCCTCTGTCAGATACAATTTCTTTCGGAAGACCATGTAGACGGAATATTTCAGCTATAAATATTTGAGCCAATTTAGGAGCAGACGGAAGGCCCTTTAGTGGGACGAAATGTGCCATCTTGGAGAAACGGTCGATGACGACCCAGATCGTGTTGAACCCTTGTGACAGAGGCAGATCGGTGACAAAGTCCATCGATATGTGTGACCAGGGTGACTCAGGTATGGATAATGGTTGAAGAAGGCCAGCTGGTGCTTGACGAGAAGATTTGTGATGAGAACACTGGGTACAGGAAGCTATGAAGTCAGTGACATCTTTCCTCATGGACGGCCACCAGTATGCTCTTTTAATGAATTCTAAAGTTTTCTTTATACCGCAGTGACCAGAAAAACGAGAGGAGTGTGCCCACTGTAGCAAAGATGATCTGAGTCCAGTATCAACAAAAGTCTTTCCTCTAGGAATGGATACCACAGTAGTCTTGGCAAACACTGTGGGGCTTAAAACTGGGCTTATGGTACGATCTTCTGCGGAGGACGTGAAAGATCTGGAGAGTGCGTCCGCTTTGCCATTTTGAGACCCAGGACGGAAAGATAACACAAACTCGAATCTCGTAAAGAATAAGGCCCATCGGGCTAATCTGGGGTTCAGACACTGGGCGTTCTGTAAATATAACAAATTTTTGTGGTCCGTGATAACGGATATAGGAAACTTAGCCCCCTCCAACAGGTACCGCCATTCTTCAAAGGCCAATTTAATGGCTAGTAATTCTTGTTCACCAATGGGGTAGTTCATCTCGGCTAGCAAAAACTTCCTGGAGAAGAACCCACATGGGTGTAGGTGGCCGTCCTCAGACTTCTGTGAAAGTACAGCTCCAACCCCAACAGAAGAGGCATCTACCTCCAGGATAAACGGGCGAGAACAATCAGGCTGCAGAAGAATTGGAGCTGAAGTAAATACACTTTTTAGTTGTTGAAATGCTGCCACCGCTTCGGGAGACCACTTGGCAGGATTGGCTCCTTTGTGAGTCAACGCTGTGATGGGACAAATGATGGAAGAAAAATTTTTGATGAATTTCCTATAATAATTGGAAAAGCCAATGAAGCGTTGAACCGCCTTTAGGGTATGAGGTTGTGGCCAATCAAGGACTGCTTGCACTTTAGAAGGATCCATGCTTAACCCGGTACCTGAAATGATGTAACCCAGAAAAGGAACTGAAGATTTCTCAAATTCACATTTCTCCAATTTACAGTATAGCTGGTTGGATCGTAGTCGCTGTAACACTTCCTTCACGTGCTGACGGTGTTCCGGAATATTCTGAGAAAAAATAAGAATGTCATCGAGATAAACAACCACGGAATAATACAGTAAATCACGGAATAATTCATTCATGAATTTTTGGAATACTGCTGGAGCATTGCTGAGACCAAACGGCATAACAAGGTACTCGTAGTGACCGTCTCTAGTATTAAAAGCTGTCTTCCACTCATCGCCTGCTCGGATACGGATAAGGTTATAGGCTCCTCTGAGATCCAATTTAGTGAAGACTTTAGCCCCTTTGATTCGGTCAAACAACTCAGTCACCAAGGGTAACGGGTACTTATTTTTGACTGTAATGTTATTCAGTCCCCTATAATCAATACAGGGCCTCAGACCTCCATCTTTCTTTTTAACGAAAAAGAATCCGGCTCCTGCTGGAGACGTGGAAGGCCGGATGAAGCCTTTTAATAAGTTCTCTTTAATATACTGGGACATGGATTCCGTCTCTGGCAGAGAGAGTGGATAGGTTCGGCTCTTTGGAGGCATTTTACCTGGAATAAGGTCGATGGGACAATCCCAGCGCCGATGCGGAGGTAATTTGTCGGCTGAACCTTTACAGAAGACGTCGGAGAAGGCTTGATAGGCTTGAGGAGGAAGATCAGAAGACGTAGGCGAGGTGGACTGGATGCGCACTAATTCGGGAAGGCAGGTATGACGACAGTTCGTACCCCAAGACAGGACCTCCATAGTACTCCAATTGATTTTCGGAGAATGCTGCTGGAGCCAAGGAAACCCCAACACTACAGGGTGGTTCGCTTTTGGAATAATGAAAAAAGATAATTCTTCCTGATGCAATGCTCCAACTTGAATCTTGATGGGCAGCGTCCGATGAGTAATGGAGGCTTGAGGAATAAGACTCCCATCTACGGCAGATAACTGGAGTGGCTGCGAAAGTTTCTGAGAGTCCAGGCCATGATAGGACACAAACTGGGCTGAAATGAAATTGGCGGCCGCCCCAGAGTCCAGTAGAGCAGATACTGCGAGTGACCCGTTGGGTAACACCACCTGTATGGTCAGCAAAGAGTCAGACATGATTGGAGAAGTTTCTACTCGTCCTAGGTTGGCCTCTCCGCAACCAACTAGGACCGGGAGTTTAACGGACGACGGGTACATTTGGCTAACAGATGACCAGATTCCCCACAATACAAGCATAAATTCTGTCGCCGTCTTCTTTGGCGTTCTTCGGGAGTTAGGCGAGTATGATTGATCTGCATAGGCTCATCAGAAGAATTTGGGGAAGGAGTAGACCCTAGGCGAGGAGAAACGGAAATAGACTTGCCTCGCTCTTGCCGGGATCTCTCTAGCTGACGCTCATGAAAACGAAGGTCCAACCTATTGCAGAGCGATATGACCTCACCCAGCGAGGTAGGAAGATCTCGGGTGGCTAACTCGTCTTTCATGCATTCAGATAATCCTGCCAAGAAAGTGGAAATTAGAGCCTCCTCATTCCATTTCAGTTCAGATGCCACAGTTTGAAAGTGGATAACATATTGAGAAACGGAGCGGGAGCCTTGACGAATCCGCAGGATTTCTGAAGCGGCAGAGGATACTCGTCCCGGTTCGTCAAAATTTTTTCTGAATTGAGAAATAAAGTCGGAGTACTTGGAGAGCAGAGGATCATTTCTTTCCCAGAGTGGGGAGACCCAGTCCAATGCAGAATCTGATAATAAAGAGACAATGTAAGCCACTTTAACCCGATCAGAAGGAAAGTTCATTGGTTGCAGGGAAAAATGTACTTCACATTGATTGATAAACCCCCGGCAGGTACGAGGGGTACCATTATACTTAGAAGGGGTAGACAATCGTAAAGACGGGGAGACAGTCTGTGACGGGGGATTTGAGGCTTGCCTTTGAGATATGCCTTGGAGTGCTTGAGTCACTTGCTGCTGGGATTCCTCCAGTGCTCGCAGCCGAGCGACCACATTTTGAAAGAACTCCTGGCTGGCGGACGGATCCATTGGGCCAGTACTTACTGTCACGCTAGGGGTACCTTGTGGATCTGTCTGAGGCCTGGAGGTTGGGTGTTTGCGGCTTGAAGGAGACTGGAGAATAGCAGGTTTGATATAACTCTTTATTGTAGCACCAACATGAGAAGGCAAGACCATAAATGAAACTGTAGATCAGAAAGCCCAGTGGAATACCTGGGTAACAACTGAGAGTCCAGAATGATGGGATTGATCCCAGAGTCTCTGTTAGCTTACTGGGGAAACAATGACTGACTGTGGGAGCAGACGGCAATGGGCAGTAGGAGACGGAAGTCAGCGACCTCCGATGACTGGCAGTAGACGCGGGTGCCGACAGCAGGGTGGAACCGCGTCAGCGGGCTGAAGGACTGACAGCAGGTGCAGATGCAGACAGCAGGATGGAGAAGCGTCAGCGGGCACGGAGGGCTGGCAGTAGATGCGAATGCATACAGCAGGCTGGTGAGGCGTCAGCAGGCACAGAAGACTGGCAGTAGGTGCGGATGCAGACAGCAAGATGGTGAGGCGTCATCAGGCACGGAAGACTGGCAGTAGGTGCGGAGGCAGACGGCAGGATGGTGAGACGTCAGCAGGCACGGAAGACTGGCAGTAGGTGCGGAGGCAGACAGCAGGATGGTGAGGCGTCCGCAGGCACGGAAAACTGGCAGTAGGTGCAACTGGACCACAGGCAGACGTGATGGTGTGTCAACAGACACGCAGGACTGACGACAGGTGCAGCGGACCGACAGCGGGAGTGGAGATGTGGCACGCAGGGCTGGCAGCAGGTGCAACTGGTTGACAGCAGGAGTGGAGATGCATCAACAGGCACGCAGGGCTGGCAGCAGGTGCAGCGGATCGACAGCAGGAGTGAAGATGTGTCAACAGACACGCAGGGCTGACAGCAGGTGCAGCTGGTCGACAGCAGGAGTGGAGATGTGTCAACAGACACGCGGGGCTGGCAGCAGGGGCAGCTGGTCGACAGCAGGAGTGGAGATGTGTCAACAGACACGCAGAGCTGGCAGCAGGTGCAGCTGGTCGACAGCAGGAGTGGAGATGTGTCGACAGACACGCGGGGCTGGCAGCAGGTGCAGCTGGTCGACAGCAGGAGTGGAGATGTGTCAACAGACACGCAGAGCTGGCAGCAGGTGCAGCTGGTCGACAGCAGGAGTGGAGATGTGTCAACAGACACGCAGGGCTTGAGAGACTGTAGCAAACCTGAAAGGGCTGGAGGCAGAATGCAATTTGCAAAGTCCAGGAAACAGGTGTGACGCTGTAAGGGCTGGGAGCAGAATACAAATGCAAGTATCCAGGTATCAGGTGTTGAACTGCAGGAAACGAAGACAGGGATCAGGGATATCACAGGGCAAGGACAGGAGCACAGGCTGAAGCTTCCTCCACAGGGATTGACAACAAAGTACTGGCGCTTGTATGCCCCAGAGGGCTCTGCTTTATCCCCCAGGGCAGATCTTGATTGGAGGAGTTGAACTGGAGCTCTGAACCATTGGCTGGCTACAACAACATGGCGGCGCCCGGACTGAGGACAAACAACTTTGACTAGTTCTCATGTTGGACGCGTGTGCCGCAGGCCCCAGAAGGATGGTCGCGGCCGGAAGATCTAGATTCCGCGCTCCCCGCCCTGCACCCAGACGGATGGCCCGCAGGCCCCGCCGCCGGAGATGAACAGGTGAGCGGCGCGTCCTAACCGCGGCCGTGACACTAGGCTTCTACCTAAAATATTGAATGAATAAAGATGGTACTACAAAACCCTAGTGTTTCGCTTGAGCATCTGTTCAGATATGTCCAAATTTATGCCAATTCAACAGAACGTTTTTCTTTTTTCAACTTTTTCAAAAGAAGCCAGTTTAAAGTTGGAAATTGATATTACCTATGGCTATGGAAAAGCTTTTGTGCTTGGTTGTAAAGTAGTAATACTGTTTAAGACAGTGGTTCCCAAACTGTGTGCCGTGGCACCCAGGGGTGCCTCAGGACACTTACAGGGGTGCCTTGGGTTGGTAGTCCAGGACCAATTCAAATAATTTATGTTCACTATAACAGGCAAAACAACTATTTGTAACTTTCAATCCTAAAATATGTGGGAAAAAAAGAAGCAAATCATGTCCCTCACCACACATCTAACCCCAAGGAGGACATGTAAACACAATTTAAATATGTTTATCTGAATATCTCAATAAGACACTTTTGGCCTAGGGGTGGGATGAAAATAATACTGATACTCTAGGGCACCATGATTTAATAACATTTGGGAACCACTGGTTTAGGAGTATTTTTTTTTTTAAATAACTTTAAAGCAATGCAAACAACACCAATGACTATACTATTTAGTTAAGGCTACCATTCAGAGAAAAATAAATTAAAAGTATTTCCATCAAGCTGCTGGAATAAGAAAATGAGCACACAAGTCATGTTATTCCAAGCTGGAGGAATGGATTACTTTGAGTTATGAGAAAGGGGGGATGTTAGAAGCCATTTTGAGGGGAACCATACAATGGCGTTGTGTTACACCTGTTTCTGTGAAGCTTGATTGTACTATATTAGTTTTGATTTACTTCATGCACCAGTTCATGCACTAGCTTTACTTCCATTCTGAGAAGTGTGTTGTGTGTAGTAGCACCCTGTTGCTCTTGTGAGGAGATGGGCATTTCATAAAGTTGTGGTCTACATTCAATTAACTCTTGGTTTTTTTTATACAATTCATCAGGTTGTAATAATCACGCTTCTAAAGTGATCCCGCATCAATGCTGTCGCTAAAGACGGCGGCGGCACGTCTGAATACCCCCCTTAGTCTCATGAGGGAGTCTGTTACTTTAACAGAACTACCTGTCAAAAAGTCTGCTGAAATTATCTTGGCCATACTGGGGCATGAAGGGCCAGCCAGGGACTGCAGTGATAAGGGCCCTTGTTTAGGGGTTTGGTTATTCTCCAGAGGGGCTGTGGACAGCTGCATCATAGAATATTAAGAAACAATCATAATGTTAAGTATCTTACTGTGGCCCCGGTGTCCTATTACAGAGTTAGGACAAAGTGATGCTACCGTAAGACAAGCAGTACTGTAGAAGAAAAAAAGGAAACGTTTTAATAAGTTATGGGGCTGCCGTTTTTACTTTTGCCGACATATACTGTATATTTGTGTAACTGACCCCAAGCCTGCAAAATAAAGAGCAGTAATTGGTACTTGTGTATTTTGGCGGCGCCCATCGCATCGCATACCATAACACATACAATGGTATGCGATGCGACGCAATATCGTACGATAGTGCACGATGGCATACAATTTTGAAATTGTATGCCATTGTACATGGCATACGATGCCATAGGATGCGATGCGATGCGATTAAACATTGTATAAGCACCCTAATGGGTGCTTATACTATGTTAAGCACCCAAATGGGTGCTTACAATGTTAAATGCACCCCCACGCCACCCCCCACTATAAACGTGAACCCGAAGCGTGGCGAGCGCAGCGAGCCCACGAGGGGCGGCGCGGTACGCGTCCTACGACCTTTTCATACCCCCACTATCCACGTCGGGGTAGAGTTAAGAATAGAATAGTGTGGCGAGCGCAGCGAGCCACCGAGCCCGAAGCGTGCGGAGCGCAGCGAGCCCCGCGAGGTGACGCGGATACCTTCACAGGTAAACGCGTCCCCTCGCGGGCTTCACAGGTGTCCGCGTCGCCACGGACACCTGTGAAGCCCGCGAGGGGACACGTATAACTGTGAAGGTATCCGCGTCCCCTCGTGGGGCTCGCTACGCTCGCCACGCTTCGGGCTCGGTGGCTCGCTGCGCTCGCCACACTATTCTATTCTCAACTCCACGCCGACGTGGATAGTGGGGGTATGAAAAGGTCGTAGGACGCGTACCGCCGCCCCTCGCGGGCTCGCTGCGCTCGCCACGCTTCGGGTTCACGTTTATAGTGGGGGGTGGCGTGGGGGTGCATTTAACATTGTTAGCACCCATTTGGGTGCTCAAAAGCACCCTTTAGGGTGCTTATACGATTTTTGGTCGTATAGGGGGTCAAAATCGCGTCGCATCGCATCGCATGCCATCGGGTGCATGGCATGCGATGCGATGCGATCTGTTCGTCGTACGACGGACATCGGGGGCGCCGCCAAAATACGCAAGTACCCAGTAATCTGACTTGGAAAAGTTGAACATATGTGTTCTGCATTATTTGTGCTCGGTAGACAAATACAGTCATTAAAAAATATATATTATAAGTACATTGTGCCTACTCCCAAATTATTACCACTGCATCTGAATTTAGGTTTATATCTAGACTGTGTACTTCTGTATGGTTAGCCTTCGTTACCTCTTTTTATGGCTGTGCTTATTTTTTAACTGTCTCATAAATGCCAAAGCAAGTAATTTGTTGTCTTTATTATGTGACATCTACAGTAGCAATCACTGGCGCTCCGTGACGATGATGTTATTGCCGAGATTCTTTGTCTTTTATGGTATTTAAATTTGAATCCCAAAGAAACCACACATTAGCTCTGTCCGTGACTAATCCCAATAAGTCTTACTTGAGCTGTAAGCGCTCCTACAGTATATCTAGTAGGCTCATGGTGGTGCTTTGCGGTTTTATTTATTAGAAAATACCATGACACTACTTTCATGAGTTATCGTACAGATTTTTAATACGTTACCTTACAACAGGCATGGCCAAACTGTGGCCCTGGAGCTGTTGTGAACCTACACATCCCAGCATGCCCTGCCGTAGTTTTAGCATTCTCTAATAGCAAAACTGCAGTAAGGCATGATGGGGCTTGTAGTTTCACAACAGCTGGAGGGCCATAGTTTTGCCATGCCTGCCTTACAACAAAAGGGAACAAAACTGAGTTGAGAATACACACATCGGGAGTTTATTACAAGAATTTCCAATGAAGTCATATTCTGGCTACAGTAATAACTTGTATGTAAAAGCAACAGAATGATATAGTAACTTGTGGAGTCTACTGTTTGGAATAGAACAGATTCTCCTGTGATGCATTAATTCATTTTCCATTACATTATTTGACACTGAGCTGTGAATTATCTAAGATAAAAAAAATTGAAAAACCAATAATTTAATTTCTCTCGAGGAATATACAGTAAAGCAGTGTCTCAAGGGATCTCACACCTGGCACTTTGTATCAAGTCTGCACAGATCTTATACAGATGCTTCTACAAAATAAAATGGAGAAAAATAACAAACTAAGAGCCTGACGGAGAGCACTATGCCTATTTACATGGAGTGAAGTGTTTGAGGTGTGGGATATCTTTTACAGATGACCTATGTACATGTCCCAGCCCTCATAACACACTCCTCCTGCAGTCCTTCACCATCTCTCCACATCTTCTTACAGCCAATGGCTGTCAGCATTCAGATTGGTTGATAGCTCCACCCATCCACCAATCAGCATGCTGACAGCGTAGATCCACCTCCGATGGCTGTTCAGGCACAGGCTGACTGGGTAGAGTGTAGCGGGTCTTATTTATTGCCTTCGCATATGTGGGAACCTCAGGGATGTTGGCTGAACTCCTGTACGGAGGCAAGGAGTCTACCTGGACAGCGGCATTCACCATCAACGTCCGCAAGGGAGTTAGGACTTGGCTGTGTCTGCCCAGCAGGTTAAAGTCCTCCGAAAGGAGTATCCCTGAGATCCTAGATGTGGCAGAAGGAGGTGGCAGACACAGCAAGCTAGTTCGATGATTGATTCAGCTTTTGGGCTGACAACTGAAAGTCTCTGGAAGACTGAGCGGTCAGACGGAAGCGATCCTTAACTCGGATTGTAACTACTTGGATGCAGCAGAAACAAAACTGGACGCCTTCTTGGCTTGAAACGAATAACCAAAAGGATAACTGAATAAAGCCTAACCGGCAACTTAGGATGGCCTACTTGGCAGATACCAGAAAAGAAACATCGTAACTGGATATTCTCCAGCGGGTAGTAGGGAGTCTACAGGAAGCAGACGTTCTGGGTAACTGATACAACTGATACACACGGAGCACTTAGCCCTAGTGTGCATGTGTATCATGGAGTCAGTCCCTGTCCCAGCCTCCAGTTGGACAAGGACTGATATGAATGGCAAATATTCTCTGTACAGTGTTGTGTAAATGAATGGTGCTAGGTATATAAGTAATAATTATTATTATAATAACAACCTCTTCACTCGGATGGGCATCCGTAGGCAATTCAAAATGCTGCAAAAAGAAATTTGATCAAATTGATTCCATTGATCAAATAATAAATAACCACTTACGTCTGAAATGCAGTGAATTCATTGCTTTGTACTAAATATATTAAACAAACGTATACTATGCTCTGTATAAAGATCTAGTTGCTGTGTCCTCTGGCCTTGAATCAGCTTTGCTGTAAATTCTTTCTCTCCCCACATCATAAAGTAATAAAGATCTTCTGTTATTACTAAACACACCTCACCATATAAGGGTCAATTTTTCTTAATCTCTTTGGCTGTTAAAGAAAAAGAGAAACAATAAAGCTGAGACCATTCATGAATTGATACAGAATACTGGGCCTGATTCACTACCTGTCGCTATTCAGCAATTTCTGCACTTTCCACATGCACATTTGCCACAGTGTGCATGCGAGGGGACTCAAACTGCGTTCACATCCTGTTTGGCTGCTTTGCCATTTCCTTGGTTACATGTTCTGCATTTCCAGGTATATAAAGATGGTGTTGGGCAGCACGGATGGTGTAAAGGTTAGCATTACTGCCTCACAGCGCTGAGGTCATGGGTTCGATTCCCACCATGGCCCTAACTGTGCAGAGTTTTTATATTCACCCTGTACTTGCGTGCGTTTCCTCCGGGTACTCCGGTTTCCTCCCACAATCCAAAATTATACTGGTTGGCTAATTGGCTCCCAACAAATTAACCCTAGCATGTAGGTGTGCGCATGTTCATATAGAGTGTAAGCTCCATTGGGACAGGGACTGATGTGACTGTTCAAATATTCTGAAACTGTTAATAATAAATAAATAATAAAGGCTGAGCAGTTACACTGTAGACTGAATACTTACAAATGTGCATTCTTTACACCTATAATATCAACAGAAAGAGCAAAAGAGGTCTATGTAATGCAAAGAATATTAATTTCTGATGATCAGGTCATGGTCTGGATTATTAAAACTAATTTCAGAACAGGTGCATTGCCAAGTTAAATTTATTTATGGAACCAAGACAATAAAAATAGACTGTAGTAGTTCAGTGGTTTGTACCATTAAACTGATGTTTGAAAGATTTAGCAGGCTGAGATGTCCTCTAATCTAAAACAGAAGTAAAACCTCAAAATGCAGAATAGACAGTAACAATGTGATGTCACTGTGATGTCACTGTGATAAGCAGAAATCATTACATCATGCACTCATGTTTTGTGAAGATGTTTCTGAAATCAGCATCCTTGTACTTAATGCAGGCAGTGACTGATACACATATTCACCTGGGTAAGGGTCATAAGGTCAGCACTAATAAGTTAATAGGTCAACCACTATTGGTCAACAGGCCAAAATGTTGACATGGGAAAGGTTGACGTGAAAAAAAATGTGGGGTTTTCACTTTTGGGTGTCTGTCGACATAGACACCGTATAAATGTACCATGTCTTCTCACGAGGCTCACTTCACTTGCCATGCTTTGGGCACTGTTATAATCTAACTCTATGTCTACTTGGAGGTAAAGTGTGAAAGAACCTTTTTTGATGTTTTCATGTTGCATGTGTCGACCTTTGACCGTGTTGACCTTTTTCAGGTGTCGACCAATAGCTGTTGACCTTTTGACTGCTGAAACTATTAGTGTTGACCTGCCAACCGCAGGATCACTCCTTTTCACTTGCCATCTTGTTTACTAAAGACAGTAGATGGTGGCGTGGATAGTGGCAGTACGAGCCCCCCAACCCCTGGCATTTCATGTCACATGGTTGTCAGCAAACGTCCTTCTCCCACTAGGATTTATTAACTACCATTTGAACATGTAGAAGTAGGTGCAAACTTGTCTTTTCTATATCCAATTTTCTCTAAGGTTTTATAGCTTATTGCATTTTAAGATGCTCCTACATGGAACAAGTTATATGGACAGTTAGATATCATTAAAGTGGGAATGATTCCGTGCATATTTGGACCTACAATAACTGCTAATTATAAGCAACAGTTCCTTAGCAGCTTCCAGTCTAGAGCCTGATTCACACCTGCTCGCTGGGCTGGGAGTGTTTGGAGCCCAGTGAGCAGTTTATCACCGCCCCGCCTAACGCACGCCCCCCCCCCCCCGTCCCTGTGCACAGCTGCGAACATGTACACATCCAAATTAGAGTGGCTAATCCCGGGATCGGCGGGATCCCGGTATTTGGCCTCAAAAAGTCAGGGATTTCAATCCAATCCAAATTGGTGTATCCAATCCCGAGATTTCGGGATTAGACTGCGCATGCGCAGTCTAATGCCGGGCAGCGTCTGAGCACTCGCCCGGCTGTTCCCGAATCCTGACCCCTGCATGCCGCCTGCGTAGCATGACAGTAGAGGTCGCGCTGCGCAGGCCACACCGCCCACTCTGACGCAGCCTTCTCCTGTGCCCGCCCCCTTCCACTCTCCAACTGCCCGCCCACCCCTGCTCCTCTGCCCGGCCGCTGCCTTCTTTCCGGCCTGCCTCTTTGTTCTCCGGCTGCTGCGCATTCTGCTAAGAAGGAGCCTGGAGGCACCGTGCACCTCCAAATCCACTCCCGGCCGGCCGCCCGCTAATGTAAGTAAATGTGCGGGTCGGCCGGTGTGGGGTTGGTATATGAGACACGCTTGACACCTAGGGATGCCAATCCCGGGAATCCCGGGATTGAGCATTTTTCCGGGATTGAAAAAATGCCCCGGGATTGGCATCCCTAATCAAAATGCACAGAGTGCATATTGATTCGTGAGGCAGGATTTCACTCTAGTGGGGCAGTGGCTTAACTGAATGCTGGCCGCTGCCAAATCGCAGCCTTGCATTCCGGTCTGAATCAGGCCCACAGGCCATGAATATCTTGAATAGTTTCTACATGGTTTTATTTAATTTCATTGTCATACTTTGTGTCATTTACCCTTAATCTAACCAAAACAGAACAGCAAATTGAAAGGAAGTTTCTAAATGAGAGGAAATTGTTTTTAATTTGAAACATGTGGTTTTATTTATTGTAAGACCCTTGCGGGAATAAGATTCATGGGGCGTAACATGCTGGTGAAATAACATAATAGCTCAAGTAGGTATAGCAGAGCACAGCTGTTCTGACAATAACCACAACAAAACAATGCCACAAAATAATTGTTTTCGTTGTCATGCAGATGTTTGAAGAAAAATATGAAGTCTGCAGAATTTGTCATTGTGATCTTAACATGAAAAGCCCACAGGCAAAATAAACCGCTTTTCGTAGCTTAGACTCTAAGGTAAACATGCAGTTCAAACCCAATAAAAGACATTTTCTGTTCCCACTTACTTCACTGCTTTCTTGTTTAAAAGTAAGGTAACCCTTGAGTTTAGACCTTTTTTCTATTTCTGAAGTCCCGTGACCGTGGGGGGCTGCTGCAGCCGCCATTTGTGTTCTGTCTTGTGTACCCTCCCATATCATCCAGGAGGCTCCCAAAAATTAGGTGGTTCTCCCGGCCCCCAGGAAGAGTGGGCGAGTCTCCCGCATGGTTGACACCACCCAAAACATAACCACTGTCAGAAGGGCCCAAAGAAGCGATTTGCGCTGAACTGCATCATCATAGCCCACAGTGCCTGTAATCTTAGCAATGTGTAGAGAGGGTGGAATGTGATTTCACAGACAGGCCTCGCTCCCACCAGCACACCTCCATATGCCGCACCACGCATCCCACAATGCATGCCTGGCTACCTGAGTATGAGTATGTTCTAGCTGCATTGTTTGTTGCAGTGTCTCCTTGGGTGACCAACTCATCCCTTTAAACCGGGACACATATTAATTACACAGGTTCTGTGGCAGTTTAAAACCAGGTGAAATGGAGTCAGCCACAGAACCTGTGTAATTAATATGTGTCCCGGATTAAAGGGATGAGTTGGTCACCCTAGTGTCTCCATGCTGGTTTTGGTGAGGCTTATGACTTAGTATCCTAACTATTCTGACCAGAACATGCAAAAGAACTACTGTATATCACATTACAGTCCATTTAAATAGACAAGGATTCATAAATGGTTAACCCTAACCACAGGATAACCCTAAAACTAATGCTGTTATGTTCATATGACTTTATTCTGGTCTGTTCGCACACCTGCGTGTGTTCGTACGGGGCTGATGTTTTTGCATTGCGCATTTCTGCACATGTGCATTCGCTTGGTGCGTGCATCCACGGCGACCAAACTGGTCGCTGGGTGCACGCAGCCATGCTTGTGAATGGACGGTGGAGGGCTGGTCCATTAGCATATGGGAACGCCCAGCATTTCATGGGCATTCTTATGCTAATGGAGCTGTGAAGGACATGCAGGGGGGCAGGCAGCTGACATCACCGGATGTCAGCTGCCCGCCCACTCCTCCCGCCCCCGGAGCGTACATGCATATGTAAGGTTGCTCAGAGCAACCCTACATATGCGTGTATATTCCACATTATTCGATGGTCGGCGACCATCTAATGATGTGGGTGTTCCCCCGCAGGCTGCAAATGGATGTTTATGTAAAACCAGTGTGAATGTACGCACCTTGCGAATGGTGGTCTGGCGAACCACCATTCGCAAGGCGGAATCTGGGTCACTCGCAAGGATGCGAATTCCCATCCGAACGAATGAACCCCAATGAATCATACCCCCATATTGTAGACATGCATCATTTTAAATTTTTTAACATGTCAGCATTTTTTCAATGGACATGTCGGCATTATGAACTAAGTTGTTGACTTCCTGAATGTATACAAAAACTTCAAAGCCCATAATAGAAGAAGATTATTGAATGTGCATAAAAAAGTAATTCAGTTACATTGAGTATTTCAAAGAAGAATAAAAAAAACAGATACAGTATTTCAGTCATTAACAATAAATGTGACTTCCGCTTCCGGTCCTGATGTGAGCGGCCGCAGCTAGTGGGACCTCCGCTGTACCCTCAGTGTTTGCCGCCCCCCAAGCTCCCCTAGATGACCCTGGAAGCGTCAGGGTGAAGCCCCAACGCTGAAGACATGCCCCGCTGTGCCCAGGTCTGAAGGAGCACTGATCGGCGCGCCCACGATCACACAGCACGGAGCCACGAGGGAGGGAGGCCTGCCCGTCACCGCAAGCCGCGCCGGACAGACGGTACGCAGCATCGGCGCCTGAAGGGGGAGAAAGCTGAGCGGTGCCGATGCTGAGCGACCGCCGGCACCTTCCTCCACCTCCGCACCGGCAGTACCCGTGAGTTGTGCCTTGTCACACTGCACACCGCCGGCTGAGCCCACGCACCCATAGACGCGGCAGCCATCTTTGCTCAGACACACTAGCGCTGCCTAGCCTGCCGCTCTCCCTGTGCCACGCTACATTATAATATTGCATTGGAGCCTCCCTGCTCCCTCTACCCTTGACAGGGGATCCTCACAGACAGGGGCACGGGTGAAGGAGCGAAAGCAGCCACCCCAATCAGCAGCGGGGGAGGCAGACAGCCTCTGACCCTGCTGAGACAGAATTACATAGAGCTGGCAGATAGGACACAGCGGGGCACCCCAGAAATCCCACATCTGCAAGCAAAATCAGTCACCCTACCGCCCCACAGTGAACAGCCAATACTGGGCATATTTGATTCCTGCTGAACCCTGGGCAGTGGATGGACAGGTTCCTCTCCCCACAGATGCCGAGGGGATCACAGAAACACAGACAAGAGGAACAGAGATCAAAATCTACCACAAGATCACAGTCACAGTCCAGATCCAAGATGGCCGCATCACATCCTAAACAAAGTGACACAGCGTCCCAAGTTCTGTTTTCCCAGTCATCTGAAACCCCTGAAGGACCGCCTGTCACATACTCTGAAGTAGTGAAGGCCATACAGGAAACCATGGGGCCCCTTATGGAAGCACAAGCGGCCAAATTTAACACAGCCATAAAGGATGTAACAGCACAATTGAAACAGGTGGCCACCATGCAACATGCCACTGATAACAGAGTGGGAGAGCTCTTCCATGATGTGGCCACACTTAAAAACTCCTCTTCCAGTCTTCAACAAACCTGTTACGACTTGCAAAACAAGATTGACGATCTGGAAAACAGGTCCAGGAGAAACAACCTAAGGATTGTGGGCCTGGACGAGGACATTAGAGGCACTGACCTGTACAAATTTCTCCAAATTTCTCTGCCCGAAATGCTCCAGATTGCAGATCAATGTAAAGATATGGTGGTTGAGAGGGCCCACCGACTAGGCCCAACCCGCACCACTAAGGGTAACAGGCCCAGAGTAGTGATATTCCGATGCCTGAACTACTTACATAAAGAGGCAATTTGGTCAGCATCCAGAAGACATCGAGACTTAAAGTGGAATGATGCCAAGATATTTATCTTCCAAGACTACTCCGCGGAAGTGACGAGGGCTAGGAAGGAATTCGCACCGATATGCACGAAGCTGTTCAATGCCAAGAAGAAATTTGCCTTGCTCTATCCAGCTCATCTGAGGCTCTTTGACGGAGATAAGACGAGAGATTTCACAACAGCGGCTGATGCTGAAGGCTACCTGGCCGACCAGGCTCGGGCAGCGGACGCTGATCCAGATCGTCAAGACACCTCTGATCAGGCAGAATGACCTGTTTGGGTATAGTATGTACTCCATTGCGGGGCAATTGAAAAAAGGCCCTTGGGGCGACATTTGTCCTATTGCAGCAAGTAATGCCCCCATCGCATTCCTGGACTGACCCTGGGTATAGATACAAGTTGAGAGGTTTTTGTAACCAAGGTTGGCGGGGCTAACTATAAAAATAAAAGGGGGCAAAATACCAGGGTTTGGGCCATAGCCTAGTATATATAGACCATAGCTATTGGGTAACCAGAATTGGGGCTCTTGGTTACGGAAGTTCTCTTGGGGTGGGACAGATTATTTCATGCGACCTCTAAACCCATGGAACTGGCTGAACTATACGTTTTCCTATGTTTGTTAGGTTTTGGGTGGATGGGGAGCGGGGGGGGGGGGGGAGGGGGGGATTTAACTAGGGGAGTCCGCTAGATAGGAGGAGTCCGCTAGATAGGAGGATGGTGTATGTTAAAGTTCTGATAGAAGTAGTTTTAGTTCTTCCCTCCATGCCTGCTACGGCACAGCAGGAGGAGGTACTGATTTATGTGTTATGTTTTTGTTTATTTTTATATGTTGTTTTTCCCCTGTATGTTCACCTTCCCCTTTTGTGTCTACTCCCAGGTATAGGACCCCGCTTTGAATGTATAGCTACAGTTTGAAATGATGAGGCTCAAGATAGGCTCGTTGAATGTGGGCGGATTTAACACCCCTGCCAAACGCAGGAAGGTGCTCACATATCTGAACAAGATGTCTTTGGACATAGCGCTCCTTCAGGAGACTCACCTCGTCCCCCGTGAAACCTTGAAGCTCAACATGTTGAAATGGTCGGTGATGGCTTCGGCCTCCTTCAACTCTAAATCACGGGGATGGTGATCCTCATAAGAAGTGCTATTGACTACAAGGTGACGTCGACTGAAGTCGATGAAGGGGGGAGGTATGTGATTGTAAATGTCCTTATACACGACATCCCATATTCAATTTGTAACATATATGCTCCTAATGCAAACCCAAGTGAGTTCTATGCATCCCTGATCGCTAAACTAGACTCATTACAGATCCATTCCCTGATTCTGGGGGGAGATTTCAATGTTGTAGCTTCCCACACATTAGATAGGAATACTACTCTGCCTAAACGTAAACGCCAATCTGATGATACCATCGCCTCTCTGTGCGACCGGTACCAGTTGGTAGACTCCTGGAGGACATGTTACCCAGTGGAGAGGGACTATACGTGCCTCTCTGCTGCACATGGTACTCTTTCCAGGATAGACTACATATTGATTCCCAGACACATGTTCCCCAGGGTGACAGAGACTAAGATAGAGACAATTAGCCTTTCTGACCATGCATTGTGTTGGGTTCAGCTTGCTGCCCAGGTCGACAAGGGCCCGATCCGCCAATGGCGCTTCCCGGCATACCTGGCGAACTCCATCCAGTTCAGATCCATGTTGGAGGCGGCCTGGATGGACTTCAAGCATACACATGCAGAGCTAGAAACAACAAACCCTCTGCTATTCTGGCAGTCCTCTAAGGCTGTGCTGAGGGGAAACATTATGTCTTATTGTAGCAAAAGAGACAAAGACCTAAACAAAAGTTATCTAGAAGCCCAAGCCCACCTGACGGCCTCATATGTCACCTTTAAAAATAACCCTACAGCGCCCAATAAAGCTAATTATCATAGGGACAAGATGAACTTTGACAATATTCTGACGGGCCTAGAGAAGAAATTTAGCTTCCTCAAAAATAGCAAATTCCACCGGTTCGGTAACAAAGCAGGAAAGTTATTAACACACTTACTAGCTGGTAGGCGCCCTCCTAATATAAGAGCCGTCAGAGATCCCATGGGAGAATTGAGGAAAACTAACGCTGACATAGCGGAAGTGTTCCAACGATTCTATTCAGCTCTTTACTCCTCCCCTGTGATAGACAGCACAGCTAAAAACGATTTTTGGGCCAACCTTAATTTACCTAGCTTTACCGATGCTCAAAGGGAGTCCCTAACCTTACCTATTACCCCGGAGGAGATCCAGGCCACAATAGCGGGGCTTAAAAATGGGAAATCCCCAGGCCCAGATGGATTCGCCAATGAATACTATAAGATTCTGGCATCCAAATTAGCTTCCCCATTGGCGGCAACGTTTAACGCAGTCATGTCTGGTGAGGCCCTCCCTAAATATTTTAACTCAGCAATTATCCGACTCCTCCCCAAACCAGGAAGAGATTCCGAGGACCCTAGCTCGTATCGACCGATTTCCCTGTTAAATACAGATTATAAGTTACTCACTAAGGTGATGTCCGATAGGCTCAAAATGACACTCCCACATTTAGTACATCCAGATCAGTCGGGGTTTGTGTGGGGGCGCCAGTCTGTTGTAAACATACGCAAGCTGTTAGCAGTTATGGAGTGGCTCAGGGCCCACCCATCCAGGGATCAGAATGTAGTTCTCTCCCTGGATGCGGAAAAAGCCTTTGATTTGATCACCTGGGACCACGTCCTGGAAACACTGCATAGATTCAGGGCCCCCCCACGATTCACCGCCTTACTCCAAACGCTATACACAGAACCTGCCACCCAAATACTTAACAATGGGTTTCTCTCCCAACCCTTTCACACACAAAGAGGCACTCGACAGGGATGCCCACTGTCTCCATTGCTATTCGCCCTGGCCCTGGAGCCTTTGGCCATAGCCCTAAGATCATCGGCCACTTACAAAGGAATTAGAGTCGGAAGAGAAGAGGCCAAATTGGCGCTCTTTGCCGACGACATGCTGGTGTTCACATCGAATCCAGAGGCGGCCATACCAGAAATAATATCTATCATTGAGAGATTTGGGTCCTTCTCTGGATTCAAGGTCAATTATAACAAATCCGAGTTAATGATTCTCACGGGACCTAAAGACCCTCCCACCCCAGGATCTCCCCTAGCCCAATTTGCAGCGGCAGGGCAGGGCAGGGCAGCGGTCATCAAGAGTATAGCATTTCCCAAGTTATCCTATTTGCTCCAAATGATACCCTTATCCCTCACCAGACATGACTGCTCCATAGTACAGAAGGTCTTTTCGAAGTTCCTATGGGCGGATAAAAAGCCTAAAGTGGCATATTCAAAGCTACAACTACCTAGATCCGAGGTAGGACTTAATATTCCTGATCCTGCAATCTTTAGCAGAGCAGTCTGCTTTAGGTATATATCGGACTGGTTTTGGCAACATTCCACATTCACTAACCAAGCTATTGAAGAAGCCCTGTTTGCCCCGTACTCCCCAGCAGCACTAATTCATTCCCCCAAAAACATGATTAGAAAAGACATACTGGATAATATTTTATTCAGGGACACATATAAAGCATGGCTACACACAAATAAAGCATTGAGGAGATCCCCCCGGGTCTCACGGCATATAACACTCTGGGGCAACCCAGGGTTCACCCCAGGATTGGATAATCCCCAGTTCTTGATCTGGAAGAAAGCAGGTCTGGCGGCGATCAGGGATGTATATGATCCGGGAGGCCCCCTTCAGTCCTTCGCGGATCTGAAAGATAAATTTAGTTTAACACAGAACCACTTCTTCATGTTCTTGCAAGTAAGACATATGATCCAGTCCCTGCTTCCGGCTGGCCCGGAGGGAGGAGACAGAGATCCAATTCATAACATCATGGTATTGGCCCAAACTGGGACGTATAGGCTAAGGTACTACTATGCAGAGGCAAGAGTCACGGAAGGGGAGAAAAAGTGGATGAGATCTATGTCAGCGTGGAAGTCAGATATACCTGCGCTCCCAGATTGTGGGAAGGTTTTGAAGCACTGCCAGCAGACTATGAAATACCTTCATTCAGCGGCCCTCCAGGAGGTACACTGGAAGGTTTTGAACAGAGCATACGTAGCCCCGGTACAAAGGGCACACATGCTACCTGGAAAACTTGACTCCTGTGTTAAGTGTGGACAAAGAAGGGCCACCTTTTTCCACAACCTTTGGCAGTGCAGCAAAATTGCTACATACTGGAACAAGCTGTTTGCATTTATAAACTGCACCTTCCACTTGACACTAACGAAAAACCCCACGGCCTGTTTGTTGCTGGAAATGGGGGAATGGGATTGGGGGGGAAAAAGAAAACCTTGCTACTAGTAATAACAATGATACTAGGCATAGCAAAGAAATTAGTGATGAAGCACTGGATAAAAAAAACCACACCATCTATATTGGAGACGAAGAATACACTGTTAAACAGCCTTTATATGGAAAGGCAAGCCACAATACCAGACATTGAGTCCGGGGTGATGAGATTTTATAAAAAATGGGGGCCATACATTGAAACCTTGCCTAGTGTCACCCAATCACAAATATTACGCTTATACGAAAATACCTCATGGTTCCTGGTCTGCCAATTAAACACTGTTTGATCCTTTGGAAGAGGTTCTAGTCTAGGAAAACTCTAAACATACAAAACCACAAGTTATAGCCACCCTTACGCCTCTCATGAAATACAGACATAGCTGTCCCATTACCTATCCTTCCCCATACCTTTCCCTTGTACTGTTTACTTTTTTATGTTTATGTATGTTTACAGATATTGTTTCTTGGTAAAATTGAAAATATTGGTCACCCTGCGCGGTGTTTTGTTGTCAAACAAGGACTGTATTATCGCCTTGATATAACCATGTCAAATTGTGACCTCTACAATAAAACGTGTTTTAAAAAAAAAACAATAAATGTAAGTTCTGTTTTGCAACAAGACAGATGCCAGTACTATATTTGCATATTTCGGAGGTCTGAGGTGAAATTTAATAGGATGAGAGAATCAGAAAGTGAAAGATTTGATAAGAAATCTCCAGGTTTTTTTTTAAAGTGGCAATCATTTACACTGCAAAGTTTCATTTTGCAATGTTAATAATTGACGCTTTAAAAAAAGCAGCACCACACAATTCCCCAAAACTGTACAATGAATTATGTACTGTATATGTTCCTTAGTAGTACGTATATATATATATATATATATATATATATATATATATATATATATATATATATATAGACTGTATTTTGTACCAGTTTTCAGAAGAATAATAAAACTTTTTGTCACTTTGTAAAACTTGTTTTTAAAACTCGAAGGAACGCATCAAACATGTACGAGACCGTTCCCAAGTGTTCAGTTCAGTTCCTAAGTAATGTTTTTTTAATTACTTTTTTATTGCGTGGGAGGACAAGTGGTTTTGGCAGCCAGTGATGTTGGCAAAATATGAGCTGCGAGGATAGCGGGTAATTTTTAGCTCTCTTTCCACTCCAAATAGCTGTTTTGGCCGTAGGCAGCCTTATGTGCTAAGTAAAGGCAACAGGTAGCTCAAGGGATTCACAGTGCAGAAATGGAGCTCTCCACAGCGTCTTAAGGGCAGCCTGGAACAGTAACTGTACAGTATATTTCTTGTGTTAGTGCTCCCCGTTACTGTTTGTAGCACAATCACTACCACAATTCTACCTTGTCCCTACCCTGTTGTTATTTAAAACTAACAGTTATTCCAAGCATAAAGGGGTATACACACGGAGCAATTTTGTGCTCTTTTCTAATCAATATGACTAGATTGCTTAGAAAGTAAGCCCAGATTGCTCTGTGTGTGTACCACGAGCAATTAACTATCTCCTGCTAAGTCAGTGCATGCAGTCAAAATCTATTCAAATTGCTTAGCAAGCGACTGCAAATCTCTCTGTGTGTACAGAATGAGCGATAGTGATCGAGATCTCTCATTCTGAACCACTACCCTGCCTTTTTTTTTGCTTATGCAAAATTGCCTAGCAAAATCGCTCAGCACAAATCACTGCATGTGTATGTGCTCTCCATGGACGATCTGGACACAGGGAAATCACCTACCCTAAATAGCTTAGCAAAATAGCTTAGCACACCTCTCTATCTGGGGCGTAGGGAGGCTGCTCTCTCCCCCCGCCTGTTCCCTGCTCTGCCCGGCTTCGCTCAGCTGCCCAGTCCTCTGCTATTAAGTCTGCTGCTGGACCACTAGCCAATAGGCGCTTGCGGTCCAGCAGCCTATCAGAAGCAGCATTGATGGCTGCTGGACCGCAAGCGTCTATTGGCTAGCAGTTCAGCCTGGAGACTTAAGTGAAAATATCTGCGGACAGGGGCAGCTCAGCCAGAGAGAGCAGGGAGCGGGCGGGGAGCAGGCGGGCATGGAGGGCAACAGGCAATATTAGTCCCACTTGGCAACAGGCAATATTAGTCAACGGGCAATATTAGGCAACGGGCAATATTAGTCCCACTTGGCAACAGGCAATATTAGTCCCCCCTTGGCAACGAGCAATATTAGTCCCCCTTGGCAACAAGCAATATTAGTCCCCGTGGCACCGAGCTATTTCAGTCCCCCTTGGCAACAAGCTATTTCAGTCCCCCTTGCCAACGAGCTATTTCAGTCCCCCTTGGCATTGAGCATAAAGCCCCTGTGTAATGGGCATTACGGTCTGTTATATAGTATGTAATGGGCATCATGTGTGGCCTTATGTGTAATTGGCATTTCATGTGGCTTTATGTGTAATGGGTATTAAAAAGTTCACTAAAATGTGCAATGGGCATTACGGTGTGTGGCATAATGTTAGGCCGCATACCCTTTTCATTGCGCAATAGCCCCGACTACAACAAATGGGGGGCGCGAAACATGCCCTTGCTCCGGGCACCGTGGCACCTAGCTACACCACTGCTCTCTATGCGTGTACAGTCCCCCCTCTGAGACAAACATAGTCATCAGATATCATGGTTTAATGTATAGATAAATTATTTTATTTTCTTGTGTGTGATGCACCTTCTGGAGTAGACAAGTGAACCTATGCCCTAGTGTGGCATGGAGGAGAGAGTAGCAGCAACAAAGGGGGTAATGCAGACCTGATAGCACAGAGAGTGATCGATAGACTGCACATGTGTGCAGCCCATAGTCCACATGCGTGAGGCCATCCTGCAATGAAGTTCTTCTACTTCATTGTTCCTGTACTGTAATACATTCATTCTATCCAATAAGCACCTTGAGTCCTATTGGAAAAACAGCGCTATATAAATAAAATTATAATTATTATTACTTTTTCTATATGCACGCTGTTCACAAGGTGATTCACAGGAATTAGGCATCTGGGGGTGGAAAACGGCCATTTAGTGGGAGTGGTGGGAGTGCTTTGAAAAATGCATGCGTTCCTAGGAAAACACTGAGGGGGGAAATTTACTAAGAATACGAATACGATTATTAGTATTTGTATTCTTAATACGAATGAATACGAATGCATACAGCTGTTTTAGCCGTATGCAAATTCGTATTCCGGAGGGGAATTTACAAAGCAGTCAAATATGACTGCTTTGTAATCCCCGAATTCGTATTAATTCGTATTAGCGGCTGTATATACGGCCGCTAATACGAATTCGTATAGGCAGTCTGCATGGATAAGTCAGATCCGTGCAGGCTGCAGTGTGGGTACGGGCTGATTCAAGTGTAAATATTACAATAAACCATTGGGTTTTGCTGTGAAACTATGAGTCCCAGCAAGCCTGGAATGCATACTGGGACTTGGAGAACCACAAGTCCCAACATGCGGCCCATTAATGGGCTTTCTGGGACTATTAGTTCCACAGCAAAACCAATAGCTAAATAAAAGCACCCTGACACTAGAAAAATAAAACTTTAATACATATAGCCCATACATACTGATACTTAACTATCTTGAGCCCATCGGTCCTGGGGACTGGTGTCCTGGGGTCTGGTGTCCTGGGGTCCGGTGTCCAAAGAAATCATAGGGGGACCTGTGGACCTGGTCCTCTTCACTCCTGAAGTAGTCCAGCGTACTTGGCAAAAAAATAAACTGAACACCCAGACCATTGCGAACAGTGAGAAGCCCAATGGTATATTCTCATTTTTACACTTGAATCAGCCCGGTACCCACAGTCCAGGGGTACCGGGAACAACACCAGGCTTCAGCCTGGGCAGGTAAGTTCTGGAGGGGGGGCACCCCTTCGTTGGGGGGGGGGTCCCCACTCCCCCAGGACCCCTGCCCAAGCTAACTGATCGGTAGGGTTAATGTTTTGGCCGTGGGACCTTATATAATAAGTGTTCCATGGCTGTGATATTACCCTGCTGGCTGGTTGGGCCTGGGGCTGGTTCTTAAAATACGGGGGACCCTATTTATTTTGGGAACCAGGCCTGGGTCTGGGGCTGGTTTTAAAAAATCAGCGGAGGCCTACGCAAATTGTTTCCTGCTTTTTTTAAACCAGGCCCGGCTCTTTAAGTCTGGTGCTGGTTGCGGCCGTGGGGGGGGGGGGGACCCCACGCCGTTTTTTAAATGTATTTATTTTTCTTTTTTTTTTTACACACGGCAACCTGCACGGATCTGACTGATCCATGTCATTAAAGCCAAATACGCCAGGAAAATGAAGTATATTTTCCTGGCTTATTTGACCGGCAATTAGTGGCCATTTACCGCTAATTAGCAGGCGTATTCTAAATTACGCTTAGTAAATTAGGAATCACCATTCTTTTAAATGGTGATTCCTGTCATATTCTATCAATGGTATATCCATTCGTATTTGTAAATACAAATGTGCCATCAATACGAATACGAATTGGCGTATGTTCGGGATAGTAAATCCCGAAAATACAAATGTGTAAACAATAGGTGTATTTCTGCATACGAATACAGCTATTTTCTACAAAGAAAATGTCCCCCTGAGTATGGTTCTGGCTACTCTCAACCTGAGATGACTTGTGCCATTGTTAAAATCATTCAATGATGAGCCTGTTACGATGGGTTTTGGACGTATTCGCTCTTCTGCAAATAGTTGTTTAGCCATACACATCCATTTACACACCAGTCACATTAATTCACAGAGCATTTCACTTTAATTATTCATTTACAATTTCACTTTAGCAAGGCGGCGGTTTAACTGAATACTGGCCGCTGCAAATTCATGGCTGTGCTATCAGGTCTGAATTACCTCCAATGTCTCTAGGTCAATGGTTTCCAAACACTGTCCTCAAGGCACTGCACCAGTCCATGCTTAGGCACAGGTGACTTAATTAGTACCTCATTTAGTTTGACTACCATCTGTGCAGAAGCTTTGATAGCCCTAAAATCTTTACTATCGGGGTGACTTGAGGGCCGCATGTGGGAGCCAGTCCTCTAGGGACATAATCATACTGAGCAGGTGTGATGTCTTTATGGTGCATGTTACAGTACATCAGAATAAAACACCTTACCTAATTGCTTGGGGGCTAAATGCCAGGAGAAAAATTGTTTAAGTAATGTTCCTAATATGGTACTCCAAGGTAAAAAGTTTGGACTGCTAGAATTGGTTTTTGGTTTGCATTTGCCTGTAATAATGTGGCTGATTCGGTGCCATTGGAATCCGGCCCCAGCACCTATGGTCGGGATTTGCTCATGCATTTAATGGGCATCCCCATATAAACACCTGCTGTTTCCCTGGGAACGCAGACGGACTTATGTCTGCTGGGGCAGGCGGCTGACGGCACATGACGTTTAGGGCCTTATTTTAGTTCACTCTTTCTGACAAAATCCTTCTTAGATGGGCAAAACCATGGCCCTTATTCTGATCTGGGCGGTACGGCCCGCGTGCGGCCGTACCGCCGATGTTTTCGCTCTGCACATGCGCAGAGGTCACTCTGCGCATGTGCAGGGGAAATCGCCGCACAAAAATTTTATACGCCGCAAAGGGGGCGTATAGGGGCGTGAGGGGCTTAATAGCCTCATTTACCTATGAATACGCCCAGCGTTTCATGGGCGTTCCCATGCAAACGCGGGGCGTATGCATGGTAATGAGGCTATGACGCCAGTGATGGGGGCGGAAAGCTGACATCGCCGGATGTCAGCTCTCCGCCCCCATACAAGCTTTCACACGGACGATTGTCCGTGTGGTCTAAGCTTGCGGGAGCTGCTGGAGCGTGCGGCCCTGCCTTCGATGGTCGCCGACCATCGAATGCAGGGGGCAGCTCCCACCATGGTGGAGGCGTACGCCCCACCATTTTCATGCGGATCGCCAGCCGTCCGCGTACGGACGGCCGTGGCGATCCGTATTGTAGGCGGGGATTGGTTTGTGCGGCCGGAGCAACGTATGCGGCTCCGGCCGCACAGACCAGAATAAGGGCCCATGTGCACTGCAGGTAGGGGAAGATGTAACTTGTGCAGATATAATTAGATTTGGGTGGGGTTTTACTTCAAAGTGAGATCTATATTGCAGTGTAAAAATAAAGCAGCCAGTATTTTCCCTGCACAGAAACAAAATAACTCACCCAAATCTAATTCTCTCTGCACATTTTACATCTGCCCCCCTGCAGTGCACATGGTTTTGTCCATCTAAGAAGGATTTTGTCAGAAAGAGTGAACCAAAATAAGGCCCTTAGTGTCCACCCCGCCTTCGGCGGACTACGTTGAAAATAAAAGTAAATTCAGACTAACTTTTATTTCCGAAGGGGAGAGAAATCATTCGTTGATCGATGACATGATATCTCTCCACTTTCGGCCACATGCGAGGGGATGTGTTTGCGTACATCCCCTTGCATGTCAGAATATTTGGCAGCGCAGGGGGTAGGCAGTCTCCTGGGGGGCAGGCGGCATTAAGCTGCTTGCTAAGCAGCAAACAACATGAATTAGGCCCAATGTTCACCGTCTACATTTTGTCCAAGATTAGGTAAACAAAAGTGTGATCATTTTAAATAACAGTATAATGTATGAATGAATGAATGTTGACTTTCTTTGTGCCATTTCTGACATTTACATTGTAGAGTTGCCAAATCAATGAAAGTTCCTGTCTATGAAACGCCTACTGGCTGGAAATATTTTGCAAACCTAATGGACTCGGGGCGATGTTCACTCTGTGGAGAAGAGAGTTTTGGCACAGGTAAAATATATTTATATACTAGCTGAGGTACCTGGCATTGCTCAGGTTTGGTTGTGCAATTGGCATTACTTGAAGTTGATCCTGCTTTTGTTTTAAGCTTAACTGCTCGCCATGTCCATGGTGTGACCGGCATACACCTGTCTGTGGTGGGCTTCTGATTTTGGAGTATATCCTGTAAATATTTAATGAAGAATAGTCCTTTTATTGTGGTAATTAAACTTTTTTTTTTAAAGCTTGCTCATAATAATAATCTGACCAGAAACAAGAGCAAAACACTGTTTAATTATGTTGCAAATGCTGAAAACTGAAATATCAGTCCATCTCACATTGAGCCTGACTGTAATATGTACTGTATTGCCCAGCAACAGGGCAGTGGCTGTGTAATACCGTACTGCTAGTATTAAAGCAGAAGGCATCTGTAGGAGACACCTCCTCCCAGTATGTGCAGACTGAAGATACAGCATTGGATCTCCATTGGTCTGGATGGTCACAGCCCTCGGCCAGCTGAATAAGCCGAAGTTCACTTAGGGCCGATTCAGGCCTATTTGTATGAGTTCGGCCCATTCCCCGATATTTGGGTTCTGTGAATACGAAAACCCTCGGAGCGAATGGCTTCAGTGAGTTTCACAGGTCAGGGGGCGATAACAGGGGAATGCCCATAAAAATGTTGGGCGTTCCCCTGGGAAACAGAGGGTCGATGCCTGCATGGGGCGGGAGGCTGACGTCAGCATCCTCCCCTTTTTGGTGATCTCCGTCCAGGATAAAAGTAAGTATAGACTTCCTTTTATCCACGAATGGAGGAAAAATCAATACCATCGAATGATTTTTCATCCAGCCAGCCGCATGCGAGGGGATGTGTACGCATACAAATCCCCTCACATGCCAGCAGGTGGCGTTTTCCTGTTTGCTAGGCTGCGAACAGGTCTGAATCAGGCCTCTAGTCTGATTGTCCTAACGCCGCTTCCAGGTCCAGCAAGTGTGCACCCGACAATACAGACCCTGGGTTATGAATGCAAAAACCCAGGGATGACAAGCCTTGTATTGTAGCATTGTCCCTGACGCCACCCAGACACAGAAGGGTCCTGCACATGTGCCATCCCCTCTCCCATGGGATTTGTATGTAAACCATCTGCTGATGTTCACAAAACATTTGCAATATATTCTGGTCCTAAAATGTGGTTTCTTATTACGGCATCTTGTATCTGATGCCAATGCTATTCATCTGAAAGAAAGTAAAGAACATGTTTAACCCTATGCGTGCCAAGTGAATTTGTCAAAATAGATAGGAAAATTGGCAAGCAAACATTTGCCGTAATGTTTGCCTTAAATAGGAAATATAAGCTTTTTTTACACATTTTTTTATTTGAATTTATGTAACAAATGTGAGCATCGCTGGCATGTTTAGCAGATATTTTGCACATCCCGCACAGAGATGTAGCACAGCTTGTCATGATGGGACATCCAGTTCATTTTTTTAAGCACTTCGGTATTTCCCCTTAATTTCCTGAGGTAATCACTGGCTGAATGCCCCAATGGGAGAAAATAGTTTCCCAAGATGAGGACTTTGTGTAAGATTTATGACCTTAAAAGCCTATTGCATATTTTCCCATTTCATGTATCAGTGTTCAGACCTGATTGCAGGACAGTTTTGTCCTCAAAATGGGAAAAAACAAGTTGCACTGCAATTGGGGCTCTTTTAGATTTAGGGACTGATTCAGACCTGTTTGCTAGGCTGCATATACTCGCAGCCTAGCGAACAGGTCAGCACCAACTGCCGCCACGCCAAATGTCTGCCCCCACTGCCTGTGCATCCCCTCGCATGCAGCCAATGGGAAGAGAGATCATTCGAGGGTCGCCGATCTTCGAATAATTTTTCTCCCCTTTGGTAATAAAAGTCAGTCTGAACTGACTTTTATTTCTGCCGGAGATGGCCGAAAAGGGGGCATATGCTAATGTCATGTGACGTCAGCCGCCTGATCCGAGCAGGCATCGATCCGCCTTCATTCCCACGGGAACACCCAGCATTTTCATGGGGACGTCCATAAAACGATGGGCGTTCCCCTGCTGCAGTTCTATTTCACATGGGATGTTGCTTTGGGCAACCAATCAGATAATATCTATTATCTTCTAGAAGGTGCTAAATAAATAAGAAGTATAGGTACTTGTTTCCTATCTGGGCGCCCAGGTTTTCTACGTACGGCACCGTAATGAAATCGGATCTCATCGCATCGTACACATACACGATATTGAACGATGCGATGCGATGCGATCCGATTCGATTTCCCATAGGAAACAATGTGAAATGGCTCAATTTAGCGAAATTATCATAGGAACAATAGTAAATGGGCCAAAAACACCCCTGAACATTGAAATGTCCCCCCAAAAGTAGTTGACGCCACCCCGCCATCAACGTGAACCCGAAGCGTGGCGAGTGCAGCGAGCCCGCGAGGGGGCGGCGGTACGCGTCCTCCGACCTTTTCATGCCCTACTATCCACTAGGGCGTGGAGTGAGAATAGAATAGTGTGGCGAGCGCAGCGAGCCACCGAGCCCGAAGCGTGGCGAGCGCAGCGAGCCCCGCGAGGGGACGCGGATACCTTCACAGTTATACGCGTCCCCTCGCGGGCTTCCCAGGTGTCCATGGCGACGCGGACACCTGGGAAGCCCGCGAAGGGACGCGTTTACCTGTGAAGGTATCCGCGTCCCCTCGCGGGGCTCGCTGCGCTCGCCACGCTTCGGGCTCGGTGGCTCGCTGCGCTCGCCACACTATTCTATTCTCACTCCACGCCCTAGTGGATAGTAGGGCATGAAAAGGTCGGAGGACGCGTACCGCTGCCCCTCGCGGGCTCGCTGCGCTCGCCACGCTTCGGGTTCACGTTGATGGCGGGGTGGCGTCAACTACTTTTGGGGGGACGTTCCACTGCTCTGTGGGTTTTTTTGGGGTTTCTGGCCCATTTACCATTCTTCCATATGCTGATTTGGGTAAATTGATCCATTTAACATTGATTCCTATGGGAAATCGAATCGGATCGCATCGCATCGTTCAATATCGTGTATGTGTACGATGCGATGCGATCAGATTTCTCTATGGAGAATAGCATGGTGCGCAATTAACTTAGCGGGCGCCCAGATAGGAAACAAGTACCGAAGTATATTCTGATTGGTTGACTATAGCAACATTCTGTGTGAAGTAGAATTCCCCCGTAGTGTCTTGGGGCAGTAACTGGGTCCATTTTACAAAATAGTTAAATGCAGACTTCCTGCACACACCTGACCAGGTGCGATAGCCCATCTGAGTGCTACACCGGTCGCTATGGTGATCCTGAGACACAGCACTCGAATCACAGAGATGCCTCTTGAAGCTGTCCCAATGCTTGGATCCTGCGGCTCTGTGCCTTATATGGGAAGATAACATTTGGCTTGCAAGGTGATCTGAGTCTGGCAGGAATGGCAGAGCCACCAATGGGACCTCCAATATCACTCCGAAACCCTCACCACTAATACCGAATTACATATTTCTATGTAAATACCGTGTTATTTTCCATTATCATCTTGATAACATATTTTGATAATACGATAAGTAACAGATTGAGCTCACATATAAATATTACTATTTCACTTTTAAGATAAAAGCCAGCAGCACGCCTACAGTATGAGGCAAAACAGCACCGCTTCTTACAGCATTACATTTTTGCTCTGGCTTGTAAATAAAAGCAATTCTTCTGCTATAAAAGGCCAGACAGTACTGAAACGCTTATACAGACTTTCCCAGAACAGTTTTTTGGCAGTGTGTCTTGGAGCTGAATTCTTTTTTTTTTTTTTAAAGTCTTCCATTTCTGTTGGAGCACATGGAGAATGTCTGACATGTGTTAGTCATGATGCACGCTTCCAACTTTAGAGCTGAGCAAGAGGCCTGGGAGCTGTGACATCATCCACAGTCTGTGCATCTCATGCAGTTATGTCTCGGCATTCCAGAAACATTTTGGCCTTACGTTATTTGAATACATTGCTATAGATTACACATTTTTGAATGTAATATATAATGGATAATGGGCCTAATTCAACACTGATTACTGAATCGGTTAAATCGCGTTTTGCTGATTTTAGCAATTCTGCGCATGCCACAGCACACATGTGAAAATGCTTGAACTGAAGTCACATTCTCGAAAATGCAACTGCAATTTAGGTGAGGATGGGGGTCATTGACAGGGTGTTGGGTGGGTGCGGTCTGGACAATGGTGGCGTTTTTGGGGTGGTTGGCAATGGCTGTGTCATGTCCCGGGACTCCCAGTGCCTGCCTTCGGAGCTAGGCCTCGCAGGCAGGGGGATACCATAGTTATTTGAATGCTTCACTTTTCTTCTGTTTTCCTCCTTTCAGGTTCAGATCACCTGAGAGAAAAGGATGGGCTTTGGGCTGTCTTAGTCTGGCTTTCAATTTTGGCAGCTCGTAAGCAAGGTGTAGAAGAGATTGTACAGGATCATTGGACTAAGTTTGGGCGTCACTTTTATTGCAGGTAAGCAGCTTGCAGCCCAATTTGCTTTTCAATAAATTAATGTTTGCTTTCAAAAGAAACTGCCATATTACAGACTGGGGGGCAGATGTATGAGGGGTCGTTATGGGGAAGAATGGGTATCAGCGCACGTTATGTGCACTATACTGCTTCTCCCCATGTATGAAGGAGCCAGGACGTGGTACAGGACAAGGGCGCTATGTCGGCGCTGCTATCTAAATGATAGCAGGCCGAATGTATGACCGTTCCGCCCGCTGACGCTTTTGGCTTCGCCAACATCAGGCTGGCGAAGCCCTATCTAAACAGCAGAAACAGCCATGTCCGTGCTGTTAGCTGTGGGCTCCGCTGGGGATCTCGCGTGAGCAGCGAGATCCCGCACATGCCCAGTCGAGCCGGCCGGAGGACAGGAGACAGCGCATCAGTGTAAACTGATGCGCTATCTCCAGGAGGGGACATCACCAGAGGGGGGAGTTAATGCTCCCCCGCTTCGGCAGACAAGATGATAAATACATCTTGTCGATGTCCCTTCCTGCTTCGCCTCGCTAATGAGGCGAAGCAGGAAGTATTACAGCGGCGCGTTAAGCGCCGCTATAATACATCTGCCCCTGGGTTTGAAAAATGACAGTAAGAAGCTGGTTGGTTGATAGTTTGCTCTCCATTCTACAATTCTTAGTACATTTGTCACTCTACATTACGTTGTATGCCTAGTTTACTATTCATCATCAGTGCAAAGTATTTTTAATTACTTTATAGTTCAATGTACTTTGCCAAGATGGGAAATCTCCATTACAGTTCAGATACTCCTCTTCATACATAAGTGTACCGGCAATGGAAATGGGTACATCTCTGCTAAATTCTGGGGCATACATTCAGCACAACATCAGCTCCCCCATTTGTTGCTTTACCCATTTAATGGAGGGGACCTTTGGTGGAGCTGTTTATAAATTAAAAGTTCATATGAAACCCTCAGAAAATAGTAAAGTATTTGCTTAGGGAAGAATTTGATATTCTAGGAACTCTGTAAGCTGGATACTGCAGGAATCTGATATGTACATTAGTTACACTGTAGATAAATGTGTAGGTCATGTAATACAAAAGGATTGTCATAAATCTCCAAATAAAGACCTATATAAATGTAAGATTATCTAATATATTCAAATAAATCACACGCTGAAATCATAACTTTTCTTATTTATCTGGAATAATGGATTTATCTACAACAAATGTTTCCCTCCCTATTTAATTCCCCCATAGTGATACACTAGATTTTTAGTGCATGTATAACATAGGGATATTATGGTTATTACGTGTAGTAAGATCATAACATAACAGCCAACAGTGGCTCTTATTCAGAGGTGGACACACTGCCAATGTCAGACATAGTGGAGCCTGATTTTGCTATGGGTACATGAGCCTAAGTCACACTGACAGGTGTCCTGCTTGTGTCTTTAAAGAGCTGCAGTTGTTATTTCAGGCACATGCACAGAGAAGTGTATTGAAGATATAGTGGGTAATTCTGGCCAGTGACAAGTACGTAGCGCATGTAGAGGTAGTGGTGTAAATTATGGTGGAGGGTGAAAGTGATCTGCAGGAGGCAAAGCCTCTCCCACAGCAGTCGGCACCTATGGGGAGAGACTTCCTCTTGAGTGCACAATACCCCCCCCCCCCCCACACACACACCCTTCCCAAAGCTAAACAGAGAACACAGGCAACCACACAGGGCGACCATGTCCTGTTTAGCAGATGGACCGAACTCAGGTAAGTAGTACCCAAATTTCCAATCTCAGCTCCCCTGGAGGGAGTGGGGCGGATTGTTGGTTAGGCTGTGGGGAGGGAAGAGGGGGGGGGGGGGGGTTAGATTTAGGCACCCACAAGGGGTGGTTAGAGTCAGGCTGTGATGCAGAGGGGTTAGGTTTAGGCAGCGGGGTGTGAGGGTTGGGGTTATACACTAGCGGGGAGGAGGGTTAGGCTCAGGCTGCGTGGGGTGTTAGGCTGCCGTCGAGATTTCCATTATCGAGATGACGGGGTCGGTATTATGACCTCAGAATTAGAATATTAGAATATAAGCTGTGTATGGGTGGTGTATTTAACATCTACCTGGGCTTAGCATGCTGTATAATTAGTACTTATGTAATAGTGACATTTATATGTATTTACCTGCACATGGCATATTATTCCCGTCTGTAACAGGTTTGACTATGATGGTCTGGAACCCAGGACGGCATTTTTTATAATGAAGGATCTGGAGGCTACCATAACAGAGAAGACATTCAGTAGTCAGCAGTTTGCTGTTGGAAGCCATGTGTACAGTGTGGAGAAAACAGACAGTTTTGAGTATGTGGATCCGGTGGATGGAACAGTGGCAAAGAAACAGGTAGAAACATGGACATCATTTGGAATCCAATAATAAATGTTTTAACCTCCCGCCTATACTTTTATGTAATGAGCATGCAGGCACATCAGAGATGCTGTTAGCAGGGGTGTTTTGTGTGGCCACATTTATAAGCCGTTCTTCCTTCCCATCCCCCCTAAAACAGTTCCTCCACCACCCTACCCAATATGTCTATATCGGGGAGGGTTAGGGTTACCACCTCATCCCTTTAATTATGGACACATATTAATTACACAGGTTCAAAACCAGATGAAATGGAGTCTTGAAGTCAGCCAGCCACAGAACCTGTGTAATAAATATGTGTCCAGAATTAAAGGGATGAGGTGGTAACCCTAGGGAGGGTACATCTATGCGGTGTCATATCTGTATTTTGAAAAGCATCTACCACGGTTTTAGAAGTAGCTTTTCTGCTGCCTACAAATGCTACTTTTTCATCAGAGAATTAGCCATCAGCATTTCTGAGTGATTTGTATCTGCAATGAAAGTGCTGCTTTTCTGCTGAATGTGTTTAAAAAGTAGTTTAAAAATCATTGGCAAGTGAGAAGTCCATGTACCTGTGCTCCCCTATACCCACTGTAGCATATTGTGCATTATACCAGATGTACCATATGACATTTTCCATTCATAACACACCAGACACTCGAACCTAACTCATGTTTGTACACAGTGCCAATGATTACTATACTTAAGTGATTATCTGTGGGCTGCCCATGTGCTGCGATCGCACTGTGCACATGTCAGGATAGTACCTTAGCAATGCCACTTCTAGTGAGAATTGAGATTGACAGGAAGGGACTGTTTTAAGGGGGGTTATCGGAGTGGTGGCAAAAACGCAGCTGTGTTAGGCCGTTTTTGGTCATGTATCTGCCTTCAGCTGTGATCATGGACCTTATTGTGGTCCACATGCAATGCTGTGAATTTGGTAGCATTGCGTGTGTACTAAACTCCGCTCGCTGCTCGCAGGACTGCCGCCACCACCATCCCCGCACGCAAGGGCTCACCCGCATGGCTGCGAATGGGTTTTGTCAAAACATCCATTCGGTCCTATGGGGCAACACCCACATCATTTGATGGTCCCTGAAAGTGACTCTCAACAGGAACATGCACACTCGACAGGAACGGGGTGGGCAGCTGACATCCGGTGAATTCAGCTGACCCCCCTGCCCACCGCACCCGATTTGCGTGGGAACACCCATGAAACGCTGGGCGTTTCCATGGGCAAACCCCGGGCTGCCGCCCAACGCCCCTACACCCCTCGCCCGCAGTCTTGGGTGCGTGCGCCTGGCAAACAATCCGTTCTCTATGGCCACACACACCCAGTGCATGCACGTGCGCAGAAATGTACATGCGCACAAACAATCAGTCCTACGCTTGTGCGCACGGAGGACGGATCAAACCAGAATAACCCCCTATGTTTGCAGAAAAGCATTCTGCCAAGACTAAGAAATCAATGTTACTTTCTATTACATTGATGCTGTGTATGTGAACACATTTGCTGATGACTTTATGATGGCTCTGGTGGACATCTATATTCTTTTCTGGGCGGCTGCTTCACATGCAATCACAGCTACGTAGGCATGTGAGTATACACTTTAGGCCCTTGGTTAGTTTTAGCCCAGCCCTACAATATGATCAGTTTATAACTTTATTTCTGAAAGATAATGCCCAAATATTAGCGAGTACTGTACAAAGCTGCCACCAACAGCAATGCAAAGAAAACCAAAAAACAAGTTGACACATATACAACCAAAGGTACTCTGAAAGTTAATCGGTACTTATTTCCTAGCACGGCGCCCGCGATTTTGATTGTATTGATCGGGTCGGAAAAATCGCGTCGATCGCATCGCATGCCAACCAAATCGCATGGAATCAATGTAAAATGGTCCCTGAGACCCGATTTTACATTGATTTTAATGTAAAAAGCCCCAAAACCACCCATTTTAATAGAAAACCCCCCTCATGTTTTAAATGTCCCCCCAATGTTAACGCCACCCCACTATTGACGCCAACCCGAAGTGTGGCGAGGGGACGCGCATAACTTCACAGGTATACGCGTCCCCTCGCGGGGCTCGCTGCGCTCGCCATGCTTCGGGCTAGGTGGCTCGCTGCGCTCGCCACACTTTATAAAATCAACTCCACGCCGACGTGGATAGTGGGGGTATGAAAAGGTCGGAGGACGCGTACCGCCGCCCCTCGCGGGCTCGCTGCGCTCAGGTTGACGTCAATAGTGGGGTGGCGGTAACAATGGGGGGGCATTAACCATACTTTATAACCATACTCAATGAGAAATTGGCCATATTGGCCCATTTCCCATTGTCCCCTATGTAAAATTGCGTTGATCACGTCGGTCGCATCGCGGCCCATTATAATGGGCCGCGATGGACGCGATCAACGCGATTTTCTCTTTCACCGGCAAATTAGCAGGTGATTGACAGAAAATCGGGTCCATCGCATTGATTGTATGCCTTAAGTACCTTACACTTAAGGCATACAATCAATGAGAAGGGCGCCGTGCTAGGAAATAAGTACCAGTTAATCAATACAATTTTCTGCAAAGACAAATCATTTCCAATCACAGGAAATAAGTGTTTTCAGATGTAACCATCCTGACATATAGATAACATATGACATGTCTTGTACAAGTTACAAATTCAGTGTTTCACTCTAAAGCTGGCTATACATTACACAATGGCCCTCATTCTGATCTGCTCATTAAGCTGCGAATCTTGCAGTTTACCGAGCAGTTGTAGCGCAGAATCGCCACCCCCCTGCCGCCATATGCCCTCGCTACCATGCAAGGGGATGTGTTATGAAAATACATCCCCTTGCTTGTGCCCGCTGCTGGAGAAACCATTCGCTGATTGCCGACCATCTAATTATTTCTCCAGGGCTCGCAAATATTAGTCAGTGGAAACTGACCCCTGCCTGGGGGACAAACCTGCACGTGTCCAGTTCTTAGTATATATTATTAAATCCTTTGTGAAATATAAACATTGCGTTTCTGGTCTTGTTATTTTGCTTCTGGAGGGTCTTGGCTTGTATTTATGGAAGTGATTATACATCACTGCAGTTCTTATTCCTGATTGTTTCCAGAGATTTGGTATAGCTAGGGAATACATCTTCTTCAGGAGTAAATACCAGTGAATGATTTCCGCATTCCAGACAAGCCTTTGTTTAGCAGGAGAGTCTAAAGCCCCGTACACACGGTATGATTTCAGCCATTATCGCAGGGGATATGGACGCTGAGTGACCATATCCCTGTTTGTACGGGAGCGCGCTCCCATGGCCAGCACTGGTGTGGTCGCTGGTTGCAGGTCGCTGGTTGCATGCTCCTGCAACCAGCAGCTTCCCCTGGCAATCAGCTCTTTCCCCATGTGGCTTCTCCTTTCATCAGTGACCATCTCTGGCATGTTAGACCAGCCCGGCCCCCCTGCTGTGTAATGCCTGTAATATCCATATTTCACAGCGGGGGGGATGTGTGGCCATGATGATGCGATCGCAATGGCCACAGCCCTAAACTTGTCTCAATGTGTTGACTCCGCCCCTTTTGCATCACGGTCACCGCTCCCGCCCCCTGCCTCTTCTAGCTGGTTGTGCTCTCCCGGAGAGGACAGCCTAAAAGTAGGCAACCCTGGTCTAACGTGCCTTTAGTATGTCCGTTCCTCACTTATTCTCAGCTGTGGTGTTCAGGCTCTCCATCCTTTTAGGAATACTGTACAGTGTATCAGCTGTTCATATCGCCTTTGGTGTAAGCGCCTGTTTGTGTGTGGGCAGGTTTATAAATACTTTCCTTGACCAAAAGGTCGTGTCAGAATTAAGCATATCATTATCTACCTGATCTATTTGCATTTTCTGCACTGATTATGTCTAAACTGCTATCTAAACTGATAAAAATGTTATATTTAAGTCTAACAGCCTATATTGTAATTTGATTGTAGTTTCTTGTCTCTATGTACTGGCTTATTTTACCAAAATTATATAATTGGAGGAAATTGGGGGCTTGCCCGGGGGGGAAGCCCTCCTTATGGTGCCCATACACGGTGCGTTTTGGGCTGCCGGCATTGGCAGATTCAGGGGGGGCACCCGGGCACGTGCCCACCCCTGTCATTCATTTTGTAGCTGAGGACCAGGGCTTTCCAAAGAGCCCATCCCCGTGGGAACCGGAGATATCGCCTGGCAAAGCTGTAACGTTTTTCCCCATAGGATAATATGGGACCCATTAATTCCAACCCCCACCTGGTTCCAACAGCTGCCAGTTCCCCCCCTGGCATCACAGAAGCTTGTGGTTCATTCAATTCCAAATCGCTGGGCCTTCAATAAGATCAGACTGGTCCATATCGGTCAATCGATTCCAGAGATATTGCGTGTAAACCGATTTTATTATTTTTGAAATGTAATTTCATGGCTATTCATGTTTTTGAGGGCAGATTACTCTGGAACCAAACGTTCCAGTTTCACTGGACCAAAATCATTCAAAGTCCACTCAAAAGTTCTTCAATATGATACTTGTCTCATGTAAATGGGTCAGTTGGTTCCGAAGATATAGCCGGTTAAATGAGATAACTGGTTAAAGGGGGGGAGGGGTGGTTTTCTCTCCCCCTCACGCCAGAAAATGCAGGGACTAGGCTGGTGTAAAAGGGGCCAACCTGGGAATGCATTTTCTGGTGTGAAAGGGGTATTATTTCAAATAGCCGGGACCTGCAGCCCTGGCGGCGGCTGTCCCCATTTACCGCGAGCATGTATTCCCCCTTGGCAATAAACATGTAATCCCACATGGCAACGAGCATGGAACCTCTGGCAATGAGCATGAAACCCTTGGCAATGAGCATGTAGATAAGCAGCACTTATGGTGTTTGGCATAATACATAATGGACATAATTGCGTGTAACTTAACGTGTAATGGACATTATGGTGTAAATGTTTAATGCGCGCCTTTGGTGGACAATGTCCCTGTTTATGAAGCGTATTGTGAATTTTGGCATAATCTGTGTGGCATTATGTGAATTCTGGCTCAATCCATGTGGCATTATGTGAATTTTGGTGCAATCCATGTGGCATTATGTGAATTTTGTCTCAATCCGTGTGGCATTATGTGAATTTTGTCTCAGTCTGTGTGGCATTATGTGAATTTTGGCTCAATCCATGTGGCATTATGTGAATTTTGGCTCAATACATTTGGCATTATGTGAATTTTGGCTCAATCCGTGTGGCATTATGTGATTTTTGACACAATCCATGTGGCATTATTAAAATTTGGCTCAATCCATGTGGCATTATGTGAATTTTGGCTCATTCCATTTGGCATCATGTGTAAGGGGCAAGTATAATGGGGTCTAGTATTTTGTTGCATAATGTGTAGAAGTTGTAAATGGTGTTGTACACTACACTCAAGGACACGCCCCCTGTTGAGTGGCCACACCCCCTTTTCCAGAGCGTACAACTACATCCTTCACTATTGTCTCCATGGTGGGCCTGCGTATTTTAAATGCCAGGGCCTATTTTTAATCCCATTCCCACCCTCTCTCTGCCACACTCTCTTGCATGTACACTGGCACCACTAACACCGCCCCTCCCCCACCTAAACCCTCTTTTATCATGGTGCCCCCCCTGTCATTTTCTCCTGGATCTGCCCCTGGCTGCCGGTGCAATGCGCACTCCTGCAAACATCACATCGTACAGTCCAAAAAGTATGTACTGCAGGTACTTTTTGAACTAGAACGCATCGCCGTGTATGGGCAGAATTAGACAGTTAGCTGATAATAACTTTCCTCTCTTATAATACAGGTATCCTACACACTTGCACTTATGTACCATTTTATATGGTCTTAATTACAATACCATGAACAAAAATAAACTACAGTACTGTTCACTGGCCACTCTCCCAAATGAAACCATTGCTTATTTTTCTGCTAATACTGAAAGAATGGCAGTATATCTGCCTTTGCTATGAGGGGATGCTAAAATGGGTTACATAAAGCTGATAGACAATGACTAGTCAGACACCAAACAATAGGTCGACACCAAAAGTTAGACATGCATTTGTTAGATACTGACAGAAGTTAGACATGCATTAGTTAGACATTGTCAAAAGTTAGACATGCATTTGTTAGAGACTGACAGAAGTTAGGGTACTCTTTACCTAGAACGGCGCCCACGATGTCCATCGCGGTCATCGGGGGTAAAAAATCGCGGGCATCGCGGCCATCGCATGCACTTAAAAAACGGGTGCAACGCGATGCCCGCGATTTCCCATAGGGATCAATGTTAAAAGTGTGATTGGACGCGATTTTAGTGTTCAATGCCTCAATGCCCGCGATTTTTCCATAGGAAACAATGTTAAATGGGCCACAGAGCCCTAATAGTCTGAAATGGCCCCCACAATTGTTAACGCCACCCCACGATCAACGTGAACCCGAAGCGTGGCGAGCCCGCGAGGGGCGGCGGTACGCGTCCTCCGACATTTTCATACCCCCACTATCCGAAGCGTGGCGAGCGCAGCGAGCCCCGCGAGGGGACGCGGATACCTGTGAAGCCCGCGAAGGGACGCGTTTACCTGCTTCGTGGCTCGGTGGCTTGCTGCGCTCGCCACACTATTCTATTCTCAACTCCACGCCGACGTGGATAGTGGGGGTATGAAAAGGTCGGAGGACGCGTACCGCCGCCCCTCGCGGGCTCGCTGCGCTCGCCACGCTTCGGGTTCACGTTGATCGTGGGGTGGCGTTAACAATTGTGGGGGGGCCATTTCAGACTTCAGGGGGACTATTTGGGCTCTGTGGCCCATTTAACATTGTTTCCTATGGAAAAATCGCGGGCATTGAGGCACTGAACACTCAAATCGCGTCCAATAACACTTTTAACATTGTTCCCTATGGGAAATCGCGGGCATCGAGTCGCACCCGTTTTTTAGTGCATGCGATGGCCGCGATGCCCGCGATGGGCGCCGTGCTAGGTAAAGAGTACCGAAGTTAGACATGCATTAGTTAGACATTGTCAAAAGTTAGGCATGCATTAGACACTGTCAGAAGTTAGACATGCATTAGTTAGATATTGAAAGAAGTTAGGCATGCATTAGTTAGACATTGACAGAAGTTAGACATGCATTTGTTAGATACTGACAGAAGTTAGACATGCATTAGTTAGACATTGTCAAAAGTTAGACATGCATTAGACACTGTCAGAAGTTAGACATGCATTAGTTAGACATTGACAGAAGTTAGACATGCATTAGTTAGACATTGACAGAAGTTAGACATGCAATAGTTAGACATTGACAAAAGGTAGACATGCATTAGTTAGAAATACCAATGCACTCAATATCCCGTCAAATTACCGTTTTTTTTTTTCCAACTGACTTGCTCATACTTTAACATCCCAGTTGGCATAGAGGGAGAATCGAATAGTGTGCCAAGCGCAGTTAGGCACTGCGCCGAAGTGTGAGCCATGTTAGGGGACAAAGTACACTTATACAGTGTCCATGTGCACATATTGATTTTCCATGCTGATATTTTTTGAATCATTACTTTTGTCACTGTTGGACTAATACCAACTTCTGTTATCAACTTCTTACTAATGCATGTCTAACTTTTGGTGTTGACCTATTGACTATCTGACTAACTAGACATTGTATGTGAGCTGTACCACACCTGCTAAAATGGTGGCAGTACATGCAGGAATGTGTAGTTCAACAGTAGCTGGATGGCCACTTATTGCCCACCCCTATTCTGTTTGCTACTGTCTCAACCTTGTCCAGTTTTAATACATAGTATTTGGACATGCCATTTTTTTATCTTTTACTTTCTAAAGATTCTATTATCTGGAGTGTCAGACCTGGGGGAATCCGGGGAACAGTAAGTACAACTAGCTTTAAGAGAAATACAGCTTGTTAAAGGTGAAGATCTCACAGGGCAGGGTCTTATCGCCACTCAACGGGTATTTTCCTAATGGGGCATACACATGTGTGCTTGGCGATCTGTGCTAAGCGATGAAGCTAGGCAATTTCCCTTGAACTTCCAGCTGTCTAGATTGCCCCCACACACACAGGCCATCGCTATGGCCTGTACACAGGGATTGATTTGTGCTTCATTTCTAAGCGATCTGGATAGGCAGCCTGCCCCAAGCCCCCCGCCCATTATTTTCAGGCATTTTTTTTTATTTTATTTCTACTGCTGTAGCACCTGTGGAGTTTTATACAGATTAGCCTTCTCTTGCTGCAGCTGCTAGATACAGAGCAGCTGCAGCAGCATGACAGGAGTCTGATGACACCCGACTCCTTCCGCTCTGCGACGGACAAGCTAACCTTGCGGCTTGTAAATGCGAGGCTCGCCCTCTCCTGTCTGCATTTTCTTCACAGAGACCGGCGCTGTCTACGGCGCCCATGGCACTTCACTGACAGCACTGGCCACAGTCTCTATTACCGATTATCACTGCATGGACATAACAGGCTCCGACAACATGCTCCCCCGAATGCAGGCCACAAGCAATAGCCCAAGTGAGTGGGGGGTGGTCTGGCTATGCTGCAGTGCTGTGATGCATTACTGCACTGGGCGCCGCGATGGCAAGAGAAGGAGAGGGTGATTAGGAGGCTGCTGGATGTACAGAGAGGCTTCCCCTGTGACTACAAAGGGTAGGGGGGGGGGGGAGGGAGAGAAAAAGAGTATATGAGGCATGCTGTACTGCTGGGGGTAGATGAAGAGGAGGCTAATACCCAACCATCTCCGACCCACAGCATGAACCCAACCCTCCCCTGTGGCACCCTAAACCTCAACCATCACCCACCCACAACCTGACCCCAACACTCCCCTGCGGCACCCTAAACCCCAGCCATCCCCCAACCACAGCCTGACCCCAACCCTCCCCTGCTGCTCCCTAGTCCTTACTTTCTTCTCCCACAGTCTATCCCTTCCCCTCCAAGAGCCTTACCTTAATCCTTCCTTGCTGCAGCCTAACTCTAACAGCCAGCTGTGGAAGCCTACCCCTATTCCTCCTATACAACCCCCTCCCCCCCTGCCTACCCCTAAGCCTGTCCTGCTGCAGCCTAACATTTCCCTTCGGTAGCCGAACCCTTTCCTGCTGCAGCCTAAACCCCAACCTCCTCTATCTCAGCCTAACCCTAAGCTCCACTGGATGCTCCTGGGAGTCTCATTTTTTCGGAGTGAGTGCCTCCATTTTCATCAGCGACCATTGCTGGTTGCTGATGAAATCAGGATGCTCATTGAACAAATCGCTCTGTGTGTATGGAGCATTAGGACTTTTAACTTAATGATTATGTAAAAATAGGGGTGGGGGCAGCCAAAAATGTTGTGCCTAGGGGCGACCTGACCCCTAAATTTGCCTCTACCCTTTACATTGCTTTCAAATGCCTACCTATATTAGCAAGCAATGATTTGCCGTTCTCCCATCAGCCATCACTCCTTATCCAATCAACATGCATTCCAGGGTTACTACGGGCATTCCATATTCACAGTTCATGTTACAGTCAATGTGATTTTTGCCTATAGTTTCAGGCCAAATCAGAATGACAAACAGTATCGGCCAGATTTGGCAGTGTTTATGCTTAATCTGTGCGCTTCCATGGTTGCATGGTATATCGTCCAGTTGGACATTTTGTACAGCCAACTGGACTTTATGGAGGGCCTTATTTTGGTTCATTCTTTCTGACAAAATCCTTCTTAGATGGACAAAACCATGTGCACTGCAGGGGGGGTAGATGTAACATGTGCAGAGAGAATTAGATTTGGGTGAGTAATTTTGTTTCTGTGCAGGGAAAATACTGACTGCTTTATTTTTACACTGCAATATAGATCTCACTTTGAAGTAAAACCCCACCCAAATCTAATTCTCTCTGCACAAGTAACACCTGCCCCACCTGCAGTGCACATGGTTTTGCCCATCTAAGAAGGATTTTGTCAGAAAGAATGAACCAAAATAAGGCCCGGAATGAGGGATTGTTCTGTCCTTCATTAAATCTTTCTGATCTGTACCAAGGTAACGATAGGTCGGCCCGGCGGCCGTCATATTAGCCAGGGACTCATCACTCTAGCGTGTCATCAGCTTTAATGTTTTAACACTTTTTAAATAATCTTTTGTTTTATAAAAAATAATACTTTTTAACTGTTTTCATCATTTGAACTAATGCTTACAATTGTTAAATGTTTAGTTGATCATATATTTGTAGGATAGGATATAATACATGATTAATGTGAACTTGTATAAAATGAGAAGACAAATAATACATTTGATAACCTTTAACATGACTAGTCATTTAAGAATATATATTTATTTGATATATTTTAATACAATTATATCATTCTCTATGATAAAAATTGTTAAAGATTGATCATCCCTTCTAGTGACTTACAAACATAATCGTTGCATCTATTCATACAATGACTTTGGCAAATACCTCTGTCGAACATTCCCCGGCTCACAAATACACCCAGCATCAGCCCTGCACCTTCCTCGCCACATTGGCAGTATACTGTCACAGGTAGAATAATATATAGCTATTTGAGAAGCTTACTGTTTTTCTCAATATATAATGAAGCAAAAAAGTATGCTAAAACATAATTGAATGAAATTCTAAAATATTTTACTTCCTTATAATTAGTAATTACCACCTCCTGTTAACCATAACAGAAGTTACCACAGGCCCTACAACTCCATATATCACTATACATCACTTTACCAATGCAAACTTTAAAGTTAGTCATTTTTGGAATAGCCTTAGGGATAAATATATGTAATTATGTGAAAATTATCTCTTAGTGCAGGGGTTCCCAATCTTTTTTGAATCACGGCACCCTAGAGTATCAGAATTTTTCCAGGGCATCCCTAGGTCCCCCAAAAATTCAGAAAAATATATATAAAAGGAAGTAGATTGTGTTTATATGTAATTCTTAGATTCCGTTATGTGGTAAAGGGTAGGATTTGCATCTGTTTGTACACATATTTTATGATTGTCAAAACCAATCACTGGTTTTGTCCATAAATAATTGATCATAATTCATTTGAATTGGTCCTGGACCACCAACCCGGGGCACCCCTGCAAGTGTCCCGAGGCACCCCAAGGAGCCAAGGCGCACAGTTTGGGAACCACTGTCTTAGTGGGTTTCTCCACTGAGAATGGCTTTTCTGCACAGAATTCAGGAGCTGTTTTATCTGCCGCAGTAAGCCAACTAACTATAGTGTGGATTGGTTTTGTTGGTTTATAAAAAGAGAGGTGTATTTTACAGAGATTATTCATCCTTCCTCATTAAGCCTACATTTCTGTAATATACCTTCCATGAAAACAAGAAGAAAATGATGGCTAGCAGCATGGAATAACATTTCAGCGAGTCTACTCTGCAAAATTTGTTTGTTGCCTTTAAACAAAGGAGGGACATACAGTATAGCCGTAGGCCATCATTTTTTAATATTCCAATGGTGCATCTGTGAATTATGAGATTAAAAAAGGAGATTGCAGAAAGTCATTATAAAGTCATTATAAGTTTTAAAATATCTGTTTAGAACTTGAAGGTCTAAATCTTATGGCTAAAGTTTATTGCATGTCTAACTTTTGTCAATGTCTAACTAATGTATGTTTAACTTTTGTTAACGTCAAACTAATTTAGCATGTCTAACTTTTGTCAGTGTCTAACTAATGCATGCCTAACTTTTGTTAACATCTAACTAATGCATGTCTTACTTTTGTCAGTGTCTGTCTAATACATGTCTAACTTTTGTCAATGTCTAACTAATGCATGTCTAACTTTTGTCAATGTCAAACTAATGTATGTCTTACTTTTGTCAGTGTCTAACTAATACATGAGCTACACCACACCCACTTTACCACTGTTTGAAACTTTGGACAATTTTTTTTAAAGGGTAGGCATTAAATTATCTCTTGAATAAACATGCATTAAATTATCATTATTTTGTATCAGTCCATAAATGCCCATTATAGGAACTGTTTCTTTTCTTTTTTTTCTCTTGGTGTCTTGCAAATTCTGTTCCTGTGTACTCCTCCCTAATTGTAAGAGTTTAGACCTGGGGTAGCCTACTCCAGTCCTCGAGAGCTACCCACAATTAATGTTTTCCAGATCTCCTTAAAGAATCACAAGTGAAGTAATTAGCTCCACCTGTGGATCTTTTAAAATGTGTCAGTGAGTAATGAGTGCACCAGTGCAGCAGCTAGGTTCTCTGTAAAATGTGAACTGTTGGTAGCTCTCGCGTTTTGGGCTGCCGGCATTGGCAGATTCAGGGGGGGCACCCGGGCACGTGCCCCCCCCTGTCATTCATTTTGTAGCTGAGGACCAGGGCTTTCCAAAGAGCCCATCCCCGTGGGAAACGGAGATATCGCCTGGCAAAGCTGTAACGTTTTTCCCCATAGGATAATATGGGACCCATTAATTCCAACCCCCACCTGGTTCCAACGGCTGCCAGTTCCCCCCCTGGCATCACAGAAGCTTGTGGTTCATTCAATTCCAAATCGCTGGGCCTTCAATAAGATCAGACTGGTCCATATCGGTCAATCGATTCCAGAGATATTGCGTGTAAACCGATTTTATTATTTTTGAAATGTAATTTCATGGCTATTCATGTTTTTGAGGGCAGATTACTCTGGAACCAAACGTTCCAGTTTCACTGGACCAAAATCATTCAAAGTCCACTCAAAAGTTCTTCAATATGATACTTGTCTCATGTAAATGGGTCAGTTGGTTCCGAAGATATAGCCGGTTAAATGAGATAACTGGTTAAAGGGGGGGAGGGGTGGTTTTCTCTCCCCCTCACGCCAGAAAATGCAGGGACTAGGCTGGTGTAAAAGGGGCCAACCTGGGAATGCATTTTCTGGTGTGAAAGGGGTATTATTTCAAATAGCCGGGACCTGCAGTCCTGGCGGCGGCTGTCCCCATTTACCGCGAGCATGTATTCCCCCTTGGCAATAAACATGTAATCCCACATGGCAACGAGCATGGAACCTCTGGCAATGAGCATGAAACCCTTGGCAATGAGCATGTAGATAAGCAGCACTTATGGTGTTTGGCATAATACATAATGGACATAATTGCGTGTAACTTAACGTGTAATGGATATTATGTTGTAAATGTTTAATGCGCGCCTTTGGTGGACAATGTCCCTGTTTATGAAGCGTATTGTGAATTTTGGCATAATCTGTGTGGCATTATGTGAATTCTGGCTCAATCCATGTGGCATTATGTGAATTTTGGTGCAATCCATGTGGCATTATGTGAATTTTGTCTCAATCCGTGTGGCATTATGTGAATTTTGTCTCAGTCTGTGTGGCATTATGTGAATTTTGGCTCAATCCATGTGGCATTATGTGAATTTTGGCTCAATACATTTGGCATTATGTGAATTTTGGCTCAATCCGTGTGGCATTATGTGATTTTTGACACAATCCATGTGGCATTATTAAAATTTGGCTCAATCCATGTGGCATTATGTGAATTTTGGCTCATTCCATTTGGCATCATGTGTAAGGGGCAAGTATAATGGGGTCTAGTATTTTGTTGCATAATGTGTAGAAGTTGTAAATGGTGTTGTACACTACACTCAAGGACACGCCCCCTGTTGAGTGGCCACACCCCCTTTTCCAGAGCGTACAACTACATCCTTCACTATTGTCTCCATGGTGGGCCTGCGTATTTTAAATGCCAGGGCCTATTTTTAATCCCATTCCCACCCTCTCTCTGCCACACTCTCTTGCATGTACACTGGCACCACTAACACCGCCCCTCCCCCACCTAAACCCTCTTTTATCATGGTGCCCCCCCTGTCATTTTCTCCTGGATCTGCCCCTGGCTGCCGGTGCAATGCGCACTCCTGCAAACATCACATCGTACAGTCCAAAAAGTATGTACTGCAGGTACTTTTTGAACTAGAACGCATCGCCGTGTATGGGCAGAATTAGACAGTTAGCTGATAATAACTTTCCTCTCTTATAATACAGGTATCCTACACACTTGCACTTATGTACCATTTTATATGGTCTTAATTACAATACCATGAACAAAAATAAACTACAGTACTGTTCACTGGCCACTCTCCCAAATGAAACCATTGCTTATTTTTCTGCTAATACTGAAAGAATGGCAGTATATCTGCCTTTGCTATGAGGGGATGCTAAAATGGGTTACATAAAGCTGATAGACAATGACTAGTCAGACACCAAACAATAGGTCGACACCAAAAGTTAGACATGCATTTGTTAGAGACTGACAGAAGTTAGGGTACTCTTTACCTAGAACGGCGCCCACGATGTCCATCGCGGTCATCGGGGGTAAAAAATCGCGGGCATCGCGGCCATCGCATGCACTAAAAAAACGGGTGCAACGCGATGCCCGCGATTTCCCATAGGGATCAATGTTAAAAGTGTGATTGGACGCGATTTTAGTGTTCAATGCCTCAATGCCCGCGATTTTTCCATAGGAAACAATGTTAAATGGGCCACAGAGCCCTAATAGTCTGAAATGGCCCCCACAATTGTTAACGCCACCCCACGATCAACGTGAACCCGAAGCGTGGCGAGCCCGCGAGGGGCGGCGGTACGCGTCCTCCGACCTTTTCATACCCCCACTATCCAAGTCGGCGTGGAGTTGAGAATAGAATAGTGTGGCGAGCGCAGCGAGCCACCGAGCCCGAAGCGTGGCGAGCGCAGCGAGCCCCGCGAGGGGACGCGGATACCTGTGAAGCCCGCGAAGGGACGCGTTTACCTGCTTCGTGGCTCGGTGGCTTGCTGCGCTCGCCACACTATTCTATTCTCAACTCCACGCCGACGTGGATAGTGGGGGTATGAAAAGGTCGGAGGACGCGTACCGCCGCCCCTCGCGGGCTCGCTGCGCTCGCCACGCTTCGGGTTCACGTTGATCGTGGGGTGGCGTTAACAATTGTGGGGGGGCCATTTCAGACTTCAGGGGGACTATTTGGGCTCTGTGGCCCATTTAACATTGTTTCCTATGGAAAAATCGCGGGCATTGAGGCACTGAACACTCAAATCGCGTCCAATAACACTTTTAACATTGTTCCCTATGGGAAATCGCGGGCATCGCGTCGCACCCGTTTTTTAGTGCATGCGATGGCCGCGATGCCCGCGATGGGCGCCGTGCTAGGTAAAGAGTACCGAAGTTAGACATGCATTAGTTAGACATTGTCAAAAGTTAGGCATGCATTAGACACTGTCAGAAGTTAGACATGCATTAGTTAGATATTGAAAGAAGTTAGGCATGCATTAGTTAGACATTGACAGAAGTTAGACATGCATTTGTTAGATACTGACAGACGTTAGACATGCATTAGTTAGACATTGTCAAAAGTTAGACATGCATTAGACACTGTCAGAAGTTAGACATGCATTAGTTAGACATTGACAGAAGTTAGACATGCATTAGTTAGACATTGACAGAAGTTAGACATGCAATAGTTAGACATTGACAAAAGGTAGACATGCATTAGTTAGAAATACCAATGCACTCAATATCCCGTCAAATTACCGTTTTTTTTTTTCCAACTGACTTGCTCATACTTTAACATCCCAGTTGGCATAGAGGAAGAATCGAATAGTGTGCCAAGCGCAGTTAGGCACTGCGCCGAAGTGTGAGCCATGTTAGGGGACAAAGTACACTTATACAGTGTCCATGTGCACATATTGATTTTCCATGCTGATATTTTTTGAATCATTACTTTTGTCACTGTTGGACTAATACCAACTTCTGTTATCAACTTCTTACTAATGCATGTCTAACTTTTGGTGTTGACCTATTGACTATCTGACTAACTAGACATTGTATGTGAGCTGTACCACACCTGCTAAAATGGTGGCAGTACATGCAGGAATGTGTAGTTCAACAGTAGCTGGATGGCCACTTATTGCCCACCCCTATTCTGTTTGCTACTGTCTCAACCTTGTCCAGTTTTAATACATAGTATTTGGACATGCCATTTTTTTATCTTTTACTTTCTAAAGATTCTATTATCTGGAGTGTCAGACCTGGGGGAATCCGGGGAACAGTAAGTACAACTAGCTTTAAGAGAAATACAGCTTGTTAAAGGTGAAGATCTCACAGGGCAGGGTCTTATCGCCACTTAACGGGTATTTTCCTAATGGGGCATACACATGTGTGCTTGGCGATCTGTGCTAAGCGATGAAGCTAGGCAATTTCCCTTGAACTTCCAGCTGTCTAGATTGCCCCCACACACACAGGCCATCGCTATGGCCTGTACACAGGGATTGATTTGTGCTTCATTTCTAAGCGATCTGGATAGGCAGCCTGCCCCAAGCCCCCCGCCCATTATTTTCAGGCATTTTTTTTTATTTTATTTCTACTGCTGTAGCACCTGTGGAGTTTTATACAGATTAGCCTTCTCTTGCTGCAGCTGCTAGATACAGAGCAGCTGCAGCAGCATGACAGGAGTCTGATGACACCCGACTCCTTCCGCTCTGCGACGGACAAGCTAACCTTGCGGCTTGTAAATGCGAGGCTCGCCCTCTCCTGTCTGCATTTTCTTCACAGAGACCGGCGCTGTCTACGGCGCCCATGGCACTTCACTGACAGCACTGGCCACAGTCTCTATTACCGATTATCACTGCATGGACATAACAGGCTCCGACAACATGCTCCCCCGAATGCAGGCCACAAGCAATAGCCCAAGTGAGTGGGGGGTGGTCTGGCTATGCTGCAGTGCTGTGATGCATTACTGCACTGGGCGCCGCGATGGCAAGAGAAGGAGAGGGTGATTAGGAGGCTGCTGGATGTACAGAGAGGCTTCCCCTGTGACTACAAAGGGGGGGGGGGGGGGGGAGGGAGAGAAAAAGAGTATATGAGGCATGCTGTACTGCTGGGGGTAGATGAAGAGGAGGCTAATACCCAACCATCTCCGACCCACAGCATGAACCCAACCCTCCCCTGTGGCACCCTAAACCTCAACCATCACCCACCCACAACCTGACCCCAACACTCCCCTGCGGCACCCTAAACCCCAGCCATCCCCCAACCACAGCCTGACCCCAACCCTCCCCTGCTGCTCCCTAGTCCTTACTTTCTTCTCCCACAGTCTATCCCTTCCCCTCCAAGAGCCTTACCTTAATCCTTCCTTGCTGCAGCCTAACTCTAACAGCCAGCTGTGGAAGCCTACCCCTATTCCTCCTATACAACCCCCTCCCCCCCTGCCTACCCCTAAGCCTGTCCTGCTGCAGCCTAACATTTCCCTTCGGTAGCCGAACCCTTTCCTGCTGCAGCCTAAACCCCAACCTCCTCTATCTCAGCCTAACCCTAAGCTCCACTGGATGCTCCTGGGAGTCTCATTTTTTCGGAGTGAGTGCCTCCATTTTCATCAGCGACCATTGCTGGTTGCTGATGAAATCAGGATGCTCATTGAACAAATCGCTCTGTGTGTATGGAGCATTAGGACTTTTAACTTAATGATTATGTAAAAATAGGGGTGGGGGCAGCCAAAAATGTTGTGCCTAGGGGCGACCTGACCCCTAAATTTGCCTCTACCCTTTACATTGCTTTCAAATGCCTACCTATATTAGCAAGCAATGATTTGCTGTTCTCCCATCAGCCATCACTCCTTATCCAATCAACATGCATTCCAGGGTTACTACGGGCATTCCATATTCACAGTTCATGTTACAGTCAATGTGATTTTTGCCTATAGTTTCAGGCCAAATCAGAATGACAAACAGTATCGGCCAGATTTGGCAGTGTTTATGCTTAATCTGTGCGCTTCCATGGTTGCATGGTATATCGTCCAGTTGGACATTTTGTACAGCCAACTGGACTTTATGGAGGGCCTTATTTTGGTTCATTCTTTCTGACAAAATCCTTCTTAGATGGACAAAACCATGTGCACTGCAGGGGGGGTAGATGTAACATGTGCAGAGAGAATTAGATTTGGGTGAGTAATTTTGTTTCTGTGCAGGGAAAATACTGACTGCTTTATTTTTACACTGCAATATAGATCTCACTTTGAAGTAAAACCCCACCCAAATCTAATTCTCTCTGCACAAGTAACACCTGCCCCACCTGCAGTGCACATGGTTTTGCCCATCTAAGAAGGATTTTGTCAGAAAGAATGAACCAAAATAAGGCCCGGAATGAGGGATTGTTCTGTCCTTCATTAAATCTTTCTGATCTGTACCAAGGTAACGATAGGTCGGCCCGGCGGCCGTCATATTAGCCAGGGACTCATCACTCTAGCGTGTCATCAGCTTTAATGTTTTAACACTTTTTAAATAATCTTTTGTTTTATAAAAAATAATACTTTTTAACTGTTTTCATCATTTGAACTAATGCTTACAATTGTTAAATGTTTAGTTGATCATATATTTGTAGGATAGGATATAATACATGATTAATGTGAACTTGTATAAAATGAGAAGACAAATAATACATTTGATAACCTTTAACATGACTAGTCATTTAAGAATATATATTTATTTGATATATTTTAATACAATTATATCATTCTCTATGATAAAAAATTGTTAAAGATTGATCATCCCTTCTAGTGACTTACAAACATAATCGTTGCATCTATTCATACAATGACTTTGGCAAATACCTCTGTCGAACATTCCCCGGCTCACAAATACACCCAGCATCAGCCCTGCACCTTCCTCGCCACATTGGCAGTATACTGTCACAGGTAGAATAATATATAGCTATTTGAGAAGCTTACTGTTTTTCTCAATATATAATGAAGCAAAAAAGTATGCTAAAACATAATTGAATGAAATTCTAAAATATTTTACTTCCTTATAATTAGTAATTACCACCTCCTGTTAACCATAACAGAAGTTACCACAGGCCCTACAACTCCATATATCACTTTACCAATGCAAACTTTAAAGTTAGTCATTTTTGGAATAGCCTTAGGGATAAATATATGTAATTATGTGAAAATTATCTCTTAGTGCAGGGGTTCCCAATCTTTTTTGAATCACGGCACCCTAGAGTATCAGAATTTTTCCAGGGCATCCCTAGGTCCCCCAAAAATTCAGAAAAATATATATAAAAGGAAGTAGATTGTGTTTATATGTAATTCTTAGATTCCGTTATGTGGTAAAGGGTAGGATTTGCATCTGTTTGTACACATATTTTATGATTGTCAAAACCAATCACTGGTTTTGTCCATAAATAATTGATCATAATTCATTAGAATTGGTCCTGGACCACCAACCCGGGGCACCCCTGCAAGTGTCCCGAGGCACCCCAAGGAGCCAAGGCGCACAGTTTGGGAACCACTGTCTTAGTGGGTTTCTCCACTGAGAATGGCTTTTCTGCACAGAATTCAGGAGCTGTTTTATCTGCCGCAGTAAGCCAACTAACTATAGTGTGGATTGGTTTTGTTGGTTTATAAAAAGAGAGGTGTATTTTACAGAGATTATTCATCCTTCCTCATTAAGCCTACATTTCTGTAATATACCTTCCATGAAAACAAGAAGAAAATGATGGCTAGCAGCATGGAATAACATTTCAGCGAGTCTACTCTGCAAAATTTGTTTGTTGCCTTTAAACAAAGGAGGGACATACAGTATAGCCGTAGGCCATCATTTTTTAATATTCCAATGGTGCATCTGTGAATTATGAGATTAAAAAAGGAGATTGCAGAAAGTCATTATAAAGTCATTATAAGTTTTAAAATATCTGTTTAGAACTTGAAGGTCTAAATCTTATGGCTAAAGTTTATTGCATGTCTAACTTTTGTCAATGTCTAACTAATGTATGTTTAACTTTTGTTAACGTCAAACTAATTTAGCATGTCTAACTTTTGTCAGTGTCTAACTAATGCATGCCTAACTTTTGTTAACATCTAACTAATGCATGTCTTACTTTTGTCAGTGTCTGTCTAATACATGTCTAACTTTTGTCAATGTCTAACTAATGCATGTCTAACTTTTGTCAATGTCAAACTAATGTATGTCTTACTTTTGTCAGTGTCTAACTAATACATGAGCTACACCACACCCACTTTACCACTGTTTGAAACTTTGGACAATTTTTTTTTAAAGGGTAGGCATTAAATTATCTCTTGAATAAACATGCATTAAATTATCATTATTTTGTATCAGTCCATAAATGCCCATTATAGGAACTGTTTCTTTTCTTTTTTTTTCTCTTGGTGTCTTGCAAATTCTGTTCCTGTGTACTCCTCCCTAATTGTAAGAGTTAGACCTGGGGTAGCCTACTCCAGTCCTCGAGAGCTACCCACAATTAATGTTTTCCAGATCTCCTTAAAGAATCACAAGTGAAGTAATTAGCTCCACCTGTGGATCTTTTAAATGTGTCAGTGAGTAATGAGTGCACCAGTGCAGCAGCTAGGTTCTCTGTAAAATGTGAACTGTTGGTAGCTCTCGCGTTTTGGGCTGCCGGCATTGGCAGATTCAGGGGGGGCACCCGGGCACGTGCCCCCCCTGTCATTCATTTTGTAGCTGAGGACCAGGGCTTTCCAAAGAGCCCATCCCCGTGGGAACCGGAGATATCGCCTGGCAAAGCTGTAACGTTTTTCCCCATAGGATAATATGGGACCCATTAATTCCAACCCCCACCTGGTTCCAACGGCTGCCAGTTCCCCCCCTGGCATCACAGAAGCTTGTGGTTCATTCAATTCCAAATCGCTGGGCCTTCAATAAGATCAGACTGGTCCATATCGGTCAATCGATTCCAGAGATATTGCGTGTAAACCGATTTTATTATTTTTGAAATGTAATTTCATGGCTATTCATGTTTTTGAGGGCAGATTACTCTGGAACCAAACGTTCCAGTTTCACTGGACCAAAATCATTCAAAGTCCACTCAAAAGTTCTTCAATATGATACTTGTCTCATGTAAATGGGTCAGTTGGTTCCGAAGATATAGCCGGTTAAATGAGATAACTGGTTAAAGGGGGGGAGGGGTGGTTTTCTCTCCCCCTCACGCCAGAAAATGCAGGGACTAGGCTGGTGTAAAAGGGGCCAACCTGGGAATGCATTTTCTGGTGTGAAAGGGGTATTATTTCAAATAGCCGGGACCTGCAGTCCTGGCGGCGGCTGTCCCCATTTACCGCGAGCATGTATTCCCCCTTGGCAATAAACATGTAATCCCACATGGCAACGAGCATGGAACCTCTGGCAATGAGCATGAAACCCTTGGCAATGAGCATGTAGATAAGCAGCACTTATGGTGTTTGGCATAATACATAATGGACATAATTGCGTGTAACTTAACGTGTAATGGATATTATGGTGTAAATGTTTAATGCGCGCCTTTGGTGGACAATGTCCCTGTTTATGAAGCGTATTGTGAATTTTGGCATAATCTGTGTGGCATTATGTGAATTCTGGCTCAATCCATGTGGCATTATGTGAATTTTGGTGCAATCCATGTGGCATTATGTGAATTTTGTCTCAATCCATGTGGCATTATGTGAATTTTGGCTCAATACATTTGGCATTATGTGAATTTTGGCTCAATCCGTGTGGCATTATGTGATTTTTGACACAATCCATGTGGCATTATTAAAATTTGGCTCAATCCATGTGGCATTATGTGAATTTTGGCTCATTCCATTTGGCATCATGTGTAAGGGGCAAGTATAATGGGGTCTAGTATTTTGTTGCATAATGTGTAGAAGTTGTAAATGGTGTTGTACACTACACTCAAGGACACGCCCCCTGTTGAGTGGCCACACCCCCTTTTCCAGAGCGTACAACTACATCCTTCACTATTGTCTCCATGGTGGGCCTGCGTATTTTAAATGCCAGGGCCTATTTTTAATCCCATTCCCACCCTCTCTCTGCCACACTCTCTTGCATGTACACTGGCACCACTAACACCGCCCCTCCCCCACCTAAACCCTCTTTTATCATGGTGCCCCCCCTGTCATTTTCTCCTGGATCTGCCCTGGCTGCCGGTGCAATGCGCACTCCTGCAAACATCACATCGTACAGTCCAAAAAGTATGTACTGCAGGTACTTTTTGAACTAGAACGCATCGCCGTGTATGGGCAGAATTAGACAGTTAGCTGATAATAACTTTCCTCTCTTATAATACAGGTATCCTACACACTTGCACTTATGTACCATTTTATATGGTCTTAATTACAATACCATGAACAAAAATAAACTACAGTACTGTTCACTGGCCACTCTCCCAAATGAAACCATTGCTTATTTTTCTGCTAATACTGAAAGAATGGCAGTATATCTGCCTTTGCTATGAGGGGATGCTAAAATGGGTTACATAAAGCTGATAGACAATGACTAGTCAGACACCAAACAATAGGTCGACACCAAAAGTTAGACATGCATTTGTTAGAGACTGACAGAAGTTAGGGTACTCTTTACCTAGAACGGCGCCCACGATGTCCATCGCGGTCATCGGGGGTAAAAAATCGCGGGCATCGCGGCCATCGCATGCACTAAAAAAACGGGTGCAACGCGATGCCCGCGATTTCCCATAGGGAACAATGTTAAAAGTGTGATTGGACGCGATTTTAGTGTTCAATGCCTCAATGCCCGCGATTTTTCCATAGGAAACAATGTTAAATGGGCCACAGAGCCCTAATAGTCTGAAATGGCCCCCACAATTGTTAACGCCACCCCACGATCAACGTGAACCCGAAGCGTGGCGAGCCCGCGAGGGGCGGCGGTACGCGTCCTCCGACCTTTTCATACCCCCACTATCCAAGTCGGCGTGGAGTTGAGAATAGAATAGTGTGGCGAGCGCAGCGAGCCACCGAGCCCGAAGCGTGGCGAGCGCAGCGAGCCCCGCGAGGGGACGCGGATACCTGTGAAGCCCGCGAAGGGACGCGTTTACCTGCTTCGTGGCTCGGTGGCTTGCTGCGCTCGCCACACTATTCTATTCTCAACTCCACGCCGACGTGGATAGTGGGGGTATGAAAAGGTCGGAGGACGCGTACCGCCGCCCCTCGCGGGCTCGCTGCGCTCGCCACGCTTCGGGTTCACGTTGATCGTGGGGTGGCGTTAACAATTGTGGGGGGGCCATTTCAGACTTCAGGGGGACTATTTGGGCTCTGTGGCCCATTTAACATTGTTTCCTATGGAAAAATCGCGGGCATTGAGGCACTGAACACTCAAATCGCGTCCAATAACACTTTTAACATTGTTCCCTATGGGAAATCGCGGGCATCGCGTCGCACCCGTTTTTTAGTGCATGCGATGGCCGCGATGCCCGCGATGGGCGCCGTGCTAGGTAAAGAGTACCGAAGTTAGACATGCATTAGTTAGACATTGTCAAAAGTTAGGCATGCATTAGACACTGTCAGAAGTTAGACATGCATTAGTTAGATATTGAAAGAAGTTAGGCATGCATTAGTTAGACATTGACAGAAGTTAGACATGCATTTGTTAGATACTGACAGACGTTAGACATGCATTAGTTAGACATTGTCAAAAGTTAGACATGCATTAGACACTGTCAGAAGTTAGACATGCATTAGTTAGACATTGACAGAAGTTAGACATGCATTAGTTAGACATTGACAGAAGTTAGACATGCAATAGTTAGACATTGACAAAAGGTAGACATGCATTAGTTAGAAATACCAATGCACTCAATATCCCGTCAAATTACCGTTTTTTTTTTTCCAACTGACTTGCTCATACTTTAACATCCCAGTTGGCATAGAGGAAGAATCGAATAGTGTGCCAAGCGCAGTTAGGCACTGCGCCGAAGTGTGAGCCATGTTAGGGGACAAAGTACACTTATACAGTGTCCATGTGCACATATTGATTTTCCATGCTGATATTTTTTGAATCATTACTTTTGTCACTGTTGGACTAATACCAACTTCTGTTATCAACTTCTTACTAATGCATGTCTAACTTTTGGTGTTGACCTATTGACTATCTGACTAACTAGACATTGTATGTGAGCTGTACCACACCTGCTAAAATGGTGGCAGTACATGCAGGAATGTGTAGTTCAACAGTAGCTGGATGGCCACTTATTGCCCACCCCTATTCTGTTTGCTACTGTCTCAACCTTGTCCAGTTTTAATACATAGTATTTGGACATGCCATTTTTTTATCTTTTACTTTCTAAAGATTCTATTATCTGGAGTGTCAGACCTGGGGGAATCCGGGGAACAGTAAGTACAACTAGCTTTAAGAGAAATACAGCTTGTTAAAGGTGAAGATCTCACAGGGCAGGGTCTTATCGCCACTCAACGGGTATTTTCCTAATGGGGCATACACATGTGTGCTTGGCGATCTGTGCTAAGCGATGAAGCTAGGCAATTTCCCTTGAACTTCCAGCTGTCTAGATTGCCCCCACACACACAGGCCATCGCTATGGCCTGTACACAGGGATTGATTTGTGCTTCATTTCTAAGCGATCTGGATAGGCAGCCTGCCCCAAGCCCCCCGCCCATTATTTTCAGGCATTTTTTTTTATTTTATTTCTACTGCTGTAGCACCTGTGGAGTTTTATACAGATTAGCCTTCTCTTGCTGCAGCTGCTAGATACAGAGCAGCTGCAGCAGCATGACAGGAGTTTGATGACACCCGACTCCTTCCGCTCTGCGACGGACAAGCTAACCTTGCGGCTTGTAAATGCGAGGCTCGCCCTCTCCTGTCTGCATTTTCTTCACAGAGACCGGCGCTGTCTACGGCGCCCATGGCACTTCACTGACAGCACTGGCCACAGTCTCTATTACCGATTATCACTGCATGGACATAACAGGCTCCGACAACATGCTCCCCCGAATGCAGGCCACAAGCAATAGCCCAAGTGAGTGGGGGGTGGTCTGGCTATGCTGCAGTGCTGTGATGCATTACTGCACTGGGCGCCGCGATGGCAAGAGAAGGAGAGGGTGATTAGGAGGCTGCTGGATGTACAGAGAGGCTTCCCCTGTGACTACAAAGGGGGGGGGGGGGGGGGGGGGAGGGAGAGAAAAAGAGTATATGAGGCATGCTGTACTGCTGGGGGTAGATGAAGAGGAGGCTAATACCCAACCATCTCCGACCCACAGCATGAACCCAACCCTCCCCTGTGGCACCCTAAACCTCAACCATCACCCACCCACAACCTGACCCCAACACTCCCCTGCGGCACCCTAAACCCCAGCCATCCCCCAACCACAGCCTGACCCCAACCCTCCCCTGCTGCTCCCTAGTCCTTACTTTCTTCTCCCACAGTCTATCCCTTCCCCTCCAAGAGCCTTACCTTAATCCTTCCTTGCTGCAGCCTAACTCTAACAGCCAGCTGTGGAAGCCTACCCCTATTCCTCCTATACAACCCCCTCCCCCCCTGCCTACCCCTAAGCCTGTCCTGCTGCAGCCTAACATTTCCCTTCGGTAGCCGAACCCTTTCCTGCTGCAGCCTAAACCCCAACCTCCTCTATCTCAGCCTAACCCTAAGCTCCACTGGATGCTCCTGGGAGTCTCATTTTTTCGGAGTGAGTGCCTCCATTTTCATCAGCGACCATTGCTGGTTGCTGATGAAATCAGGATGCTCATTGAACAAATCGCTCTGTGTGTATGGAGCATTAGGACTTTTAACTTAATGATTATGTAAAAATAGGGGTGGGGGCAGCCAAAAATGTTGTGCCTAGGGGCGACCTGACCCCTAAATTTGCCTCTACCCTTTACATTGCTTTCAAATGCCTACCTATATTAGCAAGCAATGATTTGCTGTTCTCCCATCAGCCATCACTCCTTATCCAATCAACATGCATTCCAGGGTTACTACGGGCATTCCATATTCACAGTTCATGTTACAGTCAATGTGATTTTTGCCTATAGTTTCAGGCCAAATCAGAATGACAAACAGTATCGGCCAGATTTGGCAGTGTTTATGCTTAATCTGTGCGCTTCCATGGTTGCATGGTATATCGTCCAGTTGGACATTTTGTACAGCCAACTGGACTTTATGGAGGGCCTTATTTTGGTTCATTCTTTCTGACAAAATCCTTCTTAGATGGACAAAACCATGTGCACTGCAGGGGGGGTAGATGTAACATGTGCAGAGAGAATTAGATTTGGGTGAGTAATTTTGTTTCTGTGCAGGGAAAATACTGACTGCTTTATTTTTACACTGCAATATAGATCTCACTTTGAAGTAAAACCCCACCCAAATCTAATTCTCTCTGCACAAGTAACACCTGCCCCACCTGCAGTGCACATGGTTTTGCCCATCTAAGAAGGATTTTGTCAGAAAGAATGAACCAAAATAAGGCCCGGAATGAGGGATTGTTCTGTCCTTCATTAAATCTTTCTGATCTGTACCAAGGTAACGATAGGTCGGCCCGGCGGCCGTCATATTAGCCAGGGACTCATCACTCTAGCGTGTCATCAGCTTTAATGTTTTAACACTTTTTAAATAATCTTTTGTTTTATAAAAAATAATACTTTTTAACTGTTTTCATCATTTGAACTAATGCTTACAATTGTTAAATGTTTAGTTGATCATATATTTGTAGGATAGGATATAATACATGATTAATGTGAACTTGTATAAAATGAGAAGACAAATAATACATTTGATAACCTTTAACATGACTAGTCATTTAAGAATATATATTTATTTGATATATTTTAATACAATTATATCATTCTCTATGATAAAAATTGTTAAAGATTGATCATCCCTTCTAGTGACTTACAAACATAATCGTTGCATCTATTCATACAATGACTTTGGCAAATACCTCTGTCGAACATTCCCCGGCTCACAAATACACCCAGCATCAGCCCTGCACCTTCCTCGCCACATTGGCAGTATACTGTCACAGGTAGAATAATATATAGCTATTTGAGAAGCTTACTGTTTTTCTCAATATATAATGAAGCAAAAAAGTATGCTAAAACATAATTGAATGAAATTCTAAAATATTTTACTTCCTTATAATTAGTAATTACCACCTCCTGTTAACCATAACAGAAGTTACCACAGGCCCTACAACTCCATATATCACTATACATCACTTTACCAATGCAAACTTTAAAGTTAGTCATTTTTGGAATAGCCTTAGGGATAAATATATGTAATTATGTGAAAATTATCTCTTAGTGCAGGGGTTCCCAATCTTTTTTGAATCACGGCACCCTAGAGTATCAGAATTTTTCCAGGGCATCCCTAGGTCCCCCAAAAATTCAGAAAAATATATATAAAAGGAAGTAGATTGTGTTTATATGTAATTCTTAGATTCCGTTATGTGGTAAAGGGTAGGATTTGCATCTGTTTGTACACATATTTTATGATTGTCAAAACCAATCACTGGTTTTGTCCATAAATAATTGATCATAATTCATTTGAATTGGTCCTGGACCACCAACCCGGGGCACCCCTGCAAGTGTCCCGAGGCACCCCAAGGAGCCAAGGCGCACAGTTTGGGAACCACTGTCTTAGTGGGTTTCTCCACTGAGAATGGCTTTTCTGCACAGAATTCAGGAGCTGTTTTATCTGCCGCAGTAAGCCAACTAACTATAGTGTGGATTGGTTTTGTTGGTTTATAAAAAGAGAGGTGTATTTTACAGAGATTATTCATCCTTCCTCATTAAGCCTACATTTCTGTAATATACCTTCCATGAAAACAAGAAGAAAATGATGGCTAGCAGCATGGAATAACATTTCAGCGAGTCTACTCTGCAAATTTGTTTGTTGCCTTTAAACAAAGGAGGGACATACAGTATAGCCGTAGGCCATCATTTTTTAATATTCCAATGGTGCATCTGTGAATTATGAGATTAAAAAAGGAGATTGCAGAAAGTCATTATAAAGTCATTATAAGTTTTAAAATATCTGTTTAGAACTTGAAGGTCTAAATCTTATGGCTAAAGTTTATTGCATGTCTAACTTTTGTCAATGTCTAACTAATGTATGTTTAACTTTTGTTAACGTCAAACTAATTTAGCATGTCTAACTTTTGTCAGTGTCTAACTAATGCATGCCTAACTTTTGTTAACATCTAACTAATGCATGTCTTACTTTTGTCAGTGTCTGTCTAATACATGTCTAACTTTTGTCAATGTCTAACTAATGCATGTCTAACTTTTGTCAATGTCAAACTAATGTATGTCTTACTTTTGTCAGTGTCTAACTAATACATGAGCTACACCACACCCACTTTACCACTGTTTGAAACTTTGGACAATTTTTTTTAAAGGGTAGGCATTAAATTATCTCTTGAATAAACATGCATTAAATTATCATTATTTTGTATCAGTCCATAAATGCCCATTATAGGAACTGTTTCTTTTCTTTTTTTTCTCTTGGTGTCTTGCAAATTCTGTTCCTGTGTACTCCTCCCTAATTGTAAGAGTTTAGACCTGGGGTAGCCTACTCCAGTCCTCGAGAGCTACCCACAATTAATGTTTTCCAGATCTCCTTAAAGAATCACAAGTGAAGTAATTAGCTCCACCTGTGGATCTTTTAAAATGTGTCAGTGAGTAATGAGTGCACCAGTGCAGCAGCTAGGTTCTCTGGAAAATGTGAACTGTTGGTAGCTCTCGTGGACTGGAGTTGGCTACCACTGGTTTAGACTATTGTGAAGGTGTATATTTAGTTTACTAACCTGACTGTTATGTAATGGTGCACAATTGTCTTGTGGTTTCCTCTGTTGGTAAAGATGGTGAATTTCTTGTGACTTTCTGTCTCCCCAGCAGCTACTGTCTAGTTTCACTACTGTACATCTCCAAGCAGGCCCCTTTGTGAGTTCTGATTTCTTTAGCATCACTACCTAGTGGAACTACATCTCCCAGCACGCTACTCTGGGATTTCCTGTTTTGCTGCCCCTGTGAAATGAACGCACCCCTTGTCATATTTCAGATTGGTTTTATAAAGGTGGTATGGGTCATAGGGTCAACACAATTAAGGTTGACAGACTATAGGTTGACCACTATTGGTCAACAGTGAACATGTAGGCACATTGGAAAGGTTGATATGCATTAGGTCGACATGGTTAAAATGTCGACATGGAAAATGTCTGGCGTTTTCGCTTTTTTCCACCACTATGTTGACATAGGTCGACATAGGTCGACATAGACACCTTGTTCCCTTAGTATCCTCAGTGCGCAGAGCATCTCAGTCCCCAGCATATCCAGACTATCCTGTCAAAGCCCTCTGCTCACCCGGAAGTACAAGGGTCTTTCTGCTGCGCTGCTCACTGGCAACCGACCTGGACTGCAAGTGGTACCCTTTCCCAGACTGTACATGAGAGCTGCTTCTTGTTGGGGGTGCACAGCACAAGTATCAGCAGCAATACAGTATATGTGCTAGTAGTTGTATTAATGGGATCAGGAACATGCTACTGTATAAGTGTGGGTGTACATGGAGGGCAGTCTCTCACAGATATTAGTAGATGTGTCGGCTCACACTTTCTCCCCCTCTTCCGACTGCTAAGTGGTTGGCATGGTTAGTCATAGTGCAGATATGGGAGCTGACATCCATGGTATTGGCAGCAGTATGTAAGGGTACAGTTTGGATTGTGTGGCAGTGTGTTTGCAATAGAGGGACTGGACACAATACATGTAATAGCCACTTAGTGCATATTGTGTGTAATGGGTACCACCATGTTGTGGCATAATGTGTATAATGGGTACCACTACTGTGTAGTATAATGGGCAATTTACAATTTGCCTTTTGGATCAAAAACCCTACATAAGTCTCTGCTTATAAAGTTTTGACAAATGTAGTCCCCAACAGGCAAATCATATATTGTTTGTAGAATCCTGAGTTATCGTCTTTTCTGGGGTATATATAGTATAACAACAGAGCATACAGGCCCTAAACGCTTAATCTGACTGACTGAGAAGCTTTGGGTTTATGGAATGTATTTTTGAGACAAATTAACACTTCATCTATTGGGATGGCTCTAGGGGATTAAATTTAGATTTGACTGTAAATAGATACAGACAGGGCTGGCAGATTTGGCATCTATTTCTATGACAAGTGGTTGTTGGATGTTGACCTCAACTATGGGTTCATTGTGGCTTACAACATGTATGTTATTTCTTAAGCTATTACTGTAAAACATAGTTGCAGCTGAGCTTTTGGTGAGAAGACTTTCCTGCTTATTGGATGATTTTATATTGTTGCAATCAAATTATTGTGGTTGTTAAATAATGTTTCAGCTTTCTATTCACCCATTCTTTCACTTCTAAGGTATGTATCCATTGTTTGAAACCTAATTAATTATTTTAAATGAAATTAATATAGCTGATACTTCTTGTCAATTTCAATTGAAGCTGTTCTGGGAACTGGTATATTTAATATTCACCATGGGTTTGGAATGTCAAAGCATAGTTTAGTGCCATAGCAATTTCCAGGGTTATCTGATGTTTTTTTTGTCTGATCATTACATGAGGTTGTTTTTCGAAGATGTGAACCCCTCTCTGACTAACTGTCTCCCTGTTTTTCCTGAAGGTGTGTCTGTGGGATTGGTTGAAGGAAATGTATGGATAAAGAGGTGATGAAAGCTTACCTAAAAGCCATTTTCTTTTGATTTATTGCTGCAGTTAAATGTTGGGATTGGTCCCAATGACATTTTTGATCCAGAACATGATATGGATTTTGCTGTTAAATTTTTGGTCTACTTTTTTACATATTACAATACAAAGTTGTTCCCTTTGCTACTTTAAGATCGTAAATCAGACCTGTATCTAACACATCAAAGCCATTTCCAGGCTGGCAGTGAGAAATTAGTATCTGGGAGTCAACAGTTAGAGCAGTTGTTCTCAATCTTTTTTGAATCACGGCACCCTAAGGGTATCAAAATTTTTTTCACGGCACCCCTAGACCGCACAAAAATGTATTAGATTGGGTTTATATGCGATTCCCAGGGTTAGTTATGTGTTAAAGACAGGATTTGCTTCTGTGTGTACATATTTTATTATTAGCAGCCATCAACACTGGTTTCACATAAATAATTAACCATAATTAATTTGAATAGGTCCTGGACCACCAGCCCAGGGCACCCCTGCAAGTGTTCCAAGGCACCCCAGGGAGCCACGGCACACAGTTTGGGAACCACTGAGTTAGAGAATGAGTCACAGCACTTGTTTAGGGAAAATGTTTTTAGAACTACCTAGCACCCTGGCAGGCAGCAGGTCTAAAATACTAGTTCAGTATAAGTAAACAAACATTACTATGGGGAAAATAAATCAAATATTGAGTTATATAGACAACTAGGTGAAAGTAATTATCAGTTTAAATTGACTCAGTATGGGAATGGCAGACTGAAAGGATCAGATTCACATACTCAGTGTGAGCACTTTGGAGGCAATGATAGTACAAGGTGACAACAAGCGGGTGAACAAGAGGGAGGATGGGCCTGCCTGTGAGAGATTATAGTCTATATATAATTTACATGCTTGTATAGTTATTTAGCTGGTTTTAAGGTTAATTATTTTTCTCTGGTGTCTCACCTACTTAATTATTTATTCAAATACAATGTTTATATGTAAATTAATTTAGAAAAAGTAATTATTACTACTAGTATATTTCCCAACATTACTGAACATTTAAGGCTACACAATATGATGCAACCAGATCTGTTCAAACTATACTCCAAAATCTTGAAGCTACAGCCCCTTCTTAGCTATTCAACGTCATGGATGGTGGAGAATAATGTTGATTAGCATTGGATTAATGGGCTGGGAACATTTAAGACAGGGGAGTCTGGCCTCACTAATAATATGGTGTGCCTTGGTAAACGGTTGGAATGGCAAGAGTTGCCTCTCTGAGCTGACAAAGGGGAGAGAGCAGGATGCATGGATGCTGCAGTTCAGGTTTGATTGCAAAGTAGGGATGCCCATTGGTTTGGTCTCCATCAGTGGTTGCCATTGAAAGTGATAGTGCTTTTAGCCATCAATCGTAGTACACTATGTTGGCATACACTTCCAGTACACTTATATTATCTATCAAAGATTTCACATGTACAGAACAGTTGCACATCCCTTACTGCACACTCTATTAGGTGGCTGATACTGAAACTAGCCTGTCAAGTCAGCAAGGCGGGCCAGTCCATCCAGCACAGGGCTGCTAGCTGACAGCATAGTAGTCCTGCACAGCAGCTGCAGCACTCGGCAAGAATGAATAAACACTCATGTCTATTAATGATGAGGATCCATCGATGGGAAACCATCTGTTTACCATCGATGGGAAACCATCTGTTTACCATCGATATTTTAAAAAAAATGAATCACCTTTGGGTGGCAGCTATAGAATTCTAATCAATAGCCATCCAAAGTGCACCGATAAGATTGTCTCATGAAAGGAGCAGGGCCAACAATGTTGACAGGGCAGGGCCAATGCCATGTAGGCATGTAGAACTCTATTATACACTATAATCTCCAATGTCTCCCTATATATAAAATAGTGCAAACATTTAATCATTTTGTACAGAAAATAGAGATACAATTCTAATACTTATGATTTATAACCATCCATGTGGCCAACTAGTGATCATCATGATGGGCCTATTATTATGTGGATGCCAGGAGCTGCAGCTCCATCAGCCCCATTTTTAATCTGGCCCTGATTAAAGGGCAACACACTATGGTATTATGGTATTTGTGTAGTTTCATGGCGGCACTTCCCTACGAATCGCATCATATGCAAATAGCATGCAAATCATATGCAAATATCACATACGATTTGCATATGATTCGATCCACGATGCGATTTTGCACACCCCCACTATTCACTTCAGCCCAAAGTGTGGCGAGTGCTGCTAGCCCCGCGAGGGGACGCGGTACGCGGCCTTGAGACCTGTTCATATCCCCACTATCCATGACGGCGTGGAGTTGATTTTATAAAGTGTGGCGAGCGCTGCGAGCTACCGAGCCTGAAGCGTGGCAAGTGCAGCGTAAAACGAGCCCCGTGAGGGGACACGGATTAGATGACATGTATTCTGCAGCCCCTCGTGGGGCTCGCCATGCTTCGGGATCATTTTTCGCTGCGCTCGGTGGCTCGCTGCACTCGCCACACTTTGTAAAATCAACTCCACGCCAACATGGGTAGTGGGGGTATAAACAGGTCTGGAGGACGCGCTTGCCACGCTTCGGGCTGATGTGGATAGTGGGGATGTGCTAAATTGCATCGCGGATCGAATAGTATGCAAATTGGATGCAAATATTGCATGTGATTTGCATACGATTTGCATACCATCTGCTGGGAAGTGCCGCCGTGAAACTACACAAGTACTGATATTTGTAAGCAAGTCACCCATATTCAAGTCCAATGCTGGGCATACATGCTATGATTGTCAGTGGATCAAGCAGATAATCTCAGCGTGCATGCAAGTGACCAATCCGAAAACAGCAATTAGTCGGGCATGCTGGATTGTTGATCATGTCCCTCTTACACACTGGCTGCATCAGGCAGTGTATGCCCTGTCATGGCCGGTGGGAGGACATTGCATATGTTACATTTTATTTCATTTATTTATTTAGCAAATTAAGTACCTTTTCAGCATACAGTACATGTTTTCTTAGTTTTGCTGCTAGTTACAATTCATTGTTTCTTTTTAGAAATCTCTGTTGAGCTAAAGCAATTATGGTTGACAAACACAGTTCGGGGTAAATTTACTAAGATGGGAGTTCTATTGAAGATGGAATTTTGAAAATGGTTGCTATGGGAAACATCCCATCTTCAATAGAACTCCCATCTTAGTAAATTGACCCCTTAGTTTACCACGCAGACAGACACAGACCCTAAGGCAGCGTTGCCTAATGCTGCGGGAGAGGGGGATGACACTGCACGGGAGGGTCACACACACTGGGGGTCAAACACATTTCCACAAATACACATGCATGCACACACACACATGTATACATATTGAGCCGGCTCCTGGTGCTGAGGAACAGGGGCAAATGCAGGATTTTCAGAAGGGGGTTTCCAGAGGGGCGGAGCAAAGCACGGAGATGGACACTTAGGTGACCCAGTATATGCCGGGTCAGTTAAAGTATTATAGATAGACCAAATGTACATAAATAATAATAATAATAATAATAATAAAAATATATATATATACATACAACAGCAGTGTAGACCCCTGGGTGTAGCAATGTATTGGGGCCCCTACCGATCCTCCAGCGGTAGGGGTGGGGGAAGCTTTGATGTCCTGCGGGTGGTAGGGGGTATTATATCAACCACTGAATAAAGTGGCCCTGATACATAACTTCCAGGGTGGTAGAGGACAGCTTGCTTGATTGCAGATATCTCCAGTTCCTGGAAATAGATTTCTTAGATTTTAATGGAATTACCAGGTGTGTGGAGCTGGAGCAGTAACCAGCTGCTGGAAGGCTAATATCTCTGGTTCTGGGAACAGTAGAGACAAGCTACTAGTGTCCATCAAAGGGAGAGAGTCCTAGCTTTTGGAATATATTTAGGAAAAACTCTAAGTCAGACAGAACCGGAAATATATGACTGGGAAGAGCAATTAAGAGGCTTGGATGGGGACCACTGCTTTGAAGTCAGATATCTCCGGTTCCCAAGGGCCGATTTTTTTAATTCTTGTTCCCATGGAAAGAGGGGACCCTCAGCTTTCAGCCTAGGGGCCTTAGACTCCTGGTGGAGGTGTTTATGGGTACTCAAAACCCCCCCCCCCCCCCTGCGTGCGCCACTGGAGGAAGACACTGAAAGGGGGGGGGGGGGTACTGCCAGGGCTTTAGAAAAGTCCAGGTACTTATTCCTAAAAAAAAAAAGTTAGGAAATAAAGGACTTGCTGTGGGAGTGAGGAAAAAAAGACACAGTGATGTATATAGAAATCAAAGCTTCTCAATTTCAGTTCTCTACTTGAATTGAATCTTTCCCTCTAGACTGCAAGCTCCTTGGAGCAGAGCCCTGTGAGTTCTGTAGACATAAATCGTTGTTAACAACGTGTGGAGCTTAAGTCATTGGTGCTCTAGTAGATTATCTTTAAAACCTGGACTGTCAGAGGTAAATTTACTAAAGCTACTAAAAATGAAAAGAGGTGATGTTGCCCATAACAACCAGTCAGATTCTGTCTATTATTTTTTAAGATACAATCGAGAAATCGGATTTGTTGCTATTGGCAACATCGCCTCTTTTAGTTTTAGACGCTTTAGTATATTTACCTCTAAGCGTGCCTTGAGGACTATACTAAGGGGTATATTTAGTAAACTGAGGGCTTATAAAAATGGAGATGTTGCCCATAGAAACTTATAATTTATCTAGCACTTTCTAAAAAAATGATAGCTAGAATCTGTTTGGTTGCTATGGGCAACATCTCCGCTTTGTAAACCTACACTTTAGTAAATATGCTTACAAGACTCCCATGGTAAGATGTACAGTATATAAGATTGCATATACTCTGCAAAACATACTGCCCCTATCACATGCAGGGTGTGATCAAATAGATCTACAGTATGTGTATTAGATATGGGGAATTATGTAGCTCTTTCATGATTTGTTTAAAAATAATGTCATGCTGTTGCATTAAGGAATATATACTTCAGCATCATTAAATTTTCAGTAACGGAATTGTTAATTGTATGCCCTGTGTTCTAGCCCACACAGTAACACACTTTGGTTGATCCTCCCCCTGTCAGTGACAAGGACAGTTGTCTCCTAACACATTCCTGGCTTGCTCATCTCTTGCAAAGGATTTACCCAACACTATGCTAAAAATCTACACTTCACGCACTTGTGCTGACCTCGCCCTTTTGTTCAGATAACACTATATTCGGAGACAGATTCATTTTGTAAATTGATACTTTTCTGTTATCAGCTGTATACTGTAGTATCAAACCAGCACATGTTGAGAATGCAATACAAAAAAGGCTGAAGGGTTCTTATGTATCAGATAGTCCCTTTTCATTTTCTCCATCCGATCATGGTTTCCTGTGCTTGTCTATGTGAGTACAGCTACTTGCAGTCTTGCATTGACATGCTGTACCATTAGCCAGCTTTAAACAGCATCCCAGGGCGCTGAGATCTGGGAGGCTGAAGACATCCTTGTTGTACTTAATATACAGGTGGCCGCTGTAGAACTTCTACTCTGGATTGAAGTTTTTCCTGGGTTGCCTAGAATCCTTACACCAGCCCTTCCTGTGACGCTAACATAACATGCTCACTAAATAGACCATGTTTGTGATCATTTCAAGCCACCTCCCAGTCACAAGGAATATTTATCACTGTTCCACATTTCTGATGCTTTCTGTCTTGATTGTATACACTCTGTGTAACACTTGTGCCATAGGGAACTTTTGGAACTTTTCACTAACGACTAGTCAGAAATCTGCCAGAATGTTGGCATTGCATGTGGATTTTGGCTCTGATTTATTTTTGATTACTAATACATTTGCAACTGCGATTCTGTACAGAGAAGCAAGTTAATGCCAGTGGCACGAAGGCAAAAAAAATGTCTGAAACCCACAGTTAATTGGCATGGATCCAAGTCCACTGTGTGGGTTAACGTCAGACTCATGACATTCAGCCTTCTGTAGCAAGCAGACTCAGCTTCACCGGCGGGTCCCATCTCACAGTCCAGTAGCAGCTGTAGGTGCTGTTCCCTATTGCAGCTGTTAGCACAGCTCCAGGGATAGAGCCAATTAACTATGCAGCCAGTGGTTTAACTAGATGGTTGTAGGCCCCACAGCAAGAGTTTGTAAGGGCTCCTCTGTAACATCCAATGGTAAAAACGTATATAGCACATGTTACTTCCATAGGAAAGGTGGGCTCCTCTCAGCTCTGAGCCCCATAGCAGCTGGTCACATTTGGATCCCACTGTGTAACGCACAGGTGCTGCTGTACCTGCAGGTGCCCATGCAGGGCTTGGAGCCAGGAGGCATGCGACTCTATTGCCTCTGGGCAGCATACATCCCAACATTTTCAACATCTCCCGGAGGGACCCCCAATGCACGGCTCCACCGCACACACTTCCCGTACGGGTTCCTGCTGCATTGCTGTTTCTGTTTGGAGTTACCCAAAGGCCCATGGGAGCGGCTGTCACAGCTAGGCATGCATGGCAGCTCCTCCTTCACCATTTCACAAACACTGTATAGTGAGCTGCTGCACATGTGCAGGGGCTCCGAACACAGCACGATCAGAACTGATCTCTAATCATGGCACTTCTGAACTGACTTTCCAGAGAGAAAGGGGTCTGTATTATCCACTGAGTGGAGTGCAGGGTACGACCCTGAGCTGGCCCAATAGGAGCTTTCATTTGCTCCCAGTGGCCCAATCTGCCCCCATGATTAGTCCAAAGTACCGGCAAAATACTTGTATAAATGGTCTTATTATAATCCAATTAATGAGTCTTTGTTTTAGATTTGTGTTCAAATGTAGCTAAAGGCCCATCTTTTAGTGTGTATGGGCCAGCGATCCCCGACTAGCGATGATGCGCGCTCCCTTATCATCATTAGGAAAGTGGTTAATCTGCTTTTAAAACCAGCATGCCTAACGAACATCGCTCAGTGTGTATGCGCTGAGCAATGATGGCTAAAAGATGAACAGCTGCTGACCCGGCCTCTCTCCCCCTGCTCCCTCCCCATGCTGCCTCCCCCTGTACCCATCATGCTCACCTGCCCTGTACATGTGCAGCAGCTCATTATACAGTGTTTGTGAAATGGTGAAGGAGGAGCTGCCATGCATGCCTAGCTGTGACAGCCACTCCCATGGGCCTTTGGGTAACTCCAAACAGAAACAGCAATGCAGCAGGAACCCTTACTGGAAGTGTGTGCGGTGGGGCTGTGCATTGGGGGTCCCTCCCAACAGCGCCATGGCCGCTGCTCCAGCACCCCACTCCCGCCCCCCACTCCCGCCCCCTTTCCCCCGTCATGCTCAGCCGGCCTGGTTGTTGTGATGGTGCTGCAGTCCCTGCTTCTGCCCACCACTCCCGCCCTCTGCCCCCGTCCTGCTCACCGAGCCTGGTTGTTGTGACGGCGCCGCAGACCCTGGTTCCGCCCACCGCTCCTGACCCCTGTCGCTGTCCTGCTCACCCGCCTTGCTAGCAATATATTGCTGAGCAATATATTGCTCTGTGTCTCCTGTTCATCAGCGACCAGAGATGGTCGCTGATGAAAAAGAAACTGCCGGGGGAGCCTGGCAGTGGAAAACAGCTGGTCGCAGGAGCATGTTCCTGTGACCAGCGATCACTACAGGGGAAAAAACGGGAGCTCGAACCAGGCGATATATCACCGGTGCACACTACCATCGCCGGTGCACACTACCATCGCGAGGAATTTCCAGCGATATTTGCAATAATCGCCCCCGTGTGTACGCACCTTTAGCTACAAAAGTGGAAGCAAAAAAAGTGGAAGCAAGGAAGAGGTAAGCAACTATCGACCAGTGAGCCTTACATCAGTAGTAGGGAAATTGATGGAAACACTCTTAAAACAAAGAGTTGTAGAATATCTCAAAACCAGCAATTTACAGGATCCAAAACAGCATGGGTTTACTGGGGGAAGATCATGTCAAACAAATCTTATTGACTTTTTTGACTGGGTGACTAAAGTAATTGATCAAGGTGGGGCTGTAGATGTAGCTTATCTAGACTTTAGTAAAGCTTTTGACACTGTCCCACATCGCAGACTGTTAAATAAACTTGAAAGCTTGGGATTGGATTCTAAGATAGTTGAATGGATAAGAGCGTGGTTGCAGGACAGAAAACAGAGAGTTGTAGTAAACGGAGTACAGTCAAAGGAGGGAAAGGTTACAAGTGGAGTACCCCAGGGATCAGTACTTGGACCGGTGCTTTTTAATATCTTTATTGGTGATATTGCAAATGGAATTGAGGGTAAAATGTGCCTTTTTGCAGATGACACAAAGGTATGCAACAGGGTAGACACACCAGGAGGGGTAAAACAAATGATTGAGGATCTAGGCAGATTAGAGAAATGGTCAAGAGAATGGCAACTACAGTTTAATGCCAAAAAATGCAAAATCATGCACTTGGGTCTCAGAAATCCAAAGACTCAATATAGTATAAATGGCACTATAATGGAAACTACTGAGGAAGAGAGGGATCTAGGTGTCACTATTTCAGGGGACTTAAAAGCAGGTAGGCAATGTAACAAAGCAATGAAGAAGGCAAGTCAGATGCTTGGTTGCATAGGGAGAGGTATCAGCAGTAGAAAGAAAGAAGTAATAATGCCACTGTATAGGTCATTGGTACGACCTCACCTAGAGTATTGTGTTCAGTTCTGGAGGCCATATCTCCAGAAGGATATAAATACATTAGAGACTGTACAAAGAAGAGCAACTAAAATGGTGCATGGCCTACATCACAAAACTTACCAGGAAAGACTAAAAGATCTTAATATGTATACTTTAGAGCAGAGAAGGGAAAGGGGGGACATGATAGAAACTTTCAAATATATCAAGGGCTTTAACAAGGTACAGGTGGGAGACATTCTTCACAGGAAGAGGAGCAACAGAACACGAGGACATGCACTGAAACTAGAGGGAGGAAGATTCAGGGGAAATGCGAGGAAGAATTTTTTCACAGAAAGAGTAGTAGATAAGTGGAATAGCCTCCCAACAGAGGTGGTAGACGCAAATACAGTAGTACAATTTAAACATGCTTGGGATAAGCATATTGATATTCTTACAAAAAAATAAGGATCAAATATGGTTTGAGGTAACATGTTTAAAAAAAGGGGCAGACTAGATGGGCCAAGTGGTTCTTATCTGCCGTCAAATTCTATGTTTCTATGTTTCTACATCTCTATCCTAAAGTGCAAATTCACTTTTTTAAATCAACATGACTGAAATAATACCACTGCATTGTTTTACAGAATAATAGATATTACTTGCATTTATTCCGTTTTCTTTGCTAATTAATAACATCTCTTCTCCTAGGCACTTTAATAGAAAAGTCCCTAATGAAATTGAGCTAATGCCAGTCTTTGCCATGGCTTTCTCTTTAGATGTAGCAACATTTACTTTTTAGAGCCAGAAAATGTGTATTACACTCACTTTTAACTGCCTTTCCTCCTACTGTGTTGATAAGTCATTCAGTATTGTTTCCAAGGAACTCAGTAGCTATGTAAGTTTAACTATTATAAAAATAAGATGGCCAGGCATTTACTTATCACCACTATCAAAACTACAGTGGCTGCTTCTGCGGAACTCAGACTGTGAGTCATTACACTACCTCAACTATATTATTATTATCGTTTAATATCGAATTACAGCACAAGGCAATTTAGGAAAAGTAAATAGTAAATAAAGACAGATGTAGCAGGGGACAGGACACTTATACAATTACACTGGACAACAAATTTTAAAAAGTTTTGGGATCCTAATACCATTTTCACACTGCCTAAATGTTTTAAAAATGGTATTTTAAAAGGTATTTAAAACGGGTCTGAGCCTTGACATTGCAGTAGATTACCGTTTTAAATACCATTTAAATACCATTCACATCAATCAACCCGTTTTAATTCCCTCAACACGTTTCAAGGCAGAATGCAGGGAACAGCCTATCACAGGTCTGTAATATGTTGTTTTTTTCTAAATACCGTTTCAGAGCCATTCTCACTGCATAAAAAACCGGCTCTGAAACGTGTAGGACTCTGCTTTTTAAACGTTTTGAAATACCGGTTATCTTTAACCGGTAAATCAACTCTGGCACTTTCGCACTGCAGCCTTAAACGTGTTGACATGTGAAAAAAACAGCAATATACCGTTTTACAAGTGCAGTGTGAAAGGGGTATAAATTAAATTGAAAGATTTGTTGCTGTTTTATAGTTATTGACTTTTGTTGTTTTCCAAAACAAATAGCTTAATATACATACACAACATTAACAATAATACAAATCATTGCTATTAATGCAGCTCATAGGTGCCGATTTATGTTTTTGCTGGTGGGTGCTCAAGCCAAAACTATAGGGGAGTGGCTTCAAGGGGAAGGGGCGTGGTCACAAAATAATACCAATTAATATTACGCAGCACAGTTGTCTCCAATATTCAAATAAACAGCGTGGGGAATACTTTATAATGTATGTGGATGTAACTGTTTTTATCCAGATATCAAGGTGAATAAAAAGCTTGAAATGTTGAAGTATTACTTCTATATGTGATATGCATTTTCTGAGTGCCGCCTACATGAAATTATATATATAATTCTCCTTACAAAATTCAATAGAAATGACAAAGTGCCACCTAGTGTCAATTATAACTATTGACATTCATTTTCTATTACATTACATTGTTTTAGGGAGTTGTGTCAGAAGTTAATAAAGTTGTATTATGAAGTGGAATAAGTCAACATCAGAAATGTTTTTATATACAGTAGCAAAACAGTGGTTGCTTTTTTTTGAAAGCCAAACTGACCCCTTAATGTTTTAGTGCTGAACTAGAGTTCAAGGCAATCGAGGCTGTACTGTACATAAGAAATATAGCTAAGGCAGTGGGTCTGTTTCTGAAATTAGAATTGTAATGCTGAATTCTTATGAATACTGGTTCAGCTAACATATGGTTGTGTATGAATGTACTGTAAAGCTGCGTACACACAGGGGAGATATGTTGCTCAGCAATATATTGCTGAGCAATATATTGCTCTGTGTCTCCTGTTCATCAGCGACCAGAGATGGTCGCTGCTGAAAAAGAAACTGCCGGGGGAGCCTGGCAGTGGAAATCAGCTGGTCGCAGGAGCATGTTCCTGCAACCAGCGATCACTTCGGGGGTAAAAATAGGAGTGCTCACCCGGCGATATATCGCCGGTCCACACTCCCATCGCAGGCAATATGGTCACTCAGCGACCATATTTCCAGCGATATTTGCAATTATCGCCCCCGTGTGTACACACCTTTAGCTACATCTCTATCCTAAAGTGCAAATTCACTTTTTTTAAATCAACATAACTGAAATAATACCACTGTATTGTTTTACAGAATAATAGATATTACTTGCATTTATTCCGTTTTTTTTCTAATTAATAACATCTCTTCTCCTAGGCACTTTAATAGAAAAGTCCCTAATGAAATTGAGCTAATGCCAGTCTTTGCCATGGCTTTCTCTTTAGAGAGATGTAAATGTAGCCACATTTACTTTTTAGAGCCAGAAAATGTGTATTACGCTCACTTTTAACTGCCTTTCCTCCTACTGTGTTGATAAGTCATTCAGTATTGTTTCCAAGGAACTCAATAGCTATGTAAGTTTAACTATTATAAAAATAAGATGGACAGGCATTTACTTATCACCACTCTGAGAAAACTTAGTGGCTGCTTCTGCGGAACTCAGACTGTGAGTCATTACACTACCTCAACTATATTATTATTATCGTTTATTATCGAATTACAGCACAAGGCAATTTAGGAAAAGTACATAGTAAATAAAGACAGTTGCAGCAGGGGACAGGACACTTATACAATTACACAACAAATTTTAAAAAGTTTTGGGGATCCTAAATGAAATTGAAAGATTTGTTGCTGTTTTATAGTTATTGACTTTTGTTGTTTTACAAAACAAATAGCTTAATATACATACACAACATTAACAATAATACAAATCATTGCTATTAATGCCGCTCATAGGTGCCGATTTATGTTTTTGCTGGTGGGTGCTCAAGATAAAACTATAGGGGAGTGGCTATGATCTCTATTAAGGGTCAGATTTGGAGATGTGCGTAAAGCAAATGTTTACACACATCTCAGTGGTTTGGCAGATGCGCACTCAATGTATCAAAGTTGCAGCCCCACTTTTCTATCTCGGTATCTACCTCACCCCACATCTCTCTCCTTCCTACCCCCCTTGTCTGTCATTCTCTCATCTCTGTCCCCCTCTGCATTTTTCTCTCTACATCATCTACACATGTCAGCTACTGGCACTGACGGGTGGGGACATAGCTCCATTTGTTTCTCACTAGTTTTAATGGAGTAATATTCAGTTGTATCTGTCTATTGTGAATAAGACCAAGTAATATACGATGGATGACTGTTCTTTAGATGTAATGCATTGACGACCAGCATTGCCTGTTGATATGCTCAGTATATGCATTATTGTTAGCCTGTCTTTATTAGACACACCATTATCTGGAGTAAATAATGTTACATTTCTGCCTTGTATTTCCGCAGGGACTCCGGATTATATTTGCAGATGCATCAAGAATCATTTTCCGACTAAGTGCCTCAGGTACTGCAGGGACCACGCTACGAATTTATGCAGAAAGTTATGAAAAGGATCCAAGCAAATACAATAAAGAGCCTCAGGTAATTGGATCTCCTTTTTCTGTTTGAAAACTGGCAAAATATGGTATAAAGCGGCATCATCTACAAGCCATACCATTAAAGGTAATGTATGACAGACAGATAGATTACATTATTGCCCTTGTCTATGGGCCTTATGCACATGTCTACAAAGTACAGATACTAATACGGTGCTCATGTCGACAAATGTCAACATAGACAATGAAAACCCATCAAAAACCTGTCTGCCTTTTCCTGTGTCAACCATTTACATGACAACCTTTTGCTGGTGTCGACCTTTTGTTGTTTCAACTTATTTCCTGTCGACCAATAGTGGTTGACCTATTAACTGTTGACTATAAGCCTTTTAATCCACGCCCATATAATATTAGGGGGTCAGTTTATCTAAATCACATGCTTATTGTGGCAGTACAGACATTAGCAGCAATGCAATTTACCAATACATGGCTGGTTTAGGACCCCAGCAAAAACTCTGCAAGATTTTCTTTACTTCTCTGACAGTATAACACACTCAGCAAATGGCCTCTGTGAAATGCTATGAGGTGTAATAAACTGGTAAAGTTCAGGGAAAGAGTCTATATAGGTTAACATAAAATCTGCCACTTCCTATTGGAAGTCCAACCTGCCAGTCACCAAGGCAGTCCCATTGGGAGGTGTTCCCTGGGCTGCCAAGCATAAGCCTCTAAAACCTGGGGATTGCACATACGTAGTACCTACGTCGGTACTGCACATGCGCCGGTCCTGGTGCCTGTCTTCTGTATTATACAGGCACCAAGATCGTGATTACTCTTCTATGGGCTGTTGCCGAAACATCCCATTGAAGCTGGCCGCATGCGCAGTAGAGAGGTTTGATGACAGGCGCCGGGAAAGCAGCATCTGAGGTGGGGACCGGGAGGAGCAGCGGCTGCGGCAGGGAGTGGTGCCTGCATCGCAGCCAGAGGCAGCCCCTCTCCTGCCAAAAGGTACGAGCCACCACTGTAGGTTAATATAATTGTAGGGACCAACATAATTAAATATTCCTCTTGTATCAGGCAGAGATCACGTGGTGGTGGTGCACCCAAGAGTCAGGAAGACATTATTCTGCATACAAAAAAGGAGAAGAGAAAGACTTGTTCTAGGGCACTTCTTATTCAAAATGAAGCAGTTAAAATATAACTTTTATCAATATACTTTAAAATATAATGTAAATAGAATGTCTATAGAGTCTTGTTCTTTCTTTTTTTGTATGTGAAAATACAAGGACCACAAGATAAACAGTGATGTATCTGTGTTATTCCTGTTGTTGAATAGGAGACAGCAGTGGTAACATATTACTCTGCCCATAATTTCAGAGAAAGTGGTTATAAACATATTTGACTGAAGATAAGAACCACTTGGCCAACTACATACTCACAATTAGAGTGTGGAAGGAAACCCACACAAATTTGGGGAGAATTTACTGACTCCATACTGTTAGGTATTGTGGGAATCCAACCCATGACCTTAGTTTTGAAAATAATGCTGCCCAATATAACAGCTTTATAAATGGACACCTTGGACCCTTAAGAGTTATTTTTTCCTGTATGTGTGTGCTACCAACAGCTGGGCAAAATCCCTCTCACACTGAAGCCCAGGCTCTGGCTCTTGTCCACCCTAGGATACTGAACACTGGTCAGAGATAGGGCTTCATCTATTGCCTTTTCACACTGCCACCGAGTCCTGGAATGTCACAATTCACACAGGATGCTTAGAGAAATCATATCCACGTGCTCCTGAAACAGCCAATTAGCAGCCTTTTAGGAATGATATGGATCTGCCTTTCACACAGAGCTAGTACACAGGTAGCACCAGCTTACCCCAGCAATAGCATACATATGGATAGTGGTAGATGCTCAATTAGTTCAGCAATACCACTCAGGTGCATGAGAGGGGGGATTAATACTGAGTAAGTAAAAAAGACATTCCCCAGCTCACTGAATGGTATTACTAACCAATCTTGAACACTACATGATAATAGAATTTAGAGATATTGGTTACATATACCTGCACAATAACGCAATAACCTGCATTCTTGGCTCAGTGTAAAAAGGGTGTAAATGACCAACGACCTGATTTAGCATGGATGGATGACAAGATGATCAGATCCCATGTATTATTGCACGATTTTGGGTCCTTTTTTAGCTGATAAAAAAGAACTGTAATTGAATAGCGTGATAATGAAAACTGTCCAGAATCAAACAACCAGGCCGTTTTTATTATTTGAAAAAGATTGCAGTAATTGAATCAGTGTAATCAGTATTACAGGCACTTAAAGGGATGGTTATCAGGCTATGCCAGTTCCACATGCTTCAGGTTTATCAGTGGTATAGACACTTTTACATTACTATTACATATAGCAACTTGGATTTTAAATTTAGTAGAATTCACTTTTGAACAACCAACATTCTTCCCCCCCCCCCCCCCCCCCCTCTCATGCGGCACTTCCTATCTCATTTCACTCCTCATTTAAGTCATACAGTAGACAATTGACAATCGGTTATTTGTTAAGCATGTGTTGTATAGTTTTCTGGTGCAGAAAAATATGATAAAAAGAATTGTGCTTTGAATACAACTTGCATCCTAAAACTGTTGTAAGTGGTCTTAAAATTATCTGGCTTTTATTTGAATTGGATCTAGAAGTGCTGTAGAGTGTTACATGTCTAGCTAATTCCAGTCTCCTCTTTCTATAGGCAGTACTGGGCCCTCTCGTAGCCATCGCTTTGAAGCTTTCACAGATTCATGAGAGGACTGGACGTAAAGGACCCACTGTTATCACCTGAGCTGACATCACATTGGGCCAAAGAGTGTATGAGAGAGAGAGAGAGAGAGAGAGTGAGAGCGTATTCTATCTTCAAATAATCAATGCCTTTATTTTTCCCGGATATGCTTTTTTCTCAGAAGAAATGACACAGTGTATTGAAAAACAAAGCAAATCAAGACAGTAGCTATTACATTATCACTTGTCCAATGTATGGCAATATGTAACATAGACACAAAGATAAGATTACCTTGGATGGGGCAAGAGCATGTGTCCTGTCTTTTTGTGATTTTTTAAGACACATTTATTCACTGTCATACAACTTGTAGCATTGTGGATTTAAATAAACTAAAAAGTTATGTCTCTTGTTAGTGGATGAAAATAAGAACACAGTATATACATATTAATGTATCTAATTATTATACCAGATAAATCACAGTTACGCTATTTTCAGTTAAATTGTTTGACACACAGTGCATCTAAACCAAAAAGGGAAAAGGCTTTTTTAAAACTTCATGGAAGAGGCATTTCTTCACACGCGGAACATACGAAATGCTATTTCAGGTGTTAGTAACTGGGGTTCCTAGAAAGGGGTAGTCATGGAGCATTGCACTGTGTTGTGTAGACAACTAAAACAAGTACACTGTGCAACGTGTTCTAACTACTCCAACATCATTTTTTTCCCAAAATCAATATCGTCATTGAGATTCAATGCTTACTATAATCATTGCATGGATTTACAGCTATTATTCTGAATGTGAAGATGCCAATAGAAGTCAACATTTACCTGACTACAGCTTGTTATAGGTAAATGGCATCTTCACATTGCATACTGTTTATTAGTAAGTCATTCTATGAGGTGTGAAGTTTTATACTTAAGGGCAGTATTCAATGAGAAAAGTTCTCCGTGTTTTGTGGAGAACTTGTGCTTTGTTCGCCTTGGACGGAGCATTTTGCTCTCCAAAAGCGAGCAACCCTATTCAATGTGAAAAGACAAATAAATCGCCCTACACCAATGAAAAGCTTGTTCCTGTGATGTTTAAACCATAATAAGTAGATAAATCTGCTACTAGCGTAGTTAGTGCATATACCTTCATGAGCTATATTTTCCAGACACAAAAGTGAAAACTGATTGAGCAAGGCTGTTAAAGGGACTATGATCCTGCTAGTTGGGGAGAGAGTATACATACATTCATGGGAAAGCTAAATCACAACTACACATTTAGGTCTGAGAAGTTTTGCATTACTAATAAGAAAGTTTACAAGCAGTAAATGCTATGCAAGCATTCATACATACATACCATGGCGGCACTTGTGAGTGTTTGGCCCAGGTGCAAAACTATAATTTGGGCCCACCTCCTCCACTTCAACCCAAATTCACAAAATGCCACACGACAGTTGATGGGAGTAGTGGGCCCTTTAATACTGCAATGCACCTGCTGCAACAATGGTAGTTCTGCCTCTGCATCCATCCATCCGCCCATACAGTGCTTGTTATATACTCCTAATCACATTGCGTTCTTCCTTCCCTACCCTATTGCCTCTACAGTGCTATGTGTTTTATTTTTAATTTTCACACTGTATTGTGTTTACAAATTCATTGAATGCATCAACATTATGTAACCTGAGCTTTTCAAATATATATTTGTTTCCCTTAAATAAATGTGCCCAGTGCAGTAGACTACAAACCAGCCATAGGCGTCTTTCTATAAATGATGTATAGTCCACTCTGCTTGCTCTTTGACTGTCACGGCCAGAGATTTAAGACAGGTATATTTACCTTCCAAGTGTTTAGCAAGACTGTCACTGCATTCCAGAACATGCTGCCATTAGCGCAGCCATGTTCTTCCTGGTCACATGGTATTTCCCAGCCTATCCTGTGAGGCTCTCAGCAGTGCTAATTGCCCAGCCAATCTCCACTCCTCTGTTGCTATATAGGTGCTGGGTAAGTAAAGCCAGTTGCCAGTGCTACTGATCAGATCGTGCTACCTGTATGGTGCTCTATCTCTGTGTCTCCTTAGCTGCTTCCAGGTGCCGTTCTCCAGAGCTTTTCTTCCTGCTCCAGAACCTGATTACTCTAAGTGTGCAGCTCCCCTGGCTCCATCGATGTTACAATATCGGTGACTTACAAGCACCATCGGTAATTCTTTAACTCCATCGACGCTATACCATTTGTATTCACCATCGATTGTTCTTCAGCATCATTGGTGATACTTCAGCTTCTTCTGCATTCATCATCGGTTTCCACCGTCAGTGATTCTCCTGCATCGTTGGCGACTCTCCAACTCCATCGGTGATCGTCAGCTCTATCAGTACCACCATCGTTAGTTCTCATCCCAAATTCTTCAGTTATTCCTGCATATTATCTTTGACCAAACTCCTTCGGCATTTCGTCAAGTCTCCAATGGTCAGAACACCTTGGTGTTTCTCCACGTTGCATCTCCAGTGTCTGTATTATAATCTGGACTCCATCAGTGTTCTTGCACTGCACCATACCCCCAATACCTTTCCAGTTATTGTTATCTGGACTCCATTTGTGTTCTTACACTGCACCTACATCGTTTTTGCTGTTATAACTGTCACGACTCCATCAGTGTTCTCACACTGTACTAATTGCCAGTCTTTCATCTGTTGTTCATCTAATCAATACTCCATCAGTGTGCTACACTGCTCCATTTGCTACTAAGTTCTGTGCTTTCATAGACTGCATCAGCGTTCCTATGCTGCACCTACTAATGTTATTCATGCTTCTGCTATGGTACTGAATCCTGTTGTATTTGTTGCCGTCACATTCACGTCAAGTTACCACAGGGGTGGGCAATTTCAACTGGGGGGCCGCTTAACACTTCCAATAAATATTTGAGGGCCACACTCCAGAAAAGGGGGCATGGCTACTCATAGGGGTCTTGACCACTCAAAAGGGGGTGTCCTTGAGTGTAATGTATCACACCATATACCCCTTATATACATTATGAAACATAATAGTAGACCCCTTACACATGATGCCGCACACCATAGTACCCATTACACATGATGCCGCACACCATAGTACTCAATACACATGATGCCACAGACCATTGTACCCATTACACATGATACTGCACACCATAGTGCACATTACACATGATTCTGCACACCATAGTACACATTACACAGGATTCCGCACACCATAGTACACATTACACATGATTCTGCACACCATAGTACACATTACACATGATACCGCACACCATAGTACACATTACACATGATTCTGCACACCATAGTACACATTACACATGATACCGCACACCATAGTACACATTACACAGGATTCCGCACACCATAGTACACATTACACATAATTCTGCACACCATAGTGCACATTACACATGATTCTGCACACCATAGTACACATTACACATGATACCGCACACCATAGTACACATTACACAGGATTCCGCACACCATAGTACACATTACACATAATTCTGCACACCATAGTACACATTACACATGATTCTGCACACCATAGTGCACATTACACATGATACCGCACACCATAGTACACATTACACAGGATTCCGCACACCATAGTACACATTACACATAATTCTGCACACCATAGTACACATTACACATGATACCGCACACCATAGTACACATTACACATGATACCGCACACCATAGTACACATTACACATGATTCCGCACACCATAGTACACATGAGTAATGTGTACTATGGTGTGCTGCTTCATGTGTAATGTGTACTATGGTGTGCGGTACCCATTACACATGATGCTGCACACCGTATATGCATACTGCCACTAGTAGTGTCCCTTAAGCAATGCCCCCAAAAGTGCCACTTACTGTAAATTTTTATATGAGGGCCTGCCCAGCTTTCGCTGCTGCTGCAGGGAGAGACGGAGAGCAGTGCAGCTGCTTCAATAGGGAGAGGAGGAGAGCGCAGTACAGAGCATGCTCCTGCTGCCCTCCTGGTGTCCTGTCTAGTGGACATTTCAAATATTTTGCGCGCTTGTTTTGCCATGGATGCCGGTACCACATAGTTAAACTGGGGGCGGGCTGCTACTCCTGCAAGAGAGGAGGAAGGAAGTGTGGAGAAGAACTGGAGCGGAAGCTGCAGGGGAAGCTACACTTGGCTACTCTAGAAGCTAGCCGACACTCTTTGTGTAGCGGCGGTGCACCTCAGAGGGTGCTTTCAGAAGTAGCTGCTTTGCCAGGAAGCACTGTGGCTGCAATTCCATTCCACTCGCAGCCAGAGATGCAGAGAAGAAGAGGAGTGATGACCGGAGGGGCAGGAAGGGGATGTGGTCTCCCTCCTCTTTTCCCCTTCCTCATTAGTGAATGGGCCCACATGTGCTCACAGTGCAGCACAGTGGCTGTTCAGTCTGTGATTCTGCGGATGATAATGCTGCCAGCTTTGGGCCCCATCACTGCCATGGGCCTTGATACAATGCCCTGGCTGCACCATCATTTATGCGCATGTGGAGGGTCCTTTTGTGAACAGACGCCAGCCTGTTCTCACTGAGCAGTGTGGGCGGGGTGTGGCGGACATGAGTCGCGCCCATGGTAATGTCAGGCATTTCATGAGTGTCCCCATGAAAAACCTGGGTGCTCCCATGGTAATTTGTCCGTGACACGGGGTGCCGGGGGCGGGCAGCTGATGTCACAAGATATCAGCTGCCCGCCCTATTCCCGTGTGCAGCAAATCTTAGTCACTAGAGAGTGAATTAGATTTGCGAGCTCTGTAGAAATCATTAGATGGTCAGCGACCATCGAATGATCTCTGCCCTGCATGCAAGATGCAAATGGATGTTTATGCAAAACATTAATTTGCATGCATGCGTGCAGCGGGCAGACCTTCGTGCTGGTGGCGGGCGGCATTTGGTTGGCTGTAGATGTGACCAGAATGACCTCCATAACACAGTTCTTCTCTGGGGAGGAGCAGAGCTGAGCTCCACCTTTTCTGGAGTGGCGGGAGAAGTGCACACATATAGTAGTGATTCATCGGAGTACAATGCAGCAGCACCATGACTGCACCCTGACTACTTTATTGTTACTCCTACATAGCAGAGGAGTAACAATACCACTCTACTCCATATTTACCTTGGTTCATAGTTAGATTTCCAAAGTTTTTTCACTGTTTCTCCAATTGGCTTACTACACCTATCATTTTGATTTGCAAATAAGAGACACAACTTATTTTTATAGAATATGTTGAATTTCTGAAGCAAATGCAAATTGTTCTCACAATGCAATCTGGGAATACGACATTAAGGGCGGTATTCAATCCTGGGTCACGACTGTCAGGCTGGTCCAACAGTCATGACCTGGTCCTGTTCTGGACCTGCTCGACAGCATCTCGGCTGGCAGGATTCAATGTCCTACCTGCTAAGTGCAGAAAAGGCGGCGTGGCTGTGAGAAACGCCCATAGATCATCGAGATAATCCACGGCCGTTCTCTGCAAAACGAGCCCAACTGCTTTTAAAGTCGCATTGACCTAGCGCCCGCTGCTATTACTCCCGTCGGAAATTGCGGTGTATGAAGAATATTAATTTTGTTTGTTACTGAGTCCTCTTGAAAATAATGATGTACCCACTATAAGCAGGGGCAGATCCAGGAGAAAATGACAGGGGGGGGGGGGGGCGCACCATGATAGGCGAGGGTTTGGGAGGGGGAGGGGGGGGGTGTTAGTGGTGCCAGTGTACATGATAAGAGAGTGGCAAGAGAGTGGAGAAGAGAAAGAGAGAGCAGGAATGGGATTAAAGATAGGCTCTGGCTTTAAAGTACACAGGCCCACTTTGGCAACAAAATTGAAGGATGCAGTTATGCGTGTGCCTAAGGCGTGCTCCGGAAAAGGGGTTGTGGCCACTCAAAAGGGGGCGTGTCCTTGAGTGTAGTGTACCACACCATATACATCTTCTACACATTATGCAACAAAATACTAGACCCCATTATACTTGCCCCTTACACATGATGCCAAATGGTATGAGCCAAAATTCACATAATGCCACATGGATTGTGCCAAAATCCAAATAATGCCACATGGATTGAGCCAAAATTCACATAATGCAACACGGATTGAGCCAAAATTCACATAATGCTACACGGATAGAGCCAAAATTCACAATATGCCTTATAAACAGGGACATTGCTCGCCAAAGGTGCACATTAAAAATGTACACCATAATGCCCATGACATGTTAAGCCACACATCATAATGTTCATTACGTATTATGCCAAACACCATAATGCCTATTAAAAATGCTTTGGGCACGGTGCCTCTCTACGCTTGACACGCTATTTTATTCTTCCACCACGCCCTAGTGGATGGTAGGGCATGAAATACCACATGTCGGCTCAAAAAACAGTGAAAAAACCCATGTCGACCTTTTTGACTGTCCACCTAGCCCGTGTTGAACTAATGCTTGTGTTGACCTAATGTCACGTCGACCTAGACCCATGTCGACTTTAACCCATGTTGACCTTGCTGCATGTCGACCTAGTGGTGTCGACCCAATGCTTGTCGACCTAATGACTGTATCCCTAAAAATGATCTACATAAATAGTGCTTACCTACATGCTCATTGTGGAGGGTTCCACGCTCATTGCCAGGGTTTCCAGCCTTTTTGCCATGTGGGATTACATGAATACATGCTCCTGGTAACTGGGGGACAGCTGACGCTGGGCAGAAGTGACAGCCATTGACATTCTTGGGTTGGCCCCTTTTACACCAGCCCAGTCCCTGCATTTTCTGGTGTGAGGGGAGAGAGACCCCCCCCCCTTAACCCGCTATATTATTTCATTGGCTATAATTTCGGAACCAACTGACCCATTTACATGAGTCCAATATCATATTGAATACATTTTGAGTGGGCTTCCAATGATTTTGATCCCGTGAAACTGTGTTGTTTGGTTCCAGAGAAATTTGCCTTCAAAGAACATGAACAGCCATGAAATTACAATATCTCCAGAACCAATTGATCCATATGGCTTGGTATCAGATTGAAGGCCCTGGATTTGGGTTTGAATGAGATCAATCACAAGCGGTGGGGGTCGAAATTAGCGGGTCCTATGTTATCCTATGGGGAAACCGTTCCAGCTTTGCTCTGCGGTATCTCCAGTTTCCGGGGGCTAGCAACGAGGGTCCAGGCTCATTGGAAAGCCCCGGTCCTCAGCTACAAAATGAGCTATGTCAGAAATAACAGATGGGCCATGTGCCTGGGTGCACACCCCCCCCCCCCCTGAATCCGCCCATGATGGTAAGTGGGAGTGCTATTGTTACAGCACAGGGTAAGTTCTAGACCAGGGGTGGCCAAACCGGTCCTTAAGATCTACCAACAGTTCATGTTTTTCAAGTAGCCTGTGGATCTATAGTAGGAATGAATGCAGCATGTTTGAAAATGTGACAGTTAGTAATGACTACAGCTGTGCACCAGCTAGGTGATTTGGAAACCGTGGACCGTTGGTAGATCTTGAGGACCGGTTTGGCCACCCCTGTTCTAGACTGTCCTATAATTTTCACAGGTTTTTCTTATTGTTCACTCTCCATTAAACTCCATGCATTATGTTTGCTTCACTAGGGGGAGTTTATGCTTCAAGGATACACTTTATAACCACTGTGCCTGCAGTCATTTAGATTAGTACTGTAACAGGTGGTAAGAGACATTCAACTGTGATATTGTGTCAATAAATACAAGTATTTTGTTCTATGTTATCTTTATAAAGTCATTAAAGGGTCATTCACTGTATTGGAAGTGCTCTTGAAACTATTTAATAGCATCTTTATTATTCATAGATAGCTAGCTAGAACACAATCAAAGAAAAACATTGAGATGTTATGTAATTAAAAGAAAAGTACATTTGCATATATAAATAGGATTTCACAATAACTACCTGGGCAGGAACATCTAAACCAGTCACTCATATGGACATGTTAAACCCCTAACATAAGATGACCACAAGACTTGATCATAAAGTGCCAAGAGAAAAGCGCTCCTCCCCCACAGAGAGACATAGCCACAGACATCACAAAGGGGGTACAGGTCACCCCCAGATGTCACACTCAGAGGGGCTCACACCAAGATGCTGACTCTCTTCTGGTGACCAGACCCAGGTGCTGCAGTGGGACATTTTTATTCAGCAACTGACTCCTGTCACAGAGAAGGAGTCGGCATTGAAGACACTAGCCCCAGGGGCTGCCCAGTATCTCCGAGGATGCAGTGGAGTGATGTTACTATGGTTGCTGTCCTGCTAGGCCACACCCCATATAATGACATCAGCCAAGGGCTCCATAAACTCTTTGTGCATGGTCCCTGTCGCTGGTTGTAGCTAGAACTTTGCGGACTCCACAATAGCATATTGATGGGGCCCCTGTGATCCTTTTGACTGTTGACCTTCCCATTATCGACCTAATGCTTGTGTCAACCTTCCAACCCTGTCAACCTTAGCCACGTCTACCTTCCAACCATGTTGACCTTAGCCATGTTAACTTATTTCATGTGCCGACCTAAGCCCTGTCGACCATTAGTGATTGACCTAGCAACCGTATCCCTATAGTGATTCTGCACTGACAGCCTAGATGCTTTATATCAGGCATGTCCAACATTGTGGCGCTCCTGCTGTTGTAAAACTACACATCCCAGCATGCCTTGCCATAGTTTTAGTATTCCCAAATAGCAAAACAGTGGCAAGGCATGATGGGACTTGTAGTTTAACAACAGCTGGAGGATCATAGTTTGGACATGCTAGCTTTATATACTGTAGAGTTTGCACCTTGACCAGGTGATAGAACTGGTTTCTACTCTTTCAGTTTTAAAATGTGCAGCTTGATGTGAGATAAATGACTGCTTTATGTCAGAAACAACATGTAAGGATCTCTTGTACTGCTTAGCATCTGCTTCTGGCAGGGGTGAAGCACAGCATCACCTGGCCCATGACAAAACGTGAGGGAAGGCCTGCCAATGCTAACTCGGGCCCTTATTCTGATCGGTGCGGATATTCCCGAATTCTTACGGTGCGGTCCGCACGCCACGGTGTGCTGCCGCGTGCGGCCATCGTCCGTAGAAACGCCCACGTGTCCTCCGCATTCGGACGGACTCACTCTTTAAGAACAGGGCGTGTTTACGGACGAAATACAAACCATACGTGTGCGGGTGAAACACTCCGATTCTGCACGGTATTACAGAGTATGCACGGGAATCCCGCATCCAAACGGATGGCAAGCGGTGCTTCCGCACGGAAGCGGTGTATTTACGCCAAACTACAAACTATTATGTCTATTCTGCAATACATCACATGACCCACTTATTCAATTACCTATCCTCATACAAAAATGCCTGTTTGGAATTGGAATCAATTAGATGCCAATATATCCTTACAAGCATGCCTAACACATGCATTGCACACATTAACCCTTACAGCAATTGAAGTGCAATGGTTTCAATTAAAGCACTGACAAGCGTCCTATTAGTGAGTAATGAGTAAAGGAGTCGATTGTATTGGGTTCAGGTGTTAATGCTTGTAGTCATTAGGCGTTCCGTTCGGCTACCGCAAGACCGAGTGGTTTCCGCAAAGCAATACTTGACTTATGGACACCGCACATTTCTATCGGTTTTGGTCGCGTGCATTCGGAGTGCTATCCGAATGTACGCCCCCCAACATAAGTGTACTCCCCCGTGTCCGCCCATGTTTCCTCCCAGTTTTTCCACTTTGAAACTACGCCCATGTCTCATTCCGCATGACGCCCATAATACGCCCATATTTCAAGACTGATTGCGGGGCACAGTTTTGTACGGGATTTGCACGAACAGGTACGGAGTCAATGCGTGGCACATGCGCGTGGCGTTCTCCACGCATGCGCAGACGCCGTAAAGACGCTATCCGAAAGTATGCGGAAAAGTACGCATCAATCAGAATAAGGGCCTCAGTCTCGTAAGTAATTGTCCAGTGAGTGGCTTCCCTGTGCATCTAGGATAAATCTGCTGAGAGCAGTACAGGGGCCTCCGAATAATACAGCTTTGCTTGGCAGTTCGAGGTGGTAGCTCTGCCACTGTGTCCTGGTTCTACAATCAAACCAAATACTAAACTGTACTGATTGCTTTGTAGATTTCCAGGGAACACACCATTCTCTACAAGGGTAATGGCCACCCGTTTCAACCTCAAATAAGTGGTTCAACAGGCTGTTGTTTGAGGGAGCAATTATTTCTAATTGTGTTAAAAAGTATTACAGGAGGATATCAGACTGTTCGTCTTTCAACTGAATATTAAAAGATATGTACAAAATGCATCTTATTGCTACTGTATATATAGCAGAAATATTGGATGTTAATGTGTCAGAAAAGCTGTCAAACGCTATATGTATAGATAGGTTAATTAACGCACAAGTAGACTTTATTAGGAAAAACGTACACACTACACTCAGGGCAGACTTTGAAAACACAGGGGCAACCAATCAGATTCTGTCTACTATCTTCTAGAAGGTGCTAAATAAATAGGAAGTAGATTCTGATTGGTTGCCCATAGCAACATCACATGATGGTTGACATTCTATGGGTTGTGATAAATAGACTTTTGCGATTTTTTTCCGGAACCGGACTCTTCAGCCCTGGAGCCCCGGAACCCCAGGACCAGCCCCGAACCAGGACCAAGGCCCCAGAACCAGACTCTTCAGCCCTGGAGCCCCGGAGCCCGGACCCAGGATCCAGGGACCGACCTACGGGCTCAAGGTAGGTAAGTATGAGTGTGTGTGTTATGTGTGTATTAAACTTTTATTTTTCAGGGTGTCAGTGTGTTTTATTTCACTATTTTTTGTACTGTAGAACGACAAGTGCCAGCGGGCCCTTTAAAGCCCCGCATGCTGGGACTTGTGGTTCTCCAAGTCCCAGCATGCGGGGTAGGCTTGCTGGGACTCATAGTTCGCCAGTACAAAACAATAGTTTATCTTCTTTTTTTTACACTTTCCATCAGCCCGATGCCCACCGCCCAGGGGCATCGGGGACAGCCCCGGACTTTCAGCATGGGCTGGTAAGTCCTGGAGGGGGGGGGACCCCTTCATTGGGGGGGTCCCCACTTCCCCAGGACCCCTGCCCATGCTGACCAGCCACGGGGATAATGCTTTGGCCGCGGGACCTTATATAATAAGTGTCCCCCGGCTGTGGCATTACCCTGCTGGCTGGTTGGGTCCGGTGCTGGTTCTTAAAATACGGGGGACCCCTAGTCATTTTGTCCCCCGTATTTTGGGAACCAGCGCCGGACCTTGAGCCTGGTGCTGGTTTCATTAAATCAAGGGGACCCCTATTTGTCGGGGACCCTGATTTTATGTCACCAGCACCAGCTCAATGAGCCCGGGGCTGGTTATGCTCTGGCGGGGGACCCCGCGCTCGTTTTTTTTTTTTTTATTTGCGCTTTCCTGCAAACGTGTGATTTTCAGACATGAAAATCGCACATTTTCAGGACTAAAGACATCGCACCACCTCGCACCTATTCGCACTATTTGGCCCCTTTTTTGCATCTCATTAAATATGCAAAAAACGGGCCAATCTTGCGATTTTAAAAAGGGCTAAGTGGTGCGATAAAAAAACCGCGCATTTAGCACATTCCATAGAATGTCACCCGTGAAGTCTAATTCCCATCTTAGTAAATTTCCCTCACAGAGTTGTGTGCAATATCTATTCTGAGGCTGCTTTATCAAACCAGAGATAGGGCCTAATTCAGCATGGATTGCTAATCAGTGAATTCGCAGTGGACTGTGATGGGGAATCCGCCACCCAGACAGAAGGCCAGATGTACTAAGTTTCAAAAAGTGCCTGAAGCAATGCAGTCAGGAGCTGATTGGCTGGTAGTTTATCACTCTCCACTTTATAATTCCCGAAACATCGAAGAGACTTTGCTGTCTGTGCAAATGTGAGTAGGTCTTAAGGTGCCCGTAGAGGTACCGATTCTGGCGCCGCGATGTGTGCTATGAGATGCGCGCTCCCGCGGCATCTCATCGCACAGTACAAAAAGTATGTGCTGCCCATACTTTTTGTACTTGCTTTTTATCGATGCTATTTAAGCTTAAAACGCACGTCCCGAATCAGCACCTTACGGCTTTCACTAATCTGCGACTGAGACAGGCTGGGAGTGGTCAGCCCTGATGTCACAGACCCTAATCAAGAACACCTGGGTACGCCTGCATTTTTTCAGGCACACCCACAAAATGACAGATTTCTACCCCAAATGCCAGCCATGGCTGAAACTAGAAAGTTAATAATGGGTAACCCCAGTTCTAAATTTTAGTCTGAAAAAATGAAATGTGCAAAAAAAAAAAAAAAGGGCGTGGCCTTGCTTTAAGGGGTGTAGTCTTGCAGGAAAGGATTACCTTATAATTCATACATTGGGGGAAATTTAATAAAATATGAATGGCTAAGAATGGCTATATTCATAGCCTTTCCTACCCGTATATGGCCATAAATTCGTATTTCAGAATTTCCTAAGGCCAGTATACAGGGATTTGTATTCTTTACACAGGTGTATTTGTGACAGCCTCACTGCCGCGGGGTGGTGTGATGAGCACCTGGACTCTGGACTTGCCGGCTTCAGATCTTCACGGCCTCTTCTTGGATGAACCTGTGGCAGGGAATGGCATAACCCAAGGAGGACCCACAAAAGCAACAGTACCACAATTAGCAGCGACAGTAAATTTTATTTACCACTACACTGACTGGCCGCTGCAATATTTCAATAAGTTGCAAACGATGTAACAAATACTCAATAAACAGGCATTTATAGTAAAGCATAAAATCAAACAATAATCACTCTCTACTTCAGCCATCAATTTAAATGATTCAAAAATCTAAATATACTCTAACAAATCAATTAACATACACTGCCACAGAATACCAGTCTCTGGCTCAAACCAATGGTCCCTCGTCGACAGGTCCTCAAGCATATAAGGGTATGTCCCTATGATAGTGTGCACACTTATTTATGATTCACAGGGAAGGGTGAATGACAAAAACAATCCTCACTGAGGGGCAGGCAGATTCCCGGCTCAGGGGTAACCTCCTGTTTGTAACTATAAAACAGGCTGCAGGGGTAGCCTCAATATAGAGCTGTCCTGGACAGGGTGAATCTAGCAGGCACTTCTCTGCCCTGCTTCTATATCCTTTTACTGGGGTTAGGCAGACATTGTCCTGTCTGTAGAGCTCAATAGGGTACTAGCCTTTGTAGTGGGAGTCTATGAGGTGGCTCTATTTCCTGATATCCCCTTACAAGGGTGCAGATGCTGTCTCAGGGGGACTGAATCAGTACCTTGGGTGTTGCTGGCTTCTGCCACATGAATCTCTGGCTATACTGCTGCATGCTGTCTGGCCCCTCTTCTGGGTGCTGCAGTGTGCTCTCTCTATCTCTTCCTTCTGCTCATACTTGGGACAGCAACCTCCTTTATCTTCCTTTCACATGCCTCAGTGCACTTGTTCCCTCTGTCTTTAGGCAGCACTGTCCTCTTCTCTCTGACACTGGGGTTGTTGCAGAGCTTCTTCACAAAGCTTTTCCCTCTCTCCACATGTCCTCTCTCACACACTGCTGCTGGGATCCCCTCTGACCTCCCAGCTTCCTGTCACATGTGCAGGGGAGCTGGGACTAGCTGACTCTGTTAACCCCTCGCAGCCCTGCTGACAGGGGAAAGGACCTGTTCTGGCAGCATTGGCTGCAATGTTAACAATCTGGGGGTACAGGAATAAAAGGGGTACCCCCTGGGGTGCCACATACCTCCATGCTAGAAACTTGCCTGTCCCCAGGCAACCAACCAGGGGCATTAAATCCTGAGTAAAGTCTTTCAATGTCCATGACAAACTATTTGAATGACAACAGAAAACGGTGAACATACACACATTCAACAAATATACATCGCTACCTCTCTGTCACCTGATTATCCAATGTGGGCTCCCTGGGTCAACCATCCCTCCGCCACAGGACTCCCATCCCTCTGCGGTCCAGGTGCGTCACTGTCGTCCATGGATGGTGCCCACTCTCATGGTGTGCGATCGGCTCTAAGCACATCTCGCCTCTCGGTCTTGCTTCTTAGATCTCAGTATCGCCTGCTGGACCCTGAAGGCAAATTCTTCTCCTGATATGGTTGTATATTCTCTGTTCGTTATAGGCTTCCCATTGATGGAACAGGTCTCGGCCTTCTTATCTCTCTTCAGCGTTTCTATCTCAGCCTTGGGTTCGGGTGGTGGCATAGCTGGTTCTGCTCGTTCTTCTTCTGATGGCTCCACTGTCTGTGTCGCAGCCATGTGGACCACCATCTCAGGGCTTCTCTGCAGGTCGATCACCCTGGCATTTGTCTGCCTTAGGTTTGCCACCCGGTAGTCGGCATTGTTCATCCTGGGTATGCACTCCCGCGTAGGCTCAGGGGGAAGGTGAGGCCTGGTCACTTCTTGGCAGTTCTGGTGGACTGCCTCACTCAGCACAAACGGTTTCTCGCTTTCTCTCAGCGGTTCACGTTGCCTCGTGACGTCAGGTTCCGGTGGGCGGGGCATCTGTTCCGGTGCAGGAGGGTTGGCGGTAAATCTGTCACTCTTGCCATTTGTTGTCCTGTTGTGCTGGTAGCCTTGCTGATGGTACTGTGGAGGCTCTTTATGGTGCGGGCTGCGCCAATGTTGCTCTGGAACGTGTCTGTTGCTGTGCACCTGGATTCCATTTGGACCGGTCACGTTGGCGGCCTTGGTGCCTCTCCTCCCGTTCACCAGTTCAAACTCTACGGCTTCGCCATTTCTCAGGCTCCGGAAGTTGTGTTCAGGGTCGGCATGCTGAATGGCGGTGTAATGCACATACACGCTTCGCCCGGTATCTGTGCGTTGAATGAAGCCATACCCGCGTGGTACGTTGAACCACAGGACACGACCTGACATTCTTCTTGGGCCGGTTCGCGGTCTATCCCTTGACTGTATCACACCGTTCTGAAACACTGCCGGTGGACCTCCTCTCACGTGTCTTCTCGCAGTCTGTGGGCATACAATGACTCGGTCAGAGGGTAGTCGTTCTGACCTCAATGGGGGATTCCACTGCTGTCTGCGCCTTCTGTCGCATTCGCGTCGCCATCTTCTATGCTCATATTCCTCCTGTTCTATTCTCTGGTCAGCTAGGGTTTTCCTCATCTCCGTCATCATCTTGATGATTCCATCCAGTGCGACAGACATTTCACTGATGGACTGGTCATATGTGGTGGGGTTGCCTTTATGCACTTCCATGTCCGATCCTGTTCGGTATGACGCCAAGTGTGACAGCCTCACTGCCGCGGGGTGGTGTGATGAGCACCTGGACTCTGGACTTGCCGGCTTCAGATCTTCACGGCCTCTTCTTGGATGAACCTGTGGCAGGGAATGGCATAACCCAAGGAGGACCCACAAAAGCAACAGTACCACAATTAGCAGCGACAGTAAATTTTATTTACCACTACACTGACTGGCCGCTGCAATATTTCAATAAGTTGCAAACGATGTAACAAATACTCAATAAACAGGCATTTATAGTAAAGCATAAAATCAAACAATAATCACTCTCTACTTCAGCCATCAATTTAAATGATTCAAAAATCTAAATATACTCTAACAAATCAATTAACATACACTGCCACAGAATACCAGTCTCTGGCTCAAACCAATGGTCCCTCGTCGACAGGTCCTCAAGCATATAAGGGTATGTCCCTATGATAGTGTGCACACTTATTTATGATTCACAGGGAAGGGTGAATGACAAAAACAATCCTCACTGAGGGGCAGGCAGATTCCCGGCTCAGGGGTAACCTCCTGTTTGTAACTATAAAACAGGCTGCAGGGGTAGCCTCAATATAGAGCTGTCCTGGACAGGGTGAATCTAGCAGGCACTTCTCTGCCCTGCTTCTATATCCTTTTACTGGGGTTAGGCAGACATTGTCCTGTCTGTAGAGCTCAATAGGGTACTAGCCTTTGTAGTGGGAGTCTATGAGGTGGCTCTATTTCCTGATATCCCCTTACAAGGGTGCAGATGCTGTCTCAGGGGGACTGAATCAGTACCTTGGGTGTTGCTGGCTTCTGCCACATGAATCTCTGGCTATACTGCTGCATGCTGTCTGGCCCCTCTTCTGGGTGCTGCAGTGTGCTCTCTCTATCTCTTCCTTCTGCTCATACTTGGGACAGCAACCTCCTTTATCTTCCTTTCACATGCCTCAGTGCACTTGTTCCCTCTGTCTTTAGGCAGCACTGTCCTCTTCTCTCTGACACTGGGGTTGTTGCAGAGCTTCTTCACAAAGCTTTTCCCTCTCTCCACATGTCCTCTCTCACACACTGCTGCTGGGATCCCCTCTGACCTCCCAGCTTCCTGTCACATGTGCAGGGGAGCTGGGACTAGCTGACTCTGTTAACCCCTCGCAGCCCTGCTGACAGGGGAAAGGACCTGTTCTGGCAGCATTGGCTGCAATGTTAACAATCTGGGGGTACAGGAATAAAAGGGGTACCCCCTGGGGTGCCACATATTCGTATTTGGGAATATGAATGCATATGCCATTGAAAGAATATGAATATGAATCACCATTTACTCAAATGGTGATTCCAAATTTACTAACCTGCCATCATAGGCGAATCTAGGGGGTGGTCCGGGGGGGCACAGGACCACCCATTAGCCCATTTTGTAGCTGAGGGATGGGTCTTTCCAACGAGCCCAGCCCCGTGTCTCTAGCCCCCTTGGAACCCGAGATACGACCAGGCAAAGTTGGAACATTTTCCCTATAGGATAACATGGGACCCGCTAATTCCAACCCCCACCCAGTTCAACGGCTGCCAGTTCCCCCTTCGGCATCACTGAAGCTCGAGGTTGATCTCAGTCAAACCCAAATTGCTGGGCCTTCAATCTGATACCAGGCTGAATCCATATGGGTTAATTGGTTCCAGGGATATTGAGGTTAAACCGTTTTTTTTTTTTTAATTTCTTAAATGTAATTTCATGACTGTTTATGTTCTTTGAGGGCAGATTTCTCTGTAACCAAACAGCCCAGTTTCATGGGACCAAAATCTTTCGAAGCCAACTCAAAAGTTCTTCAATATGATACTGGTCTCATGTAAATGGGTCAGTTGGTTCTGAAGATATAGCTGGTTGGTTAAAGGGGGGTAGGGAGAGGGAAGTGGTTGTCTCTCCCCCTCACACCAGAAAATGCAGGGACTAGGCTGGTGTATAAGGTGTCAGCCTGGGAATGTCCCTGCATGATCCTGGGATCATATTCCCGGGTAAATCCCTGCATTTTCTGTTGTGAAAGGGGTATTATTTTAAACAGCCGTGATCTGCAGTGCTCTGAATACAGCCGGGCAGCCCCCTGCTCTCTGCCCAGCTGTCAATGACTGTCACCCCTGAAGCTTCCACTCCAATTCTTCTTCCCGCTTTCACCTCAGCCTCCCCCCCTTTAATCATGTGGTGCCGGCGCCCGGCGTGCTCCCCCGACATCATGCACAACAACAGCGCGCACAATATTTCAAATGTCCATTCGGATAGAGGGGACACCAGGAGGGGAGTGTGAGCGTGCTCTGCGCTGCGCTCTGCTCCTCTCCCCATAGAAGCAGCTGCACCGCTCTCCCTCTCTCCCTGCAGCAGCAGCGAAGGCTCATATAAAAATTTACAGTAAGTGGCACTTTTGGGGGCATTGCTTAAGTAGCGGTATGTGGGGGCATTATGCATAATGTGTGGCTTAATGTGTAAGGGGCATTATGGTGTGCAGCATCATGTGTAAGCGGCATTATGTGTACTGCATCATGTGTAAGGGACATTATGTGTGCAGCATCATGTGTAATGGGTACTATGGTGCGCGGCATCATGTGTAATGGGTACTATGGTGTGCGGCATCATGTGTAATGGGTACTATGGTGTGCGGAATCATGTGTAATGGGTACTATGGTGCCATCAAGCAAGAACCCCCTAGCAATGAGCACGTAGGTAAGCAGCAATTATGTGGCAAATATGTAATGGGCATAACTGTTTGTTATATAGAATGTAATGGGCATCATGATGTGTGGCACAATGTGTAATGGGCATTATGGTGTGTGGCATTATGTGTAAGTGGCATTACGGCGTGTGGCTTTATGTGTAATGGGTATTACAGAGTTTGCTAAAATGTGTTATGGGCATTACTGTGTATGGTCTAAAGTGTAACACCACACCCCTTTTTGTGATGACACGCCTCCTTCCCATGAGGCCACGCCCCTTTTTGACGCGCGGCTGCGCCGCGCTAAGGTCCCCCTACTGTTATGTCTAGATTTGGGACCACCCATTACCATAATTCTAGATTCGCCTATGCCTGCCATATGTAAAATATGTCCGGTATTTGATCCGAATATTATATCATTATTACCGCAGTACTTAATGGCCAGAAATATGTGTTCTATACTTTCATGCTACTGTTAAGGTGCCCATACACGGTACAATTTAACAAGTGTGATGCACGCTCCCGCGCCCATCACCTCGCACAGCAAAAGTAGTATGTGCTACACATACTTTTTGTACTAGGTTGCATCTCATTGCATCATGTTCATGCGATCCGATCTAGCACAAATGCACGGTGCCCATCGCACGTGTATGGGCACCTTTACATTCTCCTTAAACCATCACCTTATTCACTGATAAAAAATCAAATGAAGAGAGATTAAATTTAACATAGAAATGAAAAATAACCAAAATTTTTATTAAATATTTATTTTAACAAACATATTCAAACAATAATAAAAACACAAATACCACATACTGTACATATCCGCTATTGCAAAGACAAAAGACATACCCTCAAAACAAAGCATACATAGTATACAAATTAGATGAACATAAGGGGCAGACTATCAATAACACTTTTCTGTAATGTAAGGCAGAAAACACAATACATTGTACATCTCACACGTTAACATGTCATTGAGGTTTTGTCATGATTTAATAATGGGCCAAGACTTCAAACCCCAATCTGTTGTCCTAATACTTTTGACATGTAAGTATCCACTTCTAACTATATATACAGCTTTGTAATGCTACCAGCAGCGCTACAAAGCTTACAAACCATCCATGTCCTTATGTGTACACTGGCTGCTATTAACAAGCTGCCCTCAGAAGGTCCTATATACATCTGGAAAGCCAATGTTGCACATCTGTAAATATTGCAGATCAATATAATGTGTAAACAATCTGCTTTACAGGTCACACGTCTCTCATACAGGCAGAGTTCTGTTTGCTGTCATTCTGCAGACTTGCTACAGCTCACAGTGTGGGTTGTGAGATTCACTAACACCAGAAAATGATTTTGCTCAGCTGTTGACCTGTATCCTTATCTGTCATGCTGTACACAGTTTGATATTTGAATATCAGGCATTTGTCTCCAAAGGAGATATATTTTCAGTCTCTTGCTGCCCTTCCGAGCTGGATCCTGAGACAGCGGTGGTTGCACCTACTGAAACTTCGTAGGAAGGCGGAGGATCCTCACACATATAGGTTTCATCCACAACATCCATGACATTCTCAGAGTACAGTGGAGGGGGGATGTTGAAGCTCTCCTCACACACCGTGATTTGGCAGCTTGTGTTTAAATGCAGAGAGATATCACGAATTACACTGTCATACGATGGAGGGTAGTAATCTGGCCTGAAAACACAAAAAAGGTAATATAGTCATGGACGATCAAATAAATGTAAACAAATGAATAAACAACAATAAACAGTTTCCATATTTCAAAGATTTTCAACTTTCTGTTTCTGAATTCTATAGAATGCTGACGTATGTTAGCTATTGTTTGCTGATTTTCTTTTAATTTTTATTACATACAATCATTTTTGTTAAACTTCAAGTACTCCTGAATGACTTGTTTTCGGGATATTCTTGACTACATGCAGGTGAAATAATGATCACACAGACATTCAAATGAGTAAATTGTGAAAGCATTGCATGTTGGGGATGCTTAAAAACAGCCAATCCATAATTTATTTCTAAACTGCACTTTGGAAATGTCATTTAGAAGCACTCCAAAGAAAGAAGGACAATAATATGTTATTTTTCTACCCACAGTCCCTTGCATTTTGTTCATTTCTGTGGGAAAGACCTTGTTTTCTATTCTAGGAATGTATCACTGCACAATATTGTAAGATTAAAACACTATACGTATTCTAGGCCAGCGTTCGTCAACCCCAGTCCTCAAGACTTCTAACATCACATTTTCCATACTCTATGGGGTAAATTTACTAAGATGGGACTTCTATAGAAGATGAGATGTTGCCGATAGCAACCAATGAGATTCTACTTCTTATTTATTTAGCACCTTCTAGAACATACTAGGAAGCATCTGATAAATAGCTATGGACAACATCCCATCTTAAATAGAATTCCCATCTTAGTAAATGTACCCCCATACATTAATATAACATATAGTAAAATATCTACAGGTACAGTTATTATAATTTCACTCGTAGTTCTGTTCAAAGACCTGGAAAACACGCACTGCTAGTGTATCCTGCGCACTGGAGTTGGGAAACACTATTCGAGGCTGCAATGACAGATTAAATCAATCACAGTCTAATCAGAGTCTGAGTAACATACCTGTCTATTGTCTCAATGTGCACTTGTTGTTGATTGTGAATTCGCCTGATTACATTTTGGAACAAACTTTTGTGATTGGCCTCATGATATGTGCTCCAAAAAATTCCAACCAGGAGAAGGACAAATCCTAAGGGCATAAGAGTGTACGCCACTATGGTCTCATTCTGAGATTTATTAGAGTAGCTTGAAGATACGTAGAAAGCTCCTAGGCACACCAGGAAGAAGCCAATGACTAGAAAGGAGAAGCGGAACAATGTATAAATGCCCTTCTTCATCTGCATGATTGAAAGCTGGGAGTGCCTGTCCAGACAAACTACAGATCACTGACAACCAGCAGCTTTATATGTTGTGATGAAAAGTGCACTTTGGACAATAATTGATAGGAGTCACACAAATAACACTCATTAACCATCTACGGGTAGTATTAGATGTGATATCAACTTCAGTTAGCTTTTAAAAAGCGATTTAATGGCTAACAGATACAAATTCCCAAGTTCTATATAAATGTTACACAACTTCTGTTATGTAGTGCGATACACTGTGTTATATGTGTTGTATGTGTGCATGCATTCTAAGTAGGGAATTTCAAAGTGAGTTTCATAGAAATGCAATTATATATGTAATGCAAATACATTTTTATTCAAGTGGTTCTCGTGTACTCATTACTAGTGTCATGTATTAAGGTATAAATCTATATGTCTATAGCTTTACATTATCCTTTATTAATGACGTATAGTGAAAATGCAGTATTTAATCATTGCACAGCTGGAAACCCAATAGAAACAACAACAAGGCTGAAATTATGAATAGTCACCACAATTATAATGTTTTATAATGTATGTATGTAAAAAATATAAAGCTTGCATTTATGTGAGGCCGGTCAGATGCAGAGGTGCCAATCTTACAAGGTCACATACTGTATGGGATATTATCCAAGTCTTACAACATCAGTCCTGTACAGTATGTCAGAGGCGGATTTAGACCTCATGGGGCCCTGGCAAGATATTGGTTTGGGGCCCTCTGTCTCCGAGAATCCATAGCACTAGATTTTTTCTGCTGATTGCAGCCGGCATACATAGAGTACTGTAAAAGAGCATACACATGCTGAGATATGCACTATTTTTCTATTCGATTTTTCTTATAGAAGCAAAATCGAATAGAAAATCAAATGGGCATCAAAAGTTTTTTCTACATTTGATGCAGATTCGTTCCAAATGTGTAAATCGAATAGAAAAATTGTCTTGGCAGCCAGGACTATATAATGGAAATCTAATGTGTTCACTGCAGCATTTGATTCAATGTCCATCTCCTGCCTGATGCCAGTGTTGATCTAATAATAAATCTAACAGCAAATTGAATGAATGGAAAATGGAATAGAAAGTAGTGGGAATTGAAAAGGAGTAGAACAAACTTCAGAGCAGGTCGAATGGTCCATATCTAATAGAAATCGAATCGAAAACGGAATCAAACCGTGTGTACGCACCTTAACATGTGCACAGTCTATCAATAAATGCTCAGCTACGTGAACATCAGCATTGCATATAAATCTGTATCAGGGTCTCAGTCTTTTGGAAGTAGGCTTAATACCTGTATCACATTTAAACTTTGTAAACTGACTGCCCACATACAGTGGATGAGACCATTTTGTGTGTCCAAACATTTTTTTATCCTATCAAAGATCATCAAAGGATCTTTGGGAGTGTGGGCAGGTCCATGTGATCTCATAATATCACGTGGTAGTTGCACAATACTCCTCTGGGGACATTTTAGAAGACCAGGGTATCTTTATGGGGCTCATAGGGCCCTAGGTAGGCAAATAGGGGATTATTCTGGTTCACTCTTTCTGACAAATTGCTTCTTAGATGGACAAAACCATGTACACTGCAGGGGGGCAGATGTAACATGTGCAGAGAGAGTTAGATTTGGGTGAGTTAACTTGTTTCTGTGCTGGAAAAAAACTGGCTGCTTTATTTACTAGTTATTAGTAAAACCCCACCCAAATCTAATTCTCTCTGCACAAGTAGCATCTGCCCCACCTGCAGTGCACATGGTTTTGTCCTTCTAAGAAGGAATTTGTCAAACAGAGTGAACCAAAATAACCCCCAAAGTTCCGGCTTACTTCTGGTGGAGGCTGGGGATGGTCGCATGCACGTGGAGCTCTGATCCCCCATCCATGGAGCTCCAACATCTCCGGCCTCTGGAGCAGCATGCAGCGTGGTGGAGGAGGTGAGGGAGAGGGCAGAGGTAGCACCATCGGCCTGTCTGTGAGCCCCCTCCTGGAAGAGGGAAGGAGCAGGGCAACCAGGCTGGAGATGGACAGTGATGCAGAGACAGACAGCAAGCGCTGAGAGCCCCTAGCACAGGATGACCAGAGGCAGGCAGGCAGGCAAAGGAAGCAGGGACTGTACCAGCTCCAGCTGTAAGCTCCAAAGGGAGGTGGTATGGCTACACCACCTCGACCCCGCCTCACGGACCCCCCCCCCTGACTCTCCCCCGGCCTCAGGGACTCACTCTCCCCCACCCCCTCTGCTACCACCACCACCATCACCACCCACGCTGGCTCTCCCTCTGCCTCCAGGGAAGATGGCCTGTTGAGCCCTTCTGCTGCTGTGAGCAGCATGAGCAAGATAGTGCTACAAATAGCTGCATAGGAACTGTACACTCAGCCACATGTACACCCGTGTCTCCCCTGTCTTGTGCCCTGCACAGCAATGTATAACTGTACTGTACCTGCTTGTATTGTCACCTACCTGGCTGTTGCGGGGACCAGTGGTGCCGCTGATGGCTGCCTAGGCGCTGTGCAGCTTGGTGGGTGTGTGTTCCCTGTGCAATAACTGTACTGTATCTGCCTATAATGTTACCTTCCTGGCTGTTGCAATGACCAGTGGTGCAGCTGATGGCTGCCTAGACACTGTGCAGCTCAGCGAATATATGTTCCCTGCGTCTAAAACCCCAGGATACATCTAACCTTTACCTGTATGGGTTATGTATATCTGTACTGTTACTGTTTAACTGTACATAACTGGCTGTTGCACAGCAATTCAAAGCAAATTCCTCGTATACCTGGCCAATAAAGATGATTCTGATAGGATGCCTTGTGGAAATCTGCCTCTGTATAATGTATGTAATTTCTTTATTATTTCCTTATTGTATATTATTTGTATTAGTACGCTTAATTGTTTTAATTTCTGCTATTTCTGCACTTACATCATTCACTTATAGATATTATTGTATCAATATATATTAGTGGCTCATAAACTTTCTTGAGTCACAGCACCCTAAAGAATCAGAATTATTTCAGTGCACTCCTAGTCCAAATTTAGCTGTGGTTCTAACTGTCCACATGTTTTATGGCACTGGTGTTGTCAATCACTTTGCTCATAAATTATTGGTTTTGGTCCAGGACCACCAACCTGAGGCCCCCCTGCAAATCTCTCAGGGCACCCCATGGTGCCTAAGCACGCAGTGTGTATGTATGTGCATCAAGCAATGAAGAAGTGATTGCATATTCTATTATTATAATAATAATAAATGACTGAGGACTGTCCCATTATTATGCAGATCAGTCAGTAATTGGCTGATCAGTTAAATATTTGCACTACGTATGCGGCAGAGTTAGAGATTTTTTTAAATGATAAACACTCAGAACGCTTTAGATTGAAATGCCATATACCGTACGCTGTACACACTATATCATTTCCGACTTACCAATCTAATTTATAGATAAAAAGATGCACTAAGCAAGAAATTGCCAAGGTTGTGCGTTAATGCACAGATCAGATAAGATTGGGACATTTTTCAGATTAGCACACACTAGTGTGTACCTGGTTTACTACATGCTGACTGATGTAAGTCATCATTAGAATGAAATACAGGTTGAGCATCCCTTATCCAAATATCCGTTATCCAAATTATTAGTCTCCAAAATGTACTTTTATTTTTTTATTGTTTTGCTAAAAACCTACTGGCTACATCTGTAACTGACACTATTGGGGAAATAATAGGTAACTGGCACCACTAAATATGGGCAAGGACGTGATTACTTGGCATTCAAATTCAGTGCCTGAGATAGTACACAAACCTTGTTTCATTTTTTTAAAACCTTGTTTCATGCACAAACAAAATATATTTAATTTGTGTGTATTTCATGTATTTATACAACATAAATGCAAGATACCTCAGCATACCTCATTTAAATTTAAAAATATTCCAAAATATTGAATAATCCGTTATCCAAAATTCTTCTGGTCCCGAGCATTTTGTATAAGGGATACTCAACCTGTATAACAAATGATCAGTGGTAAAACTCTATAATTAGTACATTTGCAGCACAGAACAAGCCCTTAATGAATTCACTCGACCCCTTATTCTGGTTGGTGCGGTCGAGCCGCATATGCGGCTGCGACCGCACCAGACGAATCCCCGCCCACCCTACGGATCGCCACGGCCGTCCGTACACGGACGGCTGGCGATCCGCATAAAAATGGTGGAGGCTACGCCTCCACCATGGTGGGAGCTGCCCCCTGCATTCGATGGTCGTCGACCATCGAAGGCAGGTCCGCACGCCGCGACAGCTCCCGCAAGCTGAGACCACACGGACAATCGTCCGTGTGGTAGCTTGTATGGGGGCTGAAAGCTGACATCCGGCGACGTCAGCTTTCCGCCCCCATGAGTTGCGTCATGGCCTCATTACCATGCGTACGCCCCGCGTTTGCATGGGAACGCCCATGAAACGCGGGGCGTACACATAGGGAAATGAGGGCATGATGCCTCTCACGCCCCTATACGCCCCCTTTGCGGCGGACGAAAGACGTCTGCGGCGAAGGGGGCTGCACATGCGCAGAATGACCTCTGCGCATGTGCAGAACAAAAACATCGGCGGTACGGCCGCACGCGGGCCGTACCGATCCGATCAGAATAAGGGCCCATCTTGTTATTGCAGAATAGATATGACAAAGCTAACTAGGACTTGTTTTTGTCTGTGAAGATGGAATTACGCTAATTACAGTTACTCTTTGACATCTACACAGTAAAAAAAAAAAAACTTAGTTATCATTCCATTGTAGCAGAATGTTCTAAAGCTGTCATGCGTAGGTAAAGAAAGTGTTTTATTGCAATGCTCTATGTATTATGTAAATTATTGTACAAAGCTGAATAACCAAAGGTCATGCTTCTAAAACATAAACACAAAAATATAATTTTATTTCAGTTTAACAATTTGTTTTAATCTAATTCATAAAAAATATTTACATTGCAAAGTGCATTATTTATCCTTTATAGGTCATTGCCTTGCCCTTATGCTCAAATCAATCAGGTTCTAGAGCAGGATTGGCCGGGATGCTGACCTGGAGCATGGTCGTAACCAAGATCATCCCTTTTCTCAATTAATGCAGAGGAAAGGAAATTAATAACAAGTGCAGTTTTGTATTGTTCTTCTTGATATTACAATGGCAATTTTAATAATAATAATAATAATAATAATAAAAAAAAAAAGATTCAAAAGGACTTGGTACAGTCCATCAATAGAGACCCAGGTAGTGGGTCTCTATTGATGGACTCTACCATGACTAAGGGCCCTGTGAGGGTCCGAAACGTTGGAGGAAATATGCAGTCATTTTAAAGAATAAAATACCTTTGGAAATATAGAAAGTCTGGTGAGTGCCTTGTCCTTGGATTTGCATAATAGCCATACACAGGCAATTACACAAGCACCCCAGCAATGGATTAATAAGTACTGTGAGTGCACTGGAAATGGACACATATATATAGATAGATATATATATCTATCTATATATATGTGTGTGTGTGTATATATATATATATATATATATATATATATATATATATACACATATATATATTTGACAAGCCGCTAGGAGTGGTGCAACATTTCCCACACCAGCCCCCCACCAGCAGTATACTAACTACCTGGATGTTGGCACCCCCATTGAATTTTTTATATATATATATATATATATATATATATATATATATATATATATTACATAGTTACATAGTAGGTAAGGCTGAAAAAAGACTTGCGTCCATCTAGTTCAACCTGGTATAGATATCCATTGCTGATTTGGTAGGTTCTGGTATTTTACAGACAAATTATATTTCTTATTTGTACCCATGGATGTTTTTCTCCAGTAAATGTTTGTCCAACTTTGCCTTGAACGCATTTAATGAGCCAGCTGTTACCACCTCTCTGGGAAGAGAGTTCCAGAGTTTGACTGTTCTGACCGTAAAGAAATTCTTTCTACTAGCTGAATGAAATCTTTTTTCTTCTAATCTATATTCATGCCCTCGCGTCCTACATTCCTTTCTAGTAGAAAAGAGGGTGCGTGAGAGTTCCTTATATTGGCCCTTGATATACTTGTACATGTTGAGCATGTCCCCCCTTAAACGTCTCTTTTCTAATGTAAATAGTCCCAAATTGCTTAATCTCTCCCCCTGCTTAAATTCTCCATTCCCCTAATAAGCTTTGTTGCTCGCCTTTGGACGTTTTCTAATTCTATAATGTCCTTTTTATAGTGTGGGGCCCAGAACTGTACTCCGTACTCTAGGTGAGGTCTCACCAATGCTTTATATAGTGGCATAATTACCCTCGAGTCCCTAGTTTCCATTCCCCTCTTAATACATGCCAGAATTTTGTTGGCCTTTTTTGTAGCTACATTACAATGGGCACTACATCCTAGTTTGCTGTCTATTTGGACTCCTAGATCCTTTTCAAGTATGGAATTACCCAGTTTCTCTCCGCTAAGGTTGTAACTTGCACACTGGTTGTGTCTCCCAAGGTGCATAACCTTACATTTATCTACATTGAACCTCATCTTCCATTTTTTTGCCCACTCATCTAGAATTGCAAGATCATTTTGAAGCATGGTGACATCTTCTGATGATTTGATGACTTTGAGATGAGCGGGTCCGGATCCCCGAGATCCGACAGATCCGAATATCGGGGATCCGGGCCAGATTCGAGCCGGCTCGGGAGTTCCCGCCTGAATTCCGGACCAATAACGAGGCCGAACGTCATCATCGCGCTGTTGGATTCTCGCGGGAGCGGGATCTTATAAAAGACGCACGCGCGCCCCGCCATCTTCACTCCAATCTTGGAGAGGGAAGAGGGTGGTTGGGAAGCTCCATGTGCTCCGTGCTGTGCTCTGTGCCATGTGCTCCGTGACCTGACCTGTGCCCTCACTGCCCTGTGCTGTGCTCCGTGCCATGTGCTCCGTGCTGTGCTCCGTGACCTGCCCTCACTGCCCTGTGTTGTAGACTTGAGAGTCAGTGACTGTTTATAGGCCTGAGCCCTGTAGTGTGATTTAACTAACTAGGTGCTGCAGTGCTCACACGCAGGGGCTGCAGTGTCCACTGTCCAGGGGCTGTCCTGTGGCCCGTGCCCTGTTGTAATTTATTTAGCCCCAAGCCCTGTGTTGTGATTTATTTAGCCCTGAACCCTGTGTTTTTTGTGATTTAACTAACTAACTCAGTGCTGCAGTGCTCACACGCAGGGGCTGCAGTGCTGCTGAGTAGTACACTGTGTACAGGGGCTGCAGTAATACAAGGGGCTGTGTCCAGTGTGACGGCCTATATCTTATCCATTGTCCAGTGTCACGAGTCACTCACGACATATATCCTGTGTCCTGTCCTGTGTGACGACTGACGACATATCCTGTGTCCAGTGTGACGACATATATCCTGTGTCCAGTGTGACGACATATATCCTGTGTCCAGTGTGACGACATATATCCTGTGTCCAGTGTCACAAGTCACAACATATATCCTGTGTCCAGTGTGACATGTAATGTGTGCCGGCATATATCCTGTGTCCAGCGTGACATATATCCATTGTCCAGTGTGACAACATATATCCAGTGTCCAGTGTGACGACATATATCCTGTGTCCAGTGTGATGACATATATCCAGTGTCCAGTGTGACGACAATATATCCTGTGTCCAGTGTCACAAGTCACAACATATATCCTGTGTCCAGTGTGACATGTAGGGGGACATTTACCAAAATGGATTCGTAGAAAAAAGGTGTATTCGTAGGGAGAAATACACCTTTTTTTACGAATTTGTATTTTCGGGATTTACAATCCCAAAAATACAACAATTCGTAGTCCTAAAGATGGAACATTCGTATTTGTATTTACAAATACGAATGTCTACACCATCGATAGGATACGACAGAAATCACCATTCAAAAGAATGGTGGTTTCTGATTTACTAAGCAGCCGTACTGATAATACGGCTGCTTAGTGGTGTAAAACACCCACGCAAATACGACAGGAAAATAGAGGCTCCTGCTCTGGGGCTGGTTCCCAAAATACGGGGGACAAAATGACTAGGGGTCCCCCGTATTTTAAGAACCAGCCCCAGGCAAAACCAGCCAGCAGGGTAATGCCACAGCCGGGGGGAGACTTTTTATGCAAGTCCCCCCGGCCAAAGCATTAACCCTACCGACCAGTCAGCCTGGCCAGGGGCCCTGGGGGAGTGGGGACCGCCCCAATAAAGGGGTCCCCCCCCTCCAGGACTTACCTGACCAGGCTGAAGCCTGGTGCTGTCCTCGATGCCCCTGGGCGGTGGGCATTGAGCTGATAGCGGTGTAAAAAATAGAACAAACGATTGTTTTTTACTGTGGCACTACAAGTGCCAGCAAGCCTCCCCAGCAAGCTAGGACTTGGAGAACCACAAGTCCCAGCCTGCTGGGCATTAAAGGGCCCGCTGGGTCTTGTAGTGCCACAGTAAAAAAAATAGTTAAATAAAACACACTGACACCCATTTTAAATAAAAGTTTAATACACACATTACACACATACTGATACTTACCTATCTTGATCCCGTTGGTAGGTCGCTGGCTCCGGTGTCGGCGGCTCCGTGTCGGCGGCTCCGGGGACGGCGTCCTGTCCGAGGATAATCCATGTTGGACCTGTGGAAGGAAATCCTACTCACCCAGGTCCTGCATGGATGGTCTTCTTTCTTCATCTGTCGACATCCAGGTCTTCTGACAGCTGCTGGCGACTTCCAGCAGCTGTCAGCATCTTCCGCGACGCTCCCCGGCTTTCAGAGCCGGAGAGAACCTTCCTCTTCGGTGTCTGGGCTCAGAATGAATTCTGGCCAATCAGGAGCCGCCTAGCCGCCTAGCGGCCAATCAGGAAAGGTCTCCCCCAGGGCCCCTGGCCAGGCTGACTGGTCGGTAGGGTTAATGCTTTGGCCGGGGGGACTTGCATAAAAAGTCTCCCCCCGGCTGTGGCATTACTCTGCTGGCTGGTTTTGCCTGGGGCTGGTTCTTAAAATACGGGGGACCCCTAGTCATTTTGTCCCCCGTATTTTGGGAACCAGCCCCAGAGCAGAAGCCTGGGGCTGGTTGTTAAAAATCAGGGAACCCCTATTTGTCGGGTTCCCTGATTTTTAATTACCGGCTCCAGGCTCTGTCAGCCTGGTGCTGGTTTCGGCTGTGGGGGGGACCCCATGGCGGTTTTTTTTTTTATTATTATTTATTTAATTTTTTTTTACACCTTGCAGCCTGCACGGATCTGACTGATCCGTGCAGACTGCCTACAAATAATTCATATTAGCAGCCGTATATACGACTGCTAATACGAATTCCTACGACATCAGAGGGTTACAAAGCAGTCGTATATGACTGCTTTGTAAATCCCCCTCCGAAACACGACTTTGCATACGACTGAAACAGTCGTATGCAGTCGTAGGGAAAATACTAATACGAAAAACTAGGTTTTTCATATTAGTAAATTTCCCCCGTAATGTGTGCCGGCATATATCCTGTGTCCAGCGTGACATATATCCATTTCCAGTGTGACGACATATATCCTGTGTCCACTGTGACGACATATATCCAGTGTCCAGTGTGACGACATATATCCTGTGTCCAGTGTGACGACATATATCCTGTGTCCAGTGTGACGACATATATCCTGTGTCCAGTGTGACGACATATATCCTGTGTCCAGTGTGACGACATATATCCTGTGTCCAGTGTGACGATATATATCCTGTGTCCAGTGTGACGACACATATCCAGTGTCCAGTGTGACGACATATATCCAGTGTCCACTGTGACAACATATATCCAGTGTCCACTGTGACAACATATATCCTGTGTCCAGTGTGACGACATATATCCAGTGTCCAGTGTGACGACATATATCCAGTGTCCAGTGTGACGACATATATCCTGTGTCCAGTGTGACGACATATATCCTGTGTCCAGTGTGACGACATATATCCTGTGTCCAGTGTGACGACATATATCCAGTGGCCAGTGTGACGACATATATCCTGTGTCCAGTGTGACGACATATATCCTGTGTCTAGTGTGACGACATATATCCAGTGTCCACTGTGACGACATATATCCTGTGTCCAGTGTGACGACATATATCCAGTGTCCACTGTGACGACATATATCCTGTGTCCAGTGTGACGACATATATCCTGTGTCCAGTGTGACGACATATATCCTGTGTCCAGTGTCACGACATATATCCTGTGTCCAGTGTGACGACATATATCCAGTGTCCACTGTGACGACATATATCCAGTGTCCAGTGTGACGACATATATCCTGTGTCCAGTGTGACGACATATATCCATTGTCCAGTGTGACGACATATATCCAGTGTCCAGTGTGACGACATATATCCTGTGTCCACTGTGACGACATATATCCAGTGTCCAGTGTGACGACATATATCCAGTGTCCAGTGTGACGACATATATCCTGTGTCCAGTGTGACATATATCCATTGTCCAGTGTGACGACATATATCCATTGTCCAGTGTGACGACATATATCCAGTGTCCAGTGTGACGACATATATCCTGTGTCCAGTGTGACGACATATATCCTGTGTCCAGTGTGACAACATATACCCAGTGTCCACTGTGACGACATATATCCTGTGTCCAGTGTGACGACATATATCCAGTGTCCACTGTGACGACATATATCCTGTGTCCAGTGTGACGACATATATCCTGTGTCCAGTGTGACGACATATATCCTGTGTCCAGTGTGACGACATATATCCTGTGTCCAGTGTGACGACATATATCCAGTGTCCACTGTGACGACATATTTCCTGTGTCCAGTGTGACGACATATATCCTGTGTCCAGTGTGACATGTAATGTGTGCCGGCATATATCCTGTGTCCAGCATGACATATATCCATTGTCCAGTGTGACGACATATATTCATTGTCCAGTGTGACGACATATATCCAGTGTCCAGTGTGACGACATATATCCTGTGTCCAGTGTGACGACATATATCCTGTGTCCAGTGTGACGACATATATCCTGTGTCCAGTGTGACGACATATATCCTGTGTCCAGTGTGACGACATATATCCTGTGTTCAGTGTGAAGACACATATCCAGTGTCCAGTGTGACGACATATATCCGGTGTCCACTGTGACGACATATATCCTGTGTCCAGTGTGACGACATATATCCAGTGTCCAGTGTGATGACATATATCCAGTGTCCAGTGTGACGACATATATCCTGTGTCCAGTGTGACGACATATATCCTGTGTCCAGTGTGACGACATATATCCTGTGTCCAGTGTGACGACATATATCCAGTGGCCAGTGTGACGACAATATATCCTGTGTCCAGTGTCACAAGTCACAACATATATCCTGTGTCCAGTGTGACATGTAATGTGTGCCGGCATATATCCTGTGTCCAGCGTGACATATATCCATTGTCCAGTGTGACGACATATATCCATTGTCCAGTGTGACGACATATATCCAGTGTCCAGTGTGACGACATATATCCTGTGTCCACTGTGACGACATATATCCAGTGTCCAGTGTGACGACATATATCCTGTGTCCAGTGTGACGACATATATCCATTGTCCAGTGTGACGACATATATCCTGTGTCCAGTGTGACGACATATATCCAGTGTCCACTGTGACGACATATATCCTGTGTCCACTGTGACGACATATATCCAGTGTCCACTGTGATGACATATATCCTGTGTCCAGTGTGACGACATATATCCTGTGTCCAGTGTGACGACATATATCCTGTGTCCAGTGTGACGACATATATCCTGTGTCCACTGTGACGACATATATCCTGTGTCCAGTGTGACGACATATATCCAGTGTCCAGTGTGACGACATATATCCAGTGTAACGGGCTGTGCCCAGGGGCAGTGTCCAGTGACCAGGGGCAGTGTCCAGTGTCACAGGCTGTGTCCAGTGTAAAAAATCAGAAAAATAAATAAAAGTATTTTTTTTAAAAACCAAATTTTTGGAGGATGATGGAGGAGGAAATAGTGGGAGATCAGCAACCTGATAGAACTTCTAAAGCTGCTACCACCAGTCAGATTCATGATGGCAAGGCGGATGGTCAAAGGCCTAGAGGCCATGTAAAAGCAAAGCAGAAATCTCATTTTACAATGGTCCATAAAAAAAAAATTAAGTCACGTGCGGAGAAAAATAAAATTGGCAATATGCCGTTCACCACACGCAGTGGGAAGGAAAGGCTACGGCCTTGGTCTTTGTTTCTGACTGATGGTACAGCGTCTCAGAAGAATGATGGTAGCCCTTCTGCTACTACAAAAAAAAGAATGAAAGTTTTTAAGACAAAGGCGAGTTCACAAATGTCACAAATCCCAGAGGAGAGTCTAAGTGTGTCCGCGGATGCCATATGTGAGCCGGACCTTTCAAATACTGTTTGTGAAGAGGAGGTTCATTCCACCATTTGCATGCCCTCTGCAAGTGTGTGCAAGAGCATCCCCAGTCAAGATTTTGACCTGGTTATTGAGGATGCTTCTGAGGAATTGGATGTGGATTCTGTTGGTGAAGCTGGCACATAGAGGGATGCAGATGATGACGATGTTGAGGATGATGTTGTTTGTTTTAAGGCACCGACGGAGACAGTTGTTGTCCGGGGTGTGGAAAAGCCCATTGTCATGCCAGGGCAAAAGACCAAAAAATCCACCTCGTATGTATGGAATTATTTCTACCCAAATCCGGACAACAACTGTCAAGCCGTGTGTAGCGTTTGCAAAGCTATTGTAAGTAGAGGTAAGGACGTGCAGCACCTTGGGACCTCCTCACTGTTACGTCATTTGCAGCGCATTCATCAGAAGTTTTTGTCAAAAGAAACTGTGAACAAACATGTAGCAGCCCGCCCAGCGTCACCGCCCTGCTCCCCTTTCTTTGTTAAATCCAAGGTCCTGCAATCTCCTCAAACAACTGCATCATCCCCATCCTCAGAGATTATGGGATTGGGAAGTAGTCCTGCACCCAATGTCATGATCCTGACTGAAACCTCTCCTATCCTGGATTCCTCAGAAGCATCCTTATCAGGTACACCTGTTGCTTCTGCTGCTACTGCTGCTGGTGCTGCTGCTGCTTCCAGGAAGGGGACCAGGAATGCTAGTCCTGATCACTTAGCCAAGCAACTGACTGTAAGTCAATCCTTTGAAAGGGGGATGAAGTATGCCAGCAGTCACCCCGTTGCACAGCGTATTACTGACGCCATAACAACTATGTTGGTAATAGACGTGCGTCCAGTATCCGCAATTAATTCTGTGGGTTTTACCCAGTTGCTAGAGATCCTATGTCCCCGTTACCAAATTCCATCTAGGTTCCACTTCTTAAGGAAGGCAATACCCAGACTGTACACGGACATTAAAAAAAGCGTTGTTACTGTCCTTAAAAATGCCTCTGTACCCACTGTCCACTTAACCACGGATATGTGGACAAGCGGAACAGGGCAAACAAAAGACTACATGTCTGTGACTGCTCACTGGGTGGATGTATTGCCTTCAGCAGCAGCACCAACAGCAGCAGCAGCAACATCATCTTCCATTGCTATTCAGAGGCAGGCTACACTGTGTATCACCGGTTTCAGTAAAAGGCACACAGCGGAAAACCTCCTAGAAAAACTACGGGAAGTCATTGCGCAATGGCTTACCCCACTTGGACTCTCCTCGGGATTTGTGGTATCCGACAATGCCACCAATATTGTGAGTGCATTACATGTGGGCGAATTCCAACATGTCCCATGTTTTGCTCACACAGTAAATTTGGTGGTGCACCATTTCTTGAAAAAGGACAGGGGTGTTCAAGAGATGTTGTCAGTTGTTCGGAAAATTTGTGGACATTTTCGTCATTCTGCAAGTGCGTGCAGGAGATTGCAAGACTTGCAAGAAAAGCTAAATTTGCCCTGCCATCAGCTGAAGCAAGAGGTGGTCACGAGGTGGAATTCCACCCTCTATATGCTTCAGCGGATGGAGGAGCAGCAAAAGGCCATCCAAACCTACACCTCGACCTATGACATAGGGAGAGGAACGGGAATGCACCTGAGTCAAGCTCAGTGGAGAATAATTTCCGTGGTGTGCAAGATCCTGCAGCCCTTTGAGGGTGCTACACGCGAAGTTAGTTCTGACACTGCCAGCTTGAGCCAGGTCATTCCCTTGATAGGCCTTTTGCAAAAGCAGTTGGCGAAATTGAAGGAGGAGTTGAAGCACAGTGAATCTGCTAAATATGTAGGACTAGTGGATCACGCTATTAGTTCACTTAGCAAGGATCCAAGGGTCGTCGATCTCTTACAATTAGATCATTATATTTTGGCGACAATACTGGATCCTAGGTTTAAGTCTTACATTGTGTCTTTGTTACCAATGGGAACAAATCTGCAGAGGTGCAAAGACCTCTTGCTCCAAAATTTGTCAGCTGAAGCGGAAAGTGGCAGGCACACAACTTCTCCTTCAATTTCTACCACTGGGGTTGCGAGGAAAAAGCTAAATTTTCCTAGGAGACCCACTGCTATTCAGTCCGGAAATATATTTGACATCTGGTCCGGACTGAAGGAGCTTCCTAGCATAATGGACATGTCGACTGCTACTGACTATGATGCTATCACAATTGAAAGAATGGTGGATGACAACTTTGCCGATAGCATCGATATAGGTATGTCAGATTGTCCATTCCATTATTGGCAAAAAAAAAAAGGCAATGTGGCATCCTTTGCACAAACTGGCTTTGCTTTATTTAAGTTGTCCACCCTCCAGTGTATATTCTGAGAGAGTCTTCAGCGCAGCTGGGAACCTTGTAAGCGATCGGCGTAGGAGGTTACTTCCACAAAACGTGGAGAAGATGATGTTCAGAAAAATGAATTTCAAATTCCACGAACTTGACCTCCTTCACCAGCACTTACATCCTCCTAATACACACAGTCCTCCTGTATTGGTTGATTCCAGCGACGACGAATTATTTGTGTGTGAAGAAGAGGATGAGGCTGAGGAATCTGATGCTGAGGATGACATCTTGTAAAGCCAGTTTGTGCAATGCCCATTGCCATTTATTTTTCGTGGGGGCCCAAACAAACCAATCATTTCAGCCACAGTTGACAGTCCCTGCCGCTGAAGTCCCTGTCGCTGAAATGATTGGTTTGTTAAACTGTGCATGTCCTGTATACAACATAAGGGTGGGAGGGCCCAAGGACAATGTCATCTTGCACCTCTTTCTGCGTCGTTTTGTTGGCTGTTGTAGCGTCCTAATTTTTTTACCTCTTTGATGGATGAATGTTGGGGAGATGGGTGATTTCTCTCTCCACATCATCTATTATGGATGAAAATATGTCCTCATGGACATCCATGGTCTCATCCATTCCTATCGTACTTCTTTTTTGGATGGGATGTCCTGGATGGATGGCTGGGTGGGAGGGCCCCAGCAAATCTTTTTCTTGCACCTCTTTCTGCGTCATTTGTTGGCTCTTTGTAGCGTCATAAATTTTTAAATCTTTGATGGATGAATGGTGGGGAGATGGGTGATTTCTTTCTCCACATCATCCATTATGGATGAAAATATGTCCTCATGGACATCCATGGTCTCATCCATTCCTATCGTACTTCTTTTTTGGATGGGATGTCCAGGATGGATGGCTGGGTGGGAGGGCCCCAGCAAATCTTTTTCTTGCACCTCTTTCTGCATCATTTGTTGGCTGTTTGTAGCGTCCTGATTTTTTACCTCTTTGATGGATGAATGGTGGGGAGATGGGTGATTTCTTTCTCCACATCATCCATTATGGATGAAAATATGTCCTCATGGACATCCATGGTCTCATCCATTCCTATCGTACTTCTTTTTTGGATGGGATGTCCCGGATGGATGGCTGGGTGGGAGGGCCCCAGCAAATCTTTTTCTTGCACCTCTTTCTGCGTCATTTGTTGGCTCTTTGTAGCGTCATACATTTTTAAATCTTTGATGGATGAATGGTGGGGAGGTGGGTGGTTTCTCTCTCCACATCATCCGTTATGGATGAAAATATGTCCTCATGGGCATCCATGGTCTTATCCCTTCCTATCGTACTTCTTTTTGGATGGGATGTCCCGGATGGATGGATGGCTGGGTGGCAGGGCCCCAGCAAATCTTTTTCTTGCACCTCTTTCTGCATCATTTGTTGGCTCTTTGTAGCGTCATAAATTTTTAAATCTTTGATGGATGAATGGTGGGGAGGTGGGTGGTTTCTCTCTCCACATCATCCATTATGGATGAAAATATGTCCTCATGGACATCCATGGTCTTATCCCTTCCTATCGTACTTCTTTTTGGATGGGATGTCCCGGATGGATGGATGGATGGGTGGCAGGGCCCCAGCAAATCTTTTTCTTGCACCTCTTTCTGCATCATTTGTTGGCTGTTTGTAGCGTCATAAATTTTTAAATCTTTGATGGATGAATGGTGGGGAGGTGGGTGGTTTCTCTCTCCACATCATCCATTATGGATGAAAATATGTCCTCATGGACATCCATGGTCTTATCCCTTCCTATCGTACTTCTTTTTGGATGGGATGTCCCGGATGGATGGCTGGGTGGCAGGGCCCCAGCAAATCTTTTTCTTGCACCTCTTTCTGCGTCATTTGTTGGCTCTTTGTAGCGTCATAAATTTTTAAATCTTTGATGGATGAATGGTGGGGAGGTGGGTGGTTTCTCTCTCCACATCATCCATTATGGATGAAAATATGTCCTCATGGACATCCATGGTCTTATCCCTTCCTATCGTACTTCTTTTTGGATGGGATGTCCCGGATGGATGGATGGCTGGGTGGCAGGGCCCCAGCAAATCTTTCTTGCACCTCTTTCTGCGTCATTTGTTGGCTCTTTGTAGCGTCATAAATTTTTAAATCTATGATGGATGAATGGTGGGGAGATGGGTGATTCGCTCTCCACCCCATCCATAATGGATGAAAACATGTCCTCAGGGACATCCATGGTCTTATCCATTCCTAGACTGAGTGCGTGGCTTCGGGAGGAACACATGTGATTTGGTGAAGTGGTGAGGGAGGTAAGGGAAAACACACCTAGCCAGCCAGCTCAAACAAATTAACCTTGGCGGTGAATTGGGTGACAGATGTCGCAGACAAATTGACCCTACTACCTAGATAGCGGTCTATAAGGGTAGACTATATAGGGATCTCCTAACCTGGGGTCCTAGAGAGGTGGAGGCCACCAATTACCCCACCCCTGCCACCAATTACCCCACCCCCTCCACCCATTAGGTGATGGATGAGGAGGCAACTGGTAATGCTCCCAGCGTTCAGAAACCACGTGACCTCACGCCAGATAGGGGTCTTGTTAGATATTAAACTGATCTAATCAGATACTACCTTGCAGACTAAATAAGTGCTGCACAAAACGCCCACTGCTCCTTGGCTGAACATGAGGAAGAGTGCACAATCAAGCCAAACAGGGGTTTTGGTACTTGATTGGATCTTCTACCAGAGGAGCGCAGCTACTAGTATAGCTTTGAACGAAGATCGGTCCTTCTCTATTGGGGAAGAATATATGTCATCAGTGACATCCAGAGTATTTATCCTCCTTTTGGGATAGTATGGATGGATTGAGAAATGTTTGGGGAAGAAGTCCCAACAACTGCTGATGGTCAGCGTACTAGACCAAGTGCGTGGCTTCGGGAGGAACACATGTAATGTGGTGAAGTGGTGAGGGAGGAAATGGAACGCACGCATAGCCAGTCTGATCAAGTTTGATAAGGAGGTAACTTCACAAACCACGTGACCTCACGCCAGATAGGGGTCTTGTTAGATATTAAACTGATCCAATCAGATACTACCTTGCAGACACAGTCAATGCTGCACCAAACACCCACTGCTCCTTGGCTGCACATGCCAAACTGCAAAATCAATCCACATTGGGCTCTTGGTACTTGTGTGGAGGTTCTAACAGAGGAGCGCAGCTACAAGGGGGGGGGGGTTATTAAACTGCCACCCTGTCTGCCCCTGTAGTGCTGCTCTGCTTCCAACATGTGCCAGGTTGGATGTGTAAGGTCCACATGTATGTGATGCCCACTGCTGTCGCCTAGCTTAGTCATCCAGCTACCTCGGGATAACCTTATGGCCCTACTACAGTATATGAAAACGATTTTGTGAGCTGTGAAGTGATCAAAATTGTCTAGAAATGAGTGGAAACTAATGTTATTGAGCTTAATAACACTTTAGGGGCAAAAACAGGCCCGAAAACTATTATTTTAGCAATTTTTAGCATTTTTCCAAAAAAATCCAGATCCAAAACCAAAACCCGCAAGGGTGGTTTTGCCAAAACCAATCCAGATCCAAAACACGAAGGGAGATCCAGATCCAAAACCAAAACCCGAAAAAGTGGCCGCCGCACATCTCTAATATATATATATATATATATATATATATATATATATATATATATACAACCCAATAGTGTTATTAAGCGCCCATATACAATTTATCAATACAATTTGAAATGTCTTTCCACTCAATGTAGAATTAACATCCACCAGGACTTCATTCAAATAAAAAACATTTATTAAAAATTATAAAAAGGTCATACACTTGGAAGATTTTTCTTGGAATAGCGATCAAACCAATAACCCAACGCGTTTCGTCCCTTTATGAGACTTCATCAGGGGTTAGACATAAATCTTTTTTCAGCAATAAAAAATGTTTTTAATTGGTACGGAAATTTGAATGATTTATTCACGCTGGATCTTCTAAAGGTAAATTACTACTGTAGTACTTGTTCCTTAATTAGAAGATTTTTTTAGAAATATATGATCCGTCTTTATTTAGATCATGTAGCTGGACCGTATATGTGCAACAAATGTGATTAATAGATTTTAATAAGGGAGTGACCCTCCAGATTGATGGATCTTATTGATCTGGATCAGGGTGGCCATTTCTGGAAAATCCCCTACTAGACCAACCTCCAACAAAGGACTACTTTTTATACTTTAGGGTTTGAGCCAATGCTGTAAATTGGTATTGAGGTATTAATTCCCAAACCTCAAAATAAATGGTGCAGACACCTTCTAATTAAAATGGAGGTGGATTAAATAAAAGGTCCCCTCAGTATCGCCTGTGCATGTGTGCTCTCCAAGAACCAAAGGGCAATGGGGGTGCCAACATCCAGGTAGTTAGTATACTGCCGGTGGGGGGCTGGTGTGGGAAATGTTGCACCACTCCTAGCGGCTTGTCAAATATCAGTCTTCAGGATATATATATATTTGCACATTCCAGGACTGGTAAAATGATCAATATTAGACATACGCTAACGTGCAATAAGAAATTTACAGTATACTAGATAGTTTGCCCATGTGGTCTTTCGTATATTGGTAAAACCGAGCGGCCATTCAAAGAAAGGATGGCCGCCCACAAGGCCGCCATCAGAAAAGCTTTGGTGAGTGGCATGAGTGACCAGCCGGTCGCACGTCATTTTGTAGCGTTATAACATAATCTGTCTACCATCCGTTACAGGATGATAGACCATGTCCCCAGTTCTATCAGGGGGGGGGGGGGGTAAGCGCGGCCTCCAGCTGTTAAGATGTGAGGTGCGGTGGATACAGAGATTGTGAACGATAGTGGCCCATGGGTTAAATTAACTATCTGGTATGTCTGCGTTCTTATAAGTGTTTCTCATGATCATGAAAAGTTGTATTTTGATTGTAGTAGCTGGTGTTTTTTTTATGATGGTATGCTGTATCTAACCGCTTATGTAATTTGTGATGTTGTTAGTTGTTTGTAATTGTTTTTAACATTGTGGCAGCCTTGTCACTCGTTGCTATGGTGATGGGGTAAACTGAGTGATTTATTTATTATTTATTTATTAGCAGTTTCTTATATAGCGCACACAGATTCCGCAGCGCTTTACAGAGAATATTTGACCATTCACATCAGTCCCTGCCCCAGTGGAGCTTACAATCTATATTCCCTACCACATGTACATGAGTGATGCACAGGACTGCTCGCCGCGTGGTTGGAGAGCGTGTGATGTCACTGCCTAGTGCCTCCCAAACGGGTGCGTGGTGCCGCCAGTCTCGGCATCCTGCATTTGGTAAGCTATTTACGGTAATTATGGTGTATTGTGTGTTTGATGCCTGATGACAATATGTAAAGCATAATTTTTGTTTGGTTTTCCTGTGATCAAAGCGCATGAATTATGAAGATGCAGCCTGCTGTATTACCATGGGGGGGATACCTTCCCCCTGGAGAATAAATTTTGGTAAATGGAAATATGGTACAGCTTGGCGCAGGTTCATAAACAAAATGTGAGTTGTTTAAGTTTTAAAACATTTATTGACAAAGATATACTTTAAAATTCATACATACAAAGTGCACATGGACATTGAAGTTCAAAACCGGGTGGTATGCTTTACACACAAAGATAAAAAGAATACCTCACCCTGATGTTTGGTTGCGGTGGGCTATAACTTATGCGATAAGCTCTGTGGCACCACCGCAGATGGTTTGGGGTGAAGGTCCCGGTGAGAAAAGTGCAAGTGCGTCCTTTTCAGAAAAGTGTCCAAGTGCCAAAGATAGGTGCAAATCCACCAGCGTAATGCAGCAATGCGTTTCGGGGAGTAATCCCCTTCTTCAGGCTGTATATCCAGCCTGAAGAAGGGGATTACTCCCCGAAACGCGTTTCTGCATACCACCACCATCAGCCCCCCCCCCCCCAGTACTGGACAACCCTGCCCCTAGTGCACAACCCCCCTTAACAGCCTAATGGTTACCCCATGGTAAATTAACCCGAACTGTCCACCCACAGTTTAACTTTGTCCCTAGTGCGTAACCCTAATGAACCCCTCCCCTCCCCCCCCACAGCCTGACCTAAGTAGCATTACGTGTGTGGTATAGTATGTAATGGGTATCACAATGTGTCATGTGTGGCCTTATGTGTTCTGGGCATTACGGTGTATGACATAAAATGTAGTAGCCATTACAGCTTGCAGAATAATGTGTAACGAACATTATGAAGTGCAATATAATGTGTAACGGACATTGGAGCATTTGCTATGTGTAACGGGCATCACGGCATGGGGGGGGGTCGGCAGGGGGTCAGCGCAGGGCGGAGGGGGTCCATGCGGGGCAGCGGGGGTATTGGTAAGAAGCCCATAGGCTTCTATGGGGTATCGCCAGCTTTTGTTATTTCACAACTGCAAATGTGCAATAAGCACTTTGCCGGATACCGCACACATAATTATCACACTGGCTGTCGGGCATGACTCTGCCTCCTCCTCCCTGCATCTGGAAGGGGATGTAGGGGCTAGGGAGGAGGAGGAGGCCATTGGTCCACCCAGCACAGCATTGTGCTGCCCGGACAAAAGTGAGGGGGGTCGGCAGGGGGTTGTCGCGGGGCGCCGGGGCTCGCGGTCAGAAGCCCATAGGCTTCTATGAGGTATCGCCAGCTTTTGCTGGTGATACAAACACCCCCACCCCAGGCCCGGAGACAGGGGGGTCAAGGGGCACAGCCATCCTGGGCGCCGATGACCTGAGGGGCCCCAAGGCCTGCCAGTCCCCCACTCAGCTGTCACTCAGATGGAGTCTCCCCTACCGTGGTTCCCTTCCCCTCCCTCATATGACCTGCGGAGCGGGCTGTGGCAAGCCTCGGATTAGAAGCCGCAGCCCTCAGCATCTCTCTCCCTCTCAGTGCCGCTGCCTGCACGCAAGCACTCTTGGAGAAGGGGGCGGAGCAACACAGAACTTGAAGGGGTGGAACTACATGGGTCCCAGAAGGGGTGGTGCTACAAAGTAACAGACCTACTGTGCTGCATGTACTAATCCTGGGAGAGGAATAAATGAATAAATGAAGTTGCTGCCAAGTCAGGGCCACCCACAGAGAGAATGCACTGTGAGTGCTTCTTATGTTACAGTAAGTGCTTTGTATGTATATTTAGGGTGCAGAATACAAGGGAAGGATTAGGCTTCAGGAGTAGGGAGGGTTATGGATCAGTCAGTGTGATGGAGCGCATTACTGTGTTATAGAACGCATGCCGCAGGGTGAGGGAGTGCATGGATGTGAAAGAGCGCAGGGCAAGGGAGCGCATTGGTGTTACAGTATAATGCGCAGGTCGCGGGGTAAGGCAGTGCGACAGTGTGATAGAGCCCAAGCCTTGGGGTGAAGGAGGGCATCAATGGTAAAGAACGCAGGTCGGAGTGTGTACTGGACACAATGTTCCAGCAAAAATGGGGGTTGATAGCGTTTGAGGGCGTAGGGCCCCCCAGATATATCAGTGTATGGGGCCCTAAAAATTCCAGCAAAAAACCAGCGCGAGGGGTTTCCTGCATATGAAAATGTGGGGAAAACCCCGGTAACAGAGTTTTTAATGCATTTTTCGGTTTAGCGCATTCTGCCCATGGACAATTATATGTTGCGTGTTCTAGAGTCTGCAAACCAGACAATCTCAATATCTGCACAGACAATGGAACAACAACAAATATTGTATACCCACAAGCATTGTAAAATTGAACATATCACAAACGTGCACTTTTTCTTTGTTTTCCATTTAACCAGACTGAGCCACAGCAACAAGTGGCCGGGTACAGCTAGTTCATATATAAAATAATGTTACAGACTACTACTGTATATGATATTTAGTTTTCTGCTTTAAGTACTACAATATAGTGTGATTCTTTTTGTACCAATAAAAAAATAAAATGGCAAACTCAATTCTCATATTCTAACCCCATAAATGTCATCGACAATGCCTAGCAAACCATGTTGCTAGAACCTGCCTAAATGTTTTTTATCTTAATAAATAAACGACTGTGTGGTATTATTTTGCAGCCTACGCAGAAGTCAATAAGTAAAAGCTTCAATAAAGCGGAAGAGGAATTGGGCATCCATTCAACAAGATGGTTAATATGACATTTAATTGCACAATGAATGGAGCTGTTTGTAGATGTTACAAGTTCACAGGATGTTTTTGTGCTGTTTACTGCTACCTGCAGGAAGGAAATTATGTACAGTATGTTGTACTTTTCACCTTGTCACCTCAATCTACCAGTTCTTAAGAGTGAAGATGTTTTTCTGGGGAGTCTGAGAGAACTATGGTACTTAGGGCCTTATTCTAGCTCACTCTTGGAGGCAAATTCCTTCTCAAATGGACAAAACCATGTGCACTGCAGGGTGGCAGATGTAACATGTGCAGATATTAGATTTGGGTGTTTTTTTCCTTCAAAGTGAGATCTTTATTGCAGTGTAGAAATAAAGCAGTCAGTTAGTATCCCTGCACCGAAACAAAATAACTCACCCAAATCTAAATCTATCTGCACCTGTTACATCTGCCCCACTTCAGTGCACATGGTTTTGTCCATCTGAGAAGGAATTTGCCTCTAAGAGTCAACTAGAATAAGGCCCTAAGAGAGACATTTTTGATGGTATCTCTATTTTGATCTGTGCTATCCTGCATTCCCATGTGATCTCTTATGGACAGCTTTAGTATAGCATACCTCCCAACAGTCCCGATTACAGCGGAACAGTCCCGATTATCAGGGCCTGTCCCGCTGTCCCTCCCGCGGCCGGCAGTGTCCCGCGGTGAGGGGGGCTGTTGGGAGTCCCCCCTGTCTGCTGCTAAGTAGCAGGAAATAAACGCTGTGTGCATGCGCACAGCGTCTATTCCCGCAGCCAGGGGGCTGGGGGCATGGCTATAGGCCACGCCCCTGGAGTATAGGCCACACCCCTCTGAAATTTTCAGTGCGCCAACAGCGCGCAGCAGCTACGTTGGTGGTATGGTATAGTATGGTGTAGTAAAAAAATTGTTTGGAACAGCAGAAGGAGGGGAGGAAGTTAGGTTCATGTAGCAGATTACAGTTTGATAAGTCATCTATTCAACTGTATATGATATTGTTATGGGTATAGGAGAAAGGAGGAACTCTGACTGGAGAAGCCTTTGTGAGAAAGGAAAGATGTGCATGAAACAAAGTTCTGCCCAGTGTTTTATGGGTGTGCCCACAAAAATAGTGGGCGCACCCATGGAATTGCTGGGCTTGGCCCTGCCTGTTTGGTGTGGGCAGATGGCGTCACATGATTACAGCGCCCGTCCCCGTTTCGCCCATCACCGTGTAGGATTAAAGTAAGTCCAGGTCTTTCTTTTTTCTACGGTGAGAGGAGAAATCATTTGTTGGTCCATAACATCAAATGATTTCTCCTTTGTGCGGACGCATGCGAGCCGATGTGTGAATGTAAACATCTGCTAGCATCATGTCACGAGGATTGAGGCGGCGAGGGGGCATACAGTCGGCAGGCTGTACGGAAACAGATGGGTCATTTAAACACCCATTCTCTACAACTTCTGATTCTCTGACAGATGCTTGGGCGCCCACGGTGCACAAACCTTGCCATAACCCAGCTTGTTGTGGATAACGAAAGGAAAAGGGAAAAGGTTTGAGCAGCACTAAATAAAATAAGTGGTTAATAGGTGTATATTTACAGAAAAATAAGCATAAAAAATCAGATTGGTTAGATCTATCACAGAAATTTAATATTTATTCTAAAAAAAGAACATACAGACAGAATGTATGGATGTATTAAAAACAATTTTTAAAAGTGGAATCTGTATTCTCACCAAACCAAACCATGGGGGTGGATTTGACCAGGAGAGTCCCAAACGTCCAAACGGAGCAACAGTGGTGTCCCCAAATTGGCAATATGGAGGGAGGACAAGATGTAACTTCCAGGAGTGGCCCAGGATGGCACAAATCACCAACTCCTACCGCTGGATGGCATGAAGCAGGGGTTGGTGTCCTCAACCTCTACTTTAATTGCAGGAAAATTGTAATCCGAATGGAAGGGGGGTCCGGATGGTGTTTGGTGGGTCTGCAATCCCAGAATCTTTTTTCTGTGGATGATGGTTTGGAAGTGATAGGAATATTAGGGATATATTGTGGATAACGTGATGCATAGTTCCATTGCTTATCACCAGGGCAGCAGCAATTTCACGTGTGTTGATTTGACGATTCTGATGAATGAGATCCTTCACAGTCAAAATTGTGGCAGGGTTTGTGACCATGTGCACCTGCCCGGGCCATGGCAAGTCCTTGATCCTTTGCGCCCCACCTCATAAAGCTGACACCGCTGGAATATGGTGCTCCGTGTGAGATACTGCTCTTCGTACACCGCATTCATCCTGCGACAAATTTCTGAAGCGTGCTCGTCTTCTGCGCAAAGAAATTGGATGACAGCTCTTTGGGCTGATCTGGAGGAATCATCATGCATCCGACCACGCAAAACAACATTCCAGGAATGAAGAAACTGAGGCGAAGCTGTTTACTACACATGCCACACTATCGATTGGCAAACACATTAAGCCACTGCGATTAGATACGATGCTGCTGCAGCAACAGTCTCCTTTTCATTTGGGAACACTCTGGACCTTATTCTGCTCCACAGGCAATGCTGCGAAATTCGCAGTGTTGCATGTGAATGAGACACTGCTGGCACGGCTGCTTGCCCCCTCGCTTTCCGAGTTGCCTGCAGGGCTGTGAATGAATGTTTGCATAACCATCCATTCGCAGCCTTGGTGCGGGGCAAAATCATTCGAGGGTCGGCGAAGGTACATGCAAAACTAAGGTACTCTCTGGTGTCTTACTTTTGTGTCTTCCCTGCAAAGGACATCCGGTGACGTCAGCTGACCGCCCCTGGGAACCTGCGTCACAGCGCATGGGAACACTGGGCATGCCAATAAACGTTGGCATGGGCGCAGACCATCACCGGTGCCCCATGCCCGCATTGCTAGGTGCGAACGGGGCAGTGAACTAGCAGTTCACCATGCCCACTTGCATCCAGGGTCTACATATGTGCATAAATGCACATGCAAATGATCAGACTCAAAACATATCTCTCCCCCGTGCGAACAATGTTTTGTGTCTGAGCATGCGCATGAAATCAGAATATGGCCCTTTACTGTATATATGATGATCATTTCAGGTATACAATTTGTGTTTGTGTGTGCCCCTCAATTGGAATATGTTTTCCTGTGGGTTGTAGAGGTAGAGCCTTTATTTGGGGGGGGGGGGGAGATGTAACAGGTGCAGAGAGATTTAGATTTGGGTTACTTCAAACTGATATCTATATTGCAGTGTAAAAATAAAGCAGCCAGTATTTACCCTGCACAGAAACAAAATAACCCACCAGGATCTAATTATCTCTGCACATGTTACATCTGCCCCCTGCAGTGCAGCATGGTTTTGTTCATTTGAGAAGGAATTTTCCTTTGCGAGTGAACCAGAATGATGGCCATATTTCACACTTGTGGCCTTCAGGGTTGCCAAGATTGGAACTGGCCTGGGTATGGTGCATGTGCGTGTGTGTGTTCTGAATGTCAACATGGATACTGTTTAAGTGTACCGCTTCCCCTCACATGGCTCGCTGCACTCGCCACATTATAATAATCTAATTCTATGCCCACTTGGATGGTAAAGTATCCACCAAGTCGGTCTAAAAAACAAAACATGAAAAACTTGCGATGACTTTTTCAGTGTCCGACCTTTTGCTTGTGTTGACCTTCTGTCAATGTTGACCTAGGGTATGTTGACCATTTATAGGTGTTGACCTAGTCACTGTCGACCATTATAGGTCGACCTAGTGACTGTCCACCTAGACATTGTCGACCCGGGGACCGGATACCCATCCATCCTTCCCAAGTCCGGGTACTCAATCTCCCCCTCTTTCGGCCAACCTGATGGGACTGCAAGAGTCATGTGTGTGCTGGCATACATAGACGTAGCTAAACATTTTATTTATTTGTATTTATTAACATTTTCTTATATAGCGCATACCTATTCCGCAGCGCTTTACAGAGTATAGTTGAGCATTCAAGTGGAGCTTATACTCTATTTTCCCAACCACATGTACACACGCACACAGACATTCTAGGGTTAATTTTGTTGGAAGCCAATTGGCCTACCAGTATATTTTTGGATTGTGGGAGGAAACCAGAGTACCCGGAGTAAATCCAAGCAAACACGGGGAGAATATACAAACTCCGCACAGTTACGGCCATGGTGGGATAGAACCCATGACCTCACTGCTGTGAGGCAGTAATGCTAACCATTACATTTTCAATCTACAAACTACAGTATATTGCACTGCCCCACCTTCAGTACAATAAAGTTTCACCAAGGTGCCCAAATACTTGCAAATACTTACCTTAGTTATTTCCAACTCAGAATCAGCCCCTGTATACCTAGTCTACTCGCTATGAATGCTCAATGTGGCTTCATTCACTGTCCGTGTGGTGCTGCTCCTTTCTAGCCTGAAGTATGAGTGTCGCCTAGACCAAGAGCATCAGATGTGTAGAATTTGTGATAAATTCCTGTTGACAACATAAATGATGTCACCTTCCAGGAGTTACTGTATCTAGTCAATCCATATTTTGAAAGCAAGACACCTTTTCAATGAAAGCTACTCAAGCAAACGAGATACTGGTGGCAACTCTATGCTTCCCGCATACAAGAAAGTCACTGGCTGATCTTAAATTTGGCTCCCAAATAACACCACTGTCATGAACCTGACTTATTTCATGTTTTCCTGCTCAGTTTTGTTCCACAGTTTTCAGAGTTTCTCACAGCCTTGATTGAAATCCATGCTGCTATGCTTTCAAAGTGAGACCACGTGCTACTACATCACTCCCCTGGTTTATTGCACACCTGTTGGAATACCTGATTGCTGCAGTAACAATAACCGCAGTGCTATTTGTGTTCTTGTCTGCATACTGGGTGCCACCATGTTGGAGACCATCAGCCGATTACCAGCAACCAATGGCCAGCCAGAGGATATTTCTAATCCAATCAGAGTGCAATGGTACCTATAAAGCCTGTACATCGTCGCTTTTCCTCAAGTACACATGCAGTGTGTGCTACCTTTGTCTCTCTCTGCTTGAGGTTTAGCTATTCCAGTTCTAGTCTGGTACAAGCAAGTTCTGGTCAAGGCAAATTTCTCATTATTTCTTTTAGGTGGTTTGTCGATATTTGATCTAAAACAATTAGTAATTCAGGCACTTATACCTTTAAGAATATTTTAGTCAATAAAAGCTTAAATTATCTAAACTGCAGTGACCCGGTTGTGCCCTTTTCAAAAAAATATTTAATTGGTTCTGCACCACCAATATAACCTTTTAAATGCACATATGGCTGAAATAAATATCACCACATTAGATATTACTACTCATTAGCGTTTTAAAACTTCATTATAAAGAACTTGACTTCACCAACAATAAAACAAATAGACATATGATGCCAACAACACATAAAAATATATAAGTTAAAACTAGATATAAAAAGCATTGGGGGAAATTTACTAAGGCAAATACGCCTTAAAAAATTGTATTTGCATAGCAAAATACTAATTTTTTTAGGCGTATTTGTATTTTTGGCATTTACTATGCCAAAAATACACATATTAGTATTCGTATTTATGGCACATTTAAATTTGTATTTACAAATACAAATGTATAAGCCATTCGGAAATACGAATAGGAATCACCATTCAAAAGAATGGTGATTCCTAATTTACTAATTAAAATACGGCTGCTAATTATCAGCAAACTGACGATAATTGCTGGCCCAATACGCCAGGAAAATAGACTTCAATTTCCTGGCGTACAGAAGGAGCCGGGCTCCCTCTTGCTGGCGAATCGCCAGACTGTCACCTCTGGCGATCCGCCAGCAGCCCGGCTCTCCATCTGACTGACGCACGCGCATCTCAGTTTCCATGCGGCGGGGCGACACTTCAGGGAGACGGACAGGGTTAAGGGGGGGGGGGGCGGGGAGGCGGTGCTGGTTACGGCCATGGGGGGGGGGAACCCCAAAAAGTTTTTTTTTTTTTTACTCATACTGAAGCCTGCATGGATCTGACTGATCCTTGCAGGCTGCCAATAAGAATTTGTATTTAAAAATACGAATTTGTATTTTAAAATACGAATTCGTATTGGAAAATATCCGAATCAGTACACCATCGCATAATACGCATCAGTCAAATATGACTGATTAGTAAATTATCCTCCGGAATACAAATGAAAATACGACTACACCAGTCGTATTCATTCGTATTCATTCGTATTAAGAATACGAATACGATTTCTCGTATTCGTATTGCACTTTTACTTGTCATTACTGGCCGCAAACTGCACTGGAGAATATTACACTGTCAAAACACAGAGTAAAGGCAGTATAAACTTAGTCAGCAGGTAACTTCAGGGGGGATATATAGATAGAAAGATTGCTCCCGATGCTCAGCACCATTGATCACATGCCAACCACAGGGATCCCCTAGCTAGAGGGGGGCCCAGGGATACAGACCCCCTTTGCCCACCCTTTAATCCGGCCCTGGTGGCAGCCCCTTAAAAAATGGCCGCCACCTTGGAGGAGACAGACATTAGAGGTTGTGCCGGGCTTGTGTATTTATTTTATACAAATTTACATGGCACTTAGTGAAAAGCATTGTACAGACAAAGGCCAGTATCCAATTGTTGGTGTTAATTCAAAATAGCCCAATAGAATATTGACCTGTTTCTGGCAATAAGACACTGGATCCAGACCTGTGCAAAAACAGGTCTTGAGTGGCTGCTTATCACAGATTATTCCTCGGGTGCCCATTAACTGTGGGTTATCCGGACTAATTGGATAGCCCCGGCCAAATCCATTAGTTGTGGTAAATAACTGCAGCTAATTGAATATCGGGCATGGGGCTTCATGCATAATGGTGGCTAAGTTGAGAAAATGAAATCTGGTCGATTATCAAATGACTGCATGTGCGCATCGTTCAGCATTGCGTATTTGGAAATTATTCTGCATAATTTCTGCTTCAATGCAATCACAATTTCATTGACAGGAAGAGAGGGTTTAGGGGAGGAAACATGACATTTTGTGGGTATATTTGTCCAAACGCAGGAGTGCAAAGGGCGTCTTTCGTGTGGGTCTTTGACGTCAGCAATGACCACTTCCAGCCTTTTGCTTTAGCAGAATTGGGAATGCCTTTGACTGCGGAAAATGGAAGGTCCTCTTCAATGTTCTATGGTTTTTGCGAATGGTTCTGCGAATGCACTTTGCAATTTGTTCTGCAATGGACGTTTTTTTCTTTCTGGGCAGCAACTGTTTTTTTTTTTTTTTTTATTTAGCAACCTGTATACTGAATTAGACCCATAGTCTGTGTACAGTGCATGTACAGAATTGCTGTTTTTTTAACCTTAAATGCAATATATTACCAAAGATACTGTATTGTGATGTCATACATAGTGCAATCATTGGAAAACATGTCACTTCTGGTAGTTATGTTATGGGCTATCACTATTATGACTCTCGGAATGTGTACTTTGCTGTCTCTCATAGTTTGCAAATTTATGGACTTTGTTTCACCTTCTATACATTATCATAAACAATATACTGATAAAGGCATGAAAAATACATCTCTATCTAAACATTTATGGGAATTAGTTGACATTGATGATAACATATCAGAAAAGCGTCATGTTATCCAAATAGGTTATAAAATGTTATATAAGCTCATATACTATTACATTAAGAAAGATTTACAGCAATAATATTTTTTTACTAGTTAAAGCATAGCTCATGTGTAAACAACCCTTTTAGCCCATGGTAACACTTGCATAACTAGTAAGTGTTATATTAACATCAGGTGATTCATTCATTCATTCATTCATTCATTCAAGTGGCCCTCTTGGTGCTGTGGATCTATAAATCCCAGCATGGCCTGCCACAGTTTTGCTATCAAGGCATTCAAAAATAGTGGCAGGGCATACTGGGAGGTGTTATCTACAGCTGGAATTACTCTGCTTCTGAGAACTCAGATGTTACTACATAATCCCCTTGTGTCATTCTGCAGTAACTGCTCTGTTTGAAGCCTAGTTCATCAGTGAGCTAAAACTGCAGCCGTGCACACAGCAGGGACAACCTCTCACCAATTGAATGATTTTCCACTTGCTCGTAGCGCTGAGGAAGTCTAGACATGCTGTGGGGAGAAGGAGGCCGCTGATGATGCCAGCGGCCCTACCTCCCAACGGCCAGGGAACACCTGCGAGCAGCCAGCCTTTGCTAGCTGTCTTCATATGGGTGGCTCACACTTGTGCACAGTGTAGCCTTAAATATAGCAAGAAACATTACATTTCTGCTCTATCGCAATGGTTATACCTTATTTGCACTATACATCACATTGACAGTCCAGTTTTTTTTTTTTTTTTTGGACTGTGTTCGCTGTTTCCATACCCTCCAACATGACCCATTCCATTCGGTACACAATGCTCTGTTCCTGGACGTCCCTGGTAATGTATGATTGCCAGCACCTGTGTGGAACTAGGTAATTGAAGAGAAGGGTGTTTCAACACAGGTGATGACAATCATACATTACCAGGGACATCCAGGAACAGAGCATTGTGTACTGAATGGAATGGGTCATGTTGGAGGGTATGTGTTTCACCCACAGCAGCAGTAGCTCACAGAGCACTGGGCATGTCCCCCAGTAAGGAAAACAGTAACATGGTTTGTAGTCCCGACATCCCTGCGAGTAGCCAAAGAACAGTTAATTATAGCAGGGAACATTATATTTCTGCACTATTGCAATGTCCGGATTGATTATACCCTATTTGCACTAGAGATGTGCGGGCTCGGATTCCTCAGATCCGAGCCAGCACGAACGTCATCAATCCGGGCCCAGATACGAGCAGCGCTCGGCGCTTCCCGCCTTACTCGAATCCGGGCGCACGGGCAAAAGGTCATCGCCCGGCGTCGGATTCTCGCGAGATCACGGAACCCTTAAATTCCGCAACCTCGCGCCGCCATCTTCACTCCAATCTCGGAGAAGGGTAGGGAAGGGTGTGCTGCTGCTATGTGTGGTCTCTTCTGGGGCCCGTGCTGCTGTGTACTGTGTCTCTGCTCAGTGACCAAGACATCACCATTGCAAGGATGACTGGTGCTGTGTTCTGTCTCTCCTTTGTGCTGGGGCCTGCCTCTGCTGAGTCTGCTCCTGTATAGTCAGTCACAGTGTGATAGTCCACTGGTGCTGCTAGTGCCACTGCCTGCCCTGCACTGCCTAGTGTCTGCTGCAGTCTGCTCTCTGCTGTTGCCACTGGCTAGTGCCTACCAGTACCTATTGCAGTATATAATTCCAGTGTGCTGTTGCCCCTGGCTATCACTACCTATCACAGTATATAATTCCAGTTTGCTGTTGCCACTGGCAGTGGCTACCAGTATTTTATTTATTGCAGTATATAATTCTAGTCTGCTGTTGCCACTGGCTACCAGTATTTATCGCAGTATATAATTCCAGTCTGCTGTTGCCGCTGGCTACCAGTATTATTTATCACAGTATATAAATCCAGTCTGCTGTTTCCACTGGCTACCAGTGTTTATCGCAGTATATAATTCCAGTCTGCTGTTGCCGCTGGCTACCAGTATTATTTATCACAGTATATAAAAATCCAGTCTGCTGTTTCCACTGGCTACCAGTATTTATCGCAGTATATAATTCCAGTCTGCTGTTGCCGCTGGCTACCAGTATTATTTATCACAGTATATAAAAATCCAGTCTGCTGTTTCCACTGGCTACCAGTATTTATCGCAGTATATAATTCCAGTCTGTTGCCACTGGCTACCAGTATTTATTGCAGTATGTAATTCCAATCTGCTGTTTCCACTGGCTACCAGTACTATCAGTCCAGGGGTGCCCACATGTGTGCTGTATCCATCCAGGGGTGCCCACATGTGTGCTGTATTTGTCCAGGGGTGCCCCCATGTGTCCTGTATCAGTCCTGGGGTGCCCGCATGTGTGCCGTATAATTCCAGGGGTGCCCCATGTGTCCCATATCAGACCAGGGGAGCTGCCCTTTTTTTTAATGAAAGTAAAATTAAGGTGTTTTTTTTTTTACTGCAAGGGCTGTTAAATGCGCTGTAGTCCAGGGGTGAGCCAAGAGTGCTGTATAATTCATGGGGTGTTGCTAAGTAAGGTGTGCTGCTCTTTTTTATAATTAAAAGAATACACATTTTTATTTTTACTGCAGGAATTTGTCTGCCGTATAATTCCATGCCTGCCGCCATGTGTGCCGTAACAGTCCAGGGGTGCCGCCATCTGTGCCGTATAATTCCATGTGTGCTGTATCAGGTCAGGGGTGCCACCATCTGTGCCGTATAATCCTGGGGTAAGCCAAGTCTGCCGTATAATTCATGGGGTGCTGCCAAGTGTGCTGTATTAGTCCAGGGGTGATGCTAAGCGTGCCATATCAGTCCAGGGGTGTGCCGTATCAGACTAGGGGGGATGCTAGGTGTGCCATATCAGTCCAGGGGTGATGCTAAATGTGCCGTATCAGTCCAGGAGTGATGCTACCTGTGCCATATCAGTCCAGGGGTGATGCTAGGTGTGCCGTATCAGACTAGGGGGGATGCTAAGTGTGCCATATCAGTCCAGGGGTGATGCTAAATGTGCCGTATCAGTCCAGGGGTGATGCTACCTGTGCCATATCAGTCCAGGGATAATTCTAGGTGTGCAGTATCAGCCTAGAGTGTATGCTAAGTGTGTCATATCAGTCTAGTGTTTGTGCCGCACACTTGTGTGGCTTATCATAGTTATCCAGCTACCTCGGTGCAACCTTTTGCCCTAAAAACAATATTGTAAGGTGTGAGCTGTTCAGAATAGACTGTAAATGAGTGGAAATTAATGTTATTGAGGTTAATATAGCGTAGGAGCAAAAAAAATTAAAAATTCTGCGATTTTAGCAGTTTTTATGCTTTTTTAACAAAAAAATCAGAACCCAAAACCCAAGAAATCCAAACACAAAACACTTAGGAGGTGTTTTGGCAAAACCCATTAGAACCCAAAACCTCAAGGTAATCAGAACCCAAAACCCAAAACCCGAAAAGTGGCCGGTGCACATCTCTAATTTGCACTATACAGGACATTGACATACATACCACCTGCTTCTTGGGACAGTCCAATTTTTGGAGGGACTGTCACTGCTGTTGTGACAGTGCCCCTGTAACAGTGTGGTGCAAGATGGCGTACCTGATTCTGGACTTGACGGCTTCGGCAGCTTCGGACCTCTTCTCTGGAAGAATTTGTGGCAGGGAATGGCACAACCCAAGGAGACCCACAAAAGCAATACCACTAACAGTTAGCAGCGACAGTAATTTATTTTACTAAAAACACACTCATTGGTCGCTGTAAAGTTTCAATAGCAAATAACAATAAGAAATACTCAGCATAATAACATTCACCATAAAGCATCAAATAAAACAACAATCACTCAGTATGCTAACCTCAAATAGTCTATGGCGGTTCTAACTGACATCCGCCAGGTGATGCTTCTTATTTCTATCTATCTTCACTCTCTAATCGGCAATCAATTTCAACACTTCACAGAACTTAATGCAAATTATTAGCAATAAACAATATACTCTGTCACGGATAACCAGTCACTGCTCAAAACAATGGTCCCTCGTCGACAGGTCCTCACATGTATACAGTCCCTATAATAGTGTGCACACTAATGTAAAACAGTCCTCTGAACAGAGGGGCAGGCAGATTACCTTGGGGCAACCTCCTGTTGGTAGCTGCAAAACAGGCTGCAGACATAGCCTCAGTACATGGCTGGCTTTTACAGTGAGAGTCTCACAGGTGCTGTCCCCGCTCTGGCTCTAGGGGTCCCCTATTCTTGACAAGCAGCTAATGCTGTGGCTTGAAGCAACAACCCCTCTCTGTATGTGGGTTGTAAACAGGTGATATGGGATGACCCTCCTGGGTATTACAAGGGTGCACTGCAGATGCTGCCACAGGGAGACTGAATCAGTACCTTGGGTGTTGCTGGTTCCTCTGCTGGCTGGGTGCTCCAGTGTGCTCTCTCTCTCTCTCTCTCTCTCTCTCTCTCTCTCTGTCTTCCTGTTTCTTCTCACACTTGGGACAGCAGCCTTCTTCACCTTCCTCTTACACTCCTTTACTCTCTGACACTGGGTTCTGCAGCTCCACACTGATGCTGTATTTCACAGGGCTTTCTCTTCTCTCCTCTCTGCACACTTGTCTTTCTCACACTGCTGCTGGGATCAACTCTGACCTCCCAGCTTCCTGTCACACGTAGAGGGGAGCTGGGACACTAGCTGAGTCTGTTAACCCCTCATAGCCCTGCAGCTTCCACAAGCAAAGGAGGTTTTCTTCTGAACAGCTTTGACAATTAAAATCTCTTTGGGGGCACAAGAGTACACCAGTGGTGGACTGCCACACACCTCCCTGCTGGAAATTTGCCTGTCCGCAGGCAACTTAACCAGAGGCAATAAGTCCCGGACAAAGTCCTGTCAATAAACATGTCAATGGCAAACAAAACAATTGCAAACTGTTCTTCCTTACCTTTCACACAAATACACATGACAAATTACTCCCTATCACCTGATATCTAATGTGGGCTCCCCGGGTCAACCATCCCTCCGCCACAGGTCTCCCATCCCTCTGCGGTCCAGGTGCTTCATCGACGTCCATGGATGGCGCCCACTCTCACGGCATACGACCGGCACTTAAGCACGTCTCGCCTCTCGATCTTGCCTCTTGGATCGCAGAATCGCCTGCTGTATCTGGAAGGCAAATTCTTCCCCGGAGATGGTCGTGTACTCGCCGTCCTTTACAGGCTTCCCATTGATGAAACAGGTCTCGGCCTTCTCATCTCTCTCTGCTGTTTCTATCTTGGCCTTGGGTTCAGGCAACGGTATAGCTGGTTCCACTTCTGATGGCTCCACGGTCTCTGTCACGGCCATATGGACCACAATTTTGGGGTTTCTCTCCGATTCAGCCATTCTGACATTTCTTGGCCCTAGGTTCGCCGCTCGGTAACCGGCATCATCCATCCTGGGCACATACTCCCGCGTCGGCTCTGGAAGTTGAGGCCTGGTCGCTTCTTGCCAGTTCTGATGGACTGCCTCACTCCGCACGACCGATTTCTTGCTTGACCTCGTGATGTCAGGTTCTGGTGGGCGGGGCATCTGTCCTGGTCGAGGAGGGTTGGCATTAAATCGGTCACTCTCGCCATTTACTTCCCTCAGTTCAGCTCTACTTCCGCTGTGGCTGTACTCTTGCTGGTAGTACGGTTGGGGCTCTCTATGACTTGGATAGTGTGCTGGGGTGCGTCTGTTACGTAGCACCGGTGTTCCATTCGGTCCAGTCACGTTGGCGGCCTTGGTGCCTTTCTTCCCGCTTGTCAATTCGAATTCTACGGCCTCACCGTTGCTCAGGCTCCGGAAGCTATTTTGGGGATCGGCATGCTGGATGGCGGTATAGTGCACATACACGCTACGGCCGGTATCTGCGCGTTTAATGAAGCCATACCCTCGTGGTACATCAAACCACAGGACACGACCTGCAATTCTTCTTGGGCTGGCTCGTGGTCTACCCCTCGACCATATCACACCGGATGCTCTTGCCGTGTTCTGAAACACTGCCGGTGGACCGCCTCTCCCGTGTCTTCTCGTGGTCTGTGGGCACACAGTGACCTGGTCGGTGGGTCGTCGCTCCGACCTCCATCGGGGATTCAGCTGGTGTCTGTACCTTCTATCAAGTTCACGTCGCCATCTTCTATATTCATCTTCCTCCCGTTCTCGACGCATTTCACGGATTATCTTAGTCGCCTCTTTGAGTTGTTCTATGATGGTTTCGATAGCGTCCGCACCTACTTGGGGTGGTGGATTGGCGATTCTACGCATCTTCTCAGGTGCTGCATATTGCGATCGCCACATCTCGTTGTTCACAGGGGTCTTTTGCAATCCTGTTCGTGACGCCAAGTGTGACAGTGCCCCTGTAACAGTGTGGTGCAAGATGGCGTACCTGATTCTGGACTTGACGGCTTCGGCAGCTTCGGACCTCTTCTCTGGAAGAATTTGTGGCAGGGAATGGCACAACCCAAGGAGACCCACAAAAGCAATACCACTAACAGTTAGCAGCGACAGTAATTTATTTTACTAAAAACACACTCATTGGTCGCTGTAAAGTTTCAATAGCAAATAACAATAAGAAATACTCAGCATAATAACATTCACCATAAAGCATCAAATAAAACAACAATCACTCAGTATGCTAACCTCAAATAGTCTATGGCGGTTCTAACTGACATCCGCCAGGTGATGCTTCTTATTTCTATCTATCTTCACTCTCTAATCGGCAATCAATTTCAACACTTCACAGAACTTAATGCAAATTATTAGCAATAAACAATATACTCTGTCACGGATAACCAGTCACTGCTCAAAACAATGGTCCCTCGTCGACAGGTCCTCACATGTATACAGTCCCTATAATAGTGTGCACACTAATGTAAAACAGTCCTCTGAACAGAGGGGCAGGCAGATTACCTTGGGGCAACCTCCTGTTGGTAGCTGCAAAACAGGCTGCAGACATAGCCTCAGTACATGGCTGGCTTTTACAGTGAGAGTCTCACAGGTGCTGTCCCCGCTCTGGCTCTAGGGGTCCCCTATTCTTGACAAGCAGCTAATGCTGTGGCTTGAAGCAACAACCCCTCTCTGTATGTGGGTTGTAAACAGGTGATATGGGATGACCCTCCTGGGTATTACAAGGGTGCACTGCAGATGCTGCCACAGGGAGACTGAATCAGTACCTTGGGTGTTGCTGGTTCCTCTGCTGGCTGGGTGCTCCAGTGTGCTCTCTCTCTCTCTCTCTCTCTCTCTCTCTCTCTCTGTCTTCCTGTTTCTTCTCACACTTGGGACAGCAGCCTTCTTCACCTTCCTCTTACACTCCTTTACTCTCTGACACTGGGTTCTGCAGCTCCACACTGATGCTGTATTTCACAGGGCTTTCTCTTCTCTCCTCTCTGCACACTTGTCTTTCTCACACTGCTGCTGGGATCAACTCTGACCTCCCAGCTTCCTGTCACATGTAGAGGGGAGCTGGGACACTAGCTGAGTCTGTTAACCCCTCATAGCCCTGCAGCTTCCACAAGCAAAGGAGGTTTTCTTCTGAACAGCTTTGACAATTAAAATCTCTTTGGGGGCACAAGAGTACACCAGTGGTGGACTGCCACACTGTCCCACCCGCAGCAGCAGTGTCATGCAGCGTGCGTCAGAGCCGAATTTCCCATTAGGCACGTGAGGCACCGGCCTAGGGGCGGCACATGTTTGGGGGCGGCACTTGGATGCCTGTGATAGTACTGTCAGCCCAAAATGTACCAATAACTGCAAAATATCCACTGTACTGTACTATATTCCATCTTAAATAGAGTGTAAATGGATAGGACATGCAGATACTGCCCCTATAAACTGTCCTACTTCGTAAACATTATTGTTGTGCCTAGGGGCGCCCTCATCCCTAAATCCGCCCCTGGCGTGCGTGTGTGTGGGGAGGAGGTAGTGACTCTCAAGGGAGTCACTCGCATGCTCGCAGCATTTATTTACAAGAGATGGAGGGACAGAGCACTGGGCATGTCCCCATAGTAAGGAAAACAGTAACATGGTTTGTCATCCCAGCATCCCTGCAAGGCCACACACACCCCCTTGAATCCTGCTTTGTCTGTTAAATGTTGGGAGGTATGCAGTGAGATTTTGGGCCAGATGTACTAAACTTGAAAAGTGATAAAATGGAGAGTGATAAAGTGACAGCCAGTTGGCTCCTACTGTCATGTTACCAACTGTGTTTGCAAAATGACAGTTATAAGCTAATTGGCTAGCGGTTTGTCACTCTCAGTTTTATCACTTTTCAAGGCTTGGTACATCTGGCCCAGAGTCACTTCCTGCTCTTCCCAAGGCCCCCACTGTTCTCTAAAAAGAACAGAGTGTAGACTTTCTTTGAGTGAAATTGCTGTCCACTACCTAAGGTTCATTAATGGACCAGTGATGGACTGTTCCACCTTTACATATTAATATTAATCAATAACTGTTTTACTTCCTCTTTTGAAATAAGTCAGGATATGCTCAGGAAATACTAGTGGCAGATTAACATGTCAATTTGTCAATCCCATTAAAAGTATGAATGAATGTTCAGAGAGCGTGTTAATATGCACACATTAACTATATTTGTAAATGGGTGTTATACATTGCGCAATGTGGAGGCGGAACAGTACTCGCCGTTCTGTTGGATCACATTCAGTAACATGCTGTATAAGAAGACACAATGCCATTGTGTAATGAAAACACTAAGCATAGCCTACAAGTTATACTTTGATGGCTAACCAAAGCTATCAGATCATTTATTATGCATGCAGGTAAAATGGCAGATTACAAATAAAGGCAATTCAGATTTAAAAAGTAGCATAATTTCAAAAATAAAACCTACTGGTGCAAGGGATAAGGCATAATAGTCATGGTTTACTGCAGCCTATAAGGGATGTATTTTATTTTTGGAGTCGTGGCCTTGAATAAATGTAGGCTTGGTTTAGCAGAACTGGGTGCAGTTGGATGAATCTGGGTTTCTCGGTGGGTGTAGGGTGTGGGCAAATTTTAAATCCTACAATATTATGTTGAAGGATTTGCTGTTTCATAGGGCGAGATATACTAAGCTTTGAAAAGTTATAAAATGGAAAGTGAAAACCACCATCCAATCAGATCATGACTTTCATTGTATTGATCATTTCATTTACTGATTCACATCCTGGAAAGGCAAATCAACTGGAGAGCCACCCCACGTGGCTCCCTAGTTACACTCTAAACTGCAAATGTCACAGTCGCATACTGGGAATGGAGCTACATTGTGCTCTCTGGCTTCCCAACCTTAGCACCTGTGGAAAGTCTTTATGAACCCAGAGTCTTTTCCCAACAACCAGTCAGTGCCCTAATGAGGTAAGAGTATATTAACCCCTTCAGTGGTGTCTTTCTTTTTTTACAGAGCGCTCCCCCACTGGGCGAGTTTTTTTTGTGGGAGCGCTCCCTAAAAAAACTAGCATTGTGTCTCCCGAGTCCGGGAAGCGCTGCTGTGCGCCTGGCCCTTGATTTAGAATAGGGGTGGACAATAAGAAGCCCTCCAGGTGTTGTAGGACTACACATCCCCTAATTTAGAATGTAGAGCTGCGCATCCAGAGCTTGAAACAGATGGATGACTTGTCTAATATGTAGGTAAGGGATGTCCGAGAAGAACCTAGGTATTTTAGGCTGGAGTTACTATAGTTTAGAGGGTACTTGTTTCCTAGCACGGCGCCCATCGCATACCATCGCATACCTTAATTAGTGGTATGCGATGGTATGCGATGGGACCCAATTTTTGGGTCCTAAGAGCCGCACTATACAATTTTAATATTGCATCGTATGCCATTACAATGGCATGCGATTTCTAATTGTACAGGCACCCTGATGGGTGATTACTATGTTAAATGCACCCCCATTGTTAACGCCACCCCCACTATCAACGCCACGTCGGTGTGGAGGTGATGCTATGCAGTGTGGCGAGCGCAGCGAGCCACCGAGACCGAAGCGTGGCGAGCTCAGCAAGCCCCGTGAGGGGAAGCGGAATACATGTGAAGTTATCCGCGTCCCCTCGCGAGGCACGCTGCGCTCGCCACGAGTCGGGCTTGGTGGCTCGATGCACTCGCCACACTGCATAAGATCTACTCCACGCTAAAGTGGATAGTGGGGGTATGAAAAGGTCGGAGGATGCGTACCGCCGCCCCTCGCGGGCTTGCCACGCTCGCCATGCTTCGGGTTCACGTTCATACTGGGGGTGGTGTTAACAATGGGGGTGCATATAACATAGTAATCACCCATCAGGGTGCATGTACAATTAAATCATCGTTTTTATCACATCGATCGCATCGCATGCAATCTGCTCGCATGCGATGCGATCGATGCAATCAAAACTATGGCATAAGATTAAAATCGTGGGCGCCGTACTAGGAAACAAGTACCGTTTAGAGTTTATTGAAAAAAATATCTATACACCTATGAATTACAAAGATGTAGCAAAGCAAGGAACGGACCAAGATCTGTTGTTTAAAGATTGCTCTAAAAGGCAGAATTTTTACAGTTAACCCCTTCCTGACAGAGCCAGTTTTTGCGTTCCTGACAGAGCCCTTTTTTTCAAATCTGACATGTCTCACTTAAGTGGGGATAACTTTTTTTTGCTTTTACTTATCCCAGTGATTTTGAGATTGTTTTTTCGTGACACATTGTACTTCAAGTTAGTGGTAAATTTGGGTCGATGCAGTCTGTGTTTTTTTGTGAAAAATACCAAAATGTCGTAAAAAAATTGAAAATTTAGCAATTTGCAAAATGTTAAATTTTCTGCTTGTGAGACAAATAATCATACCACTCAAAATAGTTAATAACTAACATAGACCATATGTCTACTTTATGTTGACATCATTATTTCAACTTCCTTTTAATTTTTTGGGACACTAGGAGGCTTACAATATGAATAGCAAATTCTCAAATTTTCAAGAAAATTTCAAACACTGATTTTTTTAGGGACCAGTTCAGTTCTGATGTGACTTTGAGGGACTTGTATGTGAGACACCCCCATAAATGATGCCATTTCAAAAACTGCACCCCTCACAGTATTCAAAACAGCATTTTGGAAGTTTGTTAACCCTTTAGGTGTTTCACAGGAATTAAAACAAAGTGTAGGTGAAATTTCAAAATTTCTTTTTTTTTGCAGATTTGCAATTTTAATACATTTTTCTAAGGAACACAGTACATTTTACTAGAGAAATGTGACTGAAAATTGATTCCCCCAATTCTTTTGTTTTCATAAATATCCTATATGTGGCCCTAGTGTGCACGGTGACCAAACCACAGGCTTCATAATAGAAGGAGCACCTACTTGATTTTGGAGCCTCCTTTTTATGAGATTATTTTTTAGGCACCATGTAGGTTTCTAGGCACCATAAGATGCTAAAAGTTAGGAACCCCCCCACAAGTGACCCCATTTTGCAAACTACACCCCTCAGGGAATTCATCTAGGGGTATAGTGTACATTTCAAACCCCCAGGGGTTTCACCAATTGTGGTACAACTGGGCAGTGAAAATGAAAAATTATTTTTTTTACACAAAAATGCAGTTCTGGCTCCAAATTTGTCATTTTCAGAAGGTATGAAGGAGACAAAGCACCCCAAAATCTGTGCCCCAATTTCTCCCGAGTACGGCAATGCCTCACATGTGACCAAAAAATACCATTTGGGTGCATGGCAGGACTCAGAAGGGAAGGAGTGATTTTTGGATTTTGCAGCTCAGATTCTGGTGGAATTTTGGTGGGTGCTATGTCGCATTAGCAAGACCCCCAAAGCACCAATACAGTGGAACCCCCCCACAAGTGACCCCATTTTGGGAACTACACCCCTCAGGGAATTCATCTAGGGGTATAGTGTACATTTCAAACCCCCAGGGGTTTCACCAATTTTGATACAAGTGGGCAGTGAAAATGAAAAATTACATTTTTTTACACAAAAATGCAGTTCTGGCTCAAAATTTTTCATTTTCAGAAGGTATGAAGGAGAAAAAGCACCCCAAAATCTGTGCCCCAATTTCTCCCGAGTACGGCAATGCCTCACATGTGACCAAAAAATACCAGTTGGGTGCATGGCAGGACTCATAAGGGAAGGAGTGATTTTTGGATTTTGCAGCACAGATTCTGGTGGAATGAATGGTGGGTGCTATGTTGCACCAATACAGTGGAACCCCCCCACAAGTCACCCCATTTTGCAAAGTACACCCCTCAGGGAATTCATCTAGGGGTATAGTGTACATTTCAAACCCCCAGGGGTTTCACCAATTTTGATACAAGTGGGCAGTGAAAATGAAAAATTAAATTTTTTTACACAAAAATGCAGTTCTGGCTCAAAATTTTTCATTTTCAGAAGGTATGAAGGAGAAAAAGCACCCCAAAATATGTGCCCCAATTTCTCCCGAGTACGGCAATGCCTCACATGTGACCAAAAAATACCAGTTGGGTGCATGGCAGGACTCAGAACGGAAGGAGTGATTTTTGGATTTTGCGGCTCAGATTCTGGTGGAATTTTGGTGGGTGCTATGTCGCATTAGCAAGACCCCCCAAGCACCAATACAGTGGAACCCCCCCACAAGTGACCCCATTTTGCAAACTACACCCCTCAGGGAATTCATCTAGGGGTATAGTGTACATTTCAAACCCCCAGGGGTTTCACCAATTTTGATACAAGTGGGCAGTGAAAATGAAAAATTACATTTTTTTACACAAAAATGCAGTTCTGGCTCAAAATTTTTAATTTTCAGAAGGTATGAAGGAGAAAAAGCACCCCAAAATCTGTGCCCCAATTTCTCCCGAGTACGGCAATGCCTCACATGTGACCAAAAAATACCAGTTGGGTGTATGGCAGGACTCAGAAGGGAAGGAGTGATTTTTGGATTTTGCAGCACAGATTCTGGTGGAATGAATGGTGGGTGCTATGTTGCACCAATACAGTGGAACCCCCCCACAAGTCACCCCATTTTGCAAAGTACACCCCTCAGGGAATTCATCTAGGGGTATAGTGTACATTTCAAACCCCCAGGGGTTTCACCAATTTTGATACAAGTGGGCAGTGAAAATGAAAAATTAAATTTTTTTACACAAAAATGCAGTTCTGGCTCAAAATTTTTCATTTTCAGAAGGTATGAAGGAGAAAAAGCACCCCAAAATATGTGCCCCAATTTCTCCCGAGTACGGCAATGCCTCACATGTGACCAAAAAATACCAGTTGGGTGCATGGCAGGACTCAGAAGGGAAGGAGTGATTTTTGGATTTTGCAGCTCAGATTCTGGTGGAATTTTGGTGGGTGCTATGTCGCATTAGCAAGACCCCCAAAGCACCAATACAGTGGAACCCCCCCACAAGTGACCCCATTTTGCAAACTACACCCCTCAGGGAATTCATCTAGGGCTATAGTGTACATTTCAAACCCCCAGGGGTTTCACCAATTTTGATACAAGTGGGCAGTGAAAATGAAAAATTAAATTTTTTACACAAAAATGCAGTTCTGGCTCAAAATTTTTCATTTTCAGAAGGTATGAAGGAGAAAAAGCACCCCAAAATCTGTGCCCCAATTTCTCCCGAGTACGGCAATGCCTCACATGTGACCAAAAAATACCAGTTGGGTGCATGGCAGGACTCAGAAGGGAAGGAGTGATTTTTGGATTTTGCAGCTCAGATTCTGGTGGAATTTTGGTGGGTGCTATGTCGCATTAGCAAAACCCCCAAAGCACCAATACAGTGGAACCCCCCCACAAGTGACCCCATTTTGCAAACTACACCCCTCAGGGAATTCATCTAGGGGTATAGTGTACATTTCAAACCCCCAGGGGTTTCACCAATTTTGATACAAGTGGGCAGTGAAAATGAAAAATTACATTTTTTTACACAAAAATGCAGTTCTGGCTCAAAATTTTTCATTTTCAGAAGGTATGAAGGAGAAAAAGCACCCCAAAATCTGTGCCCCAATTTCTCCCGAGTACGGCAATGCCTCACATGTGACCAAAAAATACCAGTTGGGTGCATGGCAGGACTCAGAAGGGAAGGAGTGATTTTTGGATTTTGCAGCACAGATTCTGGTGGAATGAATGGTGGGTGCTATGTTGCACCAATACAGTGGAACCCCCCCACAAGTCACCCCATTTTGCAAAGTACACCCCTCAGGGAATTCATCTAGGGGTATAGTGTACATTTCAAACCCCCAGGGGTTTCACCAATTTTGATACAAGTGGGCAGTGAAAATGAAAAATTACATTTTTTTACACAAAAATGCAGTTCTGGCTCAAAATTTTTCAATTTCAGAAGGAATGAAGGAGACAAAGCACCCCAAAATCTGTGCCCCAATTTCTCCCGAGTACGGCAATGCCTCATGTGTGACCAAAAAGTTGCAGGACTCAGAAGGGAAGGAGTGATATTTGGATTTTGCAGCACAAATTCTGGTGGAATGATGGTGGGTGCTATGTCGCATTAGCAAGACCCCCAAAGCACCAATACAGTGGAACCCCCCCACAAGTGACCCCATTTTGCAAACTACACCCCTCAGGGAATTCATCTAGGGGTATAGTGTACATTTCAAACCCCCAGGGGTTTCACCAATTTTGATACAAGTGGGCAGTGAAAATGAAAAATTACATTTTTTTACACAAAAATGCAGTTCTGGCTCAAAATTTTTCATTTTCAGAAGGTATGAAGGAGAAAAAGCACCCCAAAATCTGTGCCCCAATTTCTCCCGAGTACGGCAATGCCTCACATGTGACCAAAAAATACCAGTTGGGTTCATGGCAGGACTCAGAAGGGAAGGAGTGATTTTTGGATTTTGCGGCTCAGATTATGGTGGAATGAATGGTGGGTGGTATGTGGCATTAGCAAGACCCCCGAAGCACGGTGAAATTATGAACCTAATAATCCATAGATGTGTGGTATATTTTAAAACACTCCTTTATACATAGGCCGGGTTTGTCGGGGCAAGTGTCACACTGGAAAATAGTTTGCTTTCTTATTCCCTTTTTATAGCAAACTTTGCACCTTTTTTGTGTCCTGCCCTTTTTTCCAGTGGAGGGGATTTCATCAGGAAAATGCTGCCCTGGTACAATACGGGGGCCAGTACTAGAAGTACTGGGGCCCTCAGCCTGCTGGTTCCCAAATATTAGGCCCTTTATGACTTCCTCTTGAAAGTGCATAAATGTCCCCCTCTGGCCGGTAGAACGGAATAGCACGTAAGCGTTATACAGTGCCATCTGGATGATATACACGGCCAGCTTCTTGTACCAGATTTTTGTTTTCCGCAGGGCACTGTACGGCTTCAGTACCTGATCTGAAAGATCCACTCCGCCCATGTACCTATTGTAATCCAGGATACAATTAGGTTTGGAGGTGTGGGTACTGGTACCTCGTACAGGGACGGAGGTGGTACTGTCTCCGTGAATTGTTGTCAGTATAAGGACATCCCTCTTGTCCTTATATTTGACCAACAACTTATTTTCGGTGCATATTCCCCTGCTTTCACCCCTTCTCATTACTTGGGCAATGTGCGTTTTTGGGAGGCCTCTTTGGTTCTTGCGCACAGTACCGCAAGCTGCTGTACCTCTTGAACCAAGGGCCTTAAACAGGGGGATGCTGGTGTAAAAGTTATCCACATAGAGGTGATAACCTTTATCCAGGAAGGGGTGCACTAAATCCCAGACAATTTTTCCACTAACACCTACGAGGGAGGGGGGGCATTCTGGCGGTTCAATTCTTGAATCCTTCCCTTCATATACCCTAAACCTGTGGGTGTACCCTGAGGTGCTTTCACACAACTTATACATTTTTATGCCATACCTTGCCCTCTTACTGGGAAGGTACTGGCGGAATTTAACCCTTCCTTTAAAATGTATAAGGGACTCGTCTATGCAAATGAATTTATCTGGGATGTACATGTCTTCAAATTTGGCACTGAAATGATCAATGACCGGCCTGACTTTGAATAGCCGGTCAAAGGTGGGATCATCTCTGGGTGGGCACTGTGCATTATCGTTGTAATGCAAAAATTTAAGGATCATCTCAAATCGAGCCCGGGGCATGGCCATACGGTAAAATGGGGTGCTGTACAGAACATCTGTACTCCAATATTGCCTAATTTCTGGCTTTTTTACTATGCCCATATGAAACACCAGACCCCAAAACGTCATCATCTCTACTGCATCTACAGGGGTCCACCTAGCAAATGATGACGTGGGGTTTTGAGCAATAAACTGCTGGGCATATAAATTAGTTTGGTCCACCATTAAATTTATAAAATCATCAGAGAAAAATAATTTGAAAAAGTCAATTTCTCTGAGACCTGTGGAATCAAATTGGATTCCTGGCATGGCCAAAAACTCAGGAACCTGGGGCTCAAAATTGTCTGGTGGTGGGGTCCATACGAGATCAATTATTGGGGGGGGGGTCTCAGCTGCTATACGGGGGCGTCTTTGAGGGGGTCCCTCATCACCAGAGGAGGAAGAGGAGCTTAAGGCGAATCCTTTAAATTCCCCGCTTGCATCACTGGCTGTGTCAGAGTCAGAAGCAAGCAGGGCATATGCCTCCTCCGCTGAATACATTCTTCTGGATGACTGGGATGACATTTGGGATGACATTTGGGATGCCATTTTTATTTTTGTGTTACTGGTAGTGAAATGTTTCAACACGTGTATAGTGTAGGGGGGGGTACAAACTTTATTTCAACCCGGGGGGTATGTAGTGTGTAGTGTGTATGTAGTGTGCAGAAAAAAAAATACTTTATACAAAAAAAAAAAAAATGGAGGGGTTAAAAAAAAAAAAAAATTGAAGGGGTTAAAAAAAAAATTGAAGGGGTTAAAAAAAAAATTGAAGGGGTTAAAAAAAAAACAAAAAAAGGTCCTGCGCCAAAAATTGAGCACAGATGTTGGTCAGTAACGTCCGTCACTGAACAGCGCTGATAGGCAACAGGAATTTGATCAAAAAAAAAAAAAAAAATAGATCAACCCTGTGCCGAAAAAGATGATCAGTGATGTACGTCACTGATCCGCGCACAGCGGCCACAGGACACCCACAAAATCACAGTGTGTGTAAAAAAAAAAATTAAAAAAAGACCCCACAGCACACACACAAAAAAAAAAAGGTGATCAGTGATGCGACACTGATTACCAGTGAGGGGCAGCAGGTGCAACTGACAGTGCAACTGGCAGGTATATATATAAAAAAAAAAAACCTCTGCACCCCTAAAAAGTTGCTGATCACCTCAGATATAGTGATCAGCACAAAAGGCGGGGGCAGCAGACACAAAATTTAGCACTCTCTATCACTCTCTGTCACTATCTCTCTCTATCTCTCTATCTCTCACTATCTAACACTCTATGACACTGCAGCAGCAGCAGTGACAGGTATATATATATATATAAAAATACCCTGCGCCCCCAAAAAGTTGCTGATCAGTTAATTTATACTGATCAGCACAAAAGGGGGGGCAGCAGTCAGTTATATAAAAAATATATAGCACAATCTGTCACTATCTCTATCTCTCTCTCTCTATCTCTCTCTCTCTATCTATAACTATCACACTGCAGCAGCACAAAATATAGCACTCTCTGTCACTAGGCCTCTCTATCTCTCTCTCTCTCTCTATCTCTCTCTCTCTATCTCTCTCTATCTCTCTCTATCTCTCTCTATCTCTCTCTCTATAACTATATCACACTGCAGCAGCACAAAATACAGCACTCTCTGACACTATCTCTCTCTATCTCTCTCTATCTAACTAACGCTATTACACTGCAGCAGCACAAGTTCACAGGAAGTCACAAGTAACAGGATCCAGGAAGCATCCAGCACACTACAAGCACAGATGAAGCAGCCAAGATATTTGCAAGGATCAGGTAAGTATTTTGCAAGGTTCTGGTCAGTATATCGCGGCAGATTGGCACGGTGACCGCACTGCACGCAATTCCAGACCGGAATGGCGTCTGCAGTGCAGTCACCGTTAGTTTAAACCCCCCTCCATGGCTGTGATTGGTCCGTCGGTCCGACGGACCAATCACGGCCTTTGGGGGCGGGCGGGGTGAGGTGGGGTGACACCAGTGTCACCCTTACACCCCGCGGTGATTGGTGCTGTACTTTACAGCACCAATCACCTCCGATCGCGTGTCACCGGCGAACGTTATTCGCCGGTGACACAGAAAACGCTGTAATTGGCTGTTCACACTGAACAGCCAATCACAGCGATCGCCGACGGGGGGGCGGCATCGCAGCCCCCCCTGGGCATGCACGGACATGTCTGCTGTCAGGGACAGCAGACATGTTGAAACTGTCACCGCGTCTATAGACGCGGTGACAGTTAAATGCCATGACGTACATTTACGCCATGTGTCGGGAAGTACTTCCCGACCATGACGTAAATGTACGTCAATTGTCGGGAAGGGGTTAATAAAGTAATGAAGGAAATAGTGTGGCAGAACCTGGTCAGGTGTCAGGGTAATCTGCCTGGGATTGAATGCATGTATCAGGGTAAAGATGAAAAGTTTTTAAACAGAGCCTAAGATAAATGCAGCCAGAATGAATCTACTATTTTTGTAGGAAATGGAGGCTCCTTTAAAGATCTAATGGATAGGATAGGAAAGGTAGAGTTGCTTTAAGAAATTGTGGGGCAGATATATTAAGCAGGGGCTGGCTGGCAACTTTCAGCCTGGGGGGCAACACAAGCAAGTGGCCCACCACCACCACTGCCGCCGTTCTGCCTTCCGCCCTAGTATGCAGCAACAATTAAACAGCAGCTGGTGCTGCACTTACAGTATTCATAGATAGGGTGCTGTTACATAAAGTATTCAGCCATATATACTGTAGGATACTGTATATACTGATAGTGCACATGGCACAGACCACCAGGCAGCTGCCACAGCACATTGCAGGGATTGGCTTTTTATGAAGCCCCTGTCCCTGCATGTTTGCGATGGCAAATAGGGGATAGGATTCATATTGGCAAACACTACAGTGACTTCTCCCATCGGAGAAGTCACCGGCGATACCCCTGCCTGGGACCTTCCTGGGCAGCAGGATCACATGAATTATATGGTATGCAATCCCAGCAATCCTGTCCGGTTTAGAAGCAATCCAAGAGATTGACTTGCAGGCTCTGTTGCAATGCGCGTGTAGTGCTGTCATTCACATGCAGTTTGGGCTCTTTTTCTGCGTATTTGCAGGAAAAGAGCCCAAATAGCAGGTGAATTGCCCTAGTGTATGGGGGCCTTAAGTTTGCAGAAGTGCCACTTTTTACCTATTGGATTCATACCTGCTTTAGACACTGATCTCCAGCAACAAAAGCAGTTTACAGCTCATGCAAGTATATATCCAGTAGGTAAAGAGCAGCATTCCAGCACGACTAGAGAAAGTGTACACACTGATCAATAAAATGAACGATATTGCTAATTTTAGCCATTAAATACTCATTTTATCGGCCAGTGTCTATGCTGTACATGAAGGCAGATGTGCGCTCCTGTGGTAATGACCCCCCCCCAACTATTGCTCTTCAGCCTCGTCAAATGTATGCAATGGGTCCCTATCGCTGCTGATATTGCCGTGTGTACGCACCTTTAGGCACAGCACAGATGGTCAGGCAATGCTTCTGCCCACACACATGGATGGCACTGCAGGACACACACCATTGCCTATTTACAGTATGGTCAAGTTTGGAGGAAAGGCATTTGAGCAATTTCTAACAATTGTTACGTGAGTGCTGAACATTATATATAGTGCTGAACATGTGAGATATAGATATATTTCTACTGTATATATTTAGCTTAGTATATAAAATGCTGATGCTACCTCTTTGCCAACTTATGTCAGCCTCCTTGCAGTTCCTGACTCCAGGGCCGTCTTAACATTAGGAAGGGCCCCTGGGCAACCTAGTTCACTGGACCCCCCCCCCAATTAGTTTGCCCAGGAGCCCACAGTCACCTCCCCAACCCTCACCTCTCTGGCTCCGTGCGGCAGCCAGTCAGCTTCCGGCGGCCGGGGATCCGATCATCTTCGCTGGGGGATCCGGGCAGCGGGATCAGGACAGCGGCGGTAGCTAGGAGCCTGCCCTGAAGTGGCAAAGCGCTATTAACTGAATTCAGCCAATCAACGTTCGGCCAGTCTTTTCAAATGCAGCAGCGCTTCCCGCCCCACCGGCAAATAGCGCTAATGGGAAAGATGGTGGCCGGGTGGCGGGGATCCGACCATCCTCGCTGGGGAAGGGGATCAGGGCGGCGGTGGCGGTAGCTAGGAGCCCGAAGCGGCGAAGCACTATTTGTCGTCGGGGGCGGGAAGCGCTGTTGAATTTGAAAAGACTGGCCGGATGCTGATTGGCTGAATTCAGCCAATCAGCATTCAGCCAGTCATTTTAAATGCAGCAGCGCTTCTCGCCCCCCCCCTGCCGCCAAATAGCGCTTCGCCGCTTCGGGCTCCTAGCTACCGCCACCGATGCCCTGATCCCCGTGCCGGATCACCCAGTGAGGGTGATCAGAACCCCGGCACACGGACCCCCGAAATTAAATTCACTGCTAGCTAGGAGGTGAAGCGCTATTTGCCGGCGGGTGGGAAGCGCTGTTGCCTTTTCAAAGACTGGCCGGATGCTGATTTTCTGAATTCAGCCAATCAGCGTCCGGCCAGTCTATTCAAATGCAACAGCGCTTCCCTCCCCGCCGGCAAATAGAGCTTCGCCGAATCAGGCTTCTAGCTACCGCCACCGCCCTGATCCCCCTGCCCGGATCCCCCAGCGAGGGTGAGCGGATTCCCGGACCCCGGCCACCATCTTTCCCATTGGGCTGGGCCGGGGGCCCCTAGGTCCTAGGGCCCCCGGGCAACTGCCCATCGTGCCCAATGGGAAAGACGGCACTGCCTGACTCCTGTATTGGGGTTAAGGGCTGAGTCCTGACAGAGGACGGCTATGAGGAGGAGGCTGCCTCCCACTGCTGCCGATGTCTGGCTCGGTACTTTACAGGGACGTGAGACAGACATGCTGCTAAGGCTTCCAGAGTCTGTCAAATCTCACACTTATGGAGCCCATACATGCTCCGTTGTGTCCGGTTCCGTTCTGTACTATGCGATGCACGCATCACATAGTACGGTACAAAAAGCATGTGCTGCACATACTTTTTGTACTAGCTACACATCGTATCGGTTCGCAGTGCATGCACAATGCATGCACAATGCATGCACAAGGCATGCGATCCGATACGATGTGTACTTTAAAAGTACATAACGGAGCCAAAAAACGGAGCGTGTATGGGCTCCTTTAGGTCTGACAGAATCTTTTCTATCCAGGAGCCGGAGCGGAGTTTGCATTTTCCTCCGTCCTCTGCCTGCCAGCTCTTCCCTAATCCCCAGTTGTTGTCATCTGCAGCATACTTGCCTACTTTTGAAAAGCAGTTTCAGGGAGATTTTAGATGCTAGGGCAGGTTCGCTGAGGGAGGAGTTAGGGGGTATGAGGATGGAGATGGGAGAGTTTGAAAGAGGGCAAGGTCAGGGACACTGAGGAGGTTAGAGGGGTGGGCAGGGATGCTGTGGAAGTTAGAGGAAGGGTGAGGGCAGGAATGCTAATGGGGAGTTAGAAGAAAGGCAAGGGCAGAGACACTAAGAGGGGAGATTTGGGACGATTTTACCCATTCCCAACGGCATGGGCCAAGAAATCGACCCAAATCGGGTCAGTGTGATGTTCCCTTAGGTCCGACGCGCGGTCCCAGCATGCAGCTCCAACTTCCCAGTGACGGGCTGAGCGGGGAACAGGGGTCTCATGCAATCCATCACAAGTTTAGGACCGCATGAGATGGATCGCATGTGACCCTCCGCTCAGGAAGGTCCCAGACGGCAGCATACTCTGCTGCGAGAAATCACAGTAGTGAATGCCAAGCTTTAGAGGGAGGGTGACTTAGAGGTGGTGAGGGGGGGGGGGGGGGGGGGGTGATTGTTAGAGGGAGGGTGACTTAGAGGTGCTGAGGGGGGGGATTGTTAGAGGGTAAGGGCAGGGACACTGATGGTAAATAAACGTGTGTCTAATATAAATAAAAGCATTAATAGAGTAAATAAATGTTCCAAATGTGTGGGGTTACTTTATATGCCGAGTATGCTATGAATAGATCTCCCTGTCACTTGCCTGAGATCCTGATTAAGCTGTGCCTCCTGTTGAATGCACACTGTCCCTTTAATACAGGCAGTCAGCGAGGGGTAGGCAGGCCCCTCTCTTCTTCATGCCAGTGCCGCTGCTGCCTGTCAAATAGTTTGACAGGTTGTGGCAGCCAGCACTGATAGCGCACTGCAGCAAGGTAGCAGAGCGGGCGCTGATCGGGTAGCGCTGGCGGCCCTGATGCACACTTTAGCGGGTGGGGGACAGTTTACATTACAATATACTTACTGCCGCTCCTGGTCACGCCGCCGCCGCTGCCGCCTCCTGATTATCTAGCTGCCGCACCTCTAGGCTTCCACTGCCATCGCTCATGCTCCCGGCGCTCCCCGCGGTGGCAGGCATTTAAATAACTGGACGAGATTTGTTTACAGTTGAGAGGAGGGCTGGAGGAGGTGAACACTGCGCTGGATCCAGTGCGGCCCGCAGCAGTAACCGGTAAAGCGGCCCAGGGGGCACATGGCACTCTGCCCCCCGGCCCAGCCCGCCCCTGGTATTAAGCCTGGCAAATACTGTAGATAAAGTGGAAGGTGATAACCCATCAGTCAATCAACTCCTGACTGTCATTTTTCAAACATAGCTGATTGGCTGGTGTGTTATCACATTCTACTTTATCTCCACATTATCTCTTCACCAGGGTTAATAAATCTGCCTCTACATTCCTTATAACAAATATCAGCTATCTCATGTTACAGTAAAATACACAAGTATAGTATAGCAAGATACAGGGCTGTCTTAACAACAACGTAGGAGCTGGGCAAACCAATGCACTGGGGTCACTAAACAGCCGCTTACCCCTCCTGTGGTCCTTCTCCATATTTCCATATAGCTAATGTCTGTCAGCACAGACTGATTAGAGGATAGCGCCAACATCAATCAGCTTACTGGCAGCCATTCACATTGCTGCAGGCTGGGGAGAAGGTAGAGATGCTGTACTCTGATTGGGGGATAGCTGAAGACATTCACCAATCAGCATGCTGACAGCCATTCACTGTCTGGCTGCTAGCCATGTAATTCACTATCAGAGTAGCCAGGCAGCATTCTCTACTTGTGTGTCACGGCCCAGCCAGCTGCTGGCCGCAGTCGCGGCTACTCACCGCTCCAACGCCATTGTTCTTGCCGTCCAGCGGGGGTCCGGCGAATGGGGGAAAGAGGTTGTGGGTCAGCAGCAGGTCCCCAGGCTCCAGCAGTCTCTGCTCCGGTGACTGGGCACCGCTATCTTGGTCACATCAGGTGACCCGGCAGGGGGGTGGACCTTTATGTCCTCTGTCAATTAGGCTGTCCTATCTCAGCCTGGCTGGGCTGATAAATCCCAGCAGGCAGTAAGCTCCTGTGCTGGTGCAGCTGCTAAGATGCAGGCATGCTGCTCTGGAGCTGCTATCAGATTTACCAGTGTATCCAGATTATAGCCTGTGCCAGTTCTGGGTGCTCCCAGTAATTCTGCACCATTCCCAGTATTCCAAGTCCAGTCTGCCAAGTTGGTTCTTTGAGTTACTCGGATACCCTCAGTTTCGTCCTCCCCAAAGCCCGTTAGGACCTTTGAGTTCCAGTTATCTCCTACCCAGAGCTCCTACCCCAAGTCGGCCCTTTCAGCTCTCCTGCTATTTTAAGTTCACGTTATTGAATTCAATTCGGCCCTTTGTGTTCCGGTTTCCAGTCCTGAAGTTATTCGCCAAGTCGCCTATTTCAGTTCTCCATTACACTTCCTCTGGTCCCTCTGTCTTGACCTACCTCCAGTTGCAGTCAGTCTCTGGCCACCAGTGAGTGCTTCTGGCTAGGGGCTGCGACCTGCTGTCGGGACACAGCGAAGTCCAAACTCCATTGCGGGGGTCCCTGGCAAAGACCACCGGGCAGTTAGACTCCAGTTTGGTCAAAACTCAGGGTCGGAGTGTATATTTATTTATTTATTTATTAACAGTTTCTTATATATTTATTATATTATTTATTTACAGTTTCTTATATAGCGTAGCAGATTCCGTTGCGCTTTACAATTGTAAACAGAGATAAAACAAAAGGGTAACAACAGACAGATTATATAGCGCATACATATCCTGTAGCGCTTTACAGAAAATATTTGAACATTCACATTAGTCCCTGCCCCAGTGGAGCTTACAATCTATATTCCTTACCACATGTACACACAGACACAGACATTCTAGGGTTCATTTTCTTGGGAGCCAATTAATCTACTTGTATATTTTTGGATTGTGGGAGGAAACCGGAGTACCCAGAGAAAACCCACGCAAGCACGGGGATAATATACAAACACTGCACAGTTAGGGCCAGGGTAGGAATCAAACCCATGACCACAGTGTTGTGAGAGAGTAATGCTAACCATTACACCATCCGTGCTGCCCCAATATATGCGTAGGTCCTACATTCTACCTGCCAAGCTTCAAGCACCCCCAGTGCAGCCCGTTCCGGGACTGCAGCCTGAGACGGATCCTCAAACACCACCCGCTGTGACAATGCATTCGAAGGCCCCTAGAATTGTGGGGCCCTGGGCAGTTGTCCAGTGTGCCTATTTGTTAAGATGGACCAATAGTATCACAGTGATTCAAGCCAACAATGCCTCATCTCACAGGCCTTTCCAATGATGATGTACACAGATTTACACCAGAAGTATCTTAATCCTATATTAATATTGCATGTAATGAATTTTGAAATGCAGCTACAGAACTGGAGGTGTATGAATGAGTATTGAACTGTCACAATTATACCCTCATATTGGGCCTTATTCTAGTTCACTCTTTTTGACAATATCCTTCTTAGATTGACAAAACCATGTGCACTGCAGGGGGGCAGATGTAAAATGTGCAGAGAGAATTACATTTGGGTGAGTTATTTTGTTTCTGTGCAGGGTAAATACTGACTGCTTTTTTTCACTTCAATATACAGTAGATCTCACTTTTAAGTAAAACCCTACCCAAATCTAATTCTCTCTGCACAATAAATATCTGCCCCACCTGCAGTGCACATGGTTTTGTCCATCTAAGTAGGAATTTGTCAGAAAGAGTGAACCAAAATGTCCTAAAATAGAATCTCCTAAACAGCAATCAGTTCACAAGGAAGGAATCACTATATAATATTAACATCTATGGGTAATTATTGACTACCTTAATATGGTTACCATTTCGGATGTCCAAGAAAAGAAACACTAGAATGATTAACTTGCAGATTTACTATTTTAGTCCTTGTGATGCTCATAAGTTTATGGTTACAAATATTTGCATATGTATTTAACTCCTTTTCTTAATTATGCTGGTTCTTTACCCATTGAGCATGGCTGCTCTTTACTTAATTATGCCTACAAGATGTCTATTGATGGCACCTGATTAATGCAATATTATGAGCCATTAATAGTTCATCAACTTTACTTATTGCTCTTGCACAGTACCCATCCATTCAGAGGCATTTTAATAGAGGAGGAGGCCCATGTGCAGCCCCCCTGTCTGTGTCCTCTCCTCTCTGCCGGCAGCACTGGATAGTCTGAGCACTGTGGGCTCAGACTGTAAGTGCATGCACAAATCTCCCTGCCATTTTCCCAGTGATTTATTCACTGCGCATGTGCAAAATGCCAGGAAATAGCGTGAGGATTTGTGCTCTTGCTGCCACCTAAAGGAGACTGTAGGGAATCTTTGTCTGAGTGATTGTACCAACTACAGTATTTCCATATTGATTGTATCTGCACTTGTACTCCATTAATAGGGTATGCAGTCATATTGCTGACATTAAGGGTTATGCTATGGTTTGGGTTATATAGTATGACCGACCGTCCCACCGTCGACAGGTAGAACATGTTGACATTATGTCAGTATTGGCATTGTAAGTATCAACATGAAGTGAATGTCGACATTCTGTTTGTTTAACACATAGATATACCATACCACATGTACTGGACTTTCATTTATACATTGTTTACACCTGACTGCACCAGTCCAAGACATCACTGTAATCAGGTGGCAAAGATGTCCTAAGGAAAAAGCAGTCCAGCTCCGGCTCTGGTATATGCAGTCCACAGGTTCCAAAGAAGCCTGGGGTCCCTGTGGATATAGTGAAGGCAAAGGCATGCCAAACGTGTTCCGGATCATGTGATCTTTCAACCAGTGTTGAATTAAGGCAGGGGCGATAGGGGCGGTCGCCCCGGTGCCCCCACACATCATGGCGCCGCTGCCAAATGATGCCGGGCAGCATCTGAGTGAGTGCTCAGACACTGCCCAGGAGTTCCCGATCCCCGGCCCACAGTCTGAAGCCGGTATAGGCAGTCCGACCTGCACAGCGTGACCTCTGACCGTCATGCTTCGCAGGCCGCAACGCCCATATCCGCTCCAGAATGATCCCTCAGACCTTACCAGTCCTGTTGCAGCTGCGGCCGCCCCCGCCCTCTGGGCGGCTCAGCTGCCGCTGTTACCAGCACCACCTGCCCGCTCCTGTCTGCCCTGCTCCTGCTGATGTCTGCCCTGTGAATGTGTGTGGCGGCCGGGGGGGGGTGGGGACACATCGTCGGTGTGATCTGGGGGGGCGCGGGGGGCATCATCGGTGTGACCGGTGGGGGGGCCCCCACAAATTTGTTGTCCAGGGCCCCAACAGACCTTAATCCGGCCCTGCCTTCAACGACGCTGCTTTGGAACCTTTGGACTGCATATACCAGATCCGAAGCTGGACTACTTTTTCCTTAGGACATCGCAGGTGTTTGACATCTGATCCAATCCAATGCACGGTTCTGTACGCATCACACTGGAGATGGAGACCCGACCTGCTTACAAGACAAGAAGGAATTGCATGAGACATATCCCATGTAAAAGGATCACATGCAAAGCTCTCGGACTGTTCAAGAGAGATCTCCAGGGCAGAAGTTGCAGAAGTGTATGCGGGAGGGGAGGGGGGGGGGGGGCCTTAGAACTAAGCCCCATAAGTGCAAAAATTACAAAGCACAGCAGTTTAAGTAACAAAGGAGAAATCAACTCAGTCAGTCAGTCAGTGCTCTAAGCTACCCATTTTAGGTAGGTTAGTTTGGGGAAATAAACACTAACATTTATTATCTATTACTACCTGTACAAATAAACAGATTACCATGAATTTTCTAAGTTTACTGGAAGTTTCGAAACTTAAACATTAATTTATTGACCCAGAACATTCAGGAAATGTTATTCAAACCTTCGTAGCTAGTTATATAATTTACTGGGCATAACCAGGAACTAATTCTTCAGCTACTTACTATAATACCAGCTTATTTTGGTAAAAATTTACTTTTTTATGAGTTACCAAATCTCTTCCTTCTACATTGCTCATATCATTTTTGGGTATAAAGCATAAATGTCTTGTAAACTATAGCTCCACATGTATAATAACTGAAAGAATAATCTACATGTAACTAGTCTGAGCAAAGATAAAGTCTGAGAGGTTACTGCTATATGTTGCAGAAATTATATCAAAGCATACCACAAATCAAGAACCTGTGCCAGAATACAGTACATATCTTAAAAAGGTTCAAGTCACCCCCAAAAATATATCAGTATCAAGGAAACGACTGTACAATGGGATGCAGTTAATATCCCAGCGGACAGCAACTAGCAGGGGGGATTAGGCTGCGATGAGCAGAGTTAGCGTTAGGCTGCGGGATTGAAGGGTTGGGGGGGTGGTATACTCTTTTGAACGTTGTTGGGATTCTTTCTATCAAGATGTCAGCGTCTGTATTCTGACCGCCGGCATCCCCATCGCTCGTCATCCATATGTATTCCAGTACATAGTACTGTAAGATTGTACATAGATTGTAAGCTTGCAGCAGGGTCCTCTTACCTCCAAGTCTGTCTGTTGTTACCCAGTTTGTTTTATCGCGGTCTATAATTGTAAAACGCAACGGAATCTGCTGCGCTATATAAGAAACTGCAAATAAATAAATAGCAGTGAAACAATTAGATGTAGAAAAGATTGTCTACATACTCAAAGAACACACTAAAAAGTATTTGTTACTGTGATTTGAGATAATTAGAATTACATTTCATTAGTTGAATGGATCAAAGTCACAAACAGAAATAGGACAGGCTACAGTACATCTGTGGTCCATTTTCAATTAGTTACGTCCGATATCCAGCACATAAACGAACTCAGAGGCATTTTGCCACAGGACTGAATGAACTGATAGGCTTCTGTTACAGCAGTCTGTATGCCCTAGCGACTAAGGCAACAGTGCCCCATATTTAATTTATTATTATTTATTTATTAACAGTTTCTTATATAGCGCACACATATTCCGCAGCGCTTTACAGAGTATAGTTGAGCATTCACATCCGTCCCTGCCCCAGTGGAGTTTACAATCTATATTCCCTACCACATGTACACGCACACACATTCCTTCTAGGGTTAATTTAATTTAGTTAGAAGCCAAACAACCGGCCAGTATATTTTTGGATTATGGAAGGAAACCGGAGTACCCAGAGGAAACCCACGCAAGCACAGGGAGAATATACAAACTCCGCACAGTAAGGGCCATGGTGGGAATCAAACCCATGACCTCAGCACTGTGAGACAGTAATGCACCATTCGTACTGCCCCGTATGCAGCACATGGGCTTCAGATCCTGCTCAGGAATGATTCAGTTTAATTTTTTCTACTCTATTTCTTTAATATTAGAAAAATACATATTTTGACAATTTTACTTTTGCACACTAGCACACATAATTATGATGCAAACAAAACACACGGACAACCCTAGACAGTGTATGTTCTATTTGTGTTCACTAATGTTCCGGCACTCTGCTGAACTCTCTCCATAGCTAGGCACCTCCCCCCAAACTTTAACCTCTATGCTTTGACACTCAGCTCCATTGGACGCTAAACCGCTATTGACCTTTCTAGTGCACCTCACTGTAGAATGATGCAAATTGCAGCACTTAACTTTGGTGTTCAATTGCTGTTTCACTCTGATGGGGCAGCGGCTATCTGATCGCAGGGCTCTGCTAAATCGCCCCGCTACTATCAGGTCTGAATAAGGCCTGTTTTTTCCTGAGATAAAAGTGAACAGTCCGATCCTAAAGCAAGAAACAAAAAAGGAAAAACAAAAACTGTGTTTAGCAATTGTTCGGAAGCAGAGCACATACAGTTTGTTACTTTGCCCTACACACATTTGCTGCATGGGTGGTTTTGCTCAGACAGTGACGTTAAACAGCAGCACTGAAGATCAGTGGAGCACAACACAGCCTGTTATTCCAACTTTCAAATATTCAGTAAAGGAGGCATAGTAACATATTTACTGTAGAAGCATATTTGCATAGTCATATCTAGCTATTGCATATCGATTGTTTACAAATGATATACAAGGTGCTTAGAAAAAGTTACTGAAACTTGTATGTGTATCTTATGTATCTTATGTGTTATATTAGATGTTAAGTGATACTCGTTGTGATACAGAAATCATTTACACTGCAAAACCAGTTTGATTTTGCAGTGTGGCGGGCATTCACTGGCATCTGTAACAACTAGGTTACAAAACAATCCTGTCTTGGTTGGAAATGTTCTGGCAAACCAGGTCCACGTATGATATATATATATATATATATATATATATATATATATATATATATATATATATATATATATACATACACACACACTTCCCACCAAAATTGTATATTCTCCCTGGCTTGCGTGGGTTTTCTCCGGGGACTCTGGTTTCCTCCCACATTCTAAAAATATACTGTTAGGTTATTTGGCCCCCAACAAAATTGACCCTAGAATGTCTGTGTACATGTGGTAAGGAATATAGGGGCAGATGTATTAAGCCTTAACAAGAGATAAATGCAAGCGTGATAAAGAGCGATAAACGTCCAGCCAATCACCTGCTAACTGCCATGTTACAGGCTGTTTGAAAAAAGTCAGTAAGGAGCTGATTGGTTGGATGTTTATCTCTCTTTATGCATTAATCTCTTTTTAAGGCTTAAGGCATCTGCCCCATAGACTGTAAGCTCCACTGGGGCAGGGACTGATGTGAATGTTCAAATATTCTCTGTAAAGAGCTGTGCAATGTGTGTGCTATATAAATAACTGTTAATAAATAAATATCTAGTGTCCGTTTGTGTGTGAAACACTCCTCTATTTGGGCGGGTCCCCACCTCCCCAGGAACAGGAATACCAAGTGGGCTTTCTAGTTAGGGGGGATGAATGATTTGGCCTGGGCACCCATGAGGTGTGTCCCCTGGCTGTGGCATTACCAACCTGGCTATTGAAGCCACTTATTTTTAGAACCAGGGCTGGCTCCAGATGGCCGTTGCTGGTTCTTGAAATACGGCATATTCCCCACAACGGCCCTTCCCCATCGGTTGCTGCCCCCATTGCTACTCAAACTGTGTCCGCGATGCAACGTCAGTTTAAGTGCTCACACACTGTCACATAAACGCATTGCAGTTCCCCGAAATGGCAATCTACAATTTGTGCAATGTTGAATCAGGCCTTTTATTTGGAGGTTTCACACTAGTCTAATGATGCACAATGTAAGTTTTTATAACCTATACTAAGAAAAAGTTTAATGGGGGCCTGTTACACTCCATGAACCTGGTCTTATCTATTTCAAAATTTGCTTATTAAGCTGTGTTTTATGATTATAGATATCTGCACTTTCTTACAGCAAGCTATAAAGGGACTTATCTGAGCTAATTCTCTTTAATATTGGCTTTCTATTATAGTTATTGAGCATTCATAACATTTATATCCATAAAACAGTATAATATCTGCCATTTCTTGTTGGTCTAGTGCAGGAAATAGGCAATATCCTATGACGTTTTAGTGCTTAATTGCAGACTAAATGGAGATAAGCAACACATATTTGTATATCAGCACACCAGACAAACAATATGGAACATTTATGGTGCTATCAGTTCTTACAAAAGAGTCTGATTGATGAATATGTCTGGTTACATCTGTCATAGCTATGTTCACTGTGCAGTAATTGTAGTGCAAATGACAATAAGGTGAGGATCGTCACATTATAAGGATGCCATGCTTCTTTAATCTGGAGATCTTTAAATTTCCTATCTGATAATATGGCGTCCAGTGGGCACTCCTGATCTATGAAGTCAATCTCCATCATTGGCGTCCAGTGGGCACTCCTGATCTATGAAGTCAATCTCCATCATTTGGTTGGCTTCACGCCATATTCTAATGGCCTGGTCCAATAGCAGAGGATCTGCGGCCCGTGTGTTGCCCCGCAGGATCCTCTGCAATGGAGTTTTACCCGGGGATGAGAGCGTTACCAGGGCCCTTGCCATGTCGCAGCCATATTGCTCGTGGTAAAGCCATGAGCTTATCTGTGATAGCTGGGCAGCTATATAGTACCTTCTTGTGTCGGGTAACCCCAATCCACCCTCCCCTCTTGGCCTCATTAAGTTATATAACTGGATTTTAGGGCGGGCGCCATTCCATACAAATGTGGAGATTATACTATTGAGTTTTCTAAATATTGATTTGGGGAGATAGACTGGTGAGTGTTGCATCATATATAGAAATTTGGGCAGGACAACCATTTTGATTAGGTTTATCCTTCCTGACACTATCAATGGTAATTTCTTCCAAGATTTTATTTTTTTCCCCAACCAGTCAAACAGGGGGTGTATATTCAACCGTATATAATCTTTTGGATCCCAGGAGACTGTCACTCCTAGATATTTAAACGATGTAGCCCATTGTAGAGAATGAGAGGAGGTAGTTGGGTATATCCCCGGGGGGCCTGCAGGGAAGATAGTCGATTTTGCCCAATTGATCCTAAATCCGGAATAATCACCGAATTCCTTGATCAAATTTAAGGCTATTGGCAAAAATGTATTATGGTCCGCTAGATATATTAAGAGATCGTCGGCATATAGCGAGAACGTGTCACTTCGCTCGCCATATGCAAACCCCATAGGCTCTGGATGTTGCCTTAGTAGGCAAGCGAGGGGCTCTATCGCCAGGGCAAACAGGGCAGGGGACAGAGGACACCCCTGCCTCGTCCCACTGGCGAGTCTAAATGCTGGGGATGTCCAGCCATTTACTACAACTCTGGCAGTCGGGTTAAAATACAACATTTTAATCCATTTTATAAAGTTAGGGCCCAGCCCAAAGGCATGCAGTACTGCCCATAAATAGGGCCATTCGACTGCGTCAAACGCTTTAATGGCGTCTAGAGAAGCAATCGCTGGCTCTTTCTCACCCTCCTTTAAGAGCTGAAGATGGCTGTACAGCTTACGCAGATTTATGGAGGTGGACTTCCCGGGCATAAAGCCCGTCTGGTCGGGATGGACTAATTTCGCTATATGTCGGTTCAGTCTCTTAACCAAAATTTTAGCTAAGATCTTGGCTTCCGAAGATATCAGCGAAATAGGTCTGTATGAGTCCATTGTTTCTGGGTTTTTATCATGTTTTAGGATTACTACAATTTTTGCCTCGGTCATCGCCTCTGGGACATTACCCTCCTTGAAAGAACTGCCAAGGGTCTCATGTAGAAGGGGGGCTAAAGTTTCTATATATTTTTTGTAGAGTTCTGCCGGGATCCCATCTAATCCGGGTGCTTTCCCACTTGGGAGCTCATTGATAGCATTTTTTACCTCCTCGATATTTATAGGGGCCTCCAGTTCTATACTATCCTCCTGTTTTAATGTTGGGAGCTGTTCCAATCAGGAGCCGCTAGGCCGCAAGGCGGCTAATAGCGGCATTCGGGAGGCGGAGCCGCACGATGTACACAAACACCGTGCGGCTCTCTGCTGTCCGGCTGGTTTCGCGTTCTCGGTTTGTTTTTTTGCAAAGACCCTTACCTGGACTACGTCGTCCTGGGACAGGTGAGTATGGTTTCCTTCCACAGCTTCCTCCATGGATTTCGTCGGACTCCGGACGCCGACAGCGACGTCGACATGAAGAAGAACGCCGACACAGGACTGCAGGACATCAGGACCAGGGCTACCTACGGAAAGAAGATAGGTAAGTATCAGTATGTAAGGGCTTTGTATGTATTAAAGTTTTATTTTAAGTGTGTGTCAGTGTGTTTTATTTTACTATTTTTAATACTGTGGCACTACAAGACCCAGCGGGCCCTCTAATGCCCCGCAGGCTGGGACTTGTGGTTCTCCAAGTCCCAGCTTGCGGGGGAGGCTTGCTGGGACTCATAATGCCCCAGTATTAGACAATAGATTATTCTATTTTTACACCACTATCAGCTCGATGCCCATCGCCTAGGGGCATCGAGGACAGCACCAGGCTTCAGCCTGGTCAGGTAAGTCCTGGAGGGGGGGGGACCCCTTCATTGGGGGGGTCCCCACTCCCCCAGGGCCCCTGGCCAGGCTGACTGGTCGGTAGGGTTAATGTTTTGGCCGCGGGACCTTATATCATAAGTGTCCCCCGGCTGTGACATTACCCTGCTGGCTGATTTGGCCTGGGGCTGGTTCTTAAAATACGGGGGACCCCTAGTCATTTTGTCCCCCGTATTTTGGGAACCAGCCCCGGACCTGGAGCCTGGGGCTGGTTGTTAAAAATCGGGGAACCCCTATTTGTCGGGTTCCCCGATTTTTAATTACCGGCCCCGGCTCCTTCAGCCTGGTGCTGGTTACAGCTGTGGGGGGGACCCCACGCTGTTTTTTTATTTTATTTAATTTTTCTATTTTTTTTACACCTTGCAGCCTGCACGGATCTGACTGATCCGTGCAGACTGCCTGTACGAATTCGTATTAGCGGCCGTATATATGGCCAGCTAATACGAATTCCTACGACATCGGTGGGTTACAAAGCAGTCGTATCTGACTGCTTTGTACATTCCCCTCCGGAACACGACTTTGCATACGACTGAAACAGTCGTATGCAGTCGTAGGGGAAATACCAATACGAAAAACTAGGTTTTTCATATTGGTAAATTTCCCCCTATATATCTGTCCCCCTGCAGTGCACAAGGTTTTGTCCATCTAAGAAGGATTTTGTCAGAAAGAGTGAACTAGTATAAGGCCCTGTGTGCTCTGGAGTTTTTCAACCTGCCATCCTGTCTGCTGCGGCAGTGCCACTCCTAGATGGGCCATGTGTTTGTGCCACTAACTTGTGTCGCTTAGCATAGTCTTCCAGCTACCTCGGTAGAACCTTTTGGCCTAAAAACAACATTGTGAGGTGTTTAGGATAGACTAGATTTTAGTGGAAATTAATGTTATTGAGGTTAATAATAATAATAGCGTAGGTGCAAAAAACAAAAAAACATTTTTTTTTAAATACAGATCCACAAAAAACAAAACATGAGACACGGAAGGGCATTGTTTTGGAACACATCCAGACCCAAAATACAGTTACAGACCCAAAACCCAAATCACGAAAAGTGCCCTGTGCACACCCCTAATATATATATATATATATATATATATATATATATACACAGGTCGAGTATCCCGTATCCGAATATCCGTTATCCGAATTATTCCGAAATACGGACATTCCAGAAAGTGAAAAAAAAATTTTTTTTTGCTAAAAACTCACTGGGGACATATGTAACAGCATCACTGGGGACATGATATGTAACTGGCACTATATATGTGCAAGACAATGATTGCTTGGCATTCAAATTCAGTGCTGAGATAGTACACACATTTTGTTTCACGTTTTGAAACCTTGTTTTTTGAACAATTAAAATATGTTTGTGTGTATTTTATGTGGTAATAAAATATATTTGTGTGTATATTATGTGTTTATACAGCATAAATGCAAGATACTTCAAAATACATCATTGAAATATTAAAATATTCCGAAATACGGAATAATCCGTTATCCAAAATTCTCCTGGTCCCGAGCATTTTGGATACGGGATACTCAACCTGTATATATATATATATATATATATATATATATATATATATATATATATATATATATATATAAAGAAAGTGGGGTATCAGAGTGCGCCAATTCATTTGCATATACAACAGTATTGTTGAACAAACGGTAATTAGAAGCAGAATCTTAAAATAAATTTTTTAATCAGAATTCTTTCAAGAGATGATACAGGCCCAACGCGTTTCGTCAACAGCTTGACTTCATCAGGGGCATTGGAAGCAGAGTAGTACAAAGCAATTTCACACTATAAAGTTCTTATTGTTTAATTAAGAAACATACAGCAGAGATTTTCATGCGAAAGGGTAAACCTTGGAAATGGTTCACGCACTAGGGGTCAGCAACATTGATAAAGCATCGCAATCCAATGATATCCAAAATTTAAAACGCAATTTCAGGGGGAGGGTAAGTGTCCCCAATAAAAATAGCAAAGCAGACCGGATGTGAACTCCTGGGATCCAAAGTGCAGAGAGCGCTGTGCGCTGCCCGGCTGTGGTGTCTGCAGGAGCATCAATATTTTCAGTTCTCGTGCTGGGGTCCGGCAGCCAATCAGGAGCGGCTACCAATACCCCCAATGCTGCTCCTGATTGGCTGCCGGCGGTCCAAAGGGAAAACTGAAAATATCGATGCCACTGCTTAGACTACTGTACATCATTGTCTGCCCGGCTGTCATGTCTTTCAATTAGGTGCGTCCAGCGGCGTGAGACATCCCCTTTAGAACGAGCAATTCCTTAGACTAAACAGCCGGGCAGCACACAGCTCTCTCTGCCCGGCTGTCATTTCTTTAAAAAAATAATTTTTTAAACATCTTTTATTGAGCATTGCATTATATTTCCATAACAATAGCATCAAAAGTTGTTTTCAAGACATTATGACATTTTGCAATAATACAACAGTTGCATTTGAAAACCAACTATCTTATTATTTAACATAACTTGCCGCCTGTATTGCCAATAGCAACTTCCTACAGCCCCTAGCCACCCTTTGAGCTGTTGGTATGATTCCAAATATAGCCCACTCTGCATTAAAAGGTACATAGTTTATCAAGTTGTCTAGAGTGAACTTGCGGACTTGCAGCCAGAAGCGGCGTGTCAGTGGGCATGTCCAGAGACAATGTAATAGTCCTGCCTCTGTTTCCCCACATCGGGGGCAAGATCCAGTAGATGGCACCCCTGCCAAGAACTGTCTGTGGGGTGAATAATAGGCCCTATGAAATAGGTTTAAAAATAGTTCTTGGTATTGTGCAGCAGGGAGCAGACGGCAAGAATTCACTAAAGTCTTTAGCAATATTTTGCACGTTAAATCAGAGAAGTCTTGCAGTGGCGTGCGGTGGGGTGAGGCAGGTGAGGCACAGCCTTTCCTGTCATACTAGCATATATGCCGGCCGGCATGTACCCCATGGCTCATATATTGTGTGCAAATCTGGCTCTGGTACTTGCCAGGGACTCCTCAGCCATTTACCTCACCGCACGTCCCTGAAGTCTTGTAACCATAACTTCATACCTGAGCGAGTGTTATCATGTACTATGAGTTGCGGGGTTAGCTCTCAATATACCATCAAGATCATTATACCAATCTTTATCAGAGAAATTCTTGGTTGCTGTTTTTGCAAAGTGACTCATTTCAAAATAAGCGAGGGGAAAACGGTTCAATACAGGAAACTTTTGGCACGCTTGTTGGAAAGATAGCACTTTACCCAAAGAGAGATCACATATGTCATGTAAGTTAGCGACACCTTCGCGGTTGAATAGTGTGAACGGGTAGGGGGCCTCCCCATGCTGGAAATCCCCATTACCTATAAATGTCAAAAATAAAGAGTGATGGGCATATAGATTCTTCGTACGTCTCAATCTATGCCACAATTTATAAGTGGACCACAGCAGTGGATTATCCTTAATAGGCTGTGGTATCTCAGCTTCAAATTTGTGGAGAAAAAGTATTAAATTACCGTCTAATACGAATTGTTTTTTAATGATTGTATTAGCATATGTCTCCCCATTATGCAACCAATCACGTAAGAAGCGCATCACTAGTATTAATACGCTTACCAGGTCAAGGACAGACGGGGGCTTGGCCCTGCCGCAGTTTAGACTTTACTATCATGCTTGTCAACTCTCCCATATTAGGCTTTGGGTACAGGATAATGATCGGTCATCACTTCCCGCTGTGTTCCTACATCACATATGCCCCATGGTGACACCTCTACAGTTATTGTTGGGCGGCAAGATGCCCAGAGGTGCTCCTCCACTGGTTGTCCAGGCATTCAGGATCTGGCAGGAGGTCCAACGGATAATGGGTTATACTGATATTGATCCGGAGGCTCCCCTCTGGCACTCCATGCAACTCTCTGAGACCGCGGCCTTGTCGGGTAGGCGGCTCTGGTCGTCTCGGGGCGTGGTGACTATTGGGCAGCTCTATGAGGCCAGCCAGCTAAAATCGTTTCAACAGTTGAAGGAGGAGTATGGACTGTCTCAATTTTATTTTTTCAGGTACCTTCAGCTGCGCCATGCCCTGGGTACACAATTTAACAATAGTCCCCCTGTATTGACACCTTCCCCAATAAGGACCTTTATAAGCAACCTGGGTCAGACTAAGGCTATTTCCCTGACATATTCACTTTTACTGTCCTATTTACATAAAGATTCCCTGCCCACTCTGAAGTCCAAGTGGGAGGTAGATATTGGGCAGCTGGGGGAGGAAGAGTGGGAGGAGGCGTTGGCACTTCCCAGACATGCTACGGTCTCTGCGAGATTCCAACAGGTGCAGCTATTCATATTACATAGGACATACCTGACTCCAACAAAACTTGTAACCTTTGGAGGACGCGCCACCCCAGACTGCCCTAAATGCCACTCCCTGCAGGGGTGCTTTTGGCATCTACTGTGGGATTGTCCCTTGGTCTCCTCCTTCTGGGCTGGTGTTCAAGCGACTATAGTTTCCACTGGGATCTCTGATCAGGCACTGACCCCCAAGCTATGTGTACTGGGCAGTAGGGAAAATGCCCCTCTTACCAATACAGAATGTCAGTATGTGATAAATCTCTGTTCTCTTGCTAAGGTGGTCATAGCTAGGCACTGGATGGCTAGTCTGGGACCTACATTGGTGGAATGGAAGTCCCTGGTAAACACTACTGTACAAAGTGAAAAATATGTATACATGTCCCGCGGTACCATGGCTAAATTTGACAAAATTTGGAACAGATGGTTAGAATCCCCACACTCTTCGTCTCACTCATAATATTACTGGGCCCGAATTCTGGTAACTACATTAAGGATTAGTAATTGAAATAGGAATGCGTTATTACTATTTCGTGCCGATCATACTTATCTATTTGTTAGGAGATACTGTTTCAATGTGATGTTTTTATTTTATTTTTTGTATGTGGGATATATCCCCTACTTGATATTTGCATGATACCCTCTTCTTTTTTTCTCTTCTTCTCTCTTTCCCTTTTCATCTTTCTTTAATTGTTAGAAATTGATATTATGGTCTAGATATTTTGAATGTACAGGACTCAGACATTAAGTGGTTAATATTGTCTTTATTTTTATATATATGCATAACATCATATATTTAATACATTTGTATGCAGATTATATTCATGCATAGTTCCGGATATGCTTAATTATTTTTGTATGTGATTAATTAATGCACTACGGTGTTCTGTACAGTTTTTTTTCTCTTTATTGTCCAATAAAAAAGATTCTATTTAAAAAAAAAAAGAAGCGCATCACTGCCGTATAATTATACGATTGTATATGTGGAAAATTTATTCCACCGTTGAATTTTGGTTGTTGAAGCTTTATAAGTACTATTCGGGGTTTCTTTCCCCTCCATATGAAATTCCTGAACATAATTATTATTTTTTTTTTAATGTCTGAATTACTTAACATAATGGGAAGGGACTGCAAGATATATAAAAAGGCGTGGGAACATTGTCATGTTAATTAAGTTTGCTCTACCCATATACGAGAGAGGTAACAATTTCCATTTATCTAGTTCCGTCGTGATATCTTTTAAGGCGTCTGTTACATTAATCCTATATAACTCAGACGGGTTTTTGGGGAGTTTTATACCTAGTTAAACTGTAAAAGAATTTGCCCATTCCAGGGGCAAATGGGCACTCCACCTAGGATAAGTAATTCCAGGAGTTAGACACATACCTATTGACTTTGGTAAATTTACCTCAAAACCTGATATGGTCTTGAAGTCTTTCAGTAATTTCAAAATATTTTGTAGGGATACACTAGGTTTATCGATATATAACATTAAATCATCTGCAAATGCGGAGATTTAGACCTCCGCGTTGCCAATATCGATCCCTTTAAATGTCAAAGATGATTGTAAGATTCTTAATAGGGGGTCTATTGATAAATTAAAAAGTAGGGGAGACAGGGGACACCCCTATCGTCTACCTCTCAACATTTGCACAGGTTCACTTTTCATCCCATTAACCAAAAAAGATGTCATTGGATTTTGGTAAAACCATTTAATTATATTGATGAAATCTGTATCGAAGCCTCTAGTCCCCAAAACCTGGAATAGATGTGGCCAAGCTACAGTGTCAAAAGCCTTTTGGGTGTCTAAGCTCAATAGCATGTGCTCCGAACCTGGAGATTGTGTCGAGGCTATTGTTGCCGCAATGGCTGTCCTCGCACAAAACCTAGTTGATGGGGGGTTAATAGTTCAGGCAATATATTTTGCAGTCTATTTGCTATGATCTTAGAGAGAACTTTAAAGTCTACGTTCAAGAGAGGTATAGGTCTATATGAGTCGACCCGTAGCGGGTCCCTATTTGGTATTGGGATTAATGTGTGTATGCATTAGTAAGAGAGGAGTAGTTAGGTCTAGTTTGATATATATTGTTATATATCTCTAAAAGAGTAGGGGTTAGTTTGGTTTGGAGTAATTTGTAGTAAGTCCATGTGAACCCATCAGGGCTGGAGGCTTTATTAGGTTTAGGAGTTTTCAGAACCGCCGTTAATTCCTCTTCCGTTATTTCCGTTATTTCCCCAGTCAGACAATCATTTTGTTCATGTATAAGCTTGGGAAAATTCACGTTTTGCAACATTGTTTGGCTTAACAGAGGTTGTGGAGGAATGGGGCTGTATAAATCCTGATAAAATCTGTGAAAACATGACAAAATGTCTTTGGTTTGAGTTAATATTCTATTTGTTGAATCATCTTTTATTGCACTAATAAATGATCTTTTTTTCAAGGTTTTGACATTGCAGCGATTTCCACCTTTATTACCCCATCTATAATAAACATTATTTGGATTCAGTATGAAATCCCGGCGGTCGGGATCCCGGCGTTCCAAATTCCGACGCCGGAATCCCGACCGCCGAAATCCCGACAAGGGGGGGACGTGGATCGCCCCCCCTTGCGGGCTCGCTGCGCTCGCCACGCAGCGGACCCGGTGCCTCGCTACGCTCAGCAGGCTAATTTATTCTTCCTCCAGGGGTATCGTGGACACCCACGGAGGGAGAAAGTGTCGGAATTTCGGCGGTCGGGATTCCAGCGTCGGGTTTCTGAACGCCGGGATCCCGACCGCCGGGATTTAAATTGCATCCCCATTATTTGTGTAGTTTATTCTCTGCTGAGCCTGTGCCGTTAAAAAGGATTCCAATAATTTTCTGTCTCTCAAATAGGTCTCCAAATTTTCAGCTGTAGGCGTATTTATGTATCCCTCAAAACTTCTGCTAGCTGCAATTCGTAAGGTGTTGTATTTTAGTTTGTTTTCTTTACGTATTTTAGATACATAGCTTAGTATATGTCCCTGTATCACTGCCTTTGATGTCTCCCAGAGCAGCACCGGGCTATCCCAGTGTTCAATATTATCGTCCAGGAAATTGGACCACGTATATTTTAAAAAATTCTTGAAGTCCTCAGATTTAGCAAGATACTCTGGGAAACGCCAAGCGGGGCTACCAACTTCCATTGAGTCACACCACCACTCCAGCGTAACCGGAGCATGGTCTGAAATGACAATATCTTTTAAAGAAGCAGATTTAAGCTTACACAGCCGAGAATTAGGTATCAAAACATAATCTATCCTATACAAAGAGCCATGGGCCCGGGATAAATGTGTATAAGAGTGATCAGTTTGATTAAGGAGACGTCAGGGGTAAATAAGCTGCAAAGTGTCCCTGAGTTCTTGAATATCTTTCCAGCATGGGGTGGACAACCTAGATGCAGGGGGGGACTTATCAATTGTTGGGTCTAATACCGCGTTAAAATCCCCTCCTATTATGAGAGGGTATGAGGACGCCAGTGTATGTAAAAGCTTGCAAAGAAAACCGCCCCGTCGCCACATTGGCGGCGTATACATTTACTAGAGTGTAGTTCGGACCTTCGAGGTTTATATCAACTATGATATATCGGCCCTCCGGGTCCAATATTGTGTGTAAAATAGTGTATTTTAGATTTTTGTGGAGTAAAATTGCTACCCCTCTGGATTTTGAACCACACCACGAGGTCGTCCCCTCGCACAAGACAGCCGGAAAAGAAGTTCCCTGCATCGATCGGCAGAGCAGCAGCACTCAGACCTATATGAGGGTCTTCTACACTGCCTTCTCCGTCTGCAGAGCAGGTAGGGAAGGTGTTTTGATTGCGCCCGCTTGCACACAGGTGGTCATACAGGCCTTAGTCTGATGGAGGCTGGATTCCGGGGTCTCAAAGTTGCACTCCTCCATGAGAGTGGGCTCAGACTGCTCCCCAAATGTTGGGGGGTAAGGATGTTCGTCCAATTTGTAGAAATGGTGGGGGTAGCAGTCTGGATTGTTTTAGAATAGGCACTTGTGGAACAGAGCAAGTTTAAAACGCGGCCATGCTGGTTGGCCCGCCCACCGGAAGTCTCCATTTCTTTAAATTTTAAGCGGCTGGTGGTCTAATGGGTGGTCCGGTGCACCCCCGGACCACCCCTTAGATTCACCTATGCATTGTGACAGAAGCCATGTGTTGTACATAGGGGAGCTATTCTAATCCATATGCTTGTTGGGTATGACGAAGACAGGGCTGACAAGTGAGACATCATCTTACATAATGGCCAGCCACTGCAGGGTTGTGGGTAGCGGTGGCCACCTTCTCCTCGTACAGCCGCCATCTAACAGAGGCTACTCTGGAGTTCAAAATGTAAAGACAGGCCCATCATGTGACACCTCAACACGGCCCAATTCCTGCAATACATTACTGGTAACAGTGTGCACATGCAGGCAGCCAGGAGTTGCAGGGGAGAGGCCAGCCGGGAAGTGGCTTAAGGGCACATTTACATCTCATGTACCTGCACACAGTGGCAATATGAAGCCCACAGGGTGCCTCCCACTTGTCACTGGTTGGGAATGTGCAAGGGTCCATCCTGCTACTGTAGAGACACCATGGAGTAAGGGTAAGCTTGAATTTCCGCATTTAAATCCACCATCACTCCCACCTATCTTCATTCAACACATTACAATGCTCCCTGTCCTACTACATCGACACATTACACTCCTCCCTACTCTACCTCATTGATGCACACTGCTTTCACCCTACCTCACTGACACATAACACTGCTTCCTACCCTTCCTCAGGAGACATCACCACGCTCCCTGCCTTACCTCTCTGATACATCACCCTGCTCACTGCCCTACTTCACTGATACATTACACTGCTCCCTACCCTTCCTCACGCACACATTACACTGCTCCCTAACCTTCCTCGGCACATATTACACTGCTAATACGACTTTCAGGCAGAAAAGTCTGAAAATCCCAGCAAATACACGGCATTTCAAATGCCGTGTCATTTTGCCGGGAGCAGCCTGACCCCCTTCACACAGAAGAACAAATTACCGGGTTGAAAATTTCTACCCAGTAATTTGCTGAATAACACGGGTATTTCTTCAGTGTGAAAGGGTCAACATGGGTCATAAATACTGTGTCCTCGACCCTGGTCAATTCCAGGGTCGGAGAAATGGGATTTACGACACGGGTGTGCCCTTTCACACAGAAAAAGGACCCGTGTTCACCCGGGAATTTCATTTTCTATGTGAAAGGGGTATAACTAAAGGCCCCCATATACTATGCGATTTGGTCCCGATTTCACCCGATTCAGATGGATCGGGCAGTGAAATCGGGCCAAATCGCAGGTATAGACACCCGGTCCGACCCAATGCGCGGTCTCGTGCGCATCGGGTCAGAGTCGGGAGGTCGGACCGGCTGCACATAAGATTTGCTAAATCTTATGTGCAGCTGGGCGGGGGACACAGGCGGCGGATGCTGGCGAGGGAGATGGGCAGGGGGAGCCGGAGCAGGGAGCTGTCAATGCTCCGTCTGGTGGAGGGAGCAAGGGGGGGGGGTGGGGTGGCGGGGGACGCTTCTAGTAGCGCAGAGGCAGCGGACGCTGCGGGGGACACAGGCGGCAGTAACGTAGAGGCAGGCAGGGGGAGCTGGGAGCTGTCAGCGCTGGAGAAAAAAAAAGCCCATACAATGAATGGGCAGACTGTGATTGGCTGAGCGCTCTCAGCCAGTCAGCAATTGGCTGAGAGAGCGCTCAGCCAATCACAGGTCGCCCATTCATTGCATGGGCTTTTTTTTTCTCCAGCGCTGACAGCTCCCGGCTCCCCCTGCCTGCCTCTATGTTACTGCCGTCTGTGTCCCCCGCAGCGTCCGCTGCCTCTGGGCTACTAGCAGTGCCCCCCAGCCACCTCGCAGCGTCCTCCACCCGCCACCTGGATGTCCCTTGCCCCCCTGCTCCCTCCACCTTGTAGCTCCCCGGGAGTTGCAAATGATACATCGCATGCGATGTATCATTTGCAAAACTTGGCACATCAGTGCCTAATCGTGTGGCCCCCTCCCGGGGAGCTGCAGGGGGAAATCAGTTCCGACTTGTCCTTAGGACAAGTCGGACTAATGTATGGGGGCCTTTACACTACCTTACTGAGGTAGATGTATGAAGCAGTGATAAGGGAGGAGAAGAGAGCCAGAGTAGAAGTGCCCCATGGCAATCAATCACCTGCTCTGTATAATTTTATAGTATGCAAATTATAGATGTTACTTCAGTGCTGATTGGTTGCCATGGGCCACTTCTCCTCTGGCTCACTTCTCAGTGCTTCATAAATCTGCCCGGGCCTGACACATTACACTTCTCCATACCCTTCCTCCCAGCTGCATTACACTGCTCCCTACCATACTTTACCAACACAGTATAATTCTCCCTACCTCACTGATGCATTACAGCGTATAGGGTGAACATAAAGGCTGTAGTTATGCCATGCATTATGCACAATAACAATAGCCAGTACACAGCAAATAATTATAATTGTATATACTGTAACCATGTAACTAGAGCAAAGTAATAAACATGGGTGAAAATATGAACAGGAAAGAGAAAGGGGTGTATTCAATGCCGCAGCGAGCGGCCAGCGAGGGGGTTAAACAGCGAGGATTGCAGAAAACCAGCGATCCTCGCTGTTTAACCCCCGCGCCGGCCGCTCGCTCTATTCAACGTTCCGGGGAAATCCTCGCCGGCGAGAATTCCCCAAAACAGCGAGACCCGCGGCTAATGCAGGAAACTCTCTGTATTTAGCCGCGAGTCTCGCTGCTTCTGGAGCCACATACGCCAATTTCCCCACGCTCAAAAAATGGAGCGAGGGGAAATTGGCGTATGAGGGGGCTGTGTTGAAAACTGTCAGGGTGAGTGTTGACAGCGAGAAAATGATGGGAATCTGCAGTTCTGCTTGTTATATATGTAGCTGTGTGCGTGCAACACTGCAATTAGTGGCGGCGTGGTATGATGAAAATAGTAAGACGCGTATATATATATATATATATATGTATATATGTAGAACAAAAGGTAGATGTATCTGCGCTTGGAGGCGGTCACCAACCAGATGATAATAACAGGATAGATCAGCAACGTCAACTCTACCTGTGCCCGGCTCTCTTCACCGCGTCTGTTCCTGTCTGGAGTCTCCGGAACGCCGCTCTCACTTAGGGCCTTATTTTGGTTCACTCTTTCTGACAAAATCCTTCTTAGATGGACAAAACCATGTGCACTGCAGGGGGGCAGATGTAACATGTGCAGAGAGAATTAGATTTGGGTGAGTAATTTTGTTTCTGTGCAGGGAAAATACTGACTGCTTTATTTTTACACTGCAATATAGATCTCACTTTGAAGTAAAACCCCACCCAAATCTAATTCTCTCTGCACAAGTAACACCTGCCCCACCTGCAGTGCACATGGTTTTGCCCATCTAAGAAGGATTTTGTCAGAAAGAATGAACCAAAATAAGGCCCATAGTGTGTGGTCAGCGTGGTTCCGTTGCCCTGCCGTGTCTGGACGGAGGTTAGGGTTTTGCCTGAGGCTTGTTATTTAAAACTTGTGGTAACCAGCCCACAGCATATATATATATATATATATATATATATATATATATATATATATATATAGAACACATGTATCCTTGTAGATATATGATAGGCAGCACACCATTTAACTTGAAGCAGAATATTTCATTTAATGCTCAATAAAGTTCATTGCAAAAAAGGGACTGATTTGCAAAAAAGGAAATTTGAACCATGGTGGGACACTCAAATATTCACCCATCCAGAGGGATACATCAGATAGCAGTCAACGAGCCCGTTTCGGCTTCCCCAGCCTTCATCCTGGACTGACTCATTCACAATGAGCAAATCAGCCCAGTATATAGCTGCAATACTGCTATCCAAATCTCCCACACCTGTGGTGATTAATTGCCTGACCAATGAGTACGGATCAGCACTCAGACACCTGAGTGACCGGATCTCCATATAAGGACAATGGGCGTCGTGACGTCACCGCGCCACGGCATTGTCATGGAGACACATCCACTCTGTCTCATGTTGCTGTATGGGCTTCGCGCTGCGGATGTACAGCGCGATGACATCATTGCGCTCTTACATTTCCGTCCACGTGCATGGTCCAGGACTAGCTTCTCTGCGTAACCATGACTACATTCCGCGCCGCCGCAGTTGGCGCATATGCCCGTCACTCTGTATGGAGACGGCGTCATGTTGCCTAGGAGATCAGGAAGTGAGTATGTGGCTATGTAAAGGCTCACAATAGTTCACTTAAACACTAGGAATCCACTGGCGCTGAATCTCCAGAGGACATTGCTAGCAGAGTCTGACATGTGGATGGGCCACAGTGACTGCTGCCGTATCTCATACCTCATTGGTCTCACAATTAATTACAAAAAATCAACACAAAAAAATCAAAAATTAGCAAAAGAGGATACATACACACATGAATACTATATACATTATAATCCCTCCACTGATATGCAGACTCTCTATAACCTTCTCATATATATGTAAATCATATATGTAAATCATATATGTAGATTTCAGAGAAAGACAGAAATAGGGAACTCCTCATTGAGTCCACTTGGTCAGACAGGCATAGAATTCTGTTACAAAGGGAATGCCAATGGATTAAAAAGCTGAATTAATTATCACCAAGTGGACTCAATGAGGAGTTCCCTATTTCTGTCTTTCTCTGAAATCTACATATAGCGTTATGATTTACATATATATATATGAGAAGGTTATAGAGAGTCTGCATATCAGTGGCATATCATTATTCTCCCTGCTGACAAGGGATCTCGATGCATATAAAACAGCTCCCAGCTCAATAACCATGAGACCTATACCCCTCGGTCCTCTGATCTGACTTCTAAGTTCAAGAATGAATGGGACTCGATCCTTGACTCACTGTATAGCCTGATCTCTAGTGACTGGATCACTACCTACAACGGTTACCCACATATCTGCAGGATACCACAGTGCTACTCAAAAAACTACAAACTTTCGGGACTGCCATTCCAGACATGTGGTTATGCTCACTGGATATAAGCAGCTAATATACCAGTATTCCACATGAGGATGGCCTGTTAGCCACCCAACAGGTACTCGAAATGGATCCACTATACAATTGTCCCCCCATTGACTTGTTCATTTGCGTATTGAGGCTGACGCTGACTCGGAATTTCTTTCTCTTTGACAGCAATTTCAATCTACAACGAACGGGGTGTGCGATGGGGTCTCCTGTCGCACCCTCGTTCGCCAATGCCTATATGTATACGGTGGAAAGGGAACTCTTTTTGGAGACCCCCATTGCCACTAATATTGTATTCTACACGAGATACATCAACGACGTACTGTTATTTTGGTCAGGTACAGAAGAGAACTTTAAATCAGTGATGGCTGACATCAATGCACGCCCATGCCCCATCAAATTTACGTACTCGATGAGCCAGACTGAGATTCAGTATCTAGATGTTCTGATTGGCATAAAAAATGACAGATTCACTACTTCGATCTACTCGAAACCCACCGATAGGAACACCTTGCTGGATGCAAGAAGTCACCACCCACCGGCTCTGAAAAGGGGCCTTCCGATGTCACAGCTCATCCGTGTCAAAAGAATTACTAGCGAACCCGACCAATTGGACTCAGACCTATTTAAATGACAGACAAATTCAAAGCCAGAGGGTATTCGGGAGTGATCCTGGAGTCAGCTAGGAAGAAAGTGGACTTGCTGTCCCATAAAGAGCTACTTGGGCAGATGTATTAAGCCTTAAGAAGAGATAAATGCAAGGGTGATAAAGAGAGATAAACGTCCAGCCAATCAGCTCCTTACTGACTTTTTTTAAACACAGCCTGTAACATGGCAGTTAGCAGGTGATTGGCTGGACGTTTATCTCTCCTTATCACCCTTGCATTTATCTCTTGTTAAAGCTTAATACATCTGCCCCACTGACATGTAAAACCAAAGATGCCAACTCTCTCGCTAACAGAGTGGGGTGGGTTTGTGATTATAATGAAGCTGACAAAACCATATCCACCGTTTCAAGATCATTATGGCCTGTTATCCAACAGGATAAAAGTCTGTGTAAACTCAAGAACTCCACATTAATGCCTTGTTACAAATGCGGTCGCAATATATGTGACTGGGTGGTCTGCACTGAGATCTCGACTCGTCACCCCCAAATACTCAACGCAAGAAAGGGGGTTGCTATCGGTGCACAGGGTGCACCACATGTATTGGCATGCACACCCTTATACAGGGGCGAAAATCTCCGTCAAGTACCCCTTGACATGTACCAGCACTTACATTGTATACCTGATCAAATGTCCATGTGACAAATGTTACGTAGGAAAAACTATCCGTATGATGCGGGAAAGAATAGCCAACCACAGAACGGCAATTCTGGCAGCCATCAACACAAATAATAATGTTCATGAACAGCCTGTGGCTCGACACTTTGTAGTGGCAGTGACCGCTCACTACACACATCAGCTATTTAAGGTAAGAACAGACTTACTCTTCTTTTGGTCACCAGCACAGCACTATTTGCACTTTATAGTACTAGTCTTGAAGAAAAGACCTGCCGGTCTTGAAACGTCGACTGCGATGTACTGTACTTAATATTCACTTTATGGAATAAAACTACCAACTTTCTTAAGACCGTGGAGTGACACTTTTTCCTTACTGGACCCATCCAGGCCAGGAGGTATCGTGTGTATAGATATACATATGGTATATCGGCAGTGGATGACAGACTGGTGCTCCCAACACTTCATAGAATATACTGAAGTCCTCCTACACTCTCTAATCTGTAGGAACGTGGAAAATATTACCTCCTGTTCTTCTGCCGAATTTTCTGGTCTTAAATTATTTTATCAAAATCGATGCTGTGCTCCTGCACATATTACTAAGATCCACAGAAGATCCCATATTTGTCGCCATACATTGGACACCAATATACGCAATTTGTGCATCCAATCTCTCTACTATAGACTTAAATTGTTACCCCTGAGGAAGTCACTTGTTGACGAAACGCGTTGGGTGCTTTCTGTCTTGTAAAACCAACAAGGGCGATACTTCGGTCTCACGAAATCGACAAAACACAAGAATGTTTTAAATCATTGTTTTTATATGTGATTGTTTATTAAATTGTCTAAATTGTACTATGAGTCTATAATGATTACAGCAATTTTTGGTGGTGCTGATTTATAATAGTGGCGCACTCTATTTACATTCTATCTATTTCCATTTCTTTCCTCCACTAACAGGCGGGACTAATAGAGGTGCTCCCTAAAACTTTTTCAAGTAGCGCATTGAAGGGGTATTCCATTGTTTTATATATATATATATATATATATATATATATATATATATATATATAGATGTATCAGGGTGGCACTCCAAGGATTTGTAGAATAAACACCAGGTAGGCTTTCAAAGGTTACCAAAGTTTCAAATCGTTTACTCGATTTTTCGTCAGGGATAACAAGAATATAAAAGACATTTACCTTATATAGCAGATAACACCAGTGGGAATCGTCCTCCGTCGGGGGCGTGGGGCAGGTCTCATTCTGATGACGTCACGCGCACACGATGCTTCCTGGCCGTGGAACGCATCAGGGCAGTCGCGCTGACGTGTGGAACGCAGCATTCAAGTCCTGGTTACCAAGGCTGAAGCGCACCGGTGCAGAGTCTATCATAACTGAGCATTATGCCTTATGCCACCACTGCACAAAAGAAAGAGAATAGTATATGTGACAACAAGATATGCCAGCACCAAGAATAAAGGTTATAAAGGTTATAAGTGAAAAGACCATATTGTAATAGGTGCAAAACATGGTACAAGTCAACATCAGCAAAAGGGCACAAAAAAGACTGTGTCAACTCTATTGCCCATGTCGACCAAGCTCATCACATTTGCATAAATAGTTATTTTATCACTGTAACTGACTCCATGTACATTAAGAGGATGTTCAAAGTGCTGAAGGACTATTAGCACAAAAAATAGAAAAAAATAAAAAAATAAAGGGTACTTGTTTCCTAACACGGCCACACCGATTTGTATCGGGGTGATCGTGTCGGAAAAATCGCGTCGGTCGCATCGCATGCGACCAAATCGCATGCGATGCGACCGACGCGATTTTTACATTGAATCAAATGTGAATAGGGCCCCTGGGACCCTATTTTACATTGGATTCAATGTAAAGTATTCCCCAGACCCCCAATTTTACCCCCTCAACGTCACCCCACGATTGACGCCAACCCGAAGCGTGGCGAGCGCAGCGAGCCCGCGAGGGGCGGCGGTGCATGTCCTCCGACCTTTTGATACCCCTACTATCCACGTCGGCGTGGAGTTGAGAATATAAAGTGTGGCGAGCGCAGCGAGCCACCGAGCCCGAAGCGTGGCGAGCCCCGCGAGGGGACGCGTATACCTGTGAAGTTATACGCGTCCCCACGCGGGGCGCGCTGCGCTCGCAGCGCTTCGGGCTCGGTGGTTCGCTGCACTCGCCACACTTTATATTCTCAACTCCACGCCGACGTGGATAGTAGGGGTATGAAAAAGTCAGAGGACGTGCACCACCGCGATTGACGCCAACCCAAAGCGTGGCGAGCTTCAATCAAGTCCATCTCACCTTGTGCCATTATAATGGCACAAGACCGACGCGATGCTCCCGATTTCAATGTTAAAAATATTTTAACATTGAAGCCTATGGCAAAATCGCGTCCATCGCGTCGGTCGCATCGGGGGACATGTTAATGCACGCGACCGACTCGATGCCCCCGATTTTGCCTTTGCTGGCAAAATGGACCTGATTTCAAAGGAAATCGGGTCCATCGCGTCCATCGTGTACCTTAACTTTAAGGTACACGATGGACGCGATTGTGGCCGTGCTAGGAAACAAGTACCAAATAAAGAAAAAACTTAATAAGGAAAAAAAATATATATTTGGAAAATATTGTAGAGAAATATTTGCAAAAAAGGCATCAAATAGAGAAATATTTCCATGGACCAATCAAAGGCAGTAGCAAAGTTGTCGGTATGAAAATACATAGACAGGGAGTCCTTTTTTAGAAGAATGACGTGAAAGTTAGCTGTTCATTATGACCCCGTGGAGCTACGGTATCCAGTCTTGCAATCCAACGGGCTTCTCCTTGTAGTAACAGCTTTGATCGAGCTCCTCCCCTTTTCAATGGTTCAACTTGATCAATTATTTTGTAACGTAATTGAGCTAAGGAATGTCTGGCCAGTTTGAAATGTCGGGCCAGGGGTTGGTCCGTCTCCTTGCCTTCACATGCATGTCGAATGCTTGATCTGTGTTGCCCAGCTCTCTCTCTGAAAGTGCAGATCGTTTTGCCTATATAGGCCAGTCCACACGGACATTTGATGATATAAATAACATATCTACTCAAACATGATAGAGCTTGTTTGATCTGTATTTTTGCCCCAGAATGGGGATGAGTGAAGGAAGGGCCTGTTTCCATGTGTCGGCAAGTTGCACAACCGACACACTTATAACAGCCAGGCCGTCTAGAGAGGAAGTGGTCTCTTTGGATGCTGGAGTCGCTGGTCACATCATTTTTCACCAGCCAATCCTTCAGGTTTCTTTGGATCACTTGATATGATTGGCCATAATTGTTTTGTACTCCTTGAAAAAGGAGCATGTTGGCTCCGAAACGTTGGACACTTTATGTGATATAAAAGATTTCTGCACCAAGCCTGCCGAGTGCCGCTCCTTCTTTGTGCTGCTCTCTCTCTCTATATATATATGTATATATATATATATATATATATATATACTCCAAATAAAGATGTCACTCCGGGTCTTGTTGAAGTGTAAAAGGTGTTTTACTGCTGTCTACGGCGTTGCAGGACTCGCCCGTCTTCAGGACATACACAGTAAGTTTTTTAAAAAGTGAGAGTTATATACACATTACCTGATCAGAGGCCGCCCGGTCTCCCATCCGCCCTCCGGTCCGTGCGCCACTCAACTTCCGGGTTCATCAGCAGGAAGTGATGTTGCGCCTTCCACAGGGACATGATGACAACCCGGCAACCCTGCATAACAAAACCAAACATCAATGAAATACATATAAATTGTGCATTAATACAATATGGTGTTTTATTTTTTTCCAATACATGTGTCATATTAATCATCTATTGATTTATTTTGTGTTATATTACATACTTGAATAATCAATATGTGTCATGTGTTCGAGTGACCACCAGATGGCACTCTGTGCATTTTGTCTCATAATAGTGCATTTATTTTACTAGCATCAAGTTCTGTGCAATAAACTAATTAAAAATATTTTTTTTGCTAAATAATATATCTAATAAAGCCCAGCTCTTATGAAGATTTTTTCTGTATTAATATGTAATCTTTAATATTACCTATTTGTCAGTGCTGTGATTATAAACAACCTTTTAAAAAAACATGAAAAACTCAGTGAAAATTTTGAAAAATAATTAATGTCTGTATAAAAAATACATGAAAAATACAAGTTATTATACACTTTCCTATTTGCCTATCATTTGCATCTCACAGTAACTATATTCATTTTCATATTATTTTAAATCGCTTAATTAATAAGAGGATCATTTTCTATATTATATTCTGTGGTGTGTCAATAATTATATTTTTTCTTTATGTTAACAAGTTTTTTTACAGGAAGCACCCAAAATAAACTGCCTCATTCAACCCATGAGGACTTACAGTATTTACTTTATTAATCCATTTATTTTCTAAGCATAATAGTTGCTTATCCCTATCACCCCCTGTAAGTGAAGACGGGATGTGATCGATCATGCATTACCTCAAAGTGGCCATGCTGTGTTTTGCCACGGCAAAGTGCCGTGCCACCGCCTGCTCACTAGTGCCACTTATTAGTGGCACCCTTATAGCCGTTCTGTGTTGGGCCATTCTTTCTTTAAATTGCCTTGCTGTCTTGCCCACATAGTGTAACACACACGGACAAGTAAGCAAATATACAACGTATCTCGATGAACGAGTCAAGGCATATTTGATTTTATATGCCTTGCCTGGGAATGGATGTCTGAATGTGTCCCCTGCCACTAGATAGTTGCACGTGGCACATCCTAGACATTTAAAACAACCAGCTTTTCTAGAAAGGAAATGTTGTGGTTTAATTACTCCGCGGCCTGTTAAGTCCATCTTTACCAAGATGTCCTTGAGGTTTGGACCTCTTACATAACTAGGCATCAACCTCATTCCTTCTAGACCAGGCATGTCCAAACTGTGGCCCTCCAGCTGTTGTGAAACTACACATCCCAGTATGCCTTGCCATAGTTTTAGCATTCCCTAATAGCAAAACTGTGGCAAGGCATGCTGGGACTTGTAGTTTCACAACAGCTGGAGGGCCATAGTTTGGACATGCTTGTTCTAGACTCTTCAATTCTGGGTCGCTGTTAACAATTGGCCAGATTGATTTGATTTTTTTAACCATGTCCAGACTTTTATCAGTATAGTGCGTTACCCATGTAAAGGTCTGTTTGATGTCCTCTTTGTTCTTCTTGGTGTTCTGTAACAGTTCCTGTCTTGTTTTCTCACAGGCTTTATCTCTGGCTTTTATCAGGTCCGTTTTTTTATATCCCCTTGCCAGGAACTTGTTTACCATCATTGTTCATCTCTGGTCTTACAATTGCTGTTAATTCGGCAAACCCTAAGGAATTGGGAATATGGTAAACTTTGGCCCGTATGTTTCGGATGAAAACTCTGTTTGTGTAACATTGTATTGTGGTCCGTTGGTTTGGAGTATAGTTGTGTCTCCAACTTGCCCCCTTGGACCACAATTTGCACATTCAGGGTTGCCGGGCTGTCATCATGCCCCTGTGGAAGGCACAGCATCACTTCCGGCTGATGAACCCTGGAAGTTGAGCGGCGCACGGAGCGGCGGGCGGATGGGAGACTGGGCGGCCTCTGGTCAGGTAATGTGTATATAACTCTCACTTTAAAAAAAATACTGTGTATGTCCTGAAGACGGGCGAGTCCCGAAACGCCGTAGACAGCAGTAAAACACATTTTGCACTTTAGCAAGACCCGGAGTGACATCTTTATTTGGAGTGTATGTATGGTGGGTTTGTCCCTCTGGATGGGCACCCAGGCAGAGTGGTTCAAGGCAACAATGGGGAGTGCGGGACCTTGTACAGTAATATATATATATCTATATATATATATATATATATATATATAAGCTTTGAGAATAGGCCTGGCACTCCTCCAACTAAGCACAGGACCCAGGTGCCCTCCGGATCGGTAGTATAGAAGTTTTGATAGAAGAAAACAAACGCGGCACTCTGGGAATTTTAAGCATAAAACGTGTATTGTAGCAAAGATAGCTTCCAACGTTTCGGGGCTTGTGTCACCCCTTTGTCAAGGAATATTGTGCAATAAAAACATAAATCAATGTGCTTACCTTTATCACATAAGTGAGAGGGTGAGCCTGTCACGACTGCGGGCGTGCTGGGATCAAACAGGAAGGAGAGCGACGGTGATAGGCGGCGGATATCCTGCCTATGACACGCTGTGTGGAGCGCAAGCGGTGGGTTGCTATGGAGATGATAATAAGCAAGCCGCTGACGCGCGTCCACTGATGAGATCCCAGGTTTACCCTGGCGTGACTGGTTCACCCTATAATATACAAAATGGTATGAAATGTGCATTTACATCAAAGATCAACGCAAAACAGTGAGAAATAGGATGCACCACACAACATAGGTGCAAAATAAGTGAATAAATACTAACATAAGTGTTAATTAATCAAGAAATACACATAACGGTACAATTGGGGAAAGGGCTGTCAAACGGCATCAGTCAGTTGTATTATAAACGATATTTGATGGAAAGGTACATTTACTGAAAATGCTCAGAATGAATGTAGTAAATATAGTTATTGGTCAACTTAGTTTGTGTCGTCACTATTCTATCATATTATTCATTAACTTTTAACGGAGTAAAGAATGAATGGGAGCAGAATAGTAAGATGAGCCAAAGATGAAAGAAAGCACGAAGTGTCGTCTCTGAGTAGCCACAACAAGTGGATATTGGTCCATTAGGGGAAAAACCAATAAAAATGTAGGGAGAAATTAACCAATCGGAAAAGGGTGCAGGGACAGCAAGAAAAGCAGAGATGAAGAAAAAGCACACTCTGGAGGACAGTCGTAGTCCTAAATTAGTTAACAGACAGAAATGTGTGTACACCTACTCTGTCGACATTAGGTACCACATCTAATGTAGTCTCTTGAAAGGGATAACAGAAAATATCTAATCGGGACAACAAAATACATAATCAGAATGGGAAAAGTGATAGTGAGATAAGCGGAGAGAAGAAAAAGCACACAATAACCCTCAAAGGAGGTAAATTAGTCAGAGTCAATCCTATGGTCATAAATCGATTAACGGGCAGAAATATGTCAACACCTACTCTGTCGATATTCGATAGCACATTTTAGTGAATGAATGGGAGCAGAGTAGTAAGATGAGCCAAAGATGACAGAAAGCACAAGGTATCGTCTCTGAGTAGCCACCACAAGTGGATATTGGTCCATTAAAGGAAGAACCAATGAAAATGTAGGGAGAAATTAACCAATCGGAAAAGGGTGCAGGGACAGCAAGAAAAGCAGAGATGAAGAAAAAGCACACTCTGGAGGACAATCATAGTCCTAAATTAGTTAACAGACCGAAATGTGTCAACACCTACTCTGTCGACATTAGGTACCACATTTAATGTAGTCTCTTGAAGGGGATAACAGAAAATATCTAATCGGGACAACAAAAAAACATAATCAGAATGGGAAAAGTGATAGTGAGATAAGCGGAGAGAAGAGAAAGCACACAATAACCCTCAAAGGAGGTAAATTAGTTAGAATCAATCCTATGGTCATGAATTGATAAACGGGCAGAAGTATGTCAACACCTACTCTGTCGACATTCGATAGCACTTTATAGTGTGGTCTCTGAAAGGAATAACTAAAAATATCTAACAGGGACAACAAAATGCATAATTGGAATGGGAAAAGTGATAGTAAGATAAGCGGAGAGAAGAAAAAGCACACAATAAATCTCAAGGAGGTAAGGTGATCTGAGTTCATTCTATGGTCCTAGAGGAAATTTAAATGACAGATGTATTTCTGGAACTCATCACAAGAAGATTGCATAGCTGAATTTGTCATTGAGTCCATTCGGTTTCACGCTGTTCAATTTATGTATCCACATAGCCTCTTTTTTCAATAGGAGTCCATCTCTGTCGCCACGGCGCAGTGTTTCAGGGATGTGGTCAACAATCATATGCTTCATATCACTTAGGGTATGCCCCATCTGGGCAAAGTGTTTGGCAACGGGCTGTTCGTTTTCTTTGCCACTAAGAGCTTTATTAATTGAAGATCTGTGGAGGGCCATTCTAGTGCGTAATGTTCTAATGGTTTTCCCAACATATAAGAGTTTGCACGGGCATTGGATGACATAGATTAAATGAGTAGTGGTGCACGTAACGACATGCTTAATGGGAAACGATCTTCCATCTGTTGGATGGTGGAACTTCGATCCAGTCATCATGTGCTGGCAAGTGGTGCAATGTAGACACTTGTAGCATCCACTTGGTCGTTGTAAGAAGCCAGTTTCAGAGGTTGCAATATTCTTGGAGAAACCAGTGATGTCTCGATGGACAATTTTATCACTAATGTTGGTGCCCCTTGTGTGACATATAAGAGGTGTCTTATCACGCAAACTAGTCAGGCTAGTGTCACTCTTTATGATAGGCCACAATGCCCTAGACGCCCTTGGGAGAACATATGATGCTGTGTTGTATCTTGTGACAAATGGTAATGCATTGTCTCGTTTGGTTTTGTTGGAATTGGTTGCCAATAAGGACTTTCTGGACATCTTCAGTATCTCCCGTTTCTGGATTTGTAGGGTATCACTTTTATAGCCTCTTGCCTCAAATTTGGTTATCATGCCATCCAGTACTGTCGGTAATTCTTCAGTACTACTAACGATCCTTGCAGCTCTCATCATTTGGGACCTTGGCAGAGCTTTTTTTAAAGAGTTGGGATGGAAGCTGTTGCCTCTGAGTACGTTATTTTTATCAGTTGGTTTCGTAAACAAACTTGTACTGATGCACCCTTCAGCAATCCTGATTTGAACGTCCAAGTAGTTGATCGTACTTAGTGATGATTGGTGGGTGAACTTGATTGGGGAGTCCATTTTGTTAATGTTCTCCATCAACAGGTCAAATTCATCTACATTACCACCCCATAGCATGAACAAGTCATCTATGTAGCGTGTGATTAGAATGATCTTGCCGCTCGCTTCAGGATTGTCCATAAACATCGATTTGGTCTCCTGAAACATATATACATTAGCAAAGGACGGGGAAACATTGCTCCCCATAGAGCACCCGGATAGTTGTTTATAGAAGTCACCATTGAAGAGAAAGTAGTTCTTGGTAAGAGTTAACTTCAACAGGTCCAGAAACAGCTTATGATTGAGATCTTGCATATCTGTAGATCTAAGGAATGTTTCCATAGCTTGTAGACCCTTACTATGAGGAATGCAAGTATACAGACTACTGACGTCCATGACGCACAGTAGTGTATTTGGTGGTACCGTCTGGAATTTGTTAAGAGTGTTCAGGAAGTCTGTTGTGTCCTGTATATAGGTAGGCTGACTTTTAATGAGGGGCTGTAGTATCCCATCCAGGAACTGGGAGATAGGCTGGAAGATTGAATCACGGGCAGATATAATTGGGCGCCCTGGTGGGTCTTGCAGATTTTTGTGGATCTTGGGCAATGTGAAAAATATTGGGACAGTGGGATGCGGTTGCTCAAGTGCTTTTTGCAATTTAGATGTGATGTGTCCAGAGGATACTGCCTGCGTGAGCACGGAGTCCACCTCAGCTTTGAATCTCAAAGTGGGGTCATTTGGTAGTTTCTCATAGACAGATGAATCTTGTAGCTGTCTTTCACACTCCGCGGTGTATTTAGTTAGGTCTTGAATGACAAGGCCACCGCCTTTGTCGGCCGCTCTAAAAACAACATCGCGGTACCCGCTTAGGTTGGAAAGTGCTTTTTGTTCCTTTTTGGATAAATTTGAATGGCAGATCTGGTTGGCTCCATCAAATTTGTTGACGGCTGTATCTAACAGGCGAGTATAAGTCATAATCGCTGGATTTTGAGATGGAGGATCGAATGTAGATTTAGATTTGGTTTTAATGAATTGGGCATGTTGCTCTGTGCTGGGCATTGAGGGCTTGTCCTGAAAGAACTCTTTGAGCCGCAAATTCCTAGAATGGCGGTAAAGGTCTATCTTCCAGGTGAGATTGTCAAAAGAGGTGGTGGGGACAAATGAAAGTCCATGGTTGAGGACACTCAATTCCTCTCCGGTAAAACGACGACTTGACAGGTTATATACAAGAGATTCTAGCGGTTGCTGGTTTTTCTTGTGGATGCGCGAACACTGGCCGCCCCTGCGGGTGGCCTTCCACCTCCTCTTCTTTTGGAGGTAGTGGGGGTTGACACTACCTCGGAGTTCCCCAAAGGGATCGATTGTTCGGGGTTGTCTGACTCCACGTTGAATTCGCTATCGCTATTTGATGAGTGATCAGTCTTTCGATGGGGAAATTGTGCCCGTTTGAAAGGGCGATGCCGTGGAGGACGATTTCTCCTGGTTGAATCAGATTCATATCCAGCCAGCCAACGATATACCTTGTTGTTGTCGTAATCATCCTTGACAGTATAATATTTGCTCTTTTTAAACTTTAAAAGTTCTCTTTGGTAATTATCACACTGCACTTGCAGTTTATTGAGCCAGTCCTGAGAGGGATCTCTGATGAATTCAGCTTTATGTGATACTTCAAAATCACTGACGGCCTGTTTGGCGGATTTTAGCTCACTAGCCGCCTCTTCAATCACGAGTAAGATTAAGTCGTGGCTGCACTTATTCAGAATTCCAATCCATCGGCGGCAAAAATTGGGATTGTGCCGACCGATGGTTGGGGTATTCCGAACGCGGAAGCCACGAGGTATCAATTTCTCTCGGTGATATTCTGAGAGAGATACACCGTGGAGTAAGAAATCAGTTTCTCTCTTCTTCAGGCGAAACCATTGCTTATAAAGGATGTCAAGGCTAGGCTGATCTTCCATCTGATGTAACCTCTGAGTGAATCGTATTCTGTCTGGGTCATCCTCAGAATAACTGAAGTGTTCGCATCGGTCGACAGTAATGCCTTGGAAACCAGGTGTTTCCCTTGCCAGGGGTACTGTGTCGCTGGTGTCAGTCATTGTCGGTTGTTAGGTTACCTGTAGATATTAGGTCGACACAAAAAGAGTTGACAGACGATACCGATGGTAGTCCTTTCAATTTAAAAATAAGTGAACAGTGAACTCACTTATAGGTGAATGGCAGGCACACTGTCATTCAGAGTAGGGTGCCTTGGCTCCAGGGGATGTGAGAGCATCCAATAAACAAGCTTTGAGAATAGGCCTGGCACTCCTCCAACTAAGCACAGGACCCAGGTGCCCTCCGGATCGGTAGTATAGAAGTTTTGATAGAAGAAAACAAACGCGGCACTCTGGGAATTTTAAGCATAAAACGTGTATTGTAGCAAAGATAGCTTCCAACGTTTCGGGGCTTGTGTCACCCCTTTGTCAAGGAATATTGTGCAATAAAAACATAAATCAATGTGCTTACCTTTATCACATAAGTGAGAGGGTGAGCCTGTCACGTCTGCGGGCGTGCTGGGATCAAACAGGAAGGAGAGCGACGGTGATAGGCGGCGGATATCCTGCCTATGACACGCTGTGTGGAGCGCAAGCGGTGGGTTGCTATGGAGATGATAATAAGCAAGCCGCTGACGCGCGTCCACTGATGAGATCCCAGGTTTACCCTGGCGTGACTGGTTCACCCTATAATATACAAAATGGTATGAAATGTGCATTTACATCAAAGATCAACGCAAAACAGTGAGAAATAGGATGCACCACACAACATAGGTGCAAAATAAGTGAATAAATACTAACATAAGTGTTAATTAATCAAGAAATACACATAACGGTACAATTGGGGAAAGGGCTGTCAAACGGCATCAGTCAGTTGTATTATAAACGATATTTGATGGAAAGGTACATTTACTGAAAATGCTCAGAATGAATGTAGTAAATATAGTTATTGGTCAACTTAGTTTGTGTCGTCACTATTCTATCATATTATTCATTAACTTTTAACGGAGTAAAGAATGAATGGGAGCAGAATAGTAAGATGAGCCAAACTAGCTAAAATCCGCCAAACAGGCCGTCAGTGATTTTGAAGTATCACATAAAGCTGAATTCATCAGAGATCCCTCTCAGGACTGGCTCAATAAACTGCAAGTGCAGTGTGATAATTACCAAAGAGAACTTTTAAAGTTTAAAAAGAGCAAATATTATACTGTCAAGGATGATTACGACAACAACAAGGTATATCGTTGGCTGGCTGGATATGAATCTGATTCAACCAGGAGAAATCGTCCTCCACGGCATCGCCCTTTCAAACGGGCACAATTTCCCCATCGAAAGACTGATCACTCATCAAATAGCGATAGCGAATTCAACGTGGAGTCAGACAACCCCGAACAATCGATCCCTTTGGGGAACTCCGAGGTAGTGTCAACCCCCACTACCTCCAAAAGAAGAGGAGGTGGAAGGCCACCCGCAGGGGCGGCCAGTGTTCGCGCATCCACAAGAAAAACCAGCAACCGCTAGAATCTCTTGTATATAACCTGTCAAGTCGTCGTTTTACCGGAGAGGAATTGAGTGTCCTCAACCATGGACTTTCATTTGTCCCCACCACCTCTTTTGACAATCTCACCTGGAAGATAGACCTTTACCGCCATTCTAGGAATTTGCGGCTCAAAGAGTTCTTTCAGGACAAGCCCTCAATGCCCAGCACAGAGCAACATGCCCAATTCATTAAAACCAAATCTAAATCTACATTCGATCCTCCATCTCAAAATCCAGCGATTATGACTTATACTCGCCTGTTAGATACAGCCGTCAACAAATTTGATGGAGCCAACCAGATCTGCCATTCAAATTTATCCAAAAAGGAACAAAAAGCACTTTCCAACCTAAGCGGGTACCGCGATGTTGTTTTTAGAGCGGCCGACAAAGGCGGTGGCCTTGTCATTCAAGACCTAACTAAATACACCGCGGAGTGTGAAAGACAGCTACAAGATTCATCTGTCTATGAGAAACTACCAAATGACCCCACTTTGAGATTCAAAGCTGAGGTGGACTCCGTGCTCACGCAGGCAGTATCCTCTGGACACATCACATCTAAATTGCAAAAAGCACTTGAGCAACCGCATCCCACTGTCCCAATATTTTTCACATTGCCCAAGATCCACAAAAATCTGCAAGACCCACCAGGGCGCCCAATTATATCTGCCCGTGATTCAATCTTCCAGCCTATCTCCCAGTTCCTGGATGGGATACTACAGCCCCTCATTAAAAGTCAGCCTACCTATATACAGGACACAACAGACTTCCTGAACACTCTTAACAAATTCCAGACGGTACCACCAAATACACTACTGTGCGTCATGGACGTCAGTAGTCTGTATACTTGCATTCCTCATAGTAAGGGTCTACAAGCTATGGAAACATTCCTTAGATCTACAGATATGCAAGATCTCAATCATAAGCTGTTTCTGGACCTGTTGAAGTTAACTCTTACCAAGAACTACTTTCTCTTCAATGGTGACTTCTATAAACAACTATCCGGGTGCTCTATGGGGAGCAATGTTTCCCCGTCCTTTGCTAATGTATATATGTTTCAGGAGACCAAATCGATGTTTATGGACAATCCTGAAGCGAGCGGCAAGATCATTCTAATCACACGCTACATAGATGACTTGTTCATGCTATGGGGTGGTAATGTAGATGAATTTGACCTGTTGATGGAGAACATTAACAAAATGGACTCCCCAATCAAGTTCACCCACCAATCATCACTAAGTACGATCAACTACTTGGACGTTCAAATCAGGATTGCTGAAGGGTGCATCAGTACAAGTTTGTTTACGAAACCAACTGATAAAAATAACGTACTCAGAGGCAACAGCTTCCATCCCAACTCTTTAAAAAAAGCTCTGCCAAGGTCCCAAATGATGAGAGCTGCAAGGATCGTTAGTAGTACTGAAGAATTACCGACAGTACTGGATGGCATGATAACCAAATTTGAGGCAAGAGGCTATAAAAGTGATACCCTACAAATCCAGAAACGGGAGATACTGAAGATGTCCAGAAAGTCCTTATTGGCAACCAATTCCAACAAAACCAAACGAGACAATGCATTACCATTTGTCACAAGATACAACACAGCATCATATGTTCTCCCAAGGGCGTCTAGGGCATTGTGGCCTATCATAAAGAGTGACACTAGCCTGACTAGTTTGCGTGATAAGACACCTCTTATATGTCACACAAGGGGCACCAACATTAGTGATAAAATTGTCCATCGAGACATCACTGGTTTCTCCAAGAATATTGCAACCTCTGAAACTGGCTTCTTACAACGACCAAGTGGATGCTACAAGTGTCTACATTGCACCACTTGCCAGCACATGATGACTGGATCGAAGTTCCACCATCCAACAGATGGAAGATCGTTTCCCATTAAGCATGTCGTTACGTGCACCACTACTCATTTAATCTATGTCATCCAATGCCCGTGCAAACTCTTATATGTTGGGAAAACCATTAGAACATTACGCACTAGAATGGCCCTCCACAGATCTTCAATTAATAAAGCTCTTAGTGGCAAAGAAAACGAACAGCCCGTTGCCAAACACTTTGCCCAGATGGGGCATACCCTAAGTGATATGAAGCATATGATTGTTGACCACATCCCTGAAACACTGCGCCGTGGCGACAGAGATGGACTCCTATTGAAAAAAGAGGCTATGTGGATACATAAATTGAACAGCGTGAAACCGAATGGACTCAATGACAAATTCAGCTATGCAATCTTCTTGTGATGAGTTCCAGAAATACATCTGTCATTTAAATTTCCTCTAGGACCATAGAATGAACTCAGATCACCTTACCTCCTTGAGATTTATTGTGTGCTTTTTCTTCTCTCCGCTTATCTTACTATCACTTTTCCCATTCCAATTATGCATTTTGTTGTCCCTGTTAGATATTTTTAGTTATTCCTTTCAGAGACCACACTATAAAGTGCTATCGAATGTCGACAGAGTAGGTGTTGACATACTTCTGCCCGTTTATCAATTCATGACCATAGGATTGATTCTAACTAATTTACCTCCTTTGAGGGTTATTGTGTGCTTTCTCTTCTCTCCGCTTATCTCACTATCACTTTTCCCATTCTGATTATGTTTTTTTGTTGTCCCGATTAGATATTTTCTGTTATCCCCTTCAAGAGACTACATTAAATGTGGTACCTAATGTCGACAGAGTAGGTGTTGACACATTTCGGTCTGTTAACTAATTTAGGACTATGATTGTCCTCCAGAGTGTGCTTTTTCTTCATCTCTGCTTTTCTTGCTGTCCCTGCACCCTTTTCCGATTGGTTAATTTCTCCCTACATTTTCATTGGTTCTTCCTTTAATGGACCAATATCCACTTGTGGTGGCTACTCAGAGACGATACCTTGTGCTTTCTGTCATCTTTGGCTCATCTTACTACTCTGCTCCCATTCATTCACTAAAATGTGCTATCGAATATCGACAGAGTAGGTGTTGACATATTTCTGCCCGTTAATCGATTTATGACCATAGGATTGACTCTGACTAATTTACCTCCTTTGAGGGTTATTGTGTGCTTTTTCTTCTCTCCGCTTATCTCACTATCACTTTTCCCATTCTGATTATGTATTTTGTTGTCCCGATTAGATATTTTCTGTTATCCCTTTCAAGAGACTACATTAGATGTGGTACCTAATGTCGACAGAGTAGGTGTACACACATTTCTGTCTGTTAACTAATTTAGGACTACGACTGTCCTCCAGAGTGTGCTTTTTCTTCATCTCTGCTTTTCTTGCTGTCCCTGCACCCTTTTCCGATTGGTTAATTTCTCCCTACATTTTTATTGGTTTTTCCCCTAATGGACCAATATCCACTTGTTGTGGCTACTCAGAGACGACACTTCGTGCTTTCTTTCATCTTTGGCTCATCTTACTATTCTGCTCCCATTCATTCTTTACTCCGTTAAAAGTTAATGAATAATATGATAGAATAGTGACGACACAAACTAAGTTGACCAATAACTATATTTACTACATTCATTCTGAGCATTTTCAGTAAATGTACCTTTCCATCAAATATCGTTTATAATACAACTGACTGATGCCGTTTGACAGCCCTTTCCCCAATTGTACCGTTATGTGTATTTCTTGATTAATTAACACTTATGTTAGTATTTATTCACTTATTTTGCACCTATGTTGTGTGGTGCATCCTATTTCTCACTGTTTTGCGTTGATCTTTGATGTAAATGCACATTTCATACCATTTTGTATATTATAGGGTGAACCAGTCACGCCAGGGTAAACCTGGGATCTCATCAGTGGACGCGCGTCAGCGGCTTGCTTATTATCATCTCCATAGCAACCCACCGCTTGCGCTCCACACAGCGTGTCATAGGCAGGATATCCGCCGCCTATCACCGTCGCTCTCCTTCCTGTTTGATCCCAGCACGCCCGCAGACGTGACAGGCTCACCCTCTCACTTATGTGATAAAGGTAAGCACATTGATTTATGTTTTTATTGCACAATATTCCTTGACAAAGGGGTGACACAAGCCCCGAAACGTTGGAAGCTATCTTTGCTACAATACACGTTTTATGCTTAAAATTCCCAGAGTGCCGCGTTTGTTTTCTTCTATCAAAACTTCTATATATATATATATATATATATATATGCCCATGCTTCACCCAAACACACATTTTGGGTGACACATGGACCTCCCCCTTTGTGCTGGGCTGCAGTATGGTCAGGGAGGTCCCATTTTTTCAGCATTTTATTCTAAGGCTACATGGCCACACCTCAGTTTTATAACCACTGGTCTACTGCAATAATCAGTGCAAGAGATGCTGAGTTTTTGCTATGGTATGGGTGTATCCTGAATATGTTTATGTAACATGATTTTATTGAATTGTATTGATTGAATGTGGGGCACAAAGGACATTCAGAGGTAAATTTACTAAGATGGTTGTTCTTCGGAAAATGGGCTGTTGCCCATAGCAACCAATAAGATTATTTTTTTATTTAGCAGTTTCTAGAAGATAATAATCTGATTGCTTGCAATGGCCAATATTCTATCTTCAATACTCACATACTAGTAAATGTACCTCTCAGAGTCAAGAATGACACTGAGGCAGTCAACTTGTGAGGTAGGATTGATTGTTAAGTTATCAACAGTGATAGAAATTAGGTTGGTAACCATTATTGGCGGTCGGAAATATTGTTAATTATATTTGGAAAGATTACATTTGAGGTAGCAAGATGACATCCAAAATCAAATGGCAGAAATGCATTGAGTAAGGCAAACCAATACAGATGGTGACAAATATAGAGAGAATAGGTAGATTTGAATATAACCCACATACTGTAGTGATGATGCTGCAATAGATGATAAGTTTACCACAAGATGTGGTATAGGTTAAGGAAATCAGGAGACCTAAGACTCAGCTTCGTGGTGGTACTCCAACTGTTAATGAATGGAACACTAAAAGAGTGATTAGTAAGAAGGATGAGAACCACGATAGGGCTGTGTCCTCAGGACAATAAGACATAAATAGTAATAGACCTAGCAGTAAATGGATGCCTGCATCCATTTACCTCGCAGACGGGGGCTAGAGGGGGAAGGGGTGCATGGGGGCTGGGGGCAGCCCAGCAGCTTACCTTGGTGCTTGGCTTGCCACCAGGATGGCGGTCCCGGGCCCCGGCGATTGACGGTCCCGGCGCTTGGAGATGATGTAATCTGTATTTGCCAGCTCACAGTCCCAAATCATGGCGGATAACATAGCAGATGGACTCCACAAATAGGCATGCATCACACTCAGTGGTTGATGTATGAAGCAGTGATAAGGGTGGATAAGTGATAAAGTGCCTAGTACTTTATCACTGGCTAAAAAGCTCATGACTGTTAAGGTGGCCCTACACGGTACAAATATTGTATACAATTTGGACTAGATTGCCCCCAATTATAATAATAGGCCGGATTTAAAAAAGGGACAGTTAGGAGCTGATTGGCCAGTGATAAAGTAATAGACACTTTCAGGCCCTTGCCAATTTTGATGGATTATTACCAAAGTAAAATGACATGCATACGATTTAAATTGTTGGGTAAAGAAATAGACTTCAGAGATATTTGGCCCCTCTTAAAAAGTGTTGCATTTAATCAATCCTGAATTGAACAAAGATGTTTCCACATAGCGAGCAAATCCATAACTTATTTGTTATAGCAGCTACTTTACCACAAGGTGGCAGCATTTGCAAACTTTAAGGGACCCTGAAAGCAAAATATTTGTTTTGTTTTTGCCTTCAGATTGACATTTAACACAATTTAGAGGTAAAATATAAAAAATGTCAGATATGCCACACAAATGTAGCTTTGGCTCAGTTTGCACTAGTGCACCTAGATTTTGCAGGTGTTGCATTGGTTAGCAAACAAGGGGTTCCACAGGTTAGGGATGGCCATTGTTGCCATTGACACAGAATAAATGGCAGTCCCAAAAGGCAATGGGTTGGGGAGTGAATTTCCCGGTGAAGATAAGCAACAATGTGCAGGTAGATACGTCCAGCCTAGGCAGATGTAGTCCTTAAAAGCAATGGATGAGGTAGTAATTTCCCGTTGGATATGGGTCCAAACTGGTTCAAAGTGGATGATGGTGAATAGTCCTCTGGTGTGGCCAAATCGAGTGCACCTGACGCATTTCGTTGTATATCAGACAACTTTACTCGGCAGCCTTTAAAGTTATAAAAAGTAGTCCCACCATGGTATGCTGGATGTCCGGCTGGCAGATTTTCATTTCAAGTTGGCGTAAGTGAGAGCTCCGGGTCTAACACTTACCAATGTGACTAGCTTAGTTGTGCGCATGCCAAAAGTGAGCATGCCATCGAATGTCTGCAAGTGTAGTCATTTCCAGGGTGGCTTTCAGGAGTCGGCATACATGTTGGTGGCAGCTCCATGATGCCGTGATCGGCATCCCTTCTGCAGACACAGCCACTTGTAGATGAATTGGGCTACTTGGTATAACTGTAAAGGCTTGGTACAACAACAGGAGGTGAGATACCAATATAAGACACCAGCTTGGTCCTTGAAGTTCAGGGTACATGGATGACTCTCCAGAGTTTAGCATGTTCCCTGTATTGGCCATATTTGGTCATTCCGATTTTTGGTGTGTGTCATTGTGGACAGGTGTTATGTGTTCAGTATTTGGATGTCTTTTTATATGTTAAATTTTTTGGCGGCGTCACCCTCCCCAAACCCCCCCCCCCCCCCGCCGCCTGGGCTGCTCCAGTGCATGTTAGGCCTCCCTGCACCGTATTGTTTTGTTGTCAAACTTTTTTACACTAAACCACTTGCCTGCTCCTTGAAATAAACATCTAAACCTCTGATTCCGAAACAATTTTTTTTTTTTTTTAACCTCACCCTATCCCTGCCACACAGATTCCCAGTTGGCGTCAATCGTGGCGTGGGGTTCAGGGTGTAAAATTGGGGGTCTAGGGAATATTTTACATTGAATCCAATGTAAAATCGGGTCCCGGGGACCGAATTCACATTTGATTCAATTTAAAAATTGGGTCGGTCGCGTCGGTCGCATCGCATGCGATTTGGTCGCATGCGATGCGACCGACGCAATTTTTCCGACACGACCACCCCGATGGAAATCGGGGTGGCCGTGCTAGGAAACAAGTACCCATTGTTATTATCCATTCCCATAAAATTAACCAATAGCGTTGTAAATGTTATGAACATTCCCAGGTATAACATTGATATTATGTGCATTGTTGTTATTAATTATCACCTGTGTGAAAGGAAAGATTTACCGCACTATGCATTGCAAGGATGCTGCTTCAAGGACCTCACTGGTCCTTAGTGCACTGTCCTTGATACATCCCGCTAGGCACTACGGAGTCCCACAGGACGCTGCCTGAGATGCTTTGCACATTGTTGCTGGGGCTGCACTGGGCATAACGTAGTAAATGTCTCAATGCATTTGAGTTGGATTGTTGCAGCTTGTGCAGGCAGCAGTTTTGTCTCTGCATTTCTGGTGTGAAAGGGGTATAATAAGTAATACCCCTTTCACACCAGAAATGCAGAGACAAACCCGGGAATATCATTCCAAGGACAAGCAGGGACATTCCCGGGTTGGGACCCATTCACACATGCTTTTGAAGCAGGGACAACCCGGGTCGGCACTTTCACACTAAACCCGGGATGACCCTGCATTTCTATGAGAATAGCATTGAAAATGGCCTTTTTTAGGATCACATTAGATTATTGATTATTAATAATTAAGACAAAACATTTGTAGTGTCTCAGCCTTTGTTTACTTGTATAAAACAAATGTTTACTTGTATAAAACAAATTAAAAGACATATAAAAGCATCTTCCCCACTAATGATTAATAGCTCTCTCTCCTCCTCATTTGTCCAAGACATGGCACACATTGCAGGCTTTCAGGGGTTATAATGAAATTCTGGGGTCTGTGGTGCCACAGGAACATGCACACTGTCTCCCTGCATACATTATGCTGCCTCTGGGCATGTCTGTGAGTGTCCACCACAACAGGAAGTTGCCCTGCTAGCAAATCAGCACTAGCAGAGGCAACACTGGAAGCAGGGACATGTACCTGCATCTTTCACACCAGCCAGTAACCCTGGAAGGACCCGGGAGCAACCCTGCTACATAGCAGGGTTGAATTGCCGGCAAATGTACCCGGGAATTTGTCCCTGGAACCTTTCACACCAGAGCTAGTCCAGGGTTGTTCCCGGACCCAACCCGGGAATTTAAGCTGGTGTGAAAGGGGTATTACATCTGCCCCCCCTGCAGTGCACATGGTTTTGTCCATCTAAGAAGGATTTTGTCAGAAAGAGTGAACTAGAATAAGGCCCAATGTCTCCGACCCCTGCTGTGGGAGGTGAACTTATAGTTTGTGCCAACTCTCTGAGGAGTTGCATTGCAGGGCAGTGCACTTATGGACCCCCTCCTATGGTGATGGTTCCATATGCCTCTAATGTCCCATACTGGAACCTGATGCTGGCTTTTGTTTTATTCATCACAAGATGCAAGTTTTATAGCTAGTTGTCTTTCTTTTGTGCCCTGCAGGAGACTTGCTACTCTTTGGGTACCAGATGGAGCTCTGACTGCCTGAATACTTCCCTGCTAGTGCCAAGCTCAGCCTATTTGTTCAGACATGGGGACAGGTTCATCAAGCTTCAAAAAGTGATAAAGGGTAGAGTGCTAAACAACCAGCCAATCAGCGCCAAACTGTCATTTTTTTCAAACCCAGATGATTGGCTGGTTATCTCATACATTGTCCTTTTCATGGAATAAACTCCTAACAGTTTTCTCTACTGGGGCTTCCATACTCTGATCCAGTGGCCACTGCTGCTGCTAATGCTGACACTGGAGCTGGCTGTGCTTACTTTCTCTTCAGTGCTGCCAATTGCTTCCAGTGCTCCTACACTCACACAAAGCCTGTCTACCTTCCTTAAATACCCCTTTCAGATGTCTGGCCCCCGCTGCCCCTCATTGGCTAACCTGCTGACCCAGATGTGAAAAGGAGGATCGGCATACCTGCCTGCCCATTTCTTCCCAATTCTGGCCCATAGGCTGCCTACCACTCCCCCCCCCCCCTCCCGCACCATCTTTGTGGCACCCACACTACCTTGAGCTCTTTGTGAAGGTCAGATCATACATCCAAAGGCAAGACACCAAATTCAGGAAAGCCATTGCTGTTGAAAAAGGCTAGTGGCCACGTTGCACTTCCTTTTATCACTGAAAGATCTTTTGAGGATCTGAAATTCCGCACACTTCACATGCTATAGTAAAAATGAAACACAGCAAAATTCAATATATAAAAACGTTACTACTGTGCATAATACTTCACATATGTTGTCACCAAAACGCATCATAATAACTCAGGATGATGAGGTAGGATTGAAGGCTCATACATTTGCTCTAATAACATACAATAAAAATATGTCGCTGTAAACAGCTACAGTCTTGTGCATAGTATAGAATGACGCATAATTCAACATACAGGTGTAAAAGACTTACGATACGAACGATCCAAAGTATACTCCACAGATTTTATGAGTGGGTAATAGTATATTATACAGATATAACAGCCCCCATCGCTGCCACGATGTGCACCTACATGCATACGCATCGCCACAAGGACTGAGTGCAAAGGCATAACTCTGGGAGGCAATGGAAACATCCACCACCAGGCTCCTGCTCCCAAAGGGGCACCTCTCCTCCCTTGTGAGTTTGAATCAGTTAACTGAAATTGCTTCTCGGGCTGACTCCCGCACCTAGCAGGGTATATTTTCTGAAATATATATGTTGTTCATTATATATACATATACACACACACACACACACACACACACACACACACACACACACACACACACACACACACACACACACACACACACATGCATACATATATTTATATAAGGTGATCTGTGAGTGTGTGTGTGGGGTCACTTATATTTATTTTTCCTCTGGACAATTGGGATGAACTTATGCCACTGACCAGGTGTGAATAGTCACAATCACATAATGTATTTCTTATGGATTGTGAGTGAGATTATTCACATGTACCCATGAACATGCACACACACAGTAAAATGACAGCCTGGCTACATCTGTAATACCCCTTAACACTGCCAGCAATATCACAGGTCATTGCACGTGAATGCAGGTTCAACCTGGCTCGCAGTACAGTGTGAACAGGTAAATCAGATCGATGCGACCTGCCTCTCCATGTCACTCATCACCCATTGCCTTCCCTATATGCCCCTGTCACTCATAGCCTTCTACTGTAGCTCACTGCCTATCCCCTCTCACACGCTGCCTCCCCCTAAAATCCACTGCTTCCTGGCACTTACTGCCACCCCCATCACACACTGTCTTCCCAGTCACCTGTCCTCAAAACCTTCACAGGGAGTATAAAAAACATAGCACAAATGTATTAAAAACACCTGCAGGGAGAGGGCTCTGAAAGGAGCTTGTCCCTGGGTGTTGTAAGAAAAGAAGTGATCGCATTAGTGGTCACTTCAGATCTGTTTTGTGATTCCCTAGTGCTACTGTGGGTTCACGATCCATGTATGTGTGGCGGCCATTCTGTGGTAACTTGATGGGGTCTTGTTATCATTTTTATTGACAGATGGAGTCCCAGAGCAAACTAGTTTGAGAACCTTTGCCTTAGGCAATCATAACCCTTGTTTTGAACCATAGAAGACTGTCATTGTCACCCAAAGCCCTCCCCATTTGCCCCTCCCCAGTCACCGTCTGCCTCATCCAGGTCATCCTCTGCCTTTAACTTAGACAAACCCTTTGCCACTCTGTCACCCTCTGCCTCTCCCTCTGCCCCTCTATACCTCTTACTTTCACTCCCAGTAACTTCTACCTGTCACTACACAACTCTCTGTCACCAACAGCCACTCTCACTGTAATCCCTTACCTGTCGCCCATCTGGCTCTTCTTCTCGCCCACTGACTTCCCAGTCACCCATTGCTTCTTTCTGTCTACCTTTCTCTTGTCATCCACTGCCTCTCCATCTCCCTTTGACCACCTGCCATCCACTGCCACTCAACATTACCCTCTACATCTCCATTACCCACTGACTTTCCTGTCACCAACTGACCCTACATGTCTTTCTCTTCCCTTCTAGCCTCTGCTTCTCCCTGTCACCTTTTAAATCTGTGTCACTGACTCCCCAGTCATCAACTCTCACCTATCTTCCTCTCCCTGCCATCCACTGCCTTTCCTTGTTACCCTCCAGATATATGAAGCTTCCAAAAGTGATAAAGTGGAGAGTGATAAACTAACAGCCAACCAGCTCCTAATTGTCATTTTTAATACCCAGCCTGTAACATGGCAGTTAGGAGAAGCTGATTGTCTGCTTAGTGCATCTGGCCCTTTGTCTCTTCCAGTCATCTCTACCTGACATTCACACTAGTCACCACCTGCCTCTCCGTCACCCACAACTCCTGCTGCTGTCATATGTTTGCACCTGGGCCCATCACTTGATAGCTCCACCATTGGTCAGGAGGCAGCTAAAGATGAATGGAGATTGACATTGTTGAAGTCTGCTGTCCCAAAATGTCAACGGTTAACATTTTACTGCTACTGGACTTTGAGCTCAGCTGGCCTACGGCGCAAGTGTGGCCATTGGGCTGCCCAAGCATAATCGTAGGACTGCAGGTTGAAGATCATCCCTTTCCACATACTGCAATACGTAACACTATCTAAGGGTCTGATTCAATTAGACGTGATCATATAACACCCATAATTGCAGCTATATATCGCACTCACGGTAGCTCTACACTTGTACACTTGCACATTTTTGTTCACAACCCCATATGGGTGCGTACCAAAACATCTGGGATGATATCAGACTTCAAGGAGGGCCGAGATGGGCTGCTGGAGTTTTCACAACTGCAATTTGCCCACCTCAAATTTGGTGGTGGGTTACTGCATCTGAAACACAACCCACTTGCGGTCCCACACGCTCCACCTGTGCTCCAACACCCCACCTGCGCTCATCTGGATCTGTCTCATTTCAGAAAGCTATGTGGCTGTTTGCGACCAAAAATAGTACTTTTAAAAATAGGCCCCTTATCTCACGTTGCTCTGTTGTAAATTAAAGAATGGCATCTTAGGCTTCTCCAAAATTCCATATTTTACATAGAGGTCCTACGTTTTGTGCTGCAGCGGTGGGTAAGGTGTAACCCAGGGCTGGGCAACATCGGCCCTCCAGATGTTAGTGAACTACACATTCCAGGATGCTTTGCATTAGTTTTGCTATGTGGCCCTGCTGAAACTGATGCAAGGCATGCTGGGATGTGTGGTTCATCAACATCTGAAAGGCCGGTGTTGCCCAGCCCTGGTGTAACCTGTTCTACAGAAGAACACAACCTGAAGGTACACACTGACAGGCACTGTTCCCTTTACAAGACGCTGCTGTGTGTGTGGCCCAGTGTACTGTATGTGGCGGCAGGGAGGGCACATACAGTAACACAGGCGCTGTGTATCCGCCGCCGCCGCCGCAGTATAGTACACTGGGGTTACTGTATGTATGTATGTATGTATGAGAATGCGATGCTGCTGGACTAGTGCTGAGCCTGAGTGTAAGGAAGCAGCAGCAGCGGGGAGGGGGCTCCGGGCAGCCAGGCGGGGCCTGCCATAGTATCAGTGCAGTGCTGTGTGTGGAGTCGGGGGAGCGGCGACAACAGTGTAGCAGCAGCAGCAGCAGCATCATCAGACACACAGGCGGGGGCGGCGCGGTGTAGCAGCGGCTCTGTGTGTGTATGCACTGTACGCTACTATGTAGTTACCCACACACACTGCACACAGGGACCCCAGCGCGCAGGCTGCCGCATTGCTATCGCATGTGCCCGGAGGAGAGGACGCAGGATGGGACTGACATGCTGATAGAATTCAAGTGATCAGAGGATCAAATCACCGATGAGGTGAGTGCCAAGTTTGGCACTTTAGTGCCCCGGGATCCTCTAAGCGGGGGCGTTCCACCCCCTGCCCATCTGTGTTCCGACCATTTCATTCTGCAGGGTGTTAGTAGAAGGGACCCCTGTCACTCACCTACCCGCTGCTGCCAGTGTCCCCACTCTGCAATAATCACCCGCCTTCCTCTCTCTATACTCTATATACTGTACCTGCCTGTACATAGCATGTCTGACGTGCTTTGCTGTCCATGAACAGAACACATATGTTCCTACTTACACATGATCTCTGTCAGTAAGGATGAGTTACACGTCTCCATCGTAGCTGTCCTACAGTATATACTGTATATGCTGTGTTTCTGCATTTCCCTGGCTAGGAGGCTCTATAGGATAAGTAGGTTCTGTAAACATTTGCCTCCTACTGTGTATATTCCTATCTGTTACCCTCAGTGACTCATCCCCTCCAATGGTTACACATGTCAGCAGCAGGCTGACTGCAGGTCATGTGGATGTTTTGGTGAGAGTTTCTGATCATGGAAAGAGCATATGTCATGTATGAGCACTGAATGGAGACCTACAGTAGGTGCACCCTTGTCACATGAATACTGATTTTCCCTCTTCCTGTTTACCTCCAGCTCTCACCTCTCCAGCTCACATCCCCTGTAGCTCTGAGACAGTCAGTGGTCTCCTCTAACCCCTGTTGTTCTACCTCTCTGCTAACCTCCCTTGGCACAACTGTGCTGTCCTGGCTGAGAAAATACCTCTGCATTGTGCTTGGACTTTGCCATTACCTGTAATATACTAATGAATCTGGGTGTGAGGTTTGACAGGAATAAGTTCAGAAAATGCCACTGTCATCTAAGTTTTCAGAAAATGTCTGCATGTGACCCAAATCCATTTGTCCTTTTTTTTCTATTTACACATGATGGGCTATGGGCTATTTCACATGCTCCGGCTCCTGCCGGGCGACGAAACCCCGCACGGCCAAGAAGCCGTGCCGCACTCAGGAGTTTAGAATGATGGGGATGGCAACAGCCCGGCATCCGTCCCTTCCAGTAGTGGGATCCGGCTGCAACCGGGCGGCCAGGCCGTGGCCATCCTGTGTGAATGGACACAATTCTGTCCATTATTAACTACTGTGTGCTATTCGCCGTGCGGGGTTTCGCCGCCTGTCAGGAGCCGGAGACTGTGAAATAGCCCTATGATCAGGGGGATATTTTCATATGCACTAAAGCCCAACCACCGGGGCTTCGCCTATGGGCTTCTTTTCACGTCCCCCACCCCCCTGCACTGACCCCTACCACCCCGTCCCAGTTTGCGCTGACCCCCCCCCCTCACCTGTGTCCCGGCAGCATCCTGCTGTACTGCCCATACCAGTGACCTCCTCCTCCCTGCACCTCTTCCGGGTGCAGGGAGGAGGAGGCAGAGCCCAGCAGCCCCTGTAGCTTTCTGAGCAGGAGGCTGCCAGGCATAGCAGGAGGGGGAGAGCCGCGGAGACCCGCTCACCCCCCCTGCTGGCTGCTTTGCAAAGGGCAGCTCTTATCGCAAGAGTTGCCCTTTGCGATACTAATCGTATATGCGATTAGTAGAATTCGGATGTGTGGCGGGATGTTCCGCAGTCGCTTTGTACATCTCGGCCAGAATCTGATAGGTTGCTGTGGTCAACATCCCATCTTACAAAATTTACCTCTATGGGCTCCATGTAATTAGAGTCTTTGGTGCAGCTGTATTAACCCTTTTGTCAAAATAGATGTGAAAGTTGCCAAACAAAATTTTTATTCTTTATAATGACCTGAAATGTTCATCTTATATATGAAATATATATTTTCTTACACAACATTTTTTTTTTTTAATTTAATTAACAAATAAGAGGGATGCTGGCACTTTTAGAAGATATTTTTAAACATTGCTCAAACAGGGTTAAGCTTGGTAAAGTGGTGATAAATTAGCCTTTAACTTCACAGTTAGGAGGTGATTGGCAGGTACGTTATCCCCTTCTACTTTATTACCACTTTATCACTACACCAGGCTTAATACATCTGCCCCATAACCCTTTAACGCTCTCTAAAGGGGTCGATGACATCTATTCTCTATTTCGCAAACAGCGATAAGCTTAGCTATCAATAGATGATACAGCCATGCAGTCCACATTGACGAGAGTGGGACCTAGCAAAGCCTCTCCATCTTCTACAAAGTGTTCCTGGTTTTGCTGCATGCCCAACAGGTGGCAATACTGTGCGCATGCGAGGTGGCTGGTGAGCATGCCCATTAGTCTTTGACTGTTACTGGCAGCAGTTGGCTGAAAACAGCTCAGCAGGGAACACAGTTATACTTTGTGGGACAGGTAACTTATGCTATCATCCTAAATATTCATGTATACATTGCTGTTATACTCAGGATCAGTTTTGTTCATAATCACTTAAAAAATGAACTGTAAATCATAAATTACTGATAATGAAACCCAAAAACCTTTGATTCTTATATTAGAAATAAATATAGGATGTTGTCATAAGTACCTTGATTCTCTCTATGCTGTCCATATGGTAAATATTTAAGTGCAGGTATTTGCTGGTTTCTACTGTTTGTTGGGTTAATTCATTTAATCAATTGCAATTGAGAACCTGTGTATAAGGAAGGTTTCATCATGTCACTTGTATACCTGTATATTTGCATATGTTATTCTAACTTGCAGAAGCTACATTGTTTATTCTGACAAGGAAAAATATAACACTAATGCTGCTTTCCCACTGCCAAGCCGTTTAAAGGATCTGTATTTTTAAACGGTATTTAAAACGGTATTAGCTTTCACATTGCAGTAGATTACCGTTTTAAATACCGTTTAAGTACCATTCACATCGCAGTAAACCGTTTAATCCCCTCATGTCCCCTGGTACCTGTCCTGCCCCCCTCCCCCCGTACCTGCCAGCTGGTACCCTCGCTTTCCCCCCTGCCTTGGTACTCCCCTGCCCTGGTACCCCCCCCCCCCTGCCCTCGTACCTTGCCCCCCCTCCCCTGGTACCTTGCAGCTGGTACACAGACAGCAGGGGCACTGGGAATCCGGGCAGCGCGGTCCGTGCTCAGGAGGAGGAAGCGGAGGAAGGTCCATTAGGAGATTGGCATTTCATCGGCGGGGGGTCCCTGCCGCGAATGGGAAATAGCGGAGCCCGAAAATTACATATGCGCATATCTAATGAACGGCTCCGCTATTTCCCATTCGCGGCAGTGATCCCGCCGAAGAAATGCCAATCTCCTAATGGACCTTCCTCCGCTTCCTCCTCCTGAGCACGGACCGCGCTGCCCGGATTCCCAGTGCCCCTGCTGTCTGTGCACCAGCCTCCTCCTGTATGATGCTTTCAGCAATCAGTCTGGGACTTGCCGACTAGGATCCCTTGAATGCCCGCTGCCTATCCTGCCTACCATGCTGCCCGGATGCAAGGTACCAGCTGCAAGGTACCAGGGGAGGGGGGGGGGGCAAGGTACCAGGGCAGGGGGGGAAGGAAGCGAGGGTACCAGCTGGCAGGTACGGGGGGGGGGGGGGCAGGACAGGTACCGGGGGAGGGGGAAGACTAGTGTAGGATCTTAAATACCATTTCAGAGCCATTGTCACTGCAGAAAAAACGGCTCTGAAACGTGTAGGACTCTGCTTTTTAAACGGGTTGAAATACCGGTTAACTTTAACCAGTAAATAAACTCTGGCGCATTCCCACTGCAGCCTTAAATTTTTAGAAAGGGGAAGAAACGGCAATATACCGTTTAAGACCTGCAGTGAGAAAGGGGTATTAAGGTCATTTACTAACCACAAAAATATATGCAACACTTTGTGTTGAAATGTGCCTAATTGTCCGCCTCAAGTATTACAGCGAGCACACCCTCCCCACGTTTTCATTTAAGATCTGCCCCATAAAAGTGCTATGCCTTTTTCATGTTTGTGGTGTGTTTGGATCACAGTGAAAATAATCAAAAAACACTTCAAACAGCCACCTCAGAACCACTCCCTCATTAATATTACTTTAATTCTGAGAGTAAATTGGGATTGTCTTTATTACATGTGACACATGTGTATTTGAAGGTTTTCTAGTATTCTTCTTGAAACATATTGCCCTAACTTTCCTTAAGCTCTGTGCACTAGGAGCAATGTGGTCACTGAGCGATTTTCGCTGATGAAAACTGGGTCACTGCAGAAGAAAGCCGCTGTGCGACCAGAACTGGGCTGGTGCAGGAGTGCACTCCTAGCGATCGTCGCTCTGTACATGCAGGGATTTGGGTGCTCGGCGACCATATCCCTGGTGATAAAGCCCGGTTTAAATCATCTGGCTGATTACTTACCGATCAGTAAATAATTGTATGATCAGCCCAACAAGTGGATAGCATATATGCATTAGCTGATACATGGCTTCAAACATTTCTGCAACGGTCTGATCAGGTGGTTGAGATCTGATGTGCAGCACTTACTATCCCATTCCGAACCTCCAAATCCTGTTGAAGATGTCTAGGGGGATATCCTATTAGCAGTGGTAATTTACTGCTGATAATCTACATGTGTGTACCCAGCTCTAGATTAAAAAATGCATTTGTTTCAGTACTAAAGACAACAGTATGTGGATGCTACAGAAATAGCTCATTGCAGAAAAACAACATAATAACGAGGCCGCATAGAAGGTGTTGGAGTTTGGCAGTGACATGATGATTCAACACACATTTGTATATAATGGATGTTCCAGGAAGGATATTTATCTTATCAGTTTGTATTGTTCTGCGTGTCCTTAAAGTTCAAATTTACTTAATAAAATAGGATACAGAATGTTGTATTCAGCAGGTTTTTATTTATGCCATTGTACAAAGTGACAGCTTCAGAATTGGTAAACCTTATTGCAATGCACAGGGTTTGAAAAAACAAATTTTTGGGTTTAAACCAATTTTTTTTTTTCAGTAACGATTTAATGAAAAAATGTAATCTTGTTTGTTATACATAGATATGTATTCCAAACCTTGATCAACCATTTTTTTTTAACAAGTTTATTTTTGATTTTGCAATTATAAACAAATACAGGAAAACATGTATGCAAATGATACATAAAAAAAAAAAACAGGGAAAAAGAAAATCGATAATATACATACAATATAGAGCTAAAATACATTAACCCAAGAAAAATAAGGCTGGAATATCACGGTAATCAAAAAATAAAAATGGAAAAGTGAGAGTTACTATACGTAAACAACCATTTTTTTTATTCTTTCTAACATTAACAAAGTTATTAGGCTTTGATATGATTTATTTGAAATCTTTTAATAAAACCAATTTTTTACTAAACATAATTAAAACATGTAAAAATACTTTTCAGAGCTAAGAATTTGCGGTGGATATGTCACGGACATTAAACATTTTCAATAAAAACACCAGATTAGATGCCTTTTCAGTTCTGTTTCGAAGATTTGAATAAACTAAACCAAAAGAAAAAAAACTATTTTTTCTACACTAGCTGAAGATGATTAAGCAGTCAAAAGTTGTTCAATAATGGGAAATACAGTGGGGCATGGCCAAGATGACAATTGTGTAGGACACAGCCCTGCATGCTCTCCGGCTAAATATCCTGCAACCAACATCCTTCCCCAACTATAGCCGATTTCTGTGGTATATACCTGCCCTCCTGGTCTCCGGTGCCTCCGCTGAGCTGTTTCATTTGCCGGTGTCTCCTGTTTGGGGCTGGGTGCGGCTATCCCGCTGCGCTGTTGCATGTGTCTCTGGGCCGCGGTCACCATCTTGGACACCGCTGTCCTCCTGTTGTGCACTCCTGCTCCTGGCTGACTCTCTCCGGTGCTGTGGGTGGACGCGGAGGGTGGATGCTCCTCATGGACCTTTTGGCTGCATCTGAATTGGGACCTTCTGCGCTCCTGCAGTTTTGACCTGAGTGGCTTACCATGGAGCCTTTTCTGCCCTCGTAGTCTGGCTGGATCCCACAGCCACTTTGAAAACTCCTGCATTCCCAGCTTCTGTGCAGGCGAGGTGAGGTGAGCTGTTTACACGTGTCTCTGTTTAGTTACCGACAATCTTTGGATCTACTGTGGCCTATAATATACTGACTGCCTGCTCTCTATTTAGATCACTTTTCTGCAATGGTGCAAAGTCTGGTGGCGTGCTAGCCGCCACCATTCACCTGCTGGTTTAATATTGAATCATTGTGTGGAAACACCTTTGAAACCTTGCAAACTTTATGCAAATAATCCTCTGCATAATTTCTGAATCTACTCAAGATACTTCTTGACCTACTCAATGATGTGCCAAGTGGCATTGCCTCTCCTTGTCTGTATGGACAAGGTCATGCCGAAGCTGTTCGGGATCTCTATCTGGCTCTATCTGAATGTGTAAACTCTACAGCCTATACTTTTGATCGTGAATATACCCTGAGCCATCCATTTTCTGTGCCTGGGTTGGAGGCTGAATTCTTATGGTACTGGTTTTTCAGATGTCCTTGGTGCCGTGCTCCTTCCAAAATCTCTATATTGAATCTGTCTACTTTGCACTACTGGTCCACTATGTGTATCGGGCGCTATCCTGTTTTCCCCTGTGCTAACTGGCACATTAGTGCCTCTAAAACTTTTTCTAGTACTGCCAAATTCTGGCCGGACTAGTATATAATATACCCCTCTGCCTGGATTATATTGCTGCCATTTCTATATTTCCTTTTCAATTTTTTTTCTCCTATGTTGTTAGTTTTTATTTTTTTATATCCTGTATGCCTATTTTAATTTTATCTGTGAAATTTTTGTATTTTCTCAGTGTAATGCATACTTTTGTAAAACTGTAAGTAGCAAGAAGGCGGAGTTAAGCATATTTTGACTTCATCTGTCTTTCTGTTCACACTCTATACCATGGGTCTTCAAACTGCGGCCCTCCAGATGTTGTGAAACTACAAATCCCAGCATGCCTTGCCACAGTTTTGCTATAAGGGAGTGTTAAAACTGTGGCAAGGCATGCTGGGATTTGTAGTTTCACAACATCTGGAGGGCCACAGTTTGAAGACCCATGCTCTATACCTTTAAAGCTGTACTCATTTTAGACTTTGAGAGCTGTGATACTTTATATCCTTATAATGTGGGAGAGCTGGTCCTGGCCTTGCTAAGGTCATTAGTTTTTTTAGCACATGTCAGATATCCATCTGCATATCCTTCATTATTTGGGTGGGCGGGAAGGTTGAGGGGTGCGTTAGATTAGTATAGTATTGGATAGGTAACAGTTAATGGTATAGGGGTAAATTGGGATCCAGCTGTGCCTAATTTGGGAGTAGGTAGTACAGGGTGGGGGCTATGGGGAGGTTTTATTTTTTTTGTTTTGTTTTCTTTTTTTACAGTAGCTAGGTATACATTTTTGTTTTGATCCGCTATTGCAATTCGTCTCTATGTATAATTATTATATCTTGTACTAATAAGCTGGGTTTCAGTATATCCTATTGCAAAAACACTACTGTAATACAGGTTGAGTATCCCTTATACAAAATGCTCGGGACCAGCAGAATTTTCCGTATTTCGGAATATTTTAATATTTCAATGATGTATTTTGAAGTATCTTGCATTTATGCTGTATAAACACATCAACCACGTGAAATGCACACAAAAATGTATTTATTTTATTTGTTCAAAAAACAAGGTTTCAAAACATGAAACAAAATTTGTGTACTATCTCAGGCACATTAATTTGAATGCCAAGCAATAATTTTCTTGCACATATATAGTGCCAGTTACATAACATGTAGTGCTGTTACAGTTGTCCCCAGTAAGTTTTCAGCAAAAAAAAATATATATATTTTTTCCACTTTTTGAAATGTATGGTTTTTGGAATAATTCGGATAACGGGTATTCGGATACGGGATACTCAACCTGTATATACTCCTTGTTGCCTGTGTAATATCGATCCCGAATGGCGCCTTCGGGTGATTGAGCTTGTGTATTTATGTTTTTTATTGTAAGGGGCATTTCACATCTTTAGATGGAAATATATATCCTTTTCATATTTGCACGGTTACATGTATACTACTTCTATGTTGACTTAATTCACCATGTATATACCATGTGTCCTAGCTGCTTATATTTTGTTACTTGTTTTTTTTTCTGTGCTGTTATGCAAAAAATCAATAAAAAATATTGAATTAAAAAAAAAATAATGGGAAATACATTAGGATTAACAAATGTAGGCCAAGAAGCTTGATGCTAGGCAGACTTAGCACCTCTTATCTGAGTCACCTTCCTATATCTTTGGTGTGTGTGTGTGTGTGTTATTTACTGTATTGGTTCAGCTTACTTAGATAATGACCAAAAGGAACACGGTGTGGAAAAGCACCAGGCATTCCCTGACAATAGAGGTTTTTTTTAAAGGAAGTCACAGTGTTGTGCCTGTAGTCACAACATCTTTAAAAAAAAGTCCTGTTTTATTTTTTATTTTTTTTTTACGCGCCAACCCTGGCGCAACATGTAGATTTGGAAGAGATATATCTTAGCTTATATCTAAATTGTATTTTACAAAAAAAGAACAAATATATGACTTTAATGAATACATTTGTTTAGAACATTATTTTTAATTATTTCGAAACTTGTTACTTATATATTGTATAGTTTATATTTATATTATATACTTTTTTTTTTTAAAGCAGCCATCATTTACAAGGCATGGTTTGCCATGTAAAGATTGGCGCTTTAAAAAAAAAAATCTGAGTTTGGCTGGCATTCCGCACCTCTTGCGAACTCGGACACTATTGCATATAAACCAATCTTTTTTATGCAGAATACACTTTTTACCATGTCACTGTATCTTATTGGCTGTTATTATGGTTCCACTGTGATGAATGAGGCTAGACATCAATATGCACGACTTCAAATGAGATATACTGTATATAAGGAAATTAATAAAATCATTTGAAAAGTACTGCCATGACAATTTGGATCATGTGTATGTGAAAACAAAAGAGTGTATTGTGCTCTGCGACAAATAGAATAGAAATAACTATGCGTCATCATAGGGCTATTGAGAGATTTTGTGCACAATGTAGCTACATTGGTAAACAAACTTGGAAATGTCAAGGTATCACCTGCACAGTGGCAAGCTCAGGATTTGCACGTGGGTGTTACCATCTATGTTCTACAGAGGAAAGTTGGTTGCGCATAGCAGCATCCCATGTAAAATTGAACTCCCACCTTAGTAAATTTCCCCCACATAATATATTTTTGGCATAATATACATAATGTAGCTATACTGTACTAATATAACATAATATACATATTAATCATCAATTAAGCTAATATATATTTATATTATTGAAATAATTACCATGGGTACGGGCAGGGTTTCATGGGCATTCCCATGGAAATCTCCCGGTGAGGTGGCTGGTAGCTGACATCACCGGATTTGCAAGGCAGGGTTTGGTGGACTCGCAAGCCTGCGAATCAACCAGAATATATAAAGTATATAGTATAGAACTGTTATACAAAACCAGTAGTGCAAGGTTTGGTGTCACGCCTTGATAGAATGTAGAAAAGAATGTTTGCACATGAAAGCAAACCAAAGTGACTTGCTTGTGAGAAATTGAAAACAATGCTTTGTAACAACTATGGGGACATGGATTGCTAAGGTCTGGGTGGTTTATTAATAGTTTCTATGTTGTTGTTTTGTTTTTTTCTTGATTTTCTCTTGTAATACCCCTTTCACACTGCAGCTCTTAACCGGTATATTGCCTTTTTTTTTAGCCTTTTAAACCGTTTAGAGCTGCAGTGTGAAAGCGCCAGTGTGCATTTACCGGTTACAAATAACCGGTACTTGCATACAGGTACTTGCATACAGTCCTACGCGGTTCAGAGATGTTTTTTATGCATTGGGAACGGCTCTGAACCGGTATATAGGACTCAGGCAGCAGTTAGCACTGAGCTGGTTATCAGTGCAGTGAATATTTAATAATCGGGAGATGCTCATTACATATGCACATATGTAATGAGTGGCTCATTCATATGCACATATGTAATGAGCAGCTCCTAGTGACCCGTGCACGCCCGCTGCCTACCGCACTGCCCAGATCCGCAGCCAGGTACCAGAGGAGGGAGGGGGTGTTACTAGGTGCTGGCTGTGTGGGGGGGCCTGCTGCTTTACCGACACCTGTGGTCACCCCCTGAACCCGCTCTGCCTACTGCATGGTATATTACTGGTTAATTACCGTGTACCTTTCAGAACAGGTTCAATGTGAAAGGTACAAAAATGGTAATTAACCAGTAATATACCGTCTACAACATGCAGTGTGAATGGGGTTAAACTTGCTCTGACCCGGTTAAAGAAACGTTTAAAAAAAAATGGGTCAGAGCAGGTTTTGCAGTGTGAAAGCAGCATAATTCAAATGATGGGTTTGTGAGTAACACAAAACAGTAATGTTTAAGAATAAGGAAAATAAACAATAAACACCTAAGCTGCTAGTGACTACTAATCTACATGAGCTATAATGCTATAATCTGTAAAACATAATAATAATAATAACAATAATAATAATAATAATAATAATCAGTTATATAGAATTATAATAATATACAACTATTCAAATTTGTGCTAATTGCCATATGATTAAATCTTTTCAACATGGCCTATGAATGTATTGCTAGTAATGCTATTAGTCCCATACATATTACTCTACAGTGGCCGCTGCCGATATAGTTAACCATATTGGCCGCCCGATATTGTCGGTATACACTGAACAGTATCGGCCGCCGATACCGTTTAGTGACATCAGCGGGACCCGCCGAACATGCGGGTCGTTTGGCTATATTGGCAAATTGACCTGCATGTTCGCTAGATATTAATCATGGATAATGATGTTAAGTGTCCACACTAGATGATATTGTGAACAATATTGCTCGGAAGCCCCTTTCTAACTGATATTGTTAACAATATCGCCTAGTGTGTATGGAGCTTTACCCACTAGGTACACAACTTTATATTTAATTGTATAAAACAACTGGTATTATTCACTGATTGATAGAAAGATAGCGAGAGAGAGAGATACATAGTGGGCGATTCAGTTTCCCCTGCGGCTTCCACTAGAGAATTGAAAATGGGGAAATCCAAGTGTTGTACCGTTTAGACACCCGTTAACCATGCTTGCAGCCTCCTTGGGTGTGATAAGAAATGTGTGCAAAGTCGGTTTAGGTGGCCAAACTGGAGTTTTGGAGGCTGGCATTAGCCTCTACTCTCTGCTAAACCCCATTTATTTGGGCTTGTATAAAGCAATGGGTGCACAATCAGAACATTAATTGAATTGCTCTGATGGGCACCCAACCCCCCCCCCCCCAAAAGAGCGATAGACAGGGCTTATTTACAGTGTCATTTTAAAACACAAGGCAACATTTGTATTGTAGGAGTGTAGAATTCTAAAGATGGTGACATAATGTGAAATATAAGCATATTAGTACATTTTAATAATTCCTTTTTGCAATCTTGTTGACAAGATTTTATTTCTAGCGCTCAACTATTGCGGACATTCCGTGGCACTTATTTATCATGCACACCTACTGTGTCATGCCTAGTTTCTCTCAGATGTCTTTGTACCCAGTCACGGCCCAGCATCCTAATTGGTCATGTAATGTACTCTGTACAAGTATGACAGAAAGTAACTTGCATTAGGAGTAACATGTCTTTGCTTCCTTCTGCTTAAACACATGAACTTCACAGATCAAGGCTCCTGCCACTAAGTTGCTGCATTGCTGCCTGTCATTTTGAATAACAACAAGTTTCTGACTGTGTGGGTTTCTGTCGTGCTTGTACAGAAGTCATTGACCCGTTAAATAACATTTTCTCTGCAAGCTCTGTTGGTATTTTTCAGTATGTGTCATTGTGGCTAAATATTGTTCTACATATTTATTTGGGTCTTTATATTTTTGTATTTGGTCAAATGAATAGCTTTTGTTGTGTGACAGTACAATCTGTTCTAGCTAACAGGAAAAGCTGCAGAAATACTATGGTTAAGGCAACCATAAAAACTCTGTCAACTTATATGCTCAGGGCATTAAAGGTCTTTATATACTATTCTGTGAGCGCACACATGGCTTTAAACATCAGCATTTACCAGTGTCTGTGCTTAGTTTGACTGATTCTGTTAAAAGCTCAAGAAAATTTCACTGAATTAATAATGCATTTTACAGTGTGTTTCTAGTTTGTTGCAACCCCCTAAAAGCAGTTTTGCTCTTAAGAAAAAAAAAAAAAAAAAGATTCTGCTACAGTCAGAGTTGTTCCCTGCTGAGTGTTGTTGGGGTGTATGAGATTCATGCCAAGCAGCCAATGGCTGATCAACTTTCTCAGTGCCCTAATGCCCAGAATATGTTCTCTTGGTGGCTCTGGGTGGTATGCAATTAGCTGCAGTCGATGATCCAATTAGCCCCGTAACACAACACTTATCGGAGGGTTTTGCTTTCCATGAATTACCAATACAAATAAATTGAGATTACTTTAGACCAGCGGTTCTCAAACTGTGGGTCCTGACCCCAAAGTGGGTCCCAACCACCTCAGCATGGGGTCACGACTTCACTTCACTGACCACACATGTCGGCCATTCAGTAGTAACTTGCTGGGGTCCTGTAATAATTTTTATTGTCTGACGGGGTCCCAGAGGAAAATATTTTGAGCACCCCTGCTTTAGACAAATGGTGCACTGGAATGTAACGTTGTGTACAGTCTGTATGATGCCCATACACTAGGGCGATATTACATACAATCATTCGATTTCGACCACACTGGTGCGATAAATCGCATGATTGTATGAGCATCAAATGTGTCCCCTGATGAGATGCGCGGCCATGCTGGTCGAATCTCACATTTCAAGATGTTATGTGCTGCACATAATATTTATCGCACCGCATGTGTGATTGCATGTGGATTTAATCACAATGCGATGTGCGATCTGTCAATTTATATACCCCCAGAGAGCCCGGCCGTCATTACGGACCATATGTATTAAGCTTCAAAAAGTGATAAAGTGGAGAGTGATAAACAACCAGCCAATCAGCTCCTACCTGTCATTTTTCAAACCCAGCCTGGAACAGAACATTTAGGAGATGATTGGCTGGTTGTTTATCACTCTCTATTTTATCACTTTCTGAAGCTTGATACATCTGGCCCTAAATCACCCAATTTTAGGACACATGGGAAATGCAATTTATCGCATGATTGTATGCACATCGAATGAGAGAAAAAGGACTTCAGATGCGATTTTATAGCATCAGAAGCTTCAAGAGAAATCGAATCGTAATATTTATTTATTATTTATTAGCAGTTTCTTATATAGCGCACACATATTCTGCAGCGCTTCACAGACAATATTTGAACATTCACATCCGTCCCTGCCCCAGTGGACCTTACAATCTTATATTCCCTACCACATGTACATGCACACAGACATTCTAGGGTTCATTTTGTTGGGAGCCAATTAGCCTACCAGTATATTTTTGGATTGTGGGAGAAAACCGGAGTACCCGGAGGAAACCCACGCAAGTACAGGGAGAATATACAAACTCCGCACAGTTAGAGCCATGGCGGGAATCGAACCCGTGACCTCAGCGCTGTGAGGCAGTAATGCTAACCATTGCACCATCGATACTGCCCATCCGATATCGCATCGCATCCAATTGTCCTAGTGTGTGGTTTTGGGGGAATTTATAAAGCACAGTCCACAATCTGCTCATTTTTTTTTCTGTGTATTTCTATGGACAGCAACACTATTTTTTGTTATGGTTACATTTTAAAATAGGGTAAATATTATGTTCAATGTAAAGATTCTGTTGTTTAGACAACAAACAGTCAACCTTGTACACCTGTTCCTTATTGAACCTGTCGCACAGTGTATTTGACAGCCAAGCAATGCACCCTGACTAACCTCCATTGTTAGGTGATTAGAATGCTTTGCTAATGAATGCAGCTTGCAGATCGATAATAGATTAGACAAAGACATCTAAATGATAAAAACAGCTAAAGAATCATCTAAAGCGGTACCTGCAGTTTTTAAGTGTTCATTATACAAGTGCATAAAAAAATTGTAAAAAGGAAATATTTATGTTATGTACTGTATAATGATACCCAGCTTATCCTGGACATAAATCCAAAGCAAGCGGTGCAGTTCTGATAGATGGTTCTTTTTAATTCTGTATGTGTGCCTGAAAAACCACCCTAAAATAAATACTTTTTTATTTTTCAACATTTTGCAGAACTGTACTTTTACATTGTTGGTTGTAAGTTAACCACTTAGATCCTCAATTCTTAATTCATAGATGCATGTTATTTTTACATTAATTACATTTTCCTACGGTTATATTCACTATTAGAAACTACAGTGTGTTATAAATTCAAATCCCACCCAGGCCCAACTAAAGCAGTGAGAAGCCACATTACCTTAGCGATTAGTATTAGATCAGTCACGTAAAGTAGAACGTCATTGTCGTAAATCTCGGAGTCTGGGTGACATTCTCACGTATAAGACTGCCTAGCACTCCTACCGCAATGCTTTGGACACTTCCAAACGAACATACTTCCAATCTCTTATCTCTCTTCACGCCTCCAATCCCAAGCAACTTTTTAATACATTTAAATCGCTTCTATACCCTCCCTCACCCCCTCCACCAGCTACCTTCAGTGCACAAGAACTTGCCTCCTACTTTAAGGACAAGATTGATAACATCCGAGATGAGATGGTATGCTCTTTTGCAACCAGTGACCTACTCCATTCCTTACCTGAGCCCTCTGGCACTTTTTCCTCATTTGAGCTCACAAATGAAGAAGTATTAAAACTTTTCTCATCCTCCTACTCAACTACTTCTCTTGATCCTATACCCTCAAAAGTCAGTAAAATTCTTTCTCCCGTGCTCATCCCAACCTTTACTAAAATCTGCAATCTCTCTCTTGCTACAGGTATCTTTACTTCTCAGTTCAAAAATGCAGTGATTACTCCCATTCTGAAAAAACATAATTCTGACCCTAACTCTCTCTCTAACTACCGTCCCATCCAAGCTGCTTGAGAGACTTGCCTACTCTCGCCTCACACACTTTCTTAACTCCCACAACTTATTAGCCCACTTCAGTCAGGCTTTCGTTCCCAACACTCCACTGAGACAGCACTGACTAAAGTGGTAAATGATCTGGTAACTGCCAAGTCTAAAGGTCATTACTTACTACTCATTCATCTAGATCTCTCTGCTGCTTTTGACACTGTTGACCACTCTCTCCTCATACAAACACTACACTCACTAGGTCTAAATGATATAGCTCTTACCTGTTTCTTATCTTACCTATCTGATCGCTCTTTCAGCGTTCGCTTCTCTGATACCACCTCCTCTTCACTACCTCATTTCTTGGCAAACTAATCAGCTCTTTCGGATTCCAGTAACACTTTTATGCGGATGACACTCAAATCTATCTATCACCCCCAGAGTTGTCACCAATGATTTTCTGTCTCTCTGCCATCTCATCTTGGATGTTTTCTCGCTACCTCAAACGTAACATTTCCAAAACTGAATTAATTCTATTCCCACCAGCAAAGAGCAGTTATGATCCTGATTTCTCTATAACTGTCGACAACGTGACAATCAACCCTACCCCTCAAGCTTGCTGCCTAGGGGCCACCCTTGACTCTGAAATGTTCTTTGTTCCCCACATTCAGTCTGTCTCAAAATCATGTTATATGCATCTAGAAAACATATCCAAGATACAACCCTATCTTACACACAACACTGCTACAACATTAATCCATGCACTCATTACTCCTCGCATTGATTATTGCAATAGTCTCCTCGGTGGTCTTCCCAAGAACAGACTCTCACCACTGAAATCTATTTTGAACGCTGTGCGAGGCTGATCTTCCTATCCAGACGTTCATTGTCTGCTGATCCGCTCTGCCAGTCCCACCATTGGTTGCCCGTATTCTACCGTAGACAATACAAAATACTTCTACTCACATATAAAGCTATTAACCAAAGCACACCAACCTATATGTCTTCTCTTATAACAAAATATCTCCCAACTCGCTCTCTCCGCTCTGCACAAGATCTGCATCTCTCTTCTGCACGGATCACTAGCTCCCACTCACTGTTGCAGGACTTTCATAGGGCTGCTCCCATCCTATGGAATGTCCTTCGGCGCACAAAAAGACTCTCTACTAGCTTCCAAACTTTCAAGCGTTCCCTGAAAACTCACCTCTTCAGGCAAGCCTATCAAATTTAGGTACCACCAGCATAACCCTCAGAGGCACTCATGTATTATATAGCTTCCCTTCTGGACTTGTGACTTGGTGGGACTGCTACACTATTACCGGTGCCTGTCCTTGTGTTTCCCTCCTATTTGCCTATAGATTGTAAGCTTGCAGCAGGATCCTCCAACTTCTATGTCTGTCTATTTTACCCAGTTTGTTCTTTCAGTGCTGTCAACATTTGTAAAGCGCAACGGAATCTGCTGCGCTATATAAGAAACTGTAAATAAATAAATAAATACAGACATGGGTAATAGTGCAGCTGGGGAAGATTGCACATAGCAGTGTTGTTGTTTTGCATCAGAGTTTCACACAAACCTAATTTTTTATTGTGAGGCACACATGTCTTTGTCTGATGTAGTAAGCACATGTCAAGAGTAACAGTAAACGCTCAAAAGTCACTATAGTTATCCTGTGAAATCTGTTTGGGTGTTTGTTTTTAGACATACACAGAACAATTTGCTTTAGTTAGAATTCCAAGTGAGAGTTAACTAACACCCTAAGAAAATAAGATTTTAGGATAATTGTAAACCCAGAATAAAAGTAAAGGCCAAGCATATACTACTATTCTCTCTGAAAACAGCAATAGTCCCTCAGATATGCTGGGTTTGTATCCTTCAGATATGCTGGGTTTGTAAAATGAAAATGTGTATTGTCAAATTGATAATAAAGCCTATTTATCATATATTTATATATATTTATATTTGTCTAGTGTCCGTGAGTCTCTGAAACACTGCCATCTGCTGGCAGAGAGTGAAACTACATCTCTTTCTCAAACATGCGCACACAGAAGGTAGCAGACTTTCACAGCTTTTGCTTCCAGCGGGGTTACTAGTTAATGATAAATATGTTCAGTCTGTTTTCTGTAAAATGAGAAATGTGTTTATGTGTGTATCTTATTTCATTCTATTCATTTCTGCTGAGAAAATAGCTGAAGCTCCTGTCCATATGACTAAATATGGAATTATGCAATGCAACAAAATACTCCATGTGTGCATTCATAAGGTTTGTTTGTGACCCTTTTGAGTTACGTTTGTCACAAAAACAACCTGGTGAGTGAAAGCTTGCGTCTCACAATTACACCAACTCTACTGTAACCCGGTATGAATGCATTTGTTTTATAACTGCCCAATAGCTTGTATAGAAAATAATAAGATGTTTTAGTTTACGCAGAAGACAGGCATCATTTTATTAATCCTAATCAACATCAATTAGCCAACTGCAGTACATGTCACCCCATCAATTAACTTAACCTCCTGCTGATTTTTTGATATGTGAGTCAGAGAAGTATATGGCGACTGTGTTATAAGTTCGGATAGTCAATTTGATGCCTCATAAATTGGTAATATATATTAAAAACAAGAGAAGCTTTGCCTGCAGTTTGATGTTTCTTACGGGGAGATGTATCAAGCTGACTATAGTGTGGAGAAGTGACGTTGCCTATATCAATCAACCAGCTTTGAGGTAGCCTTTATTAAGTACATCCTGTAAAATGTTTGGGCAACTTCTTCATCTTTTTAAATGGCCTGATACACCCCCCCTTGATTTGTCCTGTGTGTTATTGTAATCGTGCATCGATTGACCATTGTTTGCTAGAGCAGTGGTCATTGCTAAATGCCCAATTCATTTCAGGAACTGTAATCTGCTAAATGTCCCCGCATGAGGCCTCATAGCCACTGGCCTATCTTATTACTAGTGTTTCTATACTGCTAGTAGAACACATACCTCTGACAATAGAAGCACTTCCACCCTGTTCTTAGTGTGTACTAGTGCTAAGGCGGCATTCTGCTTCTGTAAGGATATCTTGCGCTCTCCACATACGCTTGCCGCTGTTAAGGGCAATGTTAAAGCCTTGATTTATCTCCAACTGAGCTCCATTGGCTAGTAATAACACTAGTATCAATACGGATTTCATTTGTGTTTTCAATAGTATTTTTACATGCATTCGATGTTTATGCAACAGTGCCTCGCCTTAGGAACTTGAGTAGCCATGTTGAAGTGTTAGCGATATCTTATTAACTAAAATGTCATATTATCTTTAACAGTTATCTCTCTCTGTCTGCTCAGTTGCTCTTCTTTGCACTCGCTTTTATATACGGTATGTAACCCATGGCCCATAGGCAGGAATGCTCATCCTGGCCCAGTGATGTGTGACAAATGTGAACTTTGGCTGACATGAATGGTCTGTATTCTGGAAATACAAGCTTGTTGTGTTTTGATATGAATATAAGCTGTGGAACTTGCTGCGAATTTTATAAACTTTTGTTACATTGCTTTGTGTCTTTATGGGTGCTAGAGACATTTATCATGTAAAAACCGAAACCATGGTTTGTGGCAAACATTACAGAAATCGTCCCCCCTTTGGTGGTGATTGAACTTATGTAACAGTCGTAATGTTCTTACAGAACAGAGAAATTAGAGGTCAATTCCTCTTTCTCCAACACCTTTTGGTGAGGTTGTACATTATGTTTTGTGAGACTTGCTATGAAAAAAGTAAATACAGAACAGTAGGAAGAGGCCTGTATTTTATTAATATCGTCCCCCCTTTGGTGGTGATTGAACTTATGTAACAGTCGTAAAGTTCTTACAGAACAGATAAATTAGAGGTCAATTCCTCTTTCTCCAACACCTTTTGGTGAGGTTGTACATTATGTTTTGTGAGACTTGCTATGAAAAAAGTAAATACAGAACAGTAGGAAGAGGCCTGTATTTTATTATTATTTCATCTGCGGTTAATTTGAGATATCCCAGCAGTGGAATTCTCATATCCCTATGAGCCACCAGCACTGAGGACCTGCATGTGTGCAACAATTGTTAGCATGAGCACTTAAACGGAATTCCTTAATCCAATCTGAAAATGTGTTTTATTTCTCCAATATGGTAATTCTAACCAATTTTTACGCACAATGATGTATGGGAAACATTAAAAGACATTTTACATGTAAGTAAGATAATTATTTTCTTTAGCCAGCACTGTCTGTGTTTTTTTCACAGTGTCCTGGTAGAGCATAGCACTGTATGATGATATATATATTTTCTCACTGGAGAACACTGGCCCTGACAGATCGCTCAGCATACAGCGCTGACACATCGCTGAGCGATCTTTCTTAGTGATCTATAGATTGTAAGTTTGCAAGCAGGGCCCTCCTACCTCTATGTCGGTTTGTTACTACCCAGTTTGTTTAATCACTGTTTCCTTTTGTAAAGCTCAACGGAATTTGTTGCGCTATATAAGAAACTAAATAAATAAATAAATCTAGCATCGCTCAGAACGCACAGCAACTCTCCCCATGTGTAGGCCCCTTAACACACACCCATTGTACTTATTTTTCTTTTTGTAGAAGTGAAGTTTACAGAAAATGTACATTGCTTGATAATAGATTTCTAACATAAATTGCTAAAATTTAATTGTTGTATTTATTATATTTAGAAAATTGCGTGCAGTTAAGATGTTTTTAAAACTGGTACCATGAGGCGTTCCATTGACATAACTATTTCTGATAAGTAGACGTTTAATTTTCAGTTTTTCCTTTGATTTGTGTTTCAAGTTGCTGTTGCCATGAAAACCACAGTCATATCACAAATGAGACTTTGAAATTCCCTTCAGCAGGAATACTTCATTACTACCCTCTGTTAGTGAGTGACAGCAAGGAAGTCCATGATGGACCTGGGATCCATACACTATTCCAACTTTTTTTCCACCCATCCTAATAGCTGGTTAGAAGGAATAAAAATCTGCTGGTACTTGTTTCCTAGCATGGCGCAAATCGCAACGCATACCATAAGGCATACGATGGTATGCGATGGGATGCGATGTTAGCCGATGTTATACAATTTTAAATTGTATACCATCGAATTGTATGCCATTGTATGGCATATACAATGGTATACGATTTTAAATTGTATAAGCACCCTACTGGGTGTTTTCAATGTTAAATGTGCTCCCTATAAGATAAATAATTGTATAAGCACCGTAATAGGTGCTTACAATGTTAAAAGCACCCCCACGCCACCCGTACTATCAACGCCAACCCGAAGCGTGGCGAGCGCCGCGAGCCCGCGAGGGGCGGCAGTACGTGTCCTCCGACCTTTTCATACCCCCACTATCCACGTCGGCGTGGATTGGATTTTATATAGTGTGGCGAGCGAAGCGACCAACCGAGCCCGAAGCGTGGCGAACGCAGCGAGCCCCACAAGGGGACGCGGAATACATGTGAAGTAATGCGCGTCCCCTCACGAGGCTCACTGCGCTCGCCACACTATATAAAATCAACTCGACGCCGACGTGGATAGTGCGGGTATGAAAAGGTCGGAGGACGCGTACAGCTGCACTCGCCATGCTTCGGGTTGGCGTTGATAGTGGCGGTGGCGTGGGGGTGCATTTAACATTTTAACAATTTAAAATCGCATCGCATTGCATTGTATGCCATTGTATGCCATATACAATGGTATACAATTTTAAATTGAATACAATGCCATACGACTGAATATCGTGGGTGCCGTGCTAGGAAACCAATATCAATCTGCTACTGGATGGGAGCAAATTTAATTTGTAATTCAGTAATTTGGTCCCAAATTTGGAACAAAAACTTTTGTTCAGGTACTGTAATTTAGAGGGGTATTCAATCCCGGCTACCAACCGTCAGTACGTACCGACAGTCTTGACCCTGGCCCATTTTCTTGATCTTGACAATCCACCGCCGTTTTTTCGGCAAAACGGTCCCGACTGCTTTTAAAGTTGGGTCTGTTCTGACTAGCTGCCTCTTTAATGACCATATTGAATAGGCGCCCGCTGCTATTTCCCCTGATGGAAATAGTGGCAGGGATTGAATACCCCCCCCCCCATAACCTGTTTAATTTAAACAATTTAAATGGATTTGTGAGCAAATTGTTGATTGTCATTTGCTCCCATACAGTACCAGTACTAGTTGGATGGCTGGATGAAAATTGGTCTAGTGTTTGGCCAGCATTAGGATATTAGAAGTCTGTGACATATTCTTATACCATTTATTGTAATTACAATAAATTCTGGTGAACTGCATTTCATTAGAACATATATGCCAAGACAGGTGAAATATCTAAAAAAAAGTTGTATAGCGAATGAAGTTGAAACTTCATTTCCGCCGCGTCCCGGGACTGAAGACGAATGGAAACCATCTGGCAGCGTACAGCATCTTGCTGAGGAATAACGCTGCCTCCTTCAGTTAGGGTAAGATAGGGATAGCTGGCTCTTCTTCCTACAAACCCTTCTAGTGTTCCCGCTAGGCTGTTTTAGAGGGGCTCTGCGCCCTGCCCGATTTTTAAAGGGCAAAATGCACACTGGACCTCTCGCAGCACCCCACTAAAACATGGGGAAGCCCAGCATCGCCGTAGACGGCTATGTCCGGCGCATCCCTGGCAGCACAGTGGCTTCGGAGGGGCTGGGCCCGCCCCCTTTGATTACGGTGGCGGCCGGGCCCGCCCCCTTTTATGACGGCCGGGCCCGCCCCCTTTGATGACGGCGGCGGCCCAGGCACACCCCTTTCATGACGGCGGCGGCCCGGGCACGCCCCTTTCATGACGTCCGCGGCCCGGGCATGCCCCCAGCTGTGACGTCGGCGTGCCTGATCCACCCCCCGGCGCCCTGCCCGCTGTCACTCCTAGAGTGAACACTACCTCCATAAGGAGTGTAAACATTTTAAATTAACCCTTTTTTTACAGGTGTCACTCATTTCATTTCGCGCTCTACCCACTGTTAATCATCTATAAACCCCAAGTTAGAGCTGCTTTCAAACCATATTCACAGATTATTTCTATACGAAGTTGAAACTATTATATATAACTGAGAAGTAAAAGATACTGGTTATTGTCTGGGGATTTTTTGTGTTATCACCGCTCACCTATGCAGTAATAGGGTCTTATGGAGTATACTTGGGAAATCTAAAGTGGTTTGATGCCCCCCCCCCCCCCCCCCCCCAAGGCACGACTGCAGAGATGAAAATGATTATGTGTATGCAATGCTTATATACGTAAGTAGTGATGTGGGATAAAAGATCCTTAAGTCCATCATTGGACCATCTCTCCTGGGATTTGGTCCCCTGGCTCCCTCTCTACTCTTTTGACACCTCTCTGTTCCATTGACCACAAGTACCCTCTGCCCAGTGGACCATTCTGTCCCTCAGTAGGATCCTGCCCACTCTCTCATCTGGCACCCTTTCAATTTGGACCATCTCCCTGTGCTGTTCAGTCTTACCTGATACCTGCTCATCTTTGTTTAATCTATATATATGTTTTTTCTTTTCATTAGCTTGTGCCAAAAAGAAAAACAGAAATAATAAACAGTGAACTAAAAAAAATGCATCATTGTTGACCAGAGAGTTTGGACATAGTTAAGCTTTGCCTTTGTTTTAATCCTTTGAATGCCAAGTGAATTTGTGGAAATAGGTGTGAAAATAGCCACGCAAACATTTTTATTCATCATAATGACCTGTAATGTTTACCTTATATAGGAAATATAATATTTTATTATACAACATTTTTTATTTAAATTTATATAAATGTGAGCGATGCTGGCATTTTTAGCAGATATTTTGAACATCTCTCACAAGAGATGTTGGCACTCAGAGGGTTAAAATAAACTCTTATAAAAATATATATATTTTTGATTCTGCTTAATAGTTCAATATACATTAGTTCAATATACTTATGTCATGGAAAAATTATAAACTCAACTTGTGTCACAACATCTCAGCTTTTTAACAGTAATGTTTAACTATTTACATCTGTTCCTTCTTCAGTGGAGCTTACTGTCTGCATTTTGTACCACACAATTTATTAACATTTTATTTATTAACATTTTCTTATATAGCGCACACATATTCTGCAGCTATTTACAGAGAATATTTGAATATTTACATCAGTCCCTGCCCCAGTGGTGCTTACAATCTATATTCCCTACAAAACGCACACACAGACATTCAAGGGTTAATTTTTTGGGAGCCAATTAACCTACCGGTATATATTTGGATTGTGGGAGGAAACAGGAGTACCTGGAGGAAACTCACACAAGCATGGGGAGAATATACAAACTGCACACAGTTAGGGTCATGGTGGGAATCAAACCCATGACCTCAGCGCTGTGAGGCAGTAATGCTAACCATTACACCATCCATACTGCCCCACACAAACGTACACTTATTAATACAATGGAGGCCCTGAGATGTTTGTGTCTGGTAAGGGGGCATACACAAGGGGCGATTTCAGACCCTTTTTTAAGTGATCTGACTGGATCACTTAGAAAAGGAGCACGGAACGCTCCGTGTGTATGCCCTGCAGCGATGGGCTACCGGTATCACGCGTAGGGAAGGCCAGTGCTTGCACTGGCTTTCCCTAGATCGCTGGGCTTTGCCTTTTATAAAAATAGGCAAAGTCCCACTCAGCATGAACGCTCAGCACAATGCATCACAGTGTGTTAAGCCGGTATTCTGTTATGGGCTGAGCATTTGTGCTACAGACGTTGCTCACCCAAATGCCGAGTCTCCCCATGTGTATGGCACTTTACTGTGCACTGAAGAGTTTACCTACATCTTCCTTTATCGAAACATATTTAATACTAATTTAAGTTCATATTATGGCCCTTATTCTACTCGGCTCGGTACGGCCCGCGTGCGGCCGTACCGCCGATGTTTTTGTTCTGCACATGCGCAGAGGTCATTCTGCGCATGTGCAGCCCCCTTCGCCGCAGACGGATTTCGTCCGCCGCAAAGGGGGCGTATAGGGGCGTGAGGGGCTTCAGCCCCTCATTACCCTATGTGTACGCCCCGCGTTTCATGGGCGTTCCCATGCAAACGCGGGGCGTATGCATGGTAATGAGGGCATGACGCCCTCATTACCATGACATGGGGGCGGAAAGCTGACGTCGCCGGATGTCAGCTTTCAGCCCCCTTTCAAGCTCCCACACGGACGATTGTCCGTGTGGTCTGAGCTTGCGGGAGCTGCCGCGGCGTGCGGGCCTGCCTTCGATGGTCGTCGACCATCGAAGGCAGGGGGCAGCTCCCACCATGGTGGAGGCGTAGCCTCCACCATTTTTGTGCGGATCGCCAGCCGTCCGTGTACGGACGGCCGTGGCGATCCGTCGGGTGGGCGGCCCTTGGTTTGTGCGGTCGGAGCCCCGTGTGCGGCTCTGACCGCACCAACCAGAATAAGGGCCTATGTGCTGCCAGCTATTGCCCAATGGAGCACATATCATCCACTTATGGCAGGGCTGGCATCACAGTTTTCCCTGCACACCTCTGTGGTGTATGGAGGAAAACTTGCCATGTCATGATGGATTGAATTCCCCCCATTAAACTTATTTTATATTGAATCCGCAAAACTAAACAATTAATGCAGACACAGGGAAATTTTGACTTCATGTTGCTGTGAGGAATAACTTCCTTATTGCTTATGAAAAAAGTAATCAAAGTAATCATAGCCGTTATATTAGTTGTTGTAAAACTTGTAGTAGGTAGTGTTGATATACATTAAATGAGGATAATGTTTTTCAGCTTCTACAGTAATAATGAGACCAGTGATAACTTATCAGTGGTGGCAGACCAGCGATAACTTATCAGTGGTGGCGACGCTGTCCCTAAATGGCCACTGGGTAGTCGATATGACAAGTGGATGAAACTAGACAAGACATAGTAAAATAAAAAACCCATTGACTTGTGTTTACCATCATTCACAGCACAGATAACAGCCACAAAGCCATAGGGATATTGCTGACAATATATATATTTGGCTAGGTTCAGCAGTTTGTTTTTAGGTTCCTCTTAGACTGCAAGCAAACAATTAGATAAAAGTGTTTTTCAAGTCAGTGGTTTAACCAGTTAAAGGGTAACCACAATGAGAACCAGAATAATGAGTTAAGAAACACCAGTGCCTGTTGTTTTATGCTTCGCAAATACGGTCTGCTGCCTTTTATGTGTGGCAGTCAGGAAAAGAGAAGCCCAGAAAATAAACAGTGTTATTTATGTCTTATCTTATCCCATTCCCATTAGACACATCAAAGGAAACATTTACTCTCTCCAATTCTTATAGTATAATTTCACTTTTCCCTGAAATACAAAAGCATTGTTTAGCTACCTTAGATTAGAATACAGAAAGACGAATCCCAACATTGAACTTTAAAGTTGGCAAATGACAAGAGTACTAAAACAAGTGGCAAATCAGATTAACATCAAAATGCACAGATAAAGAAGGACTCCTGAGTTGGCGCACTCTTTTCTTTGCAAATCACCAGTGGCGTAGCTACATATGTGGCAGACCCTGTGGCGGCTTGGTGGAGCAGCGCCAGCGGGGTCTGTGGTGGGCACCGCTGGGTGCTGAGCTGGTCCCCCAGGCAGTGAGTGCTTAGCTGGTCCCCTTGTACATATCTAATGAGTGGGGACCCAGTGCAGTGCATATTGAATTAGCGGGTACCGCTTATTACATATGCATGGGGCGAGGACCTGCTCATTAAACATGCACTGCGCTGGCTCCCCGCTCATTAGATATGCACGGAGCGGGACCAACTCATCGCTCACTGCTGCCTGGGTCGCCTGTCAGCTCAGCCAGCAGCCCCCTAGAATTTATTTTGGCAGGGGTAGATACATTTCTAGCTACGCCACTGCAAATCACGTTATCACCACATGAGTTTCCTTTCCAAATGGTTTCATTTTGCAAAGATTTGAGGATTAAATAATTCCACAAACACCTTAATTTTATCTTATTTACTGCAGCAAACAATAGCCAAAATATATTGTTTATATACAGCAAACCACTCATTCAACACAGATTTCACCCAGTAAAAACTTTAAAACTGTATTAACACCTTAGGACTGCAAAATAAAAGAACAATTATTTGTAAATCATCGTAGCAATTGTGGAATTATGTAAAGAAACGAGTTACCAGACTGTTAAAATAAAGGAACAACATAACAGTAATGCAGCACCAGCGGCTGTGCATGCCCAAGTGGAGCATCATTAGACTCCATCTAGTGCCCACTGGCAATGGGGCAGACAGGGAGGGGGTTTTCTGAGTACCAAGAAAAGTTCTCCTGCCACCCTGATGGACCAGATGTTATTCTACCTTGCTGTGGTCCTACGGACCAGATAGTTTGCGGGTAGGTGGTAGAGCCAATATGACATGAACCTCATAGAACACATCATATCGCCCCCCAGTGAATTACAAATTCTGCTGTGAGGTGGGGCCTAAAGATGAAAAATGTTCCCCTGTACAATGACTTCCTGCAGCATCCTATGGTCTCCAGAAGTCAATGTAAGTGTTTGTTTGTTTGTTGTTTGTTTGTGTGTATGTATATGAGTGTTTGTGTATATGTTCTATGTGCCGATTCAACTGTTCCACCCCCTCCCGCTGGACATCTATGTTATATATACCCACACGCACAATATATATATACACTTGTGCACTCATAGAAGGACCCCCCAGTAAGAATCCTGCATTTGCCCCTTGCCAGAGTGCAAAACACTTGAATTTTCTCATAGAAGTGAGGAGCAGAGTTAGCATTTAATTACAAAGAATGTGTTGAGTTTCCTTTTAAAGGTGTCAACCATTCCAACAGAACAGAACTTATTTAAAGCCCCCCATTCACTACGCAGACATATCTGAAGCTACAAATCTCTCCCAGATATTTGATCTGACCCTGGGCTAATTTTTCACTCTATTCACCTCAGATACCTCTGGTCAATTCTATGTTAAGCCCCATACATTAGGCCGACTTGTCCTAAGGACAAGTCAGACCTAATTCTCATGCGAGTCGCCCGGCAACTCCCCGGGAGGCTAACATACGATTTGGCACTTGATGCGCCAAATCTGAGGATCCGATCCGATGCATGGGGCCGCGCATTGGATCAAATCAAATGTCACACACGTGATTTTGGGCCGATTTCACTCGATTTATGGGCCCAAAGTGCAGAAATCTGGTGAAATCGGCCCAAAATCACTTAGGGGGTTATTTTGGTTCACTCTTTCTGACAAATTCCTTCTTAGAAGGACCAAACCATGTGCACTGCAGGGGGGCAGATGTAACATGTGCATAGAGAATTAGATTTGGGTGTGTTATTTTGTTTCTGTGCAGGGAAAATACTGACTGCTTTATTTTTACACTACATTATAGATATCACTTTGAAGTAAAACCCCACCCAAATCTAACTCTCTGCACAAGTAAGATCTGTCCCACCTGCAGTGCACATGGTTTTGTCCTTCTAAGGAGGGATTGGTCAAAAAGAGTGAACCAAAATAACCCCCATAATGTATGGCTACCTTTAAACCCCTGACAGCTTCAGAACAGATGGATCTTTGGTGCAGCACCAGAGATTTTTTCATCAGATGGATCTGAGACTCAGCCGCACATCTGACCTGAGGAAGCTCAGAATTGGCCTTTTTTCGTCAGATCGGTCTGTCAGATCCATCTGAATCTGACGAAAACAGGCCAAATCTGACTAGTCGATATGGGCCATAAGACTTTGCTGATACTTTATTGACAGTTGAGATAGATGAGATAAATGCAGCATTTATTCACACATTGCTGCTGAATAGATTACATACCTGTGCTAACAAGTCATACTGTGTCAGTGGACCCCAACTAATTGTAGTGTAATCTACCTCTGGTACACAGCTATTTTACTGGAGCCTTCTAAATAATTGTTTAGTTATACGGCACTATTTCTATTAAGGTTATGTTGAATTGTGATTAATCAACGTCTTTGCACAACAAGGTTTATATTGCTAATGCGTGACCCCAGGAGGTTGAAAGCTAATTAAAATATTTGGCAGCATCCTGCAGTGCTAGAAGCAAGGTTGGCAATGGACTTTTTTTTTTCTCCTAAGTATGTTACAGATATAAACTGTATAAACAGAGGGAATGGGTTACTCTGTGATAGATTTTGAATGGTAATCATTTGAATTAAAAAAGTGCATTACGTACAAGCACTGGCCGAATTACCCTTGGGGTATGAAAGCATACTGGATTGCAGGTGTACATTCCACACACACTCACACATATGTGCAGACTATGAGTTATATGTTTGTATATATATATATATATATATATATATATATATATAGTCAGTGTATTGTCCGCGGCACTGGGGTCTTCAATAAATTCAGACTGACGCTTGACCCCGACGGGCTCTCAGGTTTTGTCATTTATACCTATTACTTCGATGGAATATAAAATCCTTTCTTTTATATCAAATGTAAGTTTCTTAGATATTGGCGAGTGCTCATAACTCATAAAGAGTGCTGGACTATTTTTGGGGCTCAGACATAAGTCTGTACCCTTTATGTGCACCCCACTGTTGCCATTTCTGAGTGTAAGTGCGGTCACCTAGTGGACTATATATATATATATATATATATATATATATATATATATATATATATATACACACACAGGACCAGCACTTAAAAGTAGTGATGATTATTTTACCAGGGTTAATGCTTCTGCCCCCATGCTCTGAATCCAACCACAAACCATACATTTGGATCAAGGGTCAAACTCATCTTGAGTTGTAGTGTTGCATTGATTTGCAAAACTACTACTCTCCTAGACAGCATATGGGGGACCACCCAGCACAGGACAAGGGTGTTCCGCATGTGCACCACTATTTTAGCAAAGTAAGCTGAATCGCCCTTTATTTGCAATATCCTGAGCTATTTATTTAAAAAAAACAAAAAAACACTACTACGTCGTTTTCTAATGCTGCTTTCAGACCGCAAAACTGGCTTTGACCCTGTATTTGGAAACGTTTCCAAAAACGGGTCTGCCAGGTAAAACCCCTTTCACACCGCATCTCTTAAACGGTATATTACCGTTTAAGTGCGGTTTTTTTGCACTGGCAGACCCGTTTTTGGAAACCTTCCAAATACTGGGTCAAAGCCAGTCTTCAGCGACCCCCCCCCCCCCGCGCGGGTTAACACATACAATCCCTTTAACCCCTCCGCACCCCCAACCCCGTTAACCCCTCCCCGCATTGTGTTTAAGAACACACCCCCCCGTGAAGTCGGTACCTCCTCACGTTGCAGTTGATCGGCAGCGCAGTACTGTACCACGGCTGGCTTCGCGTATGAAAAAAATAAGGAACTTTCTGAAAATGGCTGCCCCATAGGAAACCTCATTTAAGAAAACTGTCTTTCGTATGGGGACAGCCATTTTCCGAAAGTCACTTTTCTTATAAGAAAAGTGACTTTCGGAAAATGGCTGCCCCCATACAAAAGACAGTTTTTTTAAATGGGTTTTCTTATGGGGCAGCCATTTTCAGAAAGTTCCTTATTTTTTTCATACGCGAAGCCAGCCGTGGTACAGTACTGCGGCTGCCGATCAACTGCAACGTGAGGAGGTACCGGCTTCACGGGGGGGAGGGTGTGTTCTTAAACACAATGCGGGGGGGTGTTAACGGGGGTGGGGGTGCGGAGGGGTTAACGGGTTTGTATGTGTTAACCCACGTGCACTGAATTTAGGACCCAGCTTATTGGCTGGGTCCTAAATACCGTTTCAGACACGATTTTGATCCCAAAATACCGGGTCTGAAACGGGTAGGACCCTCCATTTTAACCGGTTTACAAAAACGGCTTTTGTAAAACGGTTATGGGGTCCTGCACCTTTCAGACCGCACAGATTACCGTTTTAAAACGGTAAAAAAACGGCAATATACCGTTTACAAAGTGCGGTCTGAAAGGGGCATGAATGTCCACAGGTTTGGAATGACTTTTTTCTATTGTAGAATGTAGTGATTATATGCCACATGAAAAGTTTTAAAAATACACCTCATAAAAAAGTTCCTTTATTATTATTACTATTATGTTTAGTTTATGTTTAGTTGAGAAAGAAGAAATGAACAAAGGTTTACTTATCTTTAAACATTAACAGATTATCACATTATCAGCAGCATAGTAGGTGTTGGCAGAAACTGAAACATAAACTCTAACCAAAGCATTTTGTGTGAAATGTATCACATTAAGATACATTGTAGTGTTTTACCTCTACCTCTAATGTACTGTGAGCCTGTTCTTCCTGGACTCTAATCTCTTATGCTGGTCTCGGGTACATTAACAGACACAACTGTTGTTCATGTAGAGGAGTACTAATAACAGTTGTGCCTATGTTCTGTAAACCAACAAATGGGAGAAATATACAGAAGATAGTTCATTACTAATAGTCCTTTTCCACCTGGGTCTGACTTGGGACTTGGAACAAGGGTGCAAACCAAATCAGACCTACTTACGCCTTTCCCGTTTACACTGCCCACGGCCGGCACTCCGGGATGACATTATCTACAATTGCCAGGAAATCCTTCAGATTAGGACCCCTGGAGTGTGGCCTCAGTCCTGTTAGACCACGCCTCCTTATTGAAGCTGTCCCACTTCATGACGGGGTCAAGCCTAATACTCACAGCTGCTTGCTGCCCACTAACCTCCGGTGTGCAATATCACTCCAGCATCTGCATAGTAGGCCATACAGCGTGTGCCATGTCCCTCAACTTCCCTACTGTAATTCAGGAGGTTTAGGCTCTCCGCATGCTGTAAATGGTACCTGGGTTATCTTTTTACATTGCCAATTAACTCGAGTACTACCCTTGTCCAATCCTGCAAGTTTACCTTTTTCTACAGAAAAAAAAAGAAGAAAAAGATTGCTGTGCATTCATATGTGGAAAAGGGGGTTTATGTTCAATTAACTAAAAACATAATTCTCAGATGAATAGCTAAAGGTGCCCACACACTACAATTAATTTTTTCTCCAATTGGCCCAGATCGGCCAATTTTATCGAATTGGATCTTTTGGAATAGGAATCATATCTTAAGATAAATCTTTGGTGAAGACGTGCGTTTGCCTGAAAACTTTTGTCCAGGATGGACAAAAGACTTCAAGGCAAATTTATGTGCACATCTTAAGATCGCAGTTCTTTCTAGTGTGTAGGCACCTTTAGAGGGGGCTATTTCATATGTGTGTATGTATGTATATATATATATATATATATATATGTATATAGGATAGTGAAGAAACAACAGCGGCACTCTGGGGATTTTTAGAAACAATATATTTTCAGCAAAAAAAGCTTCCAACGTTTCGGGGTATGTGACACCCCTTTGTCAAGGTTATACGTATAACCTTGACAAAGGGGTGTCACATACCCCGAAACGTTGGAAGCTTTTTTTGCTGAAAATATATTGTTTCTAAAAATCCCCAGAGTGCCGCTGTTGTTTCTTCACTATCCTGTATTTCTGTTCCTGAAGGCACCTGGGTTACTTGTACTGCTGGAGGAGTGCCAGGCCTACACCTCTACCTCTATATATGTATATATATATAATCAGTGAACAATGACACATTGAGAAGAGTCTGATTTTCAATAAATCACTTAAGTGTTACCGTACAACATACTTGTATAGAACATTTATTTTCTGTACACCATGTATTGCTAACTTGTGTAGGAATTATATAAACCTTTACTGTGGCCTCTGTCACAAGGCCCTAACTAGGGAACCAGTGTAATAGTGTACTAGTAGTTTTGGACCTGTACAAGGAGTCTGGGGTCCATTGCGCTTCTGTCCCGCTATTCTTATCCTGTGGCAGATTCTTCTCTCACCTGACATGTTTGATTCAACAGGCAACACTCCATCTGGCTCACACTGTGAATGACAGAGACATGAGTTTTGTGGCTCAGGCCAAATAGACTGAGAGTCTGGGCGCATTGCTCACTATGAAGAAAGGAAGTGGTGAATGGAGCTGGATTCCGTTCTCTAACTTTTTTAAATCGCAAGTATTTTCACAGTGAAGATACGTGTAAAAAGTAAAGATAAGCAATGATGAGACAGTGCTCAGGTAAAAATAAAACATGAATTATCAAAGGGGTCAGTGAGCGTACCCAAATCAGAAGAAAAGAGGTGAAGATGCGTGCATAAAGGTTTCTTTATGGGACACCCAGGTGATGCAATGTGTGTAAAGTACCGAGTTTCTGGGGGGTGTATGATCAAGTGCGTACCATACTCACACAGCATGAAGCCGTGGTCCTCTTATAATATCTTTATTTTTCAATATTTTCTTGGAATGAGTTTTCCTACAATTGAGGTTGTACAAGCCAGTGGAACCATAGAATGTGAAAAAAAAAAACGAGAACGGAATCCAGCACCATTCATTACTTCCTTTCTTCTACATCTATCTGTTGGAGGATTTCCTGTGGTCCTCATTTGCTGTGCGTTTGCGAGGATTCTGGTTGCGCCTTGGGACTTTAAAAATCTTTTTTGTTTTAGCATTGCTCACGGCACTCTGCTCCTTCTCCTTGCATGCCAGCTTTGTGGCTTCTGCTGTATGCTGTGCTGTGGTGAATGCTGCTGCTTAGTAGCAGTCTGCGCTGGCTGCGTGAGGGGGTGTGTTGATGCTGCAAATACTATTTTTCCTGCAGGTTTTTTTGTGTTGAGGCATGAATAGGCCTCCTTACATTAGGTCATGGGTCCCAAGTTCAGGGAGCCCAACCATAATTTCTTTGACCAGATCTTGATGATTATTAGCGTACGATTTGGCCATAATCAGTGGTTCTAACTCCAGTATACATGCATGTTAGTAAATCTCTATGTACAGAGACACCATTAGAGAGGATTTCCAAGTGACTCTCTTTTAGATGATACTGCTTCACTCAGCTCATGTGTGAAGTGCTTCACTATATATGACAAGCAATTTGATGGATAAAGGTCTGAATACGTTGCAGCAGAAAGCACACGGAAAGCATTTATTATATTCCCTGCATGAGGAAAATAATTATAGCTGTCGAATCAGTTCTCTGTCACGTTTCATGTGCAGTACAGTTATGAAACTTGAGAATGCCAACTTCTACAACAATAAAATGTCATTTTAAAAGCCCCAGCAGTAGTTACAGCTTTATATATACCGGTATATGTGTGATATGCAGAGAAATAGAATGTAAGCAACATTATTATGTGCAAACTACTGCAGCAGTACAATGTAATTCCTAGAGATCCTTAGAGGAACTTTTTACAAGTGTTCTGATCTTGTTTCTTGTTTTCTCTAATAATAATTGTAACCCTTCAATTGTCCTTTTCCAGGAATTCTCAGGATAACATTTTTTCCCTGGCTGCATGGTGATTGCAGAACATGTTTTATGATTACATTGTTCTCTGTGCTAAAATGTCATCTATCCATTTTCAGAGGACTTGATTGGACAGTAAAGTGGGTACTAGTTTAGAAAGGTCTACATTGTCTTTGTTTATGCATTGGGTGATTCAAAAATTCTAATGGCTGAGCAGTGTTACAAATTACTTGTTGTCTTGGCTAGAAAATATCCATATAGTGTAGAACTGCATAAGGCAAACTTATACCCCTTTCACATCGCACTTTTAAAACGGTAAATTGCCGATTTTTTTTCATTTTAAAACGTTTAAGCCTGCACTGTGAATGCACCAGAGCCAATTTACCGTTTAAAGTTAACTGGTATTTCGAACCGTGTAAAAAGCAGAGTCCTACACGGTTCCTTGCCGTTTTTTGAGCAATGTGAATGTGTACAATGTGTCTGAAACGGTATTTCAGGCAAACAACACAAGCTACAGAGCAGTGATAGGCTGTCCCCTTTAAAATGACAGGCAGTGTTGACACTCTGGCTTGAAACGTGTTCGGGTTGAAACGGTTTGACTGCTATGTTGAATGAGACTTAACCGGTATTTAAAACGGTAATCTGCGGCAATGTTAAGGCTCTGACCCGTTTTAATTACCGTTTTAAAATACCGGTTTTTAAAACGTGTCGGCGATGTGAAAGGGGTATTAGTGTTATATGGTAACCATAAACCATAAGTGTTGTACGTGCGTCTCTCCAGCTGTGGAAATAGCTGGGATGTCTAGTTCTAAATCAGCTGGAGGGCTACGTGTTGCCTGCCTCTGTCATAAACTTTTGCCTCAAGGTTCTTGTAATATTTATTTTCTTGGTACTTTCCACATTTATTACAGTCTCTGAATTGACAATATCTCTAGGTAACTTGTTGTACCATTACCATTTAGGTGCCAGAATGCATGTATAATCTGTAAAATTCAGATATTTAAGCCTAACTATAAATAACTACTTCACCTTTTTTTCCCTTTTGTTTCACTCAGCTATTTTCAAAGTTTGTTGTCATTATCCTGTTAGGAAGATGAAAGCACCCACTCTAGCACTTTGTACACATTTGCTTCATGTGACTGCACACTTTAAACATGCTGAAAGAAACAACTGTGCTTTAAATCTGTATCTACTATATATTACAGGGTATTTTTTAATCAAACTAAAAATATACAATGTATTTTTAATATATGTAGTGTTCCCGCTAGGATGTTTTAGCGGGGCGCTGCGCCCTGCCCGATTTTCAAAGGGCAAAATGCGCCCTGACCTGCTAGCAGCGCCCCGCTAAAACAGCCTAGTGCCTGCCCCGGCTGTTTGCACAGGGAAGCGCAGCGCCACCTTAGACGGCGCTTCCCGGCACTTCCCTGGCTTTGTTTCCATCAAAAGCAGGTGGATTTGCGGCTATTCCACCAAAAAACAGCTAGCAGTGAATAGGTTGGAACCCCTTCCAACTTATTAATGTTGAAAACTTCTTTTTCTTCAAGACGGCAGTTTAGAAATCAATTGAATATACCCCTTAATGGGATGAGAAATCGCGACTTTTGCATTTTTAGTCACAAAACATCTGAATTTTTCCAAAATCGCCAACTTAATAGGATTTTTCAACACATTTCAATTCGCATCCAGATGTGTTCTCATTAAAAAGTATACAACTCGCAAATTTAATAGTATTCGATTTTGTTAAAACGCTACCAAAAATCGAACACAAACAGATCAGGTTCTGACAGACGATTTTGACAGAACCATGCACAGACCAGTGTGATCTGTGCATGGCTCTGTCTTAAAAAAATGTGTAAAAGATTAATTTAAAAAAAATGGCATGGGGTTCCCCCTCCTGAGCATAACTAGTCCCGGGCTCATTGAGCCGGACCTGCTTCCAAAAATATGGGGGCCAAAAAGCAGAGGGGTGCCCCGTATTTCTGAAACCAGCCTCAGACTCTTGGGCCGGTCCTGGTTCCAAAACTACGGGGGACAAAAAAACTGGGGGTCAACCGTATTTTGGAACCAGCATTGGGCTACAACAGCCCGCGGTGTCATGCCACAGCCAGGGGACACTTTTTCCGTAAGGTCCCCGGCCATACCATGCTTACCGTGACCGGTCAGCCTTGGACGGGGTACCTGGGGGAGTGGGGACCCCCTCAATAAAGGGGAGTCCCCTAGGCTTCACTTGTCCCAGGGTGTAAAATTGATTTTGTTTAAGTGCAGTATCATTTGTTTCTTTGTAACAATTGTATTGATAGTAAAGATATTCATGTAATTGAAAATCAGGATAATGATTAATTCCAATCATGTGAGATAATTAATTATTGTATTGCTTATGGGAAAAGGAAGTTCATTAAGTTTCTTTGAAAAACTATTTTTATTTTATTTTATAATGACATTTTATTGGGTTATATAAAGAAAAATGTAGTCATATATAGAGATGCATAAATCTTGTATAGTCAACTGAGGAGAAGTCTGACTAGAATCAAAAAGAAGCAAATAAGCATCAAATACAATTACAGACACAGTAATAAATCACAGATTAAAATGCAAACAAAAGACAGGTGGGAATAACACTGGGAAAGAAGCATTGGGGTAGGGGAAACAAATAATATAGTATGCTTGTAAACTCTGGATATCATATTCTAATATTATCATCATAAGTTATTTAGTGTAATAAAACATAGAGAAAAAGAAAAAAACTGTAATCCTGTGGCCACTCTACTTAAAAGATTCCAAGTAGTACCTTCAACTAGTTTCATAACATGACTTTGGGAGTTTTCATCCAAAGTATCAATAAAAAATTCCCATGTTTAGTAAAAAATAAAAATGACACCCTTTTCCAGATTAGGAATAGTGGCCCACCTATCAAAATATAAGATCTGGAGCAATTTCCACTTAACTTATGCTAAAGAAGGGGCCATACGGTGGGTCCAATGAATTCGTATAATCGTTGTAATGTTTAATTTGAAGGTACATGTAAAAATTGTGAGTGGGAAGATTGAATTTGGTTTGGAGATCAGTGAAGGAGAGTAAGCCGCCATCTGAGTCAAAAACTTTAGAAAATTAGGCGAAGCCTTTCTCTGCGTATTACTGTGATCAGTGCAGGTGGTGGGAGCACTTCTGTGCCAGACACTTCCCATTGATTGGAAGAGATGTCCATTTCTAGATGAGCTGAAATTTAATACAATAAGTTATAATACTTCAGTTACCTATTTCATGTAAATCTTCTGGATAGATCTCTCTTGTTAATCCATTCAGTTTTATAGAGTCATATATAATGTATTTTAATACTGCTTCTTGAATGGGAGCTTTTCACTGCACAATGGTAAAATCTCATACAGTGGTCGTATTAATATAACTTTGCTCAACACAGCTCCACGCCAACCATCTTTTGTTCTGAGTTGAGCTAAGGTAAAAAAAACAGCCTCTTTAAGTCCTATCAGTCCAGAGATAAACATACTTCATGTTTTCCCCAGCAGAAGAGGAACAGATGGAAAAATGCGGAAAGACCTATTCATTTCTTGTAAGATTAACATGTCACTGTTATGACATATGGAGGATGATAAAAGGGAGTGTCTTACTACTCTTTCCTGGCATTGCATAGCACTCCCTCGTGACAGCGAGCCTAACACGCCTTCCTATGGTTCTGACTGACTGACAGAGTGACGGGACCCTTGGGAAGCGTGGGGTCTTATGTACTAATCCTTGGATGGAGATAAAGTGGACGGAGATAAAATACCTGCCAATCAGCTCCTAACCGCCGTGTTACAGGCTGTGTTTCAAAAATGAAAGTTAGTAGCTGAATGGTACTTTGGGGGTGATTCAACATCGATTGCTAAGCAGCGGTCATTCACTGCTTAACGAGCAGCTTAGCGCCACCCACGGCCACGCCAGGCAATATTTTTAACAATATCGCTCAGAAGGGCCGAAATGAGCGATATCCTTCATTATACCACTTAGTGTACACACACCTTTATTCTTAGCCAGGGTACAGAGGTTGTAAAACATTCATAAAGATTCATATTATCATTGTGTTTAAGGAGGAACCACTTTGTTTTGCACCCACGTGTTCTGTACATTCTCTCTAAGGCAACCAAATTCTCAGAAGAAATATCAGCATGAGTGGACAGTATTTTTCCAGCATGTATATTGAATGTGTGAAAGATAGTATGCTGTGCATAGCAAAAAAACTGCTTTCCCCACAATTACAGAGCTATCTCACATATCTGCCAACTGACTTCTCAGCTTGCAGTTTTAAACAAAACAAAATGAAAATTTTTGATTAGCCTGTGTCTTCAGCACAGAATCCTGCATACAACATGTTTTTAAGAACGGTTATTAAAATGGGGAATGGCTCCTGGCTTCTGGAGAAATAGTTCTGTCCTGACACTACATTAGTGATCCACACGCGGTCTGAGAGCCTTCGCCTGCTTCTACTTAATGACTCTGCAGTGCTTTCCTCTGCTTTATGCTTTGTCAGCCCTACCACGTATATCTCCTTTATACAAAACAGAGGGCCTGATTCAGAGGAGCACACAGAGAAGCATTAAGGCAGAGAAACGCGTAGAGAGGACAAGGGGAGGCATCAGGCTGCCAATAGACAGAACCAGCGAATCTATCCCAGATATGAGCGTTTAATAGGACTGCACCAGCGGTTGAGGAAGTTCGTTGGTGGCTGCAAGCCGGGCCCCACCTTTTGTGATACCTCTGGAATCTAACTTAAGTATTAACCACTTTTAATGTGCACATTAAGTGGGGACTGTGACTTTTAAAATTAACCCTACTAAATGGTTATCTTAAAAAGGAAAAATACCTAAAATTGCATGCTTCAACTAACCGGTTTAATGAGATGGGGAGTGAATTAATTTTTAATATGTTTGTAAGTCTTGTTTGTCTAATTGTTGGACACAATATTGTTTTAATTTTTAATAAATTGTATCTTTATTCAGCACAGCGCTGTTCCATATATATTGTTTTCCTTTGGTACATATTCTAAAGGGGTTCAGGTAATTCCCCTTTTTGGTACAGCTGCAGTGCAGAATAATTCAGTCAGCGCTCAATATCAAGCTGTCTTTCTTGGTGTCTTAGGTCGAAATGGACACAATGTCAACATAAGCAAAGGTTGTTGCATGTTGTAAATGGTCAACATGGAAAAAATGTCAACATGAGTTTTTCATGATTTATTTTTTAAATTGACTTGATCATACTTCACCATCCCAGTGGACCTAGAGAGAGAGTATAATAGTGTATAAAATATATAATAGTGTGCCCGTTACTTTTTTACGGTGTCCATGTCAACATAGACTCAAAAAAGCATGAAAAACTTGTGTCATCCTTTTCCCATGTCACCATTTTGCTTGTGTCAACATTTTGTCCACATATAATTAAAGCATGTTGACCTCTTTTATGTGTCAAGCTATTGCCTGTTGGCCAATAGTGGTCCACCTATTGACTGTTTTTTTTACCTAGATACTGTTGATCTAATAACCGATACCAGTGTAACCCTACCTTAATACCAACCTTTGGGATGCTGCTGTGAGTTAAATAAAGCATTCCTATAATGCATGCCGCTTCTCCCCATTCCGTCTTTTATACGTGTTTACCAGAACATATGACCTGTTATGTTTAGCTGCTGATACAAATACAAACTTAAAAAGAAAATGAATTACAGTTCACATAATTGTGCAGATTTCTTCGCAGCTGGCTGTTTTCTATGTAACAGGAAGCCATGGCTTCTATAAATGGCATTCTGCCTCCAGTACTTATTCTAATGTAAGATAACTTCATGCACTAGACCACTTGGGATAATTAAACAGCACAATTTGACACAATTAATTTCTAAAAATAAATTAATTAAACAGCTGCCTCATTTACTTATAAATACTGAACAGATTTGTATTAATGTTTTAGGAAAACAAAATGATTTAGACATGGACTCATTCACACATACAGTATGGGGAAAGGGGAAATGTAGTAATGTATTTTCTATGCACATAAGAAAAAGGTCATACAGTTTAAATGTGCTGTTTAGAATAAAGTAGGGGAAAGGATCCCATAATAATATAGTAGTACGTTTATTTATAAGGCGCCACAAAGTGTCCGCAGCGCCATACATAGCAAACAAAAATCAAATTACAAGGTAACGTACAGGGTGTGTTGATAAAATACAGCATAAATAGGGGTATAGCTGGTAGAACTAAAATCAGCATCAGTTCTGATGTAGGTGTCGAAATTGTCGAGGAGACTGAAGATGAAGTAGAGGAAGGGAAGAACAGGACAGGAGGACAGGTGAGGTAAAGAGGTAGGGTGAGTACGTGAGGAAGGAGGGCCCTACTCATAAGAGTTAACATACTAAAAGGAGGTGGGTGGACGAACGAAAACAATAGGATAAGTAGGAACGTATGTGTCCTGCTGTAGCTTGATGCTGGGGTAGCCAACTCCAGTCCTCCAGAGCTACAACAGTTAAATGTTTTCCAGATCTCCACACAGAATCGCAAGTGAAGTACTTAGCTCCACCTGTGGATCTTTTAAAATGTGTTAATGAGTAATGAGTGCAGCTGTGCAGCAGCTAGGTTGTCTGGAAATTGTGAACTGTTGGTAGCTCTCGAGGACTGGAGTTGGCTACCACTGGCCTAGTGTATACATAACAATATGCCGCAAGTTGTATGCTGCACTGCATACACTTCGCAACAACAACTAAAGGACGTCCATTGTTCATCTGTAGACTCTGTCAATCGCCTGAAGTCTGCTTTTAAAAAACAATGGTTTCTTATTGGATCCTTTCCACCATTGTATACTAAAATGCTAACAGATCATTTAAACTTTAGTATGCAGCATGACCTCTATCTCATGTGCATGGAAAAATATGCATTCAGGTTGAAAATAGTAGGATATATAGCTGGCAGGGATGGACTAAAATGGTCTGGGCTTTGTACTGTGCACATGACAAGGGGGCATGGTCAGGACCTGATGGCTGATGTTTGCCAGGCAAACTTTAATAAACACTCGAAAATATGCAAATCTGATATTAGACATCAATAAAACATAAAATCTTTGCAATACAACAGAAATGACTATTTTTTGTTTGTGCACAGAATTTTTGAAATACATAAATAAAAGCATAATATATGCCCAGTATTAGTGATGCATTTGCAATAATAATAGTAACAATAATAATTTTATTGATATAGCGCTCTTTCTCCAAAAGGAGTCAAGGCGCTTAACAGATAGAATTAATGTAATACAGTACAGGAAAAATTAAGTACAGAAAACTGTTTTATAAATGATACTCAAGGGACCTACAAAAAGGCTTGAGTAAACAGGAAAGTCTTGAGTCTGTTTTTAAAAGATTGTAGAGTGGGGGCCTCTCGAACTGTACAGGGAAGTGAGTTCCATAGAGTGGGAACCACATGGCTAAAAGCACGACCCCCAGATGTAAAAGGGAGATTCTAGGTACTGCTAAAAGTCCTTCATCTACAGATCGCAGTAATTGGGTAAGACAGCATGGAATCAGAAGCTGCTTCAGGTACTTTGGGCCTTGGTCATGTAGGGCTTTAAAACTCAGTATGCTAATCTTGAAGATGATTCCCATCTTATAGTCAGCCAGTGAAAGGAGTAGATAATGGGAGTTATGTAATCAGCTGCAATAAGCTGATCATAAGCAGATTGCTAGTGAGGGTTGTCCGCCATCATTATCTTCATCTTCATTGGTATTCGCACTTGCCATTTACCACCCACATTGACAGCACTTTAGTTTAGGGATTTGTATCTACTTGCCTTCAAAGGCCTCCCTGTAACACCCAGTTACATAACGATACTGTCTGACATTTTTAAAGAGCTAATATAGTCGAACCCATGAAAAGAAAGAAAAGCAGCATAATCTCAGTGAAAGAGTTTAGCTTGAAAACTTGCCTAACCAGTGTGACATCACTTGGTGGCAGAGAGTGGGTGTGTGACGTTACTCTGTTCAAGGTTTTCAGTTTACACAAGACAGTTTTTAACTGTACAGTTAAGACAATCCATCTAAATCCTTCAATGAAAGCAGCCGCAACCCATGGCTTCCAATAAGTACCCATAATCTTTTAGTAAGACCTTTCATGTATTTTTTGCTCTTTGCAGTATGAAAGAAACTAGTTGACCTTCTTTGCTTGTACTCCTTTGAGTCTGGAAGGTCGGGAGGTATGATATATTTACCTGACCTTGTGTTTTGTTCATACACCTTATGCAGATTTGCAAGTAAGTTGAGAATACTTTGCATACAAGAAGATAGTAAAAATATATGTGTATTATGTATGTAATGTGTACATTGTACTGCCTCTACTTGTGTGCCTGGTTTGCTACGAGTCATCATAATCAGTGCATACTTATTATAAGGTGTTAAATATGTCCGTGCTCTCTGCTGCCTATGTGGCAATGGCCTGGTATTGCCCAGTTTTTGAAAATGTAGATGCCTTTATCACCTGACCTTAGATGCACTCATTTTCTATGAATACGGGAAAGCCACCCTAAAAGATGCTTTTCTCCATCTACAAGCAATGCTGCAATATTGGTTGAAGATGATCACTCATTGCTAATTGTTATCACTTTACATTAGCTGTATCTCCTATTGGAATAGCTACAAACAAAAATGGTCCAATAGTATTCCCTACAACATAGTGGAAACAGGAGCCTTTTACTGTTGGGTACAGGCACGCAGGGCTGAGTTGTTTAGGTTGGCACTTCACTGGGACTCATCTATTAGAGCAGAACATTGTGAGGGATGATTTATCTGGTCATATTACCCAGTACATTGCCAGTTGAAACTAGCAATTGATGTAGTGCATCCCAACTATTATGCTCTTGGTAGTTATCTTCTGGCTGCTTTTGTCATGTGCTGCCGTTTTCATGCAGTTGATCTGCTCTCCTCTTTTTCCTTTCACTTACTATTAATGCATGCAGAGCTCTGTCCTGGATCTGTGTTTTTCTGCCCATGAAACTTTAGCAAATTGAACTGACTTGGTTAATGTAGATCCTACCAGATGTACTCCAACAATCACCCCTTTTCCTACATCCTATTACAGTCATGCTAGTCATTGTTGCTGCCTGTATTATTGGTGGCCCTTTCTTATCAAATGGCTTGCATGTTTTGTTCACAACTATTTAGAAATTAGTTCACTTTGTGTTTCACAATATTTATGTTGGTGAGACTATAGGGTGAGATGTAATAGGATGAGAGATTCAGAAAGTGAGAGATTTGGTAAGAAATCTCCAGTTTTTTTAAAGCGGCAATCATTTACATGGCAAAACCAGTTTGATTTTGCAGTGTAAATGATTGCCACTTTAAAAAAACTGGAGATTTCTTACCAAATCTCTCACTTTCTGAATCTCTCATCCTATTACATCTCACCCTATATTTCAATACTCGCATGTTTGTGTTAGTACAATTGTAACTGACATATTTCGAGATGCAGGATGTCCCCTCATAATTGTGTATAGCAATTTGATATTTAATATGCAGTTCTGATAGCACCAAGTATGATTTCATAGGCAGATTATAGCTCACGTAGACTAGTACTGAGTTGGGAGGCTCGTGTTTTCATGGAGACTGATGTTTCACCAGCTGCCTTTCACTTAAATGCCAAATATGCAGAATTTATTGAAAGACTCTCATTAGCTTCTTAAAGCCCTTTTTTCTTTTATGAAACTCCTAATTATAGTTTGCTATCTATATTATTAGCTTTTGTAGTAGTTATTACTAGTTATTAAAGTACACATTCTGCTGTGGGAAGTTCTTAAAGTGTCTGCACTTGTAGCAGCTGTCCTACTGTCATGCTTATCATACTGCAGCAGCAACTAATTTACAGGTCCTTATAAAATACAAATAAACTATATTATATATGGTGTATTGTTGGCAATAGAAAGAGTTGTGTATTACAAAAACAATTTAGATCACTAGGTAAATTCATGGCTTCAGATAAACACTTCACACTGTGGTAGTGATCAACGTTTCAAATTTATAACAAATTTTTCATCAGGATTTTCATATATATATATATATATATATATATATATATATATATATATATATATATATGTATATATATATATATATATATATATATATATATATATATAGGGGCCAATCCTGTTTAATGTGATGTGATGTGTGTGAGGTGCCGTTGCCAGAGCGTTTTCAATGCCAGCAAAGGCATGCAATATCGCCCCCTCCGCAGACAGTTTTTTGCCTGAATTTGATGAAAATTGCTTATTACCCTATGGGGCATTGAGCACTTTTCTGCAAATTCTGGCTGCCATAAAGTGTGCCTACTGCTACGATGATTCGCAACTACGAATTCATTGCAGCTAATAGAATCGACCCCATACATACATCAGGCCAGTCATCCAATTTCAGGTGATCTGCTTAACAGCTGTATATGTGTGCAGTGATACCAAGAGGAGGGGTGATCCGGTACAATTTATTTAGAGCAGGGCTGGATGGAGAGGCAAGGTGGGGGCCCAGGTCTATGATCGCCCCCACTTCTCTGCTCACTTAGCAGCGCAGCCAGGTAGCACATTGGGCAGCGAGAGAGGGAAAAATGCTGCTGCAGTAGTTCTCTCTCACCAGTGCGCTGCCGAGCTGGGCTGCTATACAGGCAAGGCCAGCGGTAGTGGATAGAGAGGAGAATCTATCATGAGCACAGCATTGCATGAGGTTATATAAATGCATGCCATCTATCCATTACTTAGTATGGCTTCACAGATTACACATGTATTCTCAATATTGTCTGCATAAGTTGCTTTTTTCCCTCATTAAATATTGTAATACTACAATAAGTACTAAAAGTATAGAAACATTCAAACAATTTCATTTTCTAGGTTATATGCGCATTTAGGAAAAAGTCATCAATATATCTTTAAGATATGCAGCACATTGCCAATTAAATAAATATTGCTTTAAATCACCTACACGTGGTGTGTCCTGTGCTCTTTGGCAGCATAGTGATTGTTTATTGATCAGAGCCAGCGGCACTTTAGCCCTTTGATCAACTGCTGTGCAACACAATTTGATGCTACTCTAAGAAAACCTAACACAATTCCACCACCCACAGCTTGTTCTAATCATAATTCTGGTCTGCACTGTTCCCAGTTCATGTACAAGGTTGGATTGAAAGTAGTGTGTTTTTACTAAAGAAAGTTAAATGGAAACATTGTTACCTACAATACTAATTGCGTAGAAAGAAAAGTTCTTAAACACACATGATAATGAAGTATCAAACCAAACAGACTCCAGCGCCAAAATACGTCATAGTTAGCTACGTAAACATTTACAAAACAAAAGCAAGCCAATCAATTCGATACAAATGCAAATACAATAAATACAATCAAATATATTTAATAAAGACCTGCTTATACAAACCTAATTCAAAACTTCTTGCTACTGAGAAATCTTTTTTTTAAACTGTATGTAATTCTCTAGTTCAAAACTGCAAGGAGTTGTCACCATTTTAATATGGTCTATTAATATGGTCTATTCAAATGTTTGTGGGGAAGCCCCGGAGAGTGATAAAGTGGAGAGAGAGAAAAAGTACCAGTCAAGTAGGTCCTAACTGCCACACAAACACATCCCCTCGCGTGCGACCAAAGGGAAGAGAAATAATTTGACCATCTGATTATGGTGTGAATGTATGCTCAAGACAGTGCATTTTAGTGTGTACAATTACATCTGCATAAAGCAAGTATGATTATTGTAACTGTAAAGCCTCAGAAGAATTAATAGCTGTGAATTGCAAATCATTATGTTAGGAATTGAAGGAAAAGTGCAATACCCTTTCATTTTACAAAATTGTGGCAGAGAACCCCTTTACAATACAAAAGAACTATTGTTTAGACAAAGGCTTCTATTCTTTACAAATGATGGCAATATTTAAAGGCTTAATGCTGATTCGCTGACCAAAACTTAAAAAACGGCCAGTTTTCTATGGGTGTATGAGTTTCTGAAATCATGTCATTTAGTTTTAAACTTTCTTTTTAAAACTCCTGATTCTTAAGAGGTTATTTGTAATAGCATCTCCCCATTTCTTAACATGTTACCCATCCTTCACATTGTTATTTTTACTGAAATATGAGTATCGTTGTTTTTTTGCTGGGTTTTTTTTTTGTTTAGTTTCTATTTCCCTTTATGCGGACAGGATGTGCCAAATGTACAGTATAACTGAAACATTTAATCACATCTGTTATTTGAAAATGAGGCAGTCATTTATAATGCTGTCAGGCTGGATAAAACTGAGATTTAGAAACTGCAGCAGTTATTTGTGTGACAAAGAAACAGTGCCATTATTGTTTGCTCAAGAATGTTTTGCTGTAGTAAATAGAAGTATCCCAAATGTGTTTGTTTTTTGTACTTTAATGTAAATCATCTAAGGACTGATTCAGAACATTTGCATATTATCTTGTTTTTATAATTATGTTAGATTATTGATATTACCGTGTAAAGTAATGGTGCATACATACAGAAAGATTTGGCAAAAGATCTGGGCACTCCCGACGGATTGAAATAACCAATCGCTCAAATTGTTCCGTGTGTATGAACGATATATCGGATAATACGAGTACCCGCCGGTCGTTGGTAGAGTTCACTGATCTTTCCTGCATGCAGAAAGATCAGCGACCAATCGTTAGCGATGTATACCAAGCTTCATGTAACTTCATAGTGTTGGGCATCTTTTTGCGATCTGTTAATTAGCATTTTAATTGCAAAACAGGTTGAATAGGATGCACAAGCTGCTTCTGCTAATTAAAATTGTATGTGACATGTCTATATTGTGTGGCTGTGGCTGTGTATCTATATTAGAAATGGAATGTAACAGTGTTTTTGTATACAGATACAGCCACAGTCACAAACTGTATATAGGGCTATTAAATGCAAAAGGAGGTTAGACGTACGTGTATACATCTGTATATATTCCATTGAGCTTTACAATTGAAAACAACATTGATAAAACAAAATTGGGTGCGAACAGACTATCATAAAGCTAGGAAAGCCTTTATAATCTATATGGAAATAGCCATTGATACACAAGGATAGTTGTTATCTTTTGCATAATGGTCCACCAGTTTGCAAAGGTTGTTGTTGGGCTGTGTGATATGGACTGTGTACAGCAATGTTGTCTGGTTGTCATCAGAATGGGAAAGTGAAGAGATAGAAAATATGTAAGGATATTTGTCGACTGTACAATAAGGATATAGGGCCTAATTGAGATCTTATCGCGGACAAATTTGTTCTCAAAATGGACAAAACCATGTGCATTGCAGGTGGGGCAGATGTAACATGCGCAGAGACAGTTGTTTTATTTTGTTTCTGTGCAGGGGAAATACTGGCTGCTTTATTCTTACAGTGAAATTTAGATTTCAGTTTGAACACCCCCAACCCAAATCTAACTCTCTGCACATGTTACATTTTCCGCAACTGCAGTGCACATAGTTTTGCCCATTTTATAAAGGTTATGTTTGCAGTGCAGGAATTTGCTAAGCTTTCCTGAAGAGGTGAGTTTTCAGGGAAGGCTTGAAGGTGTGGAGAGTAGCAGAGATTCTTAATTGTGCTTAGGAGGGCATTCCACAGAGGTCCTGCAGTCGTGTGTGGGTGCAAGTAATGTGAACTTAAGGTCCATACACACTGGGCGATTATGCCCTGCTTGTATGGATAGCGATGACCGCTGTCATCGCTGGTTGTAAAGCCACTTAGTGCATACACACTGAGTGGCTTTCCCCCTGCCCGGCAGCATCAGTGCGCAGACGGGGGGGGGGGGGTCGGACGTATTTTCATAGCGCAGCGCTATGCAAAGCCTTCCACAAAGCCGCTCATCTGCTGGTAATACCAGCAGATGAGCGGCTTTCCCGACAATGATGCAAGATCACGCTTCACGGCCATAGACACTGGGTGGCTTTGAGCTGAAAGCCGCTCAAACTTGGTGTTTTGAGTGGCTTTCCACTCAAAATCGCCCAGTGTGTGGGCCTTAAGGTAAATGCCTGAGGGGCTGTGCTCTTCAAATTATACACAGAATTCTTGTCACGTTTTTTTTATTTATTATTATCAGTATTATTGGCCTATGGGCTATTGTAATGTGTTTTACACTATGGTATGCACTTTATTTCTTATTTTTGATGTACATTTGATGTCAAAGCCTTTCTCATCTACTAGCAACAACTAGTGTTATTCTTTCATTTCCATGGTGCTTCTATTGTAAAGTATGTGTTTTACCAGTGTTTAGAGTTGTTTTAGGGGTGTACTGCACTTATATGAACTCAGACTGTTGTTGAATATCAGTAAGGACTCTCTACCTATTCATTACAGACCATGACATGCCTGGTTACAGAAGATGCAACTACTTAAGTAGACATAGACAATAAGGATCTTACTCTGGTTGACTCACAAGGCCTCCCCCTACCTGCATGCCACGAATCCATGCAGGCTGCGAATGGATGATTTGGATAATCATCCATTCGCAGCATGGCAGAAATCATTAGATGGTTGGTGTCCATCAAATGATTTCTTCAGCGCCCTGTGCGAGCAGCAGGCGGGCAGCTGACATCTGCTAAACGCTGGGAACGCTGTGCCCCCTGCCGTCGCCCCATGACTCCCAGCCACACTACTAAGTGTGAGTGGGATGGCGAACATGTAGTTTGCCGTGCCCGCTTGCACCCTGCGTCTGCACATGCGTAAAAATGCGCCTGCGCAAAAGAAAAACCTCAGACCTCCGTGTAAAATAGAATAACCCCCTAAGTACAAATATCACTGATGATCTCAAAGTCACCAAATATAATGAATGAGATAATTATTGTGTATCTGTAGTTGTATTAGTGGTTGTGGTATCCAGTGTGACCAATAGAAGGATAAGCTACAGTATATAGAGAGAATTATGTTTTAAAAGTAATTAATCTAACAATAAAAAAAAAAAATCTAATAAAACTTTTGGATGGAATACTGTAATTTCTCTGTTACCAGTATGTATGTGAGACAATAAAATCTGCTTTCACTATAGAAAAGCAGGAGTATATTTGCTCATTATTCATTATTGAATAGGACAGTTTCAGGTGTATAGAGATGTGTTGGAATTGTTTTCCAGCAGAAATGCCTATACCAGTTCCATGTGGTGAAGAAAGAATAGAATATGAATGACCTGATCACTGAAATCCCTCTCCAATTTATATTCCTCTATAGGCCCATACACACTGGGGATTTTGCGCTGAAAGCAGCTAAAATTTATTTACCGCATCATCGCTGGTTCCGCCGCTCATCTGCTATGGAAAGCTGTCCATCCCTGGTAAAACAGGCGAAGTGTACGCACTGAGCGATTTTTCAGCTCAGCTATTTTCCCCATCATCAGTCAGCATACATGCTGTGCAAAATTGCCCAGTGTATATGGACCATTAAATTTGATTATCCTGCCCCAAGTTAAGGTAAAACAGATCAGACAAACTGCACCGCTGCATTTGAAAGCTTATTAAAGAACACAGAACTGCACACACCTTGACATTTCTAGGTGTGGTGTCTATATATGACAGCAGGTGGAGTTCAGACGTCACCACACTTTGCCTGACCTTTACCCTGGAGTAAACATTTTCTTTGAGCATTGATGCATCTAGTGAAGTAGTTATTGGGTAATTGTTCTTCAGATACCTATATTTGTTTTGGTGCCTTGTTACACCCCAGACTAGGATCAGAGCAAAATTATTACAATTGTTCTGTGCTTTTCACCTACAAAACAAATTGATACCTCATCATGTTTGTTCACATTTAAACACCTAGACTGCGCATGCGAGCGGCTCATAATATGCATGCGCCAGGTCATCCTGCGATAAAATTCTTCTACCTTTTTATCGTTGGCTATACTCAAGTTGATTGACAGGAAGACGGCATTTGAGGGTGGTAACCGGCCATTTTCTGGGAGTGTTACTGAAAATGCAGGCATGCCCAGGCATTTTAGGGGATGGCAGGTGACATCAGCTCCGGCTCCGAGTAAGTCCTTGGCTACGCACAGACTGCACACACTGGAAAAATCATTTGAGTATGGATTTACAGCTATCCACCGATCTAGCTAATTTTTTCATGCCCTATTAAGCAATTCACAGGTTTGCATGGGGCAGTATTTCACTCTGGTGGGGCGGCGTATACCTGATCGCAGGGATCCACAAATTAGGAGCCCAACAATCAGGTCTGCTTTAGGCCACATTTCATGAATCTATGGCATTTAATATGATGCACAAAACACGCTAGCGTCACAGAATTTACCCTAATGTTACATTATATGCCAAAAAATAAATCATTTTATGTGAACATGGCCTTTAAAAGATCTCAGTGAACATTGTTTTTATTTAGTATTCAATTCTAAAGTAGTTATTTACATTGCAGTTGACTTAACACTAGATTCAATTGACGTTCCTAAAGCAGTATCTATCACTTGATATGAAAGAGTAAAGTAAATGACTGTTGTAGCTAAGGATATGTAGTATGGAACTGACTCGAATGATGTGTGTGTGTGTGTGTGTGTGTGTTTGTGTGTTTGTTGGATTGTGTTGGGGCTATTGTTTTTATTTATTCTGTTCGTATCTTGAATTATATAGGTCAAAATTGTCTTTCACCTTATTCTCCCTTCATAGATGCATGCCCTGTTTAAAAAAGGCAAGGGTGTTTTCGCTAACTTAAATTGTATATCTGCCAAAATATATTGCTGTTCACTGGAAAGACACTGAATTATCATAAACAGAATACAATGTGCACAGTTTGATTAGTTATTGCAGTAAGTTTCTTCTATACTGGCTTCAAAGCTGTCATGGAGGATAATGTTTTAAAGGTATTTTACAACCTATATACTAAAAGGCTAATGCTTCTCCTCACCTCTATGGGAGGATTTCAAGAGTATTCTCAACTTTATTTCTCAGTTACCAACAGGCTATGCTTTATGGATTTCTTTAATCATGCACAGGTTACTTTATTTATATTATTATTATTATTGTCAATATACATGACATTTTCACCGTGCAATAGCATTCCATTCAAGAAGTCAATGAACATACAGAAAATAAAATAGAAACATTATATATAATTAGAGTCACAAAAGGGGCCTGGGTCCAAGCCATTTATTACCTCCACTACATGCACTGTCACGCATGGAAGAGTTGAGTTCCAAAGTAAACAGTATTCTATGAGATTGGGGGCGGGGGGGGGGGGGGGTCCTGTGCACTAATATTTTTCTAAACGTAATTAATTTTTTTCACATTTTTCATGCTGAAAATAGATTAATGCGGTTTTTTTTAGAATGTTTTCTTTTTCTTTTATCAAACACAATAGAACTCACAGCTTGACGCAAATCCATGATTGATCTAACTTTATCACACAAAGGTAACATAGCAGTGGTTCCATGGAACTTAAAATAGACTATCACATGGGGCCAGATGTAATGCATTGCGAGTCCGGTGGCTGTGCAGGATGCTTGCAGAACTCTAGAGGTTTTTTTTTGTAAAAGGACAGTCATTTACAATCTAAAACCATGCCTTGTAAATAACTGCCCTTTTATAAAACCCTCAAAGTTCCTCTGGCATCCTGCATGGCCACCGGACTCGCACCAGTATTTTGGCCTACTATACTTTGCTGCTCCAAGAATAGGCAGTAAGAGAGTAGGCAAAAGCAGTAAGAGAGGTAGAATCAAATAGTTGATGTCAACCGGCAAGACCAACACATTGGCCAAGCTTATACAGATGTGTCCTTACACATTATTGCTGCATGTGACCCAAACATCCCTTATCAGCACACCAGGTCCCGTGCAACGCAGTTTGATTCATGGTTGTACTGTATTTGCAATCTCAGAACATTTTTAGCCCAAACACAGGAGTGTTAAATAGAATTACAAGACAGGGGTATACAACCAAATACATCATCAGCCAATCTCGGGTGGATTTTCCATAAACATCAGTGAAACACAGAAATTTACCTAGGATAGTTTCTGCAAAAAACCCATGAATTAATCAAACTCTGAGCAAAAAATGTGCTTTTCAAATAGCTTTTCAGCAGGGTGTTTACCAGAGACCTCACTTTGTAAATGTGTAGAAATTGTTAGAAATACGTGCGTGGGGTCCTCCCTCCTAAACATAACCAGGAACAAACTCTTTCAGCTTGTCCTGATTCTGAAAATACACAGGAAATAATGTGTAGGTACTTAAATAACCAGCACCGGGCTCTTGGTCCTGTCCTGGTTCCAAAAATATGGGTGAAAAAGACATAAGGGTCACCTTTATTTATAAACCAGCCATAGCCAGGGGACTCATTTATATTGATCCCAGCGGCCCCACACCTGTCAACTAGACAGCCCTGACTGGGGTTTTCCTGGTGTAGTGGGAACCCCTAATAAAGGGTCCTCTACTCCAGGGCATCCAAAGGCAGTACTATGCTTGGGGCTATGCATGGAACCTGTGGCCTGGGGGTGTTAAGTTCATAGCTTTAAATTTAAAAAAATTAGAATCAGTATGATCTTTTACAGGTGGAACTACAAGTCCCAGTAAGTCTTCACCGCATTCTGGTACTTGAACCACCAGCATGCGGGGCATTAAGGAACCCGCTGGTACCTGTAGTTCCCCTGCAAAAAAACAAACATAGTAAGCACAACTTTAATAAAGCATACACACTCACTCACTCACATACTCATAGTCGTACACTTGTCCAATAGAATCCATATCCCCTGTAAAAAAATCAAAAAAACAATACTCACCTGTTCGAGTGTACATGGATTTGTTTTTTTCCAGTAGGCATCCTAGGTGTTTCAAAAACAAAGAAACCAATTACTCTAACCCACGCAGATGTAGGGAATCCATGTATACACACATAGATTCCCTTTCCCAAATGCCATCCTCAACATGACTTGTTTCAATAGAGAAAGAAATCTTAGAAAACTCATGTCGATGTTTTTTCATCTCCATATTTTGCTTTTGTCGACCTTTTGACCATGTTGACCTACCTGTCGACCAATAGTGATGTAATTGAATGTCGACCTAGACACTGTTGAATGGGCATACCATTGAAGCTTGCTCTTTAATATTATAGCCAGTATTCAATGTTTTTATTCACTATGTGCAGCGAATCCTGTTTAGGGACACAGGCAACAGAAGCTGCAACCCCAGGATACAGGGAAGGCGGGGAGGTGGAAGGAGCGCTGTGCTGGTCTCGCTCCATGTATATGTACTAGCCGGGATTCACTGTTCGCTTTTGGCGAACAGTGATCATTGAATAGGGTGACACAGATTTTCAGTGAAAAAATTCACAGCAGAGCATGAAAACAGCTCGATTCGCCCCAAAAAAACGGTGAATCCAGAGCATTGAATACTGCCCTATGAGTTTTGAAACAATGTATTTAAACCTTTGAGTGCCATCATCTCTGTAAGAGATGTGCAAAATATCTGCTAAAAATGCCAGCATCACTCACATTTGGGTACTTGTGAGTTATCTGGGCGCCCGATTTCTAAATCGGGTCGGATCGGGCACATCGCATCGCATGCGACCATCGGATGCGATGCGATGCGATGACCCGATTTTTCCATAGGAATCAATGTTAAAATGGACTGAGTCCATTTTAACATGGAATTCAATGGGAAAAAGGGGTCCTTTTCATACCCCTACTATCCAAGTGGGCATGGAGTTGGATAAAAACCTGTGGCGAGCGTAGTGAGCCACCGAGCCCGAAGCGTGGCGAGCGTAGCGAGCCCCGCGAGGGGACACAGAATACCGTCCCCTCGCGGGGCTCGCTTCGCTCGCCACGCTTCGGGCTCGGTGGCTCGCTACGCTCGCCACAGGTTTATATCCAACTCCATGCCCACTTGGATAGTAGGGGTATGAAAAGGACCCCTTTTTCCCATTGAATTCCATGTTAAAATGGACTCCGTCAATTTTAACATTGATTCCTATGGAAAAATCGGGTCATCGCATGCGATGCGATGCGATGCGATATCGCATCGCATCGCATCTGATTGTATGCCTTAACTTAAGGCATACAATCAAAAAATCGGGCGCCCAGATAACTCATAAGTACCCACATTTGTTATATAAATTAAAATAAAAAATGTTGTGTAAAAAAAGATTATATTTGCTATATAAGGTAAACATTACAGGTCATTATGATAAATAAAAATGCTTGCCAATTTTCACACCTATTTTGACAAATTCACTCATCACTCATAGAGTTAACATTCACAATAAGTTTTCAGGTCAACCTCTTTTGATCGTTGTGGGTATTAATATGTGTGTGAAAGCCAGTCTTCACAGAATTTAAGACATTTTTAATTATTTGTACCTTTGACCCCATTTTGCCTTGTGTATTCTGTTTGTATAATTCCTGAAAGCAGTTAGTAATTTGCGTTTTGTTTTCTTTCTATTTTAGGGTCTCGGGAGTACTGTAGCTGCATAAATGAACAGTGCACTCATTCACCTTTGCTCCAGATGACTTACAACTGAGAAAAGGTAGCTCTTTTCCATGGTACAAATAGTCTGTGCAGGCTGCACATGTGGGTATTAGAGTCAGGTTTCGGGAACGTGACGGCTGTTTTGGCAGAGTTTTTTCTGTAAATTAAGCACATCCAATCTCTCATAAGCCTGAGTTTTTCTAATGTATGTCATTTCCAATGGTGTTACAGCACGATTTGCAGCCAAAAGGAGCATTAGTGTAGCATTACAGCAGGCGCTGGCCTCATTGTAAAATGATTAAATCCCCTTTGGTTTTTTCCTTTTCGAATCAAGCTAAACACCGGGAACTTAAAAGATTCTCCATTATTCAATTTGTTTGTATGAAGAGGTCACCCTGGTCGCCTGTTATGCACCAAACTCCAAACAGTTAGCTTTTTGTCGTAAACTCTTGGAAATGACTCAAAAACATGTCAGGGGGGCTTTGTTGTTGTTGGGAGATTTTAATTTAGTTTTAGACCCAGCTGTAGATAGAACTAAAACAGCCAGTTTTATCGCCTCATATCCCCCAGGAGGAGCCTAATAAGAACCTTAGATCACTACTGGTAGAATAGGATCTCTTCGATATATGGCGTATTAAACATCCTTCGGTGAGAGACTATACTTATTACTCGTATGTACATTGCACATACACTCGTATCTATCTACCTAGCTATTTCGGATAGATGGTCCCTGCCAACGTTTAGTAAGGTTGATATTCTTTTTTTTTTTAATTCAGTATTTCTTTATTGAAATTTTTTTTTTTTTTTTTCCCATTAAAATTTGCATACATGACATTCTACAATAAAAAAGACAATTTATAAACATTTCCATAGGTATAATATTCAATCACATTTTTACATACACTTTCTTCTAAAAATTAATCACAAATTATCACTTTTTATTTACTTTGTATCTGGGAATATCGATTAGCATCTGCTTGCAACCACCCCCCCAACCCCCCCACCCGCACCCACCCTACCTAAGTCCCTTGGGCAATTTACAGTTTGTATTTCATAATAACGAAATAATGGCTATAATACTCCTTTCATCCGCACCGTGGCCCTTATTCTGATTGACGCGGACTTTACCGCGTACTTACGGATCGCGTCTTTATGGCGTCTGCGCATGCGTGGAGAACGCTACGCGCATGTGCCACGCCTTGACTCGGTACCAGTTCGGGCAAATCCCGTCCAAAACTGTTCACCGCTATCAGTCGGGAAATAGGGGCGTATTATGGGCGTCATGCGGAATGACACATGGGCGTAGTTTCAAAGTGGGCAAAACGGGGCGGAAACATGGGCGGACACGGGGGAGTACACTTATGTTGGGGGGTGTACATTCGGAAACCACTACGAATGCACGCGATCAAAAAGGGCAGAAATGTGCGGTGTCCACAAGTGTACTATTGCTTTGCGGACACCACTCGTTCATGCGCTAGGCGAACGTACGCCTAATGACTACAACCATTAACACCTGAACCCAATAGAATCTACTCCTTTACTCATTACTCACTAATAGGACGCTTGTCAGTGCTTTAATTGAAACCATTGCACTTCAATTGCTGTAAGGGTTAATGTGTGCAATGCATGTGTTAGGCATGCTTGTAAGGATATATTGGAATCTAATTGATTCCAATTCCAAATAAGCATTTTTTTATGAGGATAGGTAATTGAATAAGTGGGTCATGTGATGTATAGCAGAAGATACTTCATAGTGGGTTGTTTGGCGTAAATACTCCGCTTACGTGCGGTAGCACCGCTTGGCTCCCGTTCGGATGCGGTATTCCCGTGCATACTCTGTAATACTCTGTAATACCGTGCCGAATCGGAGTGTTTCTCCCGCACACGCATGCTTTGTATGTCGTCCGTAAACACGCCCTGTTCTTAAAGAGTGAGTCCGTCCGAATGCGGAGGACCCGTGGGCGTTTCTACGGACGATGGCCGCACGCGGCAAAACACCGTGGCGTGCGGACCGCACCGTAAGAATGCGGGAATATCCGCACCGATCAGAATAAGGGCCCGTGTCTGGTCCATTTTATAGGTATATTTTTTTTTTATATTTGTGTCAAAGTTATATTAAAGTGCAATAGTATTTCGACTTAAACCATTTATCCCACTTCTTCAAAAATTTATTCAACTTGTCCTTATTATTAAGATACATGTGTTTTTCGTGTGTAATAGTGTCATTCACCAGTTTAATCCATTCTGATTTTTTCGGGCAGTTTCTTGCCATCCATTTCCTTGCCATTAAAACCTTGACAAGTGTAATCAAACATTCAATCATATCACCCTCCACCCCTCTTAAGTGATTCGTTTTTATACCCAAAATACATAGCTTGCCATCTATATCCTGTTCCCTATAACCTATTTCATTTAATATAGCTATTACCTCCTTCCAAAGTTTTTTTATTGCGTTACATTGCCAAATCATGTGGAAGAACGTTCCTGGGCTGCTCCTGCATTTGGGGCATATGGTACTCCTGTTTTTATCATAGAGGTTGATTTGTACTGGAGTGACATACGCCCGATGAGTAATAAAATATTGAATTTGTTGAAATTTTATGGACTTGGTAGCTCGGTTAAGTGATGATATTGCTTGGGCCCATTCCATATCGGTGAATCTACCCATATCTTGCTCCCATTTGGATCTAATATTATCTATTTGTGGGACTGATAAAGCGGTGATGAATATTTTATACAGCTCAGCTATCTTTACTTTCCTCTCTCTGTTTAATAGTTTTTTTTTTTAATAGGTGAGTCTTGAATGATTATTTCTTTGGTTCCTAGGGCTTCTTTTAGTCTATTTCTTAATTGAACATATCGAAAATTATATTCCTGGGGGAGATTGTATTCCCTTTGAAGCTGGGCAAAGCTTTTTATACTTCCTTCTTGGTAGATCTGATCAATATTCTTTATTCCTACTTTTTCCCATGTTTCCTTGGTCTCGATCATATTGGCCAAACTGTTTTTATCCTTATTATTAATTCTACTAACCCATACTGGGCTTTCTGGGTCTACCCACTCGTAGCCCAAAAGCTTATGGACTGCGATCCAGGTCTTAAAGATCAGACACATAATCATGTTTGATGGTTTCATTTTATCGCACACTAATAGAAGCTGCTTTGAATCTATGGTTCCATAGGATTGTGAGACCAGAGTTTTACTATGTCCTTCTATTTGGCCATTGATCCATCCCTGGAGTTGGGAAATTTGAGATGCCATATAATATAGCCGGAAATTTGGGAGACCTAAACCACCGAGTTGTTTTGTCTTTGTGAGGGTAGTTAATCCTAATCTGGCCCTTTTTTTCCCCCATATAAATGACGTGGTTATGGTGTCTATTTGTCCAAATATTTTCCCTGGAATATGACAGGGGGTATTCTGGAAAATATACAACAATTTTGGTAATACCATCATTTTCACTAAATTAACTTTCCCTGTTACCGTTAATGGTAATTTTTGCCATGCCCGAGCTTTCTCCCGATACCACTTAATCCCAGGTATCAAATTATTTTTAATATAGTCCTTGGGGTTATTGGAGATCGTTACTCCCAAGTATTCCACCTGATCGGTCCATTTAAGATCCTTACTCATTACTTGATGAATGGCTAAACCTTTTTTTGGTATAATGTTTGATTTTTCCCAATTAATCACTAAACCTGAGTACTGCCCGTGTTTTTCAATAGTTTGGAGTAGTATTGGTAGCGCACGAGTGCGAGGCCCAGCAAATATCATCATATCATCGGCATACAGAGAGATGATCTCCTTTTTACCGAAACCCCCTAACTCCGGAACTTCCATCCTATCTATTTCTCTAATTTTACACGCAAGAGGCTCCAGGGCTAAGTTGAACAGGATCGGGGACAGGGGACACCCCTGACGAGTCCCACGGGTTAAACCAAATGGTTCCGTGGTGAAACCGTTCACCACGACCCTAGCCATTGGGGACTGATATAACATTTTAATCCATCTAATAATTTTTGGTCCAAATCCGAACCTGTTCAGTACGGCCCATAGGTACGCCCACTCAACGCAGTCAAAAGCTTTGGCTGCGTCGAGTGTAACCACCCGATCCATCTCCGATTGGGGTGCCTCTAGTTGGACATTTGTGAAGAAGCGGCGGATATTAATTGCCGTACTTCTCCCCTTTCGGAATCCCACTTGATCCTCGTCTAAGAGCTGATTAGCTGCCCCCTCTATTCTTCTCGCTATAATTTTTGCCAATATTTTGGCATCCATATTTATGAGAGAAATTGGCCTATATGACTCCGTCCGTCGTGGGTCCTTCCCTTCCTTATATATCACCACAATTAGTGCTTCCCCCATAGAATTTGGCAAACTTCCATCTTCCAAACATTTCCCAAATGTCTGCAATAATATAGGGGCACACACATCAATATATTTCTTATACAATTCGGCCGGTAGGCCATCACTACCCGCGGCTTTACTCCCTGGCAAAGCTTGAATTGCCTCCTTGATTTCACTTAGCTGTATATCGCTCTCGAGCGCCACCATGTACTCCATTTCTACCTTGGGCATTGGAATATCCTCCAGGTAGTGACTTATTTCCTCGGTATTTTTCTCAATACGGGAAGAGTATAGTTCTTCATAATATTGGGAAAAAGCCCGGGCAATTCCCCGTGTATCTTCTATTAGCACCCCTCGATTATCAATTATGTTACTTATATTGTTTTTCTTTTGGGGTAATTCACTGTTAATCAGGTAAGACATATATCTACCGGCCCTGTCCCCATGGAAATATCTATAGTTTGAGTTAAACTGGGCTTGTTTTATAGCAATTTCTTGGCTTTCTCGAACCCATGCTGATTTGGCTGTCCACCATGTCGATTTATCTATTTCAGACTTGCTCTGCCAGTATTTTATTTCTAGCTGTTTACTTTCTAGTTCTAGTATATTGTTTTTTTTCCCTGGTCATTTTTTTTATTTGAGCTATTCGTTTGATCAGGGCCCCTCTCATCACCGCTTTTCCCGTATCCCATACTATACTCATTTCAGCGGAATCCATATTTCTCTGAAAGTATTCTAGCCATTCTACACCAAGTTCAACATCCGGGCCCATTTGCAGCAGCCAGTTAGGATGGCATTTCCAGAGTCTATTCCCTACTTCTACATTGTCAGCTAATTGCAACATGACTGGTGAGTGATCTGAAATCCCACGTGGGAGGTAGGTGATTTTTTCCACCCTCCCTAACGTATTATTATCTGCAAAGGCAATATCAATACGGGATAGTGCCTCGTGAGATTGTGAATAGCATGAGTACGCAATCTCCTCCCCGTGCTTCTCTCGCCATATGTCTAGCCAGCCTATATTTTCCATAAAATTATGCAGCCCTTTATTATTCCCCTTCCCGGATCTGGAGTTTTTTGACCAACGATCAATTGTGGGGTTCATAACGTTGTTGAAATCGCCTACACAAAGCAATTCATTATTTATAGATTTGGAAGCAAATGCCACCGCTTTTATCAATATTTCGTATTGAAACGGAGGGGGGATATAGATTGCTAAAATACATACTGATTTATGCTTTATATTTCCCTGCAGGAACACATACCTTCCATATGCGTCAATATCCTGTCTGGCGCAATGGAAGGGTGTGTTCCTGTGGAACATTACTGATACCCCTCGTGAATCGTTTGTGAAACATGAGTGATAGGACTGTCCAATCCATGTCCTTTTTAACATTCCAACTTTTTGGTGTGTAAGATGTGTTTCTGCTAAACAAATAACTTGTGCACTATATTTCTTAACCTGATTCATAACAATAGATCTTTTAAGTTTATCATTTAGACCACGTGTGTTCCAATATATCAACTTAACCATAACTAACTTTAAATATTTTCTTAGAAACTCTTAAATATTGTGTCCTAATCCAAAAATTCATCCCAGTGTATCCAGTACCTCTATTCGTTATCCTCCGTAAGTCGCCCGTCCTCCTCCCCCCCTCCCTGTATGCCATCACCCCAACAGCACACTTAAATCCCCCTATCCCTCCCCCGCCAGCCCCCCACCCGCCCCCATTCTCCCCCTCCCCCCTCTCCCCCCCCTCCCCAAGCCCCCCCAGATGGAGCGTATTTATCCCCATAACCTCATTGATGACTAGCTGGTTCCCCTGAAGCGGCTTAAAGCTTAATTTTCCTTTACATTGACTACTATAGCATGTGGACATCATTAGCCGCCAAATTTTATTTTGGTAGACCACCTAATATCTTTCATTTGTCTAGCTACGGCGACCTTACCCTATCTTATATTACTTTTTTTTTTTTTTCCCCAGTCCCCCCCCTATCCCCAGATAGCTGATATGTACAGTCCCAAACCCCCAAGCTCAGAAAAACCAAGTCCTCTTAGTGAGAAACCATGTCCACATAATTTCAGAATAATATACTATTTCCTCCGGCCATCTAGCCAGCTTGACACTTCTTCTGGGGTAGTGAAGAATTTACTTATGCCGTCCACAATGACTCGCATCTTTGCGGGGTATAACATAGCATACTGTAGTTCTTGCTCACGGAGCCTTTTTTTAACATTTATGAATTTTTGCCGCTCCTTCTGAACCTCCTTTGCAAAGTCAGGAAAGAACATAATATTTGACCCGTGGATCTCTATTGGGTTTTTTCCCCGGGCAAGCCGTAGAATAGCGTCCCTGTCTCGAAAGTTAAGAATCTTTGCAATCATGGCTCTAGGAGGAGCACCTGGGGGACCTGGTCGTAGGGGGATTCTATGAGCCCGTTCAACACAGAACACATTGGAGAAGGCCTCTTTTCCAAATTGAACAGTTAACCAATTTTCTAGCCATTTTTGCGGGTCAGCACCTTCAGATTTCTCAGGGATCCCAACAATTCTTATATTATTTCTACGAGCCCGTCCTTCAACTTCCGTCAGCTGGCTCTGTAGATCTTTTATAATATGCATGTTATTATTGAGTTGTGTCTCCATCTTAATTTGTCTGTCCTCAATTGCTGAGATCCTCTTTTCGGTCTCCTCCACCCTGAGTTGGATCTTTTGTAAATCCTGTCTAATCAGGCCAATCTCTGCCTGTGTTTGGGAGATTTTTTCCCCAATTCGGGTCTCACTTCCCGTTATTGCCTCTAGTAATTGTTGTAGGGTAGGCTCCCCAGGTGTTTCTAGTGGTACCTGATTACCCATGACCGAGGTGTTTGGGGATAGGGATTCCCTCATCTCCTTGTTCCTAGTTTGGGCGCTCGTTCCACTAGCAAAGCGTGCCAGCTTTGCTGCTGCTGTCGTCTGAGTAGTTTTCCCCATGTTTTAATTTAGCAGGTAATCAATTGGGTGAAGACACTTTTATGAGGCTGCTAAAGAGTATGTTATGCAGCTCGTGGTGCGCACCTCCCACCTATGAACGTGGGGTTTCACCAACGCCACTCTGTCCAGGTATCCCCCCCCCCGCCTGGGATACAACCACCAAATTCTTCGAATCTTAGCCTTTTATCGCGGTCCTCTCTGCTGTGGGGCTATGTTAAATTCACCTTAGACGGGGCGTGGGCGTCTTCGCACAGCTCTACGTTCAGATGGAATGTGAACAGAGGGCTTCAGCCCAGAACTAGTCTGTTAAATACAATTCATTTCAAGCTGCTTTTTTATAGAGTATTGTGAAGGCAAATAGTGCTCCGCTGCGTTTGCAGCTACTCACGTGCCCCACGGGCTCTCGCTGCTGATGCGTGATTCTCTTGTGCCCGCTTGTAGCCACTTGCTTGTCAGCATCTGGAGCGAGCCCTACGGCGATGTACAGCCGCAGCGCTAGCCGACGTGGCGTAGCGCAGGCTCCAGCTCCTTCTCTTTCTCGGCTCCCAGCCTCCCGTCCTGCTGCCGATTGAGATCTTCACCTGGTATACGGGGGGGGGGGTTGAAGGGCTTAGGGTATCCGGTCACCGTGCCCGCTTGTGATCTCTCTTCGCCTGCCGCATGCCGCGTCTCCTGTACCTCGCTTGGCTTAATTTAAGAGAAGGTGCATCAATTGTGTATTGTCGGGTGCTCGCACTGTCTCAGCTGGTCTCAGGGAATAGAGCCGTCGCAGCATTCAGCAGTCTCGGCTGGTCTCAGGCAGTAAAGCCGTATCAGCGTTCAGCGGTAGTCACGGCCTCCATCTCACATGCTCACCGCCGCCTCCTGCTCACCAGCGTGTTACGTCATCACGTCTGAGGTCACGCCCCCAACCCCACAATCTGGTTGATTATACCAAGGTTGATATTCTACCTTTAACATGGTCAGACCATTTTCCCCTCTTTATATCATGGGACATTGCTACTAGGATGGTTCAACCTGGGCACTGGCGACAGGGTAGACAGATAATTTCTAAGCTGGGGGCTCATCAATCAATCAACAGTTCGGTGCAGAACTATATGAGTGACAATTCCCTAACAGAAATCTCAACATTTAACCATTGGTGCGCCCTTGAATCGGTAGTTAGGGGTTCTGCGATACAGACGGCTGCAAACTTTAAAAGGAAATATAAGAAGCAATTTGAGGGGCTGAGGCAGAAGTAGCGAGACTTGAAGCAATACATAAGGCAAACCCTTCGGATAATATAATATTTAAGTCACTGCGGAGTGCCCGCGAGTATTTAAACAAGTTCTCCCTAGCTGAGTTTCAGCAGAATATTAAGAGACTTAAACATCAATATTGTGTCCTGGGAATTAAAGTGGGCCGGTTATTGCCATGTAAACTGAGAGGTAGGAGAGCCAAAGAAAAAATTCAGAATATAGTTTCCGATAAAGTAAAGAAAGTCACAGACCCAGTTGAGATAGCTAATGTGTTTGCTGCATATTACTCTGATTTATACAATTTTAAGAATGATCCCTCCACGTAAGTTTTTAAAGCATATTTAGCCCCAGTCCTTGTATCTGTCTTTAATGAAGCATCTGTCCTAAACTATTTCCCTAAATAAATGCTGGAAGCGCTGATAATAACTATTTCCAAGCCAGGAAAGTCCCCCTCAGTGGTGCAAAATTATAGGCCCATTGCCTCACTTAATACTGATATTAAGTTGTATGCTAAAATGGGGGCTAATGGACTGTCACTATTACCGAATCTCATTGTCACTGACCAAGTTGGTTTCGTGCTTGATAGACAGGCCCCAGACAATATGTGCTTGGTAGACAGGCCCCAGATGTTCAATGTGATTGAGGATTGCTCCAGGGTGAAATTCCTTGGGATTAATTTGGCTAGTGATGCAGATGTGATTGACTGCAATTATGGTCTTCAGGCGTTTGAGGGCCTGACTAGGGATTGGACGATGCAGGATGTCTCTTGGCTGGGTAGAATTGCTGCAGTGAAGATAGTACTGCTCCCTAAGCTCATATATTTTTTTCAGGGCAATCCCTAGACTGCTTCCAAAGCCTTTTTATAATATAATTAATAGGATTCTAATTAAATATGTTTGGAAAGGCTTAAACCTAAAGTAGTAAGAATATTTTAGTGCGGTCTAAAGCAGTGGGAGAAGTTGCCTTTCCGAATATAGAACAGTATCACAGATTTTGTCAGGCAAGAGATTGGTATGTGCAGGACTCCCTGAAACCCTGGGTCCACATTAAGAGGGTGGAGGCTTCGCCCTGTGGCCTAGCTGACTTACTATGGATGCCAACTGCCTTCTTCTGTACACTGAATATATTAATGTCTGCTGTAAAGGCCACAGTAATGGTCTGGCATGAGATTATATTCCGTAGCAAGGACATTGCCCTACCAGCCCCTTTCCTATCCTTACGTTCAGTGATATCTTTGATTCCTAATTTGTGGTTGATTTACTGGATATCAAGGGGACTGGTTACATTGGGCGATTTACTACCTACAAGAAACATTCGATATCTAAAGGGGAGACTTCTTTAAATATCTCTCAAGGTCCGCCTCCCCCCTCAGTCATGAAAACGCTTGTTGTCCCGCTTATTCAAAATATACTATGTACCCGTCATTGTAAAGGTGGAATATCCAGGTGGTATGACTACCTGCTCTCTCATAATAGACCAGCTCAACTCAAATCTCAGGTTTTATGGGAGAGAGATTTATGGAGAACCTTGCAGGATGAGGAATGGGATACTATATACAGTACAAGACGTGTCCCATGTTGAAGCCACTTTGGGAGGTAGTGCATGATTGGTAAAGTGGTTGGGGGAGTCGATTAGGGCTAACCCTGCGATGGCTATATTGTGTACGGAGGTCACATGTCCGAGGGTGAGAGGTATGTCCTTGGGCATGTATTGATTGCCACTAAGGCGGCAATCGCCAAAATGATGGCAAATTATGGAGCACAGCTGAGATCCCGCGTATTGACCTGATATGGGATAAAATTCAGAAACACTTTAACTTTAAGAGGGCCGGAGTTCACCTAGCTTAACCTTGCTGTTTTAGCGGCTGCACACGCCGTTTCCCCCTTGCTCCTAAAACCTAGCGAGGGGGGAAACGGCATGTGCAGGGGGTCAGTGGAATACTGACCCTTCGAGCTGTGACAGCCGCTCGCTGCCACAGCTTGCAGAAAACATTAAATACACCCCAATGTTGTATAGCACACCTGTAGATGTCAATATTTTAAACTCACCATGTTCTGAGTGATTGCTGGCAATCTGTGGTTTCGACATTGCCAACCTCTTGCTCATAATTTCTTTTTGGAACGTGTAGGCAATTTATAATGTATATGTTTTTGATGTCCAGTGTTTGATGTGTATACACTGATTCTGATATTTCTTGGTTTTCTTGTTGCGTTTCCTTATTGTGTTTAATCTTTTTATTTAGTATCCTCTCCCCCTTTTTTTTCTTTTTTTTTGAAAAATGTAATAAAAATATTGATTAAAAAAAATAGCAAATATATTCTACATTATAATCAGTTTAATTGTCATGAAATTTCAGTTAAAGCTCCAGACAGCCTTGTATGCTATAAGTGGGAAAGATTTTTTTGTATTTAGCTGCTTCTTCGCAGTGTTCAGGACCTGGCAGAGATGAGATGGTACGCACTAATGATGGTAGAAAACCAGGGCCAAGGGAGAGCTAGATAGGCAAGAAATATATGCTCTAAACTTCTCTGCATGGTAACCAGAAGCTGTTTTTTTGTCTAGATGTCTACTGCTACAGAGAATGGAAATGCAACAGGTGAAAAACCATTTGGGGAAAAAACATACAAAAAGGTATGTGATATTATGTTCCTGACTTGGGAAGATCTATCAAAGATGGTAGAGAGATAAAGGGCCAACCGATCAGCTCCTATCAGTCTTTGTTCACGCGTGGCCTTTAGCAGGACAGGAGCAACTTGGTTGGTACTTTATCTCTCTCCACATTATCTCTCTCCACACTTAGATACATCTCCCCTTAATGCCCAATAAAATTATACTAAGAGGCATTTTTACTAAAGTGCGGGTCTATAGACGTGATGTAGCCCATAGCAACCAATCAGATTTTATAGTAGCTATTATATTCGAGAAGGTAGATAAATGAGTAGGAGTATCTGCTGGGTTGCCATGGGCAACATTTCCACTACTAAAAACAGATACTTTAGTAAATATACCCCTGAATGTGTAAAGCTGCCCAGATATAAGTTTAATTTTACGCCATGTAAGTTTTTTTCAATAGGTTAGTGCACCATGCTTATAGTATGATATGTAGTATATTTTATGTGTAGATATTAATGTCACTGGTAGCTTTGCTTTATTATCCACAAATTTATGATATGGCTCTTGTTATTAGTAAAACCATAGTAAGGTTGGTTGTTTTGTTTGATCTCTTGGGGTTATTTTGGTTGATTCGCAAGGCTGTGAATTTGCAGCCTTGTGAGTCTACCAAACCCCACCCACAGAATACCGGGCCGCCCGCGTCCCCCTAGAAGTGTGCGTTCCAACGCACAGGCTGCTTATGGCTGTTTAGCATAAACATGTTTAAGATTGGAAAGGAAAATTCCCAAATCTGATTTTCACATTTTACATCAGCTCTTGTAAGCAAGTGCTGTATACTCACATGCTGGGTTTTACAGGATTCCAAAGTCATGCACATTTAAACACTAAAGTAAACCATTATAGAAAAATTGCCAAATTCACATTAAATAGCATTTATTGATCATACCCACCAAAAGTGCTGTGCTGGCATCAGTGTCAGAACACCCAGATTCAATGGAAGCAAATGCCTCCAGGTGCCTGCTGTCAAGGGACACAGATAAATCTTCTATAACCGCTGCCTGCGCTCTGCTAATTACTGTATGGGTGCAGACAGCCATAATGGCTGGATCTGTCTGTGGGGACCAGGTCGCCGCTGCCACTTGTCTGCAGCTGCCTGGTACAATAAAGTTTATTTGACTTTACTGAGACAGACATGCGTGTCATCATGACAGGACACGTGCGGTCTCACTGATAGAGGAGGGACAGAATTTGTACTAGTTGCAGAGTGAGAAGGGGTGCAGGCTGGAAGGACAGAAGGCTTCTGGCTGCAGAGTCAGAGTGCTAGCTGGGGGTACAGAAACTGTGCTTGCTGAAAGGACAAGGAGTTCTGACTGGAAGAACAGAAGGGGTGCAGGGTGCAAAATAAAAAAAGTTGCTGGTTGGACGAAAGGAAGGAGCGCTAGCTGGAGGGATAGAATGGGTTGCTGGCAGCAGAGGAAGGAGGATTGCAGGCTGGTGGGACAAAAAGGCTGCATGCTGGAGGGACATGTCACATGTGGGTCTGTTGGCATAGGATCTTTTATCCAGGAACCTATCCAGAAGGTGCTGTAGGCAATTCATTGTCAGCAGTATAGTAAAGCAGTTTTTATTAGCAGAGGAATGCCAGAGACAGTGTAAGGAAATAGAGTGATAATTTAAAACAGGAATTCAGTATACTGTGTTCTGGGAATAGTGTTGCATATCCAGCTATTCCAAATAATAAATCCAATACCTTTTATTACAATAGCAAAACAAAAATGTGTGTTTTGTGGTAGTAGCATCATAACGGTCCTTACCTCAATTTACTGTAACATGTATTATTTATTGTTGTATGAAGGAGCTCTGTGCTAAGCTGAATAGTTTGTGAAAGAATATATTTAGTCTGCCAGACAGATTAGACCTACAATGCTCTCCATTTGTCACGCAGGCTACCTTAACTAACAAAGCTAAATTAAAGTGACTTTTAATATCTTCACTGATAAACGCATTTTCCACTTGAACATAATTGCTTTTGTTTGCCCATTTATAGTCTGCTCTGTGTGTTTGGAATCCTATACCATGCATGCTGTGAAGTTTATTATAATATGCAAACGTCATAAGAGAATTTTCCTGTTTCTTTTAGCATGAACTAATTTAAAGTTTGACTATAAAGTAGAAATGTCATACATAATTATTATTGATTCCTGAAAAATCTGCTCCCCCTCTTAAAGTTCCCTTTGTTAGCAATATCAGCAAGGTTACCTGGTTACCTTAGACATGGTACCAAGGGACTGGTGAATAGCAGAAGTAGTACCAATATTTAAAAAGGGAAATAAAACCCATCCAGCAGATTACAGACCTGTAAATGGCCGCATACACTACAACAATTTTGCATGATTTCATTACGTCCTTTTGGCCCGATATATCATTTATAAAGTGGCAAATCGTATGTGTTTTCCATCCGATCTGAACCGATGCGCGATCCTGAGTATGAGTGTTGGTTCGGAGTCCCTAGATTGCTAGTGCTGCACCATTGATTTATCAGAAAATGGAGGGTTTTGGTGCATGCAATGTATCGCAGGAAGTTTGACGGGCATTCCCAGCCCCCTAATCCAACCCATCATATAAATCTATGATACAATTGTATACCATGAGATATATTGCATGCTATTTATCATGGCTTGAACAATCGCATGCAACATTTGTACAAAAGTACAAAATCGTATGAAATCACTCCCGGTAAAGTCCAGGAGGAGTTCAGGGGAAATCGCGTCTGACTTCATGGTTAGACAAATCGTACAAGTGTATAGAAGATGAGGTTTACCATAGATAAATGTAGGGTTATAGATTTCTAAGTGTGCAATTTATACATTTAATGGGGTAAATGTAGGGAAATCGTTAATGGAGACGGATTTGGGCTTGCTCATTAAAGGTAGACGCTACGGGGCTCAATGTCAGGGAGCAGCAGCAAAGGTCAATAAGGTAAAAGTATGTATGAATTGGGGCATAGAATATATTTATGCCCCAAACGATGCATCGCAAGATTTTCTGTGTAGGGTCACAAATGTATTGGCCCAACGTACTATTTACTCCTTGGTGATAGCAGGGGATTTCAATTCAGTTGAAAACCCAATGGAGGATAGGCAGCCTACACCGCTGTCGATTAATCAGACTCTATGAGATGGTATCAAACATTTAAATCTTCCCTGCAATTTGTGGATTCATGGAGATTATTAAATAGTACTGATAAATCTTTTACATTCTATTCAGGAGTACACCAATCATTTATTTATTTACATATAGCGCAGCATATTCCGTTGTGCTTTACAATTGGAAACAACCGTGATTTTACTATCTAGTGGATCATTTAACCCCCAAACACTGCTGATATACATTCTATATAAATCTCTGATCATGCACCCATAAAATTATCTCTTGCTCTCCCTAATAGCTATAGAGGTCCAGGACACTGATGGTTTCCTGGGTACTTATATAAGTCAGAAAAATCAGGGAGTTTTTGTTAACTAAATGGATGCATTATCAAGATGATAACATAGAAGTGTGTAACTATTCTATAGATGGGGCAACAAAGCAGGGAAACTATTGGTAACTTTATCAAAACCTCAATTTAAAAGACCTTATATTACAGCAATAGAGGACCCCTCTACTGGTAACCTCACAACTACTCTGGAATAGTAAATGGATTTGAAAACTATTTAAAAAAGCTATTTGAGGACTTTTTCATTTGATCCAATGAAACTAAATTATTAAAAGATTTAGATCTCCCCAAATGGTCACAGGTTAAACATGATACAGTGGGGTATTTTCAATGCCCTTTGGAGAGCTGTGACGGTGAGCAGTGCCAATAGCTCGCCATAACAGCTTGCGAGTCAGTATTCAACTGACCCACTTGCACTCGCCATTTCCACCACGCTGGGTTTTTCCAGCAAGGTGGAAACAGTGAGTGCGGCTGTCAAAATGGCGAAGGTTGCGGCTCACTGCAATAGTGGCGAACATCACCATTTAGGGGAATCCTCACCATCCTCTGACAGCAAGAATTCCCCCGGAACATAGAGTAGGGTAAGCAGCCGGCGAAGGGGTTAGATTCTCGCCGCAGAAACTCCCTCGTCCGCAGCATTGAATACCGCCCATTGAGTGAGCCTATTAATATCACAGAAATACTTTAGGCAATGTCTCACTTACACTTACTGTATGTAAGTCACTTGGTTCAGACAGACGGACTAATGAGTACTATAAATTACTGCAGCATCAGGTAGCCCCAGCACTGGTGGACCTGTTCAATGATCTCATACAAAATCGCACGCCTCTTTCACATCTGACAAATACGACTATGAAATTGATTCCTAATCCTCACTTATTAGATTCTTACAGACCAATAAGTTTAATTAACATTGATGTAAATTTACTCACTAAGATTATGGCGGACCAACTACCGAATGTCCTTCTGGACCTTCTTACTCCCCATCAGTTGGTTTTCCATGGTCGATATTCTGTTTGAGGTATTAGAACGGCACTAGCAGTGGTGGTGGCAACCTCTCTGACCAAATCACATACTAATACCTTGTTAAGCCTTGATACTGTGAGGTCTTTTGATTTTGTCCTTTGGCCTCATTTCTTTGTTATTCTTGAGAGACAAGGTTTTGGTGCATCTTTTATTAACTTATTAAATATTTATATACGTCCCCTATAACAACAATTAGGCTAAATGGTTGCTGTAGATCTTCAGTGGAGATGCATCGGGGTACTCATCATGGGTTTCCCATTTCACCCCTGTAATTTAATCTTGCCATTTACCCTCTAATATGCATTCTGGAAACAGATAACGCTTTTAAAGGTATATCTGTAGGCTGAAAATTATTACACTTTCCGCTTTCGCAGATATACTTTTGTATATTTTCAATTCAATTGTTTCTAGATCACAGGTCTCAAACTCAGTCCTCATGCCCCCACACGGTGCATGTTTTGCAGGTCTTCTCACAGAATCACAAGTGAAATAATTAGCTCCACCTGTGGATCTTTTAAAATGTGTCAATGAGTCAGGTGAACTTTTTACCAAGGAGACTGTACAAAGGACACGCAGTCACCCCTTAAGAATAGAGGATAGGAAGTTTCACACCCAGCGAAGGAAGGGAAGGTTGTGATAGACTCAATTGATATGTTTAAAAAAGGTCTACACATATTTTTTAGCAGTAGAAAGGACCACGGTTTTAACCATTACTTATATCATATAACAGTGGTTCCCAGAGAGAAATACCACAGCCATTTTGAGTAATCAGGGGATCTGGTGTAAAACAGATAGAAACTTCATCTGGGTCAAATATAGGTTACACTTCATGGATAACGTCTTTTTCCAACCTCATCAACTATGTAACTACAGTATGTAAAGCAATAGAAAACTACAATTGCACTCAATATTCCATCTGGGAAACTGCTGAAACACTGGGTGACATTTAATGAGATGCGAAAATGTGATTTTTGCGATTTTTTTCCACCCAAAACGGCGAAATCGCTTTTTCCCGAATTTGCCTATTTAATGAGATGCGAAAAATGGCAAAAATCACAGATTTTGTCGTGAAAGCGCACATTCTGAAAGTGCTATTTTTAGTCGCGCCGGAACTCGCATCCAGATGTTTTCCCATTGAAAAGTATACAATTTGCATATTTAATGATATGCAAATTCGAGAAAATGTGTCTAAAAATCGCCAAACATGTAGACCAGGTTCTGACAGGCGAATTGGCCAGAACCCTGCACAGATCATTGAGATCTGTGCATGGTCCTGTGTAAAAAAATGTGTAAAAGTGTTTTTTTTTTTTTAAATGGCGTGGGGTCCCCCCTCCTGTGCATAACCAGGCTCGGGCTCATTGAGCCAGACCTGGTTCTAAAAATACGGGGGACAAAAAGCATAGGGGTCCCCCCGTATATTTTGGAACCAGGTCCAGTTTAATGAGCCCGGGGCTGGTTATGCTCAGGAGGGGGGACCTCACGCCATTTTTTTTTATAACACAAATTCGCACAGTACCTCAAATTCGCACATTACCTTAAATTCGCACATTTTCATGCCTAAAAATCACACATTTACATGACTAAAATTCGCACAGTATTGCACTTGATCGCACTTTTTTTCGCGGAATACGAACCTCATTAAATATGTGAATTCGCTGCAAAAAAATGCGAATTTGAAAGTGTCTAAAAATCGCATTCTATTAAATGTCACCCTCTGTGTCAGGATCTCCATTAGTCCAGCAGAACTCACTCTGATAGATATGGCTGGTATAGAAAACTAGTTTTCCACTCGATTCTAGAGTAAAGGAAAAGTGGTATAAGTTTTAGCAGGGACTGTTTAATGTAATTGTCCCATTTGGTCTCATATCCTGTTGAATTTTCCATATATGGTTTTTCTCATAATCATTTTAAAATTAATTTAAGAAATCATATATTTTTCTACTTGGTTTGCTGATAATGACAAGACGAATTCATTGCAATACTTAAAAATCCCCTTTTATGATTCTTGTTTATATGCATCAGTGCTCTGCGACAGAAGCTGTACGTAATGTAACCTTCAGCAGTTATTTATTCTTCCCTCATAAGTAGCTGTACACTTTGTCCTTATTCTGCCAATGGGCACAAACAGTACATGCCATTAGCAATGTTATCTGGGTTTTTCCACATATAAAAAACACAGTTGTTGTTGTTGTTGTTAGAAAGCTGAGGTAAAAAAACATTGCATGCAATATAATATATACAATAATGTATACAAATTATTTTAAGAAGCCCATTATTTAAACCTGTCAGAAGCCCCTTTCAGAAGACCTTTCAGCTTCTTAGCTCTTGTGTTTGGTGGCCTACTGTTAATGCTTGTGCCTTCTATGACAGATAAATGTTTTTAAGGATGCCCCCATTCAGGTCAAATGTATATTTTCCCATCCTGTTCTAAAGAATCTTTGAAGGACCACTGATATATTTCTACCTTGGACCAAGTTCACAAAAATCTGCTTAGATTTCATTACACTATTCTTTTGTTCACACGACAGACACCCAACGCCTTTCTCGTTATCTTCTGCATGAGATGTTCCCAGCACAATGTACGCCAATTTAAAAAAAAAATGTATTGTTTTCAATACAAGTTCTCTACATTGAGAATTCAAACTCTGTTATGCCGTGCTCGTAAAACTAGTCAAAACTATAAATATCTCCAAAGACTCCAGAGCACCAGGTGTGTTATAGTGACATCCACAATATTAAGCACTGAAATATTATATTCTCATTGTCATTCAAGATTTTGTAGATCCTTGAAAACCAGATGTTTTGGGTTCTGTAGTCCCTTATCCATGTTTTATGTAGATTTATGTTCTGGCTGTAGGACATAATTATTTGTCCTGTTAATTGCATTTATACATGCATTTCTTTTTATCAAGTGTACCCATTGTCTGTTGTACTATATATACTTTTTTATGCCTGTAATTCAAAAATTGTACACTGATTCTATGTAATACTAGGCTCGCATATAGTGGTATCAGATAAACACTTTCTAAATCATGGTGGCAACTGAGCATCAATCCGTAAATGTCCCTGTAGGGGAAAGGATGTTGCATTAGGGGAATAGTAGACTAGCCTTGTACTGTATCTGTTTTTGTTGTGCACAATGGGATTCATGTAGAGTTGAATTAAAGTCAGTTTTGCAGGAGATGTTGCATGTTTTTGCACTGAGCATTCGGGGGAGACATGCTATGGTCAATTCATACCTAACAGTCGCATCTCCACTTCTAAATGGGCATTACTGGGTAGAAAAGAGACATTTCCACCAGGGCTATGTTTAGTGAGAGCGGATTGAGGGCATGTTGACGGAATTTCAGGTTATACAGACTTGTGTGCTTGTTTGCAGATGATCTCTTCTGCCAAAAATAATGCTGGTGCACTAAAAAATCATGGCTGCGAATCCAAGCATTAGTATAGGGAACTGTACAGTTGCATACATGCGTAATACTCAGCATTCAGAATACATGCAGTTTTCATTGAGAAATTACAACTATTTAGTCATTTCAGTAATGGTGTGTACACACGTTAGATGTGCCTTAAGATCCTATCCACGATCTGATCAGATAGGATCTTAAGGCACATCCGATTTGCATCCTATCTTGACTATATAGTGCAGATCTGCACTATATAGACAAGGCAGCCAAGACTTTCTGGCTTCCGATACGTGAACGCGCATCGTGATCGGATCGGGATCGCAAGGGTTAAAACCCTTGCGATCTGCATCCGATGTTGATCCGATGCCGATCCGATGTTGACTATATCGTCAACATCGGAAAGGAAATCGGACCGTGTGTACACAGCATTACAGTGACCATCAGATTGTATCCATTCAGATTGTGGCCCTTTCATTTTTCATGACCTCTAGGCAAGATTTCCGGATTGCCTCACTATGGCCCTTATTCTGATCGGTGTGGCCGGATCCGAATATGCGGCCAGGACCGTGCGTGCGAAACCCTGCCATCCATACGGATCGCCAACTCCGTCCGTACGCGGTAAGAAGCTGCCGAACGGACCGCACGTGTATTTTTCATGGAATACGCCTCCTCCATCTCAGGGAACCTCCCCCATTATTCGATGGTCGCAGACCATCAAATGCAGGACCGAGTGGTCCACCAGCTCCCGCAACCTCAGACCAAACGGACATTTTTCCGTGCAAAAGCAGGGATCTGGGCGGGCAGCTGACATCCGGCGATGTCATATGTCCGCCCCCTACACGTGCGTCACGGCCGCATTACCATACGTACGCCCAGCATTTTCATGGGAACGCCAATGAAACGCGGGGCGTATGCATATGGTAATGAGCCCAAATAGCCCTTCACAGCCCCTCTCCACCCCCTGTTCGGAGTGTTCACATTTCATGCGGGATTTTGCCGTACGCCCCGCTTGCACATGTGCAGAGACGCCTCTGCACATGCGCAGACACAAAACATCAGCGGCACGAACGCACGCGGATATTACCGCACCAACCAGAATAAGGGCCTATGTCCGGCCAAATTGATCACGCATTCGGTAGTTAAACTGTCAGGTAATGATGGCCATCATTACATTTTTAGTATATGTGCAGATAAAACACTGTGTCAACATTGTAATTGTTTCAGAGCTTTGTTTTTAAAAATACATTTTAGTTAAGAAATCTGATCTTACACAACACGCTGTGTAATGTAATTCAGAATTTCCTGCTAAGCAGGACTATTGCTTGGAAAGTTGTGGTACTGTAATAATGGTGGCTATGCAGATTCTGAAGTAGGCATTTCTATTCTCAAATTATGTTTTCAAGAAAATTATTTGTCAGAGAAAAAAACAGCTGTACCAACTACTTGCATTTAGCTAATGGGATTTTTAAGTGGCTATTAAGATTTTTGTTTTGTGGTTGGAGTGTCGTAGTAAAGACAGCAGTAAACTTCACAAGAAATGGGAGGTTGTGAAATTTCATTTTTAATGATGACTAACAAAAATGACACAATAACACGGTTTGGATTCCTAGTAGTAGCCAAAACATTTTGACTTTCTGTTTAATAAAGCAACATCATGCTGCACTGTATAAATTAGTGTGTGAACAGTGCCTTGAGGTAAAGGCACTTATAATTTAAGACTTTAAGGTGGGGCATCCTTATCGTATTTTTTGCATTGTGTTCTAACAGTGGGTAAATAAAATATGAATTATAAATGATTATTTTGTATACTGAAGCTATTACATTATTTATTACATATATTATGTCATAACCCCATATATATGTTATTTTTAAGTAACTGGTTTCTTAATTGTTAGATTTAAATACAGTAATTTAATTATTTATTTTGCCCCAAGGTACAATTTCTTGCTCATGCTGCAATAAGTTCAGGTGACTGAAAAAGTTACATAAAATATCTCTTTTTTTTTTTTTTGAAAATATGTTTATTCAGAGCCATTGCATGTAGAAGGTAGACATTTTACAATAAACAATGAACAGTAAACAATATGTAGTATACACCTTCTTGAGCATAGCAGACATAATATTAGCAGGTTCATGTTACACAGTGTCAAGGACTTGATATCTGTGGTGATAGTATATATTAAATTTCCTTAGTCCTTTTGTAATTTATTTAATGAGTGTCATTTGAGATTCTGCTGGCCACCGATGTAAATAAGGGTGTTGCGTCTGCACATATATTTAGGGTAAACTAGGCCCATCATTTTCCATATAATATAACATAACAAGGGGGGTGGGGGGGTGGAGGATATCATATGATGGTGTACATAGGGAACATGTGGTTAGGGAGGGGAGGAGGGGGGGGGGGAGGGGGAGGTACCTTATTGGATTTATGCTCTGCAGCTCATTGTAAAAACTCGATACGTTCATACAACTACAGTGTTCCTACATGTCTCAAGTATCTTATAAATGTTTTGTTTTAATTCCGGGTCACGACTGTCTATGAATGGTGCCCAGACAGCGTAGAAGCGTGAAGAGGTCGAGTTCGTGTTTCGAAGGATGTCATATCGGTCATAGTACATATATTTTAATAGGAGAGTTTCGACCTCTGTTACAGTGGGTATATGAGGGGTTATCCAGGCATTTAGTATAACTTTTTTGGCTACCGTTACTATAAGTGTCAGGATGGGGATTAGGTATAGCTGGGAATGGGGAAGCGACCATGGGTCAAAATTTGCAAAAAGAAGTGGGATCGGGTGGAGCGAAACTTTTGTTTGGAAGTTTCTATTTATGAAATATATTAGCTTAAACCAAAATTTCTTTATACACCTACAGTTCCAAAAATTATGGAGGTAATTTGCTAACTGGTGTTTGCATTTAGGGCATTTCCCCGATTCCTCTGGTACATAATGGCTGCGTTGTTGTTGGGTGATATAAGCTCTATGAAGAGTTTTAATATGTACCTCTTGGAGGATTGAGGCTTTTAGTATACGTATGGTGGAATGATAATATTTATAGAGGAGTGTTTTGTCTTCTGATAATTGAATATCTTGCGACCATTTATGTGTTATCTTTTCCCACACAACTTCCGCCGGCAGTTCCGCCAGTGTTTGATATAGAAATTTGGTTTTGTATTTACCGTTTTGGAGTTTCATAATTGCAAGCTTTAGCCACGGTGGTGTGAGGCTCTGGGTGTTCATATTGGGAAGGGATCTGGCATAGTGCAGTAGTTGGTATATAGCGAAGTAGCTATTTGCGGGGAGACCGAACCCATCTTGAAGCTCCGAGGTCGCCAACATTCCGCCTCCGGGGTCAAATACCTGTGAAATAGCTTTGAGGCCTTTGTTTCGTAGACGGTGGAATATCGAGCTATCCACACCTGGTGAGAACATTGGATTTCCCCAAATGGGGAGCCAGTGTGATACCTGGGGGTCGCGGCCCAGAGCAGTGGAGACCGCCCACCATGCTGTGTGGATGTCTTTAAACAGAGGGTTTTTGTATATGTGTGTTGGTATGTGAGTCTTGGGTGTGTGTAGGAGAGCGGCTGGGGAGTAAGGGGAGAACATAGCGCTGTCCACGTGGAAGTCCGAGTAGTCACTTTTCTCTAGTAGCCAACCCAGAGCGAATCTACACAGGAGTGATCTCGAGTATTGCTTTAGGTTTGGGATATTGAGGCCTCCCAGATTTTTAGGGAGGTGTAACTTGTGTAGTGCGATTTTTGGCTTTTTGCCATTCCAGAGGAATTGTGATATCAGGGAATTAATTTTAAGGATATCTTTATTGTTTAGCGGGATAGGGAGCATTTGCATTACGTACATCAGTTTGGGCAGAATCATGGATTTTATAACTTCTGTCCTACCTAGTAGCGACAGAGGCAAGTCTTTCCACGTGGACAGTGATTTGGTTATGTTTTGAATGATGGGGTCATAGTTGCTGGGGTATAGTTGATCAATTGTTGCTGGTATGTATATGCCTAGATATTTTATCTGGGTTTTTTGAATCTTTATGCTGCGAAGATTTGGGTCATCTGGGAAAGAGGGGGGTGTTCCTCTCAGAGTCATCAACTCTGATTTGTGAATGTTAATTTTATACCCTGAGAAGGTGCCGAATTGTTGGATAATATTGTAGGCTTCGGGAAGTGAATGTTGTGGGGCAGTGAGAAATAGAAGCATATCATCTGCGAACAGGGATACTCTTAGGTCCACAGATCCAATTTGTATTCCCTGAAACTTCGGGGACTGTCGGAGGGCAATCGCCAGGGGTTCCAGGGCTAGGGCAAACAGCAGGGGCGATAAAGGGCACCCCTGCCTGGTGCCTCTTAAAATGGGGAACGGATCTGAAAGGATTCCATTGCAGTGTATCCTGGATGCAGAGTTGTTATATAGAGTGTTTAGTATGGAAATAAATTTTTCGGAGAACGAGAACTTACGCAAAGTGGTATATAGATGATCCCAGTGGACCATGTCGAAAGCCTTTTCCGCATCCAGCGACAGTATCGCCAGCGCGGGGCCCGACACGGTCCACTGGGACTGCTGCAAAACCGACAGTACCCTCCTGATATTTGTTACCGGATTGCGTCCCATAACAAATCCAGTTTGGTCTTTGTGTACAAGGGTAGGTAACATTGGTTTTAGCCGCTCGGCCAAGATCTTAGTTAGGATTTTGTAATCCATGTCTAGCAGGGATATAGGTCTGTAGGAGCCTGGGTCCGATAAATCACGGCCTGGTTTGGGGAGCACTTTAATTGTGGCTGTATTAAAGTAGAGAGGGGCTTGGTCTGAGTGTAGGATAGAGTTGTACATGTCCATTAGTATGGGGGCGATTTGTGGTGCGAGGAGCTTGAAATATTCAGACGTCAAGCCGTCTGGGCCTGGGGCTTTTCCGGGTTTGAGACCTGCTATAGCATTCAGTACTTCATCTAATGAAAAATCTTTACAAAGAGAATCAGACATGGGTGTCGTCAAGTGTGGTGTCGGAAGGTTTTCCCAGAATTGTGTGGCTGCACAATCATCAGAGGCGGGGGCTGAATATAGTGATTTATAGTAGGCATTTAAGGTGTTGGCAATTTGCACATTAGTGGAGGTTATGGAGCCATCTTGACATTTCAGGGGATGAATTGTGGAGGGGGAGTTATATCCTTTGAGTAGATTAGATAACAATCTACTAGATTTATTGCCATACTTGTGAAATTTAGCGTTGGAGGCAAATGTGTAGAGAGCTTCAGATTTTATAAAAAGACCCTCAAATGTGGCTTTGGCCTGGGTGTAGCTAAGTTTGGTGGCTGGGGTGGGAGAGGATTTATATCCCAGGAAAGCGGTTGTGAGGTCCTCTTGGGCTTGGGCAAAAGCTAGGGCTATCGTTTTACGTTGGTATGAAGTGTGTGCGATTATAGCTCCTCTGATTGCAGCTTTGGAAGCCTGCCAGAATAGAGCAGGGTTCGTACGGGCCATTTCTTTGTTGTTTTGTGTATATTCATCCCATGCTTTTAAGACCACTGCTTTTAGGGAGTCGGATGTAGTAATGGATGAGGGGCATCTCCATGATATGAATGAGCTTTTTTCTGGTGATACTTTTAGGGAAATCCAGATCACAGCATGGTCTGATAGTGATATTGGTTCTATATGGGACATGAGGATTTTTGGGAAAAGGTCTGTAGAAGTAAGTATGTAATCTATCCTGGATAGTGTGCTGGTGGCTGAGGAAAGACACGTGTAGTCACGGTCAGTGGGATGGAAGATCCGCCATATATCCTGTAGATGCAGTTGAGCTGCTAGGGCCGGGACACCTAAACTAGGGAGCTTTCTTGATGTAGGGAATTGTTTGTCTAATTCTGGGTGGGAAATTAAATTGAGGTCTCCACAGAGGATGATTGGGAGGTGCATGTGTGGGGTGAGTTGTTTAATGATAGTCTGGAAGAACGTTTTTGTATAGGCGTTAGGGGCATAGGCGTTAAGGAGGATGTATTGTGTTTGTGCGATGGTGAGGCGTGTTAGAGTATATCTACCCTCTGGGTCGGAGTATAAGGTGTCAGCTGTCAGTGGGGTGCGTCTCTTGCTCAGGACCACGACCCCCCGGGCCTTGGTGTTAAAGGATGCAGAGGAATGTACCTGCCATTGGAGAGCGTTAAGTTTGGCGACCTCGGTAGGCATCAGATGAGTTTCCTGCAAACACACAATATCAAGGTTTAATTTATTTAAATACATTAGAATCTTTTTGCGTTTTTGTGGGGAGTTGATACCACCCACATTCCAGCTACCCAATGTTAACGTGGTCATCTAGGTAAAAGGTAGGGGGAAGGAGACAATGTTGTACAAAGCATATGTTGAATTATATTTGTGAGACATAATATCTGTATAGTGGTACCCTGTGGGGGGAAAGGAGAAGGAGGGTGGAGGGGGGGAAACGGACATAAAATTGAAGTGTAGACTTCCAAACATAAATATAACAAAACATTTCGTCATCGATATTTTGCTCATCGATGAGGTGTGGCGCTCCTTAACCTCGGAGCCCATAGTTGAACATAACAGTAGAGGTATCTTGACCTCTAATTAACCAACTGTCGCCCGCCAGGCGATACTAGAGAGTGGGTAAATGCAATAACAGGGGGAGGAGGGGGGGGAGGGGTGAGTAGAGAAAAAGGCAAAAGGGGAGAGAGAGGGACTTTTACATAGTATTGCCGATATTAAAAGCATACTGGCATAGTCACAAGTGTTAGTCTGCAAAACCCATATAATTGGATTAGTTCAAGGGAGGGTGGGGAGGGAGTATGGAGGGGGGAGTTGAGTAGTAGCGTAGTAACAGGTGTAAGGGGGGGGGGGTGAGAGTTATACTGAAAAAAGGTTGGCTGTCCATCCTATACCATTTACAGTGGTTAAGGACAGTACGGAGGTTAGACAAGAGGGAAGGTATAAGGTAGGGGTGGAGGCTAGAGCCTCGTTGGTTGGGAATTAGGTATGTTATTCCAGGAAAATATTATCTATCTGCAATTGCTGAACTGGACCTGCCAACATTCAGCAAAAGAAACCAGAGTTATTGAACGATTTTCCATAATATCTTATTGTACTAATGTGGGATAAGCTGCTAGACCAGTGTCCTGCCGCTTAATTATCTGCTGCCCAGTCTGTTTGTTGGTCTGCAGGAGGATCGGCTTCATCCAGGTAGGCGTCGGCATCCATATGGGAGAGAAAGTCTTTAAATGAGTTTCCCTCATAAATGCGTAGTCGCGCAGGATACAGCATGGCGAACTTTATCCCATCTCGGATGAGTCTAGAGCAGGTGGGGGCGAAGTCTCTCCTAGCTTTAGAAAGTTCGGCAGAGTAATCTTGGAAAACAAGTATTTTATGGCCTTGCCACGTAATGTCCCTGATTTTGCGAGAGGATGACCATATGAGTTCCTTATGTAGGAAGTTTAAAGTCTTGAATATTACAGCGCGGGGCCTGGCGCCTTCTTGTGGCCGTTGAGAGCCCAGTCTGTGTGCGCGTTCGATGATTAGATCGTTACACCTGTCTGTGATATGCAAGAGTTCTGGTAAAGTGATTCTAATAAAGTCAAAGAGCTCCTGCCCTTTCACAGATTCAGGGATGCCTATCAGCCGTAGATTACATCTCCTGGACCTGTTTTCAAGGTCCTGAACCTTGTTATGGAGGAAGTTTATTTCCTTGTTTGCAGATTTAAGAGATGATTTCAAGTCAGTAATATCCGCAAAGTTTGCGCCTGCTGTTTGCTCTGTGGAAATAACCCTCTGTTGGAGCTGGTCTATTCTTCTGCCAAGATCGTCAGTCTGTGCCTTTAGCAGTGGACCTATGGCTGTTCTGATAGCCATAATCATGTCCCCATATGTGACTGGGGAATCGGGGGAAGGCAGGGTTTGGAGCGTCTGCGGGCACTCACTGTGGGAAGCGCTCTGATTATCTTGGTGAGAGATGCGCAGGGGGGAAGTGGAATCCCTTGAGTCTGGGGCAGGTGATGTTGGTGCAGCTCGGCGGGAGCTGGTGTCTTGCGCCATCTTAGTACCTGGTGTTTGGCGTTCTTTATCTCTCCTGCGTGTTTGGTTGCTCGGCATAGCGTTGTAATAGCGCTTCATACAATAGGGTGTAGGTAGGGGGAGGTGTGTTAGTGGCGGGCGGCAGTTATGAAGGCAGAAGGCCGTGTATATTAGGTTTTCGGGCTGCCGGGTATTGGAGCTAAGGTCCCCTGTTACTGCTGCATCAGGGGGTGGGACCGGGAGTCCTCACTTATATAAATTTTTAGAATTGCTGAGCCAGATGTCAGGTTAGTTTAGAGGCAGGATGAAATATGTTGCAGGGTAAATATAGACATCACTGAGCTTTGGTGGGGGGTGGTGGAGGGTGGTAGTTTCCACCTGTGGCTATAGACCTGGGAGAGAGAGCAGGGTGTGTAGTAACCAGCGTGCAGCTCCTGAGCCTCCGTGTCTGACAGCTTATATTGATGTAAAAGGTCAGAACAGTGCAGTTCTTATGGGGAGAGAGCACACAGTCTCCTCCAGATGCTGCAATCATATACTGATGGCTTGTGAGGCTTGGGGGTTGAAATGGGTAGCCCAGGGTGTCTGCTGTGATTATGCAGCGTTTCTAAGATGGCGGCCGGGTCATGGGAGCAGGGAGGCCCAGAGTCTCAATTTTGTGCCCACACTCTACTCTGGAGGGAGGGCTGCCACTGGGGAGGTCTCCGGAGGTATTGGGAGATGTGCTGTGGTGAGGTGGGTACCTGTAGGGGGCGTAGAAGCCCGCGATTGCGTCCGCGGCGTTCGCGTCTCTCCCTGCTTCCAAAATTTAGGCCCCGGCTTCACTGGCCGCTCCGTCGGAGTAGGCCGCAACCCGCAAAGACGCTTAAAAGCGTCCTCCGGCTCCGCTGCACTACCCGGCGGGCGTCTCCGGTATCTGGGCGCTTGATTAGAAGGTCCGAGGGCGCTGCAGTGGGGTTTATGCACCTTTTAGTGTTGTTTTTCAGGTGCTTTTGGACGGAGCCCTCAGTCACTGCGTCTGGTCCTGTTCCTGGTCAGGCCACGCCCCCCCAAAATATCTCTTTTTAATGCCATAAGAGCTTATTATGAAAGGCCTACAAATGTGCGTGATCTTTACATAATGGGTACAAATGGAGCAATAACAGCAGAGGTGCTTAGATTCTTAAATTTTTTTTAGCATGCAGCCCTTTTGTAATGGAATGGTTCATTACATGGATTTCTTTGATGTTTCCGAATCCTAGGGTTGGTGCCTGAAATGGCTTCAGGCAATGGCCAGTATTCAATGGCCGGGGGTCGTGGGCGGCAGCGAATCCTGTGTAGGATTCGCTGCCCTTTCGCCTTGGATTCCCCCTGCTGGGAGATTCGCCGGCAGCCGCCCGTCCCCTGTATTCAACGCGTCAGGGGCTCTCAGCCCCTGACGGCGAAAATTGACCCCCATGACGAATTGCTCTCCCCTGCTTCTGTGGCTACACTGCCACTGCAGGGGATGGAGCGGAGTCCCGGCCGGGGAGCACACTAATGCTGCTGGGAGCCCCTGCACAGCCTGACGAGTCCAGCAGCAGTAGCAGACCTCCGGCTCCAGCAGCCCCGGCACTGACATCTGCTATCACCGCGCTGGGGCTGCCAGAGGTCTGCTACTGCTGGAACCGTCCCTGTCAGCTAATGTCCCCCGCATATCTCTCTTCCCCCCCCCCCGTCCCCTCACCTCCCTCCCCTCACCTCACCCCCAGCAAAGCAGCACACGTGTCCCACCTGTGGGGTGTCCGGACACTAGTGGGGGTGAAGAAGGGCTTGCAGGGTGCTGCTGGGGTCGGAGCCGCTGCACTCACTGGTCCCGATCGTGCCTATGTAATGATCGGAACCAGTGTGCAGTGAATATATGAATATTAATGAGCGGCTCCGGCTCCCGGCCCCCTGCTGGCGAATGTGTAAAAAAAATATTGTTTAAAAAAAATATATATATATTAAAAATATATTCATGTGCTGCAAGTATATGAATAAAAATAGCATGCCCTTTCATAGAAAAAAAATCTGATTTTTTAACACCAAAAAAAAATTTAAAAACGCTTTAATTTAAAAGATCACATTACAGTTCACCTAAAAAAGATGACGAATGCTAAACGGAGAATCATGGCGAAAATCAATGGAGAAAGCAGTTCTCCATTTGAGCATTGAATACACTGTCGGCGAATTCCACTAAAAACCCCATTGAAAATCACAGGCGAATTGTGGAGAATCATTTACGGGGAATCGGCAGACATTCGCTGTTCATTTGTGGCGAATTGCCTCCATTGAATATGACGAATTGTTTTTTCTAACAGAAAATTCGCCGTTAACCCAGCGAATTGCCAGATTCACTGAAAAAAACGGCAAATCTGAGGCATTGAATACTGGCCAATGGCTTGTTTCAAATACATAGAAGAAGGTAACAATATTATGCTGTCATAGATATAGATGCATAAAGACACATTTTGAAACTAGATCAAATTGTACTAAAGGTGCATACACAATATGCGATAATTGTTAACGATATGTATGGTAACGATGCCGTTAACTATATTATCGGGCATATTGTCTAGTGCAGTGGTTCCCTGGGGTGCCTTGGATTGGTGGTCTAGGACAAATTCATAATAGTTATGGGCAAACCATAGGCAAAACCAGAGTTGGTGGCCGACAATCTTGAAATTTATGGGCAAACAAAAGTTTATCTGGTTCCTGACTACATAACTGATGCTAAAGATGACATATAAACAATTTACTTAATATTTTTTCAAGATGTATCAAAAAGAAGCTTTTGACCTAGGGGTGCCATCAAAAATATTCTGATATTTTAAGGCGCCATGGTTCAAAAAGGTTTGGGAACCACTGGTCTAGTGTGTACACACTATATCGTTACTGATGCACGCTCCCTCAGGGTGCTAACGACCTCTCCTGTTGTCTGTGCATGATATCAAATCCTGACTCATTCAGAGTTGAATGCTAATTAGAGAATTCGCAGAGTGCGTATTTATCGTATGACTGCACACGCGTTCTGTAAAAACACGCATGAGAGAGGCCAATTAACGAATTAATATATATGTGGATCGTAAACGCAATACCTTCGCAATTTAGCTGACAGGAAACCCAGTGTTTGGGGGTGGAAACCTCATGTTTTCTGGTAGGGTCCAAAGAAACAAAGGCGTGCCCAAGTGTTATAAGGGTCTGTGACAACAGCATTGGTCTCGTTCATGCCTGTCTCCGCTGCAGACTAATGGAAGGGTCAGAGCTACTCACATGTGCACAGACTACAAAAACCTTTCAGTAATCGCAAATTTCCACGGAGTGGGTTTTCATTCTGTCTCCTCGCAGTCATCTGCATCTTTGCAGATTAATCAGGTCTGAATCAGGCACTATATTGGCAACAGCGCCATGTTTGGAGCTTGAACAATATCGTTCACTAGTTCAGTGTCAAACACCAAGCAAATCGCTCATGGGGAATATCTAATATTTGGCATGCGTATGTTCGAAGCCTAGTGAACAGGTAAACGCCACCAGGCCAGAACCCGAAACCCCCCAGCCAGAATCCCATCGCTAGCATGGGAGGGGATTGATTCCTTAACACATACCCTCACATGCAGCCAAATTGGACACACACCATTGAAAAAGTCCATCTAAACTGACTTTTATTCTCGCTGCAGATCCCCGAAAAGGGGGCAGGCGCTGATGTGACGTCAGCTGCCTGCCCCAAGCAGACATCGCCACACCTGTGTGTGCAAGGGAACGCCCAGCGATTTTATGGGGTTGTCCATAAAATGCTGGGCGTTCCCCTGCTGCCACCCCCTGCCCACCACCCATTCTGCCCACTATGGAGCGAACGCCTCGGCAAATGTAAAACTCGGAAAAATGTCCTTCAATAGAGGGGTTTGCACATGCACATATTTGCGCATTCACATGCTCAAACCCCCACCATCGAATTCAGACCCGAACGAACGGTTCTGAATTGGCCCCTGTGTGTAGGCAGCTTCACAGTATAATTTTGAAATATTAGTCAAACCAAAATTATAAATGACCAAGATGTTGTAAGTCTCATTATGCAATTTATATGTACAGCTATTAACCACATGACTAACTGACAGCCTGTGTAACTGACAGCCTGTGTAACTGACAGCCTGTGTAACTGACAGCCTGTGTAATAGGACAGAACAGAGGGGTAGATGTATGAAGCAATGATAAGGGAGGAGAAGTGATTAAGGGGCTCCTAACTGTGAAGTTACAGGCTTTGTTTGAAAAATGACAGGTGGGAGCTGATTGGCCGGTGATAAAAAGCAGACACTTTATCACTTCACCGAGCTTAATATATCTACCCCTGAGTGCCTGGTACTTTATCACCGGCCAATCAGCTCCTGACGGCAAGTTACAGGCTGTGTTTATAAAGGAACAGTCAGAAGCTGATTGGCCGGTGATAAGTACTAGGCACTTTATCACTTCTCCTCCCTTATCACTGCTTCATATATCTACCATGTGTGAGAACCAGGAAACTGCACCCAGACCTCTCCTAAGTGAGAACAGATGTATTTTATTTAGTTTAATTTCACGTTTTTAAAGCAGTGCTACCAATACTAAAAATCAATTTAATACCGGTCCGTCTTTGATTTTCCTCTAAAAAATATGTTTATAAATACAAATGAACATGACCTCAGTAACACAGTGAAATGTTATTTCTTCTTAAATAACAGTGTAATATATATACACTACAGTATATTCTGCAATGTGTTCTGTTTTCCCAAACGACCAGCTACAACTTGCTCATTGCAATATCTCAGTTCCATAACATTAATATACAGAATTCTTATTATTTTTCAGCCTATCCTACCATATCTCCATTTTTCCCTGCAGAGTCTCCTAGGTTTTGAATTTTTTATGTGCTCATCTTTTGCTCGTTTGAAATCGCACAGTTCTCTGAACGTGAAGATTTTTCCAACAGGCCATACTTAAACATTATCAGCAAAAATTGGATTTTCTTGCATATTTTATGAAAAATGTAAAATATTTCTACTTGCAATATCATAATAAAATGCTTGACTTTGATTATATATGTTTCAAATAGTGTGAAATACCTTATCCTAGCCTGCACATGTTTAAATTGAAAATAGATTTTTAAAAAAATGTATCCTTATTCCTCAATGTCCTGTATGTCTTGTGGACTTCTACTTTCCTGATATATTAATCTAGCGGATTCGGTAGGGAATCCCGGCGGTCAAAATCCCGACGCGAAAACCCGACAAGGGGGGGATCTGGATCGCCCCCCATTGCGGGCTCGCTGCACTCGCCACGCAGTGGGCCTGGTGCCTCGATACGCTCGGCATGCTAATTTATTCTCCCTCTATGGGTGTTGTGGACATCCACGGAGGGAGAAAGTTTCGGGATTTCGGCGGTCGGGATTTCGGCAGTCGGGATTCCGGCGTCGGGATTTTGACCGCCGGGATTCCGACCGCCGGGAAATTGACCGCATCCCCATCTAGCAATGTTTGAGTGGATGGATAAAACATACTGGGCGAGATTTTTAGAAAAAAATGAGCGCTGGTATAATAAGGGTGGATGGGGAAAGGAGAGAGAGCGCTATGGAAGAAAAAAAGATCCATTTTTTGGATCAGGGTCGAGGCATGAAGAAACCACCAGACCACACCCCAAGAAACAAGAAACAGCGCAACTATACAGAACACGACGCAGAGGGTGCAGAGGTGGAAACAAGAAAAAGTCAGACATAGATGATACTTCAGCAACCACCATCTTCAACCTCAGCAGTCGCACACTCACCACTGAGGAACAGCTAGTTCTAAAGAAAGGACTAAAATTTGCACCAGATTCATCTGCTAAGAAATTCGACCTATATGTCGACACACACAAATTTATCAGAAAACTCAACATCAAAAAATTCTTTTCCAAAAAACCAGAAACGCAACCAACACAAGAACCCACCGTACAGTCTAAATTCAAACCAGCTTCCACCTTCAATCCTACTTTCTGCAAGAGTGGCCCAATTGAAACTTTTCAAAAAGCTATAGAAAAAGAAATAATCAACCTTCCAGATAAACAAAAAAGAAAAATTAATTTCTCACAAAAAGAAAGACAAGCGCTTAAATCTTTAAAAGAAGACAATACCATCATTATCAAACCCGCCGATAAAGGCGGGGGCGTAGTACTTCTTGACAAAATCAAATATGAGGAAGAAATCGATAGACTGCTGTCTGACACCATCACTTATAGAATTCTTTCGACAGATCCCACCACGATTTATCAAAATAAACTTACCTCTATGCTCAATGAAGCTATTCTCTTGGGTCTTATCAATAAGAATGAATATGATTTTATTCTGGTTAAATATCCAAAAATTCCTACCTTCTACTGCCTGCCTAAAATCCATAAACACCTCACCAATCCCCCCGGACGCCCAATAGTCTCTGGTTTAAATTCAATATCATCTAATCTTTCAGTCTACATAGATTCATTTTTACAACCCCTAGTCTCCAAACAACCCAGTTTCCTCAAAGATACCATTCACATTTTACAGATACTGGACACCCTGGAGTGGAAAAGTCACTACATATTGGGAACAAGTGATGTCACATCGCTCTATACATCAATCAGACACCAAGACGGCTGTGACCACACAAATCATTTTCTGACAGAATCAGCACTCCCCAACCGACAAGTTGCCTTCATCATGGAGGGCATCGAATACATATTACAACACAATTATTTCTGGAATGGAGGCGAATTCTACATCCAAGTATGCGGAACTGCGATGGGGACCCCTTTCGCACCCTCATACGCAAACCTGTTTGTCGCAAAATGGGAGGACGATACAATTTGGTCAAATAACCGACATTTGAAAAATATTATTCTATGGAAACGATACATAGATGATGTGTTTTTCGTGTGGGGCGGGCCAGAAGAGGAGTTAGAAGAGTTCAAACAACATCTGAACAACAACAGCCTCAACCTCCATTTCACCACTACAACAAGCAAAAAAAGCGTCACCTTCCTAGATCTCACAATTTCCATAAAAAACAATCTTCTCATTACAGAAACTTATACCAAACCCGTTGATGGAAACAACATTCTACCAGTACAAAGTAACCACCACCCAACCTGGATCAAAAATATTCCCCTAGGTCAATATAAAAGAATTCGACGGAACTGTACAGATTCCACCACTTTCCTCAAGCAAGGACAAACTATGACCAACAATTTCATTCAAAAAGGATACAAAGAAGATATATTAAATACCCAACTAGACTCAGTTGCTAAACTCGACCGCAAGTCCATACTGAAATACAAAACTCACAGCAATGATAATACTCAACCAAGTCTTTCTTTCATCACCCAATTCAACAGCAACCACAAGGCATTTGAACAGATTTTACAAAAGAATTGGCACATCTTACAGCTAGACGAAGATCTACAGCCTCACCTTCCAACCAAACCAAGGATCATTTACAAAAAAGCACGAAATTTAAGACAAGAACTAGTTACCAGCACCATAAAACCAATAGATAATGAACAACATACAAGAACAAAAGGCTTTCATTTTTGCCTAAAATGTAGAGCGTGCAAGAATGAGGGCAGGTCCTCAACCAAACCAGTCACAAACTTTTTTTCCAACAGTACTAAAAAGGAATATAAAATAAAAGAGTTCATTTCCTGTGACTCTGATGGAGTCATCTACCTTCTTCAATGTACATGTGGATTCCAATATGTCGGACAGACAAAGCGACAATTGAAGATAAGGACCTCCGAGCACATCTATAACATTAAAAGGGGCTTATCCACACATAGCCTCTCGAATCATTTTCTCACCTGCCATGACAAAAACCCCAAGGGACTCACTTTTATTGGGATCCAAAAAGTACAACCCAGTTGGAGAGGTGGAGACCACATCCGACATTTAAAACAAATTGAGTCTAAATGGATCTTTGATTTACAAAGTCTTCAGCCAAAAGGTCTAAACATAGACTTCGAGCTTAATGCTTTCTTGTAATCTTTTTTCCCCCTGTTTATATCTTTTCCCTCCTTTTCTCTTTTACTACATCTATTTTACTGGCACCAGTACTGATTAGTGATATTTTTACTTTTTTAATCTGAAAAGTGTATTTTTCTAACACTGTTGCGATTTTTTTACCAAACAAAAGTTTTTTCTAACTTGTTTAAATTTTTCCAATATGGAACCTAGCAATGTGGTTCCCACCAAAATGTGGATGACCACATCCGTTTTATCAATAAAGTTTCTTTTTAAAAGACAACAGTGCCCAGCAGACCTCATCTTGAAAAAGTGCGCTTGGCGCATGAAACGCGTAGATCCTGCTGCCCGTTGAAGAGGAGACCGACATACCATCACCTCGCCCTGTAGCCCGGACCCCGCTAAGAATTCCATCAGACAAGACGGAGAGTTACGGGACGCGCTGACACGCTACAGCAGCGGAGCTTATTCAGACGCGGCTTTTCCATCCTGCCGCTCGCTCCTTCCTTGCTGCAGCCTGCACGTCAACGCGAAGATAGAGGTAGGGACAGGTATATAGGTTTCGCTCAACGGACTTCCTTCAAACTCCTGCAAAGGAGCTGTAACATACTTTTTCATTAACCCCGCTTTTCTTTACAGGTGCCGCTTTGTCATCTCTCTCCCTTTCTTCTCTTTTTTTCTTCCATAGCGCTCTCTCTCCTTTCCCCATCCACCCTTATTATACCAGCGCTCATTTTTTTCTAAAAATCAATAAGAGAAAAGGGGGTTCTTCCCTTCTTTTTTCCCATTATTATTGAGCTGCTTTCTACATTTATTAGCGCAAGTGACCCACACCCCTTTGATACTGGGCGAGATGTAATAGGTTGTGATTTTTTTAGACAGCTAAACTATCGCACCCTGTCGCACATGTCACATTTGCAATTTTCACCCAGTCCTGGTTCCAAACATTTGGGGGACAAAAAAGTTAGGTCCACCATATTTGGAACCATATTTTGGAATTAGCACCGGGCTTAGCCCCTCCCAAGGCTTCACCTGTCCCCGGTGTCCCTGGGGGGAGGTGGACACAGGCTGATTTTTTGTAGTAAAATTAAAAGATTAAACATGTAACCTTGGGCTGTCCTGTGGAACTATAAATCCCTGCAAGCCTCCCCCACATGCAGGGACTTGGAGAACCATGTCCCAGCATGTGGGGCATTAAAGAGCCCACTTGGACTTGTAGTTCCACAGCATGAACAAGATTGAAATAATTAAACACACAAACTAAAATTTACTAGATACATGCATTCTTGCACGCAGACATGCATTCTCACATTTCCACACGCTCCCACACAGGTAGATACTTTTTTGCACAGAATCATGCACAGATCTCACAGATCTGTGCATGCTTCTGTCAAACTGGCTAGCCTAGACCTGGTCTATTTTATTTTTTTTTGGCGATTTTTGGTAATGTTAGGGTTGCAAATTTGATTATTATTTTTTTGAGAAAACATCTGGATGCGAATTTTGAAGTATGATTTTTTTTGGTCACAGCAAAACGTGCAATTTAACCACAAATTGCAGGCCACTACTTGTGCGAATTTCAGAAAATGTGCAAATTCTGCCGTTTATGAACAAAAAATCGCACATGTCTTAAAATCGCATCCATATCGCACCCATATCCACTATGTTGGATATGGGGACAGTGGGAACCACTTGTCTATACAAAAAATTGCCATTGATTAACTGTTTCCAGGAGAGCAGTGGAAAAGGTAACACATCTTTCATTAAAACATGTTATCTAAAGAAAGTTTATTCGAAAATAATAACATTCAATTCATCTTTTTCTTTAAAAAAATGTGAACCTTTATCTACGATTAAAGGGTATATTGACCCTTGTGAAATGGTTCTGTAAGACATTTTGGGGGGAATATCTAAGTGAAGAGAAAAAAAAGCATAGCTCCCAACATTTGTGGGCAGTGAAGTGGGACATTCCGCATATCCTGGGAGCATGTGTTCCCGGAAAAGGTTGTAGTCTCATGAGTATGGGGCGAGGCCTTACCAGATCCCCAATATGTCACTCTGGGAGTATAGCCAGCATTCCTGGAGATGCTGGTCTGCCCCAGAGACTGCACACACAGTGTATAGATTCCGTGTGCATGTGCACAACATCTATTTACTCTCAGCTCATCCACCTCTCACCCTTCAAGGAGAAGAAGTGGGGGGAGCAGAGGCTATGGCCATGTAGACTCAGCACTAATAATGTCATTATCCTCCTCACACCACATTTTTCACTATAAAAGCTTAGTCCTCCTAAGTAAATTAATGTATGTAGGCATTTTCATCTAGTGTGTATGGGCTATTAAATTAAGAAAATAAATCACGCTCATGGACTTATAGCTACGCTATAAGTCCATGAGCGTGATTTATTTTCTTAATTTAATAGCCCATACACACTAGATGAAAATGTAAAAGATATCGCTCAGAAGCGCACTAGTGTGTACACTGAATATTATTAGCGATGCAAGCTGCTGCACATCATGAAGGACTACCCCCGTCCCCCCTGTCTGCTTAAAATGGCGGTTGATTTTGGCTATATAGCCAACGTCATCGGGTCCCGTTCAGCTCAGGTCTGGGGGAAACACGGCCGATATGGCTCATAATGTATATGGGGCTTAACTCTTGCACTAACAACCTCACTTTAGGTTCACTTGGGAGCAGGGTCATTTTATGAAAACAAATAATAATCATTTTTATTGTTGTTTCACATGTAAACCAAGCACGAGCTTATGACCAGGAACCATGCCAGTCATGGCATTGCTATGTAAACTGCAGGGTTTTCTGCTGCCAATTTGCAGCTGTACAAAAGCAAAAAGTAGTGGATTGATATATAATTGAATTAATATATAATTTCTAATTGGAGAGTAAAGGAGGGTGCATATTTAGACAAACATAGTCTGTCGGCGAGATGTTGGTGACTCAAAGGTCAACCTTGGTGTTATACTGTTCTTATAAACATACATGTATTAATGTGTTTGGCATGGTCTAACCATTAGGAGAGATGGGAATTTGTATCATTTAATTTTCAGGCTAGCAAAGAAGTCTTTTTTTAATGCTTATTTTATTCAAGTAGTGATGTACATATTAAAAGACAAAAAAAAATCTTTTTTTTATACATTTGCCTTACTTTTAAATTGTAATAAAATAATTATTAATAATAATAATAATAATAATAATAATTACAGAAATGTTATACACAATTTCCGCTTATCTTAACATATTTTTTAATAATTCAGTTTGAATAAATAGTCCCTGTACGTACAGTAAGTGTGAAATTCATTGTAAAGACATCCAATAAAAATCATGTTTGTTACAAACATGTTACTTGAACAGGAAGCCATATAATAGAATTTGACATGCATGTCTAATTGCCAGTGAAACAGGGCTGTGCATTTCATGTCATTATTTGTCTTGTATATACCAGGACCCTACTGATTAACAAGAATGCATACACATTTTCCACTTGTCAAACTCACATTTAGTGCATACTGGCATTTTTGAACTCCTGCCTGGAAAACTCTTCATTTGCATTGCCTGTAATGGGCAAATAAGGTCTATTAATGGGTATTACAAAGCAACCATGTGATTACACTTAGAGCTCGTCCTGTGCTGTGTTCACCGTAGCTTAACCTGCATTGCAAATAGGCTTTATGGAAGAAAGTGCTGACAATACAGAAGAGCATTCATAGTGAATTCTAGATGGACGTGGGCACAGCTTGCCCTATTGTTTTCATCATCCAGGAATTCACTTTGATCGCTTGTTTGTGCCATCACAATGTCCTTCATAGCATTCAGCCAACCCTATGTCTAGTGCCAAGTTAACTTTATTGACAAGCAGCACACAGAATTAAAACTAAGCATATCGTGTGTATGTGAATTTAGAATGTAAGTTCCAAGGGGCAGGTACTGATGCAAGTGATTACTTAATATGCTGTATCATATGACTATCCCTATATACAAAAATATACAGGACCAATTAACACAGAGACATTTCTTGTACAAACATGTTTGCAATTATGGGATTTTCGATTCTTAGGACAAAGGCTCCTGTATCACACAGTTGCGAACTATACATGCACCTGATAGTAGTCATAACTATAACCAGAAGATTATCACCACCACTAGCTGCTTCTCTGTGTACAAACATGCACTGCAATTAGTAAAGGACATTAATCATAGGTTGGTATTAAATGATAAAGTCAGAGGTACATAATTACTGTAATGATCATGTGCATTGTCACTATCTCTGAATTGTTTAATTATTTGTCACCTGCATTGTCCTTTATGACCTACAAACGGTTATAGAAAAATATATAAGGAATTAAGGGTGAGAATTATGCTAAAAGTCAGTGTGTCAGACCTTCTGGGACTGCTTTTCTTCCATTGGCTTAGCAAGTTTCCATACAGCAGGCAAATAACATCTGCATTGTGTCAACAAACAACATAATTGTGTTGTTACAAGGTGGTCACCTCCCTAACTTCCTGTACAGGAATCATGCTATAGGAGTATAGACATATACAGTACTCAGGAAGATAATACAAGTGTCTGTCAAGATATGGTAGGGTGACCAACCGTCCCGGTTTGCCCAGGACTGTCCCGGTTTTGACTCGTAAATCCCGCGTCCCGGCCAAACCCATCCCGGGATGCGGAAAGTCCCGGTTATAAGTAACTCAAAATGTTGGTGGATTCAGGCATGGCAAATGCCTGAATCCACCCCACCCCCACATGGCAAGACCCAGGTCAGACCTAAATAATAACACAACATGAGAGCAGCATTTGTGCAGTGCCCAGGTGCCACTACGCTGCCGATGCTCAATGCTCAGCATTACTGGGACTGGGAGTGTGGGAGGGGAAGCTGTTATGCGGCGGGCGCCTCCCCACCATTGGTTAGTGCGGCCGCCGCGTGGTTAGTGCGTCCCCTCCCACACTCCCAGTAATGCTGTGCAGGGCCGGTGCGGTCAGGCATTGGCGGCCAGCCGGCAACGTGACTTTGGACAGTCGGGCGGGCTGTTACTACTGCCCTGGTGCCTGCTGCTACGCACCTCCACTGCAGCACAATCACAGTGGCACACGCAAATGCGCCACGCGGATGATCTGGGACAGTCCTACTCAGTATATAACTGCTGAGCCTCCCGGCTCCCTCCCTCCTGTCCTGTCAGTGGCTGCTGGCTCCCAGGCCCTTCAAAATTAAAACAGGTGCTGCCGCCAACTAGGTACAGTTTTCAGGTGCAATAATTTTAATTATGTTTATGTGATTTATGTAAAAATATAATATATATATATATATATACATACACACTCACCCACACACATATGTGTGTGTGTGTGTGTGTGTGTATATATATATATATATATATATATATATATATATATAATGTGTGTGTATATATATATATATATATATATATATATGTATATACTACAGTTTTATGCAAGGAAAACGCACCTAACTTCATATCTAAAAAAAATTCAGAGGGTTGCTGCCCCCCTAACCCCCCACTTTCCTGGGGGGGGGGCCCAGACCCCCCGTCCCGGATTCACCCGTTGGAAAGTTGGTCACCCTAAGATATGGGGCTATTGAGCTAATGTATGTTCATATATAGAGATTACACTTATGTATACAGTAGATTTGGTGTCCTGACTTTAAAATGAGACTTGAAGGATTAGTACAATAATCCTCTCAAGGTTTAATTCACTTTTGCTTTTGCCTGGCTTTATTTTTAGTTTGTCATTCCCTTCTCCATACTGCAAGTCCTTTTGGTACTCTTTACTTATCACGGCGCCCATCGCGGCCATCACAGGCATTGAATGCACTAAAAAATGGGGTGCGACGCGATGCCCGCGATTTCCCATAGGGAACAATGTTAAATGTCTCAATTGACCCGATTTTCCTGTTCAGTGCCTCAATTGACCCGATTTTTCCATAGGAAACAATGTTAAATGGCCCACAGAGGCCAAATAGGCACCCTGAAGTGTGAAATGGCCCCCCCCAATTGTTAACGCCACCCCACGATCAACGTGAACCCGAAGCGTGGCGAGCGCAGCGAGCCCGCGAGGGGCGGCGGTACGCGTCCTACGACCTTTTCATACCCCCACTATCCACGTCGGCGTGGAGTTGAGAATAGAATAGTGTGGCGAGCGCAGCGAGCCACCGAGCCCGAAGCGTGGCGAGCGCAGCGAGGGGACGCGGATACCTGTGATGCCCGCGAAGGGACGCGTTTACCTGTGAAGGTATCCGCGTCCCCTCGCGGGGCTCGCTGCGCTCGCCACGCTTCGGGTTGACGTTGATCCTGGGGTGGCGTTAACAATTGTGGGGGCCATTTCACACTTCAGGGTGGCTAATTGGCCTCTGTGGGCCATTTAACATTGTTTCCTATGGAAAAATCGGGTCAATTGAGGCATTGAACATGAAAATCGGGTCAATTGAGACATTTAACATTGTTACCTATGGGAAATCGCGGGCATCGCGTCGGTCGCGTCGCACCCGATTTTTAGTGCATTCAATGGCCGCGATGCCCGCAATTTTTTTTACCTGCGATGCCCACGATCAAAATCGTGGGCGCCGTGCTAGGTAAAGAGTACCGTCCTTTTTTCTCTATTCTTCATGTCTCAGCATATCATATTTTCCCTTCAATGTGCCAGGTTAACAAGCGTACCTCTCTATTTGCATCTACATAAGGATTTTTGTGTGTGTATGGATGTTCCACGATAACTCTCAAACACTAATCGTCTTCAAACTTTGCACACTACCATATCATCTTAATTAATAAGCGACTCATCGGCAGAGTTATCTGTGAATCAAACACTGTAGATAGCGTTGTCAAATCCATGTGAGATCGATCCCCAGTCAGTTTTTTTTTCTCTTGATTGTTTTCTTATTCATTAAGGGTTTTCGGGATCTTCTGTACCTGCTGCAGCAGCTGCTGCCCTGCTGTGGTTGGCAAGGGTAGGTGGATAGTTGGAGACTTGCTCTGGCTGCTGCTGCAGCTCCTGCCCTGCTGTGGTGGGAAAGGTATGTGGATAGTTGGAGACTTTCTGTGCCTACTGCAGTAGCTTCTACTCTGCTGTGGTTGGGTAGGGTAGATGGATAGTTGGAGATCTGCTCTGGCTGCTGCAGCAGCTTTTGCCCTGCTGTGGTTGGGAATGGTAGATGGATAGCTGGAGAGTTGCTATGCTTGCTGCAACAGCTTCTGCTCTGCTCTATAAAATAGAAGGCATGTCTCGAGTTGCTGTGGCTGCTGGCTCTACTTCTGCTTGCCTGATTGAATGATTTTTCTTTTTGGGCACAGCATTAGCGATGCTATAATCGCAATCAAGAAGTGCAAAAGCATAAACTTTTGCCCGTCTATCGGATAGGAATTAAGACTAGTTTGAATATAATTTTATAAGGGTTGCAGTGTTGACCACACATGCTAAGGTATCATGACAGATATCAGTCAGTTGGTTCAATTTTGTAGCATGAGTGCAGATATATGATCAATACATGATAATAAGTTATTATTGGCCTATTGACCAGTTGCCTGTGCATGCTGTCATTTTCTGACCATCATAACAGGCTCCAAACTATTATGTGAGACCAAGCGGAACATTGATCATTTTACTGGATACTGCTGCCTATTGGTCAGATTGGTACTTAAAACTAAACTATTTAATAATGAATCAAAGATATAAAGAAAGTCTAATGTTCTTGGCAAATGCTGTTTTTATTTTTTTACATGCATCAGTTCTTATTCATGTCTCTTGGCTGCTGCATTTGGCAATATTTTGACTGAAGGTTATCGTTATTTACAAAACAATGGTTTATAAAATTGACCAAAAGGTTAGTGAAAACAAGGAAATATCTATTTTAAAAACACCTAAACCAATTTGCTAGTAATTTTCCAGTTCTCCAAAAACAAACCATCAAATGCCTAAACAAGTGTGATTAGATTTCTGTGTTTATAGAGTGTACAAACAGCTCAAATTTATTACCAACGTCAAAATATGCACAAAAATATAGAGGTTTGGTCCCACACTCGGTTCTTCTACCTAGGGTACCACCTATTTTAACATTTACTACAATTAAAAGTTAAGTTTTAAATAGTTAGGTTTTAAATATACCACTGACCAGTTACCCCTAACAAAGAGCCTTATTTTCGTATTGCTCTGTTTCCTATTGCTCTGTCTAACCTGTCAAGGTATAAGATGATTATGTCATGTCATAGAAACAGGGGTGGGTTTGCTGCATTGCCCTTGGTGGCCATTCTTGGTCAGCCGGATTGCTGCTCATCTTGAATGTCTGTCCTGCCATTTTCAAAGGCAGTACACCCAACCGATACCTGTTTTTATTCTGAAAAATACACCTCAATACGTTGGCATTACTGATGTGCCATTTAGGTGCAAAAATCTGATCACACTACACATCTCAATGTTCGCCATGTTTCTGCCATCCCCGCCATCTAATGCTGGCCACACATCAGACCAACTTTCCTCCAACCATCCAACTAGTAGGTTGGATGGAATAAAAACCTGGTACTGGATGGGAGCAAATGTAATTTGTAATTAAGTCATTTGTTTCCCAAGTCTGAAAATGGACAACTGTCACTCAGACAATGTACTGTAGTTGGACCGGTACTTATGTAATATCTGGGCTCCCCTTTTTCTTATGAGACCGCGTCCCCTCGCGGGGCTCGCCGCGCTTCGGGCACGGTGGCTCGCTGCGCTCGCCACACTATATAAAATCAACTCCATGCGTAGTTGGATAGTAGGGGTATGAAAAAATGGGGTGCATTTAACATGGGAGCCCAGATAATACATAAGTACCGTTGGACCTATTTGATTTAAACAAATTCACAGATTGTTCTTGTCCATTCTTCTGAGTTTGTGAGCAAATTGCTTATTGGCATTTGTCCCCATACAGTACCAGATTTTCAGTCCAACCATCTAGTTGAATGGTTGGAGGAAAGTTGGTCTGATGTGTGGCCAGCATTAAAACTAATGTTGGAACAGTACGACTGATATGAGGTAATAGTTGTGAGGGAAAGCAGTGAGCTGATGGAAAAATAGAATGAAATAAAGAATATTACACACATGAAAAGCACAGCGTACAGTATACCAACCTTGTTAACTAGCACATGCCATCTTGCATTACTGCTTTCTCCATACTAAAAGTCTCTTGCAGTACCTCTTTTTCTTATCATGCTCTGCACTGTCTGAACTGGGATTCATCTCAGCTAACAATCACAATTGACTTCTTAACCAATTAGTAGACAGTGTTACAAAAGCAAAGGGTTTTGTTTGGATTCCGCACAAAGTCACCCCCACTCGGGATGGGGGGGATCAAGTGAGATCCCGACCCACCGTGTGGGGTTCGGCTTAGGTTGCCTGTAACCAACTATTAGACGTGTGTCTGGGTACCTGATTGGGCGGACACTAATCAGTTGGTGGTGCTCCCGTGAGTCCAAAATAAACAATTAGACAAAACTGGAGAGAGAAAGAAGACTCTGTTTTTGGGGCACTCTTAAGAGTGCCCCAAAAACAGAGTCTTCTTTCTCTCTCCAGTTTTGTCTAAGTGTTACAAAAGCCAAACATTGCTGTTAAGAGAAGCTGGCGATCAAATAAATTGTCTAAAATCAATTGAGACACCTAATTCCATTCAGCCTATATAAAAAATATTTGATTCAGTTGCATTTGTGAGCTGTGGGGGTGATAGCTATCATTAACTTCAAATGGAAGTGTCAGTGTCCGATCACAATCTTCTGGCACTGGATAGAAAGGAAAAGGTTTGTGGCAACTTTTTTTTCATACGTTCATATTCAGTATTGCCTTTTTCTAGGTTACAATTGTGATAGAGCAGGGGTGGCCAACCGGTCAGAGGTAAAGAGCCGAAAAATATCTGTAGTCAAGCTTAAGAGCCAACAACATGCGTGCTCCTTCGACACGCGTGCCAAAAAAGGGGCATGGTCTATTTGGACCCCTTGGGTGGGTGTGATACACATATGCCTCCAATAGTGCAGTGCCATATATACATATGCCCCCAATAGTGCAAGATACACATATGCTCCCACGGTGCTGGGTATGCCCCACGGTGCCACAAACTGCTATGCCCCCACAGTGACAAAAAGCTGCTATGCCCCCACAGTGCCACAAACTGCTATGCCCCCACAGTACCACAAACTGCTATGCCCCCACATCGCCACAAACTGCTATGCCCCCACAGTGCCACAACTGCTATGCCCCCACAGTGCTACAATCTGCTATGCCCCCACCGTGCTAATTTCCCAGCAGCAGCACTCACCGTTGTTGCTGCTGCTGCCGGGCGTGGAGAGGACAGTCTGGTGTCCCCCTGCAGTCCTGTCATGTCACCAAGGGGAGGAAAGCACAGCACACTGAGGGTCTCCCCCCCCCCCTTACTTCCCTGTGACTGGGCCGTCCACCAATCAAAGCTCGCGGGCCGGCTCCTGATTGGCTGCCTGCCCGCGAGCTCTGATATGCGGATGACCCAGTCACAAGGGTGCACAGTGAGGGGTAGGAGAGATAAGCGATGCGCGCTCTCCTCCCCTCAGAAGGAGAAGGGATTAGAGGAACCGGCAGTGGGTGATGGGGACAGACGGTGGGCGGCGGGCAGCAGTGGGAGCAGGAGCTGCACTTTAACAGGGGGAGAGCCGCATGAGGCTCTAGAGCCACAGGTTGGCCACCCCTGTGATAGAGTAAAAGCAATACATTAACATAAACTTCTCCTTTCTTCCAACTATCAAGAATTATGTGGACAAGGTCTAGCCCAGTTTTGGTTGGATAGTTTGGTGTTACTATAGTACCTTCTTAAGCAATGAATATGTTGAGCAGTTATGGTCTTTTGTGATTCGATCAGTCTGAATATCAGTATCAGTCAGATAAGAACCCCATTCTCCATTTAGGAGTGTGTTTAAGTGGCCATTGTCCAGTCAAAGAAATGTCTAGTGTGCAAACAATTATACTGCATATTGATTGCATAGAATAATTTCTAGTTGATAACCATTGTGATTTGGCTCTCCTGTCCAAAGCTTTTTTGTTTTTTATGGTCATAGAACAGTTTAAACCAGGGCTGGGCAACACCGGCCCTCCAGATGTTGATGAACTACACATCCCAGCACGCCTTGCATCAGTTTTAGCATGGCCACATAGCAAAACTAATGCAAAGCATCCTGGGATGTGTAGTTCAATAACATCTGGAGGGCCGTTGTTGCCCAGCCCTGGTTTAAACTGTACATTCAGTTATCATACATCTGGTGAGGAACTAGTCCACCACAGCAATGTAACCTTCATTGTTCAGAGACATATTTCTGTTCTTTCCTTTTGATGAGTGTGGGCAGGTGTAACATTTCTATACTAGATACTACTAAGATATATCAGTTCACCTCATGGCTCCAATTCCCTGGGCTGTGTTTCAGATAGTGGAACACCTTGCAAGGCTGAAAGTTATGTTGTTGATTTATTGCAGTCATACTGTATTTAAGGTAATGTTGAAAATACCAGTGAAGGAGTCTGACTGGTATATCTGACGAAACATTATGTTGTCCAAAGATGGAGACTATCTTTAAGAATTATCTGCACAAAAAAAGCCATTATGGAGTATATGAATAGTTTGCTTAAAATGACTTACATATTTCTCTTCTTATAGACAGCATCATCAGCGATTAAAGGCACCATTCAACTGGGAATAGGATACACAGTTGGTAATCTTACATCCAAGCCTGATAGAGATGTGCTCATGCAAGACTTCTATGTAGTCGAGAGCGTCTTTTTACCAAGGTAAGGACATACTGGTTGCTATATATCCATACTCCATATGTATGTATGTATTTAAAAATGTAAATGATAAAGTATACAACTTTCAATAAAAACAATACTCAATCAGAATGGAATCCTATTGAGATGTTGACAGTAATCATCAAGTGAATGAAGAAAGCCTTGGGCTTTCTTCATTCACTTGATGATTACTGTCAACATGATTACTGTCAACATCTCAAAAGGATTCCATTCTGATTGTTTATTGTTTTTATTGAAAGTTTTGACATTTTTGGTCTCGGTCGCCCCGTCCTCAGGATACAATGCACTGTATCCTAAGGATGGGGCCACCGATCCCTGAAACGTCGATAAAGCACATGGATTAAAAGTAGTCCACTTTTCTTCAATTGTATACAGTCTCTGACTGCCGCATTATTTATTCGCCTATACCAAGGAGCATTCATCCCCTCTCCGTGAAAATTCGCTCCATAGAGTATGAATTCATAAGTAAATTTTATTTATTACAACAGCATAAACATGAATACAGGTTTAAAAATACCATCCAATCTTGTACCATAAAATATGATAAACCATATGTGATTGGAAACACAGCTGATTAATTAACAGCATGAACAGAATATCTTCACATGAAGACAGAACTGTAATACCATGATTTTACAACATATAAAAACATATACAATATATATAATTGTATATGTTTTTATATGTTGTCAGTACTGTGCAACTGTTTTAGGCAGGTGTTGATCAAGCTGCCAAATAAGAATGTTTTTAAAAATAGAAGTGACACTAGTTTATTTTTATCAATTAACAACATTCAAAGTGAAGGAACAGAAGAAAAATCTAAATCAAATCAATATTTTATGTGACCACACTTTGCACACATTTTTTGAAGGAACTTGACAGAGCGGTTATTCCAAATATATTGGAGATCTTCTGTGGATGTTGGCTTAACCAAATTAATCTGTATATTCATGTTATCAGAACAGTCTCTGTGATGTTGAGATCTGGGCTCAGTGGGGGCCATCTCATTACTTCCAGGACTCCATGTTCTTCTTTACACTGAAGATAAATGACATTAACTGTATATTTTGGTTTATTATCCTGCTGTAGAATTAATTTGGAGCCAATCAAACGGCCTCCCTGATGGAATTGCATTAAGGATAAGTACCTGCCTGTATTTCTCAACATTGAGGACACCAATAATCCTGACCAAATTCTAAACTCAATTTACTGAAATGCCATCCCAAACTTGCAAGGAACCTCCACAGTGCTTCACTGTTGCCTGCAGATATTAATTATTGCTCTCCAACCCATCCAGCGAAAAAACTGTTTTCTGTTACACATTTTGGCTCATTGGTCTGGAGGACCTCCTGCCATTATTTGCACCCTAGTTCCTATTTGCATGCATAGTTTAGTTGCTTGGCATTGTTTCTATGTTGAATGTATGGCTTTTTGGCTGCAATTCTTCCTTAAAGACCACTTCTGGACTGACTTCTTCAAACAGTAGATGGGTCTCATTGGGTCCCGCTGGTTCCCTAGGCTGACCACTGCGTCTACGGTCCTTAATGTTGCCCATTTATTTTTGCTTCTTCAAAAGAGCTTGAACATCACATCTTGAAATGTTAGTGTTCTTTGAAATCTTTGCCTGGGAGAGAACTTGCTGATGCACTATAACTACCTTGCGTATTGTTGCTTTTACTTGCTCAGAAAACTATCGTCCACCCTCCTCACCTTTGTAGCAGATTTGGCTGTTCCTCCAGTTTTAAGACTCCTGCGCGGCTGTTTCTGGTTCAGTTAATGACTCAGTTGCAACCTTAGGAGAAGTGATGCTATTTTTAAGCCAAAGGTTGGTCACACAAAATATTGATTTGTTTTATATGTCTCTTCTGTTCATTCATTTTTCATTTTGTTAATTGATAAAAAAACTATTAACACTTCTGTTTTCAAAAGCGTTCTTATTTTGCAGAATTTTTTCCGCATCTGCATAAAACTTTTGCACATGATTGAGTACAGATGATTCAATTAGTACCCCAGTCAATTTGATTTTACCATCTGGACTCAAGAATGGATATCCTTAAAACCTGGATTGTAATGGCAGAGTTTGGAAAACTCAGCCTTATTACATATAGATGTCAGTCTGGGTTGGTCTGAAATTGTGGTACTTTTTTTATAATTCGCAACCCTCATAAATTTGTGATTAGTTTGCTGCTGTCATCAAATGTAATGGAGGAAAAGAGATAATCCTGTGAAAGGAAATATGTAAAATGAAAGCCAATTACTCTGAACTGCTATACAGTATAACAATGACAAGAGATCTATATATAAACACACTTTCTCACTATACACATACTTCTGCATCATGGCACATAATGGAAGACTAAATACTCACAACTATAGACTTAATATTAATAAAAATACAATTATCCTTTTTTAAACATGGTAAGATTTAGATATGGTATGTCACTAACCACTATGTTGTACCATGACGCAGACTTAAATAAACTGCACTGTGGAAGGTGGAAAGAAGCTTAATTTGGCAGCATATCTTATTGCACTAGCATAAGCTTGCGTGTTCTCTCTTATATAACGGCAGGAGGGAAAATAGATTCATGCTGTCTTGTGATCTACATAAATGAATTAATAACCAAGAGAAAAAAACAAGTTCTTAACTGTGAAATTATGTCAATGTGCCTGATTCACTACCATATGGAACAGGGCGAATTCGGCCCCGTTCCCATGGTGGGGGAGTCTGTGCATGCGCAAGCGCATAATTGCGCATGTGCAGAAACCAGCAATGAATGGCTTCGGCAAGTTACACACTCGCCAGGCCGTTCATTGCGTGGAGGGAGGGCCAAGTGAATGGGGGAGGAAATGGGGCAAGCCCATAGGAACGCCCAGCATTTTATGGGCATCCCCATAAAAATGCTGGGCAATCACATGGAAGCGCAGGTGGGACGATGCCTGCTGACATCACAGGCCATCACTGCCCACCCCCTCTTCGGCGACCATGGAATGATTTCTCCTGCCAGCGGACGCATGCGAGGTGTTAGCGAACATGGTACAGAGCGATTCAGTGGTGGTGGGGGAAGGTGTTCCGTGGGGTGCTGTTTCAGCATTGGGTAAGCAGCTAACTTTGCTGCTTACTGAGCAAACAAGAATCAGGACCTATATATGTGTCTGTGTGTGTTTGAATATATTTATAGTTAAATCAGAATGTTGTGATTGTTAATTGTCCCGTTCTTTGGTTGACAGTTACTATCATTAAAATCTTATTAGGAGGATGACCATACATGTTCAAACAAATAGCCGGAGCATTCTCCAAGTTAGCAGAAATATTATTTGGCAAAGACTACAATGTCAAAACAAGTAGTAAGTACAACTGAGGCTTTGGCAGGATAAAAGCCATTCATTTTTGGAAGATATCAAAAAGAGAGGCAAGGTTTGTGTATATATAAAAACATGTTTAAAGCCTGCCCAGTGTTATTGTTATTATCCTTATTTATATAGTGCCTCCAATTATTCAGCGTTACACATGCACAAACACACATCAGCTGAATAACCTAGCACTAGGTGCTTGTTTGAGCCTGTGATGATATCTTTGAAACTAATGACTATGTAAAATCCTTATGCTGTGCATGGAGAAAAAGACACTAGTAAAATATTGATTAGGGGTTGTTTTAAGCCGCTTATCTTACATGTTCTGAAATTCAATTATTATCACAGATTGAAAGGTTAAAGAAGAAGAATTCGATCCTACTTATACGTAGTGGTTTTGGCAATGAAGCTGCTTTCGACCTATTTTAATAACCAACTAGAGGGGTACCGCAGCTGAGCTTGGTACTGGTCTCGGTGCTATCATATACAACAGATATAGGCCTGATGCAGTGATGGAACCCCTTTTTTTTTAATAACCAACAATGCAGGACAGGGAAAGGAAGAGTTGGGCAAGCTTTGGCCAAGCCCAGTAGGAGGGCAAGGTGTTTTATGCTTCACATTTTGATTGAGATACAATGCCAAATACTGTTTAATATCACCATATGCATGTCGATTATAAAATATGAATGTGTGGAATATGATGCCTTCTGGGTTTATAACCCTGGAGTCCTGCGCATACTCGAGCTGGGATTATGTCCTTATGTTTATTTAGGTAATGCCATCTATAAATGGTATTACACAATATACACAAGCTCATGAAAGTTTTGTTTTTGTTGCTTGATACATATGGAAAATGTGGTCAGACCTCCAAAAACAGCACATAAATGCGGGCTTTTGAATTGAGGACATGGGCATAACTTTGAGCCAAGATCAGAGATGGACGCAATGATATCCTAATGCAGCAGGAGGCACCTGAGGACTACGACAGAAGGCACCTCCTACATACATGGCATATCCAGGTGCAGATATCAGCCATCTGAGAAAGCCTCAGCTCTAAGATGGCCCCCAGACGCAGTAACAAGATGAAACTCAACCCCGAAATAAACAGAAAGATGGGGAGAAGGGTAGAAAAAGAGCCAAGTAAATATACAGAACAACATACCTACTGCAAAAAAACATGGAGGAGCTTGGTAATGTGTTGGGTCTACTTTGGTATGCCTGGTAATGGGTGCAAAGAATCTGTGCAGAGAACAATGAAATATCAAGACTATGAAGGTATTTTGGAATGAATCTTACTGCCCAGTGTCAGAATACTCTGTCACAGGCCATGGGTCCTTCAACAGGATAATGCCACAAAACCCACAGCTAAAAGCACTCAACAACTTAGAAGAATGAAACACTGGACTCTTCTGTAGTGGAATTATATGAGCCCTGATCTGAATCCTATTGAATATCTATGGAAAGAGTTGAAACATGCAGACCAGAGAAGGCAGCCATCAAGTCCGAGACAACTGGAGCAGTTTGCTCAGGAAGATTGGGACAAGCTACATGTTGCCAGGTGCAGATGTCTCATTAAACGCTACAGGATTGCAGTGCAGTGATTGCCTCTATTTAGTGAAGGGTGCTATCATTTTGTCCATGCCTTTTCATTTCTTTTATTATTTAATATTTTCAAAAATCAAAAACGAAAGCAAAGTCTGATTTATATTAAATGTGGAATAAACAATACTGGATGTCAATTACTGTTAGTTTTAAGTTATTTTAGTAAAAAACATGGGTTCTTTTTCCATGAAAGGGTACCATCAAATGTGTCCACGTCTGTATGTATAGTCTCTGCAAGATTTGTTTCTCGCAGACAGAAAGTCACAAGAAGCTGTTACAGAAAGTTGCCAGATGGAAAATAGTTATTAGGCATGCCAAGAGCAAGGTGACTCACATTATAAAAATAAATATTAGGTAAGGATTGGCATTCACTTTCCCTGCTTTATTATACATCAAAACATAAGCACTAACAATCAGTCTGGTTCCGAAGCTTTCACGTGTTATATAGTCTTTTCATGTGAAAACTAAAACACAGTTAAAACCCAAGATGTGCAGTTGTTTTCTTGAGTGAATACTCAAAGTGGGAAATAGTGGTTTTAAGTCGAAAATAACAAAGAAAATGACTGATTTCTTCCATCAAAGAAGTGGATATGAATCATTGGGTCAACCAGATCTATGTCGTTAGTCAATAGTTCGACCCTACAAGGGCTACAATGCAACAGGTTGACTAGGTCAACAGGTTTAAATGTAAAAGGTAGACACTTGAAAAGATATAGAGGTACAACAGGTCAATAAAACAATAAAAAGGTTGACATGCAAATACTAGACACAGTGCAGTGTATATAATCTTTGCTGTTGTGTAGGGTAAATTGTACAGTCATTTGTATATTTGTCATGTTTTTACTTTAAATTCTTGTTTTATAACTAACTTTATATGTGCCAGCTTTGTTTTTATTTGACACACATTTTCTTCTCCTACCTTTTAGTGAAGGGAGTAATTTGACGCCAGCACATCATTACCCAGACTTCAGATTTAAGACCTATGCTCCGCTGGCATTCCGTTACTTCAGAGAACTTTTCGGTATCAAACCTGATGATTACCTGGTAAGGACATTATACCCTTCACTGTTCTCCTACTAGGGTCTGCAATGCTGGATACTTCCATACAGTGACTTTAGGACTTTTGTCATGTTATTAAATGTATGCTCACCTTGAACAGTATAATACAAAATGTAACTAAAATAGTAGTCTAGGCTACTTGTGGCAGTCATGATACGTGACAACATGTGTGGATCACAAATGATCTCAATTTAATAAATCTGGATAACCATGGGAAATGAGCATATTTATGTTTACGGTGGTGGCATTTGGGGTTATCTGATCACTTAACACAGCTTTTTTCAACCACTGTGCCATGGCACATTAATGTGCCTTGAGCTTTTCTCAAGTGTGCCCCCAGAGCTAGAGCTGACCACACCAGTTTACAGTCACCACCACCAGTTCAACTGGTATTAGCTTCAATACTGTTTCTGTATCCTGGGCATATGGGACCACCCCTTTCTGGTGCCAGTGGGTCCAGATCTGGCTGCTGGCCCTTGCACCTATTTTTCATCTGCTAATCATCATTTATTGATTGTTTTTGTTACCTGTGGGGACCGGTGTGATTGTTTTTTCATATTGGGCCAATGGGTTTGTTTTGTTCCTCTGAAGGCCAATATGTTTTCCCTGTGGGAGTTTGTGTGCCTTTACAATTTTGAAATCATATTTAGTGTGCCGCAAGTTGAAAAAGTTAGAAAATCACTGGCTTAGCACAATGATGGGCAACTTGATACACGTCAGGAGGGCACAGTAATATGTTAAAATATATACAGAATATATGTGGTCAAAGAAAGCAACACCTCAAAATAGATTCTCTATGTACTCCAGTTTACCCTTATATGTAATAATTGAGAGCTGGGGCACAAATCTTGGTATGGCATAAAGCAGAGGTTAAGATATGGGGCCAATGAGACATAAAGCAGAGAAAGGGGGCCTTGACCTGCTGATATACAGTAGTATTGCGAGCCACCTGTTGACCATATCTGGATTATAAAGAAGTGATTGCCCATAAATAATCATATGTGCTCAACTTAAAATGGACCTGGCATCAATATACATAGACACTAGTAAGTCCGCTTGAAGCAAAAGCTTTGAAAGCTAGTCTGCTGCCTTCTGTGTTAGTACATGTGTGAGTAAGAGATGTAGTTTCACTCTCTGCCAGGAGATGGCAGTGTTTCAGAGACTCACGGACACTAGACATATATATGATCCGGCGAGATAATAGTTAAATTTAGCACTTATTTTGTTTCAGAAATATTGTTTCTTTAAAATCCATCTCTGTTGCATGTTTTCTAAATATTATCCATCCTATGGACAGGAATGAAAGCTTGTGGAGTATTAACCCCTTCACTGGTAATCCCAAGAATTTTCCGGGCTATGCCTTAATGCCCAGGCTGGCAAGCCCGGGCATTAAGTGGGGTGCGCTCCCAAAAAAAGCGGGAGTGGGCAGCGCTCCCAAATAAAAAAACACCACTGAAGGGGTTAATACCAAAGTGACTATGTGGAGCATGCTTTCTGTAGCTGTAAAGGCCAGAATTACTTTGTATGATCTTGTGATAAGACAGAAAGGAGAGTGGGAGGATGTATAGTTTTCAAAACGACTTGACACCTACACTTTAAGAATGTTTCACTATGACATGATGTAACCATAAACCCCAGTGCTCTGTTGCGTGATGATACTAATGGGTGAAACTGGGTGCAAGCAGTGAACATATTATTCTACTCACTGCTTGCTATTGCAGTCTCACTTCTCCATGCCCATCATTATTTCTATATGACAACATTTGGGTGTATTTCTCACAATTAGTAGTACAATTTCTGAAATATTTTCTTAAAGGTTTCAACAACAAGTGTTTCTGATCCTCATAAATGTTGGAAAATATCATCTTTATAAAATTAATGGTTGTTGGCAAGTGATAATCTGTACGTATTAGTATATGACTGAGGAATGCGGTAATAGAAAAATCATGTTAAGGCATTGATAGAGATCTATCGTTGCTGTACAGTCCATGGTCTGCTATTTCAGTAAAGTGGGTTTACAGTTAACCTGTGGCCTTAATATAAAATATATTTTTGTAACCATTAACTATAGTAATTATTTCACAGAATGATATCATTAGTTTTAAATACCCCCCTGAGAATATTGCTGATTATATTCTAAATTAAAGTGCTTATGAGTTAATTGCTGTGTTTATACAGTTCATTAATAGGAATGTTTTGTGTGCGCCTCTTCTAACCTTGACCTGGAAACATTTCCCATAGATAAAGCCTAAACTAAATCATACGTACTGTTTATCCTCCTCCACAGGTAACAATACAGTTTCCAGCTAAGCGTCAAGCAATCTAAACAAAGTGTGTCCTTTAGATAAATTGTTCTAACAATAGCAACAGTTCTCTTTGGTTTATCTCATCGGCTCATAAAATCACCCTGCTCTACTGCAGTTATGTTTCTTTAGATTTGTAAACATATTTGAATAAGTTATATGTAATCACCAAATCCTGAGTACCCATCTGGGATGGGGAACCTTTGTCCCTCAAGATGTTGTCGAACTACTCATACCAGCATGCCCTGCAACAGTTTTAGCATGACCAAATAGCAAAACTGTAGAATGGCATGCTGGAATGTGTAGTTCAACAACAGCTGGAGAGCTGAAGGTTCCCCATCCCTGATCTAAAACATCACGTCATCAAAGAAATGCCAACATTGAAGATGGGAAAACGAATAGAAAAGGCCAGCAGGACATGCCACTCTAATTAGTTGTAATTTGCAGTGTGGATTATGCCAATATTTATTTTATTTCCCTCTGTTTCAGTATTCACTCTGCAGCGAACCCTTGATTGAATTATCAAACCCCGGTGCAAGTGGTTCCATTTTCTTTGTAACTAGTGATGATGAATTTATCATCAAAACCGTTCAGCACAAAGAGGCGGAGTTTCTGCAGAAGCTGCTTCCTGGCTATTATATGGTGAGAATACTGTTTCCAATGACATGCAACAGGGTCTAAATACTGTATAGTACAGAGGAAATATGGTTAATCTAGTATGTATACAGTCATGTTTCCACTTACAAGTGCACAGTCATCTGTCTAACCTTCAGCTGGTCCCATTCGGGGAGTTATCCAGTGGTGATCTGCAGCCACATTTCCTACACAAGGACTGATGCAGAGTTGAATGCACGTCAGGTTTTCCTAAGTAACTAGTGTGTTTTCACTCTGCTTGTTTCCCAGAGTTCAGTGTACGCAGCTACAGACCAAGCTGAGTCATACACAACTCAGTCAAATCTTCACTTGCAGCTAAAGGGGTGAGCCTGGGTGGTAATTAAGCAGTCACATGTAGACTATTTAAGTTTTTGTACCAAAGTGCAAGTGTACACTGAGAATGATGAGGGCTATGAAAGCACGAAACTTGTACAGTATGTGATTCATTTCTCATTGTATACTAAATGAAACACCTGTAGCAACATAAGGTGTAACAAAACCCAATCACTGACATGTTCAGTGTCATACTAGCATTCCACTGCAGCTGTAAACAGTATATGTTCCATACTCTTCCATACACAGGAGAGTGTCTTGATGGGATCTGAGACTAGTTGCTGTGACAGTCCTGGCTCTGTCCGTGATATTCAATCAAGCAGCACTGTGCATTTCTATACGGCAAGTCTGATTGGCAGTCGGTCAGTCACTGACAATCCTAACATGGCACCTGCTACAGAGTGAGGTGACAGCATGATAGGCATATTTACTTATGTGTACACACTCCAGCTATGCCGCATGTACAGTTCAGCTCAGTAACTGCTGCTTTCCAGACCTCATTTATTAATATTAAACAGTGGCTCGACTGGCACTTGTCTGAATGTCACATGAAGTAATAGGAACTTTCCTGCATAATGAGGCAGTGATTGATAGATGCAGTGGTGGGCACCACATTACATCTGGTTGGCATGCATCGGAAGAAAATAAATGCTTAGGCTGAAAGTGGGTGCATCATTCAGAAATGATAACACTGCTCAAATACAGTCCCAGTATATATATATTTCCATGAAACCTATTACGCTTTTGGACAATGTGTTAATTGTTTTAATATGTTTCTTAATTTATTAATGTAAATAACCTAGGCATGAACATTTATGATACCATATTTATGGGATTGTTCAGCCTCCAGGGCAAAGAGCACAAATTGTAAATTTGGCCTTTATTCAAATATATTATTATTAATAGAATAGCACCAAAACATCTCACAGTGTCGTGCAGCCAGGGAATGTTTCATTATTCACATCAGTCCCTGTTCCTTGGAGCTTACAGTATTGTATCATTGCCACATGAGAGCAAGGGCCAAACAACTGTGGTCTGGCCAGGGAAGGAAATAGGAATTACTCTCAGAAGATAGTCACCATACGTCTGGCATGCTTTTGACATTTTGAGCTCTAGTCAATTAATAAAATTCTGTTAAATGCACATCTAAAAAAAATACAAATGCACATTATCTGCAGCCATGAACAGCAGTAATGGTACATTATTTACAGCCATAACTGACAGTGGTGACAGGTTAGTCATGCCAGATGGCACATTATTTACAGTCAGGAAGTTCAGTGACAGAATGTTACGTACAGATACGAATATTTTACCGCTCTTTGGACAGCAGCATTTGCCCAGAGATACAGCTATCCTATGCTACCTCATAAGAGGTCATGTTTTGTGCCGGGCATCTCAGCTTCCAGTCTGTAATCATTCAAATGTAAGAGTATTTAGGAGGTTTTAGATTAGTATCCTTGAATTAATATGGATACGTCTAATAATTGTATTTGTTTTATGTTATTAAAACCTGTGTCTTTGTTTTGTTTGTATTTAGAACTTAAATCAGAATCCCAGGACACTACTGCCCAAATTTTATGGACTATACTGTCTTCAATCTGGTGGTATAAACATTCGACTTGTGGTAATGAACAATGTTTTGCCGCGTTCAATGAAGATGCATTTCAAATATGACCTAAAAGGATCAACGTATAAACGGAGAGCATCTCGGAAAGAACGGGAGAAAACCTGTCCCACATACAAAGACCTGGATTTTCTGCAGGACATGCATGAAGGATTGTATTTTGATCCCGAGACCTACAGTGCATTGATGAAAACACTACAGAGAGATTGTCGGGTAAGTACTTTATTTATAGCGGTGTCTGTAGCCTATCCTAGTACATCTGTTACTGTTTTGAAGAAATAATTTACAGTTGTATTTCGGCAATTCATAAACTTGTGACAACATCCAGTTCCTAGTTAAGAAATGCAACAAATCATCATACATAGGGGGAAATATGTGTATTTTACTTCACATGTGATGTTGCTATGGGCAACCAATCAGAAGCTACTTCTTATTTATTTAGCATCCTCTAGAACAGGGGTGTCCAAACTTTTTACGACGAGGGCCAGATTTGGTGAAGTGTAAATATGTGGGGGCCGACCATTCAGCCTGACATTCTTTGAATCATTAATCACACCAGAATGGTCCCCCACTCTGCCCCATTCACTCTATGTCCTCCAGCCTGCCCCTTCACTGTATTTCCCCCAGCCTGCCCCCATTCACTGTATGACCCCCAGCCTGCCCCTTCTTCACTGTATGTCCCCCATTCACTGTATGTTCCCCACTCTGCACCCATTCACTCTGTCCCCCAGCCGGCCCCCCTTCTCTTAATGTCCATCAGTGCCCCCATTCATTGTATGTCCCCAAGCCTGACCCTCCTTCACTGTATGACCCCCATTCACTATGTACCCCACTCTGCCTCCTTCACTGTATGTCCCCCACTCTGCCCCCATTGACTGTATGTCCCCCTGCCTGCCCCCTCCCTTCTCTGTATGTTACCCAGCCCCTTGTGTGAGCCAGAGGATGGAGAGGCAAAGCAGGAACTACAAGGACAGGAGATGCTTGGGCTCCCACTGCTGCCCTCCTCCACTCTGCATGTTACGGGAGCAAGCTTCCCCCTTGCAGCCCCCCCCCCCCCCCCCCCCCCCCCCCGAAACACTGCTGTCTCTGTGATTGTGGAGTAGGGTGATATACGATTGCAGCAGCAGGGGTAGGACGCCAAACCCATCTGGCTCTGCAGGCCGGCACCTCCTCACTGCAGCAGACAGCAAGGTAAAGGCACGCTCACCGGGGCCCCACCTTCAGTGTCCTGTGCTGTGCTTCCCACATCTGATGCTCTTCCAGCTGGAGGCTGCGGGCCACTTGAAATGACAGCACGGGCCGCATTTGGCCCCCGGGCCTGACTTTAGACATGCCTGCTCTAGAAGATAGAATAAAGGATCTGATTGGTTGCCCATAGCAACATCACATGTGAAGTAGAATACATATCTTTGTAAATTTCCCTCGTATAGTCTTGTGAATGAGTTGTAACCTCCCCTGCAGTTAGTAGACCTAGAAATAGACATTCATGTTCATGGAAACAATAAATTTGTGGTGATACAGGTATTGATGTTAATGTAACATACTCTGGATGGAATGTATCACACATGAGCTATAAAGAGACATCTGGGTTTATAACGTCTTTGCATGTGTGGTCATCTTCAAGTGCGAGTCTATAAGGTTACTGGAAGGAATCTATTGGATCCCTCTTAGGAAATAAAGCAGAAAGAAGGCTATAGCCTTCTGTTAGGCAACTCCATATCTATATGGTGTTACTTATTGGGTACTAGCTTCAGAAAGCTTTGTTTCCAGAGCTCGGTATATCTGGGTAATGCATGCAAACATCCAAAAAGTTAATTTTTAGGAAGATTGACCACATTTTACTAATGGTATAAAATTCTTTAAATTACTATAAATGTGGATGGCTGTGTAATGTGGAATTTTTTAAAAAATTTTTGGGAAAGTATAATCTGAAACAGTGTTACTCAATAATAATTTCCAAGAGCCAGTAATAAGTACTAACAAGCCCAAGAATCGGCAGGGGTTTTTTAAAGAATGAAAGAAATCTCAAATTTAGCATAGATTAAACTAGAGTAGTTTTGTCCATTTGCTAAAAAATGTGCTTTGCAATCAGGTCTGAATAACCCCCTTTATCGTTAACGTCAGCATCCTCCTGGATGATATCATTTGTAAAACCTTTTAATATGTCTGCACTACATAATTTGTCAGGATGACAGCCAGTTCAAGGGAAATTGTTGAGGACATTGCATTGTTTGTGGTGTTGTCTTATGTTTACCCAGCTTTACACAAATACTGATCTCACCGTTATCTGAGTACAAATTGTAATTGCTAATGGCAACTTGTCTTAACACCTGCAGGAAAAGAAAAATTTATATTCATGTTATGTATTTAATATATTAGTTAAGGTGAGCCAATTATTCAAAGAAGATGAAATCCAGAAGAGAATGTGTAACATTAACAAAGTCACATGGCAGTACATTACTTGCTTATAGCTATGTAAATACTGAACGAAAAATCATAGCAACAGAAGTGAAATAGAAAAGTCTTGTTTAATCTATTGCTGCACTGCAGATTATAATACTGTAGTATTATTCACATATCACTCTTGTTTTATTTGGTATATGTGCTGTAATGAATTGTTGCGTGGCATACAGAGACCATGATAACTGTAATGGTGTGCACACACGGTAAGATTTGGCTTCCGATGTTCCCGATATAGGGAACATCGGAAGCCAAATCGCATGCACACCATCCAATCGATCTACATCCACACCTCTTCATGAGCTCTGGGTGACCCAGCCAGGCGAAGGCCATTGGAATGGAGAGCCGTAGCTGCTGGAAGAGCCAGAGGGGCTGAGGCAATTAATTCCTGATAAGCCGTGGCTAGTGCGGACTTATTGTGGTTAATTGAAAAACTCCCAGCCACAATTACCCATGTGCCTCCTTCCCATATAGTACAAAATGTTTTATGCAGAGTTTGTGTATACTCCCCATGCTTGCGTGGGTTTCCTCTGAGTTCTCCGGTTTCCACCTACACTCCAAAAATATACTGGTAGGTTTATTGGCTCCCAACAAATATTAACCCTAGAATGAATGTGTGTTCGAGTATACGTGATAGGGAATATAGATTGTAAGCTTCACTGGGGCAGGGTCAACTATTCTCTGTAAAGCGCTGCAGAATATGTTCACGCTATATAAATAACTGTTAATAAATAAATTCAGAATTTATTATCTGTAAAAAATAATTCCCACCGTTCATGTCCTTTAATTAGTTCAGCCTGGCTAGCCACAAACGTTAATGAAGTGGAAAGTGTGGAGTGAGCATTGTGTAGCAGGAAGAAGGGTCATGGAAGGTTTGGTTAAATATCAGATGAGAACTGTCAATAAATATATAACCCAGCATGATGAAGTAGTGAACAGATGCTGTGTATATAATGCAAAACCAAAAAACTAAGATGTCCGAATGGAAGAAAACAGAAATAACAACAGTAAGATAATAAAATTCCTGTTCTATTTACTATATAACCCATGGCAGACAAATGCCAGAAACAAATGTTATATTTGCATTTCAGTGTGGGTCAGACCAACAAATACATAAATTAAAATATAATAGACCATTGAGCAGTGGCTCATGTGTGCCCAGCTTTATTGAGCATAGTAAAAAATGCTTCCCTTTGTTGCTCTCAGCACAGACATAGTAACTGCTGCGGTCTCATGTGGACAGTCCCTAATGGTGATCTCATGTCCAGCTGCGTACACTGTGGAGATAACACCCAGTCTCACAGTCAGGCCCTTGTTGACATACAAATGTTGCCACGACTATTTTTGTGGCTTTTTTTCAAACTTGATATTCATACTTTGAAGGATTGTTTCAAAATATGAATATGGGCGCGGAATATAGAAAAGAGAAGCTAGCACTCCCCTGTAACTTGCGATAAATCCTGGTGAGTTTCCTCACTCGGCTTGTCTCGTGAGTGTATATGAAAAAACAAGAAGGGAGAAAGGGAGGGCCGTTTCCCTCGTGTAATCCTGTTTTTACACTTCAATGGCTATGTAAATCTAATGTACATGGTAATACTGAATTAGCAAATTATTTTCAGTCGGGGTACCTCCCCTTTCAGTGACACTCACAAAATGAGCAAATTAAAACCGCATATCATATATTCATTCAGAGATCAGGAGCTGTATTCTGCTGACAAATAGCGGGGTGATCCCCCTAATCAATATACTCACAAAATAGTGAATTTTTGATTGCATAGGAAAAGGTTATTTTCTCCTCATCTCCTCTCACTGGTGGATGAGGTGAAATAAGCTATGGATACTTTATTTATTTTTTTCAAACTCAAGCTATGGATACTTAATATTTATATTAAAAGCAAGTATCCTTTATTGTAAACATGACAATTAAAATGAACTGACCACAATGGAGCTACTTAGCTGTGTGGAGTGGAACCGGTCAGGGCTGGACAGAATGATGTTTAAGCTTTGTGGACCAAGGTGAATGGGGCCCCGTTCCTTGTTTACTTGTAGTCCAAGTCCTTTCCGCTCCACCAGCTGTTTGCCTCCACGGGTGTATGCAAAGGGAACTCCACCCTGTATGTATTACAGATAAATATCAGAACATTAAAATGTGTAAAACCCATAAGCGGTCCAGTATAACCTTTCATTGCATAATGTACAGTGTGCTAAGTTTCTCAACATGGATTAATGATAGAAAATATACAAATTGTCACGCTGTCTTAAAGAATATCTGTTGCCAAGTTAAGATACATTATCTAATCATGTACATACATTATCTAATTATGCATTGGCAACATAGACATGGAAGAGGGCTCATTTAAAAGGACAGAATGCGCCATTCATACAGCTAATACCCCTTTTCTACTAGAGACCCTGGTCGGACCCGGGGTGGACCCGGCTTGAGACGCATTTCCACTGAATATATTGATATATTCAATTTGAAACCTTTCAAAAGTGCATGTAATACTTTTTTGTGCACTGTTTGCCATATACCTGAGCCCTTGGTGTACCGAAACATGTAGAAAAGTGCGCATAAAAATGTAGAAAAATCAAATATCATGGGTTGGGAGCTTTCTATTGCCCATCGACCCGGGAGCATCCCAGGTCCAACACAGGTTAGAGTCCCGGGTCAGTCGACCGAGGATTTTTAGCAAGGACGCATTTCCACTAGTAAAAAAACCCGGATTGATACGCATCCCCACATAATATCCCGGTTTATTTTTGCTAGTGAAAAAGGGGTATACAGGTTGAGTATCCCGTATCCGAATATCCGTTATCCGAATTATTCCGAAAACCATACTTTCCAGAAAGTGGGGAAAAAAAATTGTTTAGCTAAAAACTCACTGGGGACATATGTAACAGCACTACTGAGGACATGATATGTAACTGGTACTATATATGTACAAGAAAATGATTGCTTTGCATTCAAATTCAATATCTGAGATAGTACACAAATTTTGTTTCATGTTTTGAAACCTTGTTTTTTGAACAAATAAAATATATTTGTGTGTATTTTATGTGGTAATAAAATATATTTGTGTTTATTTCATGTGTTTATACAGCATAAATGCAAGATACTTCAAAATACATCATTGAAATATTAAAATATTCCAAAATACGGAATAATCCGTTATCCAAAATTCTCCTGGTCCCGAGCATTTTGGATACGGGATACTCAACCTGTAATATGAGTATCCTACTGGGTAAATGCTGTTGGCTAAACTTGTAAACCATAATCCCACAATTCATACATTGGGCCTAATTCAGACCTGATAGCTCGGATGTGAATTTGCATGCATGCGGCCCATAGTACGCACATATATATAGTCTGCCGCTTAGTAAATTTAGCCCCATGTGTCTTTCCTGCTCCTGTCTTTTCTCTTGGTTAAATATCTCTCCTAATTGTCAGTGTACTCTTGCACCAGCCCTATCCTTATTGCAAGAGGTCAGCCCGAAAACAGAATGATCCCTACATCATTTATTTATTTATTTACACTTTCTTATATAGCGCAGCAGGTACCGTTGCACTTTAGAATAGTAGACAGTGATAAAACAAACTGGGTAACAACAGACAGACTTGGAGGTAGGAGGGCCCTGCTGCAAGCTTACCATTTATAGGGATATAGGAGGGAAACACAAGGACAGGCACCAGTAATAGCATAGCTTGTAGGTCCAGAAGGGAAGCTATATAATACATAAATGCCTCAGAGGTTTATGCGTATGGAACCTAAATATGATAGGCTACATACCCTACAATTCTGTTGTCATGCCCCTGGCACATCTGCACTATGTAACCTATATGCAAATGCGCTGTTACCACTGTTTTATGCCCAATTTTCAGATGCAAGATGATATGGGACTAAGTTGTGTGTGATTACAAATGATCCGTGAATGCTATAGGTAACAATGTTATTTACTGTACCCAAATGCCATGCTTTATGTTGTTTGGTTTTATTTATGCTTGAGGATATACTCAGTAAGCATCACAACATCACAGAGGTAATGAATTGTGCAATGACAGGTTCTTATGTTTAAGAGTATTGCACTAAACTGATTCATTTGTAAAACTTGATTTTTAATCTAAGGAAGCTGAGGGAACAGGTTTCCTGATCATAACCCAGGATGACCGTTATTGTGTAGTGCGCACACAACTGTATTATTAAACTGGACTTCCACCACAGTTTAGTTCTCCTTTTATCTTACTGTATATTTACCAACAACACCTTGTATGGGGTTAAATTATACACTACAATTCTTTCAAAATTAATTATCATTTTAACCGTTGATGGTGGAGTTTCCCCATTGCATTAATCCTGATTTGCATAAAATATTTACATTTCAAATGGCATTCAATAGGAATATATATACTTGCTCTCCTCCACGTTTATGCAGCAAGTCGCCAGTTTAGGTGGGAGGGGCTTTTTTTACTTTAGAAAAGTTTTAAGTCTAGTCAGTCACAGAAATCTTACCACTTGCTGCACGTTTCCCCTTGTGTTTTTATAAATATGTGGACTAGCAGTTGTACTGTTAGCTGCAAAATACCTTTTAGCTAAGTGCCTTTAAATCAGTCATTTGGAATCAGTGGATTTTCATTCCAACCAGTCATAGTGGGATGATAATCTTATAGTGTGTTAATATGTTTTTAGGGGTTATGGTATAGAGATGATAGACAATGTCTAGTTCAACCACTAATGGTCAATACCTAAAAATGGTCGCCATACTGTACCGTAGGTCGACATTGGCATAAGGTCGACACAAGCTTTAGGTCGACATTGAAATGGTCGACATGAATAAGTTCGAGTTTGCCCTTTTTTTACACAAAAAGATAGTGGTATTTTTGGTAAAAATCCTTATGTGATTTCCGTTTCACCAGTGCTGACCGCTTGTTCTCAAATTCTCATTGGGTACCACGTTCTATGTGGACATTTCATTATTTGAACAAGGATAAGATTTCGTCTATGAAGACAAAAGAAGTTTAATGTGTTGTTTCTGCGCAAGGCATCATTTCTGTACTATATATATTCTGTTTTAATAGCCATATCGACATAAAGCTTGTGTCGACCTGTCAATGCCGACCTAGGGTATGTCGTCCATTCTTAGGTGCCGACCTAGTCACTGTCAACCGTTAGTGGTCAACCTAGTGACTGTCGACCTAGACATTGTTGACCCAGGGACCGCATACCGTTTTTGGGGGGTATGATCATATGTTTAAGGGTACTGAGGTGTTGCCTTTATGTTTATGATGTAATCTTTCTTTTTATGTACTGTCCTTTACATTGAGGCAGGGGTTCCCAAAGTTTTTAAATCACAGCACCCCAAAGCATCAGAAATGTTTTTGCGGCGACCCTAGGCTAAAGGTTTCTCATTGAGAAAGTCAGAAACAAATATTAAGTTAAATAAATTGTGTTTATATCTCATCCTTAGGATCAGGTATGTGGTAATGGACAGGATTCCCTTCTGTTTGTCCACAAATTGGCCATTATAATGTACATAACTTTGATTGGTCCTGGACCACCAACACAGGGCACCCCTGCAAGTCCCCCAAGGTACCCCTGGATGACAGAGCACATAGTTCGGGAACCACTGCATTAAGGCATTAAGCAAAACAAAACAGATATGGGTTTTCCATTTCCAAGTTTATACCACATCAGTCCTGTACAGACTATGTATAAAGGCACCCCATGCCACATCTTATTTATTGGGTAATTTAGTAACAACAACTCTGTGTCAAATCATACATTATACATTCTGTATATCATAAAAAGCAGTGTTTATTTGAAAAGATAACAGATGTATACTTAGATGTAGCTTTATAATGTTTTATTGTATCAAAGCTTTTATAATGTGTAATCATTGGCATATGGCTGTGTTGATGTGGTAAATTAAATTAGATGAAAACATACTGAATGGTACTTTATCAGTACAGATCACATTGGGCAGTGAGTGGTTCACAGAGGCCTAGCCAGTAGACATCTAATTTCCTTTCAAAGCAGTCAGATATGAGTTTTCACCCCCCCCCCCCCCCCCCCCCAAAAAAAAAAATTGACCTGTGCTCAGTCAGATTGATTCTCAAATTTAATCTGTGTCTGGTGACAGCGTTTGGTTTCTCATTTTTTGTTTGCAGGCACAAAACCTGCATTAAATATTCTGTTTAGCACAAACGGTGACCCTACTAAGCATTTCAAATAGATTTTGGCATGGAAGAGACATACTGATAGCTCTGTGCAAGTTCATAGCTGTCAACTCTTCCTGAATCCAGGCACAGCTATTGGTGGTGAACCAGCTGTACAGTACTACTTATATACTTTTATTTGAGTTATTTCATTCTTATTATATAGTCCTATTCAGCATACTGCACTTTCAGTTACTTTTTAAATCAATGTATTTAAAATACTATATAAACATGTAATGAGCAAGTCCAAGAGATGAGTCATGTATTCTTTTTATTTTCATAAGTGTAATGCAGAGATAAGGTCCATACACACTGAGCGATTTTGCCCAGCGTGTATGGATAAAAATCATGGGGGGAAATCGCTGGTCTGAAAAATGCTCAGTCCATACACACTGAGCGAGTTTCCCGACTTTCTCCATGGTGCGTAATATAATATGCATCCCTTTATTTGACCTTTTAACTGTGCAGCAGCCCCACCTGGTGCCACCACTGGTCATAGGGGTTAATTTATTAAAGCATCAAAAAATTTAAAGGTGTTGCCAATCAGATTCTGTCATTTTATAAGACACAATAGAGAAATGATAGGCAACATCACCTCTGTACATTTATAGAAGCTTTGGTAAATTTACCCTGGCCTACATTGTCTGTTTTCTACACATGAGCTCTCATGCCTTACTGAGAAATATTTTGAGAAACTACATCATTTCTTACTGAAACAAGTAGTGATCTTATCACAACTATGCTGGGTATACACTAAACTAATCCCCCAATACAATAGGTTATACTCAGAGATGTAGCATGTTGCCGCAGCACCAGGAACAGGTGTGTGCTACGGCACCCCCTCCACGTGGGGTTAAATTAAAGGGGAACAACATTTTCTTTCCATCCATCTTGATCATACTAGTCCTGACTTCTCCCCTAAATCATAGCAGTTGCGGCTTGTCACCCACCCCCTCCTTTCACCTGCACTACATTACGGATCTCTCTGTACCTTGCACTGCATTATGGACCCTGCTACACCCAGCACTACAATATGTTCCCCTCTATACTCTACACTGCACTATAAAACATCTCTATGCCATCTCTCTGCATGACCTCCAAGACTGAGAAGCACTGGGACAAGGGGTAAAGTGGGCAACAGACCCAACACAATTAAAGGGAGGATAGAAAGAAATCCTTGTGTCAATCTATACCCCCAAATGCAGAGCCTGATTAACCAATAGGCTGATCAGGCTGCAGCCTAAGGCGGCAGGAGGCGCCTTGCAGGTCACAGCCGAGGAATAAAATGAATGCCTCATTTATTCCATGCTTGTCAGCTATCACACATCCTTATGTAGAGTGGGAGGTAAAGTTCTTACGGTGACTGACAGGTAGCTGAGCCAATGTCTCTCACTGATGGAACCATTAAATGATATGCATTGTGCTACAGCACCAGCTGGACAGCCTAAAGCCAAAGTCTCCTTGACACACCACAAGCATTAGATTCTACATGCCAGTTGTATAACCTTTGTTACATGCAGATGGACAGTATGACTGGTGAGTCCCTGAGCGCCCATACACATGTGTTTAGCAGCTTTACAAGGGGAGCTACATGTGTATTAGCCATGGGCACCTAGAACCTTTAATCAAGCTGTGCCCCCATGGGTCTTTCCAGCATGTCCCTGTTACTCTAGTCCCCTCTCACCAATGAGTCACTCCAGCTCTGCCCTGTGTCAGTGAAACCCCCCCCTTCCCTGTGTTACTCCAGCTGGTGTCTGCCCTCCGTGATCCCAGGAGCAGACTAGAAGTAAAGAGGCTCCAGCATCAAAGATAGGAGGCAGAATGCTGCAGACTGAAGTGAGCCTGCCCATTGACCTCCATATTTTGCATACAGAGGTAAAGCTCTGCCTGTCTCCTCCAGCCCTGCTGTATGGATGGCCTCTGAGGGACTGTGACGCCAGAGCTATAGAAGGCACCTGGGGTCTGAGCTCCACTGGTACCACCCTTGCTAGGCCCCTGGCTATACTGGACCTAGTAATAAGAAATAATGTAGAGATAATATAAAAAGCTGTAGTAAGGGAGCACCTGGGCAACAGTGATCATAATCTCATTGAAATAAGCTTCCAAAAGCAACAATATAAGTGATCAACAAGGACATTACATTTTAGAAAAGCAAATTTTACTATACTTTGAGTGTCAATTGAATTTGTCAAAACAGGTGTGAAAAATTGCCAAATAAACATTTTTATTCATCATAATCACCTGTAATATTTACCTTATACAGGAAATATAATCCTTTTTCTCTATCATTCTTATGGGATACAGGGAGTCGTTCATAACGATGGGGAAAAGAGCTTATCCGAAGGAGACAGGCACATATAAAAATTTATACAGGGTGTACTGGCTCCTCCCCTCTGCTCCCCTCCCTCTAGCTTCAGTTTGAGAACTGTGCCTCAGGAGAAGCACGCATCAGGAAGAGCTCCAGAGAGTTTTTCTTCTGTTTTATTTTCTTTATTATTTTGGGGCTGCTGTTTGGACTTAACAGCAGCCCTGCGTCGTGGGAGACTAGGGGAAGGGTTCAGCTGCTGGCCACTTCAAGGTACCGAGCTGTCCCTGCCACAGGACCACTGTCCTGAGTGGGTGATGTTACCGCGGGCATTGCGCTGCAGCGCGCACACCCCTGGCACGCCGCACACCCCTAGTCCAGTCTGAAGACGTCAGTGGTGAGTATTACCCCGGGGTCCCCCGCCGTGGGGTCCCCGGGTTATTGTGCGGCAAAATGGCGGCGGTATGGCGGTGCCCTGCACAGGGACCGCGTAACCCCCTGCCTACACTGAGACAGGGTACAGTTCCTGTTTTGTCCAGGGCAGTTACCAAAGAGGATTTGGACATTCCCCAATGTCAGTCTCAGTATAAAACGCAGGTAAGCTCCGGCGCCATTACGCTGGGCGGAGCTTACCCAGAGTGAGACCAGCTCTGTGAGGGCGCCAAAACCTGCTTCCTGCTTCTTCCCTGGCTGCTGGAAACGCCATTATACTGCTCCAGACACTCCTCAGCGGTGTGGATCAGAGGGAATCTGCTTGCAGAGACAGCTTCAGGTTTTCAGCGCTTGTGTACTTGTGCACTTGCCTGCTTACACTGTAAAGTACTGTTATTGATTACTGTACTGTATTACCAGCTCTTCTAATCGGAGAGCTAAGGTTATCAGGTGTATTGGTCTCCTCCATTATCCTCTGTACACCACCCCACTGGCTTGGTTAAGCTGTACAGATCAGATAAGGCTACACATAGTATTTATCTGGTTATTTCACACTGCATATCCACTGTGTGTGCGCGCTGTGTGAGGGGAGACTGTTTGTTTGTCACAATGGTGAGGAAACTTACATGTATGGTGTGCAGTGATAAGTTTGTGCCAGCATCTTCATCACAGGTTACTTGTGAGTCATGCATGTCCCCTCAAAGTACTGGGGTCCCCCCACAACTAACTGGGCAGCAAAGTAGCACACAGGACAGCTCACAGGAGCCAGCCTGGGCTACAGGTATAAAAACCATGCTTGAAACTGTAACTACACAGTTAACTGCTACTGCAGCACAGACCCAGAGAGTACAAAGGGAGCTGGCTGTCCTCTCTGCCAGAGTGGATGTAATTACTCCCACCCCTGGGGATACTCGTAAGAGAAAGACCCCCTCTCAAACCCCTGATTCCGGGGCTGACGATGGGGATGATGGTGATGATATGGATGATGCAGACGCAGGTGATGACGAGCCTGATGCTTCACAGTCACTACTGCGGGGCACAGAGCCATTGATTATGGCAATCAGGGAGGTGTTGGACCTTCCCTTAGCTGAATCCACAGCAGGTGATACCTTCTTTGCTACACAGAAAAGGCAACAGGTAGTTTTCCCTGAGCAGGCTGACCTGGAAAGTACATTCAAGTCAGCGTGGAATAACCCAGAAATGAGGTTTAAAGTGGCTAAAAAGTTTAAGTCCACGTTTCCCTTCGATCCTGAGGGACGTAAGGTGTGGGAGGAGCCACCAGAGGTTGATTCTTCTGTGTCTCGCTTAGCCAAAAAGATGGTACTCCCAGTACCAGGGTCGTCTTCACTTAAAGACACCACGGACAGAAAGGTTGAAAACACTTTGAAGTCCATTTTTACTGCTAGTGGCGCGTGTCAGCGTCCTGTATTAGCTAGTTGCTATATGGCCAAGTCCATATACACGTGGGCCTCCCAGATACAGGAAGGTCTTCTGGGCGACATGACAGTTGCACAGGTGTCTGAAAAATTACACCATATTCAGGACACTGCTAAAGTTCTGTGTGAAGCGCAGAAGGAGTTAGGAGCCATTAACGGCCGTAACTCAGCCATGGCAGTGTCAGGGCGCAGATCCCTCTGGCTCCGGCAGTGGGCAGCTGACGCTGACTCCAAAAGGAGTGTAGAAAACCTCCCCTTCACAGGTGGCAGGTTATTTGGCAGTGATTTAGACGAATTAATCTCTAAAGCCACGGCGGGAAAGTCCACTTTCCTGCCATCCACTCCACAGGCGCTGAAGCGTCCTTTTCAGGCTCACTCCCAGCAGCAGTCCTTTCGGGCTAGTAAATTCCGCCCTAAAGCAAGGGGTGGTTCAAACGCTGCAAGAGGCTCCCGTGGTAAATTCAGGAAGCCTTCCGCTTCGGCCACCGCAGAGCGGCCATCTGGGGCAGCTGCAGGGAAACCCGCAGCATGACGGTGGGGCTCCACCATTAGCTCCGGCAGAGGTGGGAGCCAGACTGGCGTTCTTCGGCCAGGTTTGGGAAGCCTCGTGCCTCAATTCTTGGGTACAGGCTCTTATTACGCACGGCTACAAGCTGGAGTTTGCAGTTCAGCCACCTCAGAGGTTCTTCAAATCAGGCCTCCCAGCGTCCCCAGAGGACCAAGTGGTGTTGCAGCAAGCAATCCAAAAGCTGGTGCAGGCCAAGGTTATAACCCGGGTCCCTCCCCTAGAGAGGGGGCAGGGTTATTACTCGAACCTATTTGTAGTTCCGAAACCGGGCGGGTCAGTGCGCCCAATTCTGAACTTAAAATCCCTGAATCCCTTCTTGAAAGTAACCAAATTCAAGATGGAGTCCTTGCGGGCCGTGATAGCGGCACTGGAGGAGGGGGAGTTCTTGGCGTCCCTAGATGTGAAGGACGCCTACCTTCACATCCCAATATGGCCCCCTCATCAGAAATATCTGATGTTTGCGCTGTTAAACGAGCATTATCAGTTTCGCGCACTGCCATTCGGCTTGTCCTCAGCCCCGCGCATATTCACCAAGGTGATGGCGGAGATGATGGTGGTTTTAAAAAAAAAGGGTATCTGTGTGATACCATACTTGGACGACCTGTTAGTAAAGGCGCGGTCGCCACAGGAACTACAGACAGCTCTACAAGTTACCATACAGACCCTGTCGGGCCATGGTTGGCTCCTGAATCTGGCAAAGTCTTCTCTGATCCCTTCACAGAGACTCCAGTTCCTGGGCATGGTGATGGACACAGCTCTCATGAGAGTGTCCCTGCCACAGGACAAGGTGTTGGACATCCAGCGGCTGGTCACAGACTTGCTAAGGACCCCCCAGGTGACAGTACACCAGTGCATTGTCCTATTGGGAAAGATGGTCGCCTCTTTCGAGGCTCTCCAATTCGGGAGGTTTCACAGCAGGATTTTCCAGCTCGATCTCCTAGGGAAGTGGTTCGGTTCACACCACCAGATGCACCGGCGCATTGCGTTGTCATCTCGGACCAGACTGTCACTACAGTGGTGGCTCCACACGCCCAACCTGCTGGCAGGGCGTCGGATTGGCATCCAGGATTGGGTCTTAGTCACCACGGATGCAAGCCTCACGGGATGGGGGGCAGTGACCATGGGTCAGTCCTTTCAGGGCAAGTGGACCCTATGGGAAACACGCCTCCATATCAACAGCCTGGAGTTACGTGCTGTGTATTACGCACTTCTGAAGGCGGGCCCTCTCCTCAGCGGTCAGGCGGTCCGTATACAATCAGACAACGCCACCACTGTGGCATTCCTGAACAGACAGGGCGGGACCAAGAGCAGGCCCTGTATGAGGGAAGCATCGAAGATCCTGTCCTGGGCAGAGAGTCATTGCCAAGCGCTCTCGGCCATTTTCATACCCGGGGTGGACAACTGGGAAGCAGACTTCCTCAGTCGCCACGAGCTCCACCCCGGGGAATGGAGTCTACACCACCAGGTATTCAATTCTCTGGTGGCTCGGTGGGGGACCCCACTGGTAGACTTGATGGCATCAAGAAACAACTGGAAAGTATCCAGGTACTTCTCGAGGGCAAGAGACCCTCAGGCAGAAGGAGTGGACGCCCTCTCCATACCGTGGACGTTCAACAGCCTGGTCTATGTCTTCCCACCGATTCCCCTAGTGGCTCGGGTGCTAAGGAAGATAAGAAGAGAAGGAACCGAGGTGATTCTGGTGGCCCCAGACTGGCCACGAAGAACGTGGTACCCGGAACTTCTAAGTCTGCAAAGGGACTCGTGGCGCCTACCCCTGCAAAGAGATCTACTCATGCAAGGACCGTGCGTCTTCCAGGCCTTGGAACAGCTGCGTTTGACGGCCTGGAAGTTGAACGGCAGATCCTGACTCAGAAGGGGTTTCACACTTCGGTCATCAGAACTATGACAAGTGCAAGGAAACCGGTAACAGCTGCACATTACCACCATATCTGGAAAAGATATGTGGGTTGGTGCGAACAGGGAAAGTTTTCTCCATCAGAATTCAGACTTGAAAGATTTCTTAGCTTTCTTCAAGCTGGTCTGGATCTCGGCCTACGCCTAGGCTCTTTGAAGGTGCAGGTATCTGCGTTATCAGTTTTCTTCCAGAGGAAACTGGCTAATATTCCTGAAGTGCAGACATTTCTGCAAGGAGTATTGCATATACAACCTCCTTTTGTGGCCCCTACTCCACCGTGGGACTTGGATGTTGTGCTGCAGTTCCTTAAATCCTCCTGGTTTGAGCCCTTGGAGGAAATTGACCTGAAATATTTAACCTGGAAGACAGTGGTCTTACTGGCCCTAGCTTCGGCTAGGAGGGTCTCGGAGCTAGGGGCATTGACTTGCAAGAGTCCTTATTTGATATTCTTTGAGGACAGGGCAGAATTACGCACTAACCCGCGTTTTCTGCCCAAAGTGGTGTCTGCGTTCCATGTGAACCAGCCAATTGTGGTTCCTGCTGGTGGGCCTCATTCTGAGGTGCCGACGTCCTTGGACGTAGTAAGGATTCTCCGTGTCTACATCAGGAGAACAGCAAGGATTCGAAAAACTGATGGACTTTTCGTCCTTTATGATGCCCAAAAGATTGGACGTCCTGCTTCCAAGCAGTCTATTGCACGATGGATATGTGCAACCATTAAACAGGCTTATGCGGTAGCAAAGCTGCCTATGCCTGTTGGGGTGAAAGCTCACTCTACTCGTTCCGTGGGGACATCCTGGGCGGCTGCCCGAGGAGTTTCGGCCTTACAATTGTGTAGAGCAGCCACATGGTCTGGCCAACACACTTTTGTCAAATTTTATAAGTTTGATGCTCTGGCCACTGAGGATACTCAGTTTGGGCAAGCGGTGCTGCGGCAATAGGTTCCGCACAATCCCGCCCGTTCTGATATCTTTGGTATATCCCCATCGTTATGAACGACTCCCTGTATCCCATAAGAATGATAGAGAAAATAGGATTTTAATACCTACCGGTAAATCCTTTTCTCGAAGTTCTTATGGGATACAGGGCACCCGCCTCTGTGCGGAGGTTTGCCTTGCTCACTTTGTGAGATATGGACCAATTCTGGGTCCTTCTGCTACCCTTCTTGTTCCTGGCGGACATAGGGTGTAGGTTACCTAGGTAACTTAATCTTACATAGTGTACCTTAAAGGTCCACGAGTGTAAATTGTCACTTAGGTGATAATTCTATGCATTGTTCCAGTTGGAACACAGTTCAAAATAGTTGTCATGTTGACATGTTCTTAGGCCCTTAGACTTCCCAGGTTATGGGGTTGCTAATGTGGTCTGTTATGTTGAATGTTGGGTGTGCTGGATGAATCTCACCACGGTAAATATACACATATTCCTCTCATATTGTTCTTCTCCTTCGGCACAGTTCACTTAACTGAAGCTAGAGGGAGGGGAGCAGAGGGGAGGAGCCAGTACACCCTGTATAAATTTTTATATGTGCCTGTCTCCTTCGGATAAGCTCTTTTCCCCATCGTTATGAACGACTCCCTGTATCCCATAAGAACTTCGAGAAAAGGATTTACCGGTAGGTATTAAAATCCTATTTTTACACATTTGTTATTTGAATTTATATAACAAATCTAAGTGACACTGCCATTTTTAGTGGATATTTTGCAAATCTTTCATAGAAATGTTGGCACTCAAAGGGTCAAACAGCCTCTAAGGGAATATTTAAAACACTGAAGAACAGTTGGAGGCCTTTAAAATGTTGATGTTAGAATACACACATAAGTTTATTCCAATAGGAAATAAAGGCAAGAGCATATAGTTTCAACTGAAAGTCGCCTAGAAAATGCCCCTACATCGGTGTGTGTGTAGGGGCTATAGCAACAGCAATGCGCATCCCTATGCGTTGCTGTCGCTGGCCAAGATTGATGAGCAGTGTCCATCAATATCGGCATCACCAGGGTTCTCTCAACGGAGAACACGCGCTGTCAGCTCGCCCAGCACACAGAGTTGACCGCTCGCTCTGTGTGTGGGCCGTCAGCTCTGTGTGCTGAGCGACAGAGGAGTAGAATGGCCCGAACTAGCATAGCTAGGTCGCCCCACACACATCGACATGTGTGTAGGGCCCATAAGGGAAGAAATTGATAAGAAGAAGTTTGACAGGAAGAAGTCCTTCCGTTTATACAAGGAATGGAACAAAAGGCAAATAGGGCTGCTTAATTGGAAAATTCGAATCATAAATGCGATGGAAAGCAAGACAAACCCTAAAAAGTTTTTTTAAGTATATTAAAGGTACAAAGGATAAAAAATATATATAGGACTCCTAAATAGTGAGGAAGGCAGATTAACTAATGACGATAAGGACAAGCTGAAGAATTAAACGCCTTCTTTTTATCAGTGTTTACTAGAGAGGATCAAATGGTGGGATTATTAATGAACAATAGAAATAATAAAGTCCCATTACTTAATCCTTGTTTAACTGAGGAAGAAGTCTGTAAGCATCTATGCAAAATTAAGATAAATAAATCTCCAGAGCCAGATATCTTTCACAATTCTAATATCATTAGGATGGGTACCAAGGGACTGGGGAATGTCCCATGTAGTGCCAATATATAAAAAAGGAAGTAAACATATCCAGAAAATTATATACCATATATACTCGAGTATAAGCCTACTTTTTCAGAACATTTTTTATGATGAAAAAGCCCCCCTCGGCTTATACTCGAGTGAGGGTCCCACTTGACTCAATACGTTTTCCCAGTTTTTTGTTGTAAAATTAGGTGCCTCGGCTTATATTCGGGTCGACTTATACTCGAGTATATACGGTACCCATAAATCTGACATCAATAGTTGGGAAATTACTGGAGGGTATTTTAAGGGATAGTATTCAGCAGTACTTGATGTGCAAAAAAATTATTAGTGGGAACCAGCATAAATTTGCATGGAATAGGTCATGGGAAACTAATTTAAATAGCATCTATGAGGAGGTGAGTGAGAACTTAGACCACGGCAATGTGTTAGATGTGGTTAACTTAGATTTTTCTAAGGCCTTTGATACAGTGCCTCACATGAGGTTGATCTTTCAAATGTGGGATGGATCCGATACGTAATCCCGGCGGTCGGGAACCCGGCGGTCGGAATCCCGACACTGGAATCCCGACCGCCGAAATCCCGACATGGGGGGGACGTGAAGCGCCCCCCCCCCCCCCCTTGCGGGCCCGTTGCCTCGCTACGCCCGGCACGCTATTTTCTTCTCCCTCTATGGGTGTCGTGGACACCCACGGAGGGAGAAAGTTTCGGGATTTCGGCGGTTGGGATTCCGACCGCCGGGATCCCGAAAGCCAGCAAATTGACTGCATCCCTGTGGGATATGGGACTAATTTGTTCTTAGGTGAAAAATTGGCTGGAGAATAGGGAAATGGAACATTTTTAAATTGGAATAAAGTTTTAAGCAGTGTTCCTCAAATTTCTGTGCTGGGGCCGCTTCATTTTCACATATTTTTTTAAAGATCTAGGCCAGTGGTTCCCAACCTCAAGAACCCCCACAGTTCATGTTTTCCAGGTCTCCACACAGAATCCTAAGTGAAATAATTAGTTCCATCTGTGTCAGTGAACAATGAGTACACCTGTGCACCTGACGGGTAACCGGGAAAACGTGTTGGGAGTGCTTGAGGACTGAGGTTGGGAACCAGTGATCTAGGTGATGGTCTAGTTACGAAAGTGTCCATTTTTTTGCAGATGATAAACTATGCACGGTAATTAAATTGGATCATGGCGACTTAAAGAAACTGGAGAATTGGGAAGCAAAATGGAAGATGAGGTTTAATATTGATAAATGTAAGGTTATGCATTTTGGGAGCAGAAAAAAAGTGTGCAATCAAATGGGGAAAATATAGGACAATAGTTAAAGGAGTAGGATTTGGGGATGCTCATTGACAGTAGACTTAGCAGCACTGCCTGCTGACAGGGAGCAGCAGCTAAGCCCAATAAGGTATTGGCATGCATAAAAAGGGGCATAGAGGCAAGGGAAGATACTGTCATTTTGACACCTTATAAATCGTTGGTTATAATCATCTACAATACAACATACAATTCTGGTCACCACTCCATACAAAGGACATATTGGAACTGAGAGGAGCAACAAAATTTATTACAGTTTTAGAGACATTGGATTATGAGGAAAGGCTAGCCAGGTTAGGTAAGTTTACATAAAAAATAGGCATCTAAGAAGGAATATGATTAATATATACAAATAATAAAACACAGCGTATTAGCTGGAGATCTGTTCACCAGAAAGACTTCACACAGGACACGTGGTTATCCCCTAAGGTTAGAGGAAAGGAACCGTCAGAGAAGAAAGGGTTTCTTTACAGTACGGGCAGTTAAGATATGGATTACTCTGCCACAGAAGGTTGTTATTGTGAACTCAATTGATACGTTTAAAAATAAGTTTGACAAACTTTTAATAGAAAATAGTATCCAGCGGTATAATAATGAATTATAATGTACTTTAGTGAATTCCGATTGTACAGCCATTTTGGGTCATCAAGGACTGAATAGGTTGTGGCATCATCTGGGTCATTAACACCGTAGGACAGTGGTTCCCAAACTGTGCGCCGTAGCTCCCTGGGGTGCCGCGGCGCTGTCACAGGGGTGCTGCCACCGCAGCCTGGCAGCTGCATGTTGTTTTTGTGTGTGTGTGTGCGAGCGGGCCGGGCAGCGTGTTCCGAGCTTGCCAGTGCCAGGATGGTATACTTAGCTGGCGGCTCGGGTGCAGGGGGCAGAGCTGGTGTGCCGCTACCTGTTTATCAGCATATGCAAAGCCGGGATGCGCTCTTCCCGTTGGCCGCTCTGCATCCCTGCTGCTGCTGCTGCCGCTTTGCCTTTTTAAGATGTAAAACAGGCAGCAGCATCAGGTCCAGGACCATGAAGTTGTGGCCTGCTGACTCCCTAACACAGCGCTGAGGCCAAGCTTTAAAAAGGTGGTAGCCAAGCGCCCGCTGCCCTGTCACACCAGAGCAGGCAGAGCGGTAGCCGTGACACACAGGAGCATGCCGTGGAGGGGGCCTGATTAGCACATGGAGGCAAGCCACTCTCCTCATGGAGCGCAGAGAATGATTGGTGACAAGGTGAGCAAAGGAGGGGGAAGAGGTGGGGGGTTTGTTATTACAGTGTTTATGTCACTCTATCTCTCTCCCCATCCCTGTCCCTCCTTTCTCTTACCATCACTGTCCCTCTTTCTTTCTCTCTGCCTGGCACTGTCCCTACTTCTCTTTCTCCCTGTCGCTGTCATCCTATCTCTGGCCGCTCTTCCTCTTTCTCCCCATCGATGTCTCCCTCTCTCCCCATCGCTGGCCCTCCTCTCTCCCCATCGCTGTCGCCTCTCTCCCCATCATTGTCCGTCATTCTCTCTTCCCATCGATATCCCTCCTTCTTTCTCTTCCTGATGCTGTCATTCCTTCTTTCGCTCCCCTACATTGTCCCTGGGGGGGGGGGGGGGGGCCTTTTAGTATTTTGCTATAAGGCCCATAAAGTTATGCCCCTGGCGGTAGCACTGAGCAACGGTAAGCCGTGGCAGCTTAGCACAGCCTGTAATGTCCACATTCACATGTCTCTATCCCTTATGCCTTACCTCCCAGTCACAGCTTCGGACAGCAATCGGCTACTACCAAATCCAGCCCCTAATTTTTTGATGAATGATGGCGATGCCAACCTATTAGCAACTAGCACCTTGCCTTCTGATCAGCCAATACAGGGAAGAGGACCATTGTTCCTGTATGACTGTCCAGGTGTTAATACTATTTGCCTTATTTTAGTGCTAAAATGGACTGGGAAACTGCGCTGCCTATAGGTTGGGCCGGATTTATGGTTCAGTGCCTCCCGGGCCTAGTGACAAATCCGGCCTGGCACTAGGTACTGTATCGGCAGTTTGTTTATTATTTTTATAGTATGTGCAGAATTGCTACTGTGGGTGTTACTACTGCTGTGGGCGTTATATGGGCGTTATGTGTGTGGCACTACTACTGTGCAAGGGGCATTACTACTGTGGCGGTTATGTGTAAGGGGCATTACTACTGTGGCCGTTATATGTGTCACTACTACTGGAGTCAGCGGGCTCAGAAAGTAACAAAAAATGCAAAACTCGCCTATATCGCTCCGTGTGTAGGGGCCATAGTGATAGCGATGCGCAACCCCGTACGTAGCTATTGCCCACCGATAATCAGTCAGGGCCTGTGACCTCACCATAGAACACAGGCCCTGATATACAGTATTATACTGGAAAAGGGACAGTTTGGTAAGCATTTTGGCTTAACGGTGCCATGAAAAAGTCATGGAGACCCAAAGGGTGCCTTAGACTGAAAAAGTTTGGGACCCATTGCCCTAGGAGATCAGTTTTAGTTTGAACTTGATGGACTAATGTGTTTTTTCAACCTCGCTAACTGTGTTACTATGTACAGTATATTACATATTATGTAGCTTGTGGCTCTTTTTTCCCATAAGGCAGTTTGTATAGTCGCAGCTTGTAATTTCAGATTCATGCTCCTTTGAGTAGCTTTTAATATGAAAACAGATTTTATAGGTCTCATTCTTATCTCATAGCTTTATGAGCTTTATATGTAATTTACACACATAAAAGCACACATTATATGCTGTTCATGCCCTCATGTATTGCTCTTGGTCTGCATTATTTATGTAGGTGCATGATGTTTTGATCTTGTTCTGAATGTCCCCTCATCAGTGTATGTTTGTATAGATGTACTGTGTGTGTGTATATATATATATATATATATATATATAGTAGGTCCAGAGGGTGGCCGGCACTCCATGCAGCTGAAGAAAAAACAGATCGGGTGCCCTCCCAGGAGAGGGGGATGAGACCCACTCCAATATACAATAGCACAGATGGGTGGCACTCCAGAAATAAATACAGTAGTCAGGGGATAAGGTGATCACCTTATCCCCTGACTACTGTATTTATTTCTGGAGTGCCACCCGTCTGTGCTATTGTATATATATATATATATATATATTTTATATATATATATATATATATATATATATATATACACACACCGATATATATATATATATATATATACACCGCACTTACATACGGCACACCATCCACACAGACATCGTGATTATTGTAGCATTATAGCAACATTTCAATACAAATAAGTATTGTCATCAGGCCTGATGACAACACTTATTTGTATTGAAACATTGCTATAATGCTACAATAAATCACGATCTCCAAGTGGATGGCGTGCGTGTGTATGGAGTGTCGTATGCAAGTGCTGTGTATGTGTTCCTCTGTATGGGCACCATTTTCCATTTATATTTAAGTGGTGTACCAGACCTCTCTGGATTGTGTCCCAGTGATGAAACGCGTCAGGGTGTGGCCTGTGACTCCCTACCCGATTCCTGTGCTGTCTCCTGTCATCCGTCGGTAACATCTGACGCTGGTGTCTCCAAGCTTCTTCGCTTCAGCAGCGCAATCCAGCGCCTGTCAGTCGCGGCTTCCTGGAGGTCTACATGCCGGTATTGGACGTGTGAGCAGCCTTGCCTTGTTGTGCTTATATTCATGCTATGTGGTAACCAGCCCACACTGTTTGTCTATTCGGTACGAGCAATTGCTTTTTACTGTGGATCATTGTTCTTGTGGGATCCAATAAAAAATCTCTTTTAATGCACCATGAAGCGCCCTCTTCTATCCTCTTTGTTTTAGATATATATATATATATATATATATATATATATATATATATATATATATATATATATATATATATATATATATATACACACACACACACACCATAAATACATGCAAAATTGACCCTTCGGCCTTCTTTTTTAGCATTAAATATTTTGGGCCATATGCACTAAGCTTCAAAATTGAAAAAATGGAGAATGATAAACAGCCAGCCAATCAGCTCCTACCTGCCATGTCACAGTGTTTGAAAAATGTCAGTCAGGAGCTGATTGGTTGGTTGTTTAACACTCTCCATTGTATCACTTTTGAAGCTTATTGCATCTGGCCCTTTGTCTTTCTAAAATGAAAGCATACTGTTACACATCGTGGAAGAAAGAATCAGCACTGTAACTGGCTAAGGAGTTCACCAATGTAGAATGCAAAAAACATTTGGAAAACCAATAAATGTCCTAATTTAGAAAGACAGCAATTTTTTTGTTTCAAATCCCCTTATTTATTGAGTCTTTGCTTTGGTTGCTTTCTGCAACATTAATCCTATTGTCACCATGACACATTCATCATGATTACCAGCCTGTTCTAATGCTGGGAAAACTTGTCACATGTTCCTTCTTTATGAAAATTAGATTGAAATACGGCCATATTCATATTTGCATACTTAGAGATTTGAATAACAAATATCCATCTCAGGAATACATTCAGAATTTTTACTCCTATAAATAAAGCACTCTGCTAAAATAATCCTTGGGTTTCTCTAATACCCACTGTAATTCCTTGTATACAACAAAACAAACAACATGCTAATGTATGAGAAAAGTAGCTTATGTCACAACTGTGATGTATTGTAACAATTATCTTATCTGATAGTTGTGAAGTTATCAATATTAATTTTGCCTGAACATCAGCCACATTCGCTATCTTACCACTCAGTCAGTGCTCAGTGCTAGAGTCCAAATGTAACACTCATGTTACTAGCTATAAAGATACATAGGTGGTGATTCTGGTTAACTCTTTATGAAAACACATGCCCTCACATGTGCCTGTAGCAGGGGAAATCATTCGATGGTCGCCGACATCAAATGACTTTCCAAGCCTTTGCACATATAAGTCAGTGGAGACTGACTTATATTTGCGGGCAGCGAGACGGAGACAGGTCATGTGACGTCAGCCGCCCACCCTCTGGCACACCTCACCCCGCCGGCAATCCTATGGGCACAACCAGTGTTATCATGGGTACGCCCAGGAAACGCTGGGCGTTCCCATGGGCGCTAACCGAGTCCACTGCCCCATGCCTCCGGACACCATCTTGGCAGGGGTCGATTTCGGTTCACTGTGAGTGAACCAGAATCGGCCCCATAGTGTGTAGATGGAGATGGATAAGGGCACATCCATGCAGCCCTGATGTTGTTTAAAAGTTACTAAACTTTTTCCTCATCTGATACAAGACATAAGCCCCATAAACACTAGACAATATCGGCTGCAGGTGGTCGAATTGAGTGTAGACACGGAACAATATTGGTAAACGATATTGTTCAGTGATGTCACCGGGCCTCACTGAACATGCGGGTCGTTGGCTATATAGCCAAAATCAATTTACAAGTTCAGTAGATGGGAGGGGTCGGACACAATGCTTGGGAACATGCATTTGTTTGCAATATTAAGTGTGCACACCAGATGATATTTTAAAAGATATTGCTCAGAAGGCCCTTTCTGAGCGATATTTTTTACAACATCCTCTAGTGTGTATGTTGCTATACACAGGTTTTCTACTATCTATTTTTTTTAACTCATTGCCTAATTAATGTACAAATTTGACATCAGGTCATTAATTGAGGTCAATTAAATTAGGGTTGATGGCCTACTTCAGACTTGATCAGAGGGCAACAAGTTTGTTATCAAAATGGGCAAAATAATGTGGCACTGCAGGTGGGGCAGATATAACATGTGCAGGGAGTTAGTTTTGGGTGGGGTATGTACAAACTAAAATCTACATTGCAGTGTAAAAATAAAGCAGCCAGTATTTAAACTGCACAGAAACAAAATCTCTACACGTTACATTTTCCTAACCTGCAGTTTTCCCATTTTGAGAACAAATTTGCCATGTGATCAGCTCTGAATTAGGCCCGATGTGTGGGTAATGCCCAGGTTGTGTTGGTGCTTCACCCCTTAATTGCTTGTGTCAAATGTAATTGCAATTGAGATTTTCTTTGGTATGGAACTGTTAATGTTAGAAAGTGAAGCTGCTGACCAGAAATGAAAACAGACTCTTGATTCCAGTGCAAACTCATGTATTGTAATGTAATTATTATAAATGGATATTTTAAAAGTGTTTTTTTTAATAGTGATATTTTGAAGAGAGTCCACGAACTGTAAGAGCCAGATTAGTTAGGTGCATAAGGGCAATAATGGTAGCGAGATCTCTGCTCAGACCTCCATACGCAGTGAGCAGACATCAACTAGAGGGACACATCCTGCAAAGCCGCAATAAGCTATAACATTGGCTGGTTGAGGTTGACTGTCTCTGCCATCAATCATTTTATGGTACCAGTTACAACACAGCAGGAGCACTTCCAAATTCCAGATATGGTTATTACATAATAGGTAGTATATTTAAAAGTATGTTAGATTTATTTTTATTTGTGTATAAGTGGTCCAAAATATTTATTTGTTAACAAGGCAGCATGTTAATCAGTATGGAACCATCAGATTAATTTCATAACACTTATATAGAATTTCTGCAATCTGCAGTAGTGAGGATCTTAGCCTAAGCCTGGGGCTTCCAAACTGTTTTGATTCATAGAGCCTTTGGGGGTTATTCAATCCTGGAAGTTATTTCCGACAGTAGGAAAAAACATCCATCAGTATTGAATCACAAACATTTTCAGCTGGGACACAACACAGATTCAACTTTGTAGAAAGTCAAATCTGCACTGTCAAAAATGTCCACTAAATTGGCGACAATCTGTGGCCGTTTTCGACAATCCACGGCTGTTCCGACTGTCGGAATGGTTCTGACAGTCAGAAGATTGAATTCCAACTGTCGAATTAACATTGGAAATGGCCGATGTTCCAACAGTCGGAATAAATATTGAATACCCCCCTTTGAATATAATAATTTTTTTAATGGCACTCAATGCCTCAAAGTTTCTTATTGACAAGTAAAAAAAAAAAAAGTTAATTATTAAATGTGTTTATATGTAATCCTTAGCGTCAGTTATGTGGTGGGAGACAGGATTTGCTTTCATTTATCCAAATATGTTATCATTATATTATAATAATGTAAGCTGCAAGCACTCTTTTTTCCTATTGCATTGACCATAAATAATTTGAATTGGTTGGACTACCAGTGGTTCCCAGTTTTGGAACCACTTGCCTAAATGGATTAGGTACTTATGTATTATCTGGGCTCCCATGTTAAATGCACCCCATTTTTTCATACCCCTACTATCCAACTACGCATGGAGTTGATTTTATATAGTGTGGCGAGCGCAGCGAGCCACCGTGCCCGAAGCGTGGCGAGCGCAGTGAGCCCCGCGAGGGGACGCGGTCTCATAAGAAAAACGGGAGCCCAGATATTACATAAGTACCATGGATTATCCTATAGAAGACATGTCACTGATATACAGTGGATCCAATGATTCTGCAGGCTGAATCAGACTAGTTAAAATACAAACTTCAGATTTAATGGACATCAGTCAAACCAGCCATGTAATAAAAATGGAGGCAGACAATCACAGATTAATTTTTTTTATGTCTGCTGCCAATATCATCTACTATCATCTATAACCTCTTCAAGTTTATTTGAAATGCTGGAAGACATATTTCATTTTTGAAATATAGTGAATTATTTAATTTTCTACTTCTTTTGTAACTTGGGTTTATCTGTGTTTTTCTTAAAATGGATCCTATGTCATCAGCATACTGAGCCCTTAGGCATTCTCTGCAAATCTAATATGCTCTGATGGCCCATTTAGTGAACAGATCACTGAGCCCTATGTTTAGCTCTGTTCACCGCCAGCTAAGGGGAACAGCTAAAAACTCTCATGTGTCAGAGCCCTGCAACTTGAGGACAGTAGTATTGTTATCTGCCTTCAGCGTCATCGCAGTCTACTGGCCAAATAGCTTATTGTAGATTATAATAAAAATGTACGTATGCTGTTGGATATTTAAGTAGGGATAAATAAGTCAAACAAATGAAATGGGTGTTGGAACAATTATAGTCATCCTCTGCAATAAATATAACATGCTCTTATTGCGGGTTTGTTTTTTTTGTTTTCTTTTTTAACTTTCATCTATACCTAAAGCTACATTTATATATAAGAAAGTTCAGTGACTGTTAGCAATGCCACCCAATCATCTGCATGCTTCTCTCAATTGTTTAAGCAAAAGAAACAAGTTTGCAGACCGGTTTATTATATTTGATCAGACTACATTTTAAAAATCCAAAACCACTGCTGAATGTAAACACTTATCCAGAAACGGTGCATCAGCTACTGCAGAAAGATACCAACTACTCCACGTGCATTGATTCACCAAACAATTATACGCAAGGAGCATTTATCCAATATCGTGACAATTCATATTTGAGAAAGAAGAGCTGTAAAACGTAAATAGACATCCCTTATTTTCTCTTACTTTGGTAGGTAGGAGAACGGTAAAACACTCGTACATAAATGTCAGCTAAACAATTTGTCTAATTTACTTTTGCTGCGCTCGTAGTAACGACTAGTATTCTGTCCATGTTTAACAGGTGCTAGAAAGTTTTAAAATTATGGACTACAGTCTACTGCTTGGCGTTCACGTGCTGGACAATACATCGAAAGAGAAAGAAGGAGAAACTTCTCAATATTCCATAGACAATAAGCGGCCTTCAGTGCAGAAAGTTCTGTATTCCACTGCACTGGAGTCTATCCAGGGTCCTGGGATGGCTGTCGACTCTGTCATAAATGAGAGCATGTGAGTAATTAAATTACATTTTGAGAGCATGTGAGTAATTAAATTACATTTTGAAACCTTAGAAAATAGTACAGTACTTCACCTGGGAGAATATACTGTACAGTGTTTGACAAACATTAACATTTAAATGTTAAGCCATTTAAACGCAATTGAACTATTAACTGTGACAGGTTATTAACAAAGACATCTGACACATTTTAAACAATGTTATATAGCCTGTTGCTCATAATAATAAGGGATCCATTTATTGTCAGGTTTTAAACCCACTAATTATAATTTCTAATAGGTGCTATTTGCTGAACTAATAGGGCGTACACACGGTTCGAGGTAGTCTAATAATGTATTCTCATTCTAGTACACATCAAACCATTACTGGAGAGGGATCCTCTGGATTCCCCTCCCGGACAATTCTGCTGTATGTCGCCTATAGGATACAATTGCTAATGCCATCTATCCGACATCTGCTGCGGAACCCTTATAAAACATCCAATGGGTACTTATAATTTGTGTTTATCCCTTTAAAATGCTAAACTGGATTAATGACTATGCCCCTATGAAAACATAGTACAAGTACCAGTATCAGTTTACAATTTGGACATACGCAGATCCTACTGTTTGAACTTGGGATAAGTACACGGCACATGTACAAGAAAGAAGGCTGGTTGTCTGATAACTGATCTTATTGTTTTTTGAAAGCAAAGAAAATTGTGTGATGATGTCATTAATTATAGTTGTTCCTCTTGCTATGTTCGTCAGAAGGATAAAAAAAAAGTTTCATTGAGTGTACAGTACCTTTATTTAACTAACCTATTGACAGTGGAGGTGGGTGTGATTTTCAAAGGAATAGTATTGCACAGTTTTCGAGACTTTATTACAGGGCTGTATAACAGGAGATGTTCTTAAAAGTAAGGAAAGTTTTTAATATTAATGTATATCAAAGGGTGTATATCACTGAGCTGCATAATGTGCATTAAATAACTGAAGATTTTATAATTAATTGATTATGCCTTATCCTGTTTAAGAAAGGTTATTTTCTAATTTGGCTGACAAAGGCCCTTATTCAGATCTGATCGCAGTACAAATTTGTTCTCAAAATAGGCAAAACCATGTGCACTGCAGGTGGGGCAGATGTAACATGTGCTGAGAGAGTTAAATTTGGGTGGGGTGTGTTGAAACTGAAATCTAAATAGCAGTGTTTAAATAATGCAGCCAGTATTTACCCTGCACAGAAACAAAGTAACTCACACAAATGTAACTCTCTCTGCACATGTTACATCAGCCCCACCTGCAGTGCACATGGTTTTGTCCATAAGAGAGTGATTGTGCCTTTGTGAGTGAACTAGAATAATCCCCAAAGTGTGATTAAAGGGCTTGAAGACAGGGTTTAAAAAACCTGGTGCCTCTGACAGTGGCGTAACAATAGCCCCGCGGTCGCGGGGGGGTCTGTGTAAGTGCAGGCGCTGGGAGTCTGTGGGGCTATTGTAATGCTAATGTCTGCACAGCGGTCCCGGCTCTCTTCCAGGCTTCTGCTGAAATGAAAATGGTCCATCATAAAATGTCCGCCCCCATACAGCAGACAGTTCTCTGAAACTGTCTGCAGTATGGCGGCGGACATTTTGTGATGGTCCGTTAACATACCAGCAGAAGCCAGGAGGGAAGCCGGGACTGACTGCAGAAAAAATCTGCGGGTCCCTGGCACAGCGAATGGAAGGGAGGGTTAACTTTACTGGGGGTGCTACCTAATTTTGCGGCAGGGGGTGCAATTTTGATAGATACGCCACTGGCCTCTGACCGTGTTTATGACCAATATCAAAAATGGCAATGCTTTTACTAGTAAGATGAATTGCTCTTTTACATTTCATGCATAAACACAATCGGAAATGCCCGGTTTTGCAACCTGCCGCTTTGAAAATAAACCTCTTGCTGTACAGCAATGCACTTTGGGGACTGGTGTACTCATTGATCATATAGATCCATCCTAATCATTAATCCTTTGATTGCCACCGTTACTGTGAGAGATCCCCAAAATATCTGCTAAAAATTCCAGCATCGCTCACAGCCACCGTTCTTTCAGTATAAATAAATACAAATACAGCCAAGTCACTTAATTAAAGTTTACTTAAGTATTCTACCCAAAAAAGAACAGTCGCTGTGAGCGATGCTGCTATTTTTAGAGGATATTTTGACTGCAACGTTGGCACTCAAAGGGTTCAGTCACATTTTTAAACGGTAACTCAACTTTTTTTTTTTTATTGAGTTTAAAAACCATAGCACTGTGGCTTTGTTTTACAATGATCTTCTGAATACTTTATTGCCAGCTATGATATTGTTTCTGCAATAAACAAAAAAATGATATATTCTGTAAAAAAATAAGTTCTCTTAATGGCAGCAAGCATAGTCAGATGTGGAAGCACAGGCGGATCACTCAGGGAGTTCAATGCTTTTGTAGTCACCTAATGTTTTGAGTTTTTTTTTTTTTTTCTAACTAAGATTAAAGATCAGAACATTAAAATGTTATTTGTCACAACAAAAGAACAGGTTCTATAATTGTGAATATACTTTTATGACAGGATGGGCGGCATTCCGGCAAAAAACCATAGAGGAGAACGGCTGCTGCTTTTTATGGGTATTATCGACATTCTGCAGTCATACAGGTAAAAAAAGTACATGTATATTACCGTCTCAGTGCTCACACATCCCTTTCTCTACATATACTGGGAATGTCTTTGCAGAACAATGCTAATGGCAGTGGTTCCCAAACTGTGTGCCGTGGCTCCCAGGGGTGCCGCGGAGCACTTGCAGGGGTGCCCTGGGTTTGTGGTCCAAGACAAATTCAAATTATATATGGTCAATATAATAAGGAAAATCAGTGCTTGTGACTTCCAATTATAATATGTCGATAAACAGAAGTGAATCATGTTCCTCACCACATAACTGTACCTAAGGATGACATATAAGTGCAACTTATTTCATGTAATATTTTTTTCTTAAGTTTTGGCCTAGGGGTGCCGTGAAAAAAATTCTGATACTCTAGGGTGCCGTGATTCAAAAAAGTTTGGGAGCCACTGGTTTATGGTGTTTAGATTGTGCCACCATGTTGTATTGGGCCAATTCTGGTTCATTCGCAATGAACTCCAGGTCAAGAACCCAACATTTAAAATATCGACATGTCAACAAGATGACATTTCTTTTTGGGGTGTCTGTGTCGACATAGGTCAACATGGACACCATATAAGTGTACCGCGTCCCCTTGTAGTGGTTGCCATGCTTGAGGCATGGTGCCTAGCTGCGATTGGCGCACTATTATAATCTAACTCTATGCCCACTTTGATCTTGAACAAGTCTCGGTATTTTGACTGTCTGCCAATGGTAGTCAGTATTTTGATTGTCGTTATTTTGACTGTTGGTAAATGGACTGCATCCCATGTAGCTCTACGTGACATTACAAAGCAGCATTTAGCCTGCACTTTATCATTTTTGCATGTCTGTAAATTACCCTTCAAAAGTGTATATAATGATAAATTCTGATAGTAAAACCAGTATTATAAGCAGGGCATTCACTTACATGTATTGCTTTGTCTTTAGGCTGATGAAGAAGTTGGAACACTCGTGGAAAGCATTAGTGTATGATGGGGTAGGCTTACAATATTTTTTATATATTACTTTCAGGTTAAATTACTTAATTAATAAGTTTACTCCGTAAATAAAAATGTAAAATAACTATATGGTTACTTGGGGGGATTGTGCCTGTATCAGTTACCCCAGTTTTATTATATATCCATATATTACAGCATTAATTAATATTTTAGAATCCTAATTTTCTGTATGTAATTCTGTATGTAATCTATGCTAATAGGACCTATTTATTTGTTGCTTCGGTCAGGTTTCCATTAACATTTTTTAACCCCTTCACGACATATGACGTATATATACGTCATATGTCGGTTGGGGGTGAATCAAGCCAGCTCACGGAGTGAGCTGGCTTGATAGAGAGCAGGTAATGGCTGTATATTACAGCCATGTCCCTGCTCTCACGGCCACGAGCGGCGAGTTCGCCGATCGCGGCCGTTTAACCCTTTAAGCACCGCGGGCAAAGCGCCCGCAGTGCTTAAATAGCTGATCGGAGGGGGGGCGCCCCCCTCCGGCGCCGATCGGGGCCCCCCGCAGCGCGATCGGAGGGTGCCGATCGGTTGCCATGGTAGCCAGGGGTCTAATGTAGACCCCTGTGCTGTCCGTGTATTCATACCTATTACATCCTGCCTCAGGCAGGATGTAATAGGAAGTGAAAAAAATCACTACGTTCAGCCATAGAGCTCTATGGCTGAACCTAGTACAGGCGATCGCGCCCCCTAGTGGTCAAGTACACTAGGGGGCCTTGTAGTAAAAGTAAAAAAAAAAAAAAAATAAAGTTTAAAAATAAAAAAAAAATAATAAAATATTAAAAGTTCAAATCACCCCCCTTTCCCCATTTCCCAAATAAAAATAAATAAATAATAAAAAAAATAAACATATTTGGTATCGCCGCGTTCCTAAAAGTCCGATCTATTAAAATATAACATTAGTTATCCCGCACGGTTAAAGGCGTAAACGGAAAATAATCCCCAACGCCAAAACTACGCTTTTTGGTCGCATCGCCTACCCAAAAAAAAATAGCTAAAAGAGATCAGAAAGTCGCCCATATCCCATAATGGTATTAATTAAAAAGTACACTTCAGCCAGCAAAAAATGAGCCCTCACCCAGGTCCGTAGGTGGAAAAATAAAAAAGTTATAAGCCGCAGAACATGGCGACGCGACGCAAATTCGAAAAACCGTAACATTTTCTATTTTTTTTTTTAGTGGTAAAATGTAACGAAAACTATATAAGTTTGGTATCACCGGAATCGTAACGACCCATAGAATAAAGATAACCCATCATTTTAAACGAACTATGAACTCCAAAAAAACCGTAACCAGCGCAAAATTGTGGAATTGCGTTTTTTTTTTTTTTTACCCCACATTGAATTATTTCCTGATTCCCCAGAATATTATACGGTATAGTAAATGGTACCATTAGAAAGTACAACTTGTCCCGCAAAAAAAAAGCCCTCATGTGTCTATATAGCCGGAAAATTAAAAAAGTTACGCTTATTTGAACACAAGGAGGAAAAAAAAAAAAAAAATTACCTTAAAAGGCAATGTCGTGAAGGGGTTAATGACGCACAAAGCAACTAAATCCGTCTGATTGGACCAACAATTGAATTGTTCAGATAGACACCCATTACTATAGCCAACGAACAGGGGGTACAGAGCAGAACTGAATTGTGTTTGAAAAGTAACATGTATTACAGGTCTATAAGCAGTGATAAGAGTGAAGAAGTGAACCAGTGGAGAAGTTGCCCATGGCAAACAATTAGCTGCTATGTATAATTTTATAGAATGATACTTCTATAGAACTTCATAAATGTTACATCAAAGCTGACTGCCATGGACAACTGCTCTGGTTCGCTTCCCCACCTATTTCACTGCTTCATGAATACACCCCCTTGTCCTTAACTAAAGGCTCATACACACGGGGTGAGGTGTATGAGCCTGGTCCACTGAGCTATCTAGTCCAGTCAGATCTCTCAGCAAACAGGTCTTGCTAGTTCACCTGTACTCATGTAACGATGTATGTATGGGTGATCTGTGCTAACCAGTATTCTCTGATTAAAACACTGGTGATTTCACTAGATCTTGACTACATGTAGTCAATAGGAAGTCAGGTGATGGCGACACGCAGAACTGCACATCGCCGTCGCTCGGTGGCGTACGCACGAAGGAATCTGTGCTTAATTTCTAAGTGATCGAGTCAGTTCGCTTAGAAAATGAGCTAAAATCCACCCATGTGTATGCCCATTAACTTTAGAGGGGTGTAAGGTACCCTACAGATGAGGCAAACTGAAATAGCTGGCATTAACATTTAATCTAATTTGCAATCTAGACTACCCAAAGTAGATATAATTGCCATTTCCTCATTTATACAGATATCACATAAAGACAAAGGCAGCATTTCATTGCTAAACAGTTGCCATACCAACATTAGTTGTTTCTGTGATTTGTATATCCCCATGTGTTACCATAGAAGTCAGTCCACACCTTAAGTCTTTACATTTTTGTTTACAAAAGAGGGCGTGCATATGATCCAGCCCTACTGATGTCATAAGACATCCATCACATGTTCTTTCATCTTACATCATACTACTCGTGCTGGGGTATACACTCTTTCTGCTTTCTCATTCCCATACTATACAATGGGAAATGTTATTTTGTCTGTATTTTTTTAAAGGGTGAATGGCTACAGCTTTCTTATCTTTCCCATATGTATTGACCTTCTTTAAATATGTTTTTCTAGAGTGAGAAGAACCTGCCAGCAGTACTTTTGGCAGGACAGGTGTTTACATTACTGTTATCAATAATGTTTCTTAAGGGAGGGAACCATGTGATGTGCTTACAGGCTGTATTATTTCTCAGCTGGAATCCGTCAGTTATAAACATTTCATTGTATAAAAAATGGGTACTTATGTAATATCTGGGCTCCCGTTTTTCTTATGAGACCGCGTCCCCTCGTGGGGCTCGCTGCACTCGCCACGCTTTGGGCACGGTGGCTCGCTGCGCTCGCCACACTATATAAAATCAACTCCATGCGTAGTTGGGTAGTAGGGGTATGAAAAAATGGGGTGCATTTAACATGGGAGCCCAGATAATACATAAGTTCCGCAAAATGTATTAATTACAAGCAGAATTACTATTTCAATAATGTGTGTATAATTCTATATATTTAGAAAGCAAGTGTCGTTATAAACATCATAATTGCCGTGTTGTAATACCATGGGCCAAATGTAATAGGGTGTGACAATCAGAAAGTGAGAGATTTTGGGAGAGTTTTCACTTTTTTTTTTAAAGCGGCGATCATTTACACTGCAAAAGCAGTTTGATTTTGCCATGTAATTGATTTGCCGCTTTTAAAAAATGGGAAAACGCTCCCAAAACCTCCGATTCTCACACCCTATTACATTTGGCCCCCATATGTGTTTTAATAAACACAATGTGGTTATTCAGACCTGATCGCATGGCTTGCGAATTTGCAGGCCGCACAATAATCAAACGACTGCTATCTGGCAAAACAGGGGCTTATATAAATCTGGCAAGACGGGCTCATATAAAAAGTGGTGGCCTGCACCCATCTTCAAGGGGAACGAGAATACTAAGAGTATACGTATACTAATAATACGTGAGAAGTTTGGATGCTTTATCAGTAACTTTTTTAAACTAGCAGAGGGGATAGTGAAGCAAATAAGAATAAAGAAATCTGCTCCCCCAACCTAGAGGTATTGTCTCCGGAAGCCTATCCACTGCAACACAAGATAATGCTGATCAAAAATCTGGATTTGCTTGTAATCGCTTCTAATTGCAAGCGATCTGCAAGTGCATCAATTCACGGGCTTTCACAAGGCAGGATTCCACTCTGGCTGGGTGGTGTATACCAGATCGCAGGGCTCTGCAAATTAGCTGACCAACGATCAGGACTGAATAACCGCCAATACACCAGGGTGGCGGTGGACCCGTCGAACGACCATTTGCATGTGCTTAAAAGCACGTGCAATCTGGTCCCAACCACAACTAATCGCCCAGTGGGACCACGCATTGCATGATTGTGTTCACACAATGTGCACACAATCTGCATGCAATCCGTCTTCCAACACCTTGAGATTGTACACCTGAGTAAAATGTTATTCAGCTGTATGGGGGCCTTAATATACCCAGTGGCAGTGTTTGAGATCTGCCTCTTCTGTAGAAAGATGCAATCAGGTGCACATTAGTTAATAATCAACCTTCTGAGTAACACCATGGGTGTACAGTGTGGCCATCCGTAGCAAGGCAGTGCTGGAGCCATTTCACCTGCTTTTGTGAAGAAATCCTCAGTGTGACCAATATTGCTGCACATACATGTGAGGTGCGACATATGAATACACAGGGGGAATTTACTGAGATGGGAGTTCTATTTCTCATGGGATGTTGCTGTGGGCAACCAATCAGATACTATCTAGTATCTTCTAGATTGTGCTAAATAAATAAAAATAGATTCTGATTGGTTGACCATAGCAACATCCCATGTAAAATAGAATGCCCATTCGAGTAACTTTCCCCCACAGTGTCTTATAAGTTGCTACACTGCATTAACATTGCATCCGGGAATCATTATACACAGATACATCTGAATAGCCAGCTGTAAGAGCTATACCCAGGGCCGGTGCTAGGGTGTTCGGCGCCCTCCTGCAAACTATAAATACTTTACAAAGTGATCTCACAAGTAAGGGACATGGCCACACAATAGTTCTCCCATCATATTCACATTACACAGCACCAGTGCCGTAACTAGACATGTTGGTGCCCTGTGCCAGAAACGGAATTGGTGACTGGCTAACCAGCAAAAATATAGGAGCGTGGCTTCATGGGGAAGGGACGTGGCCATATAAAAGTACCAATAACACTGTAATGCCCATTACACATTATGCCACACACACTCTAATGCCCATTACACATTATACCACACACAGTGATGCCCATACCAGTTTTTCACCAGTTGCCTGTTTATACATAAGCCCATACAAGTTGGTGACAGTAATAGAGCTGTTTATACATTATATCCACAGTAAACAACAGTATATATATATATATATATATATATATATATATATATATATATATATAAAACGCCCACACTAGTTGCTGATAGTAGTAGCGCTGCTTATATATAACACCCACACTAGATGCCGACAGTAGTAGCGCTGCTCAAACATAATACTCACATTAACCTATACATATGCCCACACCAGTTGCCGACACTAGTAGCGCTACCTATACATATGCCCACACCAGTTGCCAACAGTGGTAGCGCTACCTATACATATGCCCACACCAGTTACTGACAGTAGTAGCGCTACCTATACATATGCCCACACCAGTTGCTGGCACTAGTAGTGCTGCCTATACATATGCCCACGCCATTTGCCTACAGTAGTAGTGTTGCCTATACATATGCCCACACCAGTTGCCGACACTAGTAACGCTGCCTATACATATGCCCACACCAGTTGCCGACACTAGTAGTGCTGCCTGTACATACACTCATGCTAGCTGCGACACTAGTAGCGCTGCCTGTTCATATGCTCATGCCAGTTACCGACTGTAGTTACGCTGCCTATACATATGCCCACACCAGTTACCGAAAGTAGTAGCACTGGGACAGTAGTTTCACTGCCGGTAAATATGCCCACGCCAGTTGCCGACAGTAGTGGCGCTGCCTATACATATGCCTACACCATTTGCCGACAGTAGCAGTGCTGCCTTTACATTCTTTATCGCCACACCAGTTGCTGACACAGTAGTAGTAGCAGTACTCACCTAGTCCAGGCTGGCAGCTTCCTGTTTTCATCAGAGTCTTGCTCCCCATGTAGCTCTGCCCCTTTTGTCCCATGAAGCCCCACCTCCTCGTCCGTGTAGCCCCACCCTTTTTTGGTCTCAGCTGCTGACACTGACAGGGGGTTAGGAGCTGGGAGGGAGCTCCCTCTGTGCTGCCAGCCCCGCTGCCTCTCATGCTCATGCTTATGACAGGTGCAGCATTAGCCACAGAGGACAGCAGAGGATGCAGGGCTGGGAGAGCGCCTAGTGTGCCCGACACCTACCTGCCCTGGATCCTCTGCTGCGCGGGTAGCGCCAGCCCTGGCTATACCTATATTCTCTCCTCTCCTCACACATCTTACTGTATACGACAGTGCAGCTAACAACAGGAGCTGTTTCAACACACATGCCACACAACTCTTTTTTTTTTTAAAGTGACAATCCTAAAACACGTAATATAAATATTGCACCCTGTTGCCCTCAGTATTTCGTTTCACATTTTATATTAAGAAACATCCCAGTCATTTAATATTGTTGTTGATGGGTCACAGCAGGTCAGTGCTGGGCAGCCCAGTATAGCGTCCCTTGCTGTTTTTGCTGGGCAGATTTGATTTTGCTGGAAATCATTCTGCTGGATTTATTCTATAAGAATCCCTCAGGGAAGCTCAGAGGAAAATCTTGTATAACAGGATTTACTTTCACAAGAATTTCATTGGGGGAAACTGTTCTCATGGGCTTATCAGAGGAATTTGCATTAACGGGATTTACTGTTTTATAACATGAATGCCTGTTGTTTTCATTCTAGGACACCGTGTCAGTCCACAGGCCAGGTTTTTATGCAGATAGATTTTTGAAGTTCATGAACGCCAGGGTCTTCAAGAAAGTCCAAGGTAAGCAGCCATATGACTTTTGCTGTGGATGTAGATAACCACAGGAGACAGTGAGCAATTATTAGAAAACCCATGTTTTTTTCATAGTCCATGTGTAACATGTGAATCTCTAAGTGAGAAGATGGCAAAGTAGGCTTCATGATGTATCGGAGGAACACTTGACGCACGGTCAGTTAAGAATAGAAATGTGTTTCCAGTGTTGCGGACACATAGACACATATGTACAGGGAAACAGCCCGTGCTATGGAGACTAGAAAATCTGCTGTCATTCTACATGTGTGCATAACACAATCCCATTTATCTCATGCCATGGTGCGAATGTGACGGAATGGCTCAAAAAAAAAAAGGAAAAAACCATGTAGACCCTTCGACTTTCAACCTAATGCTTGTGTCGACCTTCCATAAATGTTGACTTTAAGCATGTTGACCTATTTCAGGTGTCGAACTGAACCATGTCGATCTTCAGTGGTTTACACAATGCATGCCGACCTTCGGTGTGGGGACCTAACGACCATATACCGGTGCAGCCATATGCCATTCTACTGAGTCACAGTTTACAGAGTTCACATTCCCTGAACTAAGTCATATATTATTGCCTTATACCACTTCAGAGACATCTTTCTAAAGAGAATGTGGCCCCACTACAGATGCCGCAACCCCAGCCCCCTCGGCTATCCTTGTAGTACCTATGGAAATTCTGAGTTCCTGTATACTATCAGAATTAATGCTCTTTTATAAATAGTGTCTGTCGGAGACTGACAGGTACATTGCTGTTACACAGTTAATGAAGAACATGACAACAAAGAGCTATTTTTCATTATTTTTCAGCTTTAAGGTCTTCACCCTCCAAGCGGCGGTGTAATTCTATTCCAGCTTTAAAGTCTTCATCGCAGGATGTACTGGCTGCCAACAATCAGGAATGGTCTGAGGAGAAAAGCAAAAAGCTGGCAGATGGGAAGAGTTTCTCCAGCCTGGATGAAGAGGGTAAGGAAACTTTGGCAGATATTGCAAAGAATTCTGTCTAAATACCAATCTGTAAAGGTAAATTCTCACCTTTCCAATACTCTCCTTATTAACTGGCAGTGTTTCCATAATTTTGACTGCAGCTCCTTGATGCTTCTGACTGAAACTATGGAGTTGTTGTGTCAAGTGAAAAAGTACAGTGGAGAAGTTGCCCATAGCATCCAAACTGCTTTTTTTTCTAGAATGTACTTCACAAATTGTACCTCAATGCTGATTGGGTGCAAGGGGCAACGCCTTCACTGGTCCACTTCTCCACTCTATGATCAGCTTGTATTTGACTGCAAAATGAAACAAAGTTTTTAATAAATTTGATTGTTCTAAGAAGTGCTGGGAAGCTGGATGTATTTATATTTTATTCTCTTTGTGGTAAAACTCTGTATAAGCTTGTGATTTCTTTTTTTTTCAACATTAAGGGGCCTATTGATCATTCAATATTTGCAGCTAAATCCCAGAAAACACCAGTTTTCAGGGGTTAGCCACAAATATTAATTATCACCCTAATGTATCAGGAAGGACCACAGCAAGAATCTCCAGTTCCTGCTGTGATCCCTCCTGCACCACTGCCGGCCACATCTCCCATAGGTTTCTATGGGGCATGCAAAGCTGCCCAATGTATCGACATCGGGCAGCAGTGCTTCGCATCCCTGCACTACCACCATTCTGAGCTGGCAGTAGCCCATTCTAGCCTATGGGCTACGGATCGCACTGCTGCCGGGGCAGTGGGGTTGGCGGGGGTCAGTGCTAACCACGCATGTACAGACTCCCAGCACATCACAGGGACGGGCTCCTTTCGAAACCCTGTCCCTGTGCCCATTGGTGGGATCACATTTTGCAATGCAATCCTGGGCGGTAATATTCCACCCAGATCGCATTATAAATGTGATCCTTTATAAATTGGCCCCATAATCTTTATTTTAATTGATGCAATAACAATAGAGGGGCAAAAAAAAGGGTAGCAAATAAAAGGGGGGGGGGGGGCAGGTCATATCTGGAGATTACTCAGATTTCTGAGATCATACAGAAGATCTAGTGTTGCAATCGGAGGAGCCAGCAGAGGGCATCTTTTAACTCCTCCTGCAACTTTTGCATATTTTAGCACAACCGCTGCATACACAGCACATGTGCTAACTTCACCCATCTCCGAATCAGGCCCTATATTCAGTAATTAATAGAAAACTGTTTACAATAACTATATATCAGTACCACGAGATAATTAGAAAGCAAATATAGCACTTATCTTTAAAAAATGTATAAAAGTTACAACCAGAAAAAGCTTAGCTCTGTGACCATTCTGAACTTGTGGTTATAGCATTCCAACACCGGTGATGTGATTCTGAAAGATATTATTGCAGGAAATAATTGATATCACAGTTTTGCACTGGGGTTTTTATTTTAATTTAGAGGTTGTACTTGTTGAACCTACAGTATATCTTTTTTTAGCTTTACTAACTGTGACCCAGATCGTGCAGTAACTTTGTTAATTGGAATGCAGCAGGTTGTAGCCAATCAAGTTTTCCTTTGGCCTACATACAATAAAGACAGACGTCACCAGGCCTATCATAAATACTGTATACTTTGATGATGTCTAGATTCTAGTGAACCAATATGCTGCAGTCTATTGATTTAGATCACAATGTTGCTATCTGCTCTGTGATCATGTGACAGGACTGTTTTCCTTCTGGATGTAAAAGCAACAGACTTATTTTTTTCAATCAAAGTGGATATATTCAGTACTGCAGATAGCAGCTTCTGGTTTCAAACTATTACAGTGCTAATACTGATGCCACAGATATATCTATGCTCACATACCTTTCTTAATGTGTGCAGCGCTAAATTCAAGACATCGGCCTGACCTTGTACCAAGCACGCCATCCTTGTTTGAAGCTGCTTCCTTAGCAACAACAATATCCTCTTCCTCATTGTATGTCGATGATCAGTATCACCACGAAGATACTATTCGCTATTCCAACAGGTAACTAACCATGCTTTAATATCCTGTTCTCAAACGCCTGGAATTATAAAATGGAGGTTGAGTATAAAGGCTGTAACAATTTTATAATTTGGTACAAGTATGCAATCTTCCCGCATGGAACCACATTATTTGATACTGATTTTATACGAAATTCTAAGATTCACCTCTTGGTAATATATTAGTCTTGGCAATTGACTTTCATTAAATCATATAATCTATGACACTTGAATAACACTATACTCCAAGAAGCTCTTAAATTGTGTGGACACCCTGCATCCTAACCAATTGCCTAGTGCAATGGTTCTCAAACTCGGTCCTCAGGACCCCATACAGTTCTCGTTTTCCAGGTCACGTGACAGGTGCACTCATTTCTGATGGACACATTTGAAAAGATCCACAGGTGGAGCTAATTATTTTACTCAGTGGTTCCCAAACTGTGTGCCATGGCTCCCTGGGGTGTCACGGGTTGGTGGTCCAATTCAAATTATTTATGATCAATTATTTATGGACAAAACCAGTGTTGGTGGCTGCCAATCATAACAAATGTGTACAATCAGAAGCAAATCCTGCCATTTAAAACATAACTGAACCTAAGAAGCACATGTAAACACAATCTACTTATTTTATATATATTTTTGGGGCCTATGGGTGCTGTGGAAAGATTCTGATACTCTAGGGTGCCGTGATTCGAAAAATATTGGGAACCCCTGATTTTAACTTGATTCTGTAAAAAGACCTGCAAACTATGCACTGTGTGGGGTCCTGAAGACCGACTTTGAGAACCCCTGCCATAGTAGTATGGGCAGGAAAAGGATAATGCATCATCGTGCCCCTGTTCCCACTGCACGATGCTGTGTACTGCAGCATTGTGGCCCTGCCTAGACTATGATGACTCCATCTTGAATTTGCTGATTTGTTTCACCCTCTGCATTCTCCTGGATCACCTTATTTTTATTTTGGCCAGTGGTAGAATTACCAATTCTGTACCTATATTTTAAAACCCAATACTGTGTACCTGTTATCAAATGTCAAGTTTATAGTCCTACATCTTCTTCACAGTAAGTTACGGAAAAATGCTATTACCATGCTGACGCGCATTGTGTATCCAGAGCAAATTCTTATGTTTTTGTCTTGCTGCATTGCACAGGCGTGGGAGTTTTCATGTCCATCACAATGTTGGAACAGCATAAATTATTAGCTGACACAATGTAATATGTATTTTACATTGTAAAATACAATGTAAAAATCTCCATCTTACCTTTTACAGTTGTCTCTGCATTTCCTCACACATGCTTCCGATAACATAATCACTTTTGTGATATAAAACCATTTTACCTATGAAATGTTATTGGTGTTTCAACCGAAATCTTTTAGCACAGCATTTTTCAGGTTAATAAGCAGACATTTTCCTTATAGCTTCTATGTTTCACTGGAAAGGTGCTGATCACTGCTGGCTATATAAAACCGCTTTGAAAATAGTAAATGCATAGAGGTTTAGAATGCATTAAATGCAATTTTCAGCAGTGTTGAAGACTACTTGCACAAAAGATTACTGTACAGTAAAGGTGCCCACACACTAGAAAGATCTGCGATCATAAGATGTGCGCATAAATTAGCCTTCAAATCTTTTGTCCGATCTGGACAAAAGATTTCAGGCAAGTGCACATCTTTACCAAAGATTTTTCTTAAGATCCCGTGTGCGTTCCTATGGATCTTTTGCTAAATCTTCTGATCTTTTGTGCAGCACGTAAGATCAGAAGATTTAGCAAAAGATCCACAGGAGCGAGCATCGGCCGATTTTCGACCGATTATCGGTAAATATCGGCCGATATATCGGCCGATTTATCGAAAATCGGCCAATCGGCCCAAAAATCGTTCTAGTGTGTGGGCACCTTTAGGCATAAACAGTGGCATGCTTCCAAAAAAAGATTGTCTACAGATGATCCTGAGCTGGACAGTACCTGACAACAGCTCTCATAGGGATACTGCTTATTATCCAAATTAAATTAACTTTGCAGCCCTAATCCTTCAGGAAAGAAAGACTTCTGAAACAAAATGTTCTCCTGTTTGCAAAAATCCTGGTAGTTGGCATGGTTACCATAGAATGGAAATCTGCCAAAGCAACTATGAAACGATCATTTAGGATGGAGAATAAGAATCAATGTCATATTTGTCTTTCAGTGCACAACTTCTGAGACATGTTTATATACCCACAAAACAATATATACAGTTGCTTGAGACACTCAGAGATGTCTGCAGCTTTCAAGGAGATTTAGGAGGACTCTTATTGGGAAAATACTGCTTGTTAATGTGTGACATATTCATTGTTTTCCTGACTATGTCCCTGGTGTTTACTAATGATTAATTAGTTCTACATGATACAGTCCTGATCATATCCAGAATGTTTTTATTTAATAATATCTTTCTAGTATTCTTTTTTTTTTTTTTTTAAACAAAGACACTTAACAAAAACAGAAAGCAGCAAGACTGTAAATGGGGGAAAGTATCCACTATAGAAAAAATAACCGTAATGTGTAGGCATGTGAAATGTACATGTGAATAGTGCAAATAGATGGGTCAAGTGTGTCAAGAGTCACCCAAGAGTCAGACTCTGTTTTTTACCTATCCAGTAGCTGACACGATTGCAATCCGTGGGTGCATGACACGTGAAGCGACAGTGACTACCTTATCTGAGCGCCATGGTAATGGGGCGATAGCGCAAAGTTATAAGAACCAGGATGCTCTGTTCAAAGTTGGTGTCTCATTGGTCTAGTTTCCTCTGAATCTGCAGTATGTAATGTTGGACATTATTATATATAGGATCATCCACCAATCCCAGTTGGCCGGAACAGTCAGCTGACAGAGTCAGCCAATCCAGACACCATCATAGGTATAACACCCCCAGACTAACAAGCCAAGAGCTGTCAGTGCCATATGTGGCATAGCTCTGCATTTGTACCTGTTCTTCTCAGTTTATACAGTCATCATTTCTGTATCCTGACTTTATCGCCTAGTCTTGTGGAAGATTTCGTAGTTTGTGCCATCTTTTCCAGCCCAATAACCTCTGTGCCATAGTTGCATTCAGATAACCTCTGTGCCATCGGTTCCAGACCGATAACCTCTGTGACATTGGTTCTAGTTAGATAACCCTTTGTGCCATCGGGTCTAGTCTGATAACTTCTGTGCCATTGGTTCCTGTCCAATAACCTCTGTGCCATTGGTATTAGTTCGATAACCTCTGTGATAACCTCTACGGTCTGGCTGTAGGTGCAAGCAAGGTTCCCATGGCAGTGTTGTCATCAGCTCAAATAAAGGGTGATGAGAGCAAACATCACCCTTTAAATTGTGCCGTGCTTCTGAGGTGGTCTTTCTATCTAGTCTCTGCTGGGCGGTGGGATTATCAGCGCGGAGCCACCAATACAAATCTTGCCTAGGGTATCAGATTGGTCAGGGCCGGCTCTGGTGGTAATTGAATTTTATTAAAAAGTCCTTAGGGGTTAGAAACTACAGCATATGAGAGATTATAAATATGTTTGTTTGGCAGTGTCCACAAATTTCTATATAGGAGTGCTAGGTCTTTTATGCGAGGAAGTCATTTAAAGAGATTTGCGCCTATGATGTTCTACCTTATGGGAGGGTCATTGTAGGTGTCTTGTGCCTTTAGGATGCCATGGTTGATTTTAAGTCAAAATGGCGTGTGAAGGGTAGCTGTGCTAATTCTAAAGTTTGGTTAGAGCCCTTATTAAAAATCGCTACCCATTTGTGTCTACAAAAGCAAAAAGTCAACAGGGTTCCATGTCCAACTACTACAAAAGAAATGGGTAAATTAAAGCTCTATACCTTTTACAGAATCAGCACTCAATAGAACATAGTTTACCAGGACACAGAGAGTATAATTACTGAACGCTCTGATATCATGACATTTCATTATAAAAGCCATTTAATGGTGCAGGTTTATAGAGACATAAGGGTAATTCACAAATTCGCACAGCGGACAGTTATTGATAGACTGTGCATGTGTACGGCCCGTAGTATACATGCACTAGGCTGTCCTGCGATGAAATTCTGCTACTTCTTTGGAACGCCAGCCTTACACAAAGTGATTGACAGGAAGTAGGCATCTAGGGGTGGCAGGGCCGCCACTAGTAATGTAGGGGCCCTCCAGGCGTCGGGACTCGGAGCACTCACTGCACATTGCAGCCTGCAGAGTGCCAAGTCTCTCTGTATCCTAGGCTCGGCGCTCTGCAAGCTGCACTGTGCATTGTGCGTGCTGGCTGCGGGCGCCGGTGGCATTGTGCGGGTACGGGTTGGGGGGGTGCCGTGCCACTGTGGGCAGCTGCCCGGGCCACTCCAGAGGCCGGGGCACAGGACAGCTATACCCCTGGCACCCCCTTGTCGGCGGTTCTGAGGGGTGGTAACCAGCCGTTTCATGGGAGTGCCAGGAAAAATGCTAGGCAAGCCAGAAAAAAAAGCTGGGAGTATCAAGGAAAATGCAGGTGTGCCCAAGTATTTTAGAGGACGGTGTGTGACTTCAGCCTGTTTTCATTGCAGTTGCTGAGTAAGTCTCTGGCTACTCTGAGCCTGCGATGACTGGTGCCCAGTGTAAAAATCATTTGACGGTGAGAGGCTTACAAATGGTTTTAAACATATTTGCATTACTACAAATAGATTAGCAATTGTACACATCTATCCGCATAGGGAACACATTAACCTGCAAGGCAGGATTTCACTGGTGGGTCGATGCTGGCTGCGGGGAATTTGCGGCCCTGCAATCAAATCTGAATGACCCCCATCTTCGCAATGTTGTCCACATGCTGCTTTATGACAATCTGTAACAAATCTGCATTGCACACATATTTTGTAGCACATCCAAACTGCACACAGATCTAGCAGCTATAAGCAAGCTGCCTTTCTTTCTCACGTTCTTCAAAATGACACCTCATTTACAAATGTAAATAATCTGTGAAGATTTGCACACTGGCTGTGTAAATATGTATTATAAAAATAATACTCTTTCATATAATTAACTGGATGCATAAAAATGTATCTTAGTTCATCAGTAAAGAGGAAATTCTCTTTCACAATATCACATGATTACTATTGATGTCACTGTTCATGTTAAGTTCTAATGTTCTGTTTACCAAGGGAGGGTTGGACGGCAGAGAGCTCATAAATACAGACCTTTGCCTTGCAGAATTACTGTAGTTGCTTTCTTTAGTATATGTAGGTGATTAGAGGTAATTGTGACCAAAGCATGGGCCTTATTCTAGTTCACTCTTTCTGACAAAATCCTTCTTAGATGGACAAAACCATGTGCACTGCAGGTGGGGCAGATGTCAAATGTGCAGAGAGAATTAGATTTGGGTGAGTTATTTTGTTTCTGTGCAGGGTAAATACTGACTGCTTTATTTTTACACTGCAATATAGATCTCACTTTGAAGTAAAACCCCACCCAAATCTAATTCTCTCTGCGCAAGTTACATCTGCCCCACCTGCAGTGCACATGGTTTTGTCCATCTAAGAAGGATTTTGTCAGAAAGAGTGACTTAGAATAAGGCCCCATGTGATGTTACAAACAACAGCTGGGAACTTAACACTAATAATAAACACCAGAACAGCTGTCAATAGTTTATTGTTATGAGAAAGTCATTTTTGGAACATATGAAATTAATGCAGCCCAACAGATGGGGTTATTCAGACCTGATCGCTTCTCTGCTAATTTGCAAAGCCCTTCGGATAACCGCCGTCCAGTCTGAGTGAAATCCTGCCCTGGGCAAGGCTGTGAATGGCAAATATCGCAGATTTGCGATTTGCTGCAAACCCATTCGCAACTCACTCATCACCTAATGATTTTTACATTGTGTACAGTCTGTGCATAACCCATGACTATCGTTTTAAACAGAAACTCATACACTCTGGCCATTTACTATGCACAATGCAAAATAACCTTATTTTGCTCTGGTACATTGTACCATATATAGCTGTGTGCTACCAGATGAACAAAGAAACAGCCTCCACAAACTAAAAATATTGCCTTAAACTTAATGTATGTTAAGAGGAACAATGCACAAAAATTGATTTAACCTTTTTGCTGTTTAGGATTCGCTGCACAATCGCCGCGTCCCAGAGGGCTGAAGCATTCGCTGCTAGCCATCCCTGTCGCCCTATTCAACGCTGCAGGGGCTCGCTGCCCCTGACGGCGAATTATAATTAGCCGCAGGGAGCCGGGGGACGGTGGCAGGCAGGTGGAAGTCTCCCTGCCTGCGCTGGAATATATGGGGGGAGGAGGGCTCCTGGGGACACGGGCAGCAGCAGCTGCCCCCACGGAGAGCTGGCAAGGGATGCGGTGGAGGGAGCCATTGCACTGCTACCGCTCGTGCATATGTAATGAGTGGGAGCAGTGTGAAGTGAATATTAATGAGCGGCTCGCGCCCCCTGCTGGCTTATGTGTAAAAAATAAATAAAAAATGTCATATATATTCATGTGCAGCACGCACATAGCCCAAAAATAGCATGCCCCTTCACAGAATATTTTTTTGACACCAAATAAAAAAAATGACCTATATTTTAAAAGATAACATTCCAGTTCACCTTAAAAAGATGGCGATTGCTACACGGTGAAGCACAGCGAAAATCACGCTGAAAGCAATTTGCAATCCTAGCATTGAATACACTCACGGTGAATCACAGTGAAAAACCCATTGGAAAACAGCAGCGAATTTCGTCGACTAACAGGCGGCGAATTGGCCGTCATTCACTGTTCGTCGGCGGCAGATTTTGAGCGTTGAATAGGGCAAATCACTTTTTCAGTCAAAAGATACGCCGTGGAGCACGAAAATTGCACACATTCGCTGTAAAAAGCTGTGAATCAGCGGCATTGAATACTACCCCTAGTGTACATATTGGGGTTTATTAACATTGTCCTTTGTATTTCGGCAAAGGACATCTCTCCGCTTGTGTAGGATAATTTTATTGTTACGCTTTATCAGCCATTATAGACAGCTGTCAGCAATCCCTTCCATATTGTAGTAGTCAGCACACACATTGGGAGGCATTTTCGAAAATACTTTGTATACAACCTATCAATTCAGAAGTGCATTTCTTCTATGTATTTCTTGAGTACAGGATTTGGAAACAGGCATTGGACAAGCTTCATATCCACTCTTGTTTAGAGGGGATGCCCATGCTTTTTGAAAGCAGCATGCCCATTTTCCAATAATAAGACAAATAGGAATATTGGGACGGACATTGAATAGGTCAAATGTACATCCAACCTATTCTTGTCGAAAACGGACGATATTTCCAACGATTGGAGATATCGTCCAGCATTGAATACCCCCTATGACTTATAGAAAGAGAGGACTATTTTAATAAAACTTTAGGAGGAGGTTTATCAAAGATTGGAGAGAAACACAGTTGTGAGAGATACTGTACTAATTTATCCGACCCTTACTTATTTTTTAAAGAACTTGGAACATGTAATGCAGAAGATGATTGGATGGTACTTTATCACACTCTATTCGAGCTGTAATAAAAAAAAAGGCTTTATTAATTATCATTTGCAGCCAGCACCCAGAAATAAAGATTCCTTATCCCCAAAATTAGCTGCAATAAGGAATCTTTATACTCCAAGATGTGGGGAGTCACTGGGACGCCAACCTATGTGTCACCCAGTGCCACTGTGGAGGCACTACCTTCTGTTTCGCTTTCAGGTGACTGGTATGAATGTACACATCAGGTGTACAAATAAGCAACACCTATACCATCAATCACTTAAAAGGATCACTTTTTATGTGAGCATAATCAGAGTTTTTTTGTATTGGAATGTGTACTAGAGTCTCTTTTATTTACTAGTTCAGAACGCTAACTCATATATACCTTATTAAATGTACCTTATTTCTTGTTATTGTGACTTCCACTATTGTACACTCACCTAACCAATGCTGTAGGATGAGTCATACCTTCCCAGTGATCAATGAAGGATTACTGTATTGTACAGGGTGTACGAACATTACACTGGTGCTCTGATACCATAAAATGAGTTTACCTGACCTTTTACTTACCTGCCATATTCCTTTTGCTAATTGTAGGTCCCCTTAGGAATTCACTGAAAATATATTGCCCTAAACTGCATTAATGTGCATAAGTGTATCCATTGAGGTTGATAGACTACGGACCAAGTGCAATAGAGTCCGATGTCGCCATCCCTGCAGGATGCCCGCTGAACTCTGACGTTTTTTCTAAAGGGGCAATCATTTACAAGCCAAAAACCATGCATTGATAGTAATTGCCCCTTGAAAATAATGTCCGAGTTCGGCTGGCATTGTTCATGGCCCCTGAACTCAGTCTTTAACACCTGAATTCCATGTCAACGGTATGGTTATGAGAAAGATCCTTGCGGCAAGTGTCTCCATGTGCTACACCTCTCAAAAATTGCCCTCCAGTCATTTTTGTAACATTTCAATATTGTAGTTTAAGTTCGGAATACTAAAGAATTAATATCAGGTTACCATAGAAATGTTAGAGGTGTAACCAAGGGAATAAGACATTGTAGCAATCCTAGGGGTACATCCGATCCCCTGCAATGTTTTCACAGGTGGCTCAATGTTGCACTTACAGTACCCAATAAGTATGCAAGATAAAAATCTATAAGTCAGGCTGCAAGGGGTACAAGTTTGAATGCCGTTGCCGGCATTTACATGCACCTCCACCTGGCAACCTTTGTAGGGAACTGGACTGACCCCCTAGAGTGATGACAGAGCTAAACCAGACCAAAACAACTTGGTCCCTGCACAATAGCTCTGTCCTCAGTAGGACCAACCCATTCGGTAAGTATCGCTTAGCTAACAATTCCCATTCCGCAATCTCACTTCAAAGGTCATGTCAGGTGTCACAGCCCACCTTGACAATATATTCTACGTTACTGCTACATTAATATATATATATATATTATATCAATACCTATTTTCTAAATTACTTTTTTCCTATTTCTAGGAGAGGACTGCCATCAAGTTCAACATTCACTCTAGAAGACAGTGCATACCAGACATCTGAACAAAGCACATTAGAAATGGACAATGACAATGTCTCCGTCTTTGATGTCTACTTAGTGAGTATTTTATGATCACGATCATAGTTGGCTGAGACTGTGAGATTGCAGAAGGACAAAACCATTTGCACTGCAAGTGAGGCAAATATAACATGTGCAGAGAGACTTAAGGTGCGTACATATGGATAGATTTGGCCAACGATCTGGGCGTTCCCGATCGATTGAAACGACCAATCGTTCAAATCGTTCCATGTGTATGAACGATATATCGAACGATGCGAGTACCCGACGGTCGTTGGTAGAGGTCGCTGATCTTTCCTGCATGCAGAAAGATCAGCGACCAATCGTTAACGATGTGTACCAATCGTTTCATGTGTATGCACGATAAACGATTTGGTAAGGCTAATTGACTGGCTCCCTCTCCCTCCACCATCATTAAAGATCAATATTTCATGTGTAATCATTTGCTCAATCGTTCATCATTTGTCACCAAATCGTTTGTGCAGGAGGTTCAGAGGAAATCGTTAACGAGATTGAATCGTTGGACAAATCTATCCATGTGTACGCACCTTTAGATTTGGGTGAGGGGTGTTCAAACTGAAATGTAAAGTGCAGCGTTAGAATAAAGCAGCCATTATTTACCTTGCACAGAAACAAAATAACTCACCCAAATGTAACGCTCTCTGCACATGTTACATCTGCCCCACCTGCAGTGCAGCATGGTTTTGTCCATCTGCAAAAATTGCAGCCTTGCTAACAGACCTGAATCAGGCCTACAGTTCCAGCAAGCATCACTCACTTTATTACCTGCAAGTAAGTAGCTAGTGATGCTACAAATGGAACATTCTTTATTAACGTCAAATAAATCTATTCGGTCCATTCATACTATTTACCAAGAGAACATAGTACAGCAAATCTGTGTCCCCCTCTGAAGTATTCCCATTTAGTTGGGTTGCTCAGATACTATTGTGCAGCTCTGTGAGAGATGTGCAAAATATCTACTAAAAATACAATATTGCTGGTGCCTGATATATATGATGTACAGGCACCCGCCCATTTGTGATGTGACTCCTGACGGATCGGGCAGCGTGTATGGAGAACACTCTGCCCAATCCCTCTGCAGATACATTATTTCTACTAGTGTCCAGTTTAACCCTTTAAGTGCCAAGTGAATTTGTCAAAATAGGTGTAAAAATTGCCAAGCAAACATTTTTGGTACTCTTTACTTAGTGCGGCGCCCGTCGCGGGCATCGCGGGTACATTAATGTATGGCCGCGACGCGACCGACGCGATGCCCGCGATTTGCCATTGAAATCAATGTAAAACATAAAAATCGTGTCGGTCGCGTCGCGGCCGCACATAAACGCACCCGCGATGCCCGCGACGCGATGCTCACGATTTCCCATAGGGAACAATGTTAAAAGTCGCGATGGACCCGATTTTAGTGTTAAATGGCTCAATCAACCCGATTTGGCCATAGGAATCAATGTTAAATGGGCCACAGAGCCCATTAACCCTTAAATGTCCCCCCAAATTTTTAACGCCACCCCACGATCCACGCCAACCCGAAGCGTGGCGAGCGCAGCGAGCCCGCGAGGGGCGGCGGTACGCGTCCTCCGACCTTTTCATGCCCTACTATCCACGTCGGCGTGGTGTGAGAATATAATAGTGTGGCGAGCGCAGCGAGCCACCGAGCCCGAAGCGTGGCGAGCGCAGCGAGCCCCGCGAGGGGACGCGGATACCTTCACAGGTAGACGCGTCCCCTCGCGGGCTTCACAGGTGTCCGTGGCGACCCGGACACCTGTGAAGCCCGCGAGGGGACGCGTCTACCTGTGAAGGTATCCGCGTCCCCTCGCGGGGCTCGCTGCGCTCGCCACGCTTCGGGCTCGGTGGCTCGCTGCGCTCGCCACACTATTATATTCTCACACCACGCCGACGTGGATAGTAGGGCATGAAAAGGTCGGAGGACGCGTACCGCCGCCCCTCGCGGGCTCGCTGCGCTCGCCACGCTTCGGGTTGGCGTGGATCGTGGGGTGGCGTTAAAAATTTGGGGGGACATTTAACGGTTCATTGGCCCTATTTGGGCTGTGTGGCCCATTTTACATTGATTTATATGCCAAAATCGGGTCCATTGAGGCATTTAAGTGTCAAATCGCGGTCAATCAGGCTTTTTAACATTGTTTCCTATGGGAAAATCGCGGTGATCGCGGTAATCGCGGGCATCGCGACCATCCAATTTTACCCGCGATGCCCGCGATTACCGCGATTACCGCGATTTTTACCCGCGATGACCACGATTTTGATCGGCGGCGCCGTTCTAGGTAAAGAGTACCACATTTTTATTCATCATAATGACCTGTAATGGTTTCTTTATACAGGAAATATAATCTTTTTTTTTTTACACAACATTTTTAATTTGAATGTATATGACAAGTGTGAGCGACGCTGCCATTTTTAGAGAATATTTTGCATATCTCACACAAAGATGTTGGCACTCCAAGGGTTAAGCCTACTTCAGAAAGACCAAGGGTAAAATTTACTAATGCTGTTTTCAGACTACAAAACTGGCTTTGACCAGGTATTTTAAAATGTTTCTAAAAACGGGTCTGCCAGCTAAAACCCCTTTCACACCGCATGTCTTTAAACGGTATTTCAGTGCAGTTTTTCTCCCTTCACAACAATGAACCCGTTTAAACCCACAGAATACAGTGGATGGAAAAAAACGGGTCTGAAATGAGTAGGACCCTGCTTTATTACCGTTTAGAAATACCAGTTTTATAGAGCCAGTAAATTCACTCTGCACCTTTCAGACTGCACAAATTACCAGTTTCAAACGGTAAAGAAATGTCAAAATACCGGCTAAAAAGTGCGGTCTGAAAGGGGCATAAGATGGGAGTTCTATTGAAGATGGGATGTTGCCAATAGCAACCTGGCAGATTTGATCTATTATGTTCTAGAAGGTGGTAAATAAATAAGAATTAGAATCTGATTAGTTGCTATGGGCAACATCCCATATTAGTAAATTTAACCCCTACAGCCTGATTCAGATTTGTATGCAGTGCTGATGTCCACACAGCTGATAAGTTATCGGTAGACTGTACAATCAGCTGCAAAAATATAGTGCTATGTATTGTTTGAGGGATGTGGGCCCCAAACCGGTATCTTGCCTAGGGCCCCATGAAGTCTAAATACGCCTTTGCAAGTCAATTTTGCTTGCATCTCCAGTTACTGGTAAAGAGGTGTAACTGGGTGCTAGTGGGATGCTTATTATAGTGTGTGTTGATGGAATTGTGGGCTATGTAAAGTACATACATATAAACAAACCTGTTTCTTGTGCACCAAAAATAAGGCTGGTACCCCTTAATAATGATAGATGTGTATATATAAATCTATGGGCCAGGTGCACTAGGCTTCAAAAAGTGATAAAGAGTGATAAACAATAATGACTGCAAGAAATCCCTCTTGCTCACTGTTAAATGAAAATAGTGTTTATTTGTTTACTATAAAATGATGAACAAAATCCACAATTCCATACATACAGTTCATTAATAGATAGACCACTACCACTTATATTTAATGACTTCCTCATGCAGCAGCACTTTCACAAGATTGCCAACACAAAACTTGTATACATATATAAAGGCAGAAATGGTGACAGGTAGTTAGAGACATGTGCGCCTGCCTTCAGCTATGGGTAAATATCAGAGTCGACTCTTGAGGGATGAATATGTTGTAGAATCTAATTTGACAACACAATGTGAGTGTAGTGTCATAAAGGGCAGGTCACGCCTGAGAAACATTTTTAAGGCTGTAACGTACCAACTGGGTCTTGGTAGCTCGCTTGATATGTTTGTTTGCTACTAGCCCACATTAAAGTTAGGTACTGCATAACAAGTATGTAGCTGGGTAGAAAATTGGTTTAAGTTTAGATGACAAATTAATATATTCAGACTAGGATAATGTTGTTAGTGATTTAGCATAGGGATTAGCATAGGGATCAGTCTTGGACCCTATCATAGCCCTTTTATTAATAAGCTAGGAGATGGAAAAGGATTTAGGGGTAGATTTATTAAGCTCGGTGAAGTGATAAAGTGTCTGGTTTTTATCACCGGCCAATCAGCTCCTACCTCTCATTTTTCAAACCAAGCATGTAACTTCACAAGTAGGAGTTGATTGGCTGGTGATAAAAACCAGACAGCTTATCACTTCACCGAGCTTAATAAATCTGCCCCTTAGGAAGAATATTAGTTGGCAGAAAGCTAAAGGCTCATACACACTGGGTGATACAAAATAAAATGCAGAGGACAATGGGAATTAGTAAGAGCAAGTAATGGAATTGCCTTAGGTTTCATATTTATTTAAATACAAGCCTGTTATTAGTGTCTTCCAAGTAAGGTATAATGTAATGCGGGGCAAATTATCCTGAACCAAATGACATCCAGCTCCAAACGTATACTTTCCCTACTCTATATCAGGGTTGCCTACTTTTAAAGTCTCCTCTCTGGGAGAAGCCCGGAAAATGTCAACAGCACTTTGGGGGGCGGGGTCTGATGTAGACGTCATCAAGCCCCGTCCCCAGTACTGCAAATCCTGCAATTTTAGGAGGAGGAGGTGGAGCTAAATGACACAATTTGCATCTTTAGCCCGCCCCTCCACCTGAAAAGCTGTGGATCGCCGTAATTTACTGCTGCGGCCAGGCCGGATTCGCATACCTCCCAACGGGATCCGGTCATTGGGTCACCAGCATGTTGGTTAACAGTCATTAGGTTGACATGCATTTAGGCCGACATGGGGTTTCTCACATTTTTTTTGAGCCGACATGTGCCGACAGGCGGTATTTCATGCCCTACCATCCACTAGGGCGTGGTGGGAGAATAAAATAGTGTGCTGAGCGCAGCGAGGCACCATGCCAGCGTGCTATGCGAGGAGACGCGGTGCTATGTCTCACTATACATGTCGACTGTGTAGACATTCAGGACAAAAAAATGTGAAAACCCCCATGTTGACCTTTTGACTGTCGACCTAACCCATGTCGCCCTAATGACCCTGTTGACCTAACCCATGTCTACCTAGACTCATGTCGACCTAAATGCATGTCGACCTAATGGCTGTCGACTAGCATGCTGGTGACCTAATGAGCTACACCCTTCCCAACATAACCCTCTCAAGAACGTCCCGCTTAATTTAGGATTACCATCACCTGTGGTGAAACTCCTTTCTGAGCAATTAACTTGTTTAAAACAGGTGATGGCAATTCTAAATTAAGAGAGAAGTCCAGGGTCATGTTGGGAGGTATGGATTTGGGAGGGTTGCGGCGGTATCAAGGAGGGTTGCCCACCTTTCTGGGGGGCCGGATGGGGGACCCGATTTTCTTGGTTGGCAACCCTGCTGTATATTCAGTACAATGCATGCATAGCTCAGTATAGTGCTATGTAATGTATCCTTCATCTGAGCAACAGCACAACATTATGTTTGAGGCAGTTAATCCTAAAAGCTAACAGAGCCCGCCATCAGTGATCTGTTATATAACAACACAGAGCCTATGTAAAGTGCTGTGTGCACACCAACAGTTTTTATCCTGAGCTAGCTCTTTCTGTCCCTTCTGTCTCACATCCAAACATGCTGTGCTAGGTAGACTATTGATGCTGCTTTCTGACACTACACTGGCTGCCACTTATCTCTCTGATTGTGTACTTTTCCTGTATGTTCCCTTTGTCAGAATTGTCCATAATATGCTACAGTTGGAGCTGAGAGATAATACAGTGAGATGTTAACCACCGCCCCTGCTGTTAATCTGTGAAGGTTTTCTGTTGCTCTCTGTCTACGTGTATTCCAGGATATTCTGGGTGTTGGCAGTCAAGTTCCTTCCTTATTTTCACTAGCATGAAGTCAGGTTTGAATAACAAATAACGAGCAGCGTGAAGAAAAGCATTAGTCAAATAGTACTGTATATCCTCCCATGCCACATCCAAATGACTTCATTCGGAATGATTCTGCAATACTCTGATAAAAAGAAAGAAAATATTAATAATACACATACAGTTCTTGGAAGGGATGAAGTTCAGCTCAGTTAGAGTTGCTATTTTTTATAATAAATGTAAAATTTAAAGAATGCCTGCAAATAATTTGAAATATTATTAGAATTTGCAGGCTGAGCAATATTCGAAGACTGCTATTTTTTTTATCGCTGGCCATACACAAGTTGACAGAAAGCCAGCGTTTGGGGATGGTTTCTGGAAGTGTCAGGAAAAATGCAGGCATTTGAAGGCAAGTCATGTGATGTCAGCTCCAGCCCCCGATTAGCCTGACCTATAGCAGCCGCTGAGTAATGCGGGGTACACACCAGGACGACCCGCTCACGATGCACATCGTGAGCGGGTCGTCAGTGTCTCATCCGACCCGCTCACGGTGATGCGGGGGGGCACGACCCGCTCACGATGTGCACCGTGAGCGGGTCCGATCCGATGGCGACCCGCACCCGGCTGTATGGTCGTCATTGAGATCCTACCTGCAGCAGGTAGGATCTCAATAACGACCGACCCACGGGACCGCGCATCGGATCGGTATCGGTCCACAGCAGGTCAGAAAAGGGCCCAATCAGCACACAATCTACATCCAATTGATCGGAATTGGATCGAGATTGTGGGGATCGGGCCCTAGTCGTCCTGGTGTGTACCCAGCATAAGTCCTGGGCTACGCACAGACTGCACACACTGAAAAAATGATTTGTGGTGAGTCGCTTAAATATGGATTTGTGGCTAATTGCAGGGCTGCAATATTTTCACAAGCCTTGCACATCAGTTCACAAGATTGCACAGGACTGGATTTCACTCTGGCTGGGCGGCAATTACCGGATTGTAGGGCTCTGCAAATTAGCAACTCAGCAATCAGGGCTGAATAAACCCATTATTTTAAAACTAAAGGTGTGTACACACGGGGCGATATATCGCCCAGCAATTTATTGCCGAGTGATATATCGCTCAATGCCCCCTTTTCATCGGCAACCAGACATGGTCGCTGATGAAAACAAACCTCTGCCGGCGATGCCGCAGAGGTAACCAGCAATTAAAACGGGGCTGAAAACTAGAGAGCGCACCCAGCTAATTATCGCCAGGGCACACTCCCATCACTGGCAATATGGTCGCTAGCGATCATATTCCCAGCAATATCAGCCGCTATCGCTGCAGTGTGTACACCGCTTATGGATTTCACATCTGCTATTCACTTATCTTCCGTGGGAAAAGTGTAGGACTGTGTATATCTGTTATATATTTTCTATATGGCACTTTTATGAGCAGTATATACAGAGCCGGATTCAGACTTCTTGGGCAAAAGGCAAGATACCAGTTTTTGACCCTCCCTCATTCTTTTTTAAGCACACTATTTGATTTATTTTTGTGGAAGGTGGGGATTGGACAAAAGTGCCTTGTAGTTAAGAAAACAATTGCATTAATAGGAACAACACATTGCAATAATAGAGAGTGTAGTGGTCCTTTGGAAACATTTTCAGAGCAACAGTTACAGAGCTCAGTGACAGTGTTATTGACATCAAAATTAAATAATGTATCTAGAGGCCAGCCTTTGATGTGATGGATTATGGGCCAGATTTCTTGGGGCCCTGTGGGAAATCCAGGCCTACACACACACAGACTCATCGTGGCTACATCACAGTTTCTCTCTGTGATCCTACCTACTTAATAGCTGTGCAGCCAATCAGAAGCAGCCTCTTTTACCTTTTGTCAATCATGCAGTATAAGTTATAGTACTGTATGCATGCTGTTTTTGCAGCTTTACAAGCACCATCATGCAACAATTATGGACTGTGCTTGCACTGGAATTTGATATTATTATCCTGAAACCAATTTTTTTTTTTTTTCTGGGTAACCCTACCTTTCCCTAGAAGACTGCAAGCTATACTGAAGAGGCTTGGATTTTAGAAAATGTAAATAGAACAAGACAGTGTTCTCAGCAGTTTGGCAGTTTAAGGGTCAAATGCGGCCTTATTTTCCCAGCCTCAGCCATATGATAGTAAATTCTTTGTTTTGCAGCTGAAAATAGCTTCTGGTGTGTAGTAGTAGTTCCCAACCCGGAAAATAAAAAAAAATTCCTGTTATTACATTTCACCAATTATCTTGTTTGCTCTGTGCTTATCTACAAGTACAATTGTCATAAAGCCTATAGAGAGCAGTTCCATATACTAATACAGTATGTATACATTTAAGATATGATGAAAACGCTGTTAATGGCAAATGTGAAAAGAAAGGGGAAAATTTATCTTGGAGAGAGATAAAGTTGAGAGAGATACAATACCTACCAATCAGATTCAGACAATTTTCTAGCACAATCTGCAAAATGACAGAAGCTGATTGGTAGGTACTTTGCCTCCCCACTTTTTCTGTCTCAGAGACTTGATAACTCTCCCCCAGGGAGTGTAGTCAGTAGGTTAACTTTAGATGGTTTTGCATTAGTGTATTTTACCTGATGAAGTGCTATTAGAGCTTATTGTAGGCATCGACATACAGATGGAGCCGCTCTCATTAGAGCAGCTCCTGGCAACTCTATTGCCATTTGCCCCTCCCTGCCAGCCGACGGAGTCTGACAGAATGGAGCGCGCACAAGACACTTGCGCGCACCCATAGTTGCCAGATCATCCCTTTAATAAGCCCAACATATAAATTACACAGGTTCTTGACTACTTTTCAAATGTAATGACAGTTGGTATGAACTCTTGAACTCTGTCACCTCCCAACCATACAGCTGTCATTACATTTGAAAAGTTTGAAAATTAGTCAAGAACCTGTGTAATTTATATGTTGGGCTTATTAAAGGGATGATCTGGCAACTATGGCGTGCCCCATTCTCCCGGAAACCCCGCAGCCCTCCACCCGTCTCCCCGCTCTGCCCCTGCTCCCTGCCCGTCTCCCTGAAGCGGAGATGGGCAGGGAAGGCTTCTGTTCCCACTCCCCGCCGTCCACCAGCCTGCTCCAGCTGATGAGATCTGGCGAGCAGGCAGGCCGGCTGACAACGGCACCATCTGTAAGTTCCAAAATAACTGAATAAAAGTGTATTAATACTGCAGTACTGATAAGTAGAGCTGTCGCTGGGCAATGCACTGTCCTGTGAAAGCTCAGCACCCCCCCCAAAAAAAAAAATAAACTGTATGATGTCATGTCATACAGAGAGACAGAGGGAAGGGCTCCCAGTGCAAAATAGTCAGGGTGCTTTAGGCAGATCTATGAGCAAGTGGCCAAACCTGTGGCGTGATCCAGGCAACCTACAAGGCAAATGCAAGTGCCGGCGGGTAGTGACGGTGCTGCACCAAAGTACCTATTTTCGGGAGTTGGTACTGCTCACCCACCCCTAGCGATAGCCTTGCTAGAAAGTACTTGTAATAATGTTAGTGGGCATGGTGAAGATTTTCTTTTAATAGATTTATAAAGACTAGTATAATGCATGTAATAAATGCCAGCGGGCATGTGCCATTGTCAAATAAGGAGATTATTTATGTTCTCTACGTGCAACTAAGGAGGTTACATAGAAATCAGCTGTCTAATCATTATTTTACCATTATCTCACACTACTGATTAACGTAATTGTGATTTATTAAGTTATTACAGAGGGTTATATTACAGTAAACAGCAATTCAGGTAAATCTGTACACATGGGAACAATAGTCAGTAATTGCAGTGCTCTGTAACAGTGTAGGTGTACTGGGTACACAGCGTCACTTCTTTCCTTGCATTTTATATTCAGTGTTGATGTTTGAAAGTTGCCCAAAGAAGTACAGGTTGAGTATCCCTTGTGCAAAATGCTTGGGACAAGAAGTATTTTGGATAATGGATTATTACATATTTCAGATTTTTTTTAAATTTCAACGAGGTATCTTGCATTTATGTTGTACTAACACATCAAACACATGAAATACACCCAAATAGACTTAATTTTAGCATGAAACAAGGTTTTTAAAAATGAAACAAAGTTACAAAGTATACAATCTCAGACACTGAATTTGAATGCTAACCAATAATTTACTTGCACATATTTAGTGCCAGTTCATATCATGTCACCAGTAGTGCCAGTTACAGATGTCCCAAGTAGTGCCAGTTACATATCATGTCCTCTGTAGTGCCAGTTACAAATAATGTCCCCAGTAGTGCCAGTTACATATCATTTCCCCAGTAGTGCCAGTTACAGATGTCCCCAGTAGTGCCGTTACATATCATGTCCCCCGTAGTGCCAGTTACATATCATGTCCCCAGTATTGCCAGTTACATATCATGTCTACAGTAGTGCCAGTTACATATCATATCCCCAGTAGTGCCAGTTACAGATATCCTCTATAGTGCCATTACATATCATATGCCCAGTATTGCCAGCTGCAGATGTCCCCAGTAGTGCCAGTTTCATATTATGTCCCCAGTAGTGCTACATATGTCACCAGTAGTGCCGTTACATACTGTAGTATGTCCCCAGTAGTGCCAGAGTTACATATCAGGTCCCCAGTAGTGCCAGTTACAGATGTCCCCAGTAATGCTTTTAGCAACAACAACAAAAGTACATTCTGGAAACTATCGTTTTCAGAATAATTTGGATAACAGATATCTGGATGAGGGATACTCAACCTGTAATAAGCCTTAAACAACCCCAACGCCCGTCAAAAAGCCCCAAATGAGATAATACTTAAAGTATATTGTGGTTGTAATCCCTAGCTTTCATATAGAGAAAGTAAGTCCATGGAAACAAGCATTTGGATAGATACTGTATACAATCAGTCCATGGCGTGCCTTATAGTGTATATTTACTGTTATGACAAAGAACACTCTGACAGATACAAAGCTTAGAGTGAAGAATTGGCAGCAAAGCTATGTGAAATCACATACTGTACATATGAAATATACACATACTGAATGGTTACCAAGCTGCCGTGTATGTAAATATATATATATATAACAGAGAGATAGAAATTCAGAGACAATTTATTCAGTTGCAATAAAGTTATTTATTCCTCAGGGCCCCACACCATTCACATTTTCCAGGTCACCCGGCAGGTGCACAGGTGCATTCATTAGTCACTGACACATTGCAAAATATACCCAAGTGGAACTAATTATTTTACTTGATTCTGTGAGGTGACTGAGTTTGAAATCCTGTGCCTTAGTTAATGAGCAGTCACTATGAGGAATAAATAACTTTATTGCAACTGAAGAAATTGCTGAGTGCCCTGTCTCTGAATTTCTCTGTCTATAAAGCCACTAGTTGGCAAATGCAGCAGCATCCCAGCATCAAAGGAGGATTACTGTGAGTGCATTGGAAATTGTTTATATACAGATGGAGCCTCTCTCAGCCAGCGCTGGGAATCGCCCTGGCGGAGAGGCGCTCCATCTGACAGGGATGTGCAAGCATCTCACACGCTCGTGCGTCCCAGTCACTCGGTGGCAGGGAGCGGAATCCCTGCCTGTCTCTGCTTCAGGGAGACGGGCAGGGTTAGGGGGGGTGCGGGGAGTAGCGGAGGGCTCAGTCGGAACAGGACGTGTGAGCATCTTGTGCATGCGTGCCCTCTTCCGGCGGATGGCAGCGCTGGTGGTTGCCGATTTGTTCGCCAGAAGCAGCTCCAACGGGAGCTGCTCAATCTGTGTCCGGCACTCCACTGGTCACAATTCAAGCAACTTGCTCCGGCGCCCTCCCAGGACACAGTCCAACAATACAGCAAACGGCAAAGGCATCACTCGGAGACTTGATAAAGTTTTAATGCTTTATTGGGTACTTGTGTATTTTGGCGGCGCCCATCGCATACCATAACGCATACGATGGTATGCGACGCGATATCGTAAGATAGTGCACGATGGCATACAATTTTCAAATTGTATGCCATTGTACATGGCATACGATGCGATTAAACATTGTATAAGCACCCTAATGGGTGCTTATACAATGTAAAGCACACAAATGGGTGCTCACAATGTTAAATGCACCCCCACGCCACCCCCCACTATAAACGTGAACCCGAAGCGTGGCGAGCGCAGCGAGCCCCCGAGGGGCGGCGGTACGCGTCCTACGACCTTTTCATACCCCCACTATCCACGTCGGCGTGGAGTTGAGAATAGAATAGTGTGTCGAGCGCAGCGAGCCACCGAGCCCGAAGCGTGGTGAGCGCACGCGGATACCTGTGAAGCCCGCGAAGGTACGCGTTTACCTGTGAAGGTATCCGCGTCCCCTCGTGGGGCGCGCTGCGCTCGCCACGCTTCGGGCTCGGTGGCTCGCTGCGCTTGCCACACTATTCTATTCTCAACTCCACGCCGACGTGGATAGTGGGGGTATGAAAAGGTCGTAGGACGCGTACCGCCGCCCCTCGCGGGCTCGCTGCGCTCGCCACGCTTCGGGTTCACGTTTATAGTGGGGGGGGTGGCGTGGGAGTGCATTTAACATTGTAAGCACCCATTAGGGTGCTTATACGATTTTTGATCGTATAGGGGGTCAAAATCGCGTCGCATCGCATGCCATCGGGTGCATGGCATGCGATGCGATCCGTTCATCGTACGACGGACATCAGGGGCGCCGCCAAAATACACAAGTACCCTTTATTGTATATAGGGTAATGACCGACACCAGCGTTTCGAGTCTTACGCTCGTCCTGAGGGTATATATATATATATACACACACACACACACACAGGTTGAGTATCCCTTATCCTGATATCCCAAAACCGAAATATATGCCTTATCTGTAATCTCCCCCACCCCCTGCACCACGGCCACGGCGGCCATCAATGCCTCCTTGGAGATGCTGCTGAAGATGAATCTAATGGTTGCCATGAGCGCAAGGGGACACCATGGACGTGGAGAGACCAGGTGAGTATGTAAAAAAAAAATTAAATAAGGGATACTCAACCATATATAAACCATATATAAACTGTTGGGGTTTTTTTTGCGTTATTTACCTCTGTTTAAATATCTTTCATCCCCAGTAAGGCAATGATGCCACCTACTGTTAGATTGCTGCCAATACAATACAATTTTAGGTTTTCCTCCCATTAAGAAGGACATTTGTGAATATAAATTGCTTAGAAATTATGCAAATTCCCAACAGCTGTAAGTTGTGTAACATCTGTCTGGCTCTAATGTGAAAATTATTTTAATTATACAAGTTCTATTTCTTTCACAGTAGTAACAGTGATGCTGATAGCTACTATATAACTAGTAGTAGATTAACTTATAATTATATGACAATTCACGTTGGACGCAGAGAGGTCTACTACGTTCTTTGCACTAGTGGATCGGATTTTTAATAGACATCATTGATCCTTGTGCACTGACTATAATAGTTGTTTTATGTTTTCCTGCGGTTGAAAAACTGTCCTTGTCAGATCACCTGGTGTGGTGTACAGATGGAGGGCGCCCAGTTCCAACGGAGCTCTCGCCGCCAGTCCCCAACACTTGCCCCCACCGTTCCGCCCCCCCCCCCCCCCTCTGAAGCGGAGATGGACAGGGTCCCGCCGCCTATTGACTGTGACCCGCATGCGTGTGAGACGTTCGCAGTCTAATGGAGTCCCTCTCTGCTAGCGGGGAGGTTCTGACGAATGCTGGCAATAAAGGAGAGGGGCTCGACAGCAAAAAGTCGACATGCGAAAGGTCGATATGGAAAAGGTTGACACATGAAAAGGTCAATGTGTCAACCTCACATGACTTGTTTTGCTAAAGTAATGAAACAGTTAAATAAAATGTGTAGGTTGACTTTTTTCATGTGTCGACATGTCAACCTTTTCGTCTATTTCGACTTTGTATATGTTGACCTTTTGTCTATGTAGACCTTGTGCAAGTTGACCTTCTGGTGTCGACCTATTGACTGGATACCGGGTTGTGAAACCCTTAATATTGCGGATATAGGACCTTATTCAGGTCCGTTCAGCCGGCCGCGTGTGTTCACATGCAACCTTACACATCTTTCGATGGTCTGCGACCATCAAAAGATGTGGGAGGTTCCCACTGACATGCAAATGGATGTTTATGTAAAACATGCATTTGCAGCCAGTGGGAAGGAACACAGCTTGCGAATGGTGACACGTCTGCATTTTATCAACCACTCCCCGCTAATACCAACACCCCCACAGAGTCATTTGCTCACTTCCAATGAGTTGTGTAGGCCCAGAGCGGCACCGTGACACATGCACAATATGTCCGCTGTATATGAGCAGTCTGTCTGTTTCATGGAACATCGACTTTTTGTCTATCCCTGAATCAGGCCCAGTGTCCATATAATTGTTACAGTGTTTCTAGCATCCAGTTATTTGGCTGCCAGAGACAAAAGGAATGGCAGCATTTAAACAAACATAGTCATCTGTTATTTAATAATTGCCTTATATAATATAAGTACAACATTAAAATAAGCTAATTAATGGAAATTGCCTGGGTGGCACATTCAGCATTCTTAACTATCCTATCCAACCAATTTAAAGTCATTTTCACTCCGACTTAATATTGTAATTCTCTTATACAGGTATGTTCTGGGCTGTGTGTAAAATGGCACATGATTTCTTGGAACTTCCATTACATAAGTCAAGATCCCATTAGCAGGCTCCCTGCAATTCCTTTTAGAGCTAAGAACACAGATTGGGGCAATTTTCATTTAAAATGTCATTTTCTATATATCTCTGAGGCATTGAACAAAGAAGTCTGAGTTCTGCTTCTGTCCCAAGCACTATCATCCACTGCTAGCTTTCCCCACATCTCACGTGCTCCTTTTCCCTTTGGCACTTACTGATTATACACCCACTGATGCTGAAACCCAGCTTGTCGCTTTATTCTTGGGAGTCTCTAAAAAAGAACAAACATGTGTTGTTGTGTTTTTTACAGCAGTAAATTGGACACAGCTTGAGATCAACAAAGCTGTTGGCAAATGAATTGATTTTTGTCTATGGCAGGCTTTGGTAGATTGTTAGATAGTTCAGAGTGGATTCACAAGGCTACAAGCTGAATTTTTGGTCTGTCAGAAATACTGAAAATCTTCAGTACGCACAACTTGCATATTTATATATAGCTGTCCATAAAGCTTTGGGGCCAGATGCACTAAGCTTCAAAAGTGATAAAATGGAGAGTGATAAACAGCCAGCCAATCAGCCTACCTGCCATGTCACAGACTGTGTTTAAAAAAAATGTCAGACAGGAGCTGATTGGTTGGTTGTTTATCACTCTCCATTTAATCACTTTTGAAGCTTAGTGCATCTGGCCCTTGGGCTGTTCACTTTAAGTAGGTATTTCCTACATTGCGGTGTAAAACATGCAAAGTTTACAGAATATATGGCATAGCTTATTAGTAGACAAAAGAGATATTTCAAAATAGATAATCCCCACACCAAAAACTGTATCTGTTCTATGTCAGATCTGACCTTGTATAGAAGCAATACAAGGTACTATTCAGTGAACATATAGATAAACTGTTATATTTTGTAAATTCCGTGTTTGTAAATTCATAATTTGTTTCTGCACAGTATTTTTTATTAGCGCTTGTGATGGGCTATAAAACTGCCAGTGATTTAGGGCCTTAATCTGATCGGTGCGGCCCGATCAGAATATGCGGCCACGACCATGCAGGCGAATCCCCGCCTTCCATACGGATCGCCACCTCCGTCCGTACGCGGATATGTGGCGATCCGCATGAAAGTGGACGGGGATACGCCTCCTCCGTCTTGGGAGCAGCCCCTGCATTCGATGGTCGCCGAACATCGAATGCAGGGCCGCACGCTCCACTAGGTCCTGCCACCCAAGACCACACGGACACTTGTCCGTGTGAAATCATGTATGGGGGCGGGCAGCTGACATCCGGCGATGTCAGATGCCCGCCCCCTACACACGCGTCACGGCTTCATTACCATGCGTTTGCATGGGAACGCCCATGAAACGCGGGGCGTATGCATAGGGTAATGAGGCTAAGTAGCCCCTCACGCCCCTCTACGCCCCCTGTGCGGCGTGTCAAGAATATGTGCGGCGAAATCGCCTGCAGATGCGCAGAGTGACCTCTGCACATGCGCAGACGATAACCATCGGCGGGACGACCGCATGCGGAGAAATCCGCACCGATCAGAATAAGGCCCTTAGTGATTTTAGTTTCTTATGAAACTAGCACTGACAGTTTTGTCAAAATGAAATGATTCCAGTTAGTATTATTAGCATACTGCTGTTTGGTTTTGGGATTTAACTTGTGTTTAACACATTTTTCTTTAGAACTAGATTTAATAAAGTTGCTAAGAGATTAAAGTTGCCAAATAAAAGTTCAGTTTTTATGATGTCATGTGCAGATTGTGATGTACAGTATGTACTTTTATAGAGCACAAGTCTCATCGCACAATAATCTAGTAGGAAATACAGCATCAAATAGTAAAAAGAAAAAGCAATATATTGTGTAGCACTGCACAAGTGCCAGCTATCTCTATAGCCTTGATATTAAGAGTACAGATTTCATCCTTCTAGCCCCTTTATCTACAGTAGGCCAATTTTATCATACCAAGTAATTTCAGGTTACAGTGCATGTCCCATGAAGTACAAATATGTCTCTGAAATCTGATAGAGGAGTCAAACCGGTTTGAGTAGACCAGAAAGCTCCTGTAAATGTCAGAGCTTTGTCAAAGGAGAGACATTGATCTGCAGGAAAGAAAATTAATCATTTTAGTAAATGTATCTCTATTTAGTTACATTGCATTTTGTTTATTTTTGTAGTTTATATAGTTAATAGATTTTTGTTATCTAGTTTTATTGCAAGTTTGTACAAAAGTAATAATACCTTGTAAAGTCGTACCTGGTTAAGTGAAATCTCAAGTCTCGCTTAAAGAGGCATTTCACTTATCCAGTTTCCTCATTTCACCAGGTGTAAGAAGTTTTGTCACACTTATAGATGTTCAAACACTACCTGTGACATTTATAGAGGTACCTGCTAAATAAAAATATGTACATGCTTGGTTTTTGTGTACCTTCTAACATCTCTAATTGGAAATATATACTTGTAAAACCTATAATCCCAGTTGCAGAGGTTCTAAAGGCAGTTGTCTCATTAAACTGCTTTTGCACTGCCCTAAATATCCCAGTGAAAACACTGGCCCGACGCCCGGGGCTGTGCATCGCTATACATGTGTAGAGACTACAGTATATCGCTATAGTCCCTTCACATGGAGCGATGTAGGGGCATTTTTTAAGCGATATAGTGAGATCACTTAGAAAATGCCCTGAAATCACTCCGTGTGTAGGCCCCATTACATTTCTTAACTTTCTAAAGGTGCCCAAACACGTTGAGATTTTTTTGTGCTGTGCGTTTTGTACTTCAAAGTGGCGTGCGATTTTGGCACTTGTAGGGGATACGCTGCGATGTACTGTACTGTGCGGGCGTGATGCGATGTGATTTTAGCCTCTTTTTTTTTAGTTAATAGTCACCTAAAGGACATCGCATCGCATGTACTACAAAAGTGATGCGATGTAGCACAAAAAGTACTGCCTGCACATACTTTTTGTACTATACAATATTGTACCCGCGGGGACGGGCATCGCATCCCTGCAGGTACATGGTGCGATTCTATCCAATGCGATGCGTTTTGAACTTTGAAAGTTCAAAACGCATGCTAAAATCGCAACGTGTATGGGCACCTTAAGACACCTACGTACCTTAACAAAACTACTAACCATCCTGATTTTATTGGGGCATTTCTGACAAAGATGTATGACTTTCTGCAAAGAAAGTGGACTCATTTTATATAAGTACCACTCAAGCTAAATATCTAGTATTTGAATGTTACATTTCATTGGGGATATTTAGCAAAGTTTGAAGAAAACCAATGACAGAACATTCTTGTCTTTTACTTTCCTGACTTTATGAAAATGATTGAATACAACTTTACCAGTTCACTTCATAAATAACTTTTATCTAGTGCCATAAGCCCGTACAGTGATTATATCTCCCCTGCTTTTTTATTTACAGTAAGAAGAGAAGACAAATAAGAAGGGCAAGGATCCGCCTTGTGAGAAAGATTGTACTCTAAAGATAGTGGATTATGGTGCGTGTCCTGAGTCAAGAGGGTGTTCTCTGATCTCGTATAATTGTGGACAGGAGGACCTGGTTATGTCTTCTGCCTTTTCCTGACATGCCTGGCAGGAGGAATGGAAAAATGACAATTTGTTTGCACTCCATTTGGGGAACTGTGAAAGACTCTTACAAAATAATGAAGTTTCAGCTTCTGTTGCTGCAGATCACTTTGGGCTGATTTTCACCCAGAAATCACTTTTTGTTTTCTTTGCATGTTTCAGCTGTTAATGGCACGACTTACGACCTGCTGCTGGCCTGCTAAATACAATTGCGCCGTTTGGAAGACTATAAATGCAAAATAAATGTAGTATTTTTACTTCTTCTGAAATATTAATCTCTAAAGTCTGTCTTGTTGGGTTGTAATATAATTTCATGCAACGATTACCTTCTGTGTACACATACGCTATGGAAATTAGCTTCCGTACCAATATTTTCAATATGTTTACTAGAGAAATGGAAGAAATGTGCTATTTATAACTAAGCCTTATGTTGTGTACATACTGTCTTTGAAATATTGTGATCTAGTTTATTGCTTGTAAATGAGAAATTATATAATTTATTTAGACAAAATTAACTGTATACTATAGTTTTATTGATGAAAGAAATAAAATATTTTGTTCTGAGCATTTGTTTTTATTATTTTGGTTTATATTTGACTACTGTTTATCTTGCCGAGCAAACACTTTCCAGAATATATCTTTCGGGAGTAGTAAAAAAAGAAATAGAAAGAAAATGTGGGGAGCACTAATCAACAGCGGCTGGCACTGGGTTTGTCAAACCCTGAAAGTACAATAGTAGATAAAAAAGAAATGTGCTAGCGCTGGCTGATCCAATAATATTAGACTGTTCTCAAAAAGTATAGCAATTTATTAGCATATAAAACATAATAAAACAACTATTGGTTAAGAAACCATGGGGTTTATTCTAGTTCATTCTTTCTGACAAAATCCTTCTTAGATGGACAAAACCATGTGCACTGCAGGGAGGCAGCTGTAACATGTGCAGAGATAATTAGATTTGGGTGAGTTTTTTTGTTTCTGTGCAGGGAAAATACTGACTGCATGATTTTACACTGCAATATAGATCTCACTTTGAAGAAAAACCCCACCCAAATCTAATTCTCTCTGCACAAGTTACATCTGCCCCACCCGCAGTGCACATGGTTTTGTCCATCTTAGAAGGATTTTGTCAGAAAGAATGAACTAGAATAACCCCCCATATGGGGTGAATCACAGAACAAAAAAGTCAATGATGATGTTAAAAATAATGATAATATAGAGATCTCACAGGGATAATATATCCGTTTTTTTCATTGAGTTAGTAAGCTGACAATGCAATCATATTACCATCCTTGGTCGGTGTTATGTCCAATTAATACGACTCAAAAGTCCTTGGTGATATGCCCTATAATTGCAAGGGCTCAGGCTTCCCACTAGGACGATTTCCTCCTTCACTGGATGTTATTAGGAACAGTGCAGATATCCCATAAATGGTGTATCCAGGTGGGGTAACGTCAGTGGGAGATGGACTGGTTGGCTGGATGGTGTCAGCAAGATGTGAAATATAGTAAGCTCAACGCGTTTCCCCGGATGGTAGAACTCCGGCTTGAAGGAGTTATCCACGTCCGTACCATCTCACTATAACGTAATTCTCCTCACAGCAGTTGGGTTGGATGCCAAGAATGGGATCAGCACCAGCAACTGTCTAACTAGACACTGCGGGGTAAAGATGGGAGTTCTATTGAAGATTGGATGTTGTCCATAGCAACCAATCAGATTCTACTTCTCATTTATTTAGCACCTTCTAGAACAGTGGTCGCCAACACGTTGCTGCGAGCTACCGGTAGCTCACGGCAGCGATCCGGGTGGCTTGTCCACTCTGCAGGGGCCGCCCACCCATTCATTACCCACCGCTGCTTCCCTTCTTCCTCTGAGGGGAGGAGAGCGCATCACGTATCTCTCCTATCCCTCACTGTGTGCATCCCTGTGACTGGGACGTCCGCTAATCAGAGCTCGTGGAACGGCAGCCATTCAGGACCTGGGCCGCGAGCTTTGATTGGCGGAGAGCCCAGTCACAAGGAAGTGAGGGGAAGGAGAGACATGCAGTGTGCTGTGCTCTCCTCCCCTGAGAAGGGAAGCAGCGGCAGCTACGACTCAGACAGCGACACCGGACACAGACAGTGGCACTGCAGGGGGATACCGGTCTGTCCTCTCCCCAGCAGCAGCAACAATGGTGAGTGTGCTGCTGCTGGGAAACTGGCACTGTGGGGGCATCCCCGGCACTGTGGGGGCATACCTGGCATTGTGGGGCATACTTGTTTCTGGCACTGTGGAGCATTCCTGTTTCTGGCACTGTGGGGCATTCCTGTTTCTGGCACTGTGGGGTATTCCTGTTTCTGACACAGTGGGGCATACCTGTTTCTGGCACTGTGGGGGCATACCTGCCACTGTGGGGACATAGCTGGCACTGTGGGAACATATCTGGCACTGTGGGGGCATATCTGGCACTGTGGGGCATACCTCTTTCTGGCACTAGGGGCATTCCCAGCACTATGGGAGCATACCCGGCACCGTGGGGCATTCCTGTTTCTGGCACAGTGGGTCATACCTGTTTCTGGCACTGTGGGGGTATACCTGGCACTGTGGTGTATACCTGGCACTGTGGGGAAGTATCTGGCACTGTGAGGGCATACCTGGCACTGTGGGGCATACCTGTTTCTGGCACTGTGGGAGCATATCTGGGACTATTGGGGACATATGTATCTGGCACTATTGGGGGGCATATGTGTATCAGTCACTGCACTATTTGAGGCATATGTGTATCACCCCCCCCCCCCCCATTTTTATTGGCTGCACCCATTTTTTGCCGCGCACCTACGCACACACAGTACCGCCAGAGTATTTATTTAGAATGGCACCACAATCAGGCAGGCATTGTTTATCTGGCAGTGCTGGGGGGCATTGTGTTTATGGCATTACTGTGGGTATTGGGGGCACTGTTTAACTGGCACTGCTGGTGGCATGTGTATATATGGCACAGTGTCTATTCAGAGAGGCTGAGGGCATGGCCAGCAACTCTCATAGCATAAAAAATGGGGGATGTGGCCTTGCAGGAGTGCCATGATAGTAGGTCATGCCCCATAATTTCGGGCGTGTGCCTTTGGCATGTGCAGATGCCCCTTCTCTGCCTCCAGTGTTGGGAGGTATGTATGCGGCATATTGGACTATGCAGTGTGTGGCATATTGTGTCTGGGGCATTGCGGTATGTGGCATAATGTGTAATGGGCATTTTTCGATTATTATGCAGTTTTCTTTTTTATTTTAGTAGCTCTTCAGGCAGTTTATTTTGTCTCAAGTAGTGAAAGTATTTATTGTTTGATTTCACACTGGAAATAAGCCTACTGTGCCTATCAAAAAGTATAGGAAGGAAATATCCACTAGGTAGGTATGACTCCAATTCCCGTTTTAATAGTATTGGCAGAGTTTGCTAATTGCAAGGTTGGAGGTGCTGCCCAAAGTCAGAAAAAGTATATGTTATACACAAAGAAAAGAAGACTTTGGTTGGGGCACTGAGAATAAAGTTGATCAAAATATGTTTGTATTAAAACTTAGCTTTAAATTTTTTAATCAATAATATAAAGTCCTATAGCTTTGGCCAGTGGGGTATTATTGGCCAGGACCAAGTTACATAAATTATACACACAAACAAACAGAAATATATAAGATAGCACTGACGCAATTTAATTGGACTTATTGGATCAATTAACCAGAGATCAGTTACCAATTATATGAGGGTTCAAGATTCCCTTCTTGGCAAATATTATTTCTGGTTCTGCCTAAGTTAAACAATTGGATTACTTTTCAAACAATAAATATATCGTCTGAGGGTTATACTGTAATCAGGTATTTAAGAGATAGGAAAGCAAAGCTGAGAGCTGAGTATACGTTTTCTCCTTCACAAGCTGCTGTCCCTCTATCTTATTCCAGCGGATAGAGAGATGAGTGTAGCGGGGAAAAAAACTCTAGCTCGGGATCAAGGACAATAGGTGTAAAATTTAATAGATCTAATAGAAGAAGTAAAAACTAGATTAGATAAATTTTCCAGCAGGAAAGACTATAAAGAAAAAGATAGCCTTATAAATGAATGTATTGAAAAATTTGAAAGAGAACTTTTGAACAACAAACAAAAGAAGTTCAGGAGGGACCTAGACGATTACCAAAATGACAGAATCAGAACATATAAAAATAAGAACAAAAATGAGGATAGGGACTCTAGACCACAAACTAGATACACCTATCAGAATAGGAAATCAGATTATAGGAGGGACACATCTAGACAACAACGTAACTGTTCTAGAAATAGACGCGAACATCACTATGGTGGACCCATAAAATCTCCATATAAATCACAAACCGAACAACCAAGAAATGAGGGTTCTAGACCCAAAGATAGACCCAATTAGGAGAAATAATAACTCACCCCAATGGGATTTTCGAGAGGAACGTCCCAGACCAAATCCTTGGGAGACACATCACCCCTCACAACACTAAGGGACCCCAAAAAGACCACGGGAAAGAAGCCAAGAGGCACCAGAGGAGGGATACAATCAAAGAAAAAACACCAGAAGAACCTTACTAGTGAGGTCCAAAACACAACCCCCAATGAGAGTAAAAATGTGTTTAACATCTCTTCTTAGACCCTAAGAAAGAATGAATTATCCCTACTGGCCAAAGGCCTCAAATATGTCCCCTCTAGTGATCCAAACATTTTTGAACTATATGTAAAGCTTAACAGATATCTTCGTACTCTGTGCCGCAAAAGATATTTTGCAAATAAAAACCGCAATAAACAATCAGAAGATTTTACACCTATTGTCCTTGATCCTTCTAATGACCCAGCCTTAATCACTCTGCAGGAACTTTTTTCTGAGAATCAAATTGAACCTGGAGATATTCCCACAATAAAAAATCTTTGATACATCAACTTTTAAAAGAAAGTCGGATTTTTTTCCGATCTCAGCAAAAAGTGAGAGTATAGAGACCTTTTAAGGACTTATGTAAACAGAAACCCAATAAAGCCCCCCACAATTCAAATCTTTCTCGAGCTGAGAGGAGAGCATTGAAACTATTAACTGCAGATACGTCCATCATTATCAAGGAGGCAGATGAGGGGGAGGCCTGGTTGTCCAAGATAAAAAGGATTATTTACAAGAGGCACACAATCAACTCGGTAACTCAGTCAGTGAGTGATTGGTGTTAACTTGAGAGTACTGCAAAATTGTGCTATTCATTTGTATGTTTGTATCTATATGTAAATGGTTGTTTTGATATTTGGTCTCACCGACCGGTGCCCTACTTTTATCTAGAAATTGATCAAATAAAAAACATATATGTATTTTTAAATTGGAATATTGAGTGTGTCCATTTGCGCTGTCTATTTTCTGTATTGTTTTTTTTTGGTTTTTCAAGAAGGGTTGAGTATCCCTTCTAGACGGCAGCAAGGACGAATTGTTGGTTTCCTGCGCTTAGTTATATAAACTCGTCAGGTAATGACACATTCTACAAAATCTTAAAAACAGATCCCACCCTGTCTTTTCAAACTGAATTTTAACAACTACTGGATGACGCATTGATTAAAAATATAATCTCTAAAGAGACTTGGCACTTTCTTTTCACTCCCCATCCCATCACACCCACCTATTACCACCTACCCAAAGTTCACAAATCACTTACCTCACCCCCTGGTCGCCCTATTATTTCAAAGTTCACTAACCACTAATCTATCACATTATGTGGATTTCTTTTTACAACCGCTTGTTCCTGTGCTCAGGTCGTATTTGAAGGACACAACACACTTCCTTCAAAGAAGCAAAGATATTATGTGGAAGGACTCATATGCCTTCATGACCTTAGATGTAAAATCATTGTATACAAACATACCACACGATCTTGGTATTGAACATCTCACTAAAAAACTGTGGAGAGACAGCGACCTGACACAGGATCAACAATCCGTCATTATTTCTTCTATTTTGTTTAATACTCACAATTATTTTCTGTTCTCCAACACTTATTACCTTCAGGTGATGGGAACGGCCATGGGGACCAGGTTTGCGCCGAGTTACGCCAACCTATACATGGGCGAGTTCGAGGACGCACATGTGTAGGGGGGCGGCTTCGGCGTGAACATGATATTCTATGGCCGTTATCTTGATGATCTTTTTATTATTTGGGATGGAAATTTCTCTTCGGCACAACACTTTGTCACTTCACTTAACGAGAATTCCTTTCATCTTTTCTTCACTTCACACTTTAATCCCTCACATATCGATTTTCTGGATATTTCTGTAACTATCTTGGACTCACAGATAACCACTGCTAACTACACCAAGTCAGTCGATACACACTCATATTTACACTTTAAAAGCTTTCATCATAAATCGTGGAAAACCAATATTCCAAAAGGGCAACTGATGCGCATTTGACGTAATTGCTCTTCACTAGAGACATTTAATCTACAGGCCATGGAAATTATGGCCTCTTTTAGACAAAGGGCATACCCAGACTCCCTCCTACAGGATGCCCTTAAGGCAGTACAGGGGATGGATAGAGAGGACCTTCTAACAAGTACTCTCAAAGAACCTTCTGAGAAAAACCACGAGATGGCATTTATTTGCAAATATAACAATGTACACTTACAGATAAAACAAATCATCAACAAAAATTATAACATTCTTAAACATGACAGAATTCTGAAAGATATACAACCAGACAGACCCTCTGTTATATATAAGAGGAATAGATCCCTTAAGACAATCCTAGCCCCAAGTTTCTTGAAGACTCCTAAAGAGAAAAAAGCACACCCGATCCGACCCAAGATCAATGGTTAATCTGTAGGCCAGCAGGTTTCTACAAATGTGGCAAGAATAGATGCACGATGTGCAACCACACAAGTAGGAAAACCATACAGGTTACCACAGATAGTGAGACTCTTTCGATTAGAAATGTCATTAATTGTGACACCAGTTATGTCATATATATGTTGACACGTACTTGTGGTTTACGGTCTGTGGGCCGTACCTCCCGCCCCTTAAGAGTGCGCTTTATGGAACATCAGCGCAATATTGTGAAGGGTCTCACTTGTCATAGTGTCCCCAGGCACTTTTCACAAACACATAAGAATGACCCTAAAGATCTGATTATAACAGGCCTTGAACATATACCACTCTCATTGAGAGGGGGAGACCGTTATAAGACACTATGCCGGCAGGAGGTTTTTTGGACCTTTAAACTTAATAGTCTATTTCCAGAGGGGCTGAATGAGGCCCTGGAGCTTAATAGTGTACTTTAATTGGGTCGTATAGACTAAATGTTTTTTTCTGTTTTTTTTTTTATACTGTATGTAGAAATATACATGTGAAATTGGTACCGTAAAGTATGTATATACATATTTTTACATCTATACGCTCCATAAGAGACCCATACCACTACAGAAAGACTAATACATTGGTTACCATATATATATGTGCAGGGTACTATAAAAAATTTTTAATAAATGGTATATTGAGAATGTATTATTAGACATTGCGGTTAATCATACTTATCTTTGTACATTATTTTGGTTATATAGTAATATTGCCAATCCTTTCATACTGTACTAACAATAATTACCAATTTTTACGATCACATCTAAATAGATGTCTTCCTCTTTTGTTCATAAATATGTACTACAGTCTGATCTAGGTCTTATCTCATTACGTGTCCCTACTGTACCATACATATAATTCCGACTACATTATTATTATTATGAATACCCCTTTGCTCCCAATGAACACTAATGGTTAACAACTGAGAATTGTCTGCAGTGCTGAAAATAAATATATATGAGGCTATGTTCCCAATTACTTTAAATATATATGTGTATCTCTGAATATCCCTCTGTTTAGGTCCAACTATAGATCCACCTTGAAAAAGCTGCCCAGAGCAGCGAAACGCGTAGGTGCAGCTCCTGTGACCTGATACCACCCCAGCAATCGACACCCACGGTCTGTGTCAACACCTTTGGATCCAGCACCTGCCATCAGGAGAATTCTTACTCCCAGCAGAATTGTTTCCATCAATACCACCGCATGCACCAATAGTGGATGTTACACCTTGGTTCCCTGGACTTCGATCTGTGGCTCCATAACATCTGGAGGTACGCCACCCCCTTAATCAAGCCCGATCTGAATGCAGAGGTTCTACTATTCTCCACATTACCGGTGTTCCCAATTCATCAATTCTGCGGTCCATTAACAAAGTGAACTGGCCCCTCACTTTGCGACATTGCCACAAGAAATTGTCAGGTGTGGACCCACCCATCCAATCTTTCCAAATGGATTACAAATTCTAAAAATCCACCAACTGGATTGGACTCACATGACCGATCAAGGGTGAATATAACTATCAGTGTCACTTTTTATTTTATTTTTTAGTGTTTTATTATATGTGATTAATTTTAATAAATTGTATAACTTTTTTCATCATACACCTGACCTTTTTTCCATTCATTATGTTTAGTTAACTATTTACATCCACCTAGCGCAGTCGTCCACTTCCTTTCTTATAGATCCAACATATAATCGGTGTACTGTAACTTAACAAATCTATAGTTTTGCTGAGTATTTGCTGCTTATCGATCTCTTGGTTATATACTACATACATTATATGATATCCGCCAACCATATGCATTTTGAATCCCACTTCCGCCAACTACCTCTGTGGAACAATGTGCACCTCAGTCCATTACTTCCGCCCAATATGGTGGTTAGATAGATGGCGGTTCTGAGGATGAGATGACTACAACATATTCGTCATCACCGAATGTTACTTCCGCCAACCACAGCGTTTAGGACTGGGTACTTCCGCCCTTTCTAAACATCATTTCCGCCCATTACGACGGCTGTGACCGGACACTTTTGCCCTCTCTAAGCGACACTTCTGCCCATTGCGGCAAATGCATCTAGCAATCATGATATGATATGTATTGGTCCCCATAAACATGGATCGCGATCTGGATCATATACACTAAAGCCCCACTCACACGGGGGGAGATATATTGCTCCGCAATATATTGCTAGCAATACATTGCTGAGCAATATATTGCCCAGTGTCTCCTTTTCATCAGCGACCAGAGATGGCCGCTGATGAAAGGGAACCTTTGCCGGCGGTGCCGCAGAGGTAATCAGCTGGTTGCAAGAGCAAGCTCCTGTGACCAGCGATTAGAATGGGGCTGAAAACGGGAGCGCGCACCCGGCGATTTATCACCGGGGCACACTCCCATCACTGGCAATATGGTCGCCTGCAACCATATTTCCAGCGATTTCAGCCCCTATTGCCCCCGTGTGTACACAGCATTAGAACCTTCCAACTTAGGAATAATGTCTATTTTATCCATAATATGCTAGATCGCTCTGCAGAAGATATATATATATATATATATATATGTTAAAGCAAGGTGGCACACAAGGTAAAGGTGATGCATGTGGTGCAAGGTCCATACAATAATTTACAGCAGCACTTTTCTCCTTGGAAGGAAAAGAAAACCAGCACTCACGGTTAAGGTGAAGAAACGAGTGGTTTGTATTTCAAACAATCATGTTAGTCAGCCAGCCTGTCAGCAGTCCCGACAGCTGTTTCGACGGGCAGCATGCCAGTCTTCATCAGGGGTACACTCTGGACATCCCCGCAGGGTTTAAGTACATGCAGGTAATCAAAAAATGGCGCCAAACCCGCCCCTTCAGGAGCGGAGCTGTCAGTCAGCATCTCCCGAGTGGTGCGCACGGCTCCGGCTGGGAGTGCTGGGGGTGTGTGTGGACGCGTCATGGGGAATCCCTGACGTAGCGTCTGGGGATGTCAAGCGGTGCTAGTATCGGCTGTGGACTCTGGACGTAAACATGGGGAGTGAACTAGGTGAAGGGGGGAGTAGCGGGTGTCTGCACAAGAGTTTCTGAGGAAACTTAGCCAAATCACCCATATCTTGCCAGGGACATTGTTGGTCACCCTAGATGTGGCAAGCTTATATACCAACATCCCTCATGCAGGTGGTATAGAAGCCTGCAAGACAGCAATCAGCAACAACCAGTCCTACACAGGCCTTCCAACTGAATACCTCACACTCCTAATGGATGTAATTTTGAACAAAAACTATTTCCTATTCCAAAACAGGTTCTACCTGCAAAAACAGGGCACAGCCATGGGGTCGAATATGGCCCCGGCATATGCCAACCTGTATATGGCAGCGTACGAGGAGCAACATTTCTATAAAAATGCTAAATATTCAAAATACATCACTTTTTACGTCCGATACATCGACGACTTGTTCTTACTATGGAGTGGAGGTGAGGCCAAACTACTGCAGTTCTTCGATCATCTCAACTCACTTGAGGGTACGATTAAATTCACCCTAAACCTAAGTGATAAGCAGATCAACTTCTTAGATGTAACTGTTAGCCTGAAAGATCACAGATTATCCACACAAATCTATTCAAAGTCAACGGACAAAAACACGCTACTTCACCAAGAGAGCTTCCATCCCACAGCACTCAAAAGGGGCCTCCCATATTCACAGATGGTGAGAGTCTGTAGGATAAATTCGGATCCCCACAGCCTACCAGAGGCCCTTGCTGAAATGGGACAACGCTTTAAAGATCGTGGCTATCATCAAGATGACATCGATGAGGCTTACCAGAAAGCATTACATCTCAAAAGAGATGACCTGCTCCAAACCAAAGGACCAATAAATGGCGATACAACTCGCCTGAATTTCTGCAGCACTTATACCGTGGCCTCTAAGCATATCAAAGACAAAATTCTGGAACACTGGCATTTGATAGCCAGCGACCCCACATTGGCACCGGTGCTCGAAACACCACCACGCTTTGCCTACAGGAGGGGTCCTAACCTAAAGGACATGCTGGTTGTCACAGATTTCGCGCATACCAAAACTCCAAATACAAACTGGCTATCTAAGAGAAATGGCATTTATAAGTGTACAGGGTGCTCTAATTGCCCATTTCTGAAGACTGGAGATCGTTTCACCAACCCCAAAGACGGCAAAGTATACAAGATCAGGCACAAAATCGACTGCAACAGCAAGTTTATAATATATGCCTTGGTCTGCCCCTGCAATTTGGTCTATGTTGGCAAAACCTCCAGGATGATAAAAGAAAGAATCAGCCAACATAGATCATCAATCAAGAAAAGCCTATCGATGGATGCTGGTGACCTGGACTTGAAGTCTTTGCCTGTTGCCAGACATTTTAAAGAACTGCAACACAAAGTGAGCGAACTTAAATGTTCACCTATTGACCATATACCACCACTACACAGAGGAGGTGACAGAGACAAAATATTACTACAAAGGGAACTACAGTGGATCTATAGATTGAATTGCCTGGCACCCGAAGGATTGAACGAGGATTTCAAAATGGGATGCTTTATCTGAATCCCCACCGACAGCTAGACTCCCCACACCCATGAGTGTTGACACCTTGTTGCCCCAAAAGTGTACAACATCACATACGGTACCTGAGTGCACCATAACTACCCAGCACCGCCGTGTGCTTGACTTATATGATAAACTTTTACTTGAGTGGACATAGTGTTGCTAAAACAACTGTGCCTGACTCCACGTACGGTACCTGCAGTGTACCTTTCTTTGATGCATTGAACCCTTATGCATAAAACTGTGTATATGTCTTTTTTTGGGGGGGTGCCTCCTCTTTGTACTCTGGAAACAGACTGTCATTTGATGACAGAAGCAGATATGACTATACTTTGGAGGATTCTCCCACGGTGCCGTCGCACCAGAGGGTTGCATCCCACTAACGGTATCTTAGTATACCCAATCCACGTTATTAGCTGGTTTGGTAATCCTTTTCTGCAAAACAGTTTATTCCGCTCTTGTATCCCTTTTATCCTCTCCCACCCCTGTGTATGTTATGGGTGCCTTATAAAGATTGCGGGCTTTATTACTGTCATTCTGCGCGCAGCTATGTACCGCTTTAACCACCGCCAGTGAAGCTGACAGTCACGCATCTTCCCAATACCCGTTTGTCTATTAAACTCTTGTGCAGACACCCGCTACTCCCCCCTTCACCTAGTTCACTCCCCATGTTTACGTCCAGAGTCCACAGCCGATACTAGCACCGCTTGACATCCCCAGACGCTACGTCAGGGATTCCCCATGACGCGTCCACACACACCCCCAGCACTCCCAGCCGGAGCCGTGCGCACCACTCGGGAGATGCTGACTGACAGCTCCGCTCCTGAAGGGGCGGGTTTGGCGCCATTTTTTGATTACCTGCATGTACTTAAACCCTGCGGGGATGTCCAGAGTGTACCCCTGATGAAGACTGGCATGCTGCCCGTCGAAACAGCTGTCGGGACTGCTGACAGGCTGGCTGACTAACATGATTGTTTGAAATACAAACCACTCGTTTCTTCACCTTAACCGTGAGTGCTGGTTTTCTTTTCCTTCCAAGGAGAAAAGTGCTGCTATATATATATATATATATATATATATATATATATATATATATATATATATATATATATATGACTAAGGCTTACTTCCTGGATCACGTGACCTGTTTTCGGTCACATGACATAAAACTTTATTCATTTACTGTTGACACCAAACACACATTTATGAGTTTTTATTCATTTGTATTGGAAATAAATGATTGTATATGTATCTCTCCTGTGCATCCTTTTGTAACCTACATTTATACATCCTTGTATGTCTATTTTAATGTGTATTTCTCTTTGATGACAATGGTCTCACATGACACATGTGGACACTCCCCTAATCAGTCTAAGAGGTATATATAGAGCCTCCCTGCATTCACCAGTCACTACTGCTCCTGATGAAAACGTGTGAACATGTCGAAATGCGTTGAGCCCCACCATTGAGCCCCACCTTTCATCTTGCTCCAGCCAATACTCGGTGAATCTCTATTCCGGGACAGCATCTTCCATACTTGTGCCTCCAACAGATCTCAACTTCAACCTGTGGTGTTTCCAAACATTGGCATCCAAGACCATTCTGCCATAACTCCCGGAGGTAATCTGGATCCACACACTGGGTATTATACCAGAATTATCATCAAATCTTTCTTCAAGAATGAGGTCTTGACATTCGACCGTCACCGTTGGTAACTATATCTAACAGCTTGGCACTCACGATTTACCACTTTTTTCACTGGAGCATATATGCATGCAATGACTGTTTTTTTAAACTCGTGTTTCCAGTTCTTACTGGTTTTTCCCCCATTTTTCATTTTATTTATAGAGAATTCTCTCATTTATGTTTTATGCAATAAATGTATTTGTATTTTTATTACTACTTGTAGTTGGTTATTATTCAGTCTAACCCGAGCGCTGTACACACCCCTTCTTTTCTTCTTGTTAGTAGGAGTGTCTAATCCAGAGGCGGACATCCCGAGAATTGTGGACTATCTGCAGGAATTTGGGGATTATTCGGGTCTGAAAATGAACTGGGAAAAGTCACATCTGATGTATATCGGGAATAATACTCCAAGTGGTCTAGCGGGCATCTCCCTACAGCCAATAGAAAAGTTCAGATACCTAGGATATGTGTTTCAAAAATCTCAACCGATTATATCCATGACAATCTTATCCCGATAATCAAGGACATCAAGGTTAAGTGTCGATGCTGGATAAAACTCCCCATTTCGCAAATTGGTAGGGTAAATCTTATAAAGATGTCCGTGTTGCCTAGGCTTTTATATGTATTTCAACAGTCACCGGTTTATATAAAAGATGAATATTTTAAGAAAATTAATAGTATCATTTCCTCATTTATCTGGCAGAATAAGCGCCCTAGGATTAAGATGGACACATTGTGTAGAGATAGGGATAGAGGTGGCTTAGCAGTTCCAAATTTCAAGGTATACTATATTGTTGCTCAGCTGGTGCATTTATGCGCTTGGATCCAGGCAGGGGAAGCCACCGAAGAATTGGTTAAACTTATGCAATGTGTCGATGCAGATCTAGCTCCACTACAGCGTTTGCTATCAAAGGATTTGCGGGGTAACCCGCCACCAATTATAATTCAAGCAGTAAAAATCTGGAGATTGGTGTATAAAGAGACCAAATACGAGGGGTTGGACCCCGATACTTCCATATTTTCCTTAGACGCATCGAGGGAAATAAAAGAGAAACAGGGAGGGGCGGTCTGGGGGAAATATGGGGTAATTTCGATTGGACAATTCTATCAGAATGGAAACGTTAGATCGTTCAGTGAACTACAAGTGGGGTATGATCTGCCTAGACACATGTCTTTCAGATTTCTCCAGGTCAGAAGTGCCTTGTTGCAGAAGGGCGGGGGGAACTGGATAATATTGTAGAATCGCCATGTAAGAGATTTATTAAGCAACTGAGCAGTGGGAAGAGATTGTCTAAATTATATAGGTATCTGAATTCTTATATCCAGTGCGAGGAGTTGCAGGTCGTATTGGGAAAATGGGCCATGTTATCCCGCGGGTGGCTGAGATTGACTGGGGGGAGGCTTTGTCAGCTCCGGGTGAGGCCACCACCTCGATCCGAATCCAGCAAGTGCAATTTAATATTCTGCATAGGAACTACATAACCCCGGTCAGATTAAAAAAAATTCCGGGTACTCAATCCGATATTTGCCCGAAATGTAGGGTTGAGGCGGGGACCTTCTGGCATCTTATGTGGGAATGTGAAGTAATTAAGGACTTCTGGAATCAGATCATTGACAAGATGGTGATAGTGGGAGTTTCTCGGGGGTCCCTTATGCTGCTTTCAGACCGCAAAACTGGCTTTGACCCTGTATTTGAAAACGTTTCCAAAAACGGGTCTGCCAGGTGAAAACCCTTTCACACCACATCTCTTAATCGGTATATTACTGTTTAAGTGCATTTTTTTGGCACTGGCAGACCCGTTTTTGGAAACTTTCCAAATGCAGGGTCAAAGCCAGTCTACAGCGCCCCCCCCCCGCGAGTTAACACCCCCCCCCGTTAACCCCTCCCCCCCGCGGGTTAACACCCTTCCTAGGACTAACAACCCACCCAATATGTGTTTAAGAACACCCCCCCCCCCCCCCCTTATAAGAAAAGTGACTTTCGGAAAATGGCTGCCCCCATACGAAAGACAGTTTTTTTAAATGGGTTTTCCTATGGGGCAACCATTTTCAGAAAGTCCCTTTTTTTTCATAAGCGCAGCCAGCCGTCCATACAGTATTGTGGCTGCCGGGATCATCTGCAAACTCAGGAGGTACCGGCTTCACGGGGGGTTTTCTTAAACACAATGCGGGGCGGGGGGGTCGGGGATGTTAACCCGCGGGGGGGGGGGGGGGGGGGCGGCGGTGTTGGGCTCCAGTGCAATGAATATTTAATGAGCTCATTAAATATTCACTGCGCTGAATTTAGGACCCAGCTTATTGGCTGGGTCCTAAATATCGTTTCAGACCCGATTTTGATACCAAAATACCGGGTCTGAAACGGGTAGGTCCCTCCATTTTAACCGTTTTACAAAAACGGCTTTTGTTAAACGGTTAAGTGGTCCTGCACCTTTCAGACCGCACAGATTACCATTTTAAAACGGTAAAAAATCGGCAAAATACCGGTTTTTAAGTGCGGTCTGAAAGGGGCATTACTGTGTTAAATCTTGTAATGGGAGTGTGGGAGGAGGGTAACGTCGCATGTGAATGGAAGTATTTGGTGAAGAACGTATCAGCTATAGCTAATGTTATAATTGCAAGGCAATGGATAGCCTCCTCGGGCCTAAAAGTTATTCATTGGGTGAACCTAGTTAATAGCACTTGCAAACACGAGAGATTTGTATATGCCTCAAGGGGAGCAGGGTCAAAATTCCTGAAGATTTGCGGTCATTGGAAACAATCAAGGTTTTATAAAGCGGTAGCCCGGAATGACTGTCAGTGAGGAAGAGATGTCAGTAAATGTTTGTAGTTTGGCACAAGAATTGAGTTTATTACTGCTCACAAATTTAGGACGAGTAGATAAGCACACATCAGGTAATTACGATGAAATAGTTAAAGCAAAAGTACACTTGTATTAGTTTTTGTTTGGTTTTTCTCTTTTTCTTTTCCTTTGACGTGATTGTTGAGATATAACTTCACAGGAGGAATCACGATGTGTAATATTATAAGATAGTGGACACGGATAAGGAGGAAGTTTAATGTTTAATATCTAATAGATAAGAATTAACACAGATTAACAACTACATAATGTATGTTGGCATATTTTCATATTTTTATTTTTTATTATTTTCTTTTATGTCTCATACATCTCTCTTAAATTGGCGAAACTAAAAGGGCTGTAATAGTCCTATGTAATTACTTAGCAACTATTGTAGACTAAAGGATAAAAGTTCATGTGTAAGCAAATTCCGGTAGAGGGAGTACCAAGGAAGTAAATGGAGCTAAAATATAGATGAATGAAAAGTCGGTAATAAATATTCCAAGAGATTAGAATATTAAGAAAAGATGGACTAAACTGGATGTGAGACTAGGCCAAAGTGTATGTTTTGTGTGCGTGTGTGTGTGTGGGGGGGGGGGGGTTATGGGTAAATTATCTATGTAATGTATTGAAAAAGAAATTGTATGCTATTTGTATGGTTGTCTTATATGTACTTTTAGAATAAATAAAACTTCATTAAAAAAAAATTGGGTGGGGTGTGCTGAAACTGAAATCTAAATTGCAGTGTAAAAATAATGCAGCAAGTATTTACCATGCACAGAAACAAAATAACTCACACAAATCTAAATCTCTTTGCACGTTACATCTGCTTCTCCTGCAGTGCACATGGTTTTGCCCATTTTCCGAACAAATTTGTACTGAGCTCAGATCTGAATAAGGCCCTTAGAGTGGTCCTGGAGAGATGGTGGAACTATTTTCCCCTGCTAACGCCCCCCTCCCCCCCCCCATCTCCTTAGGGAGCTGGGCCAGTGCCAGGGTTCTTGGCAACCCCCTTCAAACTGTCAATTTGTGCCCTAGCTCCCATACTTTAAAAAAGGGACAGTGGTCACATAATAGTACCCCCAATTTAGATTATTCCACACAGTAGCACAATGTCATTCACATTGCACAGCATGCAGTGCTCCTTACTCACATTATGACACCCAGTAGTGCCCCTTATTCACATTATGTCACTCAGTAGTGGCTCTTATTTATATTAAGCACAATCCATACAGTAGCAGTGCCCCCCCACACATAATGCCCTCAGCAATAGTACATAGCTTGATATCACATATGCTGTGCCAGAAAATAGATGGGACAGTCTTTTTGTTGGATTTAATGTGCAGCGCTGTGGTGGAGGGGGAATTAGTTCCCCTTCCCATTAGAGGTGGCAGACCCCCTCCCCCCCCATTTGAAACCCCCGGGCACCGCCCTTTATAATGATGTACAGTATATTTAGATAACATTGATATTGCCTGTCTTGATATAGGCACAAGACCAATGCTGACTCCTATCAGAACATGGTACGTCGACTGGTACGTCTGCACTGGGGCTAATGCTCTAAGCACTCTGTAATTAAATCTAGTATCAGGATAGTTGCTTAGCAAGCTTCATGCGTTTTTAAATAGATATAATGGTGATACATTTAGTTGCAATGTAGTAAGATGACAGGCCAGCCATTTGTAATAAGACTACTATTACTGTCTCAATCACCAACTGCTTTTCTCATCCTGTAAACTATCAGCCGTTCTAAAGCCAAGAAATATCCGCACCGGCCTGCTCCGGTCCCTTCAGTTTGCTTCCCAAATGTAAATCGTAGAATCCAATACCAATTATTTTGTACAAAAGCATAAAGTAACATTTTCCATTAAACCTGTTGCAGATCTCCTTCCAATAAACGTTTCTTCATACTCGCCACCTCACATGCTAATGTTTGCAAATCCAAGTTGGAGTGAACTTGTCAAGACTCTTAGCAATATTTTCATGTCATGCCACTGTATTGATCAATAATTGTTATGGCTGCCCCTCACTGGACCTTTGGTGAAATATCCCTTCAGTCTAACCTGCTGTGCCTACAGGACTGTTCTTTTTTTATCTGCACTGGTAACTAAGTATATTGCTCAATTTAGCTTAATCTAGTGGTTCTCAAACTCGGTCCTCAGGACCCCCACACAGTTCACGTTTTTCAGGTCACTCGACCGGTGCACTCATTACTGACGCATATTAAAGGATCCACAGGTGGAGCTAATTATTCCACTTGTGATTCTGTGAGGAGACCTGCAAATCATGTGTGGGGTCCTGAGGACCAAGTTTGAGAACCTGTGGTATCCATGACCCATACCTCCCAACATGACCCTCTCCAGGAGGGACGCAATGCTCTGCTCCTGCACTTCCCTGGTAATGTATGATTGCCATCACCTGTGTTGAACAGGTTAATTGATAAAGAAAGGTGATTCAACACAGGTGCTGGCAATCATACATTACCAGGGAAGTGCAGGAGCAGAGCATTGTGTCCCTCCTGGAGAGGGTCATGTTGGGAGGTATGATGACCTGAATTATTCAGAACAGTGAGACAACTTTATTGTGTCACTTTTATATTATTGTGCATTGTCTTTGACTGCACTTCCCTCCCCTGTAATTACATTTAGAAAGATGAAAAACAAAGGCACCCCATAAAACAGAATATTTTTGCATGTAGGTGCGACGTGCCTACAGCATACCTCCCAACATGACCCTCTCCAGGAGGGACACAATGCTCTGTTTCTGGACATCCCTCATAATTTATGTCTGCCATCACCTGTTTTAAACAGGTTAATGGATAAGAAAGGTGTTTCCACACAGGTGATTGCAATTATAAATGAAGAGGAAAGTCCAGAAACAGTGCAATGTGTCCCTCATGGAAATGGCCATGTTGGGAGGTATGCTACAGAACTGCCATGTGTCCCATCTGTTGGTGCAAACTTTGGTTGTGTAGATGTGCAGAGAGACATGACATCACATAAGAGCAGAGGAGGCTCCTGCTATAGGGCTGCAGCCCTGCAGCCCCTCCAGTCAAAATCCCAACACCAGAGACACAGACAGCACAAGAGCTCCGTTGCTTAGCCCTGTGTGTGTGTGTGTGTGTGTGTGTGTGTGTGTGTGGGGGGGGGGGGGGTATTTTGCTCTGTACCTGTGTTTATGTGCATATGAGTACATCCATAGGCGTGCGCAGCCAGGGCTGTGTATATAAAGCTCGCGGCGGCACGCTTCTGTTGTGAAAACACTGGCCGCATGGCGCACGCTGATTGGCTGAATCTCAGCCAATCAGCGTGCGGCCAGTGTTTCCACAACAGAAGCGCTTCCGCATAGCCAGGCGGATAGCGCTCGTTATTTCTTGACTGCAGGGACCCCCCGCTGCCGCCGCCGCAAGCTTTATATACACAGCCGCAGGACAGGTACCCCCGCGGCACAGGGGGGGGGGGCGAAATGCCGCCCTCCAGTGGCCGGTGCCCTAGGCATATGCCTAGATTTCTTTTAGAAGGGAAAAGGGGAAGTGGAAATGGCGACCGGTGCACAGGTTGGGATTTACAGTAAGGTTTAGTAACTAGGTATATACCTTGACCTTAAGGTAGATAGATGTTCCACAATAGAGGATGTGTTGTCGGAAACAACGTTTTCCTTTAATTTGGAGACGTGGAGGTGCACCCAAGAGAGTGGTTATAGTTAGACAAAAGAAAGAAGAAAAAGACTCTCTGTTTTTCGGGGCACTCTTTAGTAATTGATAGCGCAGGACAATCCCTGCGTATCCGGAATGGTCAAAATTTTTTTTTTTTTTTTTTATATAGGATGGGAAAGGGTTACACTAGGTTTAACCTGTTGGGTACATAGATGGAGAAACAATGTCTCTGGTAGTAGAATAACCGTGAATAATTGATCTAGTTTACACAATGTACAGGAGGCTGGGGGAGTTCATGAGGAATTCCCCTCATTCTCCTAGTGAAAAATGGGTTTCTTAAAATATAACTTTTAATAATGTATTACTTAAAAAAGATTACTGGACAAACATGTAACTTGAACTAGACACACATACATAAATAACATAAAAAAGGAAGAAGAAAAGCGGTGCACGATACGGTATTTAACAATTTCCGTCGTAAGATACTTAGTGATTGCCACAGAGGGCAGATACGTACACCGTTTGTCAATCCTTATACAAATATAAATATAAATATCCCGTCAGTAGTGAAGTTTCGCCAAATACAGATCTGGGATATCAGTTTAATCGATACTATAAGGGTGCTTCTTTATGTTCACCCAAATTCTGGTATCCGCTAATCTGTTGGTGTCCCACTAGTGCAGCCCGTAAGCTGGATTCTGGTGGATCTCAGCCTAGGATGGCCAGCTAATTGTAAGCTATCCCTAGGAATCTAAGAGGTAGGGTTCTGATGAAGGAAGAAAGATGCAAGAATAAGTGGGTGATCTGAGGATTCCTGTGGGGGTGATGTGAGGTGTTCCCAAACCGACTTTATATACCTTCAACAGACAGGTAGTGGGATCTGGTCAGTTCACAGAAGGTCACCCTTCCTGACTGGCAGGTCCCTCGAATCCTGTGGTCAGCTACCACCAATATAGATCGTGTGGGCTTTCTAGGTATTGTGGGGGAGCACCTCCCCTCCAGGTCTCGAAAAAGTGGTGATTGGCTCTGTATGGGCCCTTGCGCCTGTCACTTTTCACTGTCAAAACGGTGTGCCTAGCACCACCTATTGGGCATGTCTAACACCGCCATTGGGTCTGTCTAACACCGCCAATCAGGCGTGCACTCACTACAATATAAAACGTCTCTCAGCCACACCATTATATGCTGCCTGTTTCAATTTTAATCTTCTAATTACTCTGTGTAACAGTATGTGCAAATAAAGTCAAAATCATATCTGGATGACACAGATATGTAGTGATATGACAATGGTGTAATACAATTAATAATGCAAAACACACATAATGTGTTTCGGTGTTACCACCTTTCTCAAGACATGTCTTGAGAAAGGTGGTAACACCGAAACGCGTCGACAACCAGTGTGGAGAGTGAGCAGCCATCACTACTTTATGCCCAACATTGGATGTATGTATTGGATTTCTCTTTTTTAACTTTTTAAAAAAAATATTTTTTCAACTCTTCTTGTTATATTTTATGTCTGACCGCTGTGGGTCTTATTAACTGTTTGGACTGTGCGATCCAACCATCATGGGGATGGAGGATCTTTTAGAGCGATAATAAAATCTATTTTTTATGGAGGAAGAAGGAGTTTTATTGTCACAGTGTTGAGAAAACCCCATGTGGTGGGATTGGTTTTTGAAAACACTTTTTTCTTACTCTGTACATGCCGGCCATACATCTGGAAGAAATACCTCTGAAATAGATGACCAGCAGATACAGAGTCAAAGAAACCATTATAGGAGTCCAGAAACTCGCCTAGCTGTAAGTCCGGGTACGCCATCATTATAAATCCAAGTCATCCCAGCATCACGGGGTACTATAGAATTCTTCTTGGTGAAGGATAAGATTTCACGGAGCTGTGGCACCTATAAGAAAGATACCTTTATACACTTGCTAAGAGCACCACCCAGTGTGAGTTTCGGTACGAGAGCACTTTGAGAATTCCACTAATCCTAGTGGGTGAATCAAAAATCCTTTATCATAATAGATATATGGGGAGCCTGCTATAGGTCTACACATTGTTTTCCTTTTTTCATTTGTATACACACCCCTTGGATGGAGAAAATCCTGATAATCACCAGAAGGCTTTGACCAAACACATACAAAGGCAAAGAAACCGCTACGGGTTTTGAAATCTCCATAAAAACCGTGAGTGGGGTACGCCTATCACCTTTATTGCACCTTATACCCTTCGAGTATAAAGAAACCTTTATACGTGTACCTCACCCCGATTCCAAGTGAGTGAGGTGCGCCTATCACTTTTATTTTTCACTCAATATCGCCTGAGCACAAAGAAACCTTTTTACGTGTACCTCACCCTGATTTCAAGTGAGTGAGGTGCGCCCATCACCTTTATTGCACCAAATATCTCTTTGAGTACAAAGAAACCTTTATACGTGTACCTCACCCTGATTCTAAGTGAGTGAGGTGCGCCTATGGAGACACCCCAGTGCTAAAAGTACACTTTAAAATAATTTGTGCACTAAAACAGAGTCACACATTGTTGTTTATTTTTATTTTTCACGGCATATACGCTACTGAGAGGTTGAGTGGAAATCCTAGAAAATCCATCAGCAGGACAAATACCCGCCACATATATATGTATTGCCATTCTTATTGAAAGAGATCATAGAAGACTTACCGGCAGGACAAGTACCCGCTACGTGTATTTACACCACCTGTCACACTGTGAGTAGGGTACGCCCACTTACAATTTTTCACTTCCTCACCAACAGCTGAAACTGTTCCTCATTGATCCATATCTAATTGATGGTTGTTATTGTTTCTGATTTTCCCCGAGAAACACTGGATCAACCAGACAAGAGAGACTGAATAAGCCTTCTGACGGTCGGAAAATATCTGGACTGATTGCGCCTTAAAAGTTTGGAAAATCCACTTTTTGTGTTTGCTTACTATTGTGTTTGGTTATTGGGTGATAACCGAGGATAAGTACGGACTAGAGGCTGCATTGCGCCATAAGAAAGGTCATACCCTATACTTGTTTGTGCTTATTTTAATGGAATACAGGTCTAAAAAGCAAAAGTCTTTGGTAAAAGGTATTGCTGGTATTACTAGCAGCAATAAGTGTGGGGGTGAGGGCACAGCATTAGGGGGTGCCTGTGTACCCTTAACACTCAATGTGCGCACGCCTATGAGTACATCATTTATTTACAGTAATTGCATACAAACACTTGTACAGCGCAAATCAAACTAATAGCCTGCAAATAATTAATGACTGTATGCAATGAGCAGTACCCAGGAAATTGCAGCTCCCCTTAAGTCTAAAGGCAGGAGCCGCCACTGCATAAGAGGCTTTGGTGCTGTGAGTTTGCACAAACAGGTATGTACAACTTAAGCGTCCTGATTTTAGAGGGACAGTCCGGGTATGGCTAAAAACCTGACCAGGACAAAACCCCCGGACCAGACATCAAACTGCATTTTAGAGCTTGTAGCGTCCGGTCCGGGGGGTGTCCTGTCCGGGGGGGCTGCCTGTGACACCTGTCACCAGGTAGAGAAGAAGGGGGTAGAATAAAGTCTCCCTGGATGGTCTGGGCATGTAGCAAAAACCGGACGGTCCGGACCACACGGGGAGGCTGTAATGTCCCCTCCCCCATGTCCCTGATGATAGCTATTACAGGGACCCCCCCTCCCCAAACAGAACACCCCCGGACCCTACAAGTTCCGGACTGCAGATTTTGATGTCCTGTCCGGCAGTCCGGAGTGTAGTCCGGGTCCGGTTTTTACATAGTCCCGGGACAGTCCTGCTGTTCTGCCCTCTGATCATTTGTATTTGTTTATGCAGGGTTTTTAGATATTCACCTGCCACTGCATATAACAACAAAATGGTGTTTATTCATAAACAAACCTACTGCATGTATAGCCACACTGTATTATTATATTCATGCTTGCCTACCTGACCCTCCCCATGAGGGAGAAAATGCTTTGTTCCTGGGCTTCCCTGGTAATGTATGATTGGCAGCACCTGTGGAGAACTAGTAAATGATAAGAACGGTGCGTGTCACCACAGGTGATGGCAATCATACATTACCAGGGAAGCCTCAGGCTGGTTTCACACACTCTGGCTCCTGCCGGACGGTGAAATCCCGCACGGCCAGGGAGCCGTGCCGCACACATTAGTTGTGAATGGACACTATTGTGTCCATTCACACGAGACGGCCACGGCCCGGCCGCACGGCTGCAGCCGGATCCCGCCACTGGAAGGGACGGCTGCCAGGCTTTGGCCATCCCCTCCATGATAAACTACTGTGTGCGGCACGGCTCCCTGGCCGTGCGGGATTTCACCGTCCGGCAGGAGCCGGAGTGTGTGAAACCGGCCTCATGGAGAGGGTCAGGTAGGCAAGTATGATTATATTTGTTATTGGACTGTCCTTTGTCCCAGGGCCAACTGCAACTTAAAACAAAAATACTGACACGTGGCTGTTAATCGGTTGCAAAATTACTTTATTTGCAGGGCATGCTTGCTGATATGTAGCTGTAGTTCCTGAGTAGATTTACTAAAGCGTCTCTAGGTAGTTGGTGTGCTTTAGAAAACGTCCAAATGAACGACACATGTGCCGCTAGCAGGTTGGCCGCTAGATGGCAGCAAACATACGTTTAAAACGTCACATGTCCAGACAGCGTAAGTCGAGCTAAGATAGTGTTTGACAGCACACTTATGACTTTGCAATCTATCCCCGATTTAGCCGCGGCAGTGCCGGCGTGTGTAAGCTGTGTGACCCCGGTAGCAGGAGCGGCATGTTGGCTACTGTGTGCAGGACACTGAGAGCGGCCCCCGGGCCAATACGAGCTCCGGGACGGCGACAGCTACCGACGTACAAACGTTTCGGCAGCTGTGCAGCAGCGGGTGTGAGCCCAACGTGCAGCGTGAGTAGCTACATAACGACATTCGCGTATTATATCATACTGCTCGGGCCGGGCACTAGTGGCTCAGGCGTCCAAGTGGCTGAGGTGCCGGCTAAAAGCAGCCAGCTCAACGTGTTACACCCCGGCGGCGGCCTGAATACTGTAATGAATGTATTAGCAATGGGCCTTTGTAATATGCAACAGCCATGGCTGGACACTGCCTTCCCTACAGCCTCGCATATGACATTGGCAGAGGCGTTTCTGGGCACTGTAAAGGCCCCCATACACTATGCGATTTTGGGACGATTTCATCCGATTTCGGCACTTTGTGCCGATAATCGGGTGAAATCGGCCCAAAATTGCAGGTGTGTGATATCCGATCCGATGCTCGGTCCCGGATCAGGGAGGTCGGATGGTCAGTACATACGATCAGGTCCGACCTCCCTGTATGCATATGCCTGCCCACCTGACAGGCATATGCATGCAGACACCGGGGGAGCAGTGGGACGGGCAGCGGGTCCTTGAGTGCTAAGCTGGTGGCGCCGGGGAGTGCTGAACTGGCCGGGCGGTGATGATCATAGATATCAGCACAGCAGCGCTGCGGGACGGGACGCGCAGTGGCGGGTATTACATTTTAAAATTCCTGTCAAATGACTAGCCGTTCTCTGATTGGCTGAGCTCTCAGCCAGCCAATCAGAGAACGGCCAGTCATTTGACAGGTATTTTAAAATCTAATACCCACCACTGCGCGTCCCGCAGCGCTGCTGTGCTGATATCTATGATCATCACCGGCCAGGTCAGCACTCCCCGGCACTGCCAGCTTAGCACTCAGGGACCCACCGCCCACCCCACTGCTCCCCCTGATAAGAGCACCGCCGCCCCCTGACCCTCACCGCCCGCCCCCTGCGCCCCGACGTGATAAATCGCAAGCGATTTATCCCATGTCAAATTTGGCTCATCAAGTGCCAAATTGTGTGTGAGCCTCACGTGGAGCTCCAGGGCGGCTCACAGGAGAATTGGGTCCGACTTGTCCTAAGGACAAGTCGGCCTAAGGTATGGGGGCCTTAAGGAGCAAAGTCCCGATATCATGGATCACTGCTTCCCTCCTCCCCGCCACCTCTCAAATCTATCCGTGAATGATAAACAGCCTCAGTAGTGCTCAGTAGTTCCGCAGCCACTCCGAGCCCAACACCTGGGACAGGCTCATTTTGGCCACGCAGCGGGTGATGTTTCAATGTATGCACATCATGCAATGCAATCTTGGGCACTATCTTTATGCTCAGAACATATTACAAATGCAATGCTTACTGTATGACCACCTTTTGTGTGTCTTTTGGTCAGAGGGGCCCATTTAAGAAGGATTGTATATACAGTGTGATCTGAAATATTAACGCCCAGGATCACTTTGTAATATGCAATCCTATCGCTGGGGTTTACTTTCCTGCACATCAGTGCACAGGGGCCCCGAAAGATGCCTGTCCCTGCCATGTGCTCAGCCAAGTGCCAAGGGGACTGTGCACAGAGCAGGAGGGATTGCAGTAGATGTCGGGGAACCCTGCTTCGGTCCCTCCGTCTTAAATTTGGGAGATACTACAAATTTGCAGCTAACCCCTGAATTAGCCACAAATATTAATAGCTATATGTATCAAGCTTCAAAATGACTCCTCCCTTTCCTTCAAACCACACATTCAGGATCTTACAAACCTGCCGCTCATCTCAAAAATATTTCCAGGATGAGACCCTTTCTCACCCAGGATGCCACAAAGACCCTTATCCACTATCTGGTCCTCTCCAGACTGGACTACTATAATCTCCTATGTGACATCTGTGACAAATGCATCTCTCCTCTTCAATCTTTCCTCATCTTTCTCACCAAACACACCACTTCCACCTCCCTCCTTCTACAAGCCCTTTACTGGCTTCCATTCTTTTAGAACATAACAAAACTGTTGTACAATTATATCCTCCACAGAGACCTCCATTCTCTGCATAACATCTATTCTAAAGCAGGGCTCAGTAAATCCCAGGGGGCCAGGTTGCCATAGCCACTGGATTCTGCTTCCTGGCGATCAGATTTTGAAAGGAGGGAGGCAGCAAATCCTGCTCTGTGGCCAGGCAGAGTGGTGCGCTTGCGGTATTGGCAACAGCCGACAGAGCGGTTGAACGATCCACCCGGCTGTATTCGAGCAGGTCCGCAGCTATTTCTAAACTCGAGGCAGGACAATCGGAGCTCACTGTTCGGTAGCCAATGAGAATCGGCAGTGGTAGGTGTCGGACTGTGAGCTCCGATTGGCCCGCAACCTGCCTTCAGTTTTTGAAATAGCCACTGACCTGCTATTTACAGCCAGGTTGGTTGTCCACTGCTCTTCCCAGTTGTTTCTGTTGCCGCACATATTAACAAGGGGGAGGGAAGAGGAGGTGGTGTAATCCTCTGTGGCAATGAGCATGCAAACCCTGGCATCAAGCAAGAAACCCATAGCAACGAGCATGTAGGTAAGAGGCACTTGTGTGTCTGGCTCCTACACTTTCATCCTAGCTTCTTTATTACAAATAAAAAGTGTCAAGCTCTGTGCTAAAGAATATGCAGTGTTTATGTACATGGCCATTGCAGCCCAATAAGTACTATTTCTTCTTTCTCAATCAGTATGGACAGCTGCATGGATTGTTTTCTGTTCAGAAAGCAATGTCAGAATACAGTTTATTTAAGCTCTGCCATTATTGGTATTTGGTTAGTTATCATCTTCAGATTATATTCATTTTACAGGCTTGTTCATGCATAATAGCAACTCTTAGTAAAGCTACGTTAACACCCTGGATAATATTTCAGCAAGATTATCCCTGACCGGAGCATTGGAAGCTGCTCTTTGCAACCATTTCTCTCTCAACCCTGGAAGAAAAACATCTGTTATTAATCCTCCTGCACCCGTTGACCACCAAACAAAGCTAATATTCTGATTCTGTATGAGAGATTCCTTTCTAAACGAAAATTTCATCAGGATACAAGCCATAAGTGAAAGGGGTGCTCACCTTATACCCCCAGGTACAGTGCTTCCTGACGTCATCCCTGTGCGTCCCGGGGCCGCCTGACCATCGGCGTCGCCTATCCACCGCGTCAGTGGTGACGTCATGACGTCTTCGCGCTTCAGCCGTGGTCACCTGACCGATCTCGGGACCATGATACGGGGCGGGAATGAACTGTTACCATGGAGACAATAATAAACAAATAAACCAAAGTGCAACAGTTAATACAGAATACATAAAATACATTACAATTAATGGCAATTACTATCTAAATAGATGTTTATACAGAATACACAACATATGGCTAAAAATACGTCCATAATGCTAATATTATGCTCGTAAAATAGTTGCCAGGACAGAAATTTATCAAAGCTTAATGGACGGACAATACATATATATGGCCTAAATTCAAGAGAACCAGCAACATATGGATCGCCCATCCAAATGCAGGATCTAATCAGGTACTTTAACTAAATAATGATGGAGATAGCGATACGGCGTATACTAAACTATTATAGGGACATACTATTATAACTACAAGGTAGCATGATATGACCCTAGAAAAAACATGATAAGGGTACCATCTCGTTTAGGCCTTTAGGATGGATTACATTAAGGCAGTGAATCCACCTTGATTCACAACGTAGTAAAGCTGCACCTCTATCGCCACCCCGAATGGATGGTTTGATGTGGTCGATCATACGACTTTATGTATTCTGTATTTAATTGTTGCAATTGCACTTTGGTTTATTTGTTTATTATTGTCTCCATGGTAACATTTCATTCCCGCCCCGTATCATGGTCCCGAGATCTGTCAGGTGACCACGGCTGAAGCGTGATGACGTCACCACTGACGCGGTGATGCGGCGGATAGGCGACGCCGATGGTCAGGCGGCCCCGGGACGCACAGGGATGACGTCAGGAAGCACTGTACCTGGGGGTATAAGGTGAGCACCTCTTTCACTTATGGCTTGTATCCTGATGAAATTTTCGTTTAGAAAATGAAACGTTGATAACCAACACCGTCTCTGTGCTTCTATTATTGACCTGAGTGACACCTACAGTTGGTATTGTATTAGTTCCCTTGTCCTGGCTACCTAGGGATTGGTGGGCACCGGGTCCAAGTTTTGACTTATTTGAATAGTGCCGGCTATATGCTTCTATCTATCTATAATATATATATATATATATATATATATATATATATATCTCTATCAATAAAATTATAGGTGCGCTGACACTTTTTCTGTCCTTATAGAAACACTTTAAAAGTGATCCTTATCCACACTCAGTCCAATGGGTTAACTTGTTTAGGGCAGCAGCTCCCCTCTGGTGAACCCGATTCCCACGGGATCTTCAGAACATTTCCATCTAAAACAAATCGAGCGGGCGCTTCATAGTGTAATACCGTTTATTTAAAACAGGTGCACAATGCTAACAGCAAATCTCCTATTAGGAAGGTAGAACCCGTACCGAGGTGTTCCTCTGGTGTGGGCTGGCTACCACAAGATATATATCAAATGACCACTGGCACAAACTGCAGGCACTTGTAGCTCACTCACGGGACCTCTCACTGCTCCAGGAGCACGATGTCAATTCCGGAACCCAGCGCCTCAGCGTCTTTGAGCAAAAGCAGCCACACAGCACGATCTCCAGCGGCACTCAATGCGTCACACAGGCCACGCCCCTGTGGGCTCCAGTACATCGGAAAAACAAAAAGAACTTTAAAAATCCGATTACTGGAGCACACACGTAACATCAAGAATAAAGTCATGAACCATAGTATACCACGGCATTTCGCTGAGTGTCATAATAGCGATGCCTCTCTGCTGAAGTTTAAAGCAATAGAACACATCCTGATTGACAAGAGGGGAGCTGACAGGGAAATTAGGTTGTCAAGGAGAGAGACATATTGGATTATAACTCTTGACACTATTATGCCACATGGTTTGAATGAAAATTACGAAATAACACCGTTCATTCAATAAACAGCTTGAAAAATCACCGTCACACTAGAGAGCTTTAAGCTACTAAAAAACAACCTTGCCTGTGTCTCTGTTATCTTGAAGCATTGGTGTTACTTGAACATTGTAATGTTTAGCCGCATATAACTGAGTCTTGTATAGTAGCTGTCTCTTGAATTTACTTGTGAAAAAAAAAAAAAAATTATCTTTTGTAACTTATCAAAGAAATGGTATTTCCATAAAACTATTGCTCATGTATAAGGAATTAGCAAAGCCGCTTTGAGTTGTGGCATACATTGACTGTCCCTTGAACTCAACTTGCTTGTGTGATTTTTCACGATTTTTTATGATTTTTCACGATTTTTTGTGATACATCAAAATAATGGTGTCTCATCAAATTAGCTCGCTGCCTCTATAAGGAATGATCAATGTTGATTTTATATGTACAGATGTAATGTTGATGTTTTATATATGTGTAATATCGCTTTAAAATATCTGTAAAGTGATTCTTGAGCTCTCACAGTGGGATGCGGTCATTTGGTCTACTGCATTATGGTAGAAAGTCATTAGGTCGAATCCATTAGGTCGACATGCTAAAAGGTCGACATGACTCTAGGTCGACATGGGAAAAGGTCGACATGATTCTAGTTCGAAAGGTCATTAGTTCGACAGGTCATTAGTTCGACAAGGTCATTAGTTCGACATTGTCTATGTCGACATTCACAAGGTCGACATGGAGTTTTTCACTGTTTTTTGAGCCAACATGTGCCGACAGGCGGTATTTCATGCCCTACCATCCACTAGGGCGTGGTGGGAGAATAAAATAGTGTGCCGAGCGTAGCGAGGCACCGTGCCCGACGCATAGCGAGCGCAGCGAGCGCAGCGAGCGATGCGAGGGGATGCAGTGCACTTTAAACTGTGTCCATGTCGACTGTGTTGACATTCAGGTAAAAAAACAGTGAAAAACCCCATGTCGACCTTGTGAATGTCGACATAGACAATGTCGAACTAATGACCTTGTCGAACTAATGACCTTGTCGAACTAATGACCTTGTCGAACTAATGACCTGTCGAACTAATGACCTTTCGACCTAGAATCATGTCGACCTTTTCCCATGTCGACCTAGAATCATGTCGACCTTTTAGCATGTCGACCTAATGGATTCGACCTAATGACTTTCTACCATAATGCAATAGACCAAATGATCCCAACCCCTCACAGTATGGGCTGTAAAATTCAGCTATTTAGCTTGCAAGACATCTAATCTGCCTGTTTATAGGAATAATGACATAGTATCTTGTGGCAGAGAATTAACATTGTCATTTTGATATATGTGACTTTTAAATATGAAATTCTAGCACAAGTTTAGTCCTCTTATGTTACATACCGGCTTAGTTTTATGCCCGTGTATTTTGTTAAATACACGTTTTATATCCTCTTAAGACACGCATAGTTTATGATAATTTGTGCTAAATTTTGTTTGATATAGTCACTAAAATGTGACTTTTTTAATAATAAAAAGTGAGTTTTATCATTTTAGAACACAGCAACTAATGATTGGTTACTATTATTTTGTTTGAAGGTTGAAGGTGCCCCACCTGTGAGAGGTTGGGAAGTGCTAATGAACACCTGATATGTAAATTTGATCTGAGCTAGGTTAGCTTAAAAGAATGGTGCAGTGTCACACAGGCCACCCCACTGACGAAGTCCTATGACGAAACGCTTAGGGGCATGGCCTGTGTGACGCATTGAGTGACGCTGGAGATCGTGCTGTGTGGCTGCTTTTGCTCAAAGACGCTGAGGCGCTGGGTTCCGGAATTGACATCGTGCTCCTGGAGCAGTGAGAGGTCCCGTGAGTGAGCTACAAGTGCCTGCAGTTTGTGCCAGTGGTCATTTGATATATATCTTGTGGTAGCCAGCCCACACCAGAGGAACACCTTGGTACGGGTTCTACCTTCCTAATAGGAGATTTGCTGTTAGCATTGTCCACCTGTTTTAAATAAACGGTATTAAGCTATGAAGCGCCCCCTCTATTTGTTATATATATATATATATATATATATAATTTTTTTTTTTTTTTACTCTTGGCACCTAAATTAACCTGTAGGTTTTAAAGTAAGCTCATCCACCCTGCAACCTCCGTTTAATTTTAGTTGCCTTGGACAGAAGGCATGTTATTATTACTATTTTTAATAACGCAAGTCATAGACCGAGATTCCTGGAACATCGGTAGGTCCCCAGTGGAGTCTTCAATTAAGACCAGCCCTGCTGCAACCTGGAAGCTTCCTCTGTCGGCTTTATCGGCTTCATTACTGTAACAAGCTTATAGAGGCTAAAAGTTTTTCTCACTAGGTAGTCCATACTACTGGATGTGGCAAGCCTAGCCATTGGTTTCACTTATATCTCAGATTAGGGCTGGTGCTAGGGTGTTCGTTTCCCACCTGCAAACAATTAATTTGTGCCTTTCTCTAAATAACAAAGTGACAGCGCCCACCATAAGAAAGGGGAGTGGTCTCACAAGGAAGGGGTGTGACCACAGAATAGTACCCCTATTTCAAATTAAATCACTCGCATTACACCTCACATGTGTCCACTCTGTCTCAGAGTTTGGAAAATCCATATCTGGCTAAGTGAACGGCACCGTTCATATCTCCAGGTTTCATCTCTCTTGTTTCTTGGCCTCTTCCAAGCGGATTCGGAAGTCATTTTCAGCTTTGTTTTTTAGATTACAGAATTCAGTCCTGTTGATTTAATTTCAGCAGCATTGGCTTTTCTTCCAAAAGTCACACCCTCTTTATAGGGTATTGTGGTCGTTCTTCATTCACTGGTTTGTCTGCCGGTGGCATCGTGAGTTCCTCTCACACAGACTCTATTTCAGCGCTTACATTCAGTGGATCTACTGTTTGTAATTTATGACTATTGCCTGAACTCGTAGAGTCTAGAGTTTTGTCTTCCAAACACCTTTTATCGTATTCAGGGCTGACAAAGTGGTTCTCTATAATGTTCCTATGTTCTAGCCAAAACTTATTTCAGCCTTTCACTTAGACCAGGAACTTCTTTCCAGTTCTTCCTCTATTGGAGATTTCCCAAACCAAAATATTATGTATATTTTTAGCCAAGCTCTGCAGCTTTTCTTGTACAATATTTTCTATGTTCACTGTACAGATTCTCTGCTGTTTTATAATGCACAAAGGCAGTTTTATTTAGCTACGCAGGCCATTACGTGTTTCTTCACTCAAGTCTATTCTAGTTGTGAGTGACAGACACCACACCGAAAGTCAGCATATTCAGCTAGAGTGGTGGCTATCTCCAGTGTGTCCAGGGGGATCAGCAGTACCAGCTACCTGGTTCTCTGTCCACACGTTTTCACCTCTGGCAGCACCCAGTTTGGGCATTTTTATTTCTCTGTCAGACAGCCTGAATGTTCCCTCCCCTGGGGGCAGCTATTGAATGTCCCATAGTCTAGTGTTCTCCAGCTTCAAAGAAAAGGATTCAATGATAAGTGACCAAATATTCTCTTTTCTGAATGGCTAAGAGTAGACCATGCTTGGAAACTTAGAAATTTGCTGCTGCAATGTTCAGCTGGACACTTTCCCAAAATTGTTGGTAGATTACACATGCCAATTGTCCTACACACTTTTATGGCATTCAAGGGAAAAATTGGCAATGTGTTGGTTGTCTGATAGCAGTTCGTGGACCATTCCTGGAATTGCATTCCAATACAATAACTGTCCTTAGGCAGTGAAAACAATGCGGATCTTGATTTTTTTTTTTTTTGTGGCTAGGGATTTATGTTCAAAACTGGCAACTGAATTCTTCACTGTCACATTGTGGTGGCAATTGGAGCATAGCCTAAAACTGAAAGTTTTGTTTATGGGACTGCGTTGGCTATCTAAATGGCTATGGTTTCTACAGAAGAATTTTTTAGGGTTTTAAACTTCTAGATGGGGCCTTTAAATTTGGAGCGCTATACCTAAAATCTGTTAAAATGCACTAATGGTGCCCATACAGGGTACAATTATTGTATGCAATTTGGACTAGATCACATCGCATTGCAAAACATGTGCGACGCAATCTAGTCCAAATTGCATACAATGATTGTACAGTGTATGGGCACACAGAGAGTTTTCCCAAGTCTACCAATGCAGGCTTTAAGGATATAAATGCATGAGTTCAGATGGTTTAATCAAATTGACTGATACCCCTTTCACATCGCACTTGTTAAACGGTATATTGCCGTTTTTTCCCCCCTTTCAAAACATTTAAGGCTGCAGTGGGTAAGTGCCAGAGTTGATTTCCCAGTTAAAGATAACCGGTATTTCAAAATGTTTAAAAAGCAGAGTCCTACATGTTTCAGAGCCATTTTTTATGCAGTGAGAATGGCTCTGAAACGGTATTTAGTAAAAAACAACAGACTACAGACCTGTGATAGGCTGTCCCCTGCATTCTGCCTTGAAACGTGTTCAGGGGATTACACGGGTTGACTGATGTGAATGGTACTTAAATGGGGATGCAGTTAAGATCCCGGCGGTCGGGATCCCGGCGTTCAGAATCCCGACGCCGGAATCCCGACCGCCGAAATGCCGACACTTTCTCCCTCCTGGGGTGTCCACGACACCCCTGGAGGGAGAATAAAATAGCGTGCCGAGCGTAGCGAGGCACCGGGCCCGCTGCGTGGCGAGCGCAGCGAGCCCGCAAGGGGGGGCGATCCACGTCCCCCCCCCCTTGTCGGCATTTCGGCTGTCGGGATTCCGGCGTCGGGATTCTGAACGCCGGGATCCCGACCGCCGGGATTCAATACTGAATCCCTTAAATGTATTTAAAACTGTAATCTACTGCAATGTGAAGGCTCAGACCCGTTTTAAATACAGTTTCAATATACCGTTTTTTAAAACGTTTTGGCAGTGTGAAAGCGGTATGAGGTACTAATTTATGTTACCTGTGTTCAAGCTTGCATGTCCTTGAATTCTGGACTGAAAGGGCAGAGTTTGGGTAACTGCACTAATGTATATCTATCCACCTAGATGTTGATGATGATGAATTTATAAGAGAGCTGTAATTGAAATGCAAGAAGAGGGGTGTGAGAACAGGAGGGAAGAGGACCCTGCTCCAAGGAGCTAACAGTCTATAGGAAGGGGGAGACAGACAGGAGACATGGAGGTGCAGGAATTGAGCATGGAATGGATGGTCAGGATATAAGGAGGTAGGTAGGGAGAGTGGCAGCAGTACTAGGTAGTGCCACTCATGAAAGGTACCAGGTGAGGCAGCCATATTGAGTGCACTATGTAGGATTACCCTGGGTAGAATAGGTAATTCCTAGAATGGATTACAGAACATCAGATGGTTGCAGCATCCTAAATCTTACAGTAGGGTCCTAACAGTCAGGCTTATGTATTTCCATCCCTTCTACAAGCATATTGGGTGAGGCTGCCATGGTGGGTTTCACTGGGAGATATGCAGGGGCGGATCAAGGAGAAAATGACAGTGGGGGCACCATGATAGGAGAGGGTTTGGGAGGGGAGGTGTTAGTGGTGCCAGTATACATGCTAAGAGAGAGAGAGGGCAGAAAATAGGCCCTGGCGTTTAAAGTACACAGGCCCATCTTGGCAACAAAAGTGAAGCCCACGCTTCGGGCTCGATGGCTCGCTGAGCTTGCCACGCTTTATAAAATCAACTCCACACCGACGTGGATAGTGGGGGTATGAACAGGTCGGGAGGACGCGTACCGCATCTGCTCGCCACGCTTCGGGCTGACTTGGATAGTGGGGGTGTGCAAGGATGGAATAGCATGCAAATCAACCACTAAATTGCATCCGATTTTTGCATGCGATTTGCGGCCGATTACGCGGGCGCCGCGATAATACACAAGTACCGAAACTGTTAATAAATAAATATTTAATTTTACCTTTCTGTCTGTTTTTTTTCTCTTTTAGAATAAATTTTTTTCAAATCTACTAGTAAAAACCATCCAGCGGAGCATTCCAGTATATATTAGCAGAACAACAGAAACTTTGACCAGTGCAAGGTAAGGAACTATTTACATTGACCTTTTCTAGATGGAAAATATCGTTTTTATTATATCTATTTATATAAAATTGTATATTTTGAAAGAATTTAACAATTAAAAAACTGTCTAAAGTTGCTCTTTCTTTCAGGGGAAAGTAGCAGCTGTCATAACAGGCTTCTAATTTCTATGTAAACATACAATCTGTAAATACCAAATCCAACAGCATTACTTGCTGCAATCCCACTGAGTAATATCGGGGTAAACATTAAAATCCTTTGAGAAGATACGACTAATACACTAGTGATCCCTCCATGATCATAGCAGGGCAGGGCTCCAGGGGAAAAGGGATCACTTTGAATGTGGGCAGGCCCGTCTGGTGACGTCTCTTTTTGGGGGTGTGCTTCCCCCCCCCCCCCCCCAAGTGCTTCAGAGAGCGGCGCCGGGGACAGATTGTCCCAGCTATTTTAGCAGGGCACTGCAAAATGGGCAGTGTGCATTTTGCCCTTTAAAAATCGTGCAGGGCACAGCGCGCCCTTCTAAAACAGCCTACACTGAATGCTACATACACTGAAGTACTAAAAAGTCATGGTATAGTAATACATACAGGTAATGGTAGGTGGTGCCATTGTACTGTGCCATCTTGGAAATTGTCAGACTTGCATCGATTTGTAAGTGAGTCATTATGAACACCAACTCGGCTGCTCAGAGGAAAGCAGTGTGTCTGTTATTGTAGTTTATTTATTAACAGTTTCTTATATAGCGCACACATATTCTGCAGCGCTTTACAGTACAATATTTGAACTTTTACATCATTCCCTGCCCCAGTGGAGCTTACAGTCTATATTCCCTACCACATATCTACACACACACACACAGACATTCTAGGGTTAAATTTTTTTGGAACAGTGTATGGTAATGGGTACCTGATGGGTGGAAAATTCTATTTCCAGTACTTGGAAACTCAAGTATGTTCAATTCTAATTACTGTCAGTTTATTCAAAGCGACATTTAGTTCATCTAAACCAGGGATGGGGAACCTTTGGCACTCCAGCTGTTGTTGAACTACACATCACAGAATGCTTTGCTAAAGTTTTAGTATGGCCAAATAGCAAAACTGTAACAGTGCATGCTGGGATGTGTATTTCAGCAACAGCTGGAGGGCCAAAGGTTCCCCATCCCTGATCTAAACTATACTGCTAAGTTCCTGTATATTTTCCTTATTTATAGTACTCTAGATGAAACCACCTATGAGAGATTGGCAGCAGATACATTGTATTCCCTTGCTGAGTTCTTTGAGGATCTGGCTGATCAACCATTCACACCACCTGATTATGATGTCTCATTTGGGGTATGTATGGAAATAGAGCAGTTGTGCTAAATTTCTCAGAGAGGTGACCTGGACGATTGGTGGGCAGGCCAATGATATACCAACAACCTCTTATGATATATAAAATTGTAATGTAATGATCGCATAGTGCATTTGCATCCCCTCTGTCTCTGTGCATAACACTTTATTCTCAGCAGATGGCACCTTTCATTACTGAGGGTGTGCAATTTAGAGCCATTTCCCCTACTGTGCTAATTACTCATCCAGTTTTTGCTGTCCAAAATGTCTGAAAACTGAATAAGCCAGAAACCAATCACATAAATGTAGAATATTGCAGATTTTAAAGCTTCTAATTCCACATTTGATTTTAAATATATATATATTTTTTTATACTTATCATACCTATCATTTTACATTTTTTTTTCTCATAATAAATATCTTTATGTAATACCACAATTCACCACCAGGTTCTGCTGTGGGCTTTTATACAAGTTGTTATGAATCTATCTTATGATAAAACTAGGATATAAATTAATGTTTGTAAATATTCTTTTTGAAGATGTTTAGGGGGTATGCAATTACCAGAGAATAAATATCTGGGGTTTTTTTCCTGATGTTTTTGTTTTATTGGGCTATTTTATTAGGTCCCTTTTTTAAAATATTATCCATTTTCTCACTGAACCTGAATGTTTTCATGAAAAGCAGAAAAAACTGGGCTGTTGTAGGGGAATGATTTTACATGACTGATGCAGGAGAAACATAATCACAATCCCCAATAAGACGTGGCTCGCACTGGCATATTGGGGATAATTGAATAGTCCTCCGGCAAAGCAGTTACCAGGGATCAGTGATTGCTGGTAATTGCATACTGCCCATAGGCTTTTACTATACTATTTAAAGCAGAAGAAAATGTATTTCATTTGACAAATCTTTTAAATATTGAATTAGTCAATTCATTTTCCGTGATAAAAGGAAACATTAACGTATAGATTTACACTTTTTGATACAATTTTAGAAAAACATGTTCTGTATATAATCCAACAGGTATTCACCTAGGGAACTCTGAGGCGTTTTATGTTATTATGTTAGAACTGGCATCTACAAACAGTTGAATATTATATTATTCCAGTCCCCTCACATGCAGTGTGTGCAGTCACAGAGACTTATTATGAAACAAAGGGGGAAAACTGTTTCTTTGTTACATGAACTCTGAAGTTCCTCCTGTACAGGCAGTATGGCATCCTTCCAGCAGAAATGATCACAGTAAATGTGCCATTTCTAAAGTAGTGCATATGTGGATGCTGTGTTTTTTTTTTTTTTTTTAATACAAAGTTGTTTTTTGGTTGGAAGAAAGGTGATAGAGACAGTGAAGAAATAAATACACATCCTGGCACACATTGAAGAACAAGCTTCAGCACTGTACTATATGTATGTATACATTGGACAGCATGGACAGTGTAATTTATATATTTATTTATCTACAGTTTGTTATATAGCGCAGCAAATTCCGTTGGGCATTACAATAGGAAACAGTGATAAAACAAACTGGGTAGTAACAAACCGACATAGAGGTAGGAGGGCCCTGCGTGCATGCTTACAATCAGGTTAGCGTTACAGCCTCACAGCGCTGAGGTCATGGGTTACATTCACCAAGGCCCTACCTGTGTGGAGTTTGTATGTTCGGTACTTGTTTCCTAGCTCGGCGCCCGTCGGGTCCCATCGCATACCTTAACTTAAGGTATGCGATGGGACCCAACCGACCTGATTTTCGGGGTTTAAAGACTTTTTTAACTCACTTTCAAAATCGGTCGCATCGCATGCCATTATAATAGCATGCGATGCGACGACACGATTTTTACATTGGACCCAATGTTAAATGCCCCCAGACCCGATTTTTAATTGTAAACCCACCCTCATGGTTAATTGTGTGAAATGCCCCCCATTGTTAACGCAGCGCCACGATCAACGTCAACCCGAAGCGTGGCAAGCGCAGCGAGCCCGCGGGGGGAGCGTTGACCGTCCTCAGCCCTTTTCATCCCCCCACTATCCACGTCGGCTTGGAGTTGATTTTATATAGTGTGGTGAGCCACCTAGCCCGAAGCGTGGTGAGCGGACGCGTAATACGTCTGAAGTAATGCACGTCCCCCCGTGGGGCTCGCCACGCTTCTGGCTCGGTGGCTCGCTGCGCTCGCCACACTATATAGAATCAACTCCACGCCGATATGGATAGTGGGGGTATGAAAAGGTCGTAGGACGCGTACCGCCGCCCCTCGCAGGCTCACTGCGCTCGCCACGCTTCGGGTTGACGTTGATCGTGGCGTTAACAATGGGGGGACATTTCACATAGTAATTACCCATCAGGGTGGGTATACAATGAAAAATGGGGTCTCAGGGACCATTTAACATTAGTTCCAATGCAAAAATCGGGTCCATCGCATGCAATGCGATCGACCCGATTTCATACAATTAAAATCGGTGGCGCCCTGCTAGGAAACAAGTACCGTATATTCTCCCCATGCATGCATGGGTTTCCTCCGGGTACTCCAGTTTTCTCCCACATTTCAAAAATATTCTGTTAGGCTAATTGACTCCCAATAAAAACTAAACCTAGAATGTCTGTGTGTGCGTGTACATATGGTAGGGAATGTAGATTGTAAGCTCCACTGGGGCAGGGACTGATGTTAATGTAAAGCGCTACGGAATATGTGTGCGCTATATAAATTACTGGTAATAAATTTATATGAGGAAAGAGTATGTGGTGGAGCTGATGCATTCCTAATTTTACAGTAATATGGCAGCATATCCTTTTCTGTGTCCAGAGCCTTTAATAGAAGAATGTATTCAAGGTAACAGAAGCAGGTGACAAATCATGATCCAGTAAGTAAAACAAAAGGCACCTGTGAGAGACCAGACCTCCAGCCCAATGAACATTGGAAGCCAAACCATCTTCTCCCAATCCTGTTAGTCTGTGCTCAGAATTCCAGCCATTATAAGCACACCTTACCTACATATTGCCCAAATGACCCAATTGTACAGCCCTATCATCCTTCCACACTGTTCAAATGCAGACCTGCACCTTTTTAGTAAATAAAAATATATATACAGACACTGTATACAGTGGCATAACTATGAAGGGTGGAGAGGGTGCAACTGCTATGGGGCCCGGCAGTCCCAATGTCCTGTGGGGCCCGGAGGCCCCAATGTCCAGCAGGCTATCCCCTGCACTCTTTTTATTCTGTTACACTGGCAGTGGCTGGCCTGCTGCTGCCCCGTGCCCTCTTTCATCTGTGCGTTTAAAGTGACTGCAGCACCGGGAAGTGGACTAGTGAGGGACCCGGCATGGAGAACAGAAGCAGGAGACACCACACCGGTTTGCGGGAGACCTGTTGCAGTGACCAGGAGCAGGGAACACCGCGTCGGTGAGTGAGGGACCTGGCGCGGTGTGCAAGAGCAGGTGAGTCTGCGCCGCCGATATGAGACCACAGCGCTTCGGCGAGAAAGAGACCCAGCAGGGTGAGGGAGCAGGAAGCACCGCTCCAGCAAGTGAAATACCCGGTGCCCTGAGCAGGAGACATCGGATGGTGAATGGGTGAGATTATATGGATCCTGAATCCTTGCCACTGCCAGAGGTACACACGGGGAAGAGGTATTAGGAGCCACATAGTGATTGTCTTTCAATTCAAACCATGCTCTGTCATCTCCCCTCACCTCTCATCCGCTACCACCCCTGGCTCCGTCTGCTCCTCTACATCTGCTCCCACTCTCTCCCTTTACTCCAGCTCCTACTTACCTTCTACTTCAGCCCACTCTCCCACTCTACTTCAGTACTTTCTTGCCCTCTACCCCCCCCCCGCGCGCGCTCGTGTCCTCTACTGCCCCCCACACACACACACTCGCTACACCCCCCCCCCCCACGAATGGGCATTATAGTGACAAGGGGGTCCCATTCAAAATATTGCACAGAGTATTAGTTATGCCCCTGACTATATACTGTTTCAGGATTGCATTATACAACTGCATTGCTTTAGTGCAGTGGTAGCCAACCCTAGCCCTCGAGAGCTACCAACAGTTCACATTTTCCAGACAACCTAGCTGCTGCACTCATTAATCACTGGCACATTTTAAAAGATCCACAGATGGAGCTAATTAGCTCACTTGTGGTTCTGTGAGGAGACCTGCAAAACATGCACTGTTGGTAGCTCTCGAGGACTAGGGTTGGCTACCCCAGCTTTAGTCTATAGACACATGGGAGCTTTAATTGCACATTTATTTATTTATTAACAGTTTCTTATATAGCGCACACAGATTCCGCAGCGCTTTACAGAGCATAGTTATAATCAAAAACACATAACAAATTACATTACAAGACAGTTTAGGACAAGTACATGGTTAATATGGATAGTTGCATCAGGGGACAGGACACTGAAGCAATCATCAGGGTGGCAGTGGTTTATATATTCTAAGAAAGGCACATGAGGAGAGAGGGCCCTGCTCGTGAGAGCTTACATTCTAAAAGGGGAGGGTTAGACAGACAGGGGTGACACAGAAGGGGAAGAAGTGGGCATAAACAGTAGGTTAGGATGAGAGATGGTCAGGTTTTATGCAGGAGGGTGGGAAGATGACAGCTTAGTCTTTGATATTTTAAGTCTAAAGAAGCGCTGAGTCATCCAAGAGTAGACAGCAGAGAGACAGTTGGAGATATGAGTGAGGATAGAGGGAGAGAGATCAGGAGAGGAGAGGTAGATTTCAGTGTTATCAGCATAGATGTGATAGCGGAAGTCGAGTGAGCACATAAGCTCACCCAGAGAGGATATATAGAGAAAGAGGACACCTACTATCAATGGAAGAGCAGGAGAGGTGAGGTCATTAGAGGTACAGCTGGTCATTTTCAAAACTGACAGTGCAAGTACAAGCTTTAACAGTGATAGTAAAAGTTGTTTGCAGATGTAAAATGCTGATGTTATGGTTGAATTGCCAGATTAAGCAGCCAGGAGTAGTATGTTGTGTGAATGAATTTAACTCACTCAAAGCAGACTTTGGTTTGCTCCGTTGTTGTTTTGTCCCTCAGTTTCACTTCGGTTTAACGCTGGTATAACGCTGTAGTTATGCACATGTGATTTTGGGGATACACACGATTACATAACCATTTTACTTATGGCTAAAACATATAGCTGGTGAAAGAACTAAAAATGCTGCAAAACCAGTTCATAGTTTGTTCAGTATTTGCGGCTTTGGACAACTCACGTAGTCTCTCATGATCTAACCAAGAATCAACACTGAGTGCAGCCAGTATTGTCCCTGTATTTTTCTGTATAAGTGTTTTGTGTCCTAGGACAGGCGCACAGTGTTACGTTAATTACCATTATTATCCTTGGCTGAGCTTATTCATGGCAAAATAGATTTTAAACAGAGAGGACATTGTATTACTAAATTATAACTCCATGCAATGCCTCTGCCTTATTTTCATCATCACTATATTGTGTCCTTCACTGCATGGTATGTAACTATTCATTATTATAGTCCTGTTTTATATATGGAGGGGGAGGGTTGTATACAGTAACTGTGAATATTACTGTATCATGACAGTGACGATTTTAGTTTTTTAGTATATGTAACTGAAAACAGAAAAAAGCATGAAAACTCTGTATTGTATAAACAAGGATATTGCTGTGCTGACTAGTGTACTCTAGTGTTGGATCGGTACTTGTGTAGTTTCATGGCGCCGTGCGTCTGTGTCCAGCTGCGGGGCTGTAAACTCCATGCCAACATGGATAGTTCGTACCCCCACTATCCACGTTGGCATAGACTTGAGTTTAGATAGCGTAGCGAGCCACCGAGCCCCGCAAGGGGACACAGACGCATGGTGCCTTGCTGGCGCCATGAATGTACACAAGTACCTTTGGATCTATCCCCAATAATACTACCTACCAAATGCTGTCAGTCTAGGCCAGAGGAGCTTATTATTATTATTATTATTATTATTCACCTTTATTTATATGGTGCCACACAGGATCCGCAATGCCCAATTACAGAGTATATAAACGAATAGCAAAACAGTGACTTAGAATTGAAATACAATAGACGTCAAGTACAGGGTACATATAAATAGCTGCATCAGCAGAGGACACTGGAAGGTCCATACACACTGGGTGATTTTGTCCAGCATGTATGGACAGTGATGATGGGGAAAATTGCTGGGCTGAAAATCGCTCAGTACATACACACTGAACGATTTTCGCCCTTCTGAGCGATTTTACCCAGGAGTGGATGAATTTCCATAGCAGGACGCCTCCTTGTCGTTCATCTGCTGGTAATACCAGCAGATGAGTCAGCCACCGGTGAGGATGCGGGAACGTGCGTCAGCTCTCACCGCTCATCACTGCCCCGTACACATGGCGCGGCTCCCAAGCTGAAAGCTGCTTAAATGACAAAACTGAGCTGCTCTCAGTGTTTATGGGTTTTTAGTATCAGGGTGGCAGAAAACGGCAGGATTTGGTGCCATCGAAATTGTTTTAGTAAGATAAGGAAAAGCACATGAGGGAAGAGGGTCTTGCTCATTATAGCTTATATTCTAAAGGGGAGGGGCACACAAATGTGTCACATACAGTAGATGGGGTAGACGGTGAGCATGGAAACAGAGTTAAGGTGTGATTTGGCTGGGTTTGGTGAAGAAGTGGGTCTTGAGCCGTTTTGAAGTTTTGTGGAGAGTCTGAAGGAGAAAGGTAGAGAATTCCAGAGGGAAGGAGCAGCATGTGTAAAATCTTAGAGGATGGATTGGGAAGAAGTAATCAGTAGGCAGGAGAGGGGGTGTGAATTATCAGAGCAAAGAGGATGGGCAGGAGTATAAAGGGAGATGAGGGCAGAGATATAAGTGGGAGAGGAGTGAGTGACAGTAAGAAGCCAATTCTTTCACACACAGGGCACCGAAAAGTCTAGTTACGTGTCTGGGTTTTCCTTCTCAGTGCTTGCACGTTTCACAGTTTTGTCCACTGACTGACAGCACACAAATAATAATCTACAAAACAGGATGGACATACAGTACATTCAAAACAATGTACGGGGGAGATTTCTCATATCTTGGAAATAGATCAAATGGAAAAAGATAAAGAGGTTATTCTGATTCACTCGCAAAGCCAAATTCCTTCTGAAATGGATAAAACCATGTGCACTGCAAGTGAGGCAGATGTAATTTGTGCAGAGAGAGTTGGAATTAGTGCGAGTGAACCAGAATAAAGGTCATAGTACCAACCAATCATCTTCTGCCGTTTTACAGGGTGTATATGTCTTTCCAAGATTTGATACATTTCTCTGTTGGTGTCAGTACAAGTGTGCAATTTCTCAAAACGATATATCTTGTTTACATTATTTTTCTGAATACATTATATCATATTGATTATAGTTTGATTATACCATGCAGTGTTGGTTAACACATACTCCCATTCTAATGCATTTTTCTTGTTTCAGAATGGAGTTCTTACAGTGAAATTTGGTGGAGACATTGGATCATATGTGATTAATAAACAGACGCCAAACAGACAGATTTGGCTATCATCACCTGTGAGGTGTGTACAACACGTTCTGTTTGTGCTAGTTCCATTGTCATTAATGTCACGGCCTGCAAATGAAATCTCAGATCAAATGCAAGAATGAATAAAGATACGTTAAACTGAGGAACATAATTGTTTTTTTCATTAAATACTGCATCTGTTTGTCACATGGCTACCTTCCAATTAACAAACTGGAGTTCCAAGAGTTTCCCCCCCACTTCTATATCATATGTGTAGACACTGCATTCATATTTCTTTACTCCTTTCCTTTTTATAGTGGTGTCTCCACACTTATGGACCACCCAGTATAATGGTAATCAGTTTTGCAATCAAGGCTTGTACAATTGGAGCTTGCTGATTGGCTGTCTACACTTAAATATTTCAGGAAGCTATTTTCGCATCAATGCATAGGTACATTTTATATTCTGTGACTTTTTATTTTTTTTTTTTTTTTATGACCTTTGAGTAGACATTAACATTATTTTCAATAGCCACCTGGACACAAACTTTGTTTTAATAGCTACTTGCTCCCCACCTTTGCCTACACCTGTGCAGTACTTTGGTTTAGCAAGTGATGTTCAGGGCAGGGGGCAGCCCAAGGTTTAATCTCCATGGAGTCAGAAATTGAGACCTACTGCTATAAAAAACAAGGTCAAGAATCAGGCAAATGTCTGGGCAGGCCCTTATCCAAATTGAGGTACAGGTACCAGTTAAAGGTCAAATAAATAAAAAAACAGAAACAGCAACAAGAAACTCACTGTGCAATGTGAAGTATCTGTAAGTAGTAAGGAAAACAGCTGCTGCATAATGCAGTTGAGGGCCCCACAAGTGAACCGATAAAAAGGATCACATGATCAGAAAACACCCTACCTGTTTTGCCGAGCATTTTGTGGGAGAAGCAGTATATAATTGGGGTCCATGCGTGTACATGCAGATTTTGTCAGTGAGAAGAATAATTCTGAGACCTTTATTACTTTGATGCCAAGATGGACCATTATGGCTGGGCCTTTGTTTATACAGTTAGGAACACCTTTATCCCCTTTTGACTAAAAATGTGCTAATATGACCTTTTTAAAATTTTGCACTTAAACACAAGCATTAACTAGCAATAGTGGTCGACTTATTGACTGTCGATCCACACCCAATTTACCAATATAGCAGCATTGTTATTATAAAATCTTATTCTATACAAAGATTACCATACATTTGGTGTTTGAGACCCTATTTTCAGTTTTGCCTAAATGCCATTTCTTTTGTGTTTCAGTGGCCCTAAGCGATATGACTGGACAGGAAAGTCGTGGATTTATTCACATGACGGAGTAGCTCTTCATCAGCTTTTGGCACAAGAACTTTCCCTTGCATTAAATAATAAAATAGACCTATCAGGCTTATTGTATTCAGGATAACAGATGTTCTGGGGTGTTTCCTGTACCTTACTTCAACAATTGTGGAGCTTGAAAGAGGTCTTCCGCTATGTCAAATATACAAAAACCCATGGAGTCGCTAAAACTGGAATCTATATTAACTTAGGTATAGAAACAATATTGCAGGCACTGGGACAGTCTTCCGATACAATTGGCCAAATTAAACCCTTCATGCACCAGTTGGATGACCAGGAGAATTAAGTTGACTGGCTTGTAAAGGCTTTGGAGTATTCGCACACATAATTATTTCTTGACTGGCATACTTCACTCTTTGGCCTTGGCAAGCTTGCTGAACCAGTCTGAGTCCACTACACCTGGCGGGCTTCCCTTCACCTCGGTTAATAAATTATTTTACCAGTGACTGACGTTGGTTAAAACAAGAAGGATTACACAGCCATAAGTGGGAAAGGGGAGGTTGTTGCTCAAAGTAGAAACCTCAAAAGAAACCACATTATTACTTTGATACTGACTAGTTTTTATGTCGCTCACTGTTCTCTTTGCAACAGTATTTATTGTGAATTGTGATACTGCAAATAAAAAAATGGAAAGAGCTTTGTAAGAATCCAGTATCTGCTATCGTAGAGTTTGACCGTAAACTTGTCTTTTATCACAATGTTTCCCACATTCAGTTCACAAATATCTCCCCAACAGCTCATATTCTGTGGATTTATGTCTGTGGAAAAAAAAGTGTACAACTAATGTTGACTCAGCCCAAGCAGTGCCTGAGCTGTGTTCCCCTCTGCAGCTTCCGCCCCCAACCTGTGACATCACATTGAGGGGGATTTGGAAAGCTGCCCGAATGCTCAAGCTAAAATACTGATAAATCTGCCTAAGTGTGAAACTGCTTAATGAATCATTTCCAAACAACTTGATAAATTTGCAGGGGGAACCTGAGCTTCTATTTGCATTCATTAAACATAATAGGGTGCAAATGAACATGTAAAAGCTAAGGGTTTTTTGCCTCTTTGTAGCATGCCTGCATAATGATACAGATGAACAGCCACACCTCCATTTTTAAAGGCCTTTAACTTTTCATCTGCCCATAATAAATCTACAGTTCGGTTTGCATATTTACACTCTGACTTCACTTTCATAATGTGGGCTCTATAAGCCACCACAATGGATTTGAAACTAAACAATGGAGATGCAATTGAAGTGCAGACTTTCAGCTTTAATTCAATTATATTGTATGAAACTTTTAGAATTTGCAACCATTTTTATATACAGTTCTGTATTTTCAGGGGCTTAAATGCTATTGGACAAATTAACATAATCCTAAATATGCTGAGGATCCTTTTGTAGGCAATGACTACCTGACTCTGAAATCCATGGACATCACCACATGCTGAGTTACCTAAATCTGCCAGGCCTTTACCGCAGTTGTTAGTTGGGTGCAATTGGACAAACTACTTTCTTTTGTTTTTAGTACTGTCTTCAGCAAGTGAAATTCATGATTTATCGGGTTAAATTTAGGTGACCGACTCGGCCATTGTAGAATATTCCACTTCTTCTTTGCTTTTGAAAGAGAAAATCAGCCTACTAGGTTGCATTTGCAGTACATTTTGGGGCATTATCTATGAACGGTAAAGCACTGGCCAATCAACTTTGCTGATTGTGGCTAGATCTGGGCAGATATTATATTCCTATATGTAACCCCTATGTAAAGGTTAAAACTAAGTAACTAAGTGCCTCCACCCAAACTTTATTTAATTAGTGTCGTCTGGGAAACACTCATCTAATTAAGTATATGCCTATCCTATAATGTTACTCCCTAATGAACCTGGCTAACCCGTCAATAGAATAAGTAAGTTTAATACAATTTCTATTTATCAATACATAAGCATACAGGAACATATCAATAATAACATACAATACATTTTCATGCTCTTAATACAATACAATACAGTACCCTCTAATCCTCCCAAATCCTATACAGAAATACTTGCATGCATTACAAAAAAACACCTTAGCTGGCCAGCATTAAAGGAATAATATATGCGCATGTTGGGGCCCAATGTAAGCATACAGTTCAGTCTTCCTTTGAACTAATAAAAGTGTATTTATCTGAATGTAGAAGTTGAAAAGTATTAGTATTGGATACTAATGTATGTATCCAATCTAATCAAACCTTTTCTCTGTCTCTGAGAGTTCTTTTATATACAATGTTTCCAGTTACTTAAATCTGGATTTTGAGTGGCATGTGAGAGTAAGACAAGGTGTCCTTTAATTATACTCTCCTTAGCTCTGTAGTTTCCTCTTTCCTTACAATTAAGCTGCAGTCAAATCTCTTAAGTGAAGTGTGAACTAGTCTTATCTCACCCTTCTGTCTGCTGGCTCCTTAACTCTTTCTCTGCTGCACTTGAGTGGGATATGATGACATTTTATTTTTTGCGGCTCAGTGGCTCCTCTGCTGGCTGGGCGGCTCTGCTGCTGTGATGATGTGAGTACCTCCTGCTTTAGGGACTGACACTCCCTCTGGGCTTTGGCAGAGCAATACTGTCAGTCACCGCTCTGCCTCCTCTGTCTTCCCCAACTTATAGCACTAGGCCACAGTCCCCCTGCCTGCACCAGATGATAGATGCTGCAGCTTGCGTTTTAGTTGGATGGGGAGCGGGGTACTCTGCTAAGTAGTAACTCCTTCCTGGCTCACTTCCCCAGCCACATAGTATAGCGCCTAAATATCTACAGCTCTCAATGTTCACAGCTATGCGGCATCAGAGAAGGTAAACGCTGGATAAGGGAGACTGTCAGTCTAAGGCCAGCAGCGTTTCTGGCAGCCCTTCACAGAGTCAGCTCACTGGTCAACTGCCTGGCTCAAGGACAGTCCTTGTTCTCACTGATTGACAGCCTAAGGAGTCTCATGGGGCTCTGGAAATTTCCAGTGCTGTGCTTGTTGCTCTACAAGTCTTTAAGCCAGCATGCCAGTATACAATACATATAATATATGTACACCATTAAATATATTCTATATACATACATACATATACATCACTATACATGTATAACCTAAAGTAGGGTTACATTCTCTTCCCCTGGCGGTCTAAGTAACTCATCATCTTAGATCGCCATCATCTCATATCTATGTATATATAGCTGAGCATTGAAAATATGGCCAAGTACACATGGTGGGATAGACTATTTGGGGTACTATACTAGGCTCTCCCATTCTATCATAAGTGAGAATAGAAGGGGGCCTACATATTCTTTTTGGCCTTCCAGCATATTGTACATCACCCTCCTCATTACACATTTCACTACCGTCTTGAGAGCTATTAGTGCTATTTGTGTTGAAATCTTCATACATCTCAATTCCTGCTCTATTTAGATGTTCATAACTCCCTTCATCTTCCCTCTGTTTATCCTGGTTACTTCTACCACACTCAAGTTCAGGAATACTCATATCGGCATCTTTATAATAACACCCAGGACTTTTAATGTCTCCTTCTAATTCATTTAAATCGGGCAGCTTATTAACTTCAGTGACCCTGTCTTTATTTCCTTCCACACTTACACTAGTGCTAGGACTTTCAGTAAGGTTTTCCAACCGTATTTCTTGACCTATCGGTAACAAATGCTGTCTATGATATGTTAAGACAACTCCCTCCCCTGACTCTGGCTTGATCTTATACACAGGCAGGTCATGAAACTTTTCAATGATTACAAAAGGATCTTCCCTCCATTTATTAGAGATTTTGAACTTTTTTGGTATCCCAAATTTCCTTAACAGTACTCGATCACCCGGGGCAAGATCTTGTTCCCGGACTTTCCTATCGTATATTCTCTTGTTTTTCAGCCCTAACTTTTCTGCAGCCTTAGTAGCAATTGTGTATGCCTCCTGCAGATCTTCTCTTAGTTTTTCAACGTATTTGCTATGTGATACTGGAGAGATATGACTAGTTGGAGCACCCATACTAATATCTATTGGGAGTCTTGCCTCTCTTCCAAACATTAAAAAGTAAGGAGAAAATCCTGTGGACTCATTTAGAGTACAATTATAAGCGTGAATTAGGCGATCAATATGTCTTTTCCAGTTCTGCTCATCCAGAGGACTTAAGGTTCCCAACATATTAAGTAAGGTCCGATTGAATCGTTCGGGCTGAGGGTCCCCTTGAGGGTGGTAGGGAGTGGTTTTAGATTTTACAATCCCACATAAAGAACATAGCTCTTTAATTAACCTACTCTCAAATTCCCTTCCCTGATCAGAGTGTAACCTATTGGGCAGCCCATAATGAATGAAAAATTTACTCCAAAGGGTATTTGCTACTGTTAACGCTTTCTGATTCGGGGTCACGTATGCCTGCGCATACCTTGTAAAATGATCAGTAACTACCAGTATATGGCATTTTTTTCCCTCTTTTACTTCAAGTGTTAAGAAGTCCATACAAATCACATCCATAGGACCGTTACTTTTAAAGGACACCAAAGGTGCGCACTGTTTGGTTACTGTTTTTCTCACCACACAACTCCCACAATTTTGACAGTAACTTTCTATCTCTCGCTTCATCCCAGGCCAGTAAAACCTATGGGCTATTAAACCTAACGTTTTCTCAAACCCTAGATGTCCATGATCATCATGTAGTGCCTGCAATGCTGTAATCCTGTGTTTTTCAGGCAAGACAATTTGATGCAGGACTCTACCATCCTTTTGTTGAGTGACTCTATATAGTATCCCATTCCGAACTTGTAACAGTTTTCTTTGTTTTTTCAAGATTTTTGCCTTTTCAGTAACCAATGGTATCTTCGGATCATCCCACTTTCCTCGGCTTACCAAGTAATGAATGTCTTTAATGTCCTTATCAGATAATTGGTCTTTTTTTATTTGCATAGGTTTGAGTTTAGGCAATCCCTCTAATTCTAGTCTGCCCAACCAGCAATAGGATAGGGGTAAAGCATTAGATGTAGCCCCCAAAGCACTTATCCGTTCTCCACATAAAGATTCTCTTATCTGCATTTGGTGACACATTCCTTTTACGTCCCCCATAGGAATTTCAATCCATTCTTCTTCTCTTTCTGTAGTCTTTTGACTAGGTATCCTAGATAATGAGTCCGCATCAATATTGTTTACCCCTGGGCGGTATTTTAATGAAAAATCATATAAGGCTAACGCCGCTAGCCAACGATGTCCTGTTGCGTCTAGTTTAGCTGTAGTGAGAATATAAGTTAAGGGGTTGTTATCCGTGTGTACCTCAAAATTCACCCCATATAGGTAATCGTGGAATTACTCTACTACACACCACTTTAACGCCAGAAATTCCAATTTGTGAGTGGGATAGTTTTTTTCGCTAGCAGTCAAGCCTCTACTTGAGAAAGACACTGGTTTCAACTCTTTGGTAGCGGAGTGACGCTGATATAGTACACCCCCTATCCCCTCTTGAGAAGCGTCTATATGAAGTATATATGGAATAGTGGGGTCAGCATATGCTAACACCGGAGCATCAGTCAATTTTTCTTTAAGCATTTGGAAAGCCATCTCACATTTATGATCCCACCTTTCACCAAATAACTCCCCTGTTTTGTACCAACTTTTATGAGCAGCATTACTGGTTGTAACTCTCTTCTTGTTTGCGGGAGGATACCCCTTTGTCAAATCAGTTAGTGGTTTTGCAATCTGAGAATAATTGGAGACAAATCTTCTGTAATACCCACAGAATCCCAGAAAAGATCTTAGCTCTTTGAGTTTTGTGGGCCTAGGCCAAGTCTTAACGGCCTCTACCTTGGCAGGATCTGTAGCTATCCCCTCTCTGCTTACTATATGTCCAAGATATTTAAATGAAGATCTGCAAAGGATACATTTGTCTAGAGACAATTTCAATCCTCCGTCAATGAGTCGGTCTAAAACTTTCAGGAGACGGCTGTTATGTTCCTCCAGTGTAGTGCCAAAGACAATTATGTCGTCGAGGTATACTAATACTTCTCTATAATTCATATCCCTGATGGTTTTTTCCATGGTCCTTTGAAATGTGGCTGGGGCTCCTTTGATTCCCTGTGGCATCTTCAAGAACTCAAAGAACCCCAGGGGACAAATGAAAGCGGTCTTTTCTTGATCTGCACGCCTCATGGGGATTTGATAGAATCCATTACGCAGATCAAGGACTGAAAACCAATTGCTCCCTAGTAAACAATCCAACGCTTCATCTATTCGGGGCACTGTGTATTGGTCAGATATTGTGCGGGCATTTAAGGTTCTATAGTCCACACACATTCTAATTTTCCCAGTCTTTTTCCTAGCAATAACTATAGGTGACGCATACTGACTTCGGGATTCTTTGATCATCTGATTTTCCAGTAACCCCTTTAAATGTAGTCTCACATCTTCGAAATCTGCAGGAGCAATTCTACGAGAACGCTCTCGGAAAGGACTATTATCCGTAAGATTTATCTGATGTTCCACCCCTTTTGCAACTCCTAAGTCCCATTCTCCAATGGAAAATGCTGGCCCCTTAGACTCTAAAGCCTCTATCAACTTCCCCTTTTCTTCATCAGAAATATCACTTCCTTGAAAACACAGTTCAAACTTGTTCTCTGACTCAGCGACGACTCCTTTCCCTGCATCTACATTAAAGGAATAACTAAGATTTGAAATTTTCCCTTTCTCTTTCAGGCACCAATTTGATAAACTTGGGTGTTAGTCCCCACAATTATGGGTAATTCCTCCTTTTCCCCTTTTATCTCAGGGCAAACCAAAGCGACAAAGGGAACTTTTAATGAGTTCATATCACCCGTACTGAACTCTATATCTACCTCCACATAGCCCAGATAGGGATATTTATCCACACTTAGGGCCTTATTCTGATCGGAGCGGCCAAACGTGCGTACGTTCGCTATTAACGTACGCTAGCCGTACGCGGCCGTTAGGGTTAGGTCCACCCACAAATCAGCCGCTTACGTACGGGCAGAAATACCGTAGCAGGGGAGTGGCGTACAAATGAGCGTACGGCAACGTACGCGGACGGCCCAGCCCTTGCACTCCGACAACTGGCGTACAACTGAGCGTACGGCGCCGTTTACGGACGTCTTTCGTCCGTCTTCCCACCGACTTCTTGCGGAGATCTGAGCGTACGCCAGCTTGCACGGACGGGTCCCTATTGTTTTCAATGGAAAACTCAGCTTATGTCACCGCTCGTGAGAGTGAGCGTACGTCCGTGCACGCTGGCATACCCTTCACATATATGGACCTGCAAATCTTGCCTCTCAACTACTAATCTGACAATTGATTAATTAATCTATTTGTTATTCAATTATTGTTTTCTATTAACTCAATTGTCTACCTTAATAAAGACCTAATAAAACTACATTTGAACCCTCATTACATGTATATTTGTTATGTTCTAATGTGGCATTTTAATCACTATCTATGTGTCCCCATATTGCTGTTACTTTTACATCAAGTTATGTTGGTGTTTCTGTATATGTACTAAATTATGTCCATAATTACTTTGTCCACAATGTGTAACATGTATACCTACCCTGATGTTATGTGTGATGTTTTAATCTAACAACATTAAACATGCATGCATTTTCACTATGTGTTATTTTACTCAAAAACACACACATTCACACATCAATCATTACCCCTCACCTCAAATTACAAGTATAACGTACAGTACACATCTGTATGTACCTACCCTTACAAGCCCTCTAACATATTTATTAGTAAAAACACAGGCAATTTCGAACTGTACATAAACGTTTATTTTGGGCAAAAATAATAAGGGGGGGGGGGGATAAAACAAAATTAAATCCGGGCCTCCAACAGTCCAAACAGTATCTGAAGGTACAGGAGGGTAAGTAGTATCTCCCTCATTAGGGCTGCCACCTCCTCCTGCTGCTGTTCAGTGTCTGTAGTGAAGGGATAAAAAAAAAAAAAATTAATATATAACCTACACAAAAGTTTGTTGTATTTGTACATAATAAAAAGTTCAGAGTTATGTGTGAAGGCCACATACATTTGTAAACTACATTGAAGATGGGTCTGCTGTAAACACAGTACTAAAAAATAATATGTTAACACACACATACTGTACATAGTAAATAACATTAATTCAATTACTCCTTCATCAATGAATGTATGCTGTATCCCAATTGGTACTTTGGTTTTGGGGGACTGTCCTCTAACCTCACAATTAGCCTGTGCTATTTAAGGGTTATGACATTGTTGTGGCTTAAGCACTCCTTAGTATTTTAAATTTAGGACATTGCTGTACAAATTATAGGCCTACAGCTATGTTTGTAAAGCATGCATCCGCATGGCCTCACACACTATTACCAAAACAATCTCTACATTTAAGTTGCACCAGTGGCAGATTAAGCCTTTGGGGGGCCCGGGGTACTTTAGAGCGGGGGGCCCCCTTGCACTTGTCATTACTGGCCGCACACTGCATGGGCGAATATTATACTGTCAAAACACAGAGTAAAGGCAGAATAAACTTGGTCAATGGTTACCTGCAGGGGATATATATATATATATATATATATATATATATATATATATATATATACACACACCACATGAAAAGCCTGTGTTTGTCCCTCTGCCCCTTACTCTGGAGGAGACCTCACAGTCCTAGTGCTGCCTCTGATTAAAAACCCTCCTATGACTAAGCTGCTGCTGCTGTTCTCCATGGACCTGAGAAGCATGTAATGAGCTCCACCAATCAGAGCTCAGCACAAACTTCTCAGCCTCTGTCCTCTGGTGCAAAGTGTCATGGGACTTAGTCAACTCCCAGAAATGCACTGCACACTTGTGCAATCAGTGTGCCTTGGCTCCCGATGCTCAGCACCATAAATCATTGTCACATTGGCAGATAGGTGAAGCTGCAGCACTACCCCACCCATGCACAAAACATTTAGCTAAAAAAAAAAAAACATAACTTAAACATTTTATTTTTAAAAAATACATGACAACCACAGGGGGCCCCTAGCTAGAGGGGGGCCCAGGGGCACTGACCCCTTGCGCCTCCATTATAATCCGGCCCTGTGTTGCACATCATGCTAGGAACTGGAGTTACCCAACACCTGGAGCCACATAACTACCACACCACTAATGTCGGATATCTCATTGGATGTACTGTTATGTCAATTATTCAAGGGGTGAGGCATGGCCACACTCAAAAAAACCACCAAGGGGAGCCTTGTTCCTGGAGAAGGACAGGACACACCTCATGGTCGGCCTGCAGTGATATGTTGCAACTAATGTTGATGTTGGATACACATATGTGGTTGTTGTGATTGTTTATGTGTAGAAATGTGTAGGTCAACATTAGACACATTATTTACTTACGGCTACTTGAGCCATCCTGGTCGCCGCTGGTTGGCTGTGCAGTGGTTGGGGGGGTCAGGAGCAAGGGGGATGGTCCTGGAGTTTGGACCGAGGTAGTGGGTGTGAGTGGGGAGTGGAGAGGTTTGGGGGTGGGTGGTGGAGAGGTGTAGGGGGGTTGGAAATGGGGTGGGGAGGGGGGGGTGGGGGTTGGGGAGGGGGTGGGGGTTGTGGAGGGGGTGGGGGTTGTGGAGGTGGTGGGGGTTGTGGAGGGGGAAGGGGATGGGGAAATTGTGTGGGTCCAAGCTGCACCCAGTGTCTCCAGTGTTGGGGAGGGGGAGGGGGTGGGGGTTGGGGAGGTGGTGGGGGTGGGGGTTGTGGAGGGGGAAGGGGATGGGGAAATTGTGTGGGTCCCAGCTGCACCCAGTGTCTCCTCTTCTTCCTCCTCCTCTTCTTCCTCCTCCTCTTCTTCCTCCTCCTCCTCTTCCTCCTCCTCTTTCTTCTCCTCCTCCTCCTCCTCTTCCTCCTCCTCCTCTTCCTCCTCCTCCTCTTCCTCTTCCTCTTCCTCCTCCTCCTCTTCCTCCTCCTCCTCTTCCGGCTGCTCCTGGGCTGCCTGGTCCCGGCGTGCCTGCTCCCGGGCTTCTCTGGCGGCTCTTGCCCGTGCTGAAATGTTCATGTTGATGGCATAGAAATCGAAGATTGGGTTTCATAAAAAAGGGGGAAAGAAAAATTCACATTAGTCATGCTCATAACCTTCAAAATTATCATTGCTGTGATATTTCAGACATTTATCATGCAAACTATTTGATATCCTACACCCAAAAACTGATCAACTACTTAAACCCCCCCCTATACACCCCCTATACACCCATATACACCCATATACCCCCCATATACACCCATATACACCCATATACACACCCATATACACCCCCATATACACCCCCATATACACCCATATACCCCCCATATACACCCATATACACCCCCATATACACCCATATACCCCCCATATACACCCATATACACCCCCATATACACCCATATACCCCCCATATACACCCATATACACCCCCATATACACCCATATACACCCCCATATACACCCATATACACCCCCATATACACCCCCATATACACCCATATACCCCCCATATACACCCATATACACCCCCATATACACCCCCATATACACCCATATACCCCCCATATACACCCATATACACCCCCATATACACCCATATACCCCCCATATACACCCATATACACCCATATACCCCCCATATACACCCATATACCCCCCATATACACCCATATACACCCCAATATACACCCCCATATACACCCATATACCCCCCATATACCCCCCATATACACCCATATACACCCCCATATACACCCCCATATACACCCATATACCCCCCATATACACCCATATACACCCCCATATACACCCCCATATACACCCATATACCCCCCATATACACCCATATACACCCCCATATACACCCATATACCCCCCATATACACCCATATACACCCCCATATACACCCATATACACCCATATACCCCCCATATACACCCCCATATACACCCCCATATACACCCATATACCCCCCATATACACCCATATACACCCCCATATACACCCCCATACTCAGCAACATATTTATAAAAAGTACACAAAACATTGCTAAAAAACGCTGACATACTAGTAATCAAAACTTACATCGGGCAATATGGCGGCGAAGGGTGCTCAGCAAAACTGGCTGCCGCCGGCGCAGGTCTGACCAGCGCCGCTCAACCTGCCCCAGGCTTCTGCGGACGCCGGTCGTCGAGAAGATCAGGCGGCGGGCAGCAGTATACGCCCGCCGCTTGTCCGCATTGCTAACATATGGGCCCCTGGGCCCCAGGTGACGGTCCATGACGTCGACCAGGGCCAACAGCTCAGGGGTGGAAAATGGCCTAGCTCTGTTAGAAGTCATATTGGCAATGGCGCAGTTATTAATTGCAGGTACATATATCACTTTTGGTGCTTGCTGATTGGTCGAAAAAATTGTTTGTTTGGTATTAACTTTATTAATCCCTCTTACATTAACAAACTGGATGCGAATAGAAACTTACGCGGACCGTTCCGATATACACACACCACAACCAACAGCATGCATTCAATGAAGAGAGAAGTACTGTATTTACAGTGTGCGGAAAATAATATACGCAACCCTCTACTTATAACTACGCTGCTTAAAGGGGGCACGATACACCGATATCCATGGAGAGGAGTACTGTATTTACAGTGTGCGGAAAATAATACACGCAACCCTCTACTTATAACTACGCTGCTTAAAGGGGGCACGATACACCGATATCCATGGAGAGGAGTACTGTATTTACAGTGTGCGGAAAATAATACACGCAACCCTCTAGTCATAACTACGCTGCTTAAAGGGCCACAATGCGACATGTTGCTGTATGACAATGTCATACACATTACATATGTAAGGAAAGCATTGTAACGTGATGTTTTGAAATGTGACTCACAAGGCATACACGAACTCCAACAGATACCAGCTGACAACACTCATCATTGGAATGACAGGTGCACACATTTCACGATGTAGCCCACAATGCTCCCCAACCTGTGTATGTGCATATACAGGTGATTGATCATGTGCGTTGAGACCTGCGTAATGTAAGCGGGAATTATCGGCGGGAAATATCGGCGTAAATTTGCATCTACATTGCGTGGAAAAATATACGCCCCCTTGTTCATGGCGGGAGATTAACATATAAATATTCAGTCAGATGCAGCCCACAATTGCTGCAAACATGTCTGACTCAGACGATTCCGCAGCTGAGGACGCTCTGCAGAGAGCTACAGCACAATCCCTGCTTGATGCACTGAACAAGAGGGAACAGGAGCCGAGAAGGAGGGCCCAAGAGAGGAGTAGCCTGCAAGATCAAGCGGGCCCCTCAGTAACAGGCCCTGTTGAACCTCCACCAGCTCCACAAGGGCCAAGCAACCAGCCAGAACAAGAGGTTGCATCTCTCCAAACAGGTGTGACCCAGCAGGTGCATGGTGAGAGAACTGGGGCCACCAGAAAACGTGCTGCAACATCTAGGGTGATGACTGAGCAGGATACCACCACCAGAAAGAGAAACCCTGCATTTGTAGAGGCCGAAATGCGAATTCTAGTGCCCAGGGCACGCGAATGGATTGAATTGGCAACCAGGAAGCCGGGTACCAGTGCAAGGAGAAACCTTTGGGAAAAGATCACAGAGGAAGTGAACCAGGTGGCACCAGTGGTCAGAAATTGGGACGCGGTGAAGAAAAGGTTAGTGTGTTTGTCAGGGCAATTTTTCAGCAGTCTCCAGCAGGAACTGAGGCCCTTATTCTAGTTCACTCTTTCTGCCCAAATATTTCTTAGATGGACAAAACCATGTGCACTGCAGGTGAGGCAGGTGTTACTTGTGCAGAGATAATCAGATTTGGGTGGGGTTTTACACCTGCCTCACCTGCAGTGCACATGGTTTTGTCCATCAAAGAAATATTTGGGCAGAAAGAGTGAACTAGAATAAGGGCCTCAGTTCCTGCTGGAGACTGCTGAAAAATTGCCCTGGTCTTTGTCCCCCTGATGTCATATGTGTGTACATATGTTACATGTATGTTTTGAGACTAATAGAAAGGTGTGTTTGTAGATAGTGCTACACTTCAATGTCACATGTGAACACAACCATGTCTAATAACCCACATTGATATATGAAACATGCACCATTGGTGTGATGTGAGGTTATGGGCACAGTTCTGCTCATGTGAAGTATGTGATGGGACAAGAGAAAGTGTGTTTTTGAAAGAGTTGTTGTAACATGTTCCATATGATGCTACTGAAACAAGAATGACCAAACTGTGCACATGTAGCTGGTGAGAAACTACACATCCCAGTATGCCATTCCATAGTTAAATTACTCCATAATAACCACATTGTCAAGCTATGGTGGAATGTGTAGTTTCACACCAGGTGGAGGTGCCTAATTTGGCCATGGATGATGTCATTTCTGCATAGTGATGTATGTATGTGCCTTTAGTGGCCTAATGAATGAGATGAGACACTGAAATGCCTCCTAATTGAGACATGAATGTGTGTGTGGGACACATATGGCAAAAAAACATAAGATCACCCACACTAGGAAATGTCACGTAGCTAGGGGTACCACATAGTCCCTTTAATTCCGGACACATATTAATTACACAGGTTCTGTGGCTGGCTGACTTCAAGACTCCACTTCACCTAATTTTAAACTGCCACAGAACCTGTGTAATTAACATGTGTCCGGAATTTAAGGGACTAGGTGGTAACCCTACACGTAGCACAGTGGTGCACATATCTCATGGTGATATTTGTATTTTTAAACTTGTAGGTGGACTGACTTCAAAAGTACACTGAAGAGGAAGATGACTGACCGGTACAACCACAGCATGTCCACCGGGAGAGGTCCTATGCCTGACCATTTGGAGTATACCCCCCTGGAGCAGGACTCCTTGGACGTGATTGATGTGGGGGAGATCAGGGGGATCTCCAATATGGACAGTGAGCTCCCGGCGGAGGTCTTTGATGCTGCTTTTGATGGTAAGTCACAGTAATGCATTGTATTTAGAAAGATATTTTTTATTGCGTATGTGATGGTGACATTGTTTTCAATTCTTATCCTAGCAGAAGCAGAAAGCCAGGATGTACCGGCAGCATCTTCCTCTGCAGAGCCACAGGTGGAGCAAGTGGTCCAGCCTCCACCAAGACGTCGCCCCCAGCCCCAGCCACAGGAGACATGGGATGAGAGCCTGTTGGTGACGCTGGACAGGATCGAGCAGCAAGGGGTGGATGCTGTGATCCGTCAGCAGCAGGTGGCGGATTTTCTGGCGGAGTGGAAGGCCACAAACAAGCTGCAGGCTGAGGCCTTGAACCGCATTAATGAAACTCTGGCGGCTGGCATAGTAAGCATTGGCCAACACCTCAGCCGCCAGAATGAACTTCTTGCGGAGCAGCTGTCCACCGCCAGGTCCCTAAGGGACAATCCCCCATCTGCTGCCCCACCCCAAGCTGCTCCCCAACCTTCCACCTCGGCTGACCCTCCTGTGTCGACTAGGGGAAGACGCCGAAAGCCAGCTGAGCCAAAGGCCCCTGTCCCCAAGGCCCCATCTAAAAGGGGCAAAAAAGGGCCCAAATGAGACCTGGTTCACTTCCTCTGTGGTTGGAGCCCAAAGGTTTAAATTGCACTGGACATCCGCTTCCTGAGTTGCCCATCGATCCATTTGCGTGCCATGGGCATGAAAGTTCGTATTTTGACCTCTACAAATGCAGGATATTTTTTTTTGGTGGTGTGTATCTTGCTTAGTATTCACCCTGGTTGTTGCAGTACGTATTCTGGTGTCCCCATTTCTTTCACCATTGCATTTGCAGGGTAACACATGTTTGGAGATATGCAACCTCTTGTTCTGGCTGTTTTATTATTTGTGTGTCTATTTTATTTGTTTATTTGATTTCTCACATTAAAGTGTCAAGCTGTGATGCTGAACAGCAAATAAATTTATTTTACAAATTAAATCTAAATTGTGGTATGTGTAATTTCTTGTGTGAAACAAATACTAGATTTATGTGTACTTACTGACCAGGGTATTTTTGAACATTTGTTGAAGTGTGGTAGAAGTTTCCCATGTGTAACCCTCTCCATGGCCATTCCCATGTTCCTATCCAACTTTTCCCTGCTAATTAGTTTGTGTCAGCACATGTGCAGAGCAACTTAATGCTGCTTTCAGACCGCATAACTGGCTTTGACCCTGTATTTGGAAACGTTTCCAAAAACGGGTCTGCCAGATAAAACCCCTTTCACACCGCAGCACTTAAACGGTATATTACCGTTTAAGTGCCGATTTTTTGACACTGGCAGACCCGTTTTTGGAAACTTTCCAAATACAGGGTCAAAGCCAGTGCAGCCTTCAGCCCTCCCCTCCGTGCAGCCCCCCCCCCCTCGCGTGTCGACCGAGAGCATGTCGACGCCCCCCCGCGCATGTCGACGCCCCCGCGCATGTCGACGCCCCCCGCGCGTGTCGACGCCCCCCCACCCCACCCCCCGTGTCGGCGCCCCCCCCCCCGTGTCGACTTACCCCGTGCCGGTACCTCCGTTGTGGACTGCAGATTTTGGGGTGCTTTGTCTCCTTCATTCCTTGTGAAAATGAAAAATTTTGAGCCAGAACTGCATTTTTGTGTAAAAAAATGTAATTTTTCATTTTCACTGCCCAGTTGTATCAAAATTGGTGAAACCCCTGGGGGTTTGAAATGTACACTATACCCCTAGATGAATTCCCTGAGGGGTGTACTTTGCAAAATGGGGTGACTTGTGGGGGGGTTCCACTGTATTGGTGCTTTGGGAGTCTTGCTAATGCAACATAGCACCCACCATTCATTCCACCAAAATCTGTGCTGCAAAATCCAAAAATCACTCCTTCCCTTCTGAGTCCTGCCATGCGCCCAACTGGTATTTTTTGGTCACATGTGAGGCATTGCCGTACTCGGGAGAAATTGGGGCACAGACTTTGGGGTGCTTTGTCTCCTTCATTCCTTGTGAAAATGAAAAATCTTGAGCCAGAAGTGCATGTTTGTGTAAAAAAATTTAATTTTTCATTTTCACAGCCCAGTTGTACCAAAATTGGTGAAACCCCTGGGGGTTTGAAATGTACACTATACCCCTAGATGAATTCCCTGAGGGGTGTACTTTGCAAAATGGGGTGACTTGTGGGGGGGTTCCCACTGTATTGGTGCTTTGGGAGTCTTGCTAATGCAACATGGCACCCACCATTCATTCCACCAAAATCTGTGCTGCCAAATCCAAAAATCACTCCTTCCCTTCTGAGTCCTGCCATGCACCCAACTGGTATTTTTTGGTCACATGTGAGGCATTGCCGCACTCGGGAGAAATTGGGGCACAGATTTTGGGGTGCTTTGTCTCCTTCATTCCTTGTGAAAATCAAAAATTTTGAGCCAGAACTGCATTTTTGTGTAAAAAAATGTAATTTTTCATTTTCACTGCCCAGTTGTATCAAAATTGGTGAAACCCCTGGGGGTTTGAAATGTACACTATACCCCTAGATGAATTCCCTGAGGGGTGTACTTTGCAAAATGGGGTGACTTGTGGGGGGGTTCCCACTGTATTGGTGCTTTGGGAGTCTTGCTAATGCAACATGGCACCCACCATTCATTCCACCAAAATCTGTGCTGCCAAATCCAAAAATCACTCCTTCCCTTCTGAGTCCTGCCATGCACCCAACTGGTATTTTTTGGTCACATGTGAGGCATTGCCGCACTCGGGAGAAATTGGGGCACAGATTTTGGGGTGCTTTGTCTCCTTCATTCCTTGTGAAAATCAAAAATTTTGAGCCAGAACTGCATTTTTGTGTAAAAAAATGTAATTTTTCATTTTCACTGCCCAGTTGTATCAAAATTGGTGAAACCCCTGGGGGTTTGAAATGTACACTATACCCCTAGATGAATTCCCTGAGGGGTGTACTTTGCAAAATGGGGTGACTTGTGGGGGGGTTCCACTGTATTGGTGCTTTGGGAGTCTTGCTAATGCAACATGGCACCCACCATTCATTCCACCAAAATCTGTGCTGCCAAATCCAAAAATCACTCCTTCCCTTCTGAGTCCTGCCATGCACCCAACTGGTATTTTTTGGTCACATGTGAGGCATTGCCGTACTCGGGAGAAATTGGGGCACAGATTTTGGGGTGCTTTGTCTCCTTCATTCCTTGTGAAAATGAAAAATTTTGAGCCAGAACTGCATGTTTGTGTAAAAAAATGTAATTTTCCATTTTCACATCCCAGTTGTACCAAAATTGGTGAAACCCCTGGGGGTTTGAAATGTACACTATACCCCTAGATGAATTCCCTGAGGGGTGTAGATTGCAAAATGGGGTGACTTGTGGGGGAGGTTCCTAACTTTTAGCACTTATGGTGCCTAGAAACCTACATGGTGCCTAAAAAAAAATCTCATAAAAAGGAGGCTCCAAAATCAAGTAGGTGCTCCTTCTATTATGAAGCCTGTGGTTTGGTCAACGTGCACACTAGGGCCACATATAGGATATTTTTGAAAACAAAAGAATTGGGGGAATCAATTTTTAGTCACATTTCTCTAGTAAAATCTACTGTATTCGTTAGAAAAATGTATTAAAATTGAAACTCTGCAAAAAAAAAGAAATTTTGAAATTTCACCTACACTTTGTTTTAATTCCTGTGAAACACCTAAAGGGTTAACAAACTTCCAAAATGCTGTTTTGAATACTGTGAGGGGTGCAGTTTTTGAAATGGCATCATTTATGGGGGTGTCTCACATACAAGTCCCTCAAAGTCACATCAGAACTGAACTGGTCCCTAAAAAAATCAGTGTTTGAAATTTTCTTGAAAATTTGAGAATTTGCTAGTCATATTTGAAGCCTCCTAGTGTCCAAATAAATGAAAAGGAGGTTGAAATAATGATTGCAACATAAAGTAGACATATGGTCTTTGTTAGTTATTAACTATTTTGAGTGGTATGATTATTTGTCTCACAAGCAGAAAATGTGACATTTTGCATATTGCTAAATTTTCCATTTTTTCACGATATTTTGGTATTTTTCACAAAAAAACACAGACTGTATCGACCAAAATTTACCACTAACTTGAAGTACAATGTGTCACGAGAAAACAATCTCAAAATCACTGGGATAAGTAAAAGCAAAAAAAAGTTATCCCCACTTAAGTGAGACATGTCAGATTTGAAAAAAAGGGCTCTGTCATGAAGGCACAAACTGGCTCTGTCATGAAGGGGTTAAATGTGGAGAAGTATAGAAACATAAGCTTCCAATGTGTTTGCGTGCTGTGTGTGTGGCTTGCAGGCAGTGAAATCATGGTTTGGACTTAATAGACTGCAGCATTGCTTATTACATTCAGGTGTATGTGTTTGAGTAGTAATCAGCGTTAATTAGCCAACTCAGCCGCACGCTGGCATGCGGTATCTGTAGGGGTGGTTTGAGCTGGCGGTTGGCGGCCGCCTGTTTGGTGTCCGAAATGAACGGTGCCTTAGTCGATCGTGCGGTAGTAGCACCGCTCATTTTTGGTGCACACCCCCGTGTACGCCCATATTTACGCCCATTTTCCCTCATTATTTCGGCCGCTCCCATCAACACGCCCCTATGCCGCCCCATTACCCGTACACTCGCGTACAGGTTTTTTCGCACGTTGAGACCCCGGCCGTAAGCGTTGTGGAGTGTTCGCGCCGGCGCATTAGCGTATCTGCACATGCGCAGATCATGAAAAACCCCGGGACGTACGCGTACGGCCCGGCCGCTCCAACCAGAATAAGGCCCTTAATCCCCATATGACCAATCCACTAATAGGCTGTATGGGTACATCAGGTATGTTGTCATGGTACCATGGTTCAAATATAATAGACACCTGTGAGCCGCTGTCTAACAACACATTACATTCTCGCCCATTTATAGTGGCTGATACCAGGGGAACAGGTCCCATAAGTCCATCTGGTATCATCCTACCATTCCACCAAAATCTCCCCATTGCTGAATTTGGGTTGGCATTTGCATTATTAGCCCTGTTCATAGGTCGATTATTACTGCACTCAAAAGCCTTGTGTCCCAATTTGCCACATTTAAAGCATCCTGTATTGGTATTACTAATGCCTCTTCCCATGCCTTTAACCGCCACACTGGAATTAAATCTTGCATTATTAGTAGGTCGCACAGTACTGTTTTGAGTAGCTACTACTTGATCTATTTTTTTATTTTGCTCCTCTATCATTTTTAATATTTTTTCTTCAAAAACATTGATCTCAACTGTCGGTTGTATCACCTTTACCACCTTTTTCACTGTCTTTTCCCTCATCTCTATCAGTACCTCCTCTTGCTTGATTTCTTTTAACAACTCATTAAAAGTAGGGAAAGGTTCTCTTATCCCGGTACACCTTAACTTCTGCGCTACATAATCCGTAGTCAAAGCTCCCCGTAACAACTGCTTTACCCTGCTCTTATCCACTTCCTCTTTTGGGATACCTCCCTTTTCAACTACTTTGTAAATTAATTTGTCCAGCCTTATTATATAAGTGCTCAATTTCTCACCCATCTCTTGGAAGGTATGATGGAGTCGGGACAACAACTCCCCTACATCCTCTAATGTGCCGTAAGCATAATCTAAAGCTTCCAAATAGGTCTCTAATGTAGCTTGGGGATTACTCCTCCTAGCCGCCTGAATAACTCCCATAGCTGGCCCCCGTAAGCTTTCTACCACCCTCTGCCTTTTTATTTTCTCTGGGCACTGCCATTCCTCTGCTTGCTGCACTGCTGCTTCCTTCCAAGCTTCATATGTTTCCTCTCCTACCGGCACAGGGATTATCCCTGAAAAAATTCTCAACCTTCTGTAGCTACCTTCATAGTGCCATCTTTCTATTTGCGACACTACTCTATCTATTATGGTTTCAAATTGTCCTCCTCCTACATTTGCTCCCTTTCCAGAGCCTCCTCTCTCACCATCACCTGTATCAGGAACTGATGGTATAGGGGCACAGGTGGCTTCCTCAACAGGGGCTAATGGCCACATGATGTGCCATCGCCTCCCAGTCTCCCTGTTTGCAATTATCATTGCAGGTATTAAACTGGTATCTAAATCCTCATCAGTCTCTAATAAATATGCTATGATATTAGACAAGTCTCCTCTCCATCGATCTATTATCTTAGGTCTAATAACTCCACACAACTTGCTTATCTGCTCTACAATATCTCTGTCTAGGAATTCAGCAAAATTTCCTCCTACAGCTAGACATCGCTTTGTATCCCTTCCTTTCCTTAAACACCACTCATAGATATCTTTCCCAGATAAGGCTTCTTCCATGTGTCCTTCCATCTCAGCAGTGCCTCCACTTTGTAACCCCTATGTAAAGGTTAAAACTAAGTAACTAAGTGCCTCCACCCAAACTTTATTTAATTAGTGTCGTCTGGGAAACACTCATCTAATTAAGTATATGCCTATCCTATAATGTTACTCCCTAATGAACCTGGCTAACCCGTCAATAGAATAAGTAAGTTTAATACAATTTCTATTTATCAATACATAAGCATACAGGAACATATCAATAATAACATACAATACATTTTCATGCTCTTAATACAATACAATACAATACAATACAGTACCCTCTAATCCTCCCAAATCCTATACAGAAATACTTGCATGCATTACAAAAAAACACCTTAGCTGGCCAGCATTAAAGGAATAATATATGCGCATGTTGGGGCCCAATGTAAGCATACAGTTCAGTCTTCCTTTGAACTAATAAAAGTGTATTTATCTGAATGTAGAAGTTGAAAAGTATTAGTATTGGATACTAATGTATGTATCCAATCTAATCAAACCTTTTCTCTGTCTCTGAGAGTTCTTTTATATACAATGTTTCCAGTTACTTAAATCTGGATTTTGAGTGGCATGTGAGAGTAAGACAAGGTGTCCTTTAATTATACTCTCCTTAGCTCTGTAGTTTCCTCTTTCCTTACAATTAAGCTGCAGTCAAATCTCTTAAGTGAAGTGTGAACTAGTCTTATCTCACCCTTCTGTCTGCTGGCTCCTTAACTCTTTCTCTGCTGCACTTGAGTGGGATATGATGACATTTTATTTTTTGCGGCTCAGTGGCTCCTCTGCTGGCTGGGCGGCTCTGCTGCTGTGATGATGTGAGTACCTCCTGCTTTAGGGACTGACACTACCTCCGAGCTTTGGAAAAGCAATACTGTCAGTCACCGCTCTGCCTCCTCTGTCTTCCCCAACTTATAGCACTAGGCCACAGTCCTCCTGCCTGCACCGGATGATAGATGCTGCAGCTTACGTTTTAGTTGGACAGGGAGCGGGTTGCTCTGCTAAGTAGTAACTCCTTCCTGGCTCACTTCCCCAGCCACATAGTATAGCGCCTAAATATCTACAGCTCTCAATGTTCACAGCTATGCGGAGAAGGTAAGTGCTGTATAAGGGAGACTGTCAGTCTAAAGCCAGCAGCGTTTCTGGCAGCCCTTCACAGAGTCAGCTCACTGGTCAACTGCCTGGTCAACTGCCTGGCTCAAGGACAGTCCTTGTTCTCACTGATTGACAGCCTAAGGAGTCTCATGGGGCTCTGGAAATTTCCAGTGCTGTGCTTGTTGCTCTACAAGTCTTTAAGCCAGCATGCCAGTATACAATACATATAATATATGTACACCATTAAATATATTCTATATACATACATACATATACATCACTATACATGTATAACCTAAAGTAGGGTTACATATATACCGTACTTCAAAATTCACATGGCTGCTTCTGTCACTTCAATAAACACTATTGACCAAAAGCAATTGGAAGCCATATATACCCATGCCATCAGACTGCTTCCTCAGAGTCTTCCAGATGATGTAGTATGCTTCAGAGATAAGCCATTCCCAGCTTTCCCCATTAGTTTGTCTAGCTGTCATTGAGATACAAGTTTATATTAGTTACATAGAAATATAGAATTTAATGTCAGATGAGAACCACTTGGCCCATCTAGTCTGCCAAAAACATCTGCACAATGCATCCCATATATGCTGCAGCATTCTTTGGACAGTTAGGTGCTTGAGCGGGATTGAGCGCTCATTGATTCTGGGGTACTTGTGTATTTTGGCGGCGCCCATCGCATTGCATACCATAACACATACGATGGTATGCGATGCGACGCGATATCGTACGATAGAGCACGATGGCATACAATTTTGAAATTGTATGCCATTGTACATGGCATACGATGCCATACGATGCGATGCGATTAAACATTGTATAAGCATCCTAATGGGTGCTTATACTATGTTAAGCACCCAAATGGGTGCTTACAATGTTAAATGCACCCCCATGCCACCCCCCACTATAAACGTGAACCCGAAGCGTGGCGAGCGCAGCGAGCCCGCGAGGGGCGGCGGTACGCGTCCTCCGACCTTTTCATACCCCTACTATCCACGTCGGCGTGGAGTTGAGAATAGAATAGTGTGGCGAGCGCAGCGAGCCACCGAGCCCGAAGCGTGGCGAGCGCAGCGAGCCCCGCGAGGGTGACGCGGATACCTTCACAGGTAAACGCGTCCCCTCGCGGGCTTCACAGGTGTCCGCGTCACCACGAACACCTGTGAAGCCCGCGAGGGGACGCGTATAACTGTGAAGGTATCCGCGTCCCCTCGCGGGGCTCGCTGCGCTCGCCACGCTTCGGGCTCGGTGGCTCGCTGCGCTCGCCACACTATTCTATTCTCAACGCCACGCCGACGTGGATAGTGGGGGTATGAAAAGGTCGTAGGACGCGTACCGCCGCCCCTCGCGGGCTCGCTGCGCTCGCCACGCTTCGGGTTCACGTTTATAGTGGGGGGTGGCGTGGGGGTGCATTTAACATTGTAAGCACCCATTTGGTCGCTCAAAAGCACCCTTTAGGGTGCTTATACGATTTTTGGTCGTATAGGGGGTCAAAATCGCGTCGCATCGCATCGCATGCCATCGGGTGCATGGCATGCGATGCGATGCGATCTGTTCGTCGTACGACGGACATCGGGGGCGCCGCCAAAATACACAAGTACCGATTCTGGTATTCAGACATGACCTGGCGCGCTCAGGTGTTTGGGTGTGTTAAGGCTCTCTGGCATGTTTAGGTGCTCAGGTGTTCCGGCGCATTCATGGGCACAGTTATTTGGATGCATTCCTGTATTCGGGCGTTCAGGCACGTTCATGTGTGCTTGGGTATTCCGGTGCATTTGTGCACGTTAATGTGCATGGGTGTTTTGGTGCAGTTTGTGCGCTCCTGTGTTCGGGTATTCGGGTGCGTTTTGTGTGGTCAGGTGTTCAATTGAGCTTGGGTATTCGGGTGCACTTGGGTGTCTGGGATATTCTGGCGCTAAGGTGATTAGGGCGAAGCAATTGGCGGTGGCGGCGTGTGAGTGATGGGCAGGGGAATCAATGTGTTTGGGGGGGGGGGGGAGTGACGATGGGTGCCAGCAGCACAGTTCACACTGGAAAATGTCCACCATACCACTGAAGGGGATAAAAAATTTCTGAAATATTAAGATAGATCTTTGTCAAAATGTACTTTTTGCGCAAAATCGTTTTACAGGACTGATGGGGAGTTCAAGGGAAATCGTAAGATACATCTTATGACAACAGATCTTTGTAGTGTGTGGGCACCCAATATGGGCCCATTTTCAACCGATCTGTCAGATCGGGTGAAATTGTCACAAATCGCAAGTGTATGACGTTGGATCCAACGCGCATGGGATCTGAGTCAGAGGTTGGACAGGCTGCACATAAGATACAGTGTGGGGTGTGACGTGGAGTATTGAAAAATCCTATTCAGATTGGGTGAGAGAACAGTCTCAGCCAATTATCAGCCACCCAGTCCTTTTGAATAGGATTTTTCCTATTTCCCACCTGTAGCTCCCCGGGCTTACATGTGAAATCGCATGCAATTTATCACAAAAAAATAATGGCACATCTAGTACCAAATCTTACTGAGCTCTCCTGGGCAGCTGTTGGGGTAGCCCAGGGGATATTGGGGACAAATTTTCCTTAGGACAAGTCGGCTTAATGTATCGGCCTTTAGTCTGACTGATTTGAAAGGTAATGCATTGGATTTTATTTCCTTTTCCCACATTTCTTGACTGCAATCCCTATTATATGGCACACTATTTTCAATGCACATTCTCCTTGCAACATATTTTTCACTTTTAAAAGCATACAAGAAAAATAGTTCAATATTGCAGCTGGAGCTTCCAAGTCCTTGACACTGGTGTTCCTGCTCACTGGTCAGGCAAATGTAGATTTCACCATCTACATTATTTGTTTACAGCTAAGCCTAGAATACAATGTGATGCAAGACTATTCCATCACCAGAATGAGGAAGGGCCATGTAAGAATCATTTGCAAACATTTAATTGTAATGTCCTCAAAATAAAATAATAGTGAATACTTCAAAGGTTTTTTAAAAGAGTTAAAGAAACTCCAGACTCTGGCCTGGGTTTCACTTTATTGTTAAACTGGACGACTCCCGTACAAAACATATGAGATCGCTAGCATTAGACACAGAGACATAATCCTGGTTAGTCACAAACACAGATGAGTGGACAAATAAACTGCGCATCCAGCTGCTAGACAGTTAATATTCCTATAGGTTCCTCAATAAACCTTCACCATACACCAACAACAAAATGGAATAAACTTATCCAGCGCTTGGAAAGATGAGTGACAGGATTCCTCCGATGTCATGTACCATATAAATGAATGAAAAGAGTGTATAATGGTGAAGTACGTTTTAAAACATCACACATTTATTAACACTTCAATAAAACTTCAATAAAACATATATATGTACATAAAAAGCACAAAACATAAGTGCATGAATAGCAATACAATCCTTGAATTACAGGAGGTTGGTAAATTACCGGATGTTTAGGAACTAGCAATCAAGCAGTTCCAGAATGGCATGAGTCTCTATCACCAATATGGATGCTGCTGGGCACTCTTTATGGCGATCCTCCTCCGGCTTGTCCTCCTTCCAAGGTACTTATGTGCAGTTCACCAACGCGTTTCTTCCTTGAAAAAGTCCTCTATTGGACAGGGGCAGCTCAGCCAGGAAGAGCAGGGAGCGGGAGGGGGTCCCCCTTGACAATGAGCAAATTTAGTCCCCCTTGGCATCGAGCATGAGGTTCCTAGCAATGAGCATGTAGGTAAGTGGCACTTCTGTGTCAGATGTGTAATTGGCATTACGGCATGTGGCTTTATGTGTAATGGGCATTACGGTTTGTTATATAGTATGTAATGGGCATCATGTGTGGCCTTATGTGTAATTGGCATTATGGCATGTGGCTTTATGTGTAATGGGTATTACAAAGTTTGCTAAAATGTGCAATGGGCATTACGGAATTCGTGATTGAAAAATGCCCAATCCCGGGATTCCAGGGATCCCGGGATTGGCTTCCCTAATTAAAATAACCCCCCCCCCCGCATATTTACTTACGTGGGAGGCCGATCACTGAAGCCGGGAGGTGGGCAGGTGAGTGGGGGGCCACGTAGTGAAGCCACGAGCCAGCAGGATCCAGGAGCCGGTGGGCGATGCAGTCATTCTGCATCTGCACATCCAGGACAGTCTGTGCACCTGCTTGGCCTGCGCAGCGTGACCTCTGGCCTCGTCACGCTGCACAGAGCCACACTGCTGGGGAATGAAAAAGCTGGGCAGTGTCTGAGCACACACTCAGATGCTGGCCGGCATTAGACTGAGCATGCATCTAATCCCGAAATCCCGGGATTGGAAACGCCAATCCCGGGATTGAAATCCCAGCGTTTTAGGGACCAAGTCCTGGGATCCCGGGATTGGCCACCCTCAGTACGCAGGGGGGGGTTTCTGAGTATCCAGAAACCCCCCAGGAATCTGAGGGCCCTATTCTGAAAGCTGAGGGTCCCCTCTTTCCATGGGTACAAAAATGTTAAAAATCGGCCCTGGGGAACCGGAGATATCTGACTTCAAAGCAGTGGTCCCCATCCAAGCCTGTTAATTGCTCTCCCCAGTCACATTTCAGTTTCTGTCTGACTTAGAGTTTTTCTGAGGGTATATTCCAAAAGCTGGGACTCTCCCCTTTGAGGGACACTAGAAGCTTGTCTCTAGTGTGCCCAGAACCAGAGATATCAGCCTTCCAGCAGCTGGTTACTGCTCCAGCTCCACACACCTTGTATGTAGTTTTATATACTCGTTGGGGGATTGCTCTGCCTCCTGAACTCTGATCCCCTAGATGGTGGGTGGGATTCTCTAGTTTTTAATTCCATTGAAAGCTAAGAATTCTAGATCCGGGAACTGGAGATATCTGCAGTCAAGCAAGCTGTCCTCCCACCAGAAAATTATGAATAATAAGCTCACTCCACTATACACCTCTTCTCTGCGTATTAAACATCCTCTACCACCCTGGAATTTATGTATTTGGACCCCTTCATTCAGCCCAATGCCCCCTTCTCCCACCTCATCTCCCACCATCTGTGCAGTAAAGGGGTAATTAGTGGAAATTACTGAGCCCTACATGCTGAGCGGTTGATATAATACCCCCTACCACCCACCCCTACCACTGGAGGATAGGTTGGGGGCCCCAATACATTGCTATGCCCAGGGTCTACACTGCTGTTATATATATATATATATATACATATGTGTGTATATATATATATATATATGTGTATATATGTATATATATATGTATATATATATATATATATATATATATATATATATATATATACACGAGTAGAGATAAGAGCGGCACTCTCAGGACTTGTTTGAAGAAATGACACTGCAACAGTGTTTAATCTACGTTTCGGTTTATTGAACTAAACCTTCATCAGGATCCACCCTGCACTGTGAATGTGTACATGGTGTGTTCAATAAAAACATGAGAACATACAATGGTTTGTGTGGTATTAGTTTAAGCAGACTGTGTTTGTCTATTGTTGTGACTTAGATGAAGAGCAGAACACATCTTATAACCAATTTATCCAGAAATCCAGGTAATTCCAAATGGTTCACACTGTATACTTTATCTTGCAACTGTATTATAGGTAATGAATCACTGCATATCCTTAAGAAGATTAAGGGCCTGATTCAGACCTGTTCGCTAGGCTGCGCATGTTCGCTGCCCAGCGAACAGGCAAATGCTGTACACCCATCCCCATGCACAGAATATCTTTTTTTTTGTTAGCTAAAAAAAACCTAAGCTAAAAATAAAAATGTATTGCCCGTCAGCTACATGCAGTCCTTAATTTTGATTGGCTGCGGGATGCGGAGAACAGAAGTGAAGTGGCTGGGGGGGGGGGGGGGGTTGGAGGCCTGACATGCGCAATCTGTGCTTCCTGGCACCATATCACCTGGCCTACCCCTGCCCTTTGCCTGCTATTACAGCAGGACACAGAGTCGCCGCTGGAAGCCTGGGCAGGACTGCTCTCAAGATCTGTAGGGGGGCTATGCTGACTATCTATGGGTGGGGTGTTATGTGCTGATGTTTATCTAAGAAAAGCTGTGCTTTATAGGGGGCTGTGATGTATATTGGGACTGTGCTGTCTATCTATGAAGGGCTGTGCTGATGTTATAGGCGGCTGTGATGTCTATGGGGGCTGTGCTGTCTATGAAGGGCTGTGCTGATGTTCTAGGCGGCTGGGATGTCTATGGGGGCGGTGCTATCTATGAAGGGCTGTGCTGATGTTATGGGGAAGCTGAGATGCCTATGGGGGCTGTGCTAAGTACAGCAGTATAGCTTAGTGGCCCTCGGGCTTCGCTGAATGTTTGAATGTGGCCCACACTATTAAAGGTTGCAGACCCCCTGGTATAGACTGAATTTTATAATGCCTGCAGATCGCTGAATTGGGGGCGGGCGCTGACGTCATGTGTCATTTCCCTGCTTTCACCCCCTTCCCGCCACTCCTGGCTGGAGCGAATGGCCCGATGAGTGTGAAACTCGCCAAAGCCGTTCGCTCCCGGGGTTTCCACATGCGCAAACTCCGACCATCGGGAAGGGACCAAATTTGGCCCGTTACAAACAGGTCTGAATCAGCCCCCAAGTACAGAACTTGTAATAATAACACTGTCTTATTGTTTTCCCACATCGTATTATGAAAACTGCATCTCTAACTGTATTCAAATGCATGAAATCTTCTGTACAGGACCTGCTGACAATGCTCTGTGTTAAATAAGCTTTTGATGTTTTTCTAATCTGCTCTTTCATAACATTGTGTAGCTGGTAGCTGTGTTCTCTGTTTATTTTCTTCACATATTTCAGATTTTTTCATCCATTGGATACTCCTTCCTCTTGCCAAAAATGTGTCATGCATAAACTTATCTCTCTTGTAATAAAAGAAAAAGCTCTAATGATCTGCGCACACAAAATAAAAAAGGCCTTACGTCCAAAGTCAAATGTCTTGTGCACCAACTGAGAAATAAACGGAACGAAAGTTCTACACGTAGATATATTACAAGCAAAAGTAAATATTAAAACTGTTTTATGTGGGTGTATTTATTGCAGAATTGGGCTAGTACATGATGTGCAGAGGAAATACAAATCCTGTAATGGAAGGAAATAGATGATTAGTTTTCTTTCGCTGCTTACAAATGTGGGCCTTATTCTGGTTCACTCGCAAATTCCTTCTTAAATGGACAAAACCATGTGCACTGCAGGTGGGGCAGATGTAACATGTGCAGAGAAAAAAAAAAGAAGAGAAGGGCCCTTCTGGCTGACATCTTTTACTATCTCATCTAGTGTGTACACACAATATCGTTAACGGCAAGCTCCCATGCATTGTTAATGATCCCCTCACTTGTCCTGCATGTACAGAGGAGGGACGTCCTTTTTACCTCTGCTTCCCCCACCATCGCTCCCTTCACTGCCGGAAGGTGTGAAAAAAAACAAGAATGTTGGTAATTATCAAGTAGCTGCAAAATAGGGAATCAATGATCTAACAATCAATGGGATAGCATGTGGGGGGTAAGTCAAATGTTTTCTGCACAATGCAGTGATGTTTGGAAACACAGTAGATAATTGCAGGATGGTAGATTAAGGTGGCAGTGGGGTTAATAAGAGAACATGGCATCCCGTAACTCTGTGAGAATAGTCTTACCTATGGTTGCCCTTGCTTGCAGTTGATGGTCATACTCTGGGTGCTCACAGGAGTTGCAGAGGGTAACCGGGAGATAATACTGCAGGTGGCCTGTGTTGGGCACACCGTGGGGTATCAATCCTGTCATTAATTATTAGATTAATGTATTACCTATTTTACAACTACACTGCATCACCTCATAAGGGCAGAGCGCAATACTTCTCTTCTAATAGGTCTATTGAGAGGTTGGGCACCTCTTTATCTAGCAGCATTACCAGAGTCATTACTAGCTCAGTGCACAGAGAACCCCTGATTCAGCTACGATCGCTTATTGGAGAAAACGCAAATCGAGCGATTATTAAATGACTGAGCATGAGTACCGTACACATCGCGCATGCCCGGTGGGTGATTATGAAAAGAAAATGCATATCGATTGTAAACGCAATTTGGCCGGACTTTGTTTTCTTGGAGTATCGGAAAACATGCAGGCGTTTTCAGGGAGGGTCTATGATGTCAGTGATGACCACTTCCACCCTGCCCCAGCTGCAGATTAGTGGAACTTTCAGAGTTACTCACAATTGCACAGACTGCATAAACCTTTATATTGTTTAGGAATTGCATTTGCGAATCGATGCCGGTTAGCGCTTCGTTAGCAATTCGTTTGCAGACTTACACGGGTGGATTTTCTTTCTGATTGGGCATTGGCTTTCACCTCGCAGCCCGCTGTGAATTCTCACATTAGCGATCTATGCTGAATTAGCCCCTTGGTTTGGTCAACTTTAATTTTACACTGAAAATCTGAGGTTCCTTCAGCTAGGACACGACACATCCCTCTCAGCTATAACCGAGTATAGCCTTGTATTTTCCCAACACGCAGTAACACATTGTAATCAGACCCTGGGCCAGATTCTCTAAGCTTCAAAAGTGATACATTGGAGAGTGATAAACAGCCAGCCAATCAGCTCCTGTCTGACATTTTTCAAACACAGTCTGTGACATGGCTGGTAGGAGCTGATTGGCTGGCTGTTTATCACTCTCCATTTTATCACTTTTGAACCTTAGAGAATCTGGCCCAGATGTTTTATTTTTGTGTAGTATGTAAGAATATTTGCTGCGAGTAGCCAGATGCTGGCCACTATTCGGAGGCAAATATGTGCAAGTATAGACATGTCTGCTACCTGCTATGTTACTCCATGGAGACCAAGCACGTGGCATTATGCTATAACATTCTCTCACTTATTAATCACTGCAGAGAAGCTGAAATTACAAATTCCTGTGTTCCTATTGCCATAGCATAAGCAGTATTATCTTTAGAGACTTATAACTGTGCTCATATTAAATAGATCTGATTTGCAATCAGTGGCGTAACTAATAATTGTGCGCCCCCCTGCCGAAAATGCAGGGGGGCGCCCCCCCCCTAAAAAAAAAAAAAAAACAAGCAGCAACAAGCAGCGTGGAGCCGTGGAGCCGTGGCGCGCGGGGGGGGGGGGAAGAGGGAGGGAAGGGGATTGAGGGGAGAGAGCGTGTGTGTGTGTGTGTATGTGTGTGTTTGTGTGCGTTTTACCTTGGGCCGCATCCGTCCGCGCCGGGTCCCGGCTCTCCCGGCTACTGCTGCTAACGAAAGTGACACTTGGAAAATGGCTGCCCCCATACAGCAGACGAAAAACTGTCTGCGGTATGGGGGCAGCCATTTTCCAAGTGTCACTTTTTGTATCAGTGAGAGAGCAGCGCTGCGGCAATAGCCGGGAGAGCTGGGACCCGGACGGTGCACACACACAGACAGGCAGGCAGACAGTGACTGTCGTCCCGCAGCCCCCCGGCGCCCACATACCCTCAGCGCCTCCCCGCCACGGCGGGGGCTGCGGGACGGTAGTTACGCCAGTGTTTGCAATGGTTTTTGTGAAAACCAGGATACATAAAAAAAAAACCATATAGAACAGTTTCCCTTTTTCACACGTCTGTTTAATCTAGCGAAGGTGATTTCTCCATTCATTTACATCCACACTTCCCGGGCCAGCTGAACAATGACATTCCCATTCCAAATACTCAAATAGTTTATTGGTGAAACAATTTCCTGGAGCTTTAGTATAATGTTCTGCATACTATTATTAGTGCCATTATATTTTAAATGAATGACCATGAATATAATCCACTTCTAATATAGGCACATACACCTTGCTAAACTAGAAATCCAAATTGTACATCTTAGATTCTAAGATGTACAATTTGGATTTCTAGTTTAGCAAGGTGTATGTGCCTATATTAGAAGTGGATTATATTCATGGTCATTCATTTAAAATATAATGGCACTAAGACTTATGCTGTGTACACATGGGGCGATATGGGCTATAATCGCTGGGAATATGGTCGCAGGCGACCATATTGCCAGTGATGGAAGTGTGCCACCCCCCCCCCCCCCGTGTGTATGCACCTTTGGATGGTGCATGAGGACCAGGAACTTGACATTGGAGAGTCTAACAAATTCTGACTATTGTATGTCTAACTTACATCAGCTATTTATAAAAGCAGATACATATTAAAGACCTGATTTAGAGTTGGGTGTGAAATGCGACCTTACTATTGTTGTAAACATACAGTTAGAAATTCTTATTTATATATATATATATATATATATATATATATATATATATATATAGACATTCATATGATAGGTGCAACATAAATTGTAGTATATAGACTCTACTCTTTTGCATCAAAGTGCAGGGCAGCACTCAACAATTGAGGGGCACAGGACAGAACAAATAGTCAGCCAATCAGCTTCTAACTGCCGTGTCACAGGCTGTGTTTGAAAAATGACAGGTAGGAGCTGATCGGCTTGTGCGTTATCACTCTCCATTTTATTTCTTTTAAAGTTTAGAACATCTGGCCCAGGGAGAGGCAATGGGTAACGGGCAGAGGGTGACAGGATGAGGTAAAGGGGGATGGGGAAAGGGTGTCAGAGTGAGGCAATGGGTTAAGGGGTGATGCAGATGGTGATGGACAGAGGATGACGGAGAGGCAATGGGTGACAGACGGATGCAGTGGGGAATAAGAAGGAGCAGACTGTTATGGGCAGAGGCAGTGGATGACTGGCAGAGTGACTGGAAGAGGCAGTAGGTGACATGAACAGGATGTAGGTGCCAGTCCTAGCAATGCCCCTCTGATGGCGACCCTGCCAAAGTGTTGCAGAAATGAAACCACTCACTTCTCACTGAAGTAGGCTCAGTTTGACCCTGTATAAAATCAACTAGGACCATGTACACAACAATACAGAATTATTGGGTCAGATACAGACACACCGCATCCATCAACAGCTGATGGTACTTTGAATATATGGGTGTGGTTTTAAATGTCAAAATATAAACACAATCATTATTGTGACATTAACCATATCAACAGTGCTTAAATGTTGACATATTGTCCCTGGTGCATCTGATGGAGCAGCAGTTTCAGTGAGTATTCCCTCCATAGTTTCTACCCCTAGTGCCTAACCCTAACCTCCTCCTAGTACCCAGCCCTAATGCTAACAATGGGCCTTATTTTGGTTCATTTTTTCTGACAAAATCCTTCTTAGATGGGCAAAACCATGTGCACTGCAGGTGGGGCAGGTGTTACTTGTGCAGAGAGAATTAGATTTGGGTGGGGTTTTACTTCAAAGTGAGATCTATTTTGCAGTGTAAAAATAAAGCAGCCAGTATTTACCCTGCACAGAAACAAAATAACTCACCCAAATCTAATTCTCTCTGCACATGTTACATCTGCCCCACCTGCAGTGCACATGGTTTTGTCCATCTAAGAAGGATTTTGTCAGAAAGAATGAACCAAAATAAGGCCCAATCTGACAACACTAAAAAGTTACCTGTGGATGTTGAAGCAATGCTTACATAACTGTCAACAGTGTGATGATCTGCTGACTACAAATGGAACAATGACATGATAGAAACTTCAAATATATCAAGGGTTTAATTTAAACACAATACAATAGAGAAATGTTCTTCAAAAGAAGAGTACTAGGGCAAAAGGACAGGCACTGATACTGGAGGGCGGTAGGTTCAAAGGAAATCTGAGGAACAATGACTTCATAGAAGGGGTAGTTGATAGGGGAATATCAGAGGGGCTAAGGCAGTGAAGTATTTTAAACACACTCAATATAGGCATATGAATATCCTTACAAAGAACTAGGGATCAAATACCAATAGGTTAAAAGAAATAGGGGCAGACTAGGGGGGCAAATGATTCTAATCTGCCATCACATTCTATGTTATTATTACTGCTTTTACATTGCACAAAATATCCCGGGATATTGCATATGAACGAGCAGCAACCAGGGATATTGGGAATGATTCAGGTCTGTTAGCAAGGCTAACAAGGGGTCAGAACAAAAGTTCTGTGGCAGCGCTGGATTGGGATAGTGTGAAAAATATATATTGAAAGAGTGGATGATCTTTATTGTGTTGGGCCCTGATGGGCTGTTGAAAAAAGTGGATGGAGCACTCAGCCAATTTGTGGTGGATCCTCTCTAGTGTGTGGCCTGGAAAGATGGTGAAAGTTCCGTGGCCACTGGAGGTTTTTCCAAACGATACTTCCCACTGATGGATGGATGGCTGTGGGGTGTAAATGTCCCAATGGGGGTAGGCAGAAGTTGCTCCCAATTGACCAATGCAGAGCCTTGCTGGGCTGAGGAGATGGATGCCTCCCAAACGCTGGAGGGAAGAAGGGGGTCCTCACTGTGGGTTGCCGTATCGGACAGTTGGAATATGGTCCACAATCCCTGGGGAGGAGATAATTCCTGCTGATTCCAAGCAGATCACAAGGATTTGAGGGGGGTCCAGAGAGTGGGACAATGTCCAGCAAGGCAGAGTCCAAAGTACTGGTGGGGTCTCCAACGCGTTTCGCTGCTTTCCCACAATGCAGCTTTATCCAGGATGATTCAGGATGATTTCATGGTCAGGCAGACTGACTTATATACCCCAATAATTAGTACAATGAATTGCACCTGGGTTCACAGATCATCCAATCCCATTAAAATGCATAATATTATGCTCAGTTTGAAGACGAGGCAATAGATTAAATACAAGTGTATAATTACCTTAATAGATCAGTATAATTAGAAACTATATTCAGAATAAAACAATGTCTTACGTGTTGAATTGTATCATCTGACCAGACCCGATCACATGATCAGGAGGGGGGCCAATTACATCTCACTCAGTAGAAGGTGCATCCAATAATGCTGCCCCACTTCCGCCCCGCCACGAACAGTATGAACACGCAATGCCGCCACACGCATCACGTGTCACTTGCGCACCGTGTCAGGAAGTGGGCGCCCATAATGACGCGGATACGTGCAATGCCCGTTAGTGCAATTCTGCCTCCTCCTCCGTCTTAGGCAAGCTGAACATATTTACAGGTACAGCCATTTCAGACAATTCTCCTGCAGGTCTGAGGGATGCTGCCATTCCTGTCAGGAATTCACCTCAGAATGATTCTGACAGCGGGTGGGAATGACAGGGAGCGGGAACTATAACGTGACATGCGATGTGATGCGATTTCAGTACGGTAGCGTACGTAAGGAAACGGCGCCGTCATAATACACAAGTACCTGAAATGTAATATTTTCCTTATATAGGAAATCTAATGTATTTACACAACATTTTTTTATTTGAATGTATATAACAAATGTGAGAAATGCTGGATTTTTTAGCGGATATCTTGCATATTCTCACAGAGATGTTGACATTCAAAGGGTTAAACATGTACCCATTACAGAAATGCCAATGGCTGAAACTATTGTTTGCTTATATATCATACATGGGCCCTTCTGGCTTCAGATCATACAGTATGTCTACTTCTACTTCATTATTATGTACTCCATGATAAACTCAGTCTGGGACTTTATTTCCCCCTTTACTTTAATGTTTAATACTACACCACATTGCATGTTTGACATGAGGGGCCTGATTCAGAGTCGCAAGATATGCTGATATGAGCACAGTTGGCTTTTGTTTGAAGTGTGGTGCATGTGTACAATTCACACTGCGCACGCATCCTGATGGTTAGCGCATGGAGATGCTTTTACGCATTTTAATGTGGGTTGTTTTTTTTTTTTTGTGGGTGTACCTGTAAGGAAACATGGGTATGGCTAGACAGGTGTGGGTGTGTTTTGCTTACAGTGGCTTGGTCTAAAGATCAACAGTATGCCAAAGCCCAACAAAGAAACTTCACCTGCCATAGGGCTGATGCAAGTTTCAATGGTGTACATGAGGGTGCTTCTAAAGATGCACTGAGACGGATTTGCAAGATGCTTAAAGTAGGCATCTCAGTTTTTTAGAAATCAGCCACATCATCAGCATAAAGACATATGAAGTGGTGATTCATCAACTTCAGATGCTGACATCTGACATCTCAGTCCTTGGACATTTGGATGCATTATATATATTTAGGGAAGGACTATTATTAATAAATAAAAAACGAAGTATTAATAAAAAAAAAAAAATGAAGAAAAAAAATTGATGCAATTTTGGGATCTGCATCTGACTCAGAATAAACCCCATTTAGAGCTTTTTTGTGAGCACCATGCAATACCTTGAACATTTCTGTGACTGCCATATGAGCATTTTTGTGATTGCCATACAAACTCACTATTACATAATAGAGCTGGCCAGAACATGGAGAGTCCTGTACTATCATTTGTTCAGTGAGACAGTTGAACACAAATAAAAAAAAAAGCAATGCCAGAGGAAGTGGAAGCTGCCCCTTTCCAGATTAGTTGTGGTTATGGAGTTGCTCCTGACCTCCATTTTGAAATGGTCATAGATCATATTATGGGGCTGATTTAATGTGTACATTTTTGCCCTGAAAATTTTCATAACTCATTGCTGTATATTAGATAAAACAAAATATAAAAAGCAATAGCTCAAACTTAAAGTGTTTGCTTATAGCCTTACACAATGTCTATGGGTTTTGAGGTGTATTTGTCTCTTTCTATATCCGGATTTGAAGGAAGTTGGATAGTATCCCTCACCTGCAGCGTTGTTTTTTACTATTTTATTTATTGTTTCTATATTTTGAATTTTTATACGTTTATGGATTTCATATGCTTGACGTCGATCGTCCTCAATAAATTATTTTTCAATATGGACTGACCAGAGTGAAATACATCCTCCCCTGAATATAAGGAAGTTTAAAGATACCTTTTGGTGAATTTTGGGACTCATTTTGAGGTGAGTGTTTTTTCTTGAAAGGAAACTTTGACTGTCGCAGTACGTCCTTCCCTGAAAGTACTGCAGTGACACAAGGGGGAATTCGGTCCTAAAGAAACCTTTATATGCACATAGAGGTGTGACTGGAGGTCAGTGTCGTGGGTTTACACCACGTATCAGTTATAACACAATACCTATGTCTAACTGGGTTTCTGTATGTTGTGCTTCATCTTAAGATTTTGGGGGTTATTCTGGTTCTCTCCTGGCAAATTCCTTCTTAGACCATGTGCACTGCTGGGGGTGCAGATGTAAAATGTGCAGAAAGTTAATGTGTTTCTTCTTTATTTTCACTCTGCAATATAGATCTCACTTTGAAGTAAAACCCACCCATATCTAATTCTCTCTGCAAATTTTACATCTGCCTACCTACAGTGCACATGGTTTTGTCCATCTAAGAAGGAATTTGCCAGAAGGAGTGAATCAGAATAACCCCCTTTGTCCATACAAAGAAACAGAATCAACATTGGAGGAGGAATCCATTCACTTATCAGTTGTTGGCCAGCGCTCTGAGCTGATTCATTGTTTTGGTATATCTGGTTTGGGGGTGGTAAACCAGAATAGGCACGGAGCAGCTTGCAACCGGTGCAGTTGGACTTTCTTTAGTTAATTGCGTTGTAACATTTGGCAGCAGTTTACCCGTTGTATGACATTTGTCATGTTTACCTTCCTGCTCCCAGCACTGTTCCAGATTATTCATTTCTTGTGCTACAAAACAATGAGAACTTTGAAATTCCTTAATTAGCCTGAACTTGTTGATAGCTCATCCCAAGGGGAGGGAGGGATAATACATACTTGGCTTCTGAAAACATCCAATTAACACAGACAGGAAAAGAATGAATTACATGTGAGAAATCTACTAACAGCCAGACACGCTGAACCTAATTTATGGTGCCAGTTGTGAGATGAGGAGGGTCCGATGGGTAATATTTGCACAGACTTGTCTGAGGGGCCTGGCAGGGTCCCCGGACAGCCATGAAGGATAAGGCCCAAGTTTAAATAAATGTGTTCGGCCAAGCCGCTGTCAAATGTGTGCTCATCATACTGTCTCAGCAACAGTACTCTGTCATGTATGTATCCATGCACCACAGATACTCCGGTGAAATATCACTGCAAGCCAGATCTGCTCAGAGAAGCGGATCAAGGAGCATAGTTACCAATAATTACATATTATATCAATAAATATTTTATGGCACAAGTTATCAAAATAGTCTTGAAGAGACACGGGCTCTGAAACTAATCCATGCTGGCAAAGGCTAAATTACTTTAATGTTTAATACTACACCACATTGCAAGTTTGACATTGTGGAGTTAATTACTGCTATTGGCAACTTTCCCACCTGCCCTGATACATCTTCCAGTTTATTAAGAACATATCACTATCTGTGAGTAGAAAGTTTAATCGGTACTTGTTTCCTAGCACGGCGCCACCGATTATAATTGTATGCCATCGGGTCCGAAAAATTGAGCACATCACATGTGATGCGACGCAACCCAGTAGCGCACGCAGGGGGGTTTCCGAGTACCCAGAAACCCCCCCTAGGCATCTACGGGTCCTCAGCTGAAAGCTGAGGGTCCCCTCTTGCCATGGGTATAAGAATTGTAAAAATCGGCCCTTGGGAACCGGAGATATCTGACTTCAAAGCAGTGGTTCCCATCCAAGCCTGTTAATTGCTATTCCCAGTCAGATATTTCAGGTTCTGTCTGACTTGAAGTTTTGCTGAGGTTATATTCCAAAAGCTGGGACTCTCGTTTGATGGACACTAGTAGATTGTCTCTACTGTTCCCAGAACCTGAGATATCAGCCTTCCAGCTGCTGGTTACTGCTCCAGCTCCACACACCTGGTATGTAGTTTTATATTCTCGTTGGCAGATTGCTCTGCCTCCTAAACTCTAATCCCTTAGTCCCCAATACCATTTGGTATGTGGGATTCTCTAGTTTTGAATTCCATTAACATCTAAGAAATCTATTTCCGGGAACTGGAGATATCTGCAGTCAAGCAAGCTGTCCTTCCACTCCACTATACACCTGCAGTTAAGCAAGCTGTTCTCCCACTCCACTATACACCTCTCCTCTGCGTATTAAACATCCTCTACCACCCTGGAAGTTATGTATCAGGGCCCCTTCATTCAGCCCAATGCCTCCTTCTCCCACTCCATCTCCCACCATCTGTGCAGTAAAGGGGTAATTCGTGGAAATTACTGATCCAGGCCCTACATGCTGAGCGGTTGATATAATACCCCTACCACCCACGGGACATCAATCTTCCCCCACCTCTACCGCTGGAGGATCGGTAGGGGCCCCAATACATTGCTATGCCCAGGGGTCATACACTGCTGTTGACGCCCCGTTATGTATGTATGTGTGTATATATATATATATATATATATATATATATAAAAATAATTATTTAATTTATTTTTATTATTATTTATATACATTTGGTCTATCTATAATACTTTAACTGACCCGGCATATACTGGGTCACCGAAATGTCCATCTCCGTGCTTTACTCCACCCCTCTGGAAACCCCCTTCTGAAAATCCTGCGTTTGCCACTGCAACCGACCCGATTTTTACATTGGAACCAATGTTAAATGGTCCATGAGACCCGATTTTACATTGGATTCAATGTTAAATGCCCCCCAGACCCCATTTTTAATTGTATACCCACCCTGATGGGTAATTAGTATGTGAAATGCCCCCCCATTGTTAACGCCACGATCAACGTGAACCCAAAGCGTGGCGAGTGCAGCGAGCCAGCGAGGGGCGGTGGTACGCGTCCTCCGACCTTTTCATTCCCTCACTATCCACGTCAGCGTGGAGTTGATTTTAGATAGTGTGGCGAGCGTAGCAAGACACAGAGCCCAAAGCGTGGCGAATGCAGCGATCCCCGTGAGGGGATGCGCACTACTTACACGTATTACGCGTCCCCTCGCGGGGCTCGCCACGCTTTGGGCTCGGTGGCTCGCTACACTATATAAGATCAACTCCACGCCGACGTGGATAGTGGGGGTATGAAAAGGTCGGAGGACGCGTACCGCCGCCGCTCGCCACACTTTGGGTTCATGTTGATCGTGGCTTTGCGTTAACATTGGGGGGGGGGGCATTTCACATAATATTTAACCATCAGGGTGGGTTTACAATTAAAAATCGGGTCTCAGGGACCGTTTTTACATTGGGTCCAATGTAAAAATCAGGTCGGTCGCGTCGCATCGCATGCCATTATAATGGCATGCGACGCGACCGATTTTTTAATTGTATTAAAAACGTCTTTAAAGCCCGAAAATCGGGTCGGTCGGGTCCCATCGCATACCTTAAGTTAAGGTATGCAATGGGACCCGACTGGCGCCGTGCTAGGAAACAAGTACCGTTTAATCATATTCTTAGCAGTGAATTGCTAAAGTTGTTTAAATATAAGGTCATTTAAAGTCATTTTTATTGCTCATTAGTTAATGATTAGAACACAACCTGTTGTTTCTCATGGTAATGTGCCTCATCATAGATTTGGACACATAGCTGCATATAAAATTGCAGCTTATTATACACAGCTCCAAGCAATTGATCTATACTAGCACATGATATTTATTAATTAATACGTAGTGAGATATTTAAATTCCCGTTTGTCAAAATAGATCCAACTGAAGGTAATGTGCTGATGTAAAAGGATTGATGAAAACAAAACTACTTGGTTCGTCTAAAAAATGTCAATAACCCCCAAATGCCATTACAAACTCACTATATAAAAATTTGAATTACTCAGTTCTGCAGTTCATACACCTACTCAGCCCTCCTGTTTAATCTATTCAAAGGAACATCTCTACCATTAATAAGCTTTAGGCAGCTGCCTAGGACGGCGGGATATATGGGGGGGGGCGGCCTGTAGAGTCTGCCTGTCACAGTGGGTGTTGGGGTTGGAGCAATAGATTGAAGTTTTGCTTAGGGTGCAAAGAGGACTTACACTTGCCTTGCACCTGGATACACCAAATGTACAGTACCACACATTCCTTTACAGGTAAAGGTTAAACTTGGAGTAATAATCCTTGTCTTGTTTAGGAGAAGGTCTGAAAATGCCAAAGAGTCTTTTTAAAGCAACAGTCTAGTACAGGGGTTCTCAAACTCTGTCCTCTGGACCCCACACAGTTCACATTTTCCAGGTCAACCGACAGGTGCACATGCACTTATTAGTTATTGACACATTTTAAGAGATCCATAGGTGGAGCTAATTATTTCACTTGTGATTCTTTGAGGAGACCTGGAAAACATGCACTGTGTGGGGTCCTGAGGACCGAGTTTGCGAACCTGTGGTCTACTATCATGTGCAATTCCCACTGCCAATCCCATCTCTGAAGCAGGGTTGTGTATCCTACATGCACATATTTCCAATCAGGTCCACTTACAATAGTGTTCCTATTAATTGTCCTTGCTTGTACCAATGCTCAAATTTATTCTGTCCGACTCCTCACATTACGCAACATGTAAATCATTCCTCTTGTCATTCTATGCAGCATGGGTCATTTCCAAACACTTTGTGCAAATTAAAAATCTAAAGAAAGAAAAACAAGAGAAGAGCATGTAACAAACAACTTAAACCACAGCTCCCTCAGACCAGTTGAAACTCACATATATTTGCTAATGTGAGCATATGCAGTGGACTATGAGTAGATAGATGCCGCCCAGACTGAAAAAATAACCGCCCTTTGCAAAATTGCAAGATAATTGCAAATGGATGTCTAATGGGCATCAACTCACAAATTCACGAAAGGGATTTTACGGTCTGTAGAATTGTGAGTAAAGCAGCCCATATATACACGCTGCTCTGTGGGCGTGCTGTACTAGCACGGATCACATTGCATTGCATTGCATGTGCATCCGTTGTGCATGCAATGCAATGCAATGTGATGAAACCTAAGTACAAGCACATACTTTTTGTACTTAGGTTTCATCAAATTGCATCGCATTGCATGCACAAAGGATGCACATGCAATGCAATGCAATGTGATCCGTGCTAGTACAGCACGGAAAGCACGCACTCATAGCAGCGTGTATGGGCTGCTTAAGTCTGAGGCTGCCACTAATCTGTGGCAGAGACAGGGTGGAAGTATTCATTGCTGATGTCACAGACCCTTCTCAAAAGCGCCTAGTTACGCCTGCGTTTTTCCACCACACCCAGAAAACGGCAGGTTACCACATGTCGGGTTTCTGTTGGTCAAACTGCAAGAGGATTATGTTTACGACCCATACGCATTTTCTGACGATAACTCCCCTTGTGCATGTGTGATTCATTCAATAATATCTTAATTTGCATATTCTCTAATTAGCGATCAACTCTGAATCAGGCCCAAAGTGCAGTGATCACATTGATGAGGATGACATGGCATAAACCAGAAGCATATGCTGTTAATGAGGGGCCAGATGAATCTCAAGATGTGTATGACTGCATATGAGCATATATATGGTATTTCTGAGATTGCTCATTATTAAGCCAATTGTGCCCCTTTTATGAACCTCTCTTTTGGGTATATTTACACTCCTCATTTTGCATTTAATCTTGGGACCAGAACCTTCAGTATATTATATAAGATGCCACTTAGTAAATTTACCCTTATTGGACACATGAGGAGGGCACTGGTGCCATTTGCTTTATTTGTTTATGTATGACTAAAGAAATAAAAAGACATATACATATTATTGAAAATGCAGCCTCTGAACTGTCATAAAGCTTTACTGACATGTAGAGCTTATCTGTATATGTGGGATACCATTTCTCTCCAGATACACACATTCCACATGCCTATACAGTGAATTATTCATTAACTCCTTAATTACTTGCACATAATTATATATTATCATGAAGCATTGCTTTGGAAAAGCTGTGTCCCTTGTTTGTAAATTACATCAAGTGCACCTTGGTTCTTTACCACTGCGCCTGATGGCCTTCCAAGCACACTTTAGGATCCCCTGCACAAACATACACGAATGAAAAGAACAACGATCTGTCAATTACTAAAACAGCCCTAGCACTATATAGGAACTGTCCCTTTCTGGATTTTGAAACATGGGTTTGTGTTGCTGGCCTATAAGGAGGGGATGGCAACTTAGTGGTGCCCCGCTCTGTTCAACCAATAACTGAGACAGGACAACGAGGTTAATGGCGAAATAGGTCAAAGCTTTATTGAAATAAATCCATAATCATAACCAAACAACCACAGGGTAAGGAAGAGGGAGTGGTGCATCAGGCTCATGTCACGTTGTACCACTTGGGGCGTACCCGTTACCATTATGTGGTTAAAGGGACCACGTCTCCTACAATTTTGTACCCCCTGGGATGTGCCCATCACCATGTGGTTCCGTGACTACACCCCCTACATTTTGGGACCAGCTACCATCCGCATAACACCCTACCTGCACAACCTGTATGGCCCATGCCGTATTAATGCTGGAACCAGGCATGGATATGCAATGCATTCTGTAAGTCCCCTACTTTATTGCCTTGGCACCGCTCCCTCCCCAGATTTTTTTGGGCAGGAAGGCACAAAGGAGGTCATTCAGGTTGACTCGGAAAGCTGCGAATGCCTGCCCCCCTCACATGCCGACTTTCCCTGGATGCATGCGAATGGATTTTTGCATAATCTATTTGCAGCCTTGCGTGCAGGGCCGAAATCATTCAATGGTCGCCGACCATCAAATGATTTCTCAAGCGTTTGCAAATCGAAGTCACTCTCTGGTGACTCAGATTTGCAGCGTCGTGGTACGAGAACAGGACGGGGTGCTGACATCCGGTGACCCTTGCACCCGCGTCACGGCCGAATCACTATGGAAATGCCCAACGTTTTAATGGAGACGCCACTAGGTCGACATGGGTTAAGAACAACATGGAACTAGGTCGACATAGGTCTAGGTCGACATGACATTAGGTCGACACAAGCATTAGGTCGACATGGGCTAGGTCGACAGTCAAAAGGTCGACATGGGTTTTTTCACTGTTAACTGGTTTACTTGTTAACAGTTGTAATAAGCCAAGAATGCCTAGAATTTTTTACAAATATCTGACCCTTATTTTACCTTTCAGAATGAATACAAACCATGTGGGTTTCACCACTGACTGGCAAGGTCCAGACAATGTCATACGTATGATACCCTTAAATGAATACAATTCTCTGTTGTTGTTCAAATGGCAATAGATTGGCAATGTTTATTTCAAGATTTTAAACATTGCGAGTTCCCAGATTTTATTCCGGTGGTTAGTTACTTTATATAAAGCTCTATGCCCAAATCACATGTTTTATCTATTTACTTTTAGTAGGAGGAAGTAGACAGGGACAAATGTGTTTGTCTCCTATTTTCCTTTGGGTACCCCATGCCATTGGCCAGGTGTAATTTACGACAGGCGGTGGCATGTGTGTAGCCTCTGAGAGGGCCCAATCGTCTCTTGATGAGATGCAGATGCATTGAAAGAGTGGAGATTGGCATATCTGTGGGATAGATGTATGCAGCAGTGATAAGGGAGGAGAAGTGATAAAGTTCCTAGTACTTTATCACCGGCCAATCAGCTCCTGACTGTCCCTTTTTAAACCCAGACTATTACTTAACAGTCAGGATCTGATTGGCCGGTGATAAAGTAACAGGCACTTTATCACTTCTCCTCCCTTGTCGCTGCGTCATACATTTACCCCTGTGTGAGCCTTCCCTCTGCCCAATTTGTCTGTTAGTTCTCTACTGCGCATATACAAATCTTCAGAAATCACCTGTGCCAATTTCCCAATGATATCAGTGGGTGAAGCATAAAAGTCTATGGCTACCTCACCCTTTACAGATATACCCATTTCCATGGCAGTCCATTTTCATTATTGTAAAGCCCAACACTTACAAAGTATTTGTAATAAATTCAATTCTTATTAGATAAAATGTTTATGCACTGCTATAGGCCTTTATAAAATGTGTTATAAAGAAGATTTGGTACTTATGTATTATCTGGGCTCCCATGTTAAACTACGCATGGAGTTGATTTTATATAGTGTGGCGAGCGCAGCGAGCCACCGTGCCCGAAGCGTGGCGAGCGCACACGGTCTCATAAGAAAAACAGGAGCCCAGATATTACATAAGTACTGAAGATTTTTCTCTTTACAACACGTGTCTAAGACCAGCTATTTATCCAGAAAGGGAATACAAATGTACATGCAAAGTGGTTTGTGAAAAAAAATTAGTCACTGGGAATACATTTAAGTAAAGTAAGACATTCATGCTTAGTAAAGACATTTAAAAAAACAAAAATAAAGAAAAAAAACATTTCTTTTTATAAACATAATTAAAAGGGTAAATGTAATCAGTTTAATATTTAAGGTACCTGTAGATTTAAAGCGATTAAACAGTCTCTGAGGAGTGCTTATAAAAGCGGTAATCAGGGGCGTAACTATAGCACCGCAGCCCCCGCGACCGCGGGGGGGGGGGGGGGCGCTGTGCATGTGCGGGCGCCGGGGGCTGCAGTGCTATAGTTACACCCCGCTGCCCCGCCGCCCCGCCGCCATCCCCCGCAGCCTTTACCTGTCAGTGTCTTCTTCAGTACGCGCTGGTCCCGGCTCCCTTCTGCTGTGAGGACCACAACAAAACGTCCGCCCCAATGTAGCAGGCAGTTCTCTGAAACTGTCTGCTGCATGGGGGCAGACATTTTGTGGTGGTCCTCATAGCAGAAGAAGGGAGCCGGGACCAGCGCGTGCTGAGCGTAGTACAATCGAAGAAGAAGAAAAAGAGTTTGCACTATGGATGCACACCTAGAAAGATAGTTTTTAAAAGATTGGATACTTTATTGAACTCATTTTTTTAAAAATAAGGGGGAGTGGATCCGTGTTCGTTTAATTTATAAGTCCACGGGTAATCCCACCTTACTGGTTGTGAAATTAATAAGAATTAAAACCATTTTTGGTACTTGTGAGTTATCCGGGCGCCCGATTTTTGGTCGTATACGCATCGCATCGCATCGCGTGGCATCGTATGTTAACCAAATGGCATGCGATGCGACGCGACGAGATCACCACCCGAACCCGATTTCGCATCGCGTCGCATCGTGTGTTAACCAAATGGCATGCGATGCGACGCGACGAGATCACCACCCGAACCCGATTTTACATCGGGTACCATGTAATGTGATCACGTCGCATCGCATGTTAACCACATGGCATGCGATGCGATGCGACAGCACCCGATTTTAGCAGGGCAAAATCCCCAGAAAGTGACACAAAAAGTGACACAATGTCAGTCCCATCCCCATTGTTAACGCCACTCCACTATCAACGTAAACCCGAAGCGTTGCGAGCGCAGCGAGCCCGCGAGGGGCGGCGGGACGCGTCCTCCGACCTTTTCATGCCCTACTATCCACTAGGGCGTGGAGTGAGAATAGAATAGTGTGGCGAGCGCAGCGAGCCACCGAGCCCGAAGCGTGGCGAGCGCAGCGAGCCCCGCGAGGGGACACGGATACCTTCACAGGTAAACGCGTCCCTTCGCGGGCTTCCCAGGTGTCCATGGCGACGCGGACACCTGGGAAGCCCGCGAAGGGACGCGTTTACCTGTGAAGGTATCCGTGTCCCCTCGCGGGGCTCGCTGCGCTCGCCACGCTTCGGGCTCGGTGGCTCGCTGCGCTCGCCACACTATTCTATTCTCACTCCACGCCCTAGTGGATAGTAGGGCATGAAAAGGTCGGAGGACGCGTCCCGCCGCCCCTCGTGGGCTCGCTGCGCTCGCCACGCTTCGGGTTCACGTTGATAGTGGAGTGGTTGTGAACATCCAATATCATTCATCAATATCATTCATATCTGACACATTAAGGACAACTGAATTTAAGGGAATAACTGTGTAATTAACATCTCTCAGAAATAAATTATAATAACAATCAACACATGTCACACAATAATTAAACAACGTAATTATTTCTCTAGCAAAGTGAGCGCATGTAGAATGCGGTTAAATGCACTGTCTCCCGCCAGGCACTTTCGCCACACAAACTCCTGCATGTATGAGTCAAGGTGATGGCGGGCTGTGCCCCGCTGGCGTTTGTTGCGCCATTTTGCACAACCCCACAGTCTCTCGATGTTTTGAGTGTGTGCACCAGTCTCTGGGTCTACGAAATTGTAGCGATGGTTGACTGTTAAATGACTGTAACCAGCCTGCTCCAGTTCTTGAGTTTTGTATGCGCGCCAGCAATCGCTGATGATTGTGCTTCCAGGCGCGACGTGCTCCACAATTGCACTGATGAGAGTTGGCGCATCTCGCTTGGCAACTGCTAGCATGAAACAGTCCCCAGTTTCCCGGCACACTCCTCCGAACACCCACTGCTGTGGGAGAACTCTTCCAACATTGGCCTGTCTTTTGACAAAGAGTGTCTCATCCACCTCCACTATTTGCCCTGGACCACCAATCTGGCGTTGAGGCTGTGACATCAGGTCGCATTGACATGCCTCCCGCATCAATGCATTATAAAATATGGTACTTTTATTGCAGATTTTCAAGTTCTTAGTACAGAACTCTATAGAAGTGAGTTCATCACACCAACAATATATGAAGCGCAGTATTGTCATGAACGGCAGCCTGCATCCGGGGTAGAAAAGCGAGGCCCGCAGACTCTGCTTTTTACTGCAACTTTTTATGTAGCAGCGCCATTTGCGCTCTTTTATAGACAGGCGCATAGGGTGGCCATTTGGACATGTGGCTGTAGATGGAAGCAGCCCTTTGTCCTGCAGGAATTGCACTGTTTCTTCCTCAGTTTTAGGGAGGCTGAAGATACCATCCACCAAAGCCATATTAGGAAATAGGGTGTAAGGGGCAAAATGGGGCAGGTGTAAGGGGCCAAATGGGACAATATTGGGGCAAATGTCCGAAATTTCACCTCAGAAATACACCAACACTGTAAATCACTTGTTCTCTCCTCTGGAAACTACCTCACACTGATTTTCTGCCAGATGTGGCAGAGGGCGGGTTTAAAAATGGGCGGGAAGTGTTAAAATCGCGTCGCGTCGCATCGCATCCCATTGTATACCATACAATAAGCATACGATGCAACGCGATACGACGAGATGTCAAATCGCGTCGCATCGCGTCGCATCGTATGCTTATTGTAATGGCATGCGATGACCACATCGGGCGCCCGGATAACTCACAAGTACCCAATTTTTGGACACACATGGACGAACAAACATGTAATGTGTATGGCCAAATGGCACTTTATGAAGAATAAAGAGTGTGCATATAGATTTAAAAAATAGGCCTTGAATTCTATGTGGTTGTTTTTAGTTCATGCGCTGTCAAATAAACTTATGTAAATTTCAACAGTCTCTGAGTGATACAATATTTCAAATAAACATCAACCTGTCTGAAGTTGTGTCTGTTGTATTACTCATGTATCTTCTTTCTACTTTGGTTGTTACCATTTATTTCGCAACATTTTATGTAGAGTGATACAGTTCTTATGCGGGGTCTTTTATAGTATTCTACTGACCTCTTTCTAGGTGTGCATCCATAGTGCAAACTCTTTTTCTTCTTCTTCGATTGTACTGTACCCATTTTTGCCCGGATAGCACCCCCGCCTCAAACAAGACTTATGATAAAGGCGGCCCTCACAGACCCAAAATAACCATAAGGGTCCAAATCAATAGCGTGCGGATTATCACCTCCCCCGAACCCCATTTTTGCGTACTGAGCGTAGGTAAGACTGCGGGGAATGGGGGGGATTGCATGGGCGGCGAGGCGGGGGTTGGTGAGGCGGGGCGGGCGAGGGTTGGTGCGGCGGTGCGGGCGGGGGTTGGTGCGGCGGGGTGCGTGGGTGGGCGCCCTCCCTTTAACGGCGGGGGGGCGCCCAAAAGCTAGTTATGCCACTGGCGGTAATACAATCACTTTTTTGATTTTTATACAGTAATAACTATTTTAATGTTTACTTATATATTTTTTTCATTACTTCTTGATAACGTTATTGTATCTTAAAATGTATTGTATTATAAAGGTGCTGATGCAAATATTTTAATCGCGTCCGATCTTAAATTCACTGGAGATCACAGGGAGATATTCAAATGCCTTCTGTTATTGTACTGTTTGCGCCTATTAAGGTTGCATTTAGCGTGCATAGCGTCAAAACCCAAACAATCTAATGGGTGTGATGCAAAATCTCCCCCTTAAGTGCCCAATGGGTGACCTTACATGCATTTCAGCTCGCTACCCCGGGTGCAAGCTGAAATGATGGTGCCAGCAGCCATACACGTCCAAACTAAGCTACTTTTGAATAGCTCCATTGGGTGTCCTCTAGTGTCTACCAGCAAAAAAAAAATTGGAATCCGGCCAAAGATTTCTTATAATTTTACTGTAAGATATTCAGTATTTTTTATTGCACTTTCTAAGCCAATTGTTTTCTATTCAAATTATAAACAAAAAATGTTTATAATTTGAATCAGTATCAGCCATCCTTAGGTTTCCTCACGTGCTGCACCTGGAGGACACAGCTGCTTTACTGTTTGTTCATGTAGCTTCTAATTGGCAGCCATGATCTCAGTTTTTGATTATCCCATTGACCACAATAGCAGGTAGGAAAACCATGAAAGGGTAAAAGGGGAAGATGAGGGGGGGGAAGGTTGGTGCAAGTGAATGGGTTATAGGAGAAGAAGAGAGAACAGATGGAATGAGCGGGCAATTGAAGATCTGTAAAATAAGATATGGACAGTGGCCCACATGGGAACACAGAAAAACAGCTACACGTACTGTAGGACAGGTACATGTTGGAGACATTAGGAAAAACATAAATATCATGACAAACACACAATATGGAAGTAGATGCACAGGATGGAACAAATTATATGAAAAGGGCGAGTGGAGAAGGAGAAGGAACATTCTTTTCAGTACAGTAAGGTGTACCAGGACTGTGTGTGTAGGAAGTTGCACAAAGGAGGAATAGAATGGAAGGAAATGATGAAGCAGTCCAATATATATGTAAATGGCTGCGTGCTGTCTCCCAAAAGTCAGTGCATGGCCCATCCAAAATAGACACTACCAACTATTTGATTTGTGGTCTGTAGGTCAACAGTGTCTAGGTAGACAGTCAATAGGTCTACGCCAAATGGTCAACATGCAGAGGGTTAACACACATAAAATTGATACAATAAACAGGTTGACATAGCAGTGGCTGTTACACTAACCCTTTGAGTGCCAACATCTCTATGTTGGATCAGTTTGTCCAATCCATTTCCTTCATAAACCCTCTTCTATCCACAATAAGATAACCATTAGCGCTTCATTGGAAACTTTAGAAGTACTTTCTACTAACATCACATTATATACAAAAAGAGGGTACTCTTTTTCCCTACATAGTGACAGTGCCACCCTTTATGCCAGAATAACATATACTTGCTTAAAAATTACCCATTGTTGCCCATTGAAAACCCAAAATGATTTATTTTTGTTTGGCATCAAAGCAGTTTATCAGGGCTCTTTGCGTATATTGTAGAGGCAACTGCCGCTAGCAGCAATATAAGTGTTCTCTGGTGTCTGACAGCAAGCTGAACTCCTAACTCTTCCATAACTACATGGAAAAAATAATGGAAACTATTATGTACGCACTACTGGCTCATGTATACAATATTGCTTTGAAGTAGCGGCCTTGGGCACAATATCAGGAGACAAATGCAATATTGATTTACACTAGTACTGTAGGTTAACTAGGGAGTTTGTAATAGAAAGAAAAACGTAACATCCTACTTGTTTTTTCGTGTGTTTGCGGTACTGTTGGTTTGTTTTTCTTTCCATTTGTTATGATTTTGTTTGCCTCTGATGTCACCCTAATAGGTGTTAATAACAACCTTTGCAAAATGTTATTAGCAATCATGATATCTAATGTATTGGTATGGTTATTTTTTTCCAATATGATAAACTGCTCTTATAAGATCAATATACAGTATACTATATTATTCCTAAGGCATGTGGATTAACATGGAAAGTAATACATTCCTAAACAATATAGAAAAATGCAATGGGGTTTATTACTAAGATGGGAGTTCTATTGAAGATGAGATATTGCTATGGGCAACCAATCAGATTAATGATCTTCAAGAAGGTGCTAAATAAATAAAAAGTAAATTCTGATTGGTTGCCCATAGCAACATCTCATCTTCAACAGAACTCCTATCTTAGTAAATAAACCCCAATGTGTGGGAACACAATTACAATTATAGCACCATATGAATCATGCCTCCTTCTTAAGGCTACAATCTTACCAATCTTAAGGCTACAAAACAATCTTCATCATACTGTATATATTGTTATCAGGAAGTTTTACGGTCTATACCACTTCAAAAACAATACAAATTAATAGCTAACTTCCCTCTAGCCAATCATGATAATTATCTATTGGTTCCACTACTCAGGCTACTAGTTATTTATCTGTTGTTCCACTGTTATACCCCATACACATGGGGCGACGGAAGCTTTGTGCTGAGCGACCTAGTTAAGCACAGATTGCTCAGCACACAACGTGTGTGTTGAGTGACCTGTCACTGCCTGTGGCCGGGGGCCATTAACGCAGAGCGATCCATGCTCCATTTCTAAGTGATCTAGATTCTAGCTCAATCGCTTAGTGGGGGCTAAATTCACCCCATGTGTATGCCCCTTTACTGTAGTTGTTATACCTCCCAATAAACATGTTTCAGAAAACCTATGAAGAAGGTTCGGTGCAGTAGGGTTTCTGAGCTGTATCTGGGATTACAATGGCTTTTTGTAGCGGAATATTAAACTCTGTGCCGGAAATCTGGGTGGCTTTTGAACACCACATACTGGAAAAGCCTCAAGAATCAGTGGGGTATATATAATGGGGCACCCATTTGGAAATACTTACCCTCCGGAGCCCGGCAACAGCGGCAGGAGTGTTGCAGAATCACCAACAAAAGTGTGGTGGCCATTTTTCCAGCGATCCGCATCTGTGAAGTGGAGTCTGAGTACTGGAGCGCTCAGATCCTAATGCTCCTGGCACCGCTCAAGGAAGAGAGGAAGGGGCCAGGCCGAGGAGGCTGCACACAGGCCTCCTCCTCTCTTAAGATGCCCCTTCCAGGAATGGTTCACAACACTTTGCTATTTTAAATGAGTCCAATTGAAATACCCAAAAATTTTGTGCAGAGATCTAAAAACAGCAGTTCGGAAGCCACCATAAAAGAGTTGGCCAGCCTGCCAGCACAAAGGTTTATGGGTCTGTTTCATCCCTATTGGAAGCAGCTGAGTTTAGTTATTTTAATCAAAGGTTTGCTACTAAATAGAAAAAGATATGGTACCTCATTCAGGTCCAGTTATTACAGCCCCCATTGCTGCAGAGTACTGATTTTCACTTGAGTGAATGGGTCGTTCAGCATAGGACGTAGAATGGATCTCTGTAGTAAAATGGAGCTATCCTTGCCTCTGCGACAGGCAGCTTGCACAGCTCAATAGGAGCTGTAAGCCAACCAATGGTGGGCAGAAGTCCGATGCTGCATCCTAAGAAGCAGCTCGGACCACAAATGCAGCAGGAGGTGTCTGATGATAATAGATGCCTCTTGCTGCATTACATTATAGCACTATTACTGCAGCTACAAGGAAGAACCAGTGATGGCAAATCCAACCGCACCTGAATGACCGCCATGCTGTATTCAACTCTAATTAAAAAACACGTGATCTACTACTAATTTTTAGAATTTGTTGCAAGAAAGCACAATTTTTATAGCTTGTGTAGCATTAAAATGCTCATTACCTCTCTCTGCTGAGGATGAGAAAATGTTATCTGTCCTTCTGCATTGTGAAACTTCCCATTCACAAGAAGAACGAGATTACTCATGGTTGACTTGCATCAGTGGCTTCCCTCCTCTATTTGGTCCAAAAGTATAGTGAGCTGGCAGACGGTTTATACCCTCTATTGACACCTTTGATGCCATTCTTCAAGACATACAAGACAAGGTAGCTCACTGGACTTATATAGCTCAAGGTCAGACAAGTCACATGGTTTAAACGGGAGCAGGAATATTGTAATATATCCACAGCAATGCTCATTCAGAATTTATAGGAGAAAGGTTTTCCAGTTTATTAATATGTTTCCATTTATCTATGGATCCTCTAGTTATAATTTGTCCACATTTTTTTTAATTGGGCAATAGGCCTTCATAAGAAAAATATTTTGATTACCATAGTCACTGTGGCTAAATAAGCTTTTTTTACTTAACTGGACATTGTAGGCCTCTGTAATGTAAAATATTACTTATGCTATTACTTTACTTTGATAGAAAAGGGGTTATACAGTTACATAGGAAATGGGACATTTTTTTATCACGCAATTGTATTGCTAGACTCAATCCTATATTTAGAAATGTTTTCAAAACACATGAAATTTTTTTTTTCAAAATACAAATAAGTATACTAGTAGATTAGTTTGTTTCTAACAGATATTAACCCTAGTTTGATTTTATGTGTGTGAACATGTGGTAGGGAATATATACTGTAAACTCCACTGGGGCAGGAACAAATTGACAAATATTCTCTGTCAAGCTCTGTGGAATATGTGGGCGCTATATAAATACCTGGCAATAAATAAATAAATACAGACAATTGGATAGTGTTCTTTAATTGATTACATGTTTGTTTGTTTTTGTACTTACTTATGTGTTAGTTCACCTGCTTCTCTCCCCCCTAATTTGTGTTGTTTCTGAATGCCATATACATCATATACATCAACAAGCCTCTAGTTGTATGTTGATTGAGTCCTCACTACTTATATTTAAGCTGTAATGTGTATTGTACTGTGGCGCTCTTTATTTGTACTCTATTTTTGTTATTTATTCAATGTTATGCCAAGTTTTGTTTCCCTGTCTTGTTCCTTTGTACGGCGCTGCGAAACACTTGTGGTGCCTTATAAATAAAATTATAATAATAATAATAATCATTGTACTCATTTTTATTCTGTTTTGATCCAATTTCCTGATGCACATACTGTGTTCTACTTGTATATTGCAGCATATTTTCCGTGTGACCTCATTCTGTTATTAGCATTGTATTGCTCTTTGTGTATGGCACTTATTATTTATTTATTAATTAATTAACAGTTTCTTATATTGTGCAGCAAATTACGTTGCACTTTACAATTTCTTGCATAATGAAGACAAATTCTGTCTGATAACTTTATACACTTTATTTAAAAACAGATTTTAAAAACTATTCATTATGTTTCATGCTGCAGCAAAAGAGTAAAACGTAAAGAACATCATGAACTAATTCTGTCAACATCATCATTATACATCTGAAAGACACCATAAATTCTGCAGCTCCAAACAATTAGCATACAAATCACACAAATACAAATGAAACATAATAACAAATCATTCAAGTAGTAGTTTCATGAATAAAACATAGAAATATTGCAAATATACAAAGACAAAATCCATAAGTAAAAATTAAACATGAAAATCACACAAATAAATGTAATCATAACAAGTACTTTCTAATTAGACTAAGGAGTTGTAGAGAAGAGAAGACTTGGCTTGTGACAGTTCACATTCTAGAGGGAATGGGATAAGCACAGATAGTAGGGGCTAAAGGGACACAAAAGGATGTGGCAGACAGAGACTGTAGAGATGGTAGTTAGGCTAATTTGAGGGGAAAGGGTAAGGTAGGCTATGGTGTTCAGAAAGTTTATACCTTTGAGTGCCAACTCCTGTGTGAGAAATGTTCAAAAATCCTTTAAAAACATTTGTTATATAAAGTAAAATAAAAAAAATGTGTTAAACAGGAAAAAGTGGGCATTTTATAGCACTGTTGCATTTCCATGTCCCTGGAGGCCAGTCAGAGCAGACAGAAAGTGGGCAATGATGAGTTCCATATGTGGGGAGCATATTATACACATTACACCAGCCAGAGCCCTTACACACATTACACCAGTTAGAGCAAGTTATAAACAATATGCAGGTAGAGTAAATTCTCTGTTATTACAGCCCTCTGTTATAATGGACCCCCCAATTCCTGTTATTACTGAACCTCCTAATATCTGTTATACTGCCCATTACCCAATGTCTGTTATTACTGATAACCCCCAATCTATTATTATTGACATCCCCAATATATTATTACTGATGCCCCAATCTCTATTATTCCTCCCTGCTCCCAATCTTTGTTATTCCTGAGTGCAGGGTGGGTCCACTTACTGTCAGGTGCATGAACTTCTGCACTTGACCTAGAGCCAGCTGCTCAGTGCTCAAACAAGGGCAGGCAGTGCAGTGGAGCTGAAGGAAAGCCCCACTTACAGTGTGACATCACGCTCCGGCCGTGCCAGGACCACACAGAGGACCAAAAAGGTGAACAGCAATCAGCGTGATACTGCAACACTGACAACTTAGGGAAAGTAATTGTCAAAGCAATAAGAGGAGGGGCCCAGGGCTGACTCTCTCTGAGCAGGCTGTAGCCTGTAACAATGTTGCAGTGCCTGCTGATATTATGTGTGCACTGGGCAGGCTCAAGCATTAAGTGACTCCCTAAAAGAAATCCATTGTTTACAATGTTTCACCCTCACAAAATAAAAACCTGGCATCAGAGCCAGGTTTACATTTTGTGAGGGTGAAACACTGCAAACAACTTAATTGATAGTCTTGCTTGAGTCTACATACACAAAATCTTGATCTTGAGACCAGAAGGCTTCATATAGGATATTTTTTTGTAACAATAGGGTGGTCCTATTTTGTCAGCCCCGGGCACCATAATGTCTGATGGCAACCCAGGTGGAAAATTATTCAAAATCACTACCCTAGGTTGAACAGCGAAGCAGTCAGCATAATTCTCATTAAATGTATATATATATATATATATATATATATATATATATATATATATATATATATATATTACCTATATAATTAATTGATCAATAAACACACCATTCAATGGATCTGGGGATATAAAACAGCAATTGTTCGTGCTGTGTAAAATACTAAAAATAATTATATTTTTTATTTGGTATTTTTTTTGGTTAAAACATTAATTTACAACAGGTCAGCGAGATCCATGCTGCTTGGGAGGTAGAATAAAGCAAGTCATAGATTTAGAATAATTTGTTTGTGACAATCACAGATTTATTTCCTGAGTAAAGTAGGTGCTAAAACTGATTTACAGCTCTCTCTATGCAGTTTCCTTTCTGTATGAGAAAAGCAGTGTAAAATTAATGAGGCTTAGCGCTAATTATTTCATGTATAATTTAAAAAAATGAGAATTAGAGTTGAAGTGCTTTGAACTCTTACGCTATAATGAGAAGTAGATTACATTGCTGTTAATGACAAAACTCTGTAGAAGAAGCGTAGTCTTTGTGTCCCTCAGCTGCCAATTGTAATTGCAACACAGTAGTCCCAGACCAGAGGAAGGCACTGGCAGGCTGTATTACTAATTAGAAATAACAGGGAAAACTGAGATGCGGATGCTGGCCAACACCAGCTGGCTGCAGTCCATGCTGTTGACCAACTTATTACATATTGTATTTGTGGTGTATTTATGCTGTATTTGTAGGCAGGCAAGTTCATTCTCCTGAAATAAACTATCCCATGTACCCTGTGAAAAGTGCACAAAATAATAATACATAGAAACAGAGGCGTAACAAGCACCTTCTGGGCCCCATAGCAAAATCCTGAAAGCCCCCCCCCCCAATTGTTACTACAATGCCCCTTGGGGTGGCAAGAAGAAAGAAGGAATTAAGAGTCTAAGAGGGTGTAATGGAGAGAGAGAGTTTAGAATCTAGATGGATGAGAGGCACAGGGGAGAGGAGAGGAAGAAAGAGGAGAGAGAGGTTAGATGGAGAGGGAGTGAGAGGTGGGAGTAGAGAGTGCAGGAGAGAGATAGAGAAAGCATACACTCCAACTGTACCAATTTAGCCGGTACAGTACCATTTCTTAATGGTCTGTACCGGCTAAAACAAAATGTAGCGATTGTACCGTTTTTTTGTGTTCAGATGGCTCCTCCTCAGCTTGACAGGCATCAATGATCTTTCGGGCCAGCGGTACATAGAGAATGTATTTCTCGCCCTTGAAAATGGTTCAACCCTCGTTCCCAGGGGTGCACTGCGGGTTCCGTCAAGTATGACGTCACATAGCAGCCGCGGACCCTCATGCACTCAGCGGCTGTCAGTATGTAATTAAACGTAAAGCCTCCTTGAGACGCCGGCACATGCGCATGTGCTGGGAGGTGAGGGGAGCGTTCAGTGTCCGGGCAGTCAAACGCAGAGCCCAGAAGTCCGGCAACTTGGAGAAGCCAATCACCTGGGCCAGGGCCTGTCGGGGCCAGGTAAGAGCAGGTGGGGCCAGTGTGTGATATAGAGGCACAGAAAGTCTCTATTTGATGCCCGGGAACTTCTGCTGCTGGGAAAAAGGTACACCCCTGCCCAACATGCTGCAAATACAGTGACTAGGGCTCTGTCCCACCCCCTGTCATAGGCCTGCCACCAGAAGTGTGTGTCCCACACACTACAGCAATCACCATGACGGCTGCCTCCACCTCATCTTATAATGATCTATTCAAAAGATAGGAAAGGGGACATGGCCACACCCCCTTTTACGGTGGCCATGCCACTAAATTTGTACCATTTTTGAGACTGAAATGTTGGAGGGTATGAGAAAGGTTAGATAGAGCAGAATGGCGGGGGGGGGGGGGGGGTGCAGGGGAGAGAAAGGTTAGACCAGGGGGGGGAGAGAGAGAGAGGATAGAAATAAACATAAAGGATAGAGGGCGGGGGGGGGGGGAAGTGTACTTTATACAATCCTATCCTAATCTTATCCTCCCCCTCCTCTACACCATATCAGTACATGCTGTGTTGTGTACACATAAGTGCTGCAATTTACCTCCAGCAGTGAGGGAAGGTCAAGGTCTCTTTGTCGGCGCCGGGTCTTTCACTCGTCGGCGCCGGGTCTCAGCTGCTGCAGAGCTGAGCTCTGCAATCATCATCTTTTCTGTAGTCAGCTTGGCTCCCTCCCATGCTACCGCAGCGCACAGCGTGATTCACGCCGGGGCTGGTCACTAGATAGTGACGTCGAGCCCCGGCCCGGCCGGCACCATCACAGAGGTCAGAGGGGAGAGGGGTTGGATCACCACTTCTCCGTCGCCGCACTGCCCGCTGCTCAGAACGAGAAGGGTTTAAGGCAAGCGCTGTTGACACTTGCCGTGCGGCATTACACGAATAGAATAAAAGGGTGCAGGGGGTGCCTGCAGAGCCATCGGGCCCCCCAAAGGCCCGGGCCCCATAGCAATTACACCCCCTGCACCCTCCATAGTTCCGCCACTGCATAGAAAAAAGTTAAGTACACCAAATAATGTTGCTAATTTTTAAAGAAAAACTATAAAATACACAGGACGGAGGCACAGGTGGGGAAAAAGTAACAACAAAAACGATTTCCATACACACTGGGCGACTTTGAGCTGAAAGCCGATCAAAACAGCCCGCATCATCGCCGGGAAAGCCGATCATCTGCTGGTAATACCAGCAGATGAGCGGCGTTGAGGACGGCTTTGTATAGCTCGGCACTATGCAAAGCCGTCCTCCCCCCTCCATCAGCGCCGGGTAGGGGAAAAGCCGCTCAGTGTGTATGCTTTTGCTGTCCATACACGCTGGGCATAGTCGCCCAGTCTGTATGGACCTTTACAGTGGTAGGGTGCAAATGTATTTATTCTTTTGCATGGAAGGAAAACATAGATTGCCTTTACATGTAGTGCAATATTACAGGGGACTGCGATTTAGAGCTAAGCTTGGAAACTCAAATTCCACTCAAAAATAAGCAACACTGACATTGTGGTCAAATTATGGTTACGAGCGGGTTTGATATTTTTTCTGTCTTTCTGAATGTGAGTTGAGGTGTGTGAAAGTCACGAAAAGTGCAGGGTCCTGGACCGTCACTTCCCATCAGCAGCTGCATGTGGCTGCAGGGTGCTTATAATGGCACCCTGCAGCCAGTGGGTGTGGTATATGGTCCCGACAGTTGGGATCCCGACAGTCATTAGCCTAACGTTGGGATCCCGACTGGCCAGACTCAGACAGCATGGCGAGCGCAACAAAGCCCCTTGCGGGCTCGCTGCGCTTGCCACGCTGTAGGCACGGTGGCTTGCTGCGCTCGCCACCTATTCTATTCTCCCTCTATGGGGGTCGTGGACCCCCATGAGGGAGAATGGCCAATGGCCGTCGTTACCCCGAGTGTCGGGGGTTTGACTGTCGGGATCCCGACTTTCAGGAAACTGTCCGGCACCCCAGCCAGTAGCACCACAGCAGAGCCTGTGTAGCTACGGGTAGTGCTCTATTCACTAGAGTTGGTAGGTCTGTCCCCTAGGTGACAAGTTATGATGTCACAAGTTTGGACACATGGCACACTGCCGCTCAGTTACAGTGCTGCATGCATCAGTCAAATATAAGTCCCATTTTGTAGATGATATGAGGTGCATGAGAAGACAATTCATCTCCTTGCGGATGTATTCCTCTATCCCAGTGGTCGCCAACCTTATTTAGGGTGTGAGCTACTCAAGAAAATTGAAACTGCTTGAAGAGCTACTAAAAATGTTTTTTTTTTTTAAAAACCTGCTAATTTCTTATGTGGTCCTTATACCTGTCTGGCCGTCTTCCAATGGATCCCCTCTACATCTCGCAGTGACTTCCAACTAACTTCCCACTTATCTCCATGGGAGTGTCAGCTGTTCTGCTGTCTGCCAAAAGAGGCTCCCAGTGGGGTGCATCTTCGTGGGTCCCCAGAGCAGCCTTCAGTCTGCTTAGGGACAATGACACTGGATCCCTCTGCAATTGCCGGTGGCTTCTGGGTTCTTGATGTATGCCTTGTGGCTCCCGGAGTCAGGTCTTGATTTCAGGCATTTCATACCAGCTGACAGTACTCAAGCTAGGCGAGCTACTCAAACTATGACCGTAAGCTACTGGTAGCTCGCAAGCTACAGGTTGGAGACCACCGATCTATTCTGACTAGATAATGGACATCTGCATATGCAGAGGTGTATTTTCCACAAGGTAACCTACGCACCTGCCTAGGGCGCAGCAGGTCCCAAGAGACCTCATAAAGATATCTTGGCCATCCAAAATGTTCCAAGAGGAGCATTACGTTACTGCCGCATGACATCATGACATCATATGGAAGACCCTTTGATGTTTTTTGATAAGACAAAAAATATTTGGACACACAAAATGGTTTCATCCCCTGTATGTGGGCAGTCAGTTTATTTTAAACGTGGCACCGGTATTAAACCTTTTTCCAAAAGGCCTAGACCCTGACTCAGATTTGTATGCAATGCTGATGGTCACGCAGCTGAGCATTTATCGGTAGACTGTGCACGTGCCAAGGTACTATATCAATGGAGGCTGCAATTAGCACCAAAAATATTGCTATGGGTTGTTTGAGGAGGGCACCAAACCAGTATCTTGTGTAGGGCCCCATGAGGTCTAATCCACTTCTGAATGGGTGCAGTTTGGGCTTCGATGCACCCATCTAATTTTCCTGGGTTAAACTAGTTATTATAATTATTATTATTATTAGTTTTTTTAGCTTTTTATTGAGAATTTTAATAAGTAACAAATATATCAATCGTATTATTGCAATTTAGACCATAAATGTTCGAAATAAATGTGCTAGGCCCTAACATAGTAGGCATTTGTATACATGTCTCAATTAAGTACAAATTGGAATGAACATTGTGATGGTATTGAAAATGACCAATGAACCATTCAGTGAGGCGTTCAGTAACGTAGTGAATGTTGACCATAAGTTCACGACATGTCTTATCGAACACTTATGGAGTACTAACAAATACATCTATAATTATACAAAAATACATATACACATAGACAGATAGGGTAGGGAAAATGGGTAGAGAAAGAGGGGGGGGTTGTGCTAAGGGGAATGGTGCTAATTATACAGAAAATAAGAAAAGATTGAGGCTTTAAAGTAATTTGCAAGGACCCATGTGCAGGCAATCGAGTTTACAATACAGGTTTTTGTATTCAATAAAAAATTATGTTACACTGCTATACTATTATTCTAGTGTTCTAAGGGTTATTTAAATTAGAAATGATATGCACTTTTGTATTATCATCCAATGTGTTTATGAATGGTGACCATTTTAAATAAAATTTATGCAGCCCATTTTGCTGGTCCAGTCGAGCATATGACATTTGAAAGATTTGGAGCTGTTTTTTTTGTCCAGTAAATCAGAATACATTTCCGTGCTACGGTGATTGTTGTAATTATTATGGGAATTTCACTATTATTAATAGAGTCCACAGGCCAATGTATAAAGGAGAGTCCCATGCAGGCTGAAGGATCCACCGTCCACCTAACTGAAAGCATTGTATTGATAAATCCGATAATTTTACACCAAAATCTTCTCAATTTGAAACAGTCCCACATACAGTGAGCAAAGTCCGCTTTGGTGATTTAAACTAGTTATTTGATGAAAAAAGATGATTTAACATGTGACGCCAACCTATTTGATGAAAAAAGATGATTTAACATGTGACGCCAACCAATTGAGAGGGAAGACCTGTTGCAGAGCATTTTGTACTTTATGATGGGGGATGAGGGGGAGGGGGGGGGGGTTTGAGTAGCCAGTTTATCCACAACAGAGCTGTAGCAGCCATAAAGGGGGAGGGGGGAGGTGTTTGAGTAGCCAGGTTATCCACAACAGAGCTGTAGCAGCCATAAAGGGGGAGGGGGGAGGTGTTTGAGTAGCCAGTTTATCCACAACAGAGCTGTAGCAGCCATAAAGGGGGAGGGGGGGAGTTGTTTGAGTAGCCAGTTTATCCACAACAGAGCTGTAGCAGCCATAAAGGGGGAGGGGGGGAGGTGTTTGAGTAGCCAGGTTATCCACAACAGAGCTGTAGCAGCCATAAAGGGGGAGGGGGGAGGTGTTTGAGTAGCCAGGTTATCCACAACAGAGCTGTAGCAGCTAGTTATTTAAATAAAGATTAAAGATAACATTTGTATTTAATACAATCTGTGATGAAGATAAATTAGAAGTGTCTGTTCCTTCAGTTGTCAACCGGGTTTTCAGCATAATAAATTGTGTTCTGGTGCTACTGTAGCTACATTTCAGTAGTTATGTGGATTTACCCCTTAATACTCTGCCAACTTTCAAAAAGCTTTTAATTTAATGGTAAACTTGAGCTCAGGATGACCTAGTTTATGAAAGATGACTCATTAATAATTAACTAAAACAAAGATTGATACATCAACATTACATATCAGCAGAAGGGGAACTAAGTGGCAGAACTACCATTAACATAATGAACATTCTGATGCAGGAGTTTTTAGATGTCCTCACAAAATATTCCTGCACTGGGTTATTTGCACTTGATCCACCATAGAGAAGAAATATACATTCCCAGCACAAGGTGCTTTGGGTAAATCATGTGGAGTACTTTGCAAGGAATGTTATAAACACTGGGCCAGATTTATCAAGCTTCAAAAAGTGATAAAGTGGAAAGTGATAAAGAACCTGCTCCTACCTGTCATTTTTCAAACCCAGCCTGTAGAATGACAGTAAGGAACTGATTGGCTGGCTTAATATCACTCTCCATGTTATCACTTTTTGAAGCTTTTGAAGCTTGATACATCTGGCCCATTATGTGGGATATTCAAATAGCAATAATAATTATTCTTCTAAAAAAAAAAAGGACTGATTCTTGAGTGCGATTTTTGATTGATGGTCATTTTTGAGATAGCCGATTAAAACTCATCTTTTTCGCCAGAGCAATATCCATTTTCAGCCGATAACATAAGTACAGTATCTGTGTTATTGTAGCTCGAATGGCTGCTTAACAGGGATCATGCTAACAAAGCAAAATCCCTGATTAAATGCCAGCATTGAGGCTTTTTGAATAGCACCCAGTTAATCAACTAGCTGCAGTAAATTACTGCAGACAATTAAACCAAATGTCATGGTTTAAATCCACCTGCCAAATGTTTGGTAAACCTGATAATGAGCATCATACCCGAACAATTCTGCATAAGACTACAGTGACCATCTTAACTCAACCTTCATAGTAGAAAACAATCCTGAGGGGAAAGTATAAAACATGTACAAGTGTGCTAAGAATATGTAAAATATGGTCCTCAGGTTGCCTATCCTTCACCCAAAGCTTTGAGCATACTCCACTTTTTCTCCTAATCCACATAATATAAAATTATACCTACAATAAAGTTTTTACACCGTAACACAATCCCCTGTTTTAAAGGGGATATTTCCAGCCCAAAGGACCGTTCTTTAACAACTTTAGTGGGCTGTTATGCAAACCACAGTACACACCTGACAACTCTTGTACAGTATATGCTGTATGAGATTCTTATCATCTTGGAGCTTGTGAATGAGAACATATGCCAAGTACACACCAGAACGATCATGATCGTGAGCAGATCGTGAGCAGATCGTGAGATGATCGTACGATCTGTGCACAAGATCTGCATATAATCTGATCACGATCCAATCACAATCTGTATCCAGCTGAATGGATCTTTTACAGATCCTGACTGCAGCAGGTAGGATCTCCAAAACGACCAGCGGGGATGCGCATCGGATCTAAATCAGGCAAAACATGCCTGATTTACATACAATCAGTCGAGATGGCATTGAAATTGGGGAAATTGAGGCCAAATCATTATGGTGTGTACCCAGCATTAGTTATGACTTGAGATCATTTAAGAGCCAAATGTATGATGTTTTGGAGCAATTTCTTAAAAATGTTAACGTTGTTTCAGAATGCGATTTAGGATACTGTAAGGACTATGTAATAGTTAATCATAAAACTGGTAAGTGATGTATGAGATTAGTATATTTTTAAAAGTTTATGGTATTTAAGTAAGAAAATTTATAATCAAGCAACTCAAATTTGAAGCAAATGATCTGAATAGGGCATGAGTAGTGTGCAGTCAGTACTAGCTGTGTAAAGGTGATTCCAGGATTTACGCCTCTTTAACACCTTCCCTGGCATGGTTGTATCATTTGCGACCACACCAGACTGTGCTTTATCTGACCTGGTGGCAAACAATGAGATCTGTCCGAAACACTGACTGGCTGCTGGATGATAATCTTTTAGCAGCCTCCAATCACAGAGGGACCTGTTGTCCCTTCAGCTACCCTGGACCTTCCCCAGTGTCTGCTGTGCTGCTGATTGGTCAGCCTGAGAGGATCCCAAAAATGGTGGTTATAGAGAGAAGCAGACACTGATTCAAAGGTTAGACTTGATGGATGTACGTCTTTTTTCAACTTAAACTACTAAGGTAAGTTAACTATGAAATGTATACTAAGGCCCCCCCCCCCCCTCCTTCTCAGCCCACTAGTGTTCAGATGAACAGCTGCTGGGAAAATCAAAATCATGATAGTCGGGTCGCTAACATCCTGATATACAAAAGGTGATGTTCGACAAACTGATGTTTACAAATGTTAAAAAAAAAAATTAGAACATTTTTTGGATAACTTTTACATAGATGTTCTTGACCTAATTCAATCACAACAAAAAAAATCTGAGCGATTTTTGAAAAACAAAACTGGCAGGTAAGTGGTTAACAAATGGTTCTTTATTTTAATATAATTATGTTTGCTTTCTGCACATGTTTATTAAGTACTATATATTTTTGTACATGATTATGGGCAACTAAGAAATGGAATAAAAAAATGATGCAAATAATTTCAATGTAATTAGAGATGAGTGACTTCTCTAATTCTATATGTAATATTAAAACACACCCTATTTTTATAGCACTGTTAACAACAACTGCACTAACAAGTCAGTCAAGATTTAGCTTTAGCTATCTACTCATCAGTTGGATCATAAAACTGAACTACACAGAGCACGCAAACAGGGCAGGTTAATAGAATCATTTTCAGCTGTAAAAAAACACCCGGAACCTCAATTATTGTATCATAAGTAACTACACTATATAGAAATGTTCTGGATTAAATAAATCTTGTGAAATTGTACATAAAAAAATGTCCTTGCTAACACTTGCAGTCAGTTATAAACTACTATATATATATATATATATATATATATATATATATATATATATATATATATATATATATAGTTCACACTCACCTAATCCACGTAGCAGTTAGCAGGCAGAAGAGGCAAAATGAGACCAGCACTTGTTTGTAGATGAAAAAAGTAATCTGTATTAAAGGTAACGCATGGTTATACAGACAGTACAGGCAGCTGACCCAACAGCCGTTTCAACCAGGGTGTCCTGGTTTTCGTCAGGGGTAACACACAATGGGAGCCTGGTGGTGTTTTATACATAGGTGTTGCTTGCGTAACCTTGCCATATATTGTGCAAATGCCTTTTTCGCTTTCCCCTCTATATTAATTTTTCCCAGTGCAATGCACGCTTTGCAGCAACACTGAATATTTTTGTTGCTCATTTAACCTTGCCACATCGTGGGGAAACACTAGCCCACTCACACTGACAATCACCTCCGTGAATTAACGGCCGCATTATTGGCTGGACAGTCCACATCTGTCCAGCAGCCCTGACGGTCACAACACCAGACAAGTGTCAGCATAATACCTCAGCCACCCAGCAAATACGGAGCCCAGCATTTCATGACAGTTTCCACTCACTCCGTTCCCGACTGTTTCACCCACCATCGCAGCGCAAGTTACAGCTCCATCATGACCATGGACCTACACTGAGTTGCACAGTGTTGTCCGGACCATAGAACAGATCCCCGCCACAATAGACTTCTACACATTGCTGAGCACATAACACAGAGCGGCAGGGGATTCCCCTCTGACGTCAGCACAGATGACGGCAGCCCCGCTCGGCGCGGCTGTCAGTCAGCGCTGACCCCGCTGGCATAACCAGCTGACAGGGTCAGCAAAGGAGGGACTGGCGCCTTTTCCTTAGGTATAAAACACCACCAGGCTCCCATTGTGTGTTACCCCTGACGAAAACCAGGACACCCTGGTTGAAACGGCTGTTGGGTCAGCTGCCTGTACTGTCTGTATAACCATGCGTTACCTTTAATACAGATTACTTTTTTCATCTACAAACGAGTGCTGGTCTCATTTTGCCTCTTCTGCCTGCTAACTGCTATGTGGATTGGGTGAGTGTGAACTGTATTAAACCCTTTATGGACCCTGCACCAATTGGATCACCACATAGTGAGTGCCTTCCTGCCTTTTCCTCTAACTATTGTCTTCTATATCTGGAAAGAGCACCACTGAATTAATTACTTACTTTTCTAACATACCCCAGCTTGGCATTAGTAAGTCCAAGCACAGCGTGTACACCAACACGCAAAGCCTCCATTGAGGAACTGTTTGCGGTCACCCTGATGTCACAAGCTACTGCAAAGGGCATCAGCAGCACTTTGCAATTCGATGGCAATGATGCGCAGAGAATTTTGTTCGCAGACACAGACTCTCTAGCGTTCCACAAAGACTCACCGGATGAGCTCTATCAGGACCTTCTTAGGCTTAAGAAGAGAGAAATTGAGCTGCAACTACATGGGCTGACACTCTCACAACACTTTAAAGAACAACTGATCCCGAGAGGCTTCAGGATCAATAACCAATCGACGTTAGGTCGACACAACAACGATTTTTGTGTCAAATGGTGCAATATATTAAACAAATGCTCACACGATCTTATGTTGCTGGTTATTGAGCAGACCAGCCTTGATCTGGATAACATCAAAAGTGACATCGCTGAACTTCAACAGTCTGAGATATTCACAAGTCTACTGTCGACAGGAAACGAACTACTGGCCCGACTCGACAAAGAAGTTGAAAAGTATAAAGAGAACCTGCTGAAATTTAAAAAAATAAAATACAAACAAGTCAAACAGGACTATAAAGATAATAGAGTCTACTCCTGGTACTCCCGTCTTGAAACGAGGAGGCCACGCCCACAATTCAAACGGGGCGGCAGCAAGAGACCACAGACCAAATTCACTGATCTTGACAGTCACTCCCAGACGTCGGCCAGTGACTCGGATGCGCCATCTACCAGTGGCCGGGATAACCAATACCTGGAGAGAGCAGACAGGAATCGTCGTCCTCCAAAAAACCCGCTGTACCCACCCGCAGAGGTGGGAGGAAAAGAAAAAAGAAAAGTCCAGAACTAAGCGACCAATCAGTGATATTCAACTTATCCAAGCACGAATTGACAGCAGCAGAGGTCAATCTCCTACACAAAGGGCTCTCATTTGTGCCTACACTGAAACAAAACTCGATTGATTGGCAAGTAGATCTATTCAAATTTGGACGACAACTACGGTTGAAAGACTTCTTTTCACATACCAGCAGTAGTATCGAGCTTGACGACCAATCCAGAGTAACAAAGCTGAAGCGCCCTAGTACGTTTGACCCACCTGCCACCAACCCCTCAGTCAACACGTTCCTGCGGGTTCTTAAAAGAGACACTAACCCGTTTATACAAAAACAAAAAATCTCATTCTCCAACACAACCGTTGAGGAGAGGATGGCGATTAAAACCCTGCAGAGTGACAAGGATCTGGTCATCAGATCAGCTGATAATAGAGAAGGCATTGTCCTCATGGACATGGAATACTACATCAAAGAGGCACTCACCCAACTAGCAGATACTACCTGTTACCAACCATTGGACTATGACCCCACTTGGCGCTATAAAAGAGAAATTGACGCAGTTATAAAGATTGGACTCATGAACAACTACATTACAAAAGAAACGCCAGATTTCCTAACGCAGGACAAACCAAAGATACCGATCTTATACACCTTACCGAAGGTACACAAGTCACTGACCGCACCACCGGGGAGACCCATCATTTCAGCAAGAGGCTCTCTCTGCCAACCCCTGTCCCAGTTTGTGGACTTCCATCTACAACCGATTGTCAAGACAGGAAAAAGTTTCATCTTAGACACCACTGAATTTCTTGTCAAATTAAACAAAGTCAAAGACATCCCTAATGACGCACTGCTTGTCACGATGGATGTGGCAAGCCTTTACACGAATATCCCCCACGAAGTAGGCCTGGCGGCAAGTAAAGAAGCTATCTTAAACGCCACTGACTACAATGGACCACCTTCTGAGTACATTATCTTACTCATGGACATTATACTTAACAAGAATTACTTTCTGTTCGAGAACAGGTTCTTCCTACAAAAGCAGGGAACTGCAATGGGGTCGAATATGGCCCCCTCATATGCCAATCTATGTATGTCGGCCTATGAAAAGAAACACATTATTGGTAACCACATGTACAGACAAAATATTGTTTTACGTCCGCTATATAGACGATCTGTTTTTTCTGTGGAGGGGTGGAGAAGAGGAACTCTTGGCATTTACACATTACCTAAACACCATCCCTGGAACCATCAGGCTGACCCTTAACTTCAGCAAAGCCTCTATCAGCTTCCTTGATGTACTGATCAGCCTCAAGGAGGGCAGGATCAGTACTAGTATCTACAACAAAGCGTCTGACAAAAATACGCTATTGCACGCCAGCAGTTTCCATCTGGACCCCCTTAAGCGGGGACTTCCATTCTCACAACTGTTACGCGTTTTACGCATCACTTCTGACCCAGGAGAATTGGAGCAAGCCTTAGCCAGCATGGCTAAAAAATTCCTTGACAGAGGATATTTGAAGTCTGATGTAACAGAAGCCATGAGGAAGATTGCCCTTCTTAAACGCGAAGACCTGCTATCCACAGTACCAAGGACAGAGCAACCCAAAGAACCAAGATTGAATTTCTGTAGTACGTATACAACAGCCTCAAAGCACATCAAACAGAAACTAAAGGAACATTGGCATCTAATCTCGAGTGACCCAACCCTGGGACCACTAAAGCCAACAGTACCAAGATTCGCATACAGGAGAGGACCAAACTTGAGAGACAAGTTAGTGATCACTGACAGAACGCGTTCCATTGACAAATCTACCAACTGGCTTACCAGAAAACCAGGGGTATTTAGATGCATGGGCTGCGTCAATTGCCCATTTCTCACTTTGGGGAACACCTTCACCAACCCCATTGACAAGATTGAATACAAATCCAGATTCAGATTGGACTGTACCAGCAAGTACGTTATATATGTACTGAGTTGTCCCTGCCATCTACTATACGTCGGGAAAACAACGAGGATGCTTAAGGAGCGATTGGGACAACATCGCTCATCGATCAAGAAAAGCCTGGACAGCCTCACAACGGCATCAGAATTAAACAACCTCCCTGTAGCAAGGCACTTTCAAAACAAAAAACACTCAATCAATCAACTTAAGTGCTTCATTATTGACCACATTCCCCCGTCACGAAGAGGGGGAGATCGGGACAGAACATTATTACAACGGGAACTACAGTGGATACACCGTCTTAATTGCTTGGCCCCACTTGGACTAAACGAAGATTTTAAGATGGGATGCTTCTTATAGCTAACCATTAGCCGTCAACATTATCCTATTACTCAACCAATAGGCGTACGAACAGTGCCTGAGTGTGCTTTTGTAGGGTGAGCATCTCCGCATGTACCTGCCTTAGGTTCAGCAAGAGGCTCTCTCTGCCAACCCCTGTCCCAGTTTGTGGACTTCCATCTACAACCGATTGTCAAGACAGGAAAAAGTTTCATCTTAGACACCACTGAATTTCTTGTCAAATTAAACAAAGTCAAAGACATCCCTAATGACGCACTGCTTGTCACGATGGATGTGGCAAGCCTTTACACGAATATCCCCCACGAAGTAGGCCTGGCGGCAAGTAAAGAAGCTATCTTAAACGCCACTGACTACAATGGACCACCTTCTGAGTACATTATCTTACTCATGGACATTATACTTAACAAGAATTACTTTCTGTTCGAGAACAGGTTCTTCCTACAAAAGCAGGGAACTGCAATGGGGTCGAATATGGCCCCCTCATATGCCAATCTATGTATGTCGGCCTATGAAAAGAAACACATTATTGGTAACCACATGTACAGACAAAATATTGTTTTACGTCCGCTATATAGACGATCTGTTTTTTCTGTGGAGGGGTGGAGAAGAGGAACTCTTGGCATTTACACATTACCTAAACACCATCCCTGGAACCATCAGGCTGACCCTTAACTTCAGCAAAGCCTCTATCAGCTTCCTTGATGTACTGATCAGCCTCAAGGAGGGCAGGATCAGTACTAGTATCTACAACAAAGCGTCTGACAAAAATACGCTATTGCACGCCAGCAGTTTCCATCCGGACCCCCTTAAGCGGGGACTTCCATTCTCACAACTGTTACGCGTTTTACGCATCACTTCTGACCCAGGAGAATTGGAGCAAGCCTTAGCCAGCATGGCTAAAAAATTCCTTGACAGAGGATATTTGAAGTCTGATGTAACAGAAGCCATGAGGAAGATTGCCCTTCTTAAACGCGAAGACCTGCTATCCACAGTACCAAGGACAGAGCAACCCAAAGAACCAAGATTGAATTTCTGTAGTACGTATACAACAGCCTCAAAGCACATCAAACAGAAACTAAAGGAACATTGGCATCTAATCTCGAGTGACCCAACCCTGGGACCACTAAAGCCAACAGTACCAAGATTCGCATACAGGAGAGGACCAAACTTGAGAGACAAGTTAGTGATCACTGACAGAACGCGTTCCATTGACAAATCTACCAACTGGCTTACCAGAAAACCAGGGGTATTTAGATGCATGGGCTGCGTCAATTGCCCATTTCTCACTTTGGGGAACACCTTCACCAACCCCATTGACAAGATTGAATACAAATCCAGATTCAGATTGGACTGTACCAGCAAGTACGTTATATATGTACTGAGTTGTCCCTGCCATCTACTATACGTCGGGAAAACAACGAGGATGCTTAAGGAGCGATTGGGACAACATCGCTCATCGATCAAGAAAAGCCTGGACAGCCTCACAACGGCATCAGAATTAAACAACCTCCCTGTAGCAAGGCACTTTCAAAACAAAAAACACTCAATCAATCAACTTAAGTGCTTCATCATTGACCACATTCCCCCGTCACGAAGAGGGGGAGATCGGGACAGAACATTATTACAACGGGAACTACAGTGGATACACCGTCTTAATTGCTTGGCCCCACTTGGACTAAACGAAGATTTTAAGATGGGATGCTTCTTATAGCTAACCATTAGCCGTCAACATTATCCTATTACTCAACCAATAGGCGTACGAACAGTGCCTGAGTGTGCTTTTGTAGGGTGAGCATCTCCGCATGTACCTGCCTTAGGTTCAGCAAGAGGCTCTCTCTGCCAACCCCTGTCCCAGTTTGTGGACTTCCATCTACAACCGATTGTCAAGACAGGAAAAAGTTTCATCTTAGACACCACTGAATTTCTTGTCAAATTAAACAAAGTCAAAGACATCCCTAATGACGCACTGCTTGTCACGATGGATGTGGCAAGCCTTTACACGAATATCCCCCACGAAGTAGGCCTGGCGGCAAGTAAAGAAGCTATCTTAAACGCCACTGACTACAATGATCCACCTTCTGAGTACATTATCTTACTCATGGACATTATACTTAACAAGAATTACTTTCTGTTCGAGAACAGGTTCTTCCTACAAAAGCAGGGAACTGCAATGGGGTCGAATATGGCCCCCTCATATGCCAATCTATGTATGTCGGCCTATGAAAAGAAACACATTATTGGTAACCACATGTACAAAGACAAAATATTGTTTTACGTCCGCTATATAGACGATCTGTTTTTTTCTGTGGAGGGGTGGAGAAGAGGAACTCTTGGCATTTACACATTACCTAAACACCATCCCTGGAACCATCAGGCTGACCCTTAACTTCAGCAAAGCCTCTATCAGCTTCCTTGATGTACTGATCAGCCTCAAGGAGGGCAGGATCAGTACTAGTATCTACAACAAAGCGTCTGACAAAAATACGCTATTGCAGGCCAGCAGTTTCCATCCGGACCCCCTTAAGCGGGGACTTCCATTCTCACAACTGTTACGCGTTTTACGCATCACTTCTGACCCAGGAGAATTGGAGCAAGCCTTAGCCAGCATGGCTAAAAAATTCCTTGACAGAGGATATTTGAAGTCTGATGTAACAGAAGCCATGAGGAAGATTGCCCTTCTTAAACGCGAAGACCTGCTATCCACAGTACCAAGGACAGAGCAACCCAAAGAACCAAGATTGAATTTCTGTAGTACGTATACAACAGCCTCAAAGCACATCAAACAGAAACTAAAGGAACATTGGCATCTAATCTCGAGTGACCCAACCCTGGGACCACTAAAGCCAACAGTACCAAGATTCGCATACAGGAGAGGACCAAACTTGAGAGACAAGTTAGTGATCACTGACAGAACGCGTTCCATTGACAAATCTACCAACTGGCTTACCAGAAAACCAGGGGTATTTAGATGCATGGGCTGCGTCAATTGCCCATTTCTCACTTTGGGGAACACCTTCACCAACCCCATTGACAAGATTGAATACAAATCCAGATTCAGATTGGACTGTACCAGCAAGTACGTTATATATGTACTGAGTTGTCCCTGCCATCTACTATACGTCGGGAAAACAACGAGGATGCTTAAGGAGCGATTGGGACAACATCGCTCATCGATCAAGAAAAGTCTGGACAGCCTCACAACGGCATCAGAATTAAACAACCTCCCTGTAGCAAGGCACTTTCAAAACAAAAAACACTCAATCAATCAACTTAAGTGCTTCATCATTGACCACATTCCCCCGTCACGAAGAGGGGGAGATCGGGACAGAACATTATTACAACGGGAACTACAGTGGATACACCGTCTTAATTGCTTGGCCCCACTTGGACTAAACGAAGATTTTAAGATGGGATGCTTCTTATAGCTAACCATTAGCCGTCAACATTATCCTATTACTCAACCAATAGGCGTACGAACAGTGCCTGAGTGTGCTTTTGTAGGGTGAGCATCTCCGCATGTACCTGCCTTAGGTTCTGAGGTACTGACAACCAATGTATATGACTGTTTGGCACCATTTCAGCAACATAAGACTTTACGTAAAGTATATAAAGGCGCACGGACAACACCTGAGTGTGTTATTTATGGGGAGCCTTTATACTGACTAAATAACCAGGTGTCAATCGGCTTGTCTAATTGGCTGTTACCGTGAAGTTATGGTTATATTGCATGCCAGCTCTATTCTTTGTATTAGGTACAAGTATATTGCTTTGATATGTAAAGACACTCAAGGGAACACTGTTGCCATTCATGTTTCATATTCTAGATGTGTGGTTGTCTTCAAACGCTGTGCAGCAACACAAATCATAGGTGTTGCTTGCGTAACCTTGCCATATATTGTGCAAATGCCATTTTCGCTTTCCCCTCTATATTAATTTTTCCCAGTGCAATGCACGCTTTGCAGCAACACTGAATATTTTTGTTGCTCATTTAACCTTGCCACATCGTGGGGAAACACTAGCCCACTCACACTGACAATCACCTCCGTGAATTAACGGCCGCATTATTGGCTGGACAGTCCACATCTGTCCAGCAGCCCTGACTGTCACAACACCAGACAAGTGTCTGACAACACCAGACAAGCATAATACCTCAGCCACCCAGCAAATACGGAGCCCAGCATTTCATGACAGTTTCCACTCACTCCGTTCCCGACTGTTTCACCCACCATCGCAGCGCAAGTTACAGCTCCATCATGACCATGGACCTACACTGAGTTGCACAGTGTTGTCCGGACCATAGAACAGATCCCCGCCACAATAGACTTCTACACATTGCTGAGCACACAACACGGAGCGGCAGGGGATTTCCCTCTGACGTCAGCACAGATGACGGCAGCCCCGCTCGGCGCGGCTGTCAGTCAGCACTGACCCTGCTGGCATAACCAGCTGACAGGGTCAGCAAAGGAGGGACTGGCGCCTTTTCCTTAGGTATAAAACACCACCAGGCTCCCATTGTGTGTTACCCCTGACGAAAACCAGGACACCCTGGTTGAAACGGCTGTTGGGTCAGCTGCCTGTACTGTCTGTATAACCATGCGTTACCTTTAATACAGATTACTTTTTTCATCTACAAACGAGTGCTGGTCTCATTTTGCCTCTTCTGCCTGCTAACTGCTACGTGGATTGGGTGAGTGTGAACTGTATTTAACCCTTTATGGACCCTGCACCAATTGGATCACCACATAGTGAGTGCCTTCCTGCCTTTTCCTCTCTATATATATATACATATATATGTGTATATACAGGACGGGTCAGCAACAGAAATCTTGAGGCTCAAGTTTATGGGGCCACCTATCCCTCTGAGGTAGAAGTAATCTGGTCTGCCATTAGCTTATTCCCCCATCACTCTCCAAGTTCATTGTCTCTTCAGGTTCACTCCTCACCTTTATTGCTTCAGCCATAACCTCACCTGTGGCTTTCCAGCACCATCCTTCCCATCTCCCTGTGGGGTAGATGTATGAAGCAATGATAAGGGGGAAACCAATCAGCACTGAAGCAGCATTTAAAGTTTGCATAATATAACATTTTACAGATCAGCTGATTGGTTACCATGGACCACTTTTCCTCCCTTATCACTACTTCATACATCTACACCTGTGTCTCTTAGCCTCCCAATTCCCATGTTTCTCTCAGCCTCCCCATTCCCTTGTGTCTCTCATCATCTCCATTACCCTTTGTGTCTCAGCTTCCCCCTCCTCTTGTGGCTCAGCCATCCCCTGTGTCTCTCAACAGAATACATATGAATGACCAGCGGATGGGATGCTGGGGATCAGAATACTGATGCTGGTGACCCGATAGAGGAGGCAGGTAAACATGCTTACTTTCTCCCTGACCCCTCCAACTCTCTCTTCCTAGAGCATAACCCTACTCCTCCACCTCAGCAGCCTAACCTTCCATCCCTGCACCGTAAACCTAACCCTAAATGCCTAATCCTAACATTCTTTCTCCTGTGCCAAACCTTAACATTTCCCCCCCTGCAGTCGGACCTGATTTCCTTGACCTCCCCCGGCAGCTCCCCAGGAGGAGGTCCATAAGAGAGCTCTCTCAGCCAATCAGCGTCTGCCCATTGATTTGAATGGGAGTTTTGAAATCAGTGTTAGTGAGCCAGATGCGGTCCGTGATACTGCACTGGCTTTATTGCAACTGGCAGTGGCCTCCTATTGGACATCCTACCTGCCAGTCAGCCACAGGATAGGAAGTCCTATTGGGAGATGTTTCCTCCCTCTGTGATTGCCAGTCCAGGCTGCATTTAATAGAGAGCTGGCTTCATGTGGGAAGCCACTCTCTGCTTGATGATCAGCCCTAGTCTGCTTCTAGGGGCTTTGCACATATATATTGTTTGAGCGGTACTCCTTATATTTTTTCAATAATTCACCAAATGAGGCATGTAAATATTCCGACATTCCATAACGTGTATATACACACACACACATACATACATAAAATGGTAGGCTACAATCAAAGAAATCCCACTAACATGAACGGACAAATTAGATCACATGACCATGCATTATTTCCCAATTACTACACACACTTCCAAGTGTAACAACACTCTTGCACTACAGCACTGCCAACTGTCACCCACACCTCATATCACTCAGCCATAGTTGTATCACTCTACAACCATAAAAAGCATCATGCCCCTGCCTTACTGACACACAAATTTTTTGACAGAATTTTTTTTTCAAAACAAATGTCAAAATTGCAACATAAAATTAACCCTTTCAAGTCCAACCTCTAGTCAGGCTCAACAGCCCTAGCGCTAGTAGCAGATTCAATGTAGACCATTTTTGAATAAAAAAAAATAAATTACAATTAATTTCAACCAGAGTGTTTGAATTGCACAAAAAATCTGGACTGCAAAAGGTTAATACTTCCAAAATATAACTGGTACACTGATAAATTCTTCAAAGAGCTTGAACTGGACTATGATTTCCTCCTATCCTGTATCTGTTTTTTAATAGAGATATACAGGTTGAGTATCCCTTATCCAAACTGCTCGGGACCAGGATAATTTTGGATAACGGATTATTCCGTATATATATATATATATATATATATATATATATATATATATATATAGATACGTCAGACACATGGATTACACACAAATATATTTTATTTGATCAAAAACAAGGTTTCAAAACATGAAACAAAGTTTGTGTACTATCACGGGCAATGAATTTGACTGCCAAGCAATCATTGTCTTGCACATATATAGTGCCAGTTACATATCATTCCCTCAGTAGTGCTGTTACAAATGTTCTTTTTCACTTTCTGGAATGTATGGTTTCCGGAATAATTCGGATAACGGATACGGGATACTCAACCTGTACCACTCTTGGGTGTACGGTCATGCTCTGATATAGACACACCTTGGGTGGCTGAACGCATTCAGCCTAGGTAATCGAGGCGTGTGTATATCAGAGCACAACCAAACATAGGACTGTGGCATAGCTACCATAAGTACACTGTGAGGTTAACAATGTGAAAACCGAAAGCTTAAAAGGATAGTGAAAACGACATTAACTCCACTTTTACATCCCAAATGCTGGGTCACACCCAGGATTTGGACATGTGTCCATCACGGGAGAGACCCGGCATTTACGCTAACTTTGGCTCAAAGGGACCTGGCTTATTGCCTGGTTGCTGACATCATCCATGGGGGGTGAAGCGTGGCGACACGTCAGGCCGGGTCGGAAGCAGCACTAAGGTAACGCTGCTGCCTCTTACACAGTAGACTTGGGTTACCCATTCACACTGTCCAGCAACTTGATCTGACCTCTGTAAAACTCTTCTTTTTACTTGGGTCAGATTTCCGGGTTGCTGGACAACCCAGGTCGGAACCAGGTTATTTGTGCAACGTGAAAGGGGTATAATACTCCAATCAGGCTTTTGAGTTCCAAAGAGTCTACAAGACAAACCTTCTAGCTGTGGTTACTCAGTAATGTGATTTGAATCATGGCTTGGAAGCTAGCCACACCACTAGAATATTTAATGGCTATCTGTCACAGCTATACAGAATTGTAAAACTAAAACATTATGGCCCTTATTCCGATTGACGCGGACTTTACCGCATACTTTCGGATCGCGTGTTTACGGCGTCTGCGCATGCGTGGAGAACGCAACGCGCATGTGCCACGCCTTGACTCGGTACCAGTTCGGCCAGATCCCGTCCAGAACTGTTCACCGCTATCATTCGGGAAATAGGGGCGTATTATGGGCGTCATGCGGAATGACACATGGGCGTAGTTTCAAAGTGGGCAAAACGGGGCGGAAACATGGGCGGACACGGGGGAGTACACTTATGTTGGGGGGCGTACATTCGGAAACCACTCCGAATGCACGCGATCAAAAAGGCCAGAAATGTGCGGTGTCCACAAGTGTACTATTGCTTTGCGGACACCACTCGTTCATGCGGTAGGCGAACGTACGCCTAATGACTACAACCATTAACACCTGAACCCAATAGAATCTACTCCTTTACTCATTACTCACTAATAGGACGCTTGTCAGTGCTTTAATTGAAACCATTGCTGCTTCAAGGAACCCGTACTAAACACCCACATATGCTGTACTTGTCAGACACTTTCAAACTGCTAACAATGGACATGACAGAATATTAATACTAGCAATACACATGTGTATTCGACATGTTCCAAATAAGCAGTTTTTTATGAGGATAGGTAATTGAATAAGTGGGTCATGTGATGTATAGCAGAAGATACTTCATAGTGGGTTGTTTGGCGTAAATACTCCGCTTACGTGCGGTAGCACCGCTTGGCTCCCGTTCGGATGCGGTATTCCCGAGCATACTCTGTAATACTCTGTAATACCGTGCCGAATCGGAGTGTTTCTCCCACACACGCATGCTTTGTATGTCGTCCGTAAACACGCCCTGTTCTTAAAGAGTGAGTCCGTCCGAATGCGGAGGACACGTGGGCGTTTCTACGGACGATGGCCGCACGCGGCAAAACACCGTGGCGTGCGGACCGCACCGTAAGAATGCGGGAATATCCGCACCGATCAGAATAAGGGCCTAAAGTAACTTTGATATATAAAAAGAAGTATTACATACATGTTTCAGACCTCATGAATAAAATGAACAAACCCTTTACACAATGTATCTTGCCTTTTAAATTTAATATGCTGTTCCAAGCACACATAAAATGTATCACTTTCATCTCTCCTATGATAGATGTGCTATACAATAATTAACATTTATGAGAACATTTATTAAACAATTTTTACTTGTTACTATTTAAACTTTGTTTTAACAGAAAAGCCTCATTCCAGTGTATACAGTGTTTTTGTCTCAATTATTGGCTACTCCTCCAGTAGTTAATTAACAAACTGCAAAACTGCACATAGGAATGAGTAAAATGCTTCCCTATGTGTTTTTTTTCTCCAAGAGCTAGCATAGGGTTGCCAAGTCAGCCTTTTAAAACAGACATATATGGGGGAGTAATGCTGCATAACTATACTAATGTCTGCTTTATCTGCAATAGGTTTAAATGGCTATCCTGGCAAACAACACTGTGTAAAGGTCCATAAACACGGGGTGATTTTGCCCAGTGTGTATTGACAACGATGATTGGGAAAATTGCTCAGTACATACACACTGAGTGATTTTAGCTTGTTTTAGTGATTTTCCCAGGGGTGGACGACTTTCCATAGCAGGACACTATGCAAAGTCGTCCACCCCCTCACTCATCTGCTGGTAATACCAGCAGATGAGCGATTTATCACATGCAATATATCCTACTGTGATCTATGTGATGTGATTAATTTGAAAGGACATTACTAACCTGCAATGTACACGTGATTCATCAGGAGGGATGGGATATTAACATATATAAGCTTTCCTCCGAGTAGTAGCATGCGATCGCATCGCATGTTTAAAAAAATGCATTGCGATGTGCACCTATTCATGTGGATTGCAAGAAACATTCATGTCACCTCGTCTGATATTCGTTTGAGATGCGAACGCGTCTGTCATTGCAATCACAGGAAACGGACATGCGATGTGCCAGTTTTCATGCAATCCATCGAAATCACATGCAAACAGGCCATATCACACTACTGGGTGGGTCTACAAGGCAAGAACGTTAGGCACTAGAAAGCAGCTAATAGCCCTTTCTGATTGCTAAGCTAGGCTGAACCCGACGCTTTCATATTAAACCGCAGCTCACCCATTATACATGGGGTGACCCATGTTTAGCCCTTCATATGGGATGCAGTGGAAATCCCAGCGGTCGGAATCCCGATGCCTGAATCCCGACCGCCGAAATCCTGGCACTTTATTTCTCTGTGGGTGTCCACGACACCCATAGAGGGAGAATACATTAGTGTTCCCAGCATAGCGAGGATCCTTGCCCGTAAGGGGGGGGGGGAGATCCATGTCGTCCCCCCCCCCCTTGTCGGGATTTCGGCGGTCTGGATTCCAGCTTCTGGATTTTGACCGCCGGGATTCCAAACCAATCCCCTTAATATACCCAGGTTAAATTGCCAGTGTGGTTGACCCAGGTTACAAGCTTTGGTGCTTTCGCACCACATCTCGACCTGTGTCAGCATGTCAGCAACCAAGCAATTACCCAGGTCCAAGGTGCGGTATTATAGGGGTATAAGTATACTTAGCAGACCCCTGTTAGGATTCCCTCTATCCCCTGGACGCTTATATCAATATTCTGACTCCTGCCCATCGGTCATCAGAATATATTTCCCTGACAACCCCCTCAATTCTGAAGATTCATTATCATATACTTGAGTGATTGTCTCTCTCTGGACCTTATTCTGATCGGTGCGTACTTTCCCGAATTCTTACGGAGCGGGCCGCACGCCACGCTGTGCGGACATCGTCCATAGAAACGCCCACCGAGCCTCCGCATTCGGACGGACTCACTCTTTAAGAACAGGGCGTGTGTACGGACGACATACAAACCTTGCGTGTGCGGTGGACACGAACAGATTGTGCACGGTCTTACAGCGTAAGCACGGTCTTACTGCGTCAGAATGTACGGGAACCTGGCCATACGCACCGATGCGGTGTATTTACGCAAAATTCAACACTATTATCTGAACACAGAAATCGATCACATGACCCACTTATGCAATTAGGCAACTCAAAAGTGCTTGTTTTCTATTGGAATCAATTAAATCCTAATACATACTGAAACACATTACTACTACATTCATGACACACATTAACCCTTACATGATGTGAACATAACATACATCTATATACAGTATGTACATTTTGGTAATTTAAAAGAGCATAAACAATTTACACATATACTGTTTAATGTAAACAAAACCCACAGACAACTTCGAACTGTAATAAACAATTTATTCTAAGTACAACCAAAATTTAGAATGATAAAAAAAAAAGTATTTACAAAATAAGGTCGATAAGATCTTGCAAATCGGCCATGACCAGCCGCATGTGGTCCCTCATTCTCAAGAGGGCCCCACATATACCCTCTTCTGCTTGGGCTGGCTCATCTGTGGACATGTTAAAAAGGGTACAATTAGTAATGATATTCATGTATACATTTAACATAGTCATACATAAATTAAATAAATGCAAGGTGACAGGTGTGTGTGTGTGTATATATATATATATATATATATATATATATATATATAGACACATATATAACAATATATATGACACATACAGCTATACATACATGCATACATCCTAGATGGAAAGCCTGTTTTTTTTCCCTCTACCCTTTACTCTGTAGAACACCTCACAGTCATAGTGCTCCTTCTGAATCCAAACCCACCCATGACTAAGCTCTGAGAAGCATGTCATGAGCTCCACCAATACCAACTCATCAAAAAGCGCTCAGTGTCTGTTATATTATGGAGCGTGGCATGGGACTTAGTCAACTCTCAGGAATGCACAGTACATTTGTGCAATCAAGCATGGCTTGCCTGCTGATGGTGTGCTCCATAAATCATTGTCATAATGCCAGTTAGGTGAAGCTGCAGCACTAACCCACTCCCATGCCCAAAATCATTACTAAGACCAAATCAACACACAATTATGGTGCCAACAATACATGCAGACTGCAGGGGGTGTTTAGCTAGAGGAGGGCCCAGGGGCACTGACCACTTGTTACTCCATTCTAAGCCACGCCTGTCCATACGCCTGCACCACCTCACAGGCCTCCTCATCCTCCTCTTCTTCCGGGGCCTCCTCAGCTGGCACCTCCTCCTCCTCCACTGGCACCACCTCCGCCTCCACTGCCAACACCTCCTCCTCCACTTCCTCCCTTTCCTCTGGCACCTCCTCCGCCTCCACTTCCTCCGCCACCCCTTCCTCCAACACCACCTCCTCGTCCATCGCATCTGCGACCTCCTCCTGGGCCTGGGCCGCCTCCCGGGCCTGTCTTGCTCGATCCCGTGCTGTGTTTGAGAAAAAAAAAGTGCCAATTAGGGGTCATTTGGACAGATGTATTAAGCCTTAACAAGCTATTAATCCAAAGGTGATAAGTAGAGATAAATGTACAGCCAATCAGCTCCTTAGTGGCTTTTATAAAACACAGCCTGTAACATGGCAGTTATGATGTGACATTTGGGCCATTGTAAGCATCACAAACAATAATCCTACACAATTACATATTTTATGACCATTACAGGGTGTCAAACAGGAAGTACCACACATATAGTGTATGCCATGTTTAACTCATGGATCAGGCAGGTTACCTTATTGGTTTAAAAAAGGTCATGTAAGCAATATTGTACAATTGGCCATTTAATGGGTAAACACTTACATCGTGCAATGCTGGCCCGTATTAGCTGGAGCTTTTCTGGCTGGCGGCGCCTCAGATCCGACCATCGCCGCTCCAGCTGTGCGATGGTCCTGCGCACCTGGGTGCGCGCAAATATGCGCCTGCGGGCTGCGGCATACGCCTGGCGCTTTTGCCTGTTGGTAATGAAGGGCCCCGCACGCCCCAGCCTGGTCTCCATAACGGAGACCAGTGTCCTAAGCTCCGCAGGTGAGAAGGGTGCTGCTCTCCCATAGGCCGCCATCTTAGCAATGGCACAATTCAAGCAATCATGTCCTGTCATTGGTTGATCAGAGTGATATTTGGTATTAACTTTATTGTTCATTTTGTCATTAACAGCGTGTATGCGCCACAACAGATGGCTAACACGGAACGTAGGGTGTCGCTGATGTACGCCAATTACAGAAATAGGATATAAAGGTATGTTACAAAACTGCAATGTTGTTGCAAACATGGCTGGCTCAGAATCTGAGGAAGAGCAGGTGTTGCAGGACCTGTTTGCCCACATGGACTCCAACACCACCTATGTCCCCCTCAACCCAGACCAGCCATTGGGAGAACAGCAGCCAGATGGGCCATCTACATCAGGCCAATCGGCAGCTGGCCCATCTTCAGCCTCAGCAGAATCATTGGGAACACAGCAGGTGGCTTCCCAACAGAGTAGCATGGCCAGCACTTCGAGTACAGCGACAGGTGGCCGTGGCAGTGGCCGTGGCAATGGCCGTGGGCGTGGCCGAAATAGGGCAACAGAGGAACCAAGCAGCAGAAACATGGCATTCGAAGCGCAGGAACTTGCCATCCTGGTACCCGGCGCACGGGATTGGATCGAGTGTCCACAGGACAGGTTGACACACACAAGGAGATGGAAGATCTGGGAGGACATAACGGCGGAGATTAATGCGGTGGCTCCACAAGTTCGTGAGACGGAGCACGTTAAGAAGAGGCAAGTTCATGTGTGTTACATTTGAGCAGTACAATACCAGTAATGTTTACATTAGATGTTAGATGGAGTTGGTCAATGGCCGGTCACGTTGCTTGGAGCCACAGACATGTTTGCCATGTCATTTAATCGATAGTTATTGTAGGGTGAGTGTGAATGTATCTTCTAAGAGTTGTTTTTAAATTTTCATTGAATGTAAGTTGTGTGTAATGAAGCACATGTTGTCATCTGTTGCAGATTGTGTGTGTTGGGGTTACCCCTGCACTGTCAGTCAGGACACATGCAAGAATTTGGGTTGGTATGGGGTATATAACACACCGAGCACAATGAAAGAGGACACGCTGTGGTAAAAAGATATAAAGTTTTATAGACAAAAAATTTTATAGACAAAAAATATAAATTTAAATATTTAGGTGGGTACAAAAACAGAAACTGGAATTAAAAAGACATAGACATATAATGGTATATACCACTTGATACAATAAATTGTATAAAAACAATGCAGACTTGGTAAGACTCATGTAGAAAATATGGGTGCTGGCGTCCCAGCAAGAATAATAATGATGCAGTCAATGAGATATTGGATAAATTCCCTCCAGGGGAAGCCGGAAGTTATATTATATTATATTAAATTCTATATAAGCCCTAAGTCATTAGAAATTTAACTATTCAAATGTCTACATTGTTATCATTAATATTTTTGGTTTCTGTTTATTATTATGCCACTATGGTATTATATTATTACAATTGTCCCAGTAGTTTTTATACTGTACATATATATATAAAAACTTTCCTTGAATACTGCGATATTGGTTATAAGATATTTCTGTGCTAGGATATAACTTTATATTAATAAACCTAGAACTCCATTTGTCCCCTTCTGAATCATGCCATCAGCTAAATAAATCACCAGATATGAATTGTCTGCGATCTCTATAGATGGACTAGGGTTATACTCTCTGTCCCCTTTATATACTCACCGTTGTTTCCAGCTCTCTGTCTTTGTAGTTTACCTTTTAGCTCTCTCTCAATGTATATGTATCTGTTGCTAGTTGTTAGAATTGATACCCTATTTACATTATTGAATCAATTAGCTACTCTAGATTAGAACCAAAGTATTGAATTTACCATTGGGTATTTGTATAACACAAGAGGATGCGCTGTAATGTATTTGTATGTCTTTTTTAACCCTTAATGATATTAATGTGCAAACGAGAACTATTAATTGTATTATTGATTCATTATGCAATTAACTTTGGCCTTTAAATATGTGTCACTGGCAATAGCTGATTACAGCTTGAAAAAGTCTCCAGTCCGTGGGAGACGAAACGCGTTGCTCACTTCCGCCAGTACCTTTGCAGACTTGGTAACTTGGTAACTGACTTCCGCCCTCACCTTCTGAGATTGAAGCCGCGTCTACATCCGGCTACCTCCGGCTGTCCCCCGCCCTCACCATCGGCGTGGATGCCGGGCTCATCTCTAGACGGGAAGCCGCCGACCACCTGCCCTCCTTTGGTAGACAGCCTGCACAGAAAACCGCACAAGAGGTGCCGCTTCACCCTCCAGCAGCCAGTGAGTGTTAACATACCTGCAAATGCAAACGGGATACCCACTACCCGGGGCTTACTACTAACTGTGTCTCCCTGCCTATTAACACACTGACTATAGCAAGCATATCACTTAAAGCCATTACCTGCATGAACTTTTCTGCGTGTCAGCTTACTCGCTAAACCAGGTCACAATCTTGGCTTACTAACCCAGTTGCTGCTTTATTACCTCTTCTAACTGTGCTTATATTATCCAGCTTCCTCTGGAGGGAATTTATCCAATATCTCATTGACTGCATCATTATTATTCTTGCTGGGACGCCAGCACCCATATTTTCTACATGAGTCTTACCAAGTCTGCATTGTTTTTATACAATTAATTGTATCAAGTGGTATATACAATTATATGTCTATGTGTCTTTTTAATTCCAGTTTCTGTTTTTGTACCCACCTAAATATTTAAATTTATATTTTTTGTCTATAAAATTTTTTGTCTATAAAACTTTATATCTTTTTACCACAGCGTGTCCTCTTTCATTGTGCTCGGTGTGTTATATACCCCATACCAACCCAAATTCTTGCATGTGTCCTGACTGACATTGCAGGGGTAACCCCAACACACACGACTGTCTGAAGAAAATAACCTTATTTTCTTCTATTAGAGGTCAGGCAGACCTCTCACTCCTGCAGCAGCCAGTCAGGGCTTTAATTTACTAATTAATTATTCATTTATTTAAATATTATTATTCAATTTAATACATCTTCCAATTTAGCGCCGGGGATTTCAGGAGACTGGGATTGTCCTTTTCTCCTGAAAAACAACCAAACTCGAATCTGTTGCAGATTGCAATGTGTGCTACAGCAAACATGAGGATTGACATGTATTAATATGTAAACTTTGATTGCAGGTTCCACGACTTCAAAACCAACCTCAAGAAGAAATTGACCCAGCGGTGGGAACACAGCCACACCTCTGGGGCTGGCCCCATGCCTGGAAAGCTGAAGCTCACCCCCCTGGAGGAGATGGCAGAGTGCTGCATTGCAGTAGAGGAGGTCCGGGGGGTGAGCACCATCGACAGCGAGGCCCCAGCGGAAGTCATGGCTTCTTTTCTTGAAGGTAATTATTTGCCATGCCAAGTAGCTGGTCCTAATTTTGCATGGAATGTGTTGTAATTGTAATTTTCTCTTTCACCAGCATCCCCACCGCTTGGGCCAGAATCTCTTGAGGTTGAGGAGTCTGTGCCACCTGCCACCAGTACCAGGCCCGTGCAGCAGCAGCAGACACCGGCCGAGGCTGAATTCGACAGGTGGGTGTAGGTGCTTTCCCATATTCACCAGCAGGGAGACTTAAGATAAGATAAGAATACTTTATTGTTATTAACAATACATCACAACAATGCACTGTCAACAAAACTTAACACAAGAACCTACACAAAGAAAAAACATTTAGGGCAATTCCCATGTCACTTTACAGCATTTAGCATACGAACAGCAGTGGGAAAAAAACTATTTGTCATACGCTTTGTACGTGCCGAAATACTGCAATATCGTTTTTGTGATGGCAAAACTTCAAAAGCCTTGTATTCTGGATGGCTAGGATCTGCTAAAATACAATTTGGACTTGGCATCAGAGCGGATGCGTAGGACCGAGGAGGTCATGCAGGGTTTGGTCAGCACCCAGCAGACTATCGCTGGGAGCCTGCAGGCTATGGCTGCCACCCAGCAATCAATTGCTGCTAGCCTGCAGGTGCTGGCTGATCAAGCCCTGTGGCAAAATGACCTCCTCCTCCACCATAATGAGCTTATGGTGGAGCTAGTTGCCAGCAATAGGGTCCTATTGTCATCCGTTTCTGGTGCATTCCCACCATCAGCACTCCCTGCTGGCAGAGGGGGAACACCATCCCCCCCTCACCAGCATCTGCTCCACCTGGCCCATCATCTGAACGCGGCCGTGGCCGAAGAGCTGCTGCACGTGGCAAGGAGCCTGCCAGGGGCAAACGTGCTCGCAGATGAACTTGTGTCCGCATTAATCTCCACCCTTATGTCTTCCCAAATCTTTCATTGAGCTGTGTGTGTCAGCTTCCTGTGTCCAATTCCGTGCAGAGGGTACCCACATTTGCCCTCGTTTCGAATGTCATGTTTGGTTCCCCTGTTGCCCTCTTTCGGCTACCATTACTGTCTGCTGTACTTGAAGTGTTGGTGCTATACTTTTGTTGTGAAGCCAACTGATGTGTTCCTAATGATTCTGCTGTGGCTATGTATGTCAAAAATGCATATTTATTATATATTTTTTATTTTTATTCCTGGCATGGTACCTTTTATTTTGTTACGGTTTCCATTTTATTTTATAAGTTCTGGTAATAAATGTTTTTTTTTTTACCCCAAATGTGTGGCTTAATTGATAAATGTAGAAGTGACATGTGTATTTCTATTATTAATATTAAGTTGTGTCCATTATTTGCAGTGTAAAAGTGTGTGAAAAGTGCAGCATATATGTGTGTGTTTAGTAATGGTCCATTTACGCTGCAATGGTTCCAATTGAAGCAGTGACAAGCGTGTAATTAATGAGTAACGAGTAAAGGATTGGATTGTGTTTAGCTGACATTGGTTGTAGTGATTAGGCGTTCCGATTGCCTAGCGCATGACCGAGTGGTGTCCGCAAAGCAATACTTGCTTATAGACACCGCATATTTCTAGCCTTTTTGTTCGCGTGCATTCGGTGTGCTGTCCGAATGCACGCCTACCAAAATAAGTGCACTCCCTCGTGTCCGCCCATGTTTCCGCCCAGTTTAGTCCACTTTGAAAGTACGCCCCTGTGTAGTTCCGAATGACGCCCACAATACGCCCATATTTCCCGAGTGATTGCGGTGCACATTTCTGTACGGTATTGGGGAGTACAAGTACGGAGACCATACCTGGCACATGCGCATAGCGTTCCCCACGCATGCGCAGACGGCTAAAAAACGCATCCGAAAGTATTCGGAAATGTACGCACCGACCAGAATAAGGCCCTCTGTATGGAGCAGTATTATTCCTAGAGCCCCATGTACTGTTCCACAAGTTTTTCTCTTATGTGTCTGAAAATAGTTGCAATACTTGGAGTGGGTGTGGTGGATGGAGATTGATCAAATCCTGAATGGAGATAAAATACCAACTATTTATATCAGCTGCTATTTTACAGGCTGAACTTATCTACTTTATTGGTCTCCAAATTTTGATCAACCTGCCTCTTGTTTTGCTAAACTGTTGATCAGTGGGGATATGGGGCCTTATTCTAGTTCACACTTTCTGACAAAATCCTTCTTAGATGGACAAAACCATGTGCACTGCAGGTGGGGAAGATGTAACTTATGCAGAGATAATTAGATTTGGGTGGGGTTTTACTTCAAAGTGAGATCTATATTGCAGTGTAAAAATAAAGCAGCCAGTATTTGCCCTGCACAGAAGCAAAATAACTCACCCAAATCTAATTCTCTCTGCACATTTTACATCTGCCCCCCTGCAGTGCACATGGTTTTGTCCATCTAAGAAGGATTTTGTCAGAAAGAGTGAACTAGAATATGGCTCATGGTCACTAGGTCTACAAGCATTAGGTCGACACCACTAGGTCGACAAGCATTAATGTCAACATGACTGAAGGTCGACATGGGTTAGGTCGACATGGGGAAGGTCGACAGTCAAAAGGTAAATTTTTTCGAGCCGACAGGCAGTATTTCATGCCCTACCATCCATTAGGACAAATAAAATAGTGTGTCGAGCGTAGCGAGGCACCGTGCCCAAAGCATGGCAAGTGCAGCGAGCCATGCTATGGGACGTGGTGCTACATTTCATTGTCCATGTTGACTGTGTAGAAATTCAGGACAAAAAAAAAGTGAAAACCCTTATGTTGACCTTTTGACTGTCAACCTTCCCCATGTCAGCCTAAAGCCTCTGTCGACTTTCAGTCATGTCGACCTTGTTGCTGTCTGATCCATACCCGATCAGTGTGCAGTTGCAGTGCATTGCTGCTGGTACACGCAAGGCTTTGCTTCTACACAGATGGATCCTAATTGCACAGGGTGCTCACAAATGGCAGCACCAATGACTGTTCAATACACAGCCTATAATAGGTCACTGGTTCCCAAACTGCCTGCATTGACACCCTGAGGTGCCCCGGACACTTGCGACTCCTGTGGGTGGTCCAGAAACAATGCAAATTATTTATGGTCATTGTAATAGGCAAAAACTATGTGAAATATAAGCACAATCTACTTAATTTTATATATTTTTCCCTAAATTTCCTAATCATAAACATTTGGCCTAGGGGTGCTGTGAAAAAAAAAAAAAGTGATACTCCAGCTTGCTGTGATTCAAAAAAGTTTGGGAACCGCTGATCAAGGCAGCAGCAGCCCCCGGTCACTGTGACAGGGGGTATATTGGTAGAAGCCACGTCCTCGTAGCGCACACACCCTCATGCCACATGCTGATAGGCATTCTCCCGACTAAAAGAATTCCCAAGCCTTGCTGCCATGGGAAGCGGCCGGTGAGGGCAGGGGCTGGGGCACTGGGGGCAGAGCCGGAAACTGGGGCGGCTGCTGATAGTAAGTTGCTATTTGTTAGTTTTCTCTTCCGATGTTTTCCTTGAATATTTCTTCGGTGTATTAGCAGCACCCGGCTGCTCCTCCCCGCACTCTCCCTGCCTGACTTCCCGCAGCCTCCCCTGGGTGTTCCCTGTGTGCGAGCGCTGCTCAGATCACATTACAGCGCAGAGCGAGCGGCGAGGTGAGCACGCAACGACCTGGCTGGGAGCTGGGCAGGTACATGAGGGGAGGCTGCCGCCTTCCTGCCTATTATGTGCGGCACATGATCTCCATAGGGTAGTATCAGTGCCGCGCTTCCCTCTTGTCCACACCCTGCCGCCCGCCTCTCCCTCTGAGAGGGGGGAGAGCGCACAGGTCTTACTACTAGTATCTCTCTCTGTACACAGGTGCTGGGCTAGGAGTGACTCCGAGGGAGGACCTGGATCTCGCTGACACCCCCCTGCCTGATTCCCCGTTCCTAAAATGGCTGTCAGATCTCACTATCAGGTAAGGCGGAATCTGGGTCACCGCTGACTTCTATATATTCACATTACACTATATACTACAACCTGGGCAGATTAGAGGCTGCAGGAAGCCCCGCACTGTCTCAGCTGCCTGGCGTGGGCTCTATGTACTCACAGCAGGCTAGTACTATACACTCCGAATCTAACTACAAAAAGTTCAGGAAATGTTTTTAGTATATAGTTATGCTTTTTTTTTTTAAGTCATCCAAAAATATCTATCCCTGGCATAACTGTGTGCACTGACATGCCGGTGTTATTTTAGGATAGGAGTTTTTTTTAGTTAAGGTGTATTCGTATCTAACATAACTCAGGGCAGCTTTGTTCTGGTGACATAAAAAAAAAAGGTCAAAGTTATTATTATGCAGGAAACGGAAGAATAGACTCAGCGCTTTGTATGTGAAATGTTCTGGGACACCGATTATCTACCTGGGCTACAAGTACCTTTTTTAAATACAAATACATCAGTTTGTCAAATATTCAAGGGGTCTATGTAATTTTGATGGTCTGTATCGCAACAAATATTTTAGTTAAGATATCTCGGTTATGTACTAATGCCCTGTACATGTGGTCTATTTTTCGATTTAATTTTACTTCTAGAAGTAAAATCAAGTTTAACTCATTCAATTTGATCCCAAAGTGCGGCATCAAAATGGAACAAAAACATACTGTGAAGGCATCCTGTAGTATAGGATCTGTACTATATAGTCCAAATAGAATGCATTTGCCTTGCTGTGCAATTCCATTCTGATAGAAGAGCAAGGCAATCACACCGTGTGTACACCCCTTTAATGTGACTTTTAGGGACAGCGATAACTTGTCCCCGCAAGTTAGATAATGGTCACATCAGAGGGGTCTTTAACATTTTTTTAAAGACTAATCTGGGAATACAGGTATGACACGCATGTTCCTCCATAGGCATAAGGCGGTTTACACTATCTAAAGCTGGCCATACATCAGAAAGATCGATCTTAAGATTGATTGTGTACAATTTCCCTTGAAATCCCGGCAGTCCTTGGTGGTTTTTGGACACACAATCTGCATACAATCCATCATACAATCAGTCATACAATCCATCTGCAGCATGATTGTGTATACAAGATGTGCATACAATCAGTCATACAATCCATCTGCTGATTGATTGTATGATTGTGTACATAAGATGTGCACACAATCTGCATACAATCCATCTTACAATCAATTGAGATTGTATGATTGGGTACAATATCTTTCTGATGTATGGCCACCTAAGGATTCCATAGTTCTCAAAGGGGCAAAGTGTTGAAAAGCTATGCTTTATGGAGTGTGGTGCATAGGAGCCAGTAGTGACCAGTTAGAATAATGCTGCGTTCTCATTGTCGCCCCTGTAAAATCCCGGGTTTTTGTTCCCGTGTTTTTGGCGGGGCAAAGAGCATCTCAGCTCTACAGACCCCATTCATACTGCACCGTAGACCTGGGAAATTCCCATGTCTGCCCCATTCACACTGCTTCCCCTGGTATGCCTGCCATCAAGTGTGTGGCACCTAAGAGCTGCTTTGATTGGATGTTTAAAAAGTATCTTTGATTGGCTGTTTAAAAAGCAGCTTTGATCAATGCAATGAACTTGCTTTTTTGCATTTTGTGAGAAAAACCCGGGTCGAACCTGTTCACACTGCCACACACCCGTGTATTACCCAGGAAAAACCCTGCAAAAAAAAAACGTGTGTAATTCCCGGGGCATAACACCCGGGAATTTCACAAATACCCTTTCACACAGAGACGCAACACGGGAAATTACTGCTTGCCCTGGCAAATACCCGGGATTTTGCAGCAGTGAGAACGGGATATAATACCTCTTTCAAACAGACAAATCCCAAAAACCCAGGTATTTCCCGGATACAAAAACCCGGGTAAGACTCAGCTAAAAGCTCTGACCCCCTTTCATGCCCCTTTCCCACTGCAGGCTTTACACAGTAAAATGCCGTTTTTTTAGCCTTTTTAAACGGCTAGAGCTGCAGTGGGAAAGCTCCAGGTTGCTTTACACGGGTAACAAATACCGGTATTTGTTAACCGGGTAAAAAGCAGTGTTTTTACCGTGTAAGAGCCGTTTTTTCGGCAGTGGGAAAGGGGTAGCCCTTTACCCGTTAAAAAAAAAACCGGCATGGGGTCCCCCCCCCACTGCCGTAACCAGCACCAGGCTGAAGGAGCCGGGGCTGGTATTAAAAAAATCAGGAAACCCGACAAATAGGGGTTCCCTGATTTTTTACAACCAGCCCCAGGCTCCAGGTCCGGGGCTGGTTCCCAAAATACGGGGGACAAAATGACTAGGGGTCCCCCGTATTTTAAGAACCAGCCCCAGGCACAACCAGCCAGCAGGGTAATGCCACAGCCGGGGGACACTTATTATATAAGTTCCCGCGGCCAAAGCATTAACCCTACCGACCAGTCAGCCTGGCCAGGGGCCCTGGGGGAGTGGGGACCCCCCCCAATAAAGGGGTCCCCCCCCTCCAGGACTTACCTGACCAGGCTGAAGCCTGGTGCTGTCCTCGATGCCCCTGGGCGGTGGGCATCGAGCTGATGGTATGGTGTAAAAAATAGAATAAAAACCATTGTCTTTTACTGGTGAACTATGAGTCCCAGCAAGCCTCCCCCGCAAGCTGGGACTTGGAGAACCACAAGTCCCAGCCTGCGGGGCATTAAAGGGCCCGCTGGGTCTTGTAGTTCCACAGTAAAAGAAAGAGTTAAATAAACACACTGACACACGTGAAAAATAAAAGTTTAATACATACATAACACATACATACTGATACTTACCTATCTTGAGCCCGTAGGTAGCCCTGGTCCTGATGTCCTGGTCCGTGTCGGCGTCTGTATCCATGTCGGCATCCCTGTCGGCGGTCCGGAGTCCGAAGAAATCCATGGAGGAAGCTGTGGAAGGAAACCATACTCACCTGTCCCAGCGCGACGTAGTCCAGGTAAGTTCTTTGCAAAAAAAAAAAAAACCGAACACCCGAACCAAGCGGACAGCTGAGAGCCGCACGGTGTTTGTTTACATCGTGCGGCTCCGCCTCCCGAATGCCGCTATTGGCCGCCTTGCGGCCAAGGCGGCCAATAGCGGCATTCGGGAGGCGGAGCCGCACGATGTAAACAAACACCGTGCGGCTCTCAGCTGTCCGCTTGGTTCGGGTGTTCGGTTTTTTTTTTTTTTGCAAAGAACTTACCTGGACTACGTCGCGCTGGGACAGGTGAGTATGGTTTCCTTCCACAGCTTCCCAAATGGATTTCTTCAAACTCCGGACCGCCGACGCCGTCGCCGACAGGGATGCCGACATGGATACAGATGCCGACACGGACCAGGACATCAGGACCAGGGCTACCTACGGGCTCAAGATAGGTAAGTATCAGTATGTATGTGTTATGTATGTATTAAACTTTTATTTTTCACGTGTGTCAGTGTGTTTATTTAACTCTTTCTTTTACTGTGGAACTACAAGACCCAGCGGGCCCTTTAATGCCCCGCAGGCTGGGACTTGTGGTTCTCCAAGTCCCAGCTTGCGGGGGAGGCTTGCTGGGACTCATAGTTCACCAGTAAAAGACAATGGTTTTTATTCTATTTTTTACACCATACCATCAGCTCGATGCCCACCGCCCAGGGGCATCGAGGACAGCACCAGGCTTCAGCCTGGTCAGGTAAGTCCTGGAGGGGGGGACCCCTTTATTGGGGGGGTCCCCACTTCCCCAGGGCCCCTGGCCAGGCTGACTGGTCGGTAGGGTTAATGCTTTGGCCGCGGGAACTTATATAATAAGTGTCCCCCGGCTGTGGCATTACCCTGCTGGCTGGTTGTGCCTGGGGCTGGTTCTTAAAATACGGGGGACCCCTAGTCATTTTGTCCCCCGTATTTTGGGAACCAGCCCCGGACCTGGAGCCTGGGGCTGGTTGTAAAAAATCAGGGAACCCCTATTTGTCGGGTTTCCTGATTTTTTATTACCAGCCCCGGCTCTTTCAGCCTGGTGCTGGTTACGGCAGTGGGGAAGACCCCACGCCGTTTTTATTTTTTTAAATTCTCCCCCCCCCCCATCTTAACACTGCTTAAACGGGTTTTTAAACGGGTAAGTGTGAATGTGACAAAAACAGCTTTTAAACGGTAATTTACCGTTTAAAAGCTGCAGTGGGAAAGAGTCTTTATGGCTCTTACCCGTTTAAAGACCCGTTTAAAAAAAACGGGTCATTACCCGTGTAGGCAGTGGGAAAGCAGCATCACACAGCACGAAAAACCCGGGTATTTCTCGCCCTTTCACACAGAAGCCTGATTTTTCCTGCAATAATAAAAGGACAGATTGAAAGGCACAAAGAGATGAGGTCATGAAAAGTGGGTGGTGACAGGTCACTGCATTGCATTGACCATGACACAAGGATATGTTGTAAACAAGTTTTATTGTTTTTATATACTGCATGTTACCTCACATGGCTGTCAGTATATTTGCAATGTTTGGAGTACACTGTGGCATCTTTGACTGTCCCTGTAACCAGCAATCACTTCAGGGCTGGTCGCGGGAATGCGCTCCCAGCAATCTTCGCCCCGTACACACGGGGATATGGTTGCTCAGTGACCATATCCTCGGCAATTGTGGCTGAAATTGCCCTGTGTGTACGGGGCTTAAGTGTTGTCCTTATATTTGCTTGGATGTTTCAGTGTATCCATACATGTGAAAAAAAAAAATACATCTTTAAGAAATAACAATTACTCTTACTATAATATTTATGCTTCTAAGTATTTAAAACTTCGGATAAAAGTTTAGGCCCCCATACATTTGTCCGACTTGTCCTAAGGACAAGTCGGACCTGATTTCCCCCTGCAGCTCCCCGGGAGGGGGACACACGATTTGGCACTTGATGTGCCAAGTTTTGCAAATGATACATCGCATGCGATGTATCATTTGCAACTCCCGGGGAGCTGCAATGTGGAGCGAGCAGGGGGGCCAGGGACGTCGAGGTGGCGGGCGGGGGATGCTGCAAGGCGGCTGGGGGGACGGACGCACGCTGCTAGTAGTGCGGACGCCACGGGGACACAGGCGGCAGTAACCTAGAGCCGGGCGGGGGGAGCCTGGAGCTGTCAGTACTGAAAAAAAAAAAAAGCCCATACAATGAATGGGCAGCCTGTGATTGGCTGAGCGCTCTCTCAGCCAATTGCTGACAGGCTGATAGAGCGCTCAGCCAATCACAGGCTGCCCATTCATTGTATGGGCTTTTTTTTTTTTCAGTGCTGACAGCTCCCGGCTCCCCCCGCCCGGCTCTATGTCACTGCCGCCTGTGTCCCCCGCAGCGTCCGCACTACTAGCAGCGTGTCCCCCCCTACCCGGACGGAGCATGACAGCCCCTGCTCTGGCTCCCCCTGCCGCCCCCCTCCCTCGCCGGCGTCCTCAGAGTCCCCACGGCTGCACATAAGATTTATCTTATGTGCAGTCGGTCCGACGTCCCGACTCTGACCCGATGCGCACGGGACCGCGCATCGGGTCGGACCGGGTGTCAAAACCTGCGATTTGGTCCGATTTCACTACCCGATCCATTTGGATCGGGTGAAATCGTGGCCAAATCGCATAGTGTATGGCGGCCTTTTCACTCTAATGCCAATTAGATTGACTGCTGTGAACTATTGTTGCCTGAACACTATCGTTATTTTCAAAAAATTTGATTAAAAATGGTCAGATTTAAATGTTGGATTAAAACATTTTTGGACACTTGTTTTTCGGCTCCTGTCAGAGTACCAAAACTGTGCCTACCCTATACGTCATTCTCAGCTGTGCCCCTTGTGTGTACCATTAATGACCTACATCCCACACAAGACTGTAAGCCGCATACTCATGGGTGATACGGGATAAGTGATCTAATCCTGGCAATGTGCTGTCTGCTGACTACACATGTGATATGATGACCTTCTGTAGTAACTTGCTGGGGGACCTGTAATTATTTTTATTGTTTGATGGAGTCCCAGACCAAAATAGTTGAGTACCCCCATGACTAGATATTTAGTACATGCACTAAATATCTGAGATGCGCAGGACTGTGCATTACCATAGCTATGGGGCCATGTGTGTTTAATTTTTAAATGATCTAGACCAGGGGTCCTTGAACTATTTTACTCTGGGACCCCCATCAGACAATAAAAATTATTACAGGACCCCAGATATTTACCGCAGAATGGTCGCCACACATGTGAGGGCAGCACATGCACAGGCATGGCAGCATTGTGGAGGCACAACATGATGTGAGGAGTCTAAAATAACACAATTCAACAGACTGCTCGACTCAGACTGAGATTAGAAAAGTCATTAGCCTGGTGGTCAGCAACACGGAGTCGCGACCCCATGCTGAGCAGGTCGGGACCCACTTTTGGGGTCAGGACCCACAGTTTAAGAACCGATGATCTAGACGGATCGCTTAGAAAATAAGCAACAATGTCACTGTGTGTGCCCCCCTTACAGTATCCTCTGCCCTCTACTTAACATCTTTTCCTGGCTGTGTGGAGCGATGCCCTCCATTGTAGCATTGCTTCCGTAGGGATGACTGTTACCCAGTTTAGGTCTCTTGTGAAGGGACTAGTGTGATTTTCACTTCTGCACCTTAATGCTGGTCAGTTTGTGTATTCAAAAGGAACTTTTTGCACATCTTGGTTGCATGCCAATATGAAAGGCATAATCCCATTGGAAAAAAATTACCAGAAGGCTTCTGACCTTTGATGTAAAACAAATGTTTCTAGCTATAGCTTAAAATGAAACCTCTTTAAGTGCTATGTTAAGTTGCCCATACACGGTGTGATTGACGTGAGATGCATGCTCCCGTGGACATCCCATCGCACAGTTCAAAACGTATGTGCTGCACATACTTTTTGAACTAGCTTCGATTCACATCATATGCAAATCGCATGCGATGCGATGTAGTCCAACATGCATGCAATTATCGCAGCATATTTTGTAAATGCAATCTTAAATCTACAGTTGCTTGCACAAACAAAGGCTAGCATTTAAAGGATTAGATAGAATGAACAGGGTGTAAAGTGCTTCTTTTAATTGGATGTTTGAGACCATATATCAGCCAGTGTCTGGGACTTTTTGATCAGATTTTGTTTTGTTTTTACTCTTGATCAGATTAGATAATTTAATAATCATTACAGGACTTGCCATAAATGTGTAATGTAATCCAGGTGCTGTATCTAATATCAGCCAGTCGGAGGTTTGGTTTTATCATCTACACTGACAATCATGAACCTGATTGTGCTGTGATGAGTATACTGAGAGGGTTTCTAAAGTCTCTCTGCTCATACTGTATGTCATATGACTAGTTGCTGCCATAGTCACATGACACTCTGCAATCTGTAAATCATTAATAACTTGTTGAAAAGGAACAGTCATGTGTTTCTTAGGTTAATGCTGTGATTTCTGTTAAAAACGATCTAAAAGTAAAGTAAATTACCGTATTTGCCGGCATATAAGACGACTTTTCCCCCCTGAAAAACATCCCTTCAAGTGGGGGGTCGTCTTATACGCCGGGTGCACTTCGTTGGGATACACATGGGGGTACACTTTTATACATTTTGCACTCTCTCCTCGCCCCCCCCCCCCCCTTCTTATACATACCTTGATACTCCAAATCGCTTATCAGGTCATATAAGAGACATATCAGTGCTGACGCTGTCCCCCCTGCCTAAGCCGTCTGTCACATTCAGCAGTGACGTCGGTGGCAGGCTGGGGGATGTTCGCAGCGGCTCGGGAGGACTCTGGTGCCTGAGCGCTCCCGAGTTCCCCTGAGCCGCACCGAAAATACCCGAGCCTGCCGCCGACGTCACTGCTGAATGTGACAGACGGCTTAGGCAGGGGGGACAGCGGCAGCACTGCAGGGAAGCTCCGGCGTACTAACGCCGGAGCGGAGGCGAGGGGGGCTTACAACTTTATGTGGTGGGTTTTGCTGGGGCAGGACAAACCTGCCCTGATAGGTTTGTCCTGCCCCAGCGAAACCCACCACTCAAGGGGTTAATATATGGTACAGTACTATAATACTGGTCCCTGCTCCCTGTCTGCCCTTCCTGTCTCCATGTCACTAGCAGCAGTCTCTGGAAGGTGTGCGGAAGAGGGGGTAGTCTTTTACGGCGAGTATATAACAAACTCTATATTTTGAGTGGAAATGTTGGGGGTTGTCTTATATTCCGGCAAATGCGGTAAATTAAAACCCATCATCACTACAAAATGGCCTGTGGAGGAGGTTGTATAGTACTGATCAGAAGCTGCTATGGGATAATGCTCATCCCTCATGCACACAGGGCGTCATTCAGGGGCAGTTTCATCAGCGGCCATCATCGCAAAGTACTGATTTTTGTTACTTTACACATGTGCAGGACCCGTTCTTATCAGAAACATACTGTATAATCGCTGTTTGGGGCATGGGAAGAGGCGAGGGATTGCTGCCATACAGTAGGAAAGAGTTTTCCTGGCCTAAGTGTCTGGTGGCTTGAGCAGGACAATGGATGGCACAAGCCACCTGATGGAGGGTGCTTTGATCCAATGCTGCATTCTAGGACGCAGCTTGGATCAGTACTGCAGCAGGAGGCTTCGGCATGTAATAGATGCCTCCAGCTGCATTACCATGAAGTGCTAGCACTGCTGCTAATACTGCAGCAGCGATAACAACTCTGACCGCACCTGAATGACCCCCAGAGTCACAGCCTTGGCTTTTAAGTAAATAGTACAGGCTTCAGAGAATGGAGGTGGAATATTTGTAACCCTTAACAATAGGTTCTAATGTTGTTTTATAAAGAATTCAGGTAAATATATATATTATACTTAGCAGCAATTCCTCTATTGTTTGCATTGGTGCATCTAAAAATATATTGCATTGGAATCTTCAACACTTGCATCTTATCTAGCCAATTCAGGATTTCATTTACGTCAACATAGAACAATAATTCGTACAATAAAAATATTTTTATATTATGTTTATTACCAGGCATTTTTTTGAGCACACACACATTCCACAGCACTGTACAGCGAATATTGAGCCATTCACATTAGGGTTGGGATCATTCGGTCGACCACATGAAGGTCGACATGCCTTAGGTCACACCTGTGGCCCAGCATGCCCTGACAGTTTTGGCATGATCTTATAGGAAAAATTGTGGCAATGCATGCTGGAACATGTAGTTTCACAACATCTGTGGAGGGCCACAGGTTGAAGACCCATGCCTTAGGTCAACAGGGTCGATATGAGTTTTTCATAATTTTTTTTGTCCTGCGACACTGGTGCACAGTGTCCCCTCACATGGCTCGCTGCGCTTGCCATGCTTTGGGCACAAAGTGGATGGTAGGGCATTAATACTGCCAGTCGGCACATGGCTCAAAAAGAAGCACAACATCTATGTCGACATTTTGACTGTCCACCTTCCCCATGTCGACCGAATGACCCTGTCAACCTACATCTACAAACTCCACACAGGGCTATGGTGGGAATCAAACGCATGACCTCAGTGCTGTAAGGCAGTAATGTTAACCGTTACACTATAAAGCTATTATATTCTATTATATACTTACCGGCCTGGTGGTCTCCTAGGCTCCCGGTCTCCCCTCCAGCAGTCCCCATACCTGTGGCAAGTTGGAAGATCTGGTTCTCCCACAGGCCAGTTATGGGGAATTGGGTGGTTAACCCCTTACCGACGCAGCCAGTTTTTGCCTTCCTGACAGAGCCCTTTTTTTCAAATCTGACATGTATCACTTAAGTGGGGATAACTTTTTTTTGCTTTTACTTATCCCAGTGATTTTCTTGTGACACATTGTACTTTAAATTAGTGGTAAATTTTGGTCGATACAGTTTTTTTTTTTTTTGTGAAAAATACCAAAATGTCGTAAAAAAATTGAACATTTTGCTATTTGCAAAATGTTAAATTTTCTGCTTGTGAGACAAATAATCATACCACTCAAAATAGTTAATAACTAACATAGACCATATCTAAACTTTATTATTACATCATTATTTCAACCTCCTTTAATTTTTTTGGACACTAGGGGGCAGCAGAGTCTAAATTTTACACATCACACAGTAAACGCTGCTTTTGGCTGTTCACGTTTGAACAGCCAATCGCAGCGATCGCCGATGGCGGGGGGCATCGCTGCCCCCCCTGGGCAATGAGGGAAGATGTCTGCTGTCAGGGACAGCAGACATCGTCCCTCTGTCACCGCGTCTCTAGACGCGGTGGCACTTTAAAGTGGCACTTTAAAGTCATGATGTACATTTACGTCATGTGTCGGGAAGTACATCCCGACCATGACGTAAATGTACGTCAAATGTCGGGAAGGGGTTACTACACTCTGGGGGTACTTCCACGGTCATATCCAGCACTGATGGTTTTTTCCCCTAATATTTACTTTTATTTTTTTAAGTCAGATTTGCTCCAGAGGGGAGGGGGGAATTTCTATTGCAGTCACTGCATCTTACTTTCTGTCCCTAAATTGAATAGCAAAGCAGCCATAGGTAACAATATAATGTATTGGTGAATGTATGCAAAAAAAAAGGTATAATTGCTTCATTCAATTTACATAATCTGTTACTGCATCAAAATCATTGTTTTTTAAAATATATTTTTCCCTGTGATTACCATATTTTACCATATACCTGTAGTAAATGAGATCAAGGATGTGTCTGGGCATTTAACTACCATTTTATGTTTTTGTAATTTTTTTTTTTTTAACTGGCACTTTGTATTTGAGCCCATATGCCAGTGGTGACGCAATCCTATTTCTTCCAGAAATATAAGCTTTGCAGAATCAAGTTAATTATAATCTAAGTATATGTATTCATGGAGTAACAAAGAGTGCATATGGTAACATGTAACATACAGAACGTGTGTATGTAAGGTATAATATCACATATAGGTTAAATATATTTTACTTTTTTGTTTTGGTTATCCTGTATGTTTACTTCTTTAGTGTTCATTCTAGCACCTGACATCTTTGAAAATCCATGCAGTTCCTCTTCCCTGTCTAAGGTGTCTCTGTCTGCTGTGGTGTTTCTAGCACAGATCTGGTTTGCATATCAGTGCTGCTTTACAGACCACACTGTGCTGGAAGCACTACAGCAGACCGTGACACCCCAGACAGGGAAGAGAAACTGCATGGGTTTTCAGATGGCGGGTGCTAGAATGAACAATACTTCTTTCAAGCAATCCTATTCTGGACTTACTACACCCCTACCCAACATGCCTAATTACACCACAAATATAGTACACTTCAGATTGTGAACTACATGTTTATATATCCATCTGATCATCCTAGTGTTCTCACTGAAGACTGCAATACAACTAATTAAAACTGTAGGATGATCTTGCACAATATTTTTGTTTGTAGGGAGATGAGCTTCAAAAACTCGGTATTGCAAGCAATAAAGAATATTGGGCAAACATTAGAAAAGTGTGTTAAGTAGAGATAATTTTTTTCTTTCTGTTTTTGTTTTGATTTGAAATGAGAACCCAGGATGTTGGTAGATGGCTTTTTTTTTTCTTTTCTCTTTTTAATTCTCATTCTGCGCTTGTTCATGTCGAAATTCCACAGGAAGTGCTTGATAAACAAAATTAGCACATACGGAGAATGATAAACATATAATGACATATTTTGTTATGAAAAATAACTCATATTAGTTAGGAAAAAAGTATTGTTCTCTGTAAAGCGCTGAGGAATATGTATGCGCTATATAAGAAACTTTAATAAATAAATAATATTGTTTTATATAGTTTAAGTTAATGGTTAAATGTGTGATTTGCTTACAGGGATTTGGAATGGAAGATGCAGTTTGGGAACAGTACACCGTGACATTACAAAAGGTAATAGTGTGTGCAACCAAACCTTTTGATCTAAAACCATACTCTGTGCAATAACTAATAATGCTTTAATTTCAACAAAATGAGAGCTGGAATTTCTTTGCATTGTTTATTTCCAAAAGCTATTCAGCTTTATAACAATACGGTGTTCTATAGGGATTTATATAGAGCAAGAACTACTCCTGAGAAGAAAATGTGTTAAAACTATCATTTATGCCATGGCTTGTTTGTGTTTAACTATTAGAAGCTTTCAGGAGTTTATTCATTAAATGGCAATTTTGTAAACTCCTACAACACCCCCCCCCCCCTCCTCCTTCTCCTCAAAAAAAAACAACAACAAAACCTGGTGTCCCAGTGCTTTTAGGACTTGTCTGCTGGAACTGACCATGTCTTCCGATGGCTTTAGCCCACAAATCTGCTTCTTCATTTTGGAAGGAGGTCCATCTTGTGAAGCACAGTCCATTAAGATTCTTTCTCCAGCCTGCACTGTGCACATGCATGATCTCAGTTCATGCATGCACCGGTAGTAATGTTGTGGTTGGGCTCATGGAACATCTGCTTATTGACACCGTTCCGACACAAGATTAATGCTGCATTACAGCGGTGCATTGGTGTCTTTTAAGGCAAATTGCAGGGAGTTAAAAACATTTACATATTTATAATGAATTGGACCTATAAATCGAAAAACTATCTTAGGCTGACCATAAGGCAAAATGTGTTAATTAGACTTGTAGTACATTTCTGTAGAGACAGATAAAGCTTACAGATAAAGGTGTCCCTGATTTTAAAAATGTAAGAGTTGATTCAATTGTTTCACTCTGCATCTGCCACTAGATGTTGCCGAACAGAGCAATTAATTTGTTGTGAATGGGCGCAACTAGCCATGGGAGGAAAACATTTCAGCCCACCGTCTCCTGAGGTGAGAGTTAAATTGTTGAGTAAATTGGCACTTTGAGTGCCAAAGGTGGAGTTTTGGTACTAAATGCAATACTAAGGGGGGTATTCAATCTCCCGATGGGAGAGATGGCTGTGGGGCCCTAATCAATGCTGTCTCCCCCCCCCCCTTCCCCCCTTAGAATGGTTATCAAGTAAAATGCTTCAGTGTTTTACATTTTGTTACTGCTTGACTAGTTGTGTGTCATTTTCCAAACTAGTATTAGTAATGAGACTTACAAGAAATTAAACAAGATCCTTTTTAAAATGTTTTCTCTTCTACTAGTGACTCCAAAAGCTTTGGAGCACAGTTAAAGCTTAATTAAAATTTTTCCTTTTCAATTACAAATTAAGGGCAGATCTACTCTGTGATATATATGAAGACCCAGACACAGCGCCAACTATTTTATAGGAGGAAGTAGCATTGCAGATTATTCATTCACTATGATCTAATGAATAAGGCATGCTTAAATAAACAGCGTGATGTTTTTGTCCCTTTTCATGGTTACATTTGGATGAAACCCAAGGACACTTTCAAGAGAATAATTTAGGAAGTGTCCACTACATTTCGATTCCTGCTATTTTTATTTGGAATTATGTAATTATTGCCTTTAGTAGCTAAACTATACAGTTCAGGGGGTATTTATTAACGGTAGGAGAAAGATTAAATTGTGAGAGCGAAAATACCAATCAGCTCCTTTCTGTCTTTTTTTTTTATTTTTTATTTTTTTACACCGCCTTTAAATTATAAGTTTAAACTTGATTGGCTTGTACTTGATCAAAACTGGGAGAACAATTTTTAAATTGTGAGAAAAATACTCCCCCTTACTCTAGTGGGATTCGGTTGTTTGACTTTGTGCTTACACTATTGCCACTTGTGGCGACATGTCTTCTCTTTGGACATTTGAATTAGAGCAAACACAGTTCTACACCTATAGGAAGAGGGGGGCCCTAGACAGTTGTACACTTGTTGACATGCTAGATTCTATGTAATGAACAAAAATAAATGTTTACATTTTAAATATTTTGTAAATGTAGTAAAGCTTCTAATTGTTTGTCCATAGGATTCCAGAAAAGGTTTTGGCATTGCGGTTTCTGGTGGAAGAGATAATCCACATTTTAATAACGGGGACAATTCCATTGTGATCTCAGATGTTCTACCTGGAGGACCTGCCGATGGTCGCCTACAGTAAGATCAAGCGTTATGATTCAGCATTTGTTATAGGAAAATCATGTTTCTGTGCTAATGACATGACATGAGATGCTTATGTGTTTGTTTTAGATATGTTTTTGTTATGTGATTGAAATATGCAGGTCTGGAATCATATAGAATGGCTATAGGTTTGCAAAACATTTATTGCAAGTTTCTGTTTAGAAGATGGTAGTAAAAAGACTAAAATGCTAAAATGTGTTCTAAGGAATAAATAAGGTAGTCACATAGGGCCCGATTCAGACCTGATCCCTGTGCTGCAAGTATTCAGTGCCTAGTGATTAGATAAACTGTGCACAGCTGCGAATGCGATCGCAGCCGTGCAAAAAAGGGTACATTTTTAATTTAACCATCAAATTAATCCCAAACCCTTCCCCCCTGTTTTGAAGTGCCACAAAAGCTGAGATTTACTCAGCACTGTGATGGCCTGGGAATGGCCAGCGATAGCTGTCAGTCTGCATCAGGCCCATAGATAATATCAGAAATATAATTAAATGAGAAGATTTTTAACATTACATGAGGCACCTGGTAGTAAATATGTATGGGCCTTATTTGCACACTACATTTCTGCTGCTTGGTCTTAGGAATTGTGTCAGTATTTATTTTAGGACATTTTTGTTGACTTTTTTAAATTGAAAAATATTCAGCATTTTGCTCTTGGGCCATGTAGCTACATAAATTCCATTTTATGTTAAGGCTTGCTGATGTCAGAGAATGATTGCACACATGCCTAGAGCGGTTTTCCCACTGCATTTCCCAACTTCCCAGATGATCTTATACATTTGATTATCAGCTTTTGCACAGGTTTTGTAATCAAACCTGATGCAATATTAGCCAGGTGACCAGGTATAATACTGACTTGGCTACTAATAAATAGAAAACCTGCTAAAATGTAATTTAAGAATTTTAGGTAATTCAAAAAAGTAAACCCAAATAAAGAAATATCAAGCATCAATATTTTACAAACACCATCCATATGTCAGGAATGTAAAAGTAAAAAATGAATTAGAATTTTTTTTAAACCGTATTCTATTTTCCTTCTTTCAGAGAGAATGACCGTGTTCTTATGGTTAATGGAACCCTCTTGGATAATGTTCCACACTCATTTGCTGTTACGCAATTAAGGAAATGTGGGAAAACAGCTGTCCTGGTAAATATTATAATATTTTATTAGAATGTGTGTAGAGAATAAAAAATATAAACTTTGCATGGTCCGGCTCTGCATGAAATGTAGGGATGTTGGCAGTCTAAAGACCAACCTGGCATCCCAATATGGAAAATACCACAAGGGCACCATTGGGGACCTACCCCTCTCCCCTAACTCCCTTACCCTAAAGCACTATTACAGCACTTATAGTGCCTTTACCCTAACCCCGGTACCACACCGCCTAAAACTAACCCCTCTGGCCCGCAGCCTAAGTGTTTTATTTAATTATTTTAAGGAAAAGTCCACTTTGTTGTTGTTTTTTTGTTGCTTCTTAGTGTATAGGTTATGCATACCTAGTGCCTTTTTAAAGTACTGCAGTTTCTCTATTGTTGTCTTGTCAGACATTTTCAATACCTATCAACCGCTCCCACTATGTCATTCGGCTCATGTCAGTGGTTTGAGGTTTGTAGCATGAAAACCTATTTGTGTGTTATTTAATCAAATACAGTAGTCCTGGTTTTGTGACCATAAACAATTATACGGTGATAGAATAGTTTTCTATAAACGTCCTATTTTATACATTTGCAATCTTCCAAAAATGTCCTTTTAAAACTGGAATTTTCTTTCTAGGTTTTTATTTATTCTGTTTCGCTGTTCCATATTGATTTCAACATTTATGAGCATGATCTGTTTTTTTATGGTTTTCCAATTGACTATAAACACTGTCAGATATTTCTGCTTGGAACATCAAAATCCATAGCAGCATGTTATAGCTGTATGCCGGGGAACAGTATTTTCTTTTGTTTTTAATACTGATATTATATGAGCATCTGTTAGGGTCTCTAGTTGTAATAATGCGCGTACGATTTTCCTCTGCCTAATTGTGACTGGAGTTTGAATCAAACTTGTATGCTACTTGCTGTGCTCCATTCCTTTGTTCGGTACTTGTGTATTATCACGGCGCCCCCGATGTTGGTCGTGTGATGTTTTAATCGCATTCAATGCCATGCACCCGATGGCATGCGATGCAATTTTTGCCTCCTATGCAATAAAAGATTGTATAAGCACCCAAATGGGTGCTTACAATGTTAAATGCACCCCCACGCCACCCCCCCACTATAAACGTGAACCCGAAGCGTGGCGAGCGGCGGCGGTACGCGTCCTCCGACCTTTTCATACCTCCATTATCCACGTCAGTGTGGAGTTGAGAATATAAAGTGTGGCGTGCGCAGCGAGCCACCGAGCCCGAAGCGTGGCGAGCGGACGCGGATACCTTCACAGGTATCGGCGTCCCCTCGCGGGCTTCACAGGTATCCGCGGGGCTCGCTGCGCTCGCCACACTTTCTATTCTCAACTCCACGCCGACGTGGATAGAGGGGGTATGAAAAGGTCGGAGGACATGTACCGCCGCCCCTCGCGGGCTCGCCACACTTCGGGTTCACGTTTATAGTGGGGGGGGGGGGGGGGTGGCGTGGGGGTGCATTTAACATTGTAAGCCCCCATTAGGGTGCTTATACAATTTCAATCGCATTGTATGCCATATACAATGTCATACAATTTTAAAATTGTATAACATTGTACAATATCGCGCGATATCGCATCGCATACCATCGCATGCCTTTTGGTATGCGATGCGATGGGCGCCGTGATAATACACAAGTACCCTTTGTTCTGCTTGGATCACCTCCATTGCTTTAATAAAGTTCATTAAACCTGCTTTAATAGACCTTGGTGATTAAACAGTATCTATCTACATTCTAGAAGCTTACGTAAAGAGCAAAAAATACTTTAAGTACTCACTCCGTCTCATACGGAAAAGACACAATATAGTTACTACTTATATTAACACATACCTTACGGTTGTAACACTTTTTAAGTTTAAAATCTGTTGTTAGAAACCCTTGTATATCTAATGCCTTAGGATATGCTAAAATGGAATAACGTACATAGAGCAAACAAGATATATTGGACTAGTGAAGAATATGCTTTATTAGTTTACCAGATAGATATTTTTCTTTTCAGGGTTCACCTAGAGAGAATAAATCTATGTATAAAGTTTGTTTAAGCTGAGTATCCACTAAACCATTTTACTAGGATGTTTTAATGTTAAGAAAGTATGTCAACCAATTAAATGTCAAAAAATATATTTTAAAGTTGAAGCCAGGGTCTGCGCAGCTAACTAGAACAAAGACGCTTATTATTATTATTATTATTATTATTTTATTTATAAGGCGCCACAAGTGTTTCTCAGTGCCGTACAGGGAGACAAAACTTGGCATAACATAGAATAAATAACAAACATAGAGTACAAATAAAGAGCGCCACAGATCAATACACATTACAGCTTAACTATAAGTAGTGAGGACTCTATATCAACATACAACTAGAGGCTTGAGGCCAATGATGGAGATGAGTATGCGGACAAAGATGGTCACTGAGTGTTTGAGTATAGGAGAGCTGTGAGTGGAATGTGAAGAGACGAGGGCTTTGACAACAGGAGGGAAGAGGACCCTGCTTGGAGGAGCTTACAATCTAGTAGGAAGGGGAGACAGACAGATTACAGGAGGTGCAAGCAAGAGGGTGGTGGCTAGATAGCAGGATGTGAACAGACAAGGGGTCGGGGAACCAGCTAGTTTATGCAGTGGAAGGGTACGCTTTGATGAATAGGTGAGTTTTCAGTGCCTGTTTGAAGCTTTGCAAGGTCACGGAGAGTCTAATGGAGCGAGGGAGTAAGTTCCACTGAAGGGGTGCAGCATGGGCAAAGTCTTGTACTCTAGTGTGGGAAGCAGTGATCAGGGTGGAGGAGAGACGACAGTCGTCGGCCGATCATAGAGGGCGGGAGGGTGTGTGAATGGAGATGAGGTTAGAGATATATGGAGCAATGGAATTAGAGATGGCCCTGTATGTGAATGTGAGGTGTTTGAAGAGGATTCTGTAGGGGAATTGGAGCCAGTGCATATTTTGTTGAAGGGGAGTGGCAGAATTAGAGCGGCGGGAGAGGAAGATAAGCCTGGCTGCAGAGTTGAGGGCAGTTGGGATTGAGCGAGGCCGTTGAGGAGAGCATTGCAGTAGTTGAGCCGTGAGATGACCAGTGAGTGGATGATAAGCTTAGTTGCACTCTGTGAGAGAAAAGGCCTGATGCGAGCAATGTTGCGTAACTGGAACCGGCAAGAATGGGCCAGGGCTTGGATGCGGGGTGCAAAGGAGAGCGAGGAGTAACACCCAGGCAGTGGAGTTGGGGAACGGGGGAGATTATGGTGGTGTGAAGTGATAGTTATTAGTAGGGGGCATAGCTCTGGGTGGGGGGAAGATAATAAGTTCGGTTTTGTCCATATTCAGCTTTAGAAATCGTTCAGACATCCAGGAGGAGATGGCAGAGAGGCAGTAGGAAACCTGAGAGAGAACAGTGGGGGACAGATCAGGAGAGGAGAGGGAGATTTGGGAGTCATCAGCATAGAGGTGATATTGGAAGCCAAAGGAAATAATAAGTGCACCCAGAGAAGAGGTGTACAGGAAGAACAGAAGGGGGCCAACCCCCCTTTTACTGAATTTGCATATGTACTAAAACCCCGCCGCCACGTTACCGCAGGGCAGGGTATTCTATGGGCTTCTATCGCCAACCCACTGACCCCCCCCCCCCCCCATCCCCCCCGCCCCTCTGGCTTACCTTGCATCAGGTCCTCCTGGAAGGAAAACCCTTCCTCCCCCTAGTAAAGCAGCCAGACGGGAGGAGGTGGTGACGGAGACCACCCGCACACCACATAACTGGTATTGCCTCCGTCACCACACCGCAATGCCAGCCGCATATGTTAGTAAATAATCCCGCCCTTAACCCTTTGAGTGCCAACATCTCTGTGAGAGCTGTTCAAAATATCTGCTAAAAATGCCAGCATGACTCACATTTTGTACATAAATTGAAATAAAAAATGTGTTAAAAAAAATTACCATCATTATGATGAATACAATCTTTGATTGCCAATTTTTTACACCTATTTTGACAAATTCACTTGGCACTCAAAGGGTTAAAATGTTGGCAATAGAATCTACTCCCAAATAGCCAGCACATATTTCATGTTTGCATTTTTGTCTCCTATTTTTCCTTGCACTTCACTATTTTTTATTTCTAGGTAAATAAAGCTTTTCTGTTACTGACCTCTACAGTGTAGGCTGCTCTTGTCTGGTGTCCTCTATCCATCCATGCTTATCTGTATGTGCTATACAGTATATAGAACAACAGGAACCATGCATTTCTTCACCCGTATGCACAAATACATAAATAGGAAATTGCTGCCGTATATGAGCGTCAAGATAATGATTTAATGGTTTGAGATCTATATGCAGGGTGATTCTGAAGTCGCAGTACACCCTTTTGTTTCAAAAACTGTTCAGGAAATGGGAAAACTGAATAATCCAGTAATGTATGTTCACTACATACCCTAAAAAAATAAGAGAGCCTGCCTTACAGAAGTATTCAGTTTTCCTGTACAGCTTTTTAAACAAAAAAGGTGTACTGCGTCTTTTGAATCACCCTGTATAATATAAATGTATAAAAGAAACTAAAGCTGAATTTACATTTGACAGGTTGTTAGAAGACCAAGAAAATTACAAATGGTTGCCCCAAGCAAATCTGAGCCTGCCTTGGCTATAATGGATGACTACACAGAATTTGAAAGCAGAACTGCTTACACGGCATATAGTGATAGGAGTGGATTTGGTGGATCTCAAAGTAGAGATCCAAGTCCCGACAGAGGCTTCAGAAGGGACCAAGAAAGAGGTCCTTATAATGAAAGAGATCAAAGAGCTTATGCAACCCGTGCAAAAAGTGTAGACCATGACCTTAATGTGGGTTATGGACTTGGGCCAGACCATAGCCACGGCAGAAGTATAGATCGTGGTTTAAATGAGGACCCAGCATATGGAAGAGATCGCAGTCGTGGCAGAAGCATAGACCGTGGTCTGGATGAGGACCGAGGGTACAGAAGGGAACATAGTCGTGGTAGAAGCCTTGACCGTGACTTGGATGACCCACGTACCTATGGAAGAGATAGCAGTCGTGGAAGAACCTTGGATAGAGATGACTTGTATGACCGAAATGCACGTAATAGTCCAGACCGTGGCTATGGCAGAAGAGCTTCACCTGAGCGTAGATACGATAAAGAAATACAGAAAAGTCGTAGTCGAGATAGATTGCAGTCCCGCAGCCCATCCCCTCAACCTTATGGTGATTCAGGCAAAACTACTAATGTTCTCTTGACAAAGAAGAAATCAAATGAAGGTAAGTGTTCATTACTATATGACTGGGGAGATGTATCAAAGCTTGGAGAGAGAATAAAGTAGGAGCCAATCAGCTTCTGTTATTTACAGGTTGTGATTGAAAAATTAAAGCAGCTGATTTGTTGGTATTTTTGGGTTTATGTACTAAGCCAAGGACGGAACAAACCAGCTCCTAGCTGTCATTTTTCAAACCCAGCCTGCAACATGCTTTATCTTCGTCCAAGGCTTGGTGCCTCATTATCTCTTTACATTTTGATACAGCTAGTGTGCTTAAAATGTAATTGCAAATTACATTATTTATTTTGGTCTTCCAGAATATGGTCTTCGCCTTGGAAGTCAGATTTACATAAAGGGATTGACAAACACTGGATTAGCAGCTAAAGATGGCAATTTGCATGAAGGAGATATTGTTCTCAAGGTAGATGATACTTTATTATCTGATGTTCTTGATATATTGTGATTGTTGCATGGGGTTTCTATCATACTGTAGCTAGGATGTAATAGTAAATTACAGTTAAGCCCCGTACACACGGGGGAGATATATTTCTCAGCCATATATTGCTAGCAATATATTGCTCAGTTTCTCCTTTTCATCAGCGACCAGAGATGGTCGCTGATGAAAAGGAACCTCTGCCGGCGGTGCCGCAGAGGTAATCAGCTGGTCACAGGAGCTTGGATTAGAATGGGGCTGAAAACGGGAGCACGCACCTATCGCCGGGGCACACTCCCATCACCAGCAATATGGTCGCCTGCGACCATATTTCCAGCGATTTCAGCCCCTATCGCCCCCGTGTATACACAGCTTTAGTTTTAGACTATTTTGATTTGAAATCTTTCAGTAACATTTAAGGTCCATACACACAGGGCAATTTTTCCCAGCGTGTATGGACAGCGATGATGTGAAAATCACTGGCCTGAAAAATGCTCAGTGCATACATATTGAGCGATTATCATTCCCCCCTTCTTTGCCATCGATTTTCATGGGGTGGACGACTTTCCATCGTAGGATAGGAAACAGATGACGGAGAAACAACACCACACCTGATTTCATTACTGTCATTGAGTATGAATGCGAACACATTCTAATATGGTGGAGGCTTTCAACAATTAGGAATAATTGGGGATATACATATATCACACACACAGACACAGTACAATACATACACACACACAGTACGCTACACACACATATATACGTAGCGCACCTCACGCATTTACACATTGGACAGACACACACACATAACACACAACACATAGTACAGTACACACCCACATACACTACAACACATGCACAAAAACAGTTCAACACACAAAATCATCATAGGTGCTAAGGGGGGTATTAATTCCTGGTCGTGCTCCCGCAGGCATCTCCCGATGGATGAGATGGCTGCGGGGCCCTATTCAATGCTGTCTTCCCCAACAGCATTGAACAGGCTGTCGGGCTCGTTCTGCCGAGAAAAGCCGGAAATAGGCGAGCTCCCGGCCGGAGCTCGTCTATTTCCGTCCTCAACTCGCGGCCACGCCCCTTTCTTGCCGCTCGGCGGCGGGGACATTGAATCCCGACTGCCGAGCTTCAGTCGAGCAAAGCGAGAACGGGACAGGGGCACGGCTGTCGGGCTTGCTCGACAGCAGTTCCCCTGACATTGAATACCCCCCTAAATCTCAGGAGTGAATGTGGAATTCATCAACACACCTGATTTCATTGTGTAGCAATACAAACACATTCTAACATTATTGTGGAGGCTTTAACAAATTACAATCTTGGGCCTTTGGCATAGCCTAAAATTAAATTTTACATTTTGGAAATTAAAAAAAACCCTAAGGTTTTCCCGGGTGGGTGGTTGGGTGAAGCCATTTATTGTCAAACAACTGTGTTTACTCTTTTTAAATCATAATGACAACAGAAACTACCCAAATGACCCTGATCAAAAGTTTACATACCATGTATTGCCCCCTTTAACATCAATGGCAGCTTGAAGTCTTTTGTGGCAGTTGTGGATGAGGCTTTTTATTTTCTCAGATGGTAAAGCTGCCCATTCTTCTTGGCAAAAAGCCTCCAGTTCCTGTAAATTCTTGGGCTGTCTTGCATGAACTGCATGTTTGAGATCTCCCCAGAGTGCCTCAATGATTTTGAGGTCAGGAGAATGAGATGGCCACTCCAGAACCTTCACTTTATTCTGCTGTAGCCAATGACAGGTCGACTTGGCCTTGTGTTTTGGATCATTGTCATGTTGGAACATCCAAGTACGTCCCTTGTGCAGCTTCCGGGCTGATGAGTGCAAATTTTCATCCAGTATTTTCTGATAACATGCTGCATTCATCTTGCCATCAATTTTGACCAAGTTTCCAGTGCCTTTGTAGCTCACACATCCCTAAAACATGATCCACCTCCATGTTTCATAGTAGGAATGGTGTACCTTTTCATCATAGGCCTTGTTGACTCCTCTTCAAATGTATGGTTTATGGTTGTGGCCAAAAGTTCCATGTTGGTCTCATCATTCCAATGACTTTGTTCCAGAAATTTTGAGGCTTGTCTTTGTGCTGTTTGGAGTATTGTAAGTGGGATGATTTGTGGCATTTGCGTAGTAATTGCTTTCTTCTGGCGACTCAACCATGCAGCCCATTTCTCTTCAAATGCCTCCTTATTGTGCATCTTGAAACAACCACACCAATTTTTTTCAGAGAGTCCAGTATTACAGCTGAAGTTATTTTGTGGATTTTTCTTTGCATCTTGAACAATTTTCCTGGCAGTTGTGGCTGAAATTTTTGTTGGTCTACCTGAATGTGATTTGGTTTCCCCAGAATCTCTCATTTTCCACTTCTTAATTAGGCAGGTATTCAATGCTTGTATTGGGGGGAGGCAGCGAACCCTGCGTAGGATTCGGTGCACTTTCGCCCCAATTCTCCCTGCAGGGCGATTCGCCGGGCAGCCGCCCGTTCGCCCTATTCAACGCGTCAGGGGCTCTCTGCCCCTGGCGGCAAATTTTAACCCCCCCGGCGAATGGAATGGAAGCCTCCCTGCCTGCGCCGGAAACTGTGGGGGTGAAGGAGGGCTGTGGGGGACACAGGGAGAGCCCCCCAGAGGTGGCAGGGGGCTGTGTTAGGGAGCCGCTACACACTGGTCCCGATCGTGCATGTGTAATCGGGATCAGTGTGCAGTAAATATATGAATATTAATGAGCGGCTCCCGGATCGGCCCCCTGCTGGTGAATGTGTAAAAAATAAAAAAAAATATATATATTGTTTAAAAAAAAAATATATATTCATGTGCTGCAAGCACATGAGTAAAAATAGCATGCCTCTTCACAGAAAAAAAAATCAGATTTTTTGACACCAAAATAAAAATAAAAAACACTTTATTTTCAAAGATCACATTCCAAAGATGACGAATGTAAAATGGAGAATCCAGGGGAAAATCACTGGAGAAAGCAGTTCTCCACTTCAGCATTGAATACACTCTCTGCGAATTCCACTAAAAACCCCATTGAAAACCACTGGCAAATCGCGGAGAATCACAAACAGAGAATCACCAGACATTCGCTCTTCATTTGCAGAGAATTGTGTCCATTGAATAGGACGAATTGTTTTTTCTGTGAGAAAATTCCCTGTAAACCCGGCGAATTGCCTGATTCCACAGAAAATATGGCGAATCAGAGGCATGGAATACTGGCTTTAGAGTTTGAACACTGCAGATTGGCATTCTCAATTGCTTGGATATCTTTTTATATTCCTTTCCTGTTTTATACAGTTCAATTACATTTTCTCGCAGATCCTTTGACAATTCTTTTGCTTTTCCTATCGCTCAGAATCCAGACACCGTCAGTCTAGCACTGGATGAAAGATGCAAGGGTCTTTCAGGAGACCAGAAAGTGACTGACCCTTTTATACACACAGACACACACACACACACACACACACACACTGATTACAAGCAAACAGATCACAGGTGAGGATGTTTACCTTTTAGTAGCCATTCAAACGGGATGCAGTTACAATCCCGACCGCCGAAATGCCGACACATTCTCCCTCCGGGGGTGTCCACGACACCCCTGGAGGGAGAATAAATTAGTGTGCCGAGCGTAGCAAGGCACACTTGTCGGCATTTCGGCTGTCGGGATTCCGGCGTCGGGATTCTGAACCCCGGGATCCCGACCGCCGGGATTCAATACTGAATCCATTCAAACTCGTGTGTCAACTTGTGTGCATGTTATCAGGCCAAAATCTCCAGGGTATGTAAACTTTTGATCAGGGTCATTGGTTTATGTTGGCATTAAGACTTAAAAAGAGTAAACACAGTTGTTCGTCAATAAATGGCTCCACCCAACCACTAACCATGAGTGAAAGAAAAGTTTCTGAGTTATCATTCATATTCTCTGAAATGGCCAGAAAATCATCACAAATTCTGCTATGGTATGTATGTGTGTGTGTGTATATGTATCTATCTATCTATATCTATCTGGCCCAATATTGATAACCATTCAAAGAAGGAGTCACTCACCAGTCTTTTTGCAGTGTGAATGGTATTTAATCCCACAGCATGGCAGCAAACTATCAACATGCTGCCTGATTAAATACCCTTCCCACTACAACAAGACTGGTTAGTGACTCTTTCTTTGAATATTATATATACGTATATACTCGAGTATTAACTGACCCGAATATAAGCCAAAACACCTAATATCACCACAAAAACTGAAAACTCATTGACTTGAGTAAAAGCCTAGGGTGGGAAATACATCTGTGTAGTCAGACCAAAAGTTTCAAATAAGAGAGACTGACCTTTTTAGCACAGGGCTGGGCAACACCGGCCCTCCAGATGTTGATAAACTACACATCCCAGCATGCCTTGCATCAGTTTCAGCATGGCCACATAGCAAAACTAATGCAAAGCATCCTGGGATGTGTAGTTCATTAACATCTGGAGGGCCGGTGTTGCCCAGCCCTGTTTTAGCAGGTGTTGGGAGATCCTTGCGCTGCTGGTGGACCAGGACCCTGCAGGACTGTGTGCCAGCCTTTTCTCCTCTGAAGCCACCCCCCTAGTCGTGGCCTGGGGTCGGGACCAGCTGGCCGCTGATGTGAGCGGAGCAGGGAACCCCCGGAGACTTCATAAAGAAGGCTGCTGCACTCAGTTGTGAGAGAAAAACTTTAAGCAGTCCGCGGCTGCTGTGGGGCAGGGGGCGAAGCTATATACCGCAGCTCCGGGAGGGGGGGATGTTGGGAGAAGATGCTTGATGCCGCCCGGGGGATGTATGCTTCGACTGCTGCGCTGTGGGGAGAAGGGGGGATGTCGGGAGAAGCTCCCCTGTACCGGGGGGGGGGGGCGGTGGTTTGTCTGCTTCCTCTGTCAGGAGAAGCTTCCCGGTGCCGTTAGGGGGAGGGGGGCTGTCCGCCTCCCCGCAGCATAGCAGTGGAAGCACTGTCCACTGGTGCGCTCCAGCGGTGACGTGAGTATAAGCCGAGGGAAGGTTTTACAGCAGAAAAAAATGTGCTGAAAAAGTCGGCTTCTACTCGAGAGAAAAAAAAAATCTCTATCTCTCTTTATCTAACTATCCTTCGGTGGCACATTAGAATAAATGGCTTGGCAATCAAGCATGGTGAACCAACGTTTGAAATGTATTTCAACATTTTTCATCAGGAGATAGATCTATAGATAGATAGAAAAAAAAAAAAAAAATATATATATATATATATATATATATATATATTTTTTTTTTTTTCTATGTATTCTAATTTTAATACTTTTTGCTGGGTTTAACTATGTCACATTTTTTATTTTTTAGATAAATGGTATTTTGACGGAGAACATGTCTTTAACTGAGGCTCAGGCTCTGATCGAGAAATCACGAGGGAAGCTTCAACTGGTGGTCCTTAGAGACAAAAAGCAGACCTTAATTAATCTGCCATATGTGGAAGACAGCGATTCGGAAATGGAAGGTTAGCGAGTGCTTAATATTTAAAAAAGATATCGGGCGCAAACCATAGAAACTATATCATGAACAAAAGTGGGAGTATATAACCCAATAGTGTCTTAATATGTCATCTTTAATGTTCATGACATATTTCATATGTGCAGGTATTATGTATAAATTCTGGCTTATTTGTGGTTAATATTTAGTAATGTGTAGTAATTTTAAATGTTCATGATCCTTTTTTTTATTTATATAAACAATAGTTACAGTACTGCAGTTTCGGAACACTGGATACACAGTAGCTAGTATGATCATTGAACAATATTGTTAACGATGATGGTACAAGTGTATTTTTTTAAAACTTTAAACTTCGTCTGAGCATGCCTGCTGCTAACCTGGAGAGTTTAAGGGGGATATTCAATCTCCGTCGAGCATCTCCCGTGGGGGAGATGCTCGACGGGCCCTATTCAATGCTGTCTTCCCCGACAGCATTGAACAGGGTTTCCTGGCAGAACGAGCCCGACATCTCTAGCTGTCGGGCTCGTTGTGACGAGCTGCCGGCTGCATCTCGTCACTTCCCGGCCGCAACTCGCGGCCACGCCCCCTTTTCACTCCCCGGCAGGCGGGACATTGAATCCCGCCTGCGTGTTCTCGGTCGAGCTGACCGAGAACGGGACTGGGTCACAACGGGCGAGCAAGCTCGCCTGCCGTGACCTGAAGATTGAATATCCCCCTAAGTCTCCAGTCCTGCCGAGATCCTCCCATGTCTGCATAGGATCATACTGGGATCCCACACTGCTGCTGTGCTTAATAGGGTGCATGGCTTCCAGGACTGGAGATTAGTTCTGTTCAGGAACCAGCAGCTGGTCAGTCGTCAGTGGTCAGATCTCCAGGTTTTGAAGCATGTTGTACTAGGAGACAGGACAGTTGATCAGGATCTAGTTAAGGGGTTGGTCAACAGAGAGTACACACTTGTCTAATTAGGACAAACCGGATGATCATGACTCTGATTTCCTGAGAAGTGTTTACCCAGCTTAAGGCAACTAAATACTAATCACTGTATTTATTTTCAAATACAAATTGAAATATAACTAATTATTATTACAAGTAGTTTCAAGCAGACCTATTAATGTGTATTTGTTAAAGGTCATCTACAAGTTTGATAACTGTGTTTTTGTTTTTTAGATGACCCGCCATATACAAACAAAAGAAGAAATCCAAGATCCAAAGAGCAGTGAGCCAAATAAAGGTATTTTCCCATACATTTGTATAGCCATATTTTCTATATCTTGTAGTTACTCCTTGTATGTATTTCATAAAGTAAAATAAACTGTTCAACATTGAAAAAAGTAAAGCTGCTTCAAAATTATAGAAAGATTACTAAAACATTCATTTTGTTTTCATTTAAAAAAAACTTTTAAAACCATTGCAATCTTGTGTTTTACAAACTCATTTAAATGAGATGTTCTTAATGGAGATTTCATCATACGCAACCAAAATAAAGTGTGTGTGTACGTACTTGACGGACTCATCACCCTTATTATATGGAACTTTCGGTGAAGTCTGTTGCTACTTCCGATTCTTCGATTGTTTTGGTTTCCCTGGGGACGACAAAACATTAATTGGTTTCTCTCTGCAATGAGTCCATAAAGTACACAAGTATGTATAGATTTTAAGCTTACGAGCAGGGCCCTCCTACCTCTGTCGGTTTGTTACTACCCAGTTTGTTTTATCACGGTTTCCTGTTGTAAAGCATAATGCGAAATTGCTGCGCTATATAAAAACTGTAAATGTGTGTGTGGTATATGTGTGTGTGTATGTATGTATATACATACATACAAACATACATACAAACATTGTGAAGTGCTCTGTCTTAATTGTCATGCAGCTAGCCAGAATGTATTGAATTTTCGTTAATCTGAATCTATCATTGTTGTAATTGTTGACTTCCATATTATAGAAAGACCCATAATGATATAATAGTGGAAACTCCGTTGCAGATAGCTATAATGTGTTTTATTTTATTTTCCTTTTTATACACATTGCAGGTCCATCTCCTGGGTCTTCCAACTACAGATCAATTTTGTGTTCCTCTGACCAAAGATATAGATGTCATTGAAAAGCCAAGATATTTGTATTTTCTATTCCATTAAAGATACATTGTTAACAAAACAAACTCAATCCAAAGCTCCATATTGTGAAATGTTATTTGAATGCAGTTTGTTTATTTTTGACAGATCTAGATTTTAATACAGATTTCTAAAATTCTCCCTTGTGGAAAAATCTGCATAATCCGCTAGCAAAGTGGTTATTCTGATGGTTTTACCAGCATGTAAAATTGCAATAATGGTTCTTTTTTCAACCATCAACGCTCAGTGTGTACGGCGCTGGGTGATGATGGCTGAAAGATGAGCCAGCGGCGGCCCGCCCTGCTCCCTCCCCCAGCTCCACACAGAGCACACTACGCATGTCCCTGCCACCTGCCCTCCTCCCTCCCCCTGCTCCCCCATCCCACCTGGCTGTCAGCATCCACCTGTTCCATACAAAGCACAGTACAAGCTGCCGGCCCACTCCATCCCCTGCACCATACGGAGCACAGTACAGGCCGCCCATTCCATCCACCTGCTACGCTGCAGCCGCACTAGCGTTCTACTACACTGCATACCAATGAGGTATTTACTGATAAGCCAGTAATATACACATTGCTAGCACAGTCCAGCAATGTATATGTTACTGGCACCACTGTTTACCAATGCACATTTCTTTATATGTTGGTAACTAGGGTGTAGGTAGGGTGGAGCTCTAGCTTGGGGCACCAAAAGAGTAGCAGGGTGCCGCACCCCACACTCGCTGACCAGTCCACCCTCTGAATTCCTCTGCCGCAGAGTCTCTGACAGCATTACAGAACCCTGGGCCCCGGCTGCCGCTACAGAGAAGACACGCTATAGGTACTCCTGCACCTCTAGCATCTGTTGCACTGACAGAAGCTAGAGGTGCAGGAGGACCTCCTTTGCGGCGGCAGCCATCTTTGGAGGGGCACAGGGTCTCTGTGATGCTGTCAGAGACTCTGTGTCTCCGTAGCAGATGGGCGGGTAATGAAAACATTCAAATTTCCCTATGGCAATGAGCATGTAATCCTCCCTGGCAACAAGAATGGAACCTCTGGCAACCAGCATGTAGGTAAGTGGCAGTTCAGGGGGCATTATGTGTTTTAAGCAGCACTAGTGGGGGCACTGTGTGTGTAAGGCAGCGGCACTACAGGGGGACATTATATTTGTAAGCAGCATTAGTGGAAGCATTATGTGGGTAAGGGAGTGCCACTACAGGGGGCATTATGTGTAAGCGGCACTACTGGGACCATTATGTGTGCAATGGGGCACTGCTGGGGGGAATTATATATCTGTAAGCAACACTACAGGGGGCATTATGTGTAAGTGGCACTAAAATGCCATGAGGGTGCAAAATTTATAATTACGCAATTGCGTGTATAGCGTTACCCTGAAGCATTATGGTGTGTGGCATGTGTAATGGGCATAACGATGTGTGGGATAAACTTACTTCAGCATTATGGTGTGTGGCATAATGTCTACTAGGCATTACTGCAAGGGTCCTAATGTGTATCTGGCATTACGGTGTGTGACCTAATGTGTAATTGGCATTACAGATTTTGTGTTAAATTCTGTAATGTGTATTACAGTTTGTGTGGCATAATGTGTAAGGAGCATTACTAAGTAGGAAAAATTACTAGGGAGAGGGTGGGCGCCAAAACATACCATTGCTCCTAGTCACCAAGTTACTCCTCTGGCCAGTAATGCATACCTTGCTGGCACAGGTTAGCAATGTTATAAATTGGTGGGCAGTGGCACCAGTAATGTCATTTTGTTATGGCGGAGGCCAGAAATGTATAGGTTACTGTAACCACTGGCCACTAATGTATCTGGCGCAGATGAATGGATTTCTCCCTACGTGTACAGCTGCAAATGAAATCGTAGCCGTGCACATGGGCATGAATTTGGCAGGGTGGCGTTTACCTGATCGCTGGGCTCCGAATATATGCAGCTCAGCAATCAGTTCTGAAAAATAGCCCCTGCTCCCATCCTTGGAATTCAAACCCCGCCCATAACTTTCCAAAATCTTTGAAAGTTATTTCTATCTGTACATACACATGCATGGGTGTGAGAGAGGAAGTGTTCAATTTGGAGTGAGGAAAAATAAATTGCAGCCAGTTTTTGATTACCATGGTTATGCATGCTCCCAAAATCCATATTAGCCATTTAAAAAAAAAAAAAAGCTTTGTATTTTCAGCTTTGAAAATACCATGTACGAAAGGAAAAAAGTACAATACTTAGAGTTCTGGTTGTCTCTGCAGCTTCCATTCACCTCCCCACCATCTTTCCTGACAAAGGTGGCTGCTGGGAGATGCAGGTCTCACTGCTGCTGCCTCCGGACACACACCACTAACGTTCATCATTTAGATCATTTAGATTTAGGGTGAGATGTACTAAGCCATGGAAAGTGATCAAATGGACAGTGATAAACCATTAGCCAATCAGCTCCTACCTGTAATTTTTCAAACACAGCCTGTGACCTGGCAGGTAGGAGCTGGTTGTTTTATCACTCTTCATTTTATCCCTTTTTCAAGCTTAGTACATCTGGCCCAATGTCCAATACAAAATATGCTAGTTCCTCCCTGACTGTAGTCCACTATATGCAAATCAGAATTCAGCTGTCTCATTTGGAGTTTGATGCTTGTTTACTGGTTTCTAGGGTAAATGCAGGATTTTTAGAGTGTTATTTTATTTATTTTAAATGCTGGATTTTATAATTGAGGTCTGTTTCAATAGGAATTGCTCATTCCCAGGAGAGCCTGAGAATGAGCAATAAACATAGACTTTGACGGCAGATAAGAACCACTAGTCTACTAACCATCTAGTCTGCCCCTTTTTTAAAGATGTTACCTCAAACCATATTTGAGCCTTATTTTATTTTGTAAGGATATCAATATGCCTATCCCAAGCATGTTTAAATTGTACTACTGTATTTGCCTCTACCACCTCTGATGGGAGGCTATTCCACTTATCTACTACTCTTTCTGTGAAGTAATTCTTCCTCAAATTTCCCCTGAATCTTCCTCCCTCTAGTTTCAGTGCATGTCTCGTGTTCTGCTGCTCCTCTTCCTGTGAAGAATGTCTCCCACCTGTACCTTGTTAAAACCCTTGATATATTTGAAAGTTTCTATCATGCCCCCCTTTCCCTTCTCTGCTCTAAAGTATACATATTAAGATCTTTTAGTCTTTCCTGGTACGTTTTGTGATGTAGGCCATGCACCGTTTTAGTTGCCCGTCTTTGTACAGTCTCTAATGTATTTATATCCTTCTGGAGATATGGCCTCCAGAACTGAACACAGTACTCTAGATGAGGTCGTACCAATGACCTATACAGTGGCATTATTACGTCTTTCTTTCAACTGCCGATACCTCTCCCTATGCAACCAAGCATCTGACTTGCCTTCTTCATTGCTTTGTTAAATTGCCTATCTGCCTTTAAGTTCCCTGAAATAGTGACACCAAGATCCCTCTCTCGACTCTTCCTCGGTAGTGACACCAAGATCCCTCTCTTCCTCGGTAGTTTCCATTATAGTGCCATTTATACTATATTTAGTGCATGATTTTGCATTTTTTGGCATTAAACTGTAGTTGCCATGCTCTTGACCATTCCTCTAATCTACCTAGATCATCAATCATTTGTTTTACCCCTCCTGGTGTGTCTACCCTGTTGCATACCTTTGTGTCATCTGCAAAAAGGCACATTTTACCCTCAATTCCATTTGCAATATCAGCAATAAAGATCTTAAAAAGCACTGGTCCAAGTAAAGATCCCTGCGGTACTCCACTTTTAACCTTTCCCTCCTTTGACTGTACTCCATTTACTACAACTGTTTTCTGTCCTGCAACCATGCTCTTATCCATTCAACTATCTTTGAATCCAATCCCAAGCTTTCAAGTTTATTTAACAGTCATGCGATGTGGGACGGTGTCAAAATTCTTACTAAAGTCTAGATAAGCTACATCTACAGCCCCACCTTGATCTATTACTTTAGTGACCCAGTCTAAAATGTCAATAAGATGTGTTTAACATTATATTCCGCCAGTAAACCCATTCTGTTTTGGATCCTGTAAATTGCTGGTTTTGAGAGATTCTACAACTCTTTGTTTTTTAAGAATGTTTCTATCAATTTCCCTACTACTGATGTAAGGCTCACTGGTCGATTAGTTGCTTATCTCTTCCTTGCTTCCACTTTTGTGCAGTGGGACTACATTCTCTGTTTTCCAGTCCTCTGGGATTATTCCAGTAGCTCGTGACTGGTTGAATAATTCTGTTATTGGTTTTACCAGCTCCCCTTTAAGCTTTTAGTATCCTTAGATGTATCCCACCTGGCCGCATTGATTTATCCACTTTCAGTTTTGAGAGTTCTGTGAGGACTTTCTCCTCTGTAAATGTACTTGTTTCTCCCTCAGTTTTCTGACTATACTTGCAATTTAACTGTGGCCCCTTCCCCTCTCTTTCAGCAGTGAATATTGAGCAGAAATAATTATTAATAATATCTGCTATTACATTGTCCTCAAGAAAATTTCCACTCTGTCTTTAGTGTTATTATTCCACTTTTTGTTTTTCTCCTTTCACTTATATACCTTTACCCACTGACTGGGCCATTTTCTCTTCAGCCTGTGCTTTTGCACATCTGATTACCTTCTTAGTCTCCTTCTGTCTAACAAGATACACCTTTGTCCTCATTCTTCTGCATCTTTTTTGCTTTCACAATACTTGCTACTCCTTTTTGTTGTTTTTTCCTAACTCTTTTGTTTTGACACAAAGGGCCTTATTCTAGTTCACTCTTTTTGACCAAATCCTTCTTAGATGGACAAAACCATGTGCACTGCAGGTGGGGCAGATGTTACTTGTGCAGAGAGAATTAGATTTGGATGAGTTATTTTGTTTCTGTGCAGGGTAAATACTGGGAGGTTTTTTGGGGTTGGTCGCACAAGACCTCTAGTCAAAGAGAGGTGGACCCCCTTATGCAAATATTTATTTTAGTAGCAATATAATGCTGGGGGTGTGCTACCATAGGACATGGAGATTTGTATACAAAACGAGAGAGAAAAGATGTCCTGTGTAGGTGCACCAAACAGAGATAAAATTTAACTTTTATTATTTCTTAGTTAAGAACTGCGAGATAAAATGAAAACAAATAGCAAAAACAAGGGTAGGGTTCACACAATTTAAAACCAAGGTGGCAGGCAGATGTTGCAAGAATGTTATATAGTGTTTTTACTGAGTGGTGTGCGTCTGGTCTGTCCAGATCTTAGGTCTGGCAGATCAGTGGGCGTGTCTGAGCGGAGGTTGAAGTAGCCTCTTATAATGCTCGCTCCAAACCCACGGTTTTCAGTGCATGTATGTGGGATTAGTACCCTAATAAGGTCCCAATATTATTGGTGGGAATCTACTGTCACTGAGAGTTTCTCAGACCATCAGTGAGAGGATAGCTCTCAGGGAGGGTCCCTCCAAGTTTAATAACCCCTCTGATGGATGCACTGATACAATTAGAAATTACCCTGTGTGTGCGTAGATCCGGCGTAAAAGCGCTCTAGGATCAGTGCGGGTGTCTATGCACCCCAGGGTGTCTCAGCTGCGACAATTCAGGTGGAGCCGCCTCCTAGAGTTTACACACATGCAACAGTCAGCACCGTTGTGGGGGCTGTCCTGGTGTCTCGCTCTCTCCTGAATGTATAGAGCTCCCACTGCTATTGTGTACTGCACCAGTTGCAGGTCGCCCGGTGTGTATGGTCTCTAACATGGAAAACGTTCCAGTGTAGGACCCAAGTGAATACACCACCGGTATGGCAGGTAGTGCCAAATCAATTGGAGCCGCCTCCAAAGTGTTGCATATACTGGGCAGTATGCGCAGGTTAGGGACTATCGCAGCCTTAGGACTACACACAATCAAAATACATTTATATGAAAAATAACAAAAATGCAGACATCTGCCTGCGCACCGCTAGCCGGCACGCGCTTCGCAGATAGTAGCTTCCTCAGGGCCAATCAGATCAAAGTTGCAATGGGTTTAAATAGTGGTAGTGATATCGTATGCTCCAATGAGCTGGGTGTCTGCAGGACGCGCCTCCGGAAGCGTGTCCGGAGTCCGCCGTCCTATCCTGACTCTCAAGAATGTGCGAGCCCCTGGACGGGATCTCGCATGGTTCAGAAGTGCACGCAGCGTACTGGTAGCGTTATCAACCAGGGTTGCGTGTCATAGAGCGGGCGGTGCCTGTGGTTTGCGGCATGATCACGGGTGATTTCTAATTGTATCAGTGCATCCATCAGAGGGGTTATTAAACTTGGAGGGACCCTCCCTGAGAGCTATCCTCTCACTGATGGTCTGAGAAACTCTCAGTGACAGTAGATTCCCACCAATAATATTGGGACCTTATTAGGGTACTAATCCCACATACATGCACTGAAAACCGTGGGTTTGGAGCGATCATTATAAGAGGCTACTTCAACCTCCGCTCAGACACGCCCACTGATCTGCCAGACCTAAGATCTGGACAGACCGGACGCACACCACTCAGTAAAAACACTATATAACATTCTTGCAACATCTGCCTGCCACCTTGGTTTTAAATTGTGTGAACCCTACCCTTGTTTTTGCTATTTGTTTTCATTTTATCTCGCAGTTCTTAACTAAGAAATAATAAAAGTTAAATTTTATCTCTGTTTGGTGCACCTACACAGGACATCTTTTCTCTCTCGTTTTGTATACAAATCTCCATGTCCTATGGTAGCACACCCCCAGCATTATATTGCTACTAAAATAAATATTTGCATAAGGGGGTCCACCTCTCTTTGACTAGAGGTCTTGTGCGACCAACCCCAAAAAACCTCCCAGTATTTACCCTGCACAGAAACAAAATAACTCATCCAAATCTAATTCTCTCTGCACAAGTAACATCTGCCCCACCTGCAGTACACATGGTTTTGTCCATCTAAGAAGGATTTTGTCAGTGAACTAGTATAAGGCCCAAAGTTCTGTTGCTTTTAGAATTGCACTTTTTAATTTTTCCTACTTATCCTGCACTCCTTCCAAGTTCCTCCACTCTGCCAAAGAATCCCTTACAGAGTTTCCCATCTCTACAAAATCAGCCTTCCTAAAATCTAACACCTTTGTTTTTGTGTGCGATGAGTCAGTCTCTGTCTTTATTTTGAACCATACTGCTTGATGGTCACTGGATCCCAGGTTTTCACCCACATTTACATCAAATATTCTGTCACCATTTGTAAGTATTTAGTCTAATATTGCGTCCTTACGAGTGGGCTCCCTCACCAATTGCTCAAGGGATGCTCCTTGCAAGAAATTCAGAATGTCCCTACTTCTGGTAGAACTTGCAACTGGCAGCTCCCAGTTTACATCAGGTAGATTAAAGTCTCCCATGATTATCACCTCTCCTTTTAATGCCATTTTATTGATGTCCTGCAATAGGCTCTTGTCAAGTTCCTCTTCCTGACCTGGTGGTCTGTAGATCACCCCTATATGAAGAATCGCCTTCTCCCCTGTTTCTATGTTCACCCAAAGGGCCTCAATTTTTTTTCTTCAATACTTTGTATTAAGGTAGTCTCTGTGCTTTTTTTCACATGTATTGCAACCCCTCCTCCGATTCTTCCCATTATGTCCTTCCTAAATAAGGTATATCCTGGTATAGCTATGTCCCAGTCATGAATTTCATTGCACCATGTCTCTGTAATGGCCACAATATCAGTTCATCCCTTCTCATTATTGCAATTAGTTCTGGGATTTTATTTCCTAAGCTCCTAGCATTTGCACACATAGCTCTTAAAGTTGTTTTGTGCTTCTCCTGCTGCTAGCTATGTTCATCTTTCTACCTATATCTATTTGGTTTTGATTGCCATTATCTTTTGTTGCAGTGGATAGGCTTCCTGTTCAAAGATCGAACCATTGTTACTGTGACCGATTGTGTCCGTGTCGTGCCACGAGGTTCTTTTGCTTTTTTATTTTTTTAACTGACAAGCAGTATTTCATGCCCTACTATCCTCTAGGGCCTGGTGGGATAATTGGTGATAATAATTGTATCATCAGTCTGATGATACAATTTACACCCCAGTAATCGAATGTACCACTGAATACTAACTTTTTGAAGACCTCAGTTGGAAAGTTCTCTAATTATATTCTTCATCTCTGATTGCTATTGAAGCTACACCATGTTATATGACCTTATGCTTTGATATCGTTCACATTGATTTACCCCATGGTATATTTCATACCTTGCTTTTTAATCATCTGAAAGAACTAGCTGTTTATCCAATTGATCCTCAGTTACCCCTGAAGAAGTTCCTATGGGACGAAACGCATAGGGTTATTTGAACCTTATTGTTCATAGGTGACTGTTTTGGTGTCAAAAAGGTTAAGCTACTGCGCCTCCAGCGGCGCCTAGTACCATGCACTCGGGTGAGACGTCAGTGAAGCGGGGGATGATGACGTCACTGCGACTCCGGGGAACGGCGCGGCGGAAAAACGTAGCAGCGTGGTGGTGGTGGTAAGTGCATTTAAATGTTTTCTGTCATATATAATATTGTTGTCCTGACGAAGGGAATATAATAAAAGTTCCCGAAACGTTGTCTATTAGACCATTTGTAGGTCTCTTTATTGAGCTGCTGGGGAGTGCCAGGCACGGGGAACCTCTGTTCCCATCTGAGAAAAGTGTGTTCAGAAGAAATATATTTTACTTTTTACCATTGTGTATATTTCTCTGGTGAAGCACCTACAAGCGCACCTTTTATACCCTTTTTTTTAATTTTAATTTCTATTCCCCGTACCTCTAACAGCGAGGTTCTATAGAAAAGCAGCTACCCAAACGGGTCACAACCCCCTATCTTTTGTGATTATATAAATATAATTAGGCTGCTCATGGCAAGGCTATGTGAATTATTGGATTTTTATTTGTGCCCTATAAGGATTGGACATTCCATTTGCCAAACTTTGCAAACATGCAATGTTTCTCCATCTATACATGCATATACAGGAGGGCAGTGCGGTATACTTTAGCTCCTAGAAAATATGGGCGCTGCAGACTAACCAGAGTGCCCTGCTAACTACGGCACAGAGTTTCACCTGGGAATTGTGATGTTGCTAATTGCATCCTGGAGGCCTGCCAACATATGGCAGTGGTTTGGTATAATGCAGACCCCATAAGGCTAAGGACTCCAGCTGTCAGCAAGGTACTGCACAGGCTGGTAATATTTTGGGGTGTTTTTATGGCATAGATTTGGTCTCCTGTTCCACCAGAACACGTCATTGTCTGGGAATGTCTATACTGCATTGCTTGATCGCTATTTGCAGCCCTTAATTGTACCCTGACAACAATGGAATATTCCAGCAGGATAATGCACTGTCAGTAAGTTATGGGAAGCTATGCAGACTGCATGGGTCAACCTCTCTTCAGAAGTCTTCCATTCATTTGTGTAATCGATGCTGTGTCAATTTGCTGCGCTTCCCAATGCTAGAGGATCCTACATAAGTCTAGGTACATATACCATACCTTTTGGGACTTCTAAATTTAGTTCAAAACCTTCACTGTTCAGAAATTCTGTATTTTGGATTTTTGTCTTTTGGAACATAATATAATTATGATATATAAAGAAAAAGTGTACACCACCAGTGATAAACGAATTTTAAAACAATACAATGACATTAAGAAATATAATTGCACAGTCACATGTGTTCTAGTGGACATTATTATAGTTCAAACTAGTTCCCAAATGTAATCTTTTGGTATTTATGCTTGACATAGGTCATATGCTTAGGTTGACTGATTACAGATGCATATCGCTTACCTCCCAACATGACCCTCTCCAGGAGGGACATAATGCTCTGTTTCTGGACTTCCCTCTTAATTCACCTGTATTAAAGCACCTTTCTTATCACTCATCCTGTTTAAAACAGGTGATAGCAATCATTCATTAAGAGGGAAGTCCAGAAACAAAGCATTGTGTCCCTCCTGGAGAGGCTCATGTTGAGAGGGGTGCCGGACACGGTCCCGACAGTCTGGATCCTGACAGTCATTTACCCAATGTCGGGATCCCGACTGTCAAAACTCAGACGGTTGACCGATGACCACCGGCTATTCTCCCTCGTGGGGGTTCACAACCCCCATAGAGAGAGAATAGAATAGGTGATAGAAAAATGATAGTGTATTTGCCCAACTGTTCTCCAAAGATAAGTCTTTCTGGCATGTCGAATTGTCTGGTATGTCCATCAGAAGTGACAAGTTGGGGGCTGCAAGTCAGCTGCATTGGGAGGTGTATGCTGCCCCTGCTTTGCTAGCATTTCCTTTTATTTCTTCATAGGGGAGGAAAGCAGACTCATTGGACCATAAGGGGCATACACAAGGAGTGATTTTGTGCTGTTTTTTCTAGTCAGATCGTTTAGAAAGTACGCACAGATCACTCCTCCATATGTATGCCCCCGAGCGATGCGCGGTCCCACACGTCGCTATCGCCTGCTAGTTAACTGCAATCTAAATCTAGTGAAATGGCTTAGCAAGTGACTGCAGATTGCTCTATGTACAGAATGAGCAATAGCGATCTACGTCATCCTGAACCACTACCTGGCCTTATTTTTAGCTTAAGTAAATCACTTTGCACACATCGCTGCATGTGTATGGGCTCTATAAGGTGATCTGGACACCTATACACTGTGAGATGTCTCTGTATTCCCATGGTATCTGCTTAATGTGAATGTTCAGATAAAGGTTTTTTTTCTGGTTGACACGCAGCGCTGCGAGGTTCGTGGTACTGCGTGCCATTTTCTACCCGCCACTCTTTCGCAGCCTGAGTTTGGCCTCACAGCTGTGAATGGATGTTTTGCATAAACATCCATTTGTAGCCTATGGGGCCAAACCCACATCATTCGATGGTCGCCGACCATCGAATGATGTGGTAGGTACATGCAAATCTAAGACACTCTCAGGTGTCTTAGTTTTGCATGTGTTCCTGAGGAGAACATGGCGGGCAACTGACATCCGGTGGTGTAAACTGCCTGCCCCCGGCACCCATGTCACTGGGTGATTACCATGGGAACGCCCAGCAGTCTCATGGGAATGGGTGTTCCCATGGCTGCATCCCCCATCCCACCTCTCCACGAAAACAGTCTTGTGTGCAAGCGCCCGGCGAACAATCTGTTCACCGTGGCCGCTCACACGCAGCGTATGCCCAGTTCAAGTTGAAGGTCTCTATGAAGATGTTAACCCATAAGAGAAAACTACAGATTGAATTTGTATTTTTGAGGAATGTTGTCTTTAGAGATTCATGCTGCTATATTAAGTCAGAAAATTATAAATCATTAAATACATGTGGTATGCGCATTAATGACCTTCCCTGCTATAATAATGCTCATAAAAGAGTTAATTATCAGGCGGTTCCAGCTGCCACCTTGACCCCCCAGATGGCTCCAGAGTCCACCGCTCCGGTCCCCTGACACCCCAGCACAGCTCCAGCAGTTTCGGCAGTGGCTGAGTAGCTGTGGCATTTGTGATCTCTGCCGCAGCTCCGGTTCCAGCCACCTCTCCGGCCTCCCACACGGCTGCAGACCGCAGGCTCCAAGACCCGGCGACCCGGTCCCCCGACTCACCAGATTCTTCTGCGCGGCAGAGAGAAAGTGCAGGGGAGCGGGCGAGCTAACGATGCCAGCGCCACGATAGCTTCCAGCGCCCGGAGCTGGTGCTCCACTGGCACCGCCCTCGCTACGCCTCTGCCAACTATCAGCCTCCTGGTTTGCTGATGCTTCTCCTGTCAGGCACTCTTCTTGACCATCTACAGCTGTATACTGACATAAAATGAGCCTTGTTCTTTCAACTGACCAAATATATCTTAAAGCCGTTTGCGAATAAAAGCCCATGATGGATATGTTGCGCCATTCGAATCCTGTGAACGCACTTGTCAAGTACCTACTCCAGTCCCTGAAGCAGGACTGTCCGCTCCATGGCAGGAATCTGAGTGGTGATAAAAGCAGGACAATTTACCTCAGGTTCTCTCAGTCAATTTAGCTTTGCAACTGCCACTGCTGAGATAGAAGCTGCGCCATCTCCAGCGCAAAGAGTTTATGGGTATATTTATCATAAATTATTTGCAGCCTACCAGCAGATACAAGCAGATGGTAAGCTTTCTCCAAATGAATGTATGTATGAGGGTCCCAATTTGTTTTTATAGCACTACAGAACTGTCAGACTGGCCCTGGCAGCTTAACATTTTCAGATGGCATTGTGGTACAGTAGGGCAACACAGAGGTGCACACTTATTAGCCTCCTGTAATACTGATTGGTGCATCCTTCGCTATCATTTGCACTATTGCAGTTTCTGCATCTTACCATGGCTTATGCTTTTGACTGTGCATCGATCGGTGATTGCAGCTGCTTCAACTCACATGCCTGCAACACTCCCATAATATGTCCACTAAACGGACACTTAGGCCCTTATTCAGATCTGAGTGCAGTACAAATTTGTTTGGGAAATGGACAAAACCATGTGCACTGCAGGTGGGGCAGATGTAACATGTGCAGAGAGTTAGATTTGTGTGAGTTATTTTGTTTCTGTGCAGGATAAATACTGGCTGCATTATTTTTACACTGCAAATTAGATTTCAGTTTCAACACACCCCACCCAAATGTAAATCTCTCGGCACGTTATGGGGGAGATTCTCTAAGCTAGAAATGCGGTAAAAACCCTGTTATCGGGGTTTAAGCATCCCCCGCCGGGTTACCGCGGGGGGGGGGGGGGGGGGCATCACCAGAAAAATCTGGCAATGCCCCATAGAAGCCAATGGGCTTCTACCGCAACCCTCCACCGCCCCGCGCCGCACGGACCCCCGCGGCCCCGCATCGCCCTCTCACCTGTGTCCGGGCAGCACAGAGCTGTGCTGCCCGGACCTGTGACCTCCTCCCTGCACTGATCCTCTTCCGGGTGCAGGGAGGAGGAGAGCCTGGCGCAGCAGCAGCAGCGCTGGGTGTGTGAGGGAGGGGGGAGCCGCTGGGACCCGGCGACTCGCCGCAAAGGACAGCTCTTAACGCAAGAGCTGTCCTTTGCTATAATTATCGCATATGTTACAACATATGCGATAACTATAAATGCGAAGGGGGGGGCGGAGATTCTTAGAGAATCTCCCCCTATTGCTGCCCCACCTGCAGTGCACATGTTTTTGCCCATTTTCCAAACAAATTTTTACTGCGATCTGAATAAAGGCCTTAGTTTGCACCACCAGCCACCTTTTATTCACCACCCTGGAACAGTTTTCCATCACATTAAATCCAAACGCAATAGCACCTAAGTGCATACACTCTGTGTAATACATGTACTGTAGAAGTTTTCTGAATTTTTTTTTTGTTTTGCGCAGCAGCAAATAATCACTCAGCTATGTGACCATCAGCATTACCGGGAGATTGTGTGTGCGGCTCAGAAATAGCCCCTCCGTGTCCTCAAATATTTTAAACATTAAGTTGTGTAATTGATTAATTAATCTACATTATATGTGCATAAATACCCACTTTTAAACCATATTGTTCTATATTTTCTCCATAAAATGTATCCTTTTTAGCATCATACTGTTTTTGCTTCTAAGTGTAACACTACTCCCTCAAAGCACTAGAGGGTGCTCCAACCATTCCATTACTTAAAATCAGCTCTAGGTTTAATTTGATAGTGATTTTTTATTTTTTTTTGTAATTGTCTGCAAGTTGCAAGTCCAGTTTAGTTGAATTGTATAGTAAAACTAAAATAAATTCTACTTCCCAAGGGGTATTTATATGTTAGTTGGGCGCCCACTATAGTTAATACGCTCATACCCCCACTATCCGGCATGGAGTTGATTTTCTATAGTGTGGTGAGCGCAGCGAGCCACCGAGCCTCAAGTGCGGCGAGGGGATGCGGAAAACTAAGCAAGGTGGTGTTTGGGACTTTTGCATGTGCCCGGAAAAGGGGTATGTGACAAGTGAGCTATGTACCTTGTTTTCATCACTAATGCATGTCAACCTATTGACTATACAGTCAAGGTGGATCTATAAATAACTGGTTTGCATAGCACTGGAGTCCACTCTGTACCGAATGAAGGCTTTGCCACTGTTAGTATTTCCTACGGGCACAAACTGCAATGCTCCCACACTACGTGATGACTGCTGACATGGAGAAGCTGTGCAGCAACAGTACCTCTAATCAGGAGCCGCTGGCTGCTGGTCATCTCTGTGGGGGTGAGAGGTACTAAGACTTGAAAAGTGATAAAATGGCGAGTTATAAACCACGGGCCACTCGGCTCCTGTAATTTTTCCAAATGAGTCTGTAACATGATAGGAGCTGATTGGTTGGTGGTTTATCACTTCAGTTTCAAGCTTAGTACATCTGGACCTATGTGATGTTGTGAGTGTACAGTTCTAAGCTGTTAAGAGTATAGAGTCAAGCTAACAGTGTGACTCTGGACCCACCTCCTGTTTAGGTTAAAGGGGCATCAGGGAAGGCACTACCCTAGGGCAGTGTTTTTCAACCACTGTGCCATAGCACACTAGTGTGCCTTGAGCTGTTCTCAAGTGTGCCCCAGATCTAGAGATGCCCAAACCAGTTTACAGCCACCACCAGTTCAACTGTTATTTACTGGTCTCTTATTTTCATGTAAAAGGCCAATGTATTTTATTTTTGTTACCTGTGGGGACCATTGTGAATGTTTTTTTTTATATGGGGACCAATAGGTTTGTTTTTTTCCTGTGTGGGCCAATGTGTTTTGCCCTGTGGGGATCTCATGGTGTGCCTTGGAAATTTTAAAATCTTATTTAGTGTGCCGCAAGGTAAAAAGTTTGAAAATCACTGCCCTAGGGCATAGAGTGCCCAATTCAGACCTGATCGCCGAGCAATGCATCTTTGGAGCCCAGCAATAATTTAGCTATGCGATTGCTGTGCAAATAGGAAGAAATCAATTCGCAATCACTCACCACAGATTGGAACCTCTTCCTCCCCCCTCCCACAAACAATTTTTTTTTTTTTTTTTTTTGGGAGGCACGCGGTAGTATTTTTGTTAAAAAAAGAAAAATGACACTAAAGCTTACTGAGTAAATAATTATTTTTTTTACAGGAAGTGTAGTTACTTAAGCAATGCTTTTGAAGAAGAAAACAAAGTCTATACTATAGTTGTTCAGCGATGTAAGCTTACGTATCTGTACTGTTTGCATACATCTCTGAATTAGGCCCAATAAAAACATTCCACTAATATGATGAGATCTCCTAATATAGAGAGTATACAATAGAACTGAATGGGGTGTTCAATATTTCACTCTGAGCCAGTGGCGTCACTAGGTGGTTATGGCCCATACCCAGTTATCTCCCCTGGAGGGGGTGACACCAAAATGCAGGCTCTTCTGCAGTGTCAGGAGCTGGGTCATGCAGTGTGATATTCTCCAGCAGCACTTGGCTCCTGCCACAGAGGAAGGGCAGGTACTACATACAGCCCAGTATCTGAGGGCAGCCAGCATCAATGGGGCTGCTGGACACTCCTGCAGAGTGATGTAACAGGGATTTTCATCTATACCACCTCCCTTCATATTAGCTGACACCAACTTTTTGGGTGCCGCACCTCTGACATGCAGAGTGATGTGCAGAGCCTGCACCAGGTGTCTTTAGACCCGGTGATGCATCTGCTACCAGCATGTAGTTATAATGTGAATAGGTTATGACAGGTAGACCATGTAAATCTATTCATGACAATTGAAAAAAAGCAATAATAAATATTTTCCCTTAAAGATCTCTTCTTTTTCCGATGCATCTGCTTCCTCAGGGAATATACTGTAGTCTGGGGTTAGGCCTGCTTTATCCTACTTTTTCATCTGAATTCATTTATATACAGTCGGGCAAAAAAGTATTTAGTCAGCCACCAATTGTGCAAGTTCTCCCACTTAAAAAGATGAGAGAGGCCTGTAATTTTCATCATAGGTATACCTCAACTATGAGAGACAAAATGAGGAAAAAAAATCCAGAAAATGACATTGTCTGATTTTTAAAGAATTTATTTGCAAATTATGGTGGAAAATAAGTATTTGGTCAAAAACAAACAAGCAAGATTTCTTGCTCTCACAGACCTGTAACTTCTTCTGTAAGAGGCTCCTCTGTCCTCCACTCGTTACCTGTATTAATGACACCTGTTTGAACTCTTTATCTATATAAAAGACACCTGTCCAACACTTCAAACAGTCACACTCCAAACTCCACTATGGCCAAGAGCAAAGAGCTGTCAAAGGACACCAGAAACAAAATTGTAGACCTGCACCAGGCTGGGAAGACTGAATCTGCAATAGGTAAGCAGCTTGGTGTGAAGAAATCAACTGTGGGAGCAATTATTAGGAAATGGAAGGCATACAAGACCACTGATAGTCTCCCTCGATCTGGGGCTCCCCGCAAGATCTCACCCCGTGGGGTCAAAATGATCACAAGAACGGTGATCAAAAATCCCAGAACCACACGGGGGGACCTAGTGAATGACCTGCTGAGAGCTGGGACCAAAGTAACAAAGGCTACCATCAGTAACACACTACGCCGCCAGGGACTCAAATCCTGCAGTGCCAGACGTGTCCCCCTGCTAAAGGCAGTACATGTGCAGGCCCGTCTGAAGTTTGCTAGAGAGCATTTGGATGATCCAGAAGAGGATTGGGAGAATGTCATATGGTCAGATGAAACCAAAATAGAACTTTTTGGTAACAACTCTACTCGTCGTGTTTGGAGGAGAAAGAATGCTGAGTTGCATCCAAAGAACACCATACCTACTGTAAAGCATGGGGGTGGAAACATCATGCTTTGGGGCTGTTTTTCTGCAAAGGGAACAGGACGACTGCTCCGTGTAAAGGAAAGAATGAATGGGGCCATGTATCGTCAGATTTTGAGTGAAAACCTCCTTCCATCAGCAAGGGCATTGAAGATGAAACGTGGCTGGGTCTTTCAGCATGACAACGATCCCAAACACACTGCCCGGGTAACAAAGGAGTGGCTTCGTAAGAAGCATTTCAAGTTCCTGGAGTGGCCGAGCCAGTCTCCAGATCTCAACCCCATAGAAAATCTTTGGAGGGAGTTGAAAGTCCGTGTTGCCCAGCGACAGCCCCAAAACATCACTGCTCTAGAGGAGATCTGCATGGAGGAATGGGCCAAAATACCAGCAACAGTTTGTGAAAACCTTGTGAAGACTTACAGAAAACGTTTGACCTCTGTCATTGCCAACAAAGGGTATATAACAAAGTACTGAGATGAACTTTTGTTATTGACCAAATACTTATTTTCCACCATAATTTGCAAATAAATTCTTTAAAAATCAGACAATGTCATTTTCTGGATTTTTTTTCCTCATTTTGTCTCTCATAGTTGAGGTATACCTATGATGAAAATTACAGGCCTCTCTCATCTTTTTAAGTGGGAGAACTTGCACAATTGGTGGCTGACTAAATACTTTTTTGCCCGACTGTATTCCCCACTTGTGATTATGATCAATGTGTAACTTTGATATTTTGCACCCCCCAGCCAAAAAATCTCTGGCGTGTCTCCCCCCCCCACACACACACACACAGACAGATTGAGACAGAAGTTCACAATATGCCACACGGATTGTGCCAAAATTCACATTATGCCAGACAGATTCTGCCAAAATTTACAAATCAGGATGGCGGGGGCAGAGACGGCAGGGGCAAAGCGACAGGGATGCAGGGACACAGGGACAAGGTAGGCATTGACACCGGAAAGAGCCGGCAGGTTGGGGGGAGGAGTGACATGGGCCCAGCTCTGGTATGCCAGCCCACATTGATATGTCTGTCCATATAAGATAGCGGCAGCACTGTGCATAGTGGGTCAAGTTGCATGGCCCATCTCCACCCGCTATGCACAGTGATGCCACAGAGGCTTTCCTGCCGGATTGTTAAATTAATGGAGCTGGGCTGTCAGCACCACTGGGTGGGAGCCTGATCTTCCCTTTCACTGAGCTGCTCATCACTGCACAGTGCACAACAGCTCTGGTATTTTCAGCTGCGCCCCGTAGACCCCACCGGGGCTGGCTCCCCCAAGCCACCGCGGGGTCTGCGCCACAATTGTTATGCCACTGATCATGAGGTCAGTAGCAGATCTGTAAATTTTGCTCCCCCTATAGCATTTTTGAAAAACAAAAATTTCCAAAAATGGGGTGTGGGCTCGAAGCAAGGGCTATGGCCTTGCAGGAAAATACTACCTTATACTTCGGTTTTGCAACCCGCATAACCATACATTGGTCATCACAGGAAAAACGAAATCCTGATTCATACCCCTTGAATTATTTGGCATTTCTTCTTCTTATAGTAATGCTCGTTACACATTATACCACACACCGTAATACCCATTACACATTATACCACACAAGTTAATGCTTATTTCCCTTTATGTCATACACAGTTATGCCGCTGACTTCATCTTTGTCCCACACACAATAATGCCCATTAGAAATTATGCCAGACAGTAAGGCTTCTAATTACTTTTAAATAACCCGCTTGTTGCCAGGAGTTTCATGCAGAAGATCTAGCTTTGTGCATTTTCTCTCCATAGCAGCAGCGTTCACAGCACTTCAAAGTAACACTATACATACAGTAGCGTAATTATTAATTTTACGCATCCCCATGGCATTTTAGTGACACATACACATACTGACCACAGCACAGCTTACCCATAATGCCCCCTGTAGTGCTACTTATACACATAATGTTCCCAGTAGTGCTGCTTACACCCAAAATGCTTACCACAGGCACCAGATGTCATGGGCAGAGCTCCCTCTGAAGAACTTTTTGCAAGATATCAGGACTGTCCCTTGTCCATGCTATGACTTCTTTCAATATGATCATACCCTGTTTTCCTCTCACTAGGTCTAGTCAAGTTCCAGACCTAGTCCCACATTTTAGGACTTTGTTTTTAGTTCTCACTTTCTGCATTGCAAGTATTTCTTTATGTTGTTTTTGCAATACCGATATGGCCATCTTGACTACCGAAAGTAGACCGGTGCTGGAATGCTGACATTGGTGAGGATGCTGGCTCTGGTAGCTTTAAGCCAAGAGGGAGGTGTTAGGTTTAGGCACTGTAATGGATTTAGGATTAGATGTGGGGGAGATGGAGTATCGGCACTTAGAAGGGCGGTTAGGGTAAGGCGGCGGGGTATGTGGGTTAGCCTACTAGCGGGTGGGTTAGGGTAAAGCTATGGGGGGGGGGGTGTTAGAGTTATGCTCTAGGTTGGGGTGGGGCAGAGGGAACATAAGTATACTTACCTTGACCTCTAACAGGATTCTGTCCATTGAGATGCCAGCGACGGTATTCTGAACGGTGGCCTCCCCACCACCAGTCATCCATATGTATCCCCCTAAAATGCCTACATCCCTCAACTGTTACACAGTTTGAAACCATACAGTTTTCGTGGATAATACATATTTTTTTTAAAAAAGGGATGCAGATGTCTGTCACAATGTTTGACAGATGTGATAAAATACGAAAGAGCATCAGAGGTGTCACGGATGATTCAGAGTTAGATGTAGGGAAACAATCAGACACAAGTGGCTGATGATTTCCCTTTGCATATGCATCTGGACTGCACTAAATATGCATCAGTATAGTCACTACACATAGAAGCAAACAAAATTTACAATTCCTGATAGTAAGCCAATAGTGCATCTAATGCTGTGTACACACGGGGGAGATATATTGCTCAGCCATATATGACTGAGCAATATATGGCTGAGCAATATATTGCTCAGTTTTTCCTTTACATCAGCGACCAGAGATGGTCGCTGATGAAGTCGAGAAAAAAAAGAAAGTAGTTGCGGCGGATGCACACCAGGAGGAAAGAGGGTTAATTTTATCGATTTTTGTGGAATGTATTCCAATTTTATTCAAAAGTGGGGTATCCTCTTAATCTTTATTAGTTGATGGATTCAGGATTGCCCACTATAATTTGCGAAGTCAAGAGGTTAAAATTGACAGACATGCAACATACAAATACATAACATATGTGGGAGGAATTAGTAAAGAATTAAGTGCTAAATAGATTTAAAATGCAGGTAGATGGGGCTGATAAAAATGGTGCTGAGTCTAGACTCGGGATATATTTCACCAGGATATATAACATAAAATGTAATTCTGCAATGAGATAGTCTGTCTCAGATATCTCTATGTCTTTAGCTGTATTGCTCGACTAGATATCCGGCAGAGATGGTCGCTGATGAAAAAGAAACTGCCGGGGGGAGCCTGGCAGTGGTAATCAGCTGGTCGCAGGAGCATGTTCCTGCGACCAGCGATCACCACAGGGGCAAAAACGGGAGCGCGCACCCGGCGATATATCGCCGGTGCACACTCCCATTGCGGGCAATATGGTCGCTCAGCGACCATATTTCCCACGATTTGTGTACGCACCTTAAGGGTCTAATTAAGATGAATTTGCAGACAAGGCAATTATCCATAGTCTGTGCAGGTGTATGGGCCACAGTACACATGCACAAGGCCATCCTGCAAAAAAATTGGGTACTTGTGTATTATGAAAACAACATTTTGTATCCCAATTGCACACTGAGTGAAAAATAACTACATAATAATCAGATTATTGGGATACAAAATGTTGTTTTCCTAACCAGAATTACCCCTCCCTTTTGGCACCTGAGTGACACACCTCTGATTGAGCAGCTTACCAACAAAAGTGTTGTGTACTTGTGTATTATCACGGCGCCCACTACTCCATTTGCGTAAAGGGCTATTCAGGGTAGTGAAATCGCACCGCATCGCATGCCATATTGTATGGCATGCGATGCGATTTTTCTATGTAATGTATTCACTGCTCTGTGTCAGTGAATCCATTAAAAAGATAGGATGCGAAAAAATAATGCCATTTAATGGTAAAATTACATATAATGTCATTTATTCCCCCCCACTATCCACGTCATCCCGAAGCGTGGCGAACGCAGCGGTACGCGTCCGACCTTTTGATACCCCCACTATCCACGTCAGCGTGGAGTTGATTTTATATAGTGTGGTGAGCGCAGCGAGCCACTGAGCCCGAAGCGTGGCGAGCGTAGCGTAATACATGTAACATAATACACGTCCCCTCGCTGCGCTCGCCACACTATGTAAAATCAACTACACGGGGTATGAAAAGGTGGGTCGGACGCGTGCCACTGCCGCTCGCCATGCTTTGGGATCACGTCGATGCTGGGGGGGGGCATTAATAAATTACATTATATGTCATTTAATGCTATAGTACATTAAATGCCATTATAAGCATCAAAATCGCATTGCATGCCATACCATAACGGCATGCAATGCGATGTGATGCGATTTCACTACGTTTGCGTACGTAGTAAATTTGGGCGCCGTGATAATACACAAGTACCAAAAATTGCTGTCTGTATGCAAAGAGATGACCTGTGGTCACACAGTAGCGCTGGTCTGATTGGTGGTCAGATATAAATTCTTATTATATGAGACAGCTGCAGCCACCTTTCAGAGGGATTGTTTACCTCTATAGATTAGCAGCAATGGAGTGGTGCATTAACAGCAATATGCTGATACCACTACGTGGCACTGCTTACTCAAATAATATCTCACAGACAATTTTTAGGAAAAAATACATTTTAATAAAAAACACATATAGGTACTTTTGTATTATCTGGGCTCCCATGTTAAATGCACCCCATTTTTCATACCCCTACTATCCAACTACGCATGGAGTTGATTTTATATAGTGTGGCGAGCGCAGCGAGCCACCGTGCCCGAAGCGTGGCGAGGGGACGCGGTCTCATAAGAAAAACGGGAGCTCAGATATTATATAAGTACCCACATATATACTACTGGGATATCCAGCTGGGGAAGCCGCTGACACTAAGAAAGGCGGAGAAATGTGTTTTGAGCCCCATACAGCCCGGTTTACCAGTCCTTGGATCAGCCACTGTTTGGATCACCATAATATGGGACTACATCGATATGGACACTGATTAGGGTTACCACCCGTCCGGGATTACTCCGGACAGTCTGGTAATTCATACCGGCGTCCGGAGTCTGGAAGGGTGGCTGTCCCGGACTATACATTGTCCGGTAATTGGTCCCCCCGTGGCAGCCCGCCTGGCCGGCACCACCTATACTGATGCGAGAGGCTGCAGTGCGCCGGCTGGCCATCAGTGACAACATCATTTACATACCCAGCCGGGCAGGGTCCCACCCCGTCGTGAGGAAGCCGGCGCCGGGAGGAGGGCAGCGGGGCGGTGATGATGACGTCAGACGGACCGTCCTCCTAATCTCCCCCTATGTCTGTTGTTGCTGAGTGACACTCCGCTGCTTCTGCGCTGGCTTGCTGGAAGGAGGAGGGAGGAGGTGGGACACAGAGCTCCGGCTCCTCCTGCGGGCTGCGACCATGTGACCTAGGATGGGGAATCCTGATGACTACTAAAACGGTAATGGTACTTATCCCTCCTTCTGACCCATGTTATGGGTTCCATGCTTTTATCTTCTTTTACCATGTGAGTGTGCCTAATAAATATTTGTATTTGTGACTGTGAAAACGGTATTTGCACCATATTTGCTTCTATCGAGTCCCATTTAGGGCACAAAGAGGAAGAATATATCTTTGAGAAGTAGACATATATGCTTGATATGCAATTTTACTACAAACCTTTGTGAGTGGAATATTAAAATAAAATAAATCCACCCTTTCTGTATAGTGTTGCACTATGTCTATTCTTGTTTAAGTTTCAGAGGAAAAGAATTACAAGTTGCACGGACCTGGCTTGCTCACTGGCTATTTCAAATCTCACGGTTCATCAGCCAATCAGGAGTGGCGGCTCCTGATTGGCTGTCGGACCGCGAGATGGCGCGAGATGTGAAATAGCTAGTGAGCAAGCCAGGTCCGTGCAGCGCCTAGCTCCCCGTGTCCCGGCCGGCGCTCTGTTATAGCCTGCCTGCCAATAACACTACTGGTACACCGGATGCAGTGGCACCAAAGATCAGCCCACCCACAGTCTCCCCCCGCACTTAGGAATCACAGCCGGCAAGTGAGAGCGCTCCCCGGAAGCGCTCTATCGCATTACCGTCTGCCTAGAAGTTGCACCTCGTATAGCAGGTGGTCTATAGTGCCGGCATGCAGGACCACTGGCAGCTCAGCACCTGGATGCAGACGGGGACTGATCATGTGGCAAGCGATCGAGTCCAGCCCAGCAAACCGTGCGAGAGAGCATTAAGGTACCGACTCCTATATTGGGGCAACTGGGACGCCAGACCCCCTTCCCAGGGCTCACCCCAGCTTTACAAGCAAACTAAGCTTTACAAGCAAACTAATTATTTGTAAAGCACAGGCTCAGCCCATTGAGATGGAGACATTATTATCCTTTTGCACCAGTGAAAGTTACCACACTCTGTAAGTATAGCAGCGCCACAACACATGATAGCATCACAGGTAAGCGCGGTGTTAGACTACAATCCTGTTACCTGCCTGTTTAAACTCCCCCTTGGCAATGAGCATTATTAATATTCCCCCCTTGGCAACGAGCATTAATAATATCCCCCCCCCCCCCCCGGCAACGAGCATTAATAATATCCCCACCTTGGCAATGAGCATTAATTAAATTCCCCCTTGGCAACAAGCATTAATTAATCTTGGCAATAGGCATTTGTTCTCCCCCTTGGCAAAAGGCATTTGCACTCCCCAGTGGCATCGAGCATGAAGGCCCTGGCATCCAGCACAAAACCACTATCAATTAACATGTAGGTAAGCAACACTTATATCTAATAGGCATTACGGTATATGTAATGGGCATCACAGTGTGTGGCATAATGTGTAAAGGGCATTAAGGTGTTTGGGATAATGTGTAATGGGCATTACGGTGTTTGACATAACATGTAAAGGGCATTACAGTGTGGAATCATGTGTAATGGGCCTTATGGTGTTTGGTATAACGTGTAATGGGCATTACAGCATGGGGTATAATATGTAATTGGTGTGACGTGCAATAGGCATTACGGTGTAAATTTTTGGCATAACATGTAATGGGCATTATGGCATGTGGTATACTATGGCATTTTGTACACTATGTAATGGGTGTGTGACGTGTAATCGGCATTATGTTGAAAATTTTTGACGCGCGCCTGCGGCGCGCACTGTCTGTGTTATTCCGACTTTCCAAAATACCTTTTCAGTCCTAGCATATCGTGTAATGGGCATTGTGGTGTATGGCGTAACATGTAATGGGCATCACGCTGTGTGGCATAATGTGTAATGGGCATTATGGCATGTGGCATACTATGGCATTTTGTATGCTATGTAATGGGTGTGTGACGTGTAATTGGCATTATGTTAAAAAATTTTGACGCGCGCCTACGCCGCGCACTATCTGTGTTGTTCCTCCTTTCCTGAAAACTTTTTCAGTCCTGGCATATTGTGTAATGGGCATTGCGGTGTATGTCGTAACATGTAATGGGCATCACGGTGTGGGGCATAACATGTAATGGGTATTACTGTGTATGATGTGTAACATGTAACTGTTATGGTATGCAAAATCAAGAATGAAATTGAAGCAAAGGTTAAAAAAATTCAACATAAGGGGGTAAAAGGGCGGAGCTGTGGGCGGGACATGGGTGGGGCAGTGGGTGTGTCAAGGGGTGGGCCAATGTCCGGGAATCTCTCAACAAAAAGGTGGTAACCCTAACACTGATACCTTAGAGCGCTCCCTATACTGCTGAAGGGAGTTACTGCCTGTCATAGGAGGATACTGCTATCCGTAAAAGCTCCCCCCAAAAAGGGAAAAGTGTCCACTTCTGAATTCCCTACTAAGGAGATTCATTGATATATGTGCGGGACTGGTAACTATCTCAAATTTACAGCCTCATAGTAATTGACCACATTAACTATTGAATGCATGCATAGCCAAACAAGCCTCAAAACTACTATTGTGCCTCTCTATATGTTAAGTGTTGTATGTCTTTTGTTTTTTTTACAGTGCACTGATATATGAAATGTGAAAATGTCTTTATTATATAGTATATATGTGTTTTTTATACCACTTTTACACCAGAATACCGGGTAGGATCCGGGAAATCGAACACGGGAAATTGCTAGGGCATGCCCTGCCTCAGACCCCATTTACACTGCAATTCAATCCGGGTTATTCCAGTGCCGTCTTTCCCATTGGGCACAATGGGCAGTTGCCCGGGGACCCTAGGACCTAGGGGCCCCCGGCCCAGCCCAATGGGAAAGATGGTGACCGGGGTCCGGGAATCCGCTCACCCTCGCTGGGGGATCCGGGCAGGGGGATCAGGGCGGTGGCGGTAGCTAGAAGCCTGATTCGGCGAAGCTCTATTTGCCGGCAGGGGGGGCGAGAAGCGCTGCTGCATTTAAAATGACTGGCTGAATGCTGATTGGCTGAATTCAGCCAATCAGCATCCGGCCAGTCTTTTCAAATTCAACAGCGCTTCCCGCCCCCGCCGACAAATAGTGCTTCGCCGCTTCGGGCTCCTAGCTACCGCCACCGCCGCCCTGATCCCCTTCCCCAGCGAGGATGGTCGGATCCCCGCCACCCGCCCACCATCTTTCCCATTAGCGCTATTTGCCGGTGGGGCGGGAAGCGCTGCTGCATTTGAAAAGACTGGCCGAACGCTGATTGGCTGAATTCAGCCAATCAGCGTCTGGCCAGTCTTTTCAAATGCAACAGCGCTTCCCGCCCCGCCAGTTAATAGCGCTTTGCCACTTCAGGGCAGGCTCTTAGCTACCGCCGCTGCCCTGATCCCGCTGCCCGCATCCCCCAGCGAAGATGATCGGATCCCCGGCCGCCGAAAGCTGACTGTTCACTGGACCCCCCCCCAAATTAGTTTGCCCAGGAGCCCACAGTCACCTCCCCAAACTAATTTGGGGGGGGGTCCAGTGAACTAGGTTGCCCAGGGGCCCTTCCTAATGTTAAGACGGCCCTGGGTTATTCCCGGGTAAGGCCCTTTCACACTGAAAACGGATCAGCCCTGTCTTTCCTTGCTGGTGTCATTAAAAATGGGCCTTTGGGCTGTTTGAGATGAGGTCACAAGAAAGGGAAAAGGGAGGGGGTGGGTTCTGCTTCCAGCATTGCAGCAAAGATGGCAGACGGAGTAGCTGTGTTGCAGTTTGTGCTTTACTTTTCAGCAATTGAGAGTTTGATTGGATGTATTGGACATGGACATGATGGTGCAGATCAGGTTTGGGGGTCAGCCAAAGTGGAACACACTGCGTGACAGCCAGTGTGTGCTGCAGCAGATGAGGCTGTAAACACAGTGTGGAGTGTGCTTGCAGCACAGAGCGTGGTAATGCTGCTGCTGCGCTGCTACATGCGCCCTGTGCGGGTCTCCAGCAGATGACATCATCTGCCAGAGCCGCAGAAGCACCAATCAGCTCTTCGCGCCCCTCTACCCACCAAATAACCCGGATAATGACCATTTACACCACCCTGAGCCCCGGATAAGCCCCGTGTCCGACCCTGAACATTTGCCGGGTCAGATTCCCGGGGAACAGTACCCGTGTTATTTTTTTTTCAGCCGATTTACACCATGCCCTGCCCCGGACTGGAGCGGCAATATCCCGGGTCCAACCTCATGTCTGAGATATTATTTGAGTAAGCAGCGCCACCTAGTGGTATCAGCATATTGCTGTTACTGCACCACTTCATTGCTGTATGTACAGTATGCAAGTTGATTGACAGAAAGCCGGCATTTGAGGGTGGTAATACAGTATGTATGGTTTAATGATCTCCATGTGGGTGAGTCATCAACACTAACATATAAATTCATGTTGTCCCCTAAATTGGGTGCCATGTGACATTCACCAATAGGTTTATTGTGAGAATACTAGATAATTGATATTATTGCAAATCATAAACTAGTATTAGTTTGTCTGCAGGTACAGATATTTTTCTTTTTTAGTTAAGGTGGTTTTCAGTAACTACTACCTTTAGGTAATGTGATTTCAATTCAGAAAGTCTCTCCATCCCCCCTGCACCTCTCACTTCCTCCTTCTCTGCACCTTTCCATCACCATATCACCACTGCACAACTCACTTCTTCCACCATCCTGTCCTTGTCACCCCTGTATCTCCACTCCCTCCACCTCTCTGTCCCCCTGTGATCCCTGTGCCTATACTAAACCTTACTTCTCCCTGTTATTGTAACCCCTGAGAGGTTAATATTTACATATATGGGTACTTTTTTCCTAGCACGGCGCCACCGATTTTAATTGTATGCAATCGGGTTGCAAAAATCAGGCCATTCGCATGCAACCAAATTGCATACAATGCGATTGACCCAACCGACCCAATTTTTTACATTGGAACCAACGTTAAATGGTCCCTGAGACCTGATTTTACATTGGCCCCAATGTTAAATGCCCCCCAGACCCCATTTTTCATTCTATGCCCCCCCATTGTTAACACCACGATCAACGTGAACCGGAAGCGTGGCGAGTGCAGCGCTACACGTCCTCCGAACTTTTCATACCCCCACTATCCACGTCGGCGTGGAGTTGATTTTATATAGTGTGGCGAGCACAGCGAGCCACCAAGCCCGAAGCGTGGGGAGCGCAGCGAGCCCCGCGAGGGGACGCGCATTACTTCACAGGTATTACCTAGCTATTAATACTGTGCACAGTCAAATCTCTATAATCTATACTTGCAGCTTACAGCGGTCAAGGGAAACTACAGTTACTGCATTGGAGAGATGTTGAGCAAGCTACAGTGACAGGAGCTTGCAGTTAACCATATAGACTGTGGTATACAGTCCTCAAGAATATACTATATATATAACCAGAAGACACCTCAGGAGCATTACTTCATACAGTATGTCAGATAACAAACAGCAGGAAGGGAACTTCACTTATAAGTTAGCATCAGCCATTCTGTCACTTGTATCAGCACTGGGTACATCGTTAACTCTTAATGGAGGAGATTCTCTAAAAATCGCGGCTCAGCTCCACCGCCCATCGCATACATAATTATAGCATATGTTCTAACATATTCGATAATTATGGCAAAGGACAGCTCTTGCGTTAAGAGCTGTCCTTTGCGGTGAGAGTCGCCGGGTCCCATCGGGTCCCGGTGGCTCCCCCCTCCCTACCTTACCCGGCGCTGCTGCGCCAGGCTCTCCTCCTCCCTGCACCCGGAAGAGGATTTTAGTGCAGGGAGGAGGATGTCACACGTCCGGGCAGCACAGCTCTGTGCTGCCCGGACACAGGTAAGGGTGGTTCGATGCGGGGCGGCGGGGGTCCATGCGGAGTGACAGTAGGTCGGTGCAGCGGTGGGTTTGCTTACTTACTTTCTTTCTATGGAAAAATCTGGCGATGCCCCCCGCCACGGTAACCCGGCGGGGGATGCTTAGAGCATCCCAAAATGCAGTAAAAACCCGATCATGGGGTTTTTAACCGCATTTTTTGCTTAGTGAATCTCCCCCAATATATCTACTATATGCAGGGCTATTTTTCAGCAGGCTCCAGCAGAACTGAGGCCCTTATTCTAGTTCACTCTTTCTGACAAAATATTTCTTAGATGGACAAAACCAGGTGAGGCAGGTTTTACACCCAAATCTAATTATCTCAGCACAAGTAACACCTGCAGTGCACATGGTTTTGTCCATCTAAGAAATATTTTGTCAGAAAGAATGAACTAGAATAAGGGCCTCAGTTCCTGCTGGAGCCTACTGAAAAATAGCCCTGACTATATGGGAGGACCCTCCCACAGTATTCATGCAGTGAAAGTGCATGTTTAATTTACTAACATCTCCAGTGTTCAGAGAGAAATAGACAGTGTAACGGTTACCCTACAAGACGATAAACTTCCTATTTAAAGAATCTTCAAAATTCCAAAGTATTTATTTAAAGTAAGGAAAGGAAAGCTTCAAGACATTGCATTTTAGAAGGAAATTGAAACAGGCAGCCCTTGACTTTTATTTAATACTGCTCAGTTCTTCAAATATTTACTTATTATATATAAGTTACTTTAGGACTAATGCCATCGAATGGTATCCTCTGGCATTAGTCCTAAAGTAAGTTATATATAATAAGTAAATATTTGAAGAACTGAGCCAGCGGTGTAACTAGAGCACCGCAGCCCCCGGCACCGCGGGGGGGGGGCACTGTGCATGTGGGGGCGTCGGGGGCTGCGGTGCTATAGTTAACACCCCCCCCCCCAATCCCCCGCAGACTTACCTATCTCGCTGGTCCCGGCGGCTCCGTTCTTCTGCTGAGGACCACCACAAAATGGCCGCCCCCATATAGCACACTGTTCTCTGAAACTGTCTGCTGTATGGGGGCGGCCATTTTGTGGTGGTCCTCAGCAGAAGAACGGAGCCGCCGAGACCAGCGCGATAGGTAAGGCCAGGCCTATTTTTGTGCAGGCTCCAGCAGGAACTGTGGCCCTTATTCTAGTTCACTGTTTCTGACAAAATATTCCTCAGATGGACAAAACCATGTGCACTGCAGGTGAGGCAGGTGTTACTTGTGCAGAGATAATTAGATTTGGGTGGGGTTTTACACCTGCCTCACCTGCAGTGCACACGGTTTTGTCCATCTGAGGAATATTTTGTCAGAAACAGTGAACTAGAATAAGGGCCTCAGTTCCTGCTGGATCCTGCACAAAAATAGCCCTGGGTAAGGCTGTGGGGGATTGGGGGGGGGGGTTTGCATAGGCGGCGGGGCGGCAGGGCAGGGGGTATGGGTGCTTGGCGGGGCGGCAGCGAGGGGAGGCAGGGGGGGTGCCCCCCTAACGGCGGGGGGGGGGGCGCCCAAAACGTAGCTACGCCACTGAACTGAGCAGTATTAAATAAAAATCAAGGGCTGCCTGCCCATGGTCTTCATAGATTTTGTAGCGTACTTATCCTAGAGAGATAAATAAAAAGCAATTGCTCTATATACAGTTAAGAGGCTGCAGCCTTCCATAACCTAATGCATTAAAGTAGCTTTCATAGAGGATATTATTATTAAATTGTAACTCATAAATTTGTACATGTAATTGTTCAAATTGTCTGCTTTTGTTGACAAACTTGCATTCCATTCCATTGGCTAAAGGAGCAGTGCAGGCTGAAATCTCCCTGAAGAGAATAACTCTGTGTAAAAGACAATGGGGCAGATGTATTAAGCCTTAACAAGAGATAAATGCAAGGGTGATAAGGAGAGATAAACGTCCAGCCAATCACCTGCTTACTGCCATGTTACAGGCTGTGTTTGAAAAAAGTCAGTAAGGAGCTGATTGGCTGGATGTTTATCTCTCTTTGGGCCTTATTTTGGTTCATTCTTTCTGACAAAATCCTTCTTAGATGGACAAAACCATGTGCACTGCAGGGGGGCAGCTGTAAAATGTGCAGAGAGAATTAGATTTGGGTGAGTCATTTTGTTTCTGTGCAGGGAAAATACTGGCCGCTTTATTTTTACACTGCAATATAGATCTCACTTTGAAGTAAAACCCCAACCAAATCTAATTCTCTCTGCACAAGTAACATCTGCCCCACCTGCAGTGCACATGGTTTTGTCCATCTAAGAAGGATTTTGTCAGAAAGAGTGAACTAGAATAAAGGCCTTTATGACCCTTGCATTTATCTCTTGTTAAGGCTTAATACATCTGCCCCAATGGGCCTTATTCTAGTTCACTCTTTCTGACAAAATCCTTCTTAGATGGACAAAACCATGTGCACTGCAGGTGGGGCAGATGTAATATGTGCAGAGAGAATTAGATTTGGGTGAGTTATTTTGTTTCTGTGCAGGGAAAATACTGGCTGCTTTATTTCTACACTGCAATATAGATCTCACTTTGAAGTAAAACCCCACCAAAATCTAATTCTCTCTGCACAATTAACATCTGCCCCACCTGCAGTGCACATGGTTTTGCCCATCTAAGAAGGATTTTGTCAGAAAGAGTGAACTAGAATAAGGCCCAATAAGTGCTAGATTGGTGAACCACACAAAAACACTGGACATACAAGTGAAATAAGAGAGCACAGAAATGGCAGGGTAAGAGCCTGGTGAAAGGGCGATGGCCCTTTAACTAAGGACTCTGCAACAACTCCCTAATTGGAGAAAGCTGTAGCCGCAAAGGACACAAGCTCTACTACAGAGAAACGCTGAACACTCTATTTAGCAAGATATACATGGACTGCATAAATAGGTACTGCATATCCTCCAACATGACCCGTTCCATTAGGTACAAAGTGCACTGTTTCTGAACTTCTGTCTTAATTGATAATTGCAGTCACCTGTGTTGAACTAGTTGATCATGATAACGGTGTTCCAGCAAAGGTGAAGGCAATCCTAAATAAGGAAAGAAGTCTAGAAGAAGAGCATTTTGTACCTAATGGAATGGGTCATGTTGAAGGGTATGGTACTGTTACTGGCATTTAGCACAGCTGATAATCAGGCAGGGAATGACTCTGGACAGAGCAAACCAGGAGTAAACTGCAACAGGGACCGGATACACATGCAAGGCAGACAGAGAGTTCTCCACACCAAACTCTATAACCGGCATTGGACTGCCCCCATAGAGTGTCTTAAAAGGGCTTCCCTGACCAAGTGCCCTGCTGGAGGTAATTAACGAGTGCAGCTGCGTGCTGCATCAGAAGCCCACCTAATCTGTGGAGGCCGTGGCTGCCTGGCGTGCCAGTCGCCTAGGCAACTGATGCTGAAGTGGGTCTGCAGGTGAGGGAAGCATCCAGGTTGCCCGGCAACTGCCGCAGCAATGCCGCCCCCCTCCGGAAGTGCGGCCCAGGAAGCGCTATGATGCCTCAGCCGCCTAGCAACAACCGGGGCCAGCGCTTCGGGACCAGCAGCAGGGGACGGAGAGCCACGACCACGGCCCCTAACACTCCCTTCTCCACATCCCTCCACCCCCCTGCACCTCTCACTTCCTTCTTCTCTGCATCTCTCTACCCCTGTCACCCTCACCACTGTCCCCCTGTCTCCACTGCACTTCTCCATCCTTGACACACCACACTCCCACCTCTCCGTCAATGCTGCATTTATGCATCCTCATCACCCCTGCACCTCACTTCCTCTTTCCCTCCACCTCTTCATCCCCCTGTCACCCCTGCATTTGACTCCCTCCACCCCTCCATCCTCATCACCCCAACACCTCTCACTTGCTCCACATCTCTGTCCCCCTGCACTTCTCTGTCCCCTCTGCACCTCTCCCCCCCCCTTGCACCCTTTACTTCTCCATTCCCCTGTCCTCTGTGCACCTCCCCCTGCCTCCATGCATAGGTGATGGGGGAGATGGCAGGCAGCATTTAGTCGCCAAGCAGCAGGCAACCTGTGGGGTGGGCACATGAGGGAGAGAAAGTAGAATACCCCTCCTGCCGCCTCTCCCATGCTAGCTGTCATGACTGGGTCTTCCTCTCCTTCGGTTGAACCTGTGCACCAGCAAGTCATGGCACAGGATTCAGCTTCACATATGGAACTCCACCATCACAGCCCAGTGTGGCTTTGCAGTCCTGGCAGCTGAGACGGCTGTCACTGGGGGGAGCAGTGCTGCAGATCTGATCTGAGGTGACTGGTGGGGGGCCCTTTCCGAGAGGGGAATCAAGGATATTGGCCCCCCAGAGGCCCTTGTAATCCGGTCCTGCATAATGGTCAGTATCCGCTGTAGATAATGAATATGCTGTCCCAGGCATCCTGCAAGCCAGAAGCAAATTCCACACCCAGGGCCTTGTAGCCTAGGCAGCGGTATAGATCCGACTCCCCTAGTTACTGCCCTGCTCTAGAAAGTTCAGAAAGTATCTCAGCAGTCATCTTAGTTTGTGTGCTCATTAGAAGAACTCCAGTTTTACACACACATTTCAATCTGTCCCAATGTTGGAAGGACAGTCCAGTTTTCCAGGGACTGTCCTGTGGCCTGCAGTGTCCTGTGCGAAGGGGCCCGTTGGGGGATTCTTTTACTTGCTGCTCAGTGGTAAGTCACCAGGAGAGAGGGACAGGCGGCATGTCAGCAGCTAATACAGTGCCAAGCATACCCCCACAGTGCTGTAAAAGGGGGTGTGGCTCACGACTGCAGCAGTTCCTGTAAGGCCATGCTCCCTAACACAAGACCATGACCCCTACTTCGAGCGCATATCTTCAGTGCACATGGATGTCCCTCCTGCAGTCACCACAAAGTTAGAAAGTGAGGAACTGTATAGGTTATAGGTTAATGTTATTCTCTGTGCAGCGTGTGTCTTCCTTTGTCTGTATATGTTTTACTCTTTCCAGACCTGCCCCATATGATTTCACCTACGCCCTTTAAACTAAGCCACATCCTCAAACGTTTTATTGTAAGATGGTTATGATATACAGTATAAACAGGAGTTCTCAAGGAAGAATTAAAGAGATTATTGGAGGACAAAAAAAAAATCAACAAATGGCTACTGGATGTAGCGCCTCTCTTCTTTGCCCGGCGCCCGCCAGATCCCTTTTACTGGCGAGCGCTGGCAATAGGGACTGGGTCGCACGTGTGTCTCACGCGCACGCACGTCCCAGTATCACGGCGGCTGGGTAGCATCTCCTTGCCAGTCTCCGTTTCAATGAGTCCCTGCCCAGTTCGGGGGGGGGGGGAGGTTGGGTGGCGAGGGGGCCAGCGGGGGAGATGGCAAGGGACCCCCGGCAGGCTCCGTTGCCACCGGGCGCACAAGTATCTCGTGCACGCGCGCTCCTGGCGGTAGCCGGCCCCTGCAAAGAAGAGAGGCGCTACATCTGTATTAAACAAATACAGAGACGGTACTTGTGTATTATATAGGATGACACATTAAATGAATGGTTAGAATTCCCTTTTAAATACAAAATTTACATTCGCTCCAATATGACACAGAAGATTGATTTATTGTAAAATAAAAGACTATTGGGGGTATTCAATTTGGGTCATGGCTGTCGAGCTGGCCCGAAAACCGTGATCCTGTCCCGTTCTAATTTGCAGATGAGCTCAATGTCCTGCCTGCAGCGGGACAAGTAGGGGGTGTGGCCGCGAGCTGCAGCCGGGAAGAGGCCTGCAGCATACTGTGCACATGGGCGGTCTTTCAATAATCGGCAGGGCTGTAAGCGCATGGGTCTCTTTGTGCAATCTCATAGGTGAATAGCACAGCCTCTGTTAGCATTCTGATAACCATACTTTGCAATAGAGATGAGCAGGTTTGGTTTCTAAAAAGCCAACGCTTCCCCCGAACTAATCCGAGGCGGCTTGCTGGTGACTCGATCTTTGGCACAAATCGAGGCCAATGTTCCCGCTGTCAGATTCTCTTGAGATTCACACTCTCGGTGCATGTCAGACAGCATGGACGTGTCTGTGCTGTCTTCTGCTAAGGGACTACCTGCTGTGGGAGACTACTAGGGGGAACAGTAGCGCACACAGGGGGGGTTATGAGTACCCAGAACCCCCCCCAGGAGTCTAAGGGTCCTAGGCTGAAAGCTGAGGGTCCACTCTTTCCATGGGTACAAGAATTTTAAAAATCGGCTCTTGGGAACCAGAGATATCTGACTTCAAATCAGTGGTCGCCATCCAAGCCTATTAATTGCTCTTCCCAGTCAGATATTTCAGGTTCTGACTTAGAGTTTTTCTGAGGGTATATTCCAAAAGCTGGGACTCTCCCCCTTTGATGGACACTAGTAAATTGTCTCTACTGTTCCCAGAACCAAAGATATCAGTCTTCCAGCAGCTGGTTACTGCTCCAGCTCCACACACCTGGTATGTAGTATTATATACTCGTTGGTGGATTGCTCTGCCTCCTGAACTCTGATCTCCTAGTCCCCAATACCATTTGGTAGGTGGGGTTCTCTAGTTTTTAATTCCATTAAAATCTAAGAAATCTATTTCCGGGAACTGGAGATATCTGCAGTCAAGCAAGCTGTCCTCCCACCAGAAAATTATGGATAATAAGCCCACTCCACTATACACCCCTCCTCTGCATATTAAACATCCTCTACCACCCTGGATGCTATGTATCAGGGCCCCTTCATTCAGCCCAATGCCCCCTTCTCCCACCATATGTGCAGTAAAGGGGTAATTAGTGGAAATTACTGATCCAGGCCCAGTGGCGTAACTAGGTACATGTGGGCTCCAAAAGTTTGTAAGGGCCCCTATTTATCACCTTCTTTTACATTATAATGCTGAAAAATGTATACAGCACATGATACTTTGACAGGCAAAGTAGACCCCTTTCAGCTCTGGGCCCCATAGCAGCTGCACCCCCAGCACCTATGGTAGTTATGCCCTTGTCCAGGCCCTACATGCTGAGCGGTTGATATAATACCCCCTACCACCCGCGGGACATCAATGCTTACCCCACTCATACCGCTGGAGGATCGGTAGGGGCCCCAATACATTGCTATGCCCAGGGGTCTACACTGCTGTTGATGCCCCTGTATGTATATATGTATGTATATGTATGTGTATAATATGTGTGTGTGTGTGTGTGTGTGTGTATATATATATATATATATATATATATATATATATACACATATACACACACAATACACAAAACAATAGTGGCTTCAGCGCCCTTTACTTGTAATGTCCATACAATATAATATAATAAACATTAATACAATGATAAAATTATTAGATACACTTCATAGGTAGTTCTTTTGAAGAAAATTTTCTTTTATTTTTCAAAAACCGTGATCAATAGGGGTATTGATCACGGTTTTTGAAAAATAAAATAAAATTTTCTTCAAAAGAACTACCTATGAAGTGTATCTAATCATTTTATCATTGTATTAATCTTTATTATATTATGTTGTATGGACATTACAAGTAAAGGGTCATAGGCGTGCGCAGCCCGTTTTATTAGGGGGTGCACCAGGGCCGGTGCTAGGGTGTCTGGCGCCCTCCTGCAAACCATACATTTTGCGCCCTTTCACATTGCCATTGCAACAAGCTGCAGCCTGATTGTGGGAGTGTATGCAACATGCGATCCTATGGAGGATCTCGGGTGCATGTACATGTATGCATACACCATCTCAGTGCTGTGTCCGCAAAATGTTGCAGGCACTAAAGGTGCCCATACACGCTGTGAGAATCTGGGCTAGATCTCATCGCATCACACGGCATGCATGCAATGTGTGTGCGATGCGATCCGAAAGCAGTACAAAAAGTATGTGCAGCACTCGTGACTGAGGAGGGAAAGGAGGGGAGAGAAGGAGGAGATGGAAGAAGAGGGGAGGAGATAGAGGGGGCGGAGTGTTGAGGACTGGCAGAGGCACTGGCATAGCACACTGAGAAGAGGGAAGGAAGGGGAGGCGGCGCTGCTGCCTGTTCATCATTTGATTGACAGCTGACAGGCGCAGGGAGCAATGTGTAGGGGGCGGATCCAGACATGACATGTCATCCAGGCATTCACAGACAGCGCTACATGCCTCAGCGCAAGTGTCCGTGAGGAAGATGGGGCAGGTCGCAGGAGGAGGACAGTGTATGTGCGGTGCAGGGAGCTGCTCAGCCTCTCCATACTGACAGTGAGGGCTGAGCCAGCATTAGCAGAGCAGGGAGGGAGACAGCGCCTTTTCAGCATGGCGCCTCCCTGCTTTGCAGGAGCTGCTGAGTGGGTAGCGCCGGCCCTGGGGTGCACCATTGGAGGGGGCGTGTCCATCACTATCTACTGGGCGTGTTATTATTATTACACATAATGAAACACACTAGAAATAATGTCACGCACAATAATGCCCATCACACATGCCACACACCGTAATGCCCATTACACATTATGTTAGGGCTTAAAAAAATATTATTAAAACAGGGACAATAGGGACTGTGCACGTCGAAGGCGCGCGCCAAAAATTAACACATACTTACATGCATATTACACATCACACAGCCATTACATAGTATACCACATTCCATAATGCCCATTACACGTTGTACGTGTAATTCCCATTACATGTTACGCCTCACACCATGATGCCCATTACACGTTACGCCTCAGACTGTGATGGCCATTACAGATTATGCCATGGGGGGGGGATGTGAAATGTTCTTTGCCAGGAGTCACATGCTCCCTGGGAAGGGGGTGGTTAAATGCTCGTTGACAAGGGGAGTTTCATGCTCATTGCTGGGGGTGCGCATTGCACACCAGCGCTCCCGTGAATCCGCACTTCCGGGTAGCGCTGTGCACTCTTCTTATAAGATGCCCACCGGAGCCGCAGCCTCCTTCCCTTTTGAGCCGCTGGCCGGATGCTGCACGCCGCACACTGAAGCTACTTTACCTGTCAGCGGCAGGCAGCATCTGGTCAGCCGCTCAAAAGGGAAGGAGGCTGTGGCGGGCACGGGACACTTGTACCCCAAGTGCCCAGGGGCAAATGCCCGCCCGCACACATAGTATACACACACACACACACACACACACACATACAAAAAAAAAAAAAAACGGTTTAACCTCAATATCCCTGGAATCAAATAATCCATATGGATCCGCCTGGTATCAGATTGAAGGCCCAGCGATTTGGGTTCGACTGAAATCAACCTCGAGCTTCAGTGATGCCGAAGGGGGAACTGGCAGCCATTGAACTGGGTGGGGGTCGGAATTAGCGGGTCCCATGTTATCCTATAGGGAAAACGTTCCAGCTTTGCCTGACAGTATCTCCGGTTCCCAGGGGGCTAGAGACACGGGGCTGGGCTCGTTGGAAAGCCCCAGCCCTCAGCTATGATTAGGAGGTGCCTGTGCACCCCTGGCACCCCCCTTGCGCACGCCTATGTAAAGGGTGCTGAAGACACTATTGTTTTGTGTATTGAAGGTATTTACAGTCCCAGCTAGTAGGGGACTGAGTGTCAACAGCAACCAATATAAAGTTTGGAAAATAATAGCGCAATTTTAGAGATTTTGTGATATAGATATATATATATATATATATATATATAGGAGATTTGTGGTGAGGCACTCGTGGCAATTGTAATCCAGAACAAAGCTAGCCAACAGGAGATAGCAGCAACGTTTCAATTTATTACTTCAAATTTTCGTCAGGTTACTATGACGAAAATTTGAAGTAATAAATTGAAACGTTGCTGCTATCTCCTGTTGGCTAGCTTTGTTCTGGATTACAATTGCCACGAGTGCCTCACCACAAATCTCCTACCAATCCTCTGTGTAGGCACCGGCGCTGCTGTTTTTGCTGTTACAAGGAGTGCCAAACCCCTGTCCTCTATATATATATATATATATATATATATATATATATATATATATATAATTTATTTATTTATTTATTTTTTTCTTCTTCTTCTTATTATTATTATTTATATATATTTGGTCTATCTATAATACTTTAACTGACCCGCCATATTCTGGGTCACCTAAGTGTCCATCTCTGTGCTTTGCTCCGCCCCTCTGGAAACCCCCTTCTGAAAATCCTGCGTTTGCCCCTGGGGAACTACTAGGGGAGTGAAGTGGGGGACTACTAGGGGGCTAAACTGGGTCACTACTAATGGTGCTGCTGTGGGGGCTACTAGGAGGCGGAAGTGGAGGACTACTCAGAGGCTGCTTTATTTAAAAAAAAATATTAAGCGAATACATTTTTTTTCTTACTGCAGGGGTGCCAAGTGTGCACCCCTGCAGTAAGACACAAACCCCGTAAAATGGCCTGGTGCACACCCCTACTCTGCAGTTGTATGTTGTCAATCTGTTATTTGTTTGCAGCTCATGCCTCATCCATATTTTCTGTACCAGCCCAATTAAGCCACTCTACTTCTGCATTTTCTAAACATAATTTTATTTATTAGATAATTTAACAAGTTTACTTCATATACTAATTATTAACAAACATATTTAATGATTTGAAACTCCAATAAACAATTGTAACCAACAATAACAATTGCAGTCTCTTTTTGATAATGAATGGTCTTCACTGATCAATGCACAAGCATGACAGAAATGAAATACTACATCAGTTCTGTAGTACATTTTATATCTAGGTCCTTCATTCTGGGAGGTTTCACGGCAGAAGTTGTACTTTGGACCATTGTGTAACTTCCATTGCTCTGAGCTCACATTGGCAACAGTCTCAAATGCTGCTGGCTGAGACACTGTCATGGCATCAGTCCATAAGGTAACTAAAAAAAGCTTTCATAGGTTTGCACAATATAATAGTGAGTCAACACAATAGTGACTCATCTTTAACCCCCCTCACACACACACACACACACACACAACTTCTCCAAACTCCTGTGTTTGCCATCTAGTTTTGTACCCCACACCTTATAGTGGTATGGGTCATAGGGTTGACTCAATGAAGGTCGACACCTTATATAAGTAGACATGGCTAAGGTAGACCGCGTCAAAAGGTTGACACAAGCATTAAGTCGACAATGGGAAGATTGACAGTTAAAAAGGTTGGCATGAGTTTTTCCCATTTTTTGTCCCATCTAAGTGTACCACTGTGCTCACCATGCCTCGGGTGCGGTGCCTCGCTGTGCTTGGCACACTATATTCTCCCACCACGCCATAGTAAATGGTACGGTAGGAACTATCGCTTGTAAGCAAAAAAATCTGTAAAAAGAACAAAACAGGATAGTCGTGTTATTGGGAGGAGTGGTGGTGGTAGTAGTAGTGGTGTTATTGGGAGGAGTGGTGGTGGTAGTAGTGGTGGTGTTATTGGGAGGAGTGGTGGTGGTAGTAGTAGTGGTGTTATTGGGAGGAGTGGTGGTGGTAGTAGTGGTGGTGTTGTTAGGAGGAGTGGTGGTGGTAGTAGTGGTGGTGGTGTTATTGGGAGGAGTGGTGGTGGTGGTAGTAGTGGTGGTGTTGTTGGGAGGAGTGGTGGTGGTAGTAGTGGTGGTGTTGTTGGGAGAAGTGTTGGTGGTAGTAGTAGTGGTGTTATTGGGAGGAGTGGTGGTGGTAGTAGTAGTGGTGGTGTTATTGGGAGGAGTGGTGGTGGTAGTAGTAGTGGTGTTATTGGGAGGAGTGGTGGTGGTAGTAGTGGTGGTGTTGATGGGAGGAGTGGTGGTGGTAGTAGTAGTGGTGTTATTGGGAGGAGTGGTGGTGGTAGTAGTGGTGGTGTTATTGGGAGGAGTGGTGGTGGTGGTAGTAGTGGTGGTGTTGTTGGGAGGAGTGGTGGTGGTAGTAGTGGTGGTGTTATTGGGAGGAGTGGTGGTGGTAGTAGTGGTGTTGTTGTTGGGAGGAGTGGTGCTGCTGTAGGAGCACATTCTCAATTTCTTCTTGCTGGTAAAAATAGGATTGGTGGCAGCTGATTACAAATTAGAGCACTGCATTGAATTAAGTTGATACAAACCATAAAGCCTAATATGTTTGGTAGAAAAATAATAAGCACATTTAAGAATAATTTACTAAAGTGAAGGAGCTGTGTGATACATACGGGTGACTGGCAGCGAGGATGCCGGTGAAGAAAATTCCTATGCCTGCATCCCGAAGGAGGGGATCCGGACAGGAGTCTGTTAAGTATACTTACTCCCTTCCAACCCTGCATCCTGACCCTAAGCAATCAGCACCTCCTTGTTCTATGGTTATATGAATATGGTTAATTCACACAAAAATGTATATATATCTGAGACGCGTTGCTATTGGTTCTTTTTTTTCTGCTCTCTGTATTTTATTATGACTTTTTGAGGTTGTTGAATGGCGATGTGTGTGTGTGTGTGTGTGGAGGGGGGGGAACATTTAATTGTGACCTCTCCCCTTTCCATTATCAAATACTCCCCTTTCCAGTCCCAATTCCTGTAGACCCTTCAGATCACTACATTATGTATCACACAAATTAAGGGGTACTTGTGTATTAGCAGGGCGCCCACTAAGCAAGTTGCTTAGTGGGTGATTCTGCATAAGAAAATCGCATTGCATGGCCCGTTTCAGTGCCTTGCGATGCGATTTCCTATGAAATGTATTCACTGCTCTCTTGGCCCCGGCACATCGCATAGCATCGCTCCTCCCGCAAAATCGCATGCGATTTTATAGGGTGCGATGCCATTACATTAGCTATACACTTGTATGACATGCAATGAGGTTTTAGGCACCCCCCTCCCCCCACACACTATTCACGCGGATTACTTTACATGTGCGCTCGCCACACTATATAAATTCAACTCGACGCCGACGTGGATAGTGGGGGTATGAAAAGGTCCGCGGGGCTCTCTGCACTCGCCACGCTTTGGGGTGGCGTGGATAGTTGGGGGGGCTAAAACCTCATTGCATGTCATACAAGTGTATAGCTAATGGAATGGTATCACACCCTATAAAATTGCATGCGATTTTGCAGGACGCTCGATGTGATGCGATCCGATCCGCCAGGGCCAAGAGAGCAGTGAATAAATTACATAGGAAAATCGCATCACATCGCACGGCACTAAAACGGCCCATGCGATGCAATGCAATTGCAATGCAATTTTTCTTGTCCTGGTCCAGTAAAAACTGGACCAGGACAAGACCCCCGGACTGCCGGACCGGACATCAAAATCTGCAGTCCGGAGCTTGTATCGTCCAGACCAAGGGGTGTCCTGTCCGGGAGGGGGGGGGGGGGGAGGAGTGTCTGTGACACCTGTCACCAGGGAGTGGAGGAGGGGGAGAATAAAGCCTCCCTGTATGGTCCGGGCATGTAGCAAAAACCGGACGGTCCGGACCAACATGGGAAGGCTGTAGTCTCCTCTTCCCCATTTCCCTGGTGATAGCTATCACAGGGACCCCCCGGACAAGACACCCCCCTGACGGGACACCCCCAGGACCGGACACTACAAGCTCCGGACTGCAGATTTTGATGTCCGGTCCGGCGGTCTGGGGTCTAGTCCGGGTCCGGTTTTTACATAGTTCCCTTTGGGGCTTATAGTGGCTAAATCCATGCCCATTATAACAGAATGTTTACTGTATCATGCGCTTAGAGCTATTTCACACATTCCGGCTCCTGCCGGGTGGCGAAAACCCATACGGCAAGGAAGCCGTGCAGCACACAGCAGTTTAGAATGGAGGGGATGGCCACAGCCCGGCAGCCGTCCCTTCCAGTGGAGGGATCCGGCTGCAACCAGGCGGCCTGGCCGTGGCCGTCCCGTGTGAATGGACACAATAGTGTCCATTAACAACTACTGTGCACGGCTTTTGGCCGTGCAGGATTTTGCCGTCCGGCAGGAGCCGGAGCGTGTGAAATAGCCCTTACGCACAGTGGCATACTGAGGCTGGCAGTTGCACAGACTGTACTGGCTTTTGCAGCTTACTTCAGAGGCCAGAGTAAACTTGGCTAGCACAGAGTAGTCCTTGCAGAGAGGCAGCAATACAGCATTGTATTGTATAACTACTTGTTGATTAAGCAACTGAACAATTGGTTATTTTGATTTATGTTTTTTTTTCTTCCCTGACATGCAAAACTGGATTTAGCACGCCTGCAAAATCCCGTTTATGGTTTAGTTACATCTTGTTTATTGTTTGCACAACAAATTCTCTAGTTCTTCCATGTATTTTTTTTTTTTAAGATTTGATACATACACAAATAAATTAGACCCAGTAAATGCCAGCTTACCTCAGTAAGCCCCCGCACCCAGCTGTATGACTCACCCCATTCTTGGTGCCATACTCCTCCTCAGGCTCCTCATCATCGGATCTGTCTGAGCCAGGGCCATAACTGGCAGTGACATGCAGTGAGGTAAATGGCTGGGGAGGAACTAACTAGTATTAGAGTCAGATTCACACACACATATAGGTGCCCAAGGGATCAAAGATGCAGCAGCATATACTGCTGGAAATTTGGTGGGTTTTGATTTGGCAGGTTGGCAGGGGGAACATAACATTTCTACTCCAGTTTTCACTAGGAACATGATTAGTATACAGGTTGAGTATCCCGTATCCAAAATGCTCGGGACCAGGAGAATTTTGGATAACGGATTATTCCGTATTTTGGAATATTTTAATATTTCAATGATGTATTTTGAAGTATCTTGCATTTATGCTGTATAAACACATAATATACACACAAATATATTTTATTACCACATAAAATACACACAAATATATTTTGTTACCACATAAAATACACACAAATATATTTTATTTGTTCAAAAAACAAGGTTTCAAAACAGGAAACAAAATTTGTGTACTATCCCAGATATTGAATTTGAATGCCAAGCAATCATTTTCTTGTACATATATAGTGCCAGTTACATATCATGTCCCCAGTGATGCTGTTACAAATGTTCCCAGTGAGTTTTTAGCAAAAAAAAAAAAAAGAGTCACTTTCTGGAATGTCTGGTTTTCGGAATAATTCGGATAACGGATACTCGGATACGGGATACTCAACCTGTAATACAAAGAAAATATTTATAATATCGCATCATTGCGGCCACCACAATGTCCACTCGCTGATGCACACAGCGGCACCTTCTCAGCATTACGGACAAAACCCAACCACCAAACACACAGCTACAGCTGCCAGTCCGGTGAAGACAATCTAACAGATGTGAGATGTGCAGAGCTGTATTGGAACACACTGTGTAACCTTGGGCATAAAGCATTATTATGCAGCTGCTGTACAGTGTATAGTAGTGATAATAAGCAGTATTTTAACTGATGGGATCAAGTGAAGCCTGTAAATGGTGTGCACTCCTTTTTTTACTCCTTCTTTCAACTAACTATCCTGCCTCCAGTTCTCTTTCACCTACTCACCTGAATCCTCACTGTCCTACCCAGAGGCGTAACTAGAACTTTGTGGGCCCCATAGCAAAATTTATAATGGGGCCCCCCTGGCAATGCCCATTACACATTATGTGACACACTGAAATGCCCCTTTCAGAATATGCTACACACCATATTACCCTTACACATTATGTGACACACCGCAATACCCTTACACAATATGCGACACACCATAATAATCTTACACATTATGCAACACACCACAATGGCCATTACACAATATTACTACTTATATACATGTCTGTCAGCACTCAATCTATAATTCAATATACTACAGCGCCACTATTATCAGCATATGTTCATGATTCAGAGACCATCTGTTATCCTAAAAGTCGCGTGTATACAAAGCGTCATCTAATGTTTATGTTAATGTGTGCATTCTCCTGAGGATGGAAAAGGTAACATGGAGATGCAGTGAGAGATGTGGAGATGCAGATTGTGATAGGAGTTAGGGTGTTGGGGAGATAGTGAGACAGGGGGGAGGCAGAGGGGGAGGTACTGAGGGTGACAGAAGGAGAGACAGAGGATGACAGGGAGAAAGAGATGTGAAAGGCAGAGGGTCATGAGGAGAGGTAATGGAAGACGGTAGGGAGAGGGTGAAGGGGAGATGGAATGGATGATATATAGGGGGCACTAGGCTGGATGGGAAGGTGCAGTGTAATGGAGGGGGCTGGAAAAGGGGGAAAAACTGTGCTGAATGGGGGAAACACGTATTGGACTGCATGGGGAGGGGGTTTTCTAGTGGCATGGCAGTTGGTTGGTTGTGGGAGGGAAGGGGGATACACTGGGATGGGAGGGTGAGTGAGATGGAGGGGAATACTTTGTGAATTTGCCACTGTGCAGCATGTTAGGGAGTAGGGAGATAGGGGTGGGAGTGGGTGATCACTGTGGCTGAACTAGCTTGAGGGGGTCTAGGCAGGGTGTAGTGAAATTACCCCTAATTTAGCAACCCCCTACACTACAGTTTTGACTGTCCCTGAAACAGGTGGGTGGACATATCAGCAAACATTTAACATGAGATGTTGGCAGGGCTATTACAGAGCTCTGACGGGCTCCAAGACAAGACGGGTGGTTGGGGTCATAGTCACACATGGGGATGCCGATGGCTGTTTATCCAGGTTACAAGGGTGGAGTAAAAGTGCAGAAGCCTCTCTCCCTTGTTCCCTTCTCTTAATACCTTGTGCTTCCTGGGCTCGGTGGGGACTGCTTTATCCTGGCGTGCTCTGCGCACTGCTTCATCATCCACTTGCGGCTCTGCTCACTGTTCAGGAGGGTGGGTGGGACTCAGGTCCTTGCTGGGCTCATGAAAACCGTCCTGCTTACTTCCTATCTCCCCCCAGCGCGGCGGTGCAGACGGGATGGGAGCATCAGGACGACAGCTGAAACCTGCAGTGCAGTTGCCGGACAGGTACCTACCACATGCTGCCTCCCTTTGCCTGGCTCCTACTTCACGGCGCTGCATGGAGCGCCGCTACCCACACCAGGCTCCTTCCCCACAGCACAAACCCCACCGGCGGCTTTTTAATAAATTAATGAAACTACCGAGGGTGCAGGGGACTGCTTGCTGTTCACGGGCCCCCCCAGCCGCCGGGCCCCATAGCAGCTGCACCCACGGTAGTTCCGCCACTGGTCCTACCCCAAGTCCCTGCCCTCCTACCCGCCTGAATTATCATCTGGCTCGAATCCTCTTTGGACACTGGAGCTCACTCCTGAGCTCTGCCTTCCGGCTCCCGCAGTGTGTGTAGGGAGAGATGTCATGATGCCTCTGATGGTAAGTAATAGTAATTGGGGGGGTAGGGAGAGGCGGGGTGCCGGCGCGTGAGGGTGGGGGTGTGGGGCCGGCGAGGGGGGGTGTCTGTGCCGCTGGGGGCCCGGGCTGAAGGTCAGTCCCTGGCAGTGGCGTAACTTCAAATTTTGCGCCCCCCGCCAAAAGGTTTCTAAGGCATGGAGGAGATTCGAATATGAAACATGGCGAGCACAGTGAGCCATGCAAGGTCACACGGTGCACCGGTACGGTGCCATGGGGGTTACATGTTTGGGACTAGGGGGATTACATGTGCATTGCGGTTATGGTATAAATCATAGAATGACTCATGACAGACAGTCATATGGTTGACCACTAATGGTCGACAGGGTCAAAAGGTCGCCGTGGTTAAAAGGTCGACATAAAAAAAGGTCGACATGGTTAAAAGGTCGCCGTCCAAAAGGTCAACATGGAAACAGCCGACATAAGTTTTTAATGTTTTTAGGGTGTCTATGTCTTAGTGTACTGCGTCCACTCACCATGCTTAGGGCTCGGTGCCTCGCTGCGCTCACCACACTATTTTATTCTACCTCCACGCCCTAGTGGATGGTAGGGCATGAAATACCTCCTGTCGGCACATGTCGGCTGAAAATGTTGTTTTAAAAAATGCATGTCAACCTTTTTCAAGCCGACCTTTTCCATGTAGACCTTTTGACCATGTCGGCCTTTTCCATGTTGACTTTTAGACCCTGTTGACCTATAGCGTGTCGAGCTTTAAACCATTTCGACCTTTTGACTGTCGACCATTAGTAGTCGATCATATGACTGTCTATCATGAGTCAGTCTATGATCAGTCTGGATACCGCTCATTGCTAGGTGGGATTACATGCTCGTGCCAGGGTGGGGTTATATGCTCATTGCCCGGGAGGGTTACATGCTCATTACCAGTGGGGTTATATGCTTTTTGCCAAGGAGGTTAAATCATCATTGGCAGGGAACATTATATGCTCATGGTCAGGGGTTGCAGGGCCACAGTGAGCCAGCGCTCCAGGAACCCACACTTCCCGGTCGCACTGGGTGCTCTACGCTTCCCTGACAGACTCTAGCATTTCAGGTGCACCTCTAGTGTCTGTCTCCTTTACGGTGGCAGACATTTTGAGAGGGGAGCAGGATCTTTGTCTGCATGGGGACAGAGACTTTGCACCCCTGTTGCGCCACTTTATAAGCTCGATATCCATCTTGAGTTTTAAAAAGTAAGCTTGCGAGCAGGGCCCTCCTACCTCTAAATCGGTCTGTTTGTTTTATCACTGTTTCCTATTGTAAAGCGCCAGGAATATGCTGTGCTATATAAGAAGCTGTAAATAAAATAAATAAAGCATGGGGGAGATTTGCAATGAACTTTATAAGCTATGAGATCAGCAGTCTATTAGGGTGGCAGTACACCCTGTGCTGGTTGTGGCCCCTGAGCATTTGCCATCATAACGTCGCACAGAGGATGCTCCAAGTGGCTACAGATACTGAAGGATGAATGCCTGGAGCCTTCAATGGGCACTCCAGGCAAGACTGCACCTGTGATTCCAGCTGCAGAATGCAGCTTCAGGGACCCTACTAGTCAGAATAAGGAGCCACGGGCAGTGCCAGATTAAGCCTTCGGGGGACCCGGGGTACTTTAGCCAGGGGGGCCCCCTTGCACTTGTCATTACTGGCTGCACACTGCATGGGAGAATATTACACAGTCAAAACACAGAGTAAAGGCAGTATAAACTTGGTCAATGGGTAACTGCATATATATATATATATATATATATATATATATATATATATTTTACACACACACATACACATAAATACATACCATATGAAAAGCCTGTGTTTGTCCCTCTGCACCTTACTCTGTGGGAGACCTCAGAGTCCTAGTGCTGCCTTTGATTAAAAATTCCTCCCATGACTAAGCTGCTGCTGCTGTTCTCCATGGGCATGTAATGAGCTCCACCAATTAGAGCTCAGCACAAACCTCTCAGCCTCTGCCCTCTGGTTTAAAGTGTCATGGGACTTAGTCAACTCCCAGTAATGCACTGCACACTTGTGCAATCAGTGTGCCTTGGCTCCCAATGCTCAACACCATTAATCATTGTCACATTGGCAGATAGGTGAAGCTGCAGCACTACCCCACTCCCATGCACAAAACCTTTAGCTAAAAATTTTTTTTTTTTTTGAAAAATACATGCCAACCACAGGGGGCCCCTAGCTAGTGGGGGGCCCAGGGGCACTGACCCCTTGTGCCTCCATTATAATCTGGCCCTGGCCACGGGGCAGCGATGTCTCCAGATCTCTGCACTCTCACACATCTAGTTAGGTCCCAGCATGTTCCATATTGCCAGCAATGCAGTCAGACTCATCTTGGCTATTTGTCGGGTTTTGTCTTCATCTTCAGAGTTGTCAGGTCCAGTTTGTCTGGGTATTTGCTGATTCTGTCCTCTTCAGCAGAGTTACCTATAATCTGGCCCAGTCCACTCCAGAGCCTAGTCAGTTCAGTTATGTTTTTAGCAATACTCCTCTGAGCTGCAAGTCTGGTCCTGCCCATTAAAGTTACAATAGGACCAGTCCCAGTATTCTCAGCAATTTTTTGAGTAAATCTCAAGTACCTCAGTACCATTAGTCCTGTGTTGCTCTTCAATTTGTCTTTGCTGGTGCTAGTGTCAGGAGACCCAGGCAGTTAATGTTAAGTTAAAAACGTAAAACTTTAACATACTGTAGGCTTCTATTCTATAGCGGGAACCAGCCATAGACACACATGTTAAATTCATAGCATGCACAACCCTGGGAGACCGCTCCTGATAGGCTGAGGGAAGCCCCAGTGACGACATTCTAGGAGAGGAGCTGCAAGTTTAAACACACTTGCAGATCCTCAGTCCATTCGGAATTGGGTATTTGTGCTTTTTTTTTAACCCATGGTTGCCTACATGGACCAAAGAATACATGCACCATGAGGGATGGTGAGTATAATATTTTTCCACATGTACCCTTTGGATTTTCTACAGAAGAGGACCGATCAAGATAGTTAACTATGTATGTATGTATGAAGTGTAAACTAAAATTATATTTTATTATGTGTGTGGGTCAGTTCTATGGGTACTGGTTCTGTAGTGGGACTACAAGTCATTAATGCTCTGCATGCTGGGACTAGTGGCTTTCCAAGTACCAGCATGTGGGAGCATGTGGGAGAGGCTTGCTGGGGCTTGAAACCCAATACTTTATTTTAACATTTTATTTAACACTTTAATTTCCATCGGCCTGGCGCCCATCACCCAAGGGCTCCGGGGACAGCCTTGGGCTTCAGCTTAAGTTTGGGGTGGCTTAGGGGGGGGGGATCATCACTTCCTCAGAGACCCGGACAGGGTGATAATTTTTTGACGGGGGAAATTTGTATAAAAAGTTTCACCTGCCCGTAGCATGACACTGCTGGCTGTTGGAGCCCGGTGCTGGTAAAAAAATATGGGGATCCCTATTTTCTTGTCCCCCATATTTTTGTGCCAATTATGGCCAATCCCAATGACTGCACTGAGACAGAGGCATAATTCCAAGTAAGTCCTATTTATTTGTGCATAGTGTCAGAAAATGTGGGGTTGGCATCTGGGCGTGGGGGCCCCGGGCTGCTCTGGCTGGACTGTCTCAGGGCATCACAACTTAAACACACACTCACGTTTTACATCGTTTGTTTATTATTTATGTATGCACTCTTTATTTCACATACTCTCTACCTTCAAACATATAGTAGGGACCTCCATACTTATAATTTCACCACTTTACTATCCATATTCTTTATTGTGATGTCCTTAGCTGGATCGTGTTTCGGGGTTCCCTGCGTCCCAGGTGGTGACCCCAGAGTGTTAGGGACCTGCTCGACAAGAGGTGACCTGGACGATTGGTGGGCAGGCCAATATCACTGGCCAATGAAATACCAACAACCTCTTATTATATATTGTATTATAAATGTAATGATAGCATAGTGCATTTGCACCCTCTCTCTCTGTGTAACCCATTTTATTCTCAGCAGATGGCACCTTTCATTACTGAGGGTGTGCAATTTAGAGCCAATTTCCCCTACCATGTATCTGTGTAGCAATACACACCTGAGGTTTGAGAATGCCTCAATCTTGATTAGCACCCCTCCCCCACCACCCTCTATGTTTTTAAGCAGGGAACCAGCATGGACTGCACTGAGACAGAGGGTAGTATTCAATGAGAAAAATTTGCCGTGTTTTATGGTGAGTTTGTGCTTTTCTCGCGTTGGACGGAGACTTTTGTTCTCAAAAAGCGAGCAACCCTATTAAACGTGCACTTCTCGCCGTCTTTCTAAGTGATTTTCGCCGTGTCTCTCCGTGTAGCAATTTTCCATCTTTTCATGGAGAAGTGGAATGTGAAGTTTTAAAATAAAAGTTTTTTTGTTTTAATTTTGGTGTAAAAAAAAAAAAAAATCAGGAATTTTTTTCTGTGAAGGGGCATGCTATTTTTATTCATGTGCTTATAGCTTTACTATTTACTATTGTAAAGCGCAACGGAATCTGCTGCGCTATATAAGAAACTGTAAATAAATAAATAAAAAGCCTAATCAAGGGGTATGGGACAGAAAAAAGGTTGGGCACCACTGAGCTAGAGAAATAAGGCTTATCTGCGGTAAAAATGGATATGAACGGGATTGCCATATTCCATCGAAAATATGAGTCGTTAATAGGGGAAATTTACTAAGCCACCTTTTCGTATTGTTGGATTTTCGGATGGTGAAATTCCTATTCGGCTACCATATTATCAGTCAGATCCGTCCAGTGCTGCCCTGTGTTGAACCCCCCCACCTGCAATAACCAGCCCCAGGCTCATTGAGCCGGTCCTGGTTGCAGAATTACAGGGGGGGGGGGGGGGAGTTGGGGTCCCCTTTTATTACTATAACTGGCCCCAGGCTAATGGGCTGGTCCTGGTTCCCAAAATACAGGGGACAAAATAACTAGGGGTCCCCCATATTTTGTAAAGCAGCAGCAGGCCCAAATAACCAGCATGCTAATGCCCCATACGGCGGACACTTTTTATACAAGCTCCCCCGGTTAAAGCATTAACCCCTAGCTGGTCAGCCCAGGCCGGGACAGGGGGAATGGTGACCCCCAATAAAGGGGTCACCCCTCCAGGGCACCTCAAGCCCAGGCTGAAGCCCGGGGCGGGCACCGGGCTGATAGCCATCAATGTGTAAAAAATAGAATCAGTAACTGTTGTCGAACTACAACTTCCAGCAAGCCTCCCCCACATGTGGCTAACCACAAGATGGTGCACCCCCGATTTTGTAGACATGGAAGTGTGCAGTATTTAGTAAAAAAAAACAAAAAACTGTTTTTTAAAACGGCGTACACATTCTTTTTACAGGTGCACATTAATACTCCCCATGCTGGGTCTTGTAGTTCTCCTGTAAAGAGCAATGTGACCCCACTCCCCCAGGTACCCTGCCCAGGGCTGACCAGCCATGGTGCTCATGTGATGGCCGGGGAACCTTGTGTAAAAAGTGTCTCCCTGCTGTGTTATGACACCGCTGGTTGTTAGAACTCGATTCTAGTTCCAACACACGAGGGACCCCTACGTTTTTTTGTCCCCTGTATTTTTGGAACCTGGACTGATCCAAGAGCTTGGTGCTGGTTTCTTAAATAAGGAGGAGGGGGGGGGGGGAAGAGAATCTCACACCATTCATTTTTTACTAAATACCGCACACTTCCATGTCTAAAAATATTGCACAGTATTGTTACCAAAAACCGCATATCTAAAAACAATTGCATGTCTTCATTATGTCTTATAAATCGCACTAAATTACATGCGAATCCTGACTTTGAATATCGCAAATGTGACATGTGCGCTATGGTACGATTTTTAACACACACCTAAAAAATTGCACCCTATGACATTTCACTCCAGGAGTTGAAAAAAAAACAGCTTGACAATCAGGCCCTTTAGTGCACTTTTTGAAGTATGGAAACTGATTTAATTCAGTCTTTTATAGTGCAGTTAACTAATAACTAGACACTTTCCTGACTGTGCTGTAGAATAGAGTTATACCTATGACCCATAAACACCTCCCCTTAACACTGGCAGTACGCTCAGTGTCACACACACCATATACTGTTCTGCAAACAGGAAGCTTCCTGGATCACTCACACTCTCCACCCTGGCTGCTTCAGGCAGTACACACCCTTTTCAGGAGAAACTTAAATCCGGAGATTCTTTAAGGACACCGTGCTAACGAAAAAGGATATTATTTAGGGATTGTTCGCTGGATTTCTACTATACTCAGGATTGTTTTATTTATTTTTAAGTACAGTACATCCCCGAAGTACTTTCAGGACCTACAAGGTGAGTGTCACTACAACTTGAGTGGCTTTGAGCTTTTATTACAACCTGTAAATCTGCTTCCATATCTACATGCTATTACAGACAAGTTTTAAGGTTTCACTATTTTACTTGTGGTTATTAGAATATAAAACAAGTGATTGTAATAAGAAGCATACAGTGTCATCTATACTTCTTAGTGAAAGCTTACCTGAGAAATGGCCCTAGAGGCCACACAGGAAGTTACATAGCCTCTTATTTACAGGTAATGTGGATTTTTTTGTTTCCTTATTCTTTTCCTCTTAGTTTGAATTGCTGTTTATGTGCAGTAGTTAGTAAAGGATAAAATATATGTACAATTTGTTTAGTGTGAGCTGATTTTGCATGTAACTGGTTTAACGGCATAACTGAGCAAGTCCCAGCATGCAGCTTTTGCAGATTATTCTGTTTTATGACTAATATTCCTTGGGTACAGTATATTCCTTAGGGAAGAGTCTACCAAAAATACACCTAGGGTTCATGTTTAATCAGGCAGTTTAAAACACAGCATCATTGTTTATTTGCTGTATATTTCACATCAGGGGAGTAAAAAAAAAAACCTGTGCTCTACAGGATCAGGAAGTAATGGTATGTACACACGGTACAATCCAGCATGAGATCGTAGACAAATCGTATGCAGATCATACGGGTTTTTTACCTTGTGCTCCCGATGCGTGCTCCCGAGACTGCACAAATCGAAACCAGATAGACAGGGCAAATCCATACCTCCCAACTGTCATGATTACAGCGGGACAGTCCCGATTTTCGGGTCCTGTCCCGCTGTCCCACTCGCGGCAGGCATTATCCCGCTGCGGGGGGGGGGGGGGGGGGGGGGGTGGCAGTTGGAAGACCCCCCAATCTAATAGAATAGACACTGTGCGCATGCGCACAGCATCTATTCTCGTATGAAAATGAGGTTGTGGCTAATTAGCATAAGCCGCACATCATTTGCATACGCCCCGCCCCCTTTTCGGGCGCTCGCCCTATTTCCCCAACACAGAAGTTGGGAGGTATGAAAATCTAAAGCAGATAGCATGAATTGTGTGTAAATAGCACATGAGTTAGCAAAGATTATATAGCAAGTCAAATACCGTAGAAAAGGAATCTCACCGTGTGTACACACCATAAGGAAGGAGCATGGATATTGCAAAATCCTTAGAGCAGAGGTCCTCAATCTATTTGCTCTGGGACCCCATCAGACAATAAAAATAATTACGTGACCCTAGCAAGTTACTGCAGAAGGTCATCACATCACATGTGTAGTCAGCAGACAGCAGAGGCATGGCAGCACAAGTGATGGGAGGAGTCTAACATAACAGACAATTCCACAGATAGTTCAGACTCTTTGGGCGAAATTTAATAAGGGCCGATTTTTAGGCATGTTTTCAAATCGCACTTTTTAAAATCGCATTATTGGGCTGATTTTTGCATATTTAATGAGATGCGAATTCGCGGCAAAATAGCGAGATAAAGTGCGATATAGTGCGATTTTTAGTCATGAAAATAGTAATGAAAATCTGCACATTTTTTCTGAAATGTGTGATTTTGGTGTAAAAACAAGTGAAAAAAACTGCGTGGGGTCCCCCTCCTCAAAGAGCCGGTCCTGGTTTCATAAAGTCACGGGGCAGAACAAATAGAGTTCCCCTGGATTTTACAAAACCAGCACCAGGCTCAAGGGCCGGTCCTGGTTCCCAAAATACGGGGGACAAAATGAGTAGGGGTCCCCCGTATTTCAAGAACCAGCTCCGGGCCCAACCAGCCAGCAGGGTAATGCCGCAGCCGGGGGGAGACTTTTTATACAAGTCCCCCAGGCCAAAGCATTCATCCCCCTAACCGGTCAGCATGGGCAGGGGTCCTGGGGAAGTGGGGACCCCCAAAGAACCCCCCCCCCTCCAGAACTTACCTACCCATGCTGAAGCCAGGGGCTGTCCTCGATGCCCCTGGGCATCAAGCTGATATTTGTTGTAAAAAATAGATCAAAAACTATTGTCTTATACAGTGGAACTATGAGTCCCAACAAGCCTCCCCCGCATGCTGGGACCTGGAGAACCACAAGTCCCAACATGCGGGGCATTAAAAGGCCCGCTGGCACTTGTAGTTCCACAGTAAAAGAAATAGTTAAATAAACACACTGACACCCAGTAAAAATAAAACTTTAATACATACAAAGCCCACACATACTGATACTTCCCTATCTTGAGCCCGTCTGTAGGTCCCTGGGTCCGGTCCGGGGGCTTGGTTCCGGGGCTGAAGAGTCCGGGGTCCTGGATCCGAAGAAATCCATGGGGGACCTGTGGAGGGAAATCCTACTCACCCAGGTCCTCTGGAGAACATCCGGACATCTTCTCCATCTTCTTCTTCTTCTCCGTCTCCGCCGCCGGTACACACTTGGAATGAAAGGCGCAGAGATGTTTCATCTTCAGCGCCTCTCATCCAAATGATTCTATTGGCCGCCTAGCCAATGCAAAAAATAAAATAAAATTTCACCCCTTGAATCACTGACTGAGATTAGAAAAGTCATCAGCCTGATGGTCAGCAGCATGGAGTCGTGACCCCATGCTGAGATGGTCAGGACGCACTTTGGGGTCGGTAACCACAGTTTGAGAACCGCTGCCTTAAAGAAATGATCACTGATTTTAAAGCATATTACCTTAACTTTAGATACAACTAATATGTGTATCTAAGGGTTGGGTACAAAATCCCGGTGTGGAAAATCCTGACGGTCAAGATGGTAACAGTGGAACCTCCGACAGTCAAAATCGAAAGGGATCTGAGTAAATAATTGAACCCTAACCCTTAGCCATCCCTCCTGCAGTGTAACCCCCCCCATAGCCTAACCCTCCCACTAGTAGTAGTATGTTTATTTATAAGGCGCCTCAAAGTGTACGCAGTGCCGTACATAGCAAACAAAAAACAAATGACAAGGTAACGTACAGGGTGTGTTGAAAAATACAGTATAAATTGGTGGTATAGCTGGTAGAAATAAAATCAGCATCAGTTCAGAAGTAGGTGTATAAATTGTCGAGGAGACTGAAGATGAAGTAGAGGAAGGGAAGAACAGGACAGGAGGACAGGTGAGGTAAAGAGGTAGGGTGAGTACGTGAGGCAGGAGGACCCTACTCATAAGAGTTAACATACTAAAAATAGGTGGGTGGACGAACGAAAAACAACAGGATAAGTAGGAACGGAGGCAGGATAGGAGGATCAAAAGAGGTTAGGAGGAGGGATAGGCTAGTCGAAAAAAGTGGGTTTTGAGGGAGCGCTTGAAGGAGGTAAGGGAATCAGAAAGCCTGATGGGTGGCGGGAGGTTGTTCCAGTGCAGGGGGGCAGCGCGAGAGAAGTCTTGGACACGGGAGTGGGAGGAGGCGATTAGGTGAGAGGTCAGTCGGCGGTCAGCGATGGAGTGAAGAGGACGGGAGGGAGCGTGGATAGAGATCAGTGAAGAGAGGTAAGGAGCGGTGGAGGAGGAGAGAGCCTTGTAGGTGGTGGTGAGGAGTTTAAAGAGAACTCGGAAAGGAATGGGGAGCCAGTGAAGAGATAGACAGAGGGGGGGAGGCGGAGGTAGAGCGGCGGGAGAGGAAGATGAGCCTAGCAGCAGCATTAAGAATGGTTTGGATAGGTGCGAGGCGGGTGAGAGGTAGCCCAGAGAGAAGGATGTTGCAGTAGTCAAGGCGGGAGATGACAAGAGAGTGAATGAGAATTTTGGTCGCGTCAGTGGAGAGGAATGGTCTGATGCGTGAGATGTTGCGTAGGTGAAAGCGGCAAGACTGTGAGAGAGCACGAATGTGGGGGTGAAAGAGAGGGAGGAGTCAATGATGACACCGAGGCAGCGCGTTTGGTCGGTTGAGGGGATCTCGGTTTCACCAATGCTGATGGAGATAGTGGGAGAAGAGAGGATGTTCGGGGATGGAAGATTAGAAGTTCAGTTTTAGCCATGTTTAGTTTCAGGAAGCGTTGGGTCATCCAGGCTGAGATGGCCGTGAGGCATTCGGAGAGCTCGGACAGGAGTGATGGGGATAGGTCGGGGGAGGAGAGATAGATTAGGGTATCATCAGCATAAAGGTGGTAATGAAAACCATAGGAGCTGATGAGGGTGCCCAGAGAGGTGGTGTAGAGGGAGAAGAGAAGAGGGCCAAGGACTGACCCTTGGGGAACACCGACTGGCTGCGGAGTAGTAGGAGAGGAGGAGCTCGCAGTGGAGACGGAGAAGGAGCGATCGGAGAGGTATCAGGTGAACTAGGAGAAGACCGTGCCAGTGATGCCAAAGGAGCGGAGGGTGTTTAGCAGGAGAGGGTGGTCAACAGTGTCAAAGGCAGCCGACAGATCAAGCTGGATGAGGATAGAGAAGAGGCCTTTGGATTTAGCCGATAGTAAATCGTTAGTGACTTTGGTCAGGGCAGTTTCAGTGGAATGTAAAAGGGTGGAACCCGGATTGGAGGGGGTCTAGAATGGAGTTAGCAGTAAGGTGGCTTAGGAGACGATTATAGGTCAGACGTTCTAGGAGCTTGGAGGCAAAAGGGAGGAGGGAGATGGGCCTGTAGTTGGATGGAGAGTTGGGGTCCAGATTTTTTTTTTTAAATTTGGGGAGATAAGAGCGTGTTTGAAGGAGGAAGGGAAGATCCCAGAGGATAGGGAAAGATTAAAGAGGTGAGCCAGGTGAGAGCAGACTGACGGACTGAGACGACGGATAGTATTGGAGGGGATAGGATCGAGCGGGCAGGTGGAGGGAGAAGCGGATTGAAGTATAGAGTGGACTTCAGCAGCAGTGGTGGGGTAAAATGAGGACAGGGGTTAGAAGGAGGGGAGTGGAGATGTAGGAGGGGAGGAGGGAGAGGGTGAGGTCATGGCAGCAGTGATGGCAGTCCTGAGAGAGGAGATTTTGGTTGAAAAGTAGGTAGCAAAATCAGCGGCTACGATGGAGGGGGGGAGAGCAAGGAGTTGAAGGTGGCGAAGAGCCTGCAGGGCACTACTGCCTAACCACTACTGCCTAACCCTAAACCCAACCCCACTTCTTACCTTCCGGAACCGCCAGGATTCTAACCATTGGGATGCTTCCGTCTATATTCTGACTGTCAGGACCTAGGACCCGAATCAGACTGCGAATTTGCACCCCTGGGAGAGTCCATGCATCCATTCAATGGCAAATGATTGCAAACGTATTTCCCCATGTTTGCATGGCTGCGATCACATTCACAACCGTGCAATGGGACAAATTTTCACTCTGGTGGGGAGGCAGCAAAATGATCGCTGGGCTCCAAATATTCGCAGCCCAGTGATCAGGTCTGAATCCTCCTCCATGAATGCATTCCCATATAATGTATTTTTCTGTTGCTTTCATTGTAATACTAATCAATTTAATTTACTGACATTTTACCTACTTAAACTTTGCCCATTGCATTTATCACATCCGTATACATAATAAAAAAAAAGTATTACCTGTACATTTTTGTTGTCATCCTGTGTTTTAGTAGGTTCTTAACCCTTTGTCATCCTGTGATTTAGTAGGTTCTTAACCCTTTGAGTGCCAACATCTCTCTGAGAGTGTGCAAAATATCTGCTAAAAATTCCAGCGTCGCTTTGTTATATAAATTCAAATAAAAAATGTTGCGTAAAAAAAAATATTTTCTATATAAAAAGGTAAACATTACAGGTCATTATGATGAATAAAAATACAGGGGAGCACGACTTTGAAATGGTTCAGTCCAGATGCAGCCCTGCATTTTGCGCTTGCTGGTCCCTTCAGCGAACCGGCAAACGGTTGCTTGACCAGATTAACCCATTCACACTGCACAAGAACCTTTCTTTTTTACTGGTTCATAATGTGTTGCTGCCGGTTTGCTGGACCCGGTAACCGCTTTCAGATTGCACCGATTATCGTGTCAAACGGCAACAAACCGACATGAACCCGGTAATTAGGTGCAATCTGAAAGGGGTATAATAGGATTATGGTTGTAACTAAGGTGGTGCAGTCACAAAGGGCCTTATTCAGATCTGATCGCAATACAAATTTCGGTACTTGTTTCCTAGCACGGCCACACCGATTAGCATCGGGATAGTCGTGTCGGAAAAATCGCGTCGGTCGCATCGCATGCGATTTGGTCGCATGCAATGCGACCGACGCGATCCGATTTTTACATTAGATCCAATGTAAAATGGTCCCTGGGACCCGATTTTACATAGGATTCAATGTAAAATAGCCCCCAGACCCCAATTTCAGCACCCCTGATGGTTGAAATGGCCCCTCATTGGTAACGCCACCCCACGATTGACGCTAACCCGAAGCGTGGTGAGCGCAGCTAACCCGAAGCGTGGCGAGCGCAGCGAGCCCGCGAGGGGCGGCGGTGCGCGTCCTCCGACCTTTTCATACCCCTACTATCCATGTCGGCGTGGAGTTGAGAATAGAATAGTGTGGCGAGCGCAGCGAGCCACCGAGCCCGAAGCGTGGCGAGCGCAGCGAGCCCCGTGAGGGGACGCGGATACCTGTGAAGCCCGCGAGGGGACGCGGATACCTGTGAAGGTATCCACGTCCCCTCGCGGGGCTCGGTGGCTTGCTGCGCTCGCCACACTATTCTATTCTCAACTCCACGCCGACGTGGATAGTAGGGGTATGAAAAGGTCGGAGGACGCGCACCGCCGCCCCTCGCGGGCTCGCTGCGCTCGCCACGCTTCGGGTTGGCGTCAATAGTGGGGTGGCGTTTACAATGTGGGGGCATGACGGGGCCATATACAATGAGAAATGGCACATATTGGCCCCTTTCCCATTGATTACTATGTGAAGATGGACTTAATCAAGTCCATCTTATCTTGTGCCATTATAATGGCACAAGACCGACGCGACCGACGCGATTTCAATGTTAAAAATATTTTAACATTGAAGCCTATGGAGAAATCGGGTCCATCGCGTCGGTCGCGTCGTGTGCCTTATTAAAGGCACACGACCGACGTGATGGACCCGATTTTCCATTTGCCGGTAAAATGGACCTGATTTGAAAGAAAATCGGGTCCATCGTGGGCATCGTGTGCCTTAAAGTTAAGGCACACGATCAAGAAGATTGTGGCCGTGCTAGGAAACAAGTACCCAAATTTCTTTGGAAAATGGGCAAAACCATGTGCGCTGCAGGTGGGGCAGATGTAACATGTATAGAGAGAGTTAGATTTGTGTGAGTTATTTTGTTTCTGTGCAGGGTAAATACCGGCTGCATTATTTTTACACTGCAATTTAGATTTCAGTTTCAAAACACCCCACCCAAATTTAACTCTCTCTATACAGGTTACATCTGCCCCACCTTCAGTGCACATGGTTTTGCCCATTTTCCAAACAAATTTGTACTGAGCGCAGATCTGAATAAGGCCAAAAGAGCAGGATTCCCTATGGTGGAACATGCTATGCTCACCTATTGCCAGGCATCTGCTGCAATACATGTCATGCCAGCAGTGCACTATACTTTTACGTGAGAGTGTGGAAGCAGAAAAGTTTGTGTGGGGGGTGGAATAGGAGCACCCAGGACCCAGATGATCAGTCCCTGATGGAAGATGTGGCAGTAGTGGACAGTGTCCTCCAATTGGAAAGTCTCCTGTCTCAGCCCACTGAAGCAGTATTTTTCAATTGAAATTTAAAATGCTTCCTAAACTCTAGTGTCAGTTTTGTAATCTATATACTAGCAGAGCTGGAGGCTACCACTGGGCAGCTGTTGAGGGGGGCTACAGTAGCCCCCTCAACAGCTGCCCAGTGGTAGCCTCCAGCTCTGCTAGTATAAAGATTACAAAACTGACACTACAATTTAAGTAGTATTTTAAATTTCAATTGAAAAATATTGCTTCAATGGGCTGAGACAGGAGACTTTCCAATTCAGATTTCAGTACTTTCATTATACTCTGTTAAGGTGGATCCAGGGCAAATACTCTTTATGAAAATATATTGACAGTAATGATCTTGCTTTAAGGGTTTATAAGCAGAACATTAAGTTCTGCCTATTTTTTGTAGGTACCTCTATTCATAAATTTGACGGAATGCCATATTCTCTCCTTCTGTCCTCTTTAAACTACATATGAAAAGTACTATCAGTTATGTGACAGGTGAAATCTAGTATACGTTTCACTGGCAGAGGTTTCCAGACAGATTCTGTACAATGCTGACATGTAGTCTGTTTAAGTTTTGGTTTCTTTGATGTAATGAGGCTTCAAATCTTACATTGTATCCAGAATTTCATACAAAATGTACTTTCGAGAAATTCTATACACTCAGTTGTACATTACATAAATTACATTTTACAGTAATGTGGACATCTCTATTTGCAAGGTGTTTCACTAAAGGAGATAAAGTATATGTAGTTTAGAATCTACCTGAGTTTAATTTACAAAGCAATGAGTTTTAAAACCCGGGTGCCGGATGGGGTCCCGAAACCCGACGTCGGGATCCTGACTGTTAAAAACAGACAGACGGGTTCCCGGCGGCCACCGGCTATTCTCCCTCATGGGGGTCCACGACCCTCATAGAGGGAGAATAGAATAGGTGGCGAGCGTAGTGAGCCACCGTGCCCGCAGCGAGCCTGCAAGGGGCTTTGTTGTGCTCGCCATGCTGTCTGAGTCCGGCCAATTGGTGATCCCGACGTCGGGCTAATGACTGTCGGAAACCTATACCACACCCTTAAAACCCGGTGCTGATTGTACTTGTGCCCAATATTTAAAAGGGCAATGTTTTTACTATCAGTGTCTTGCTAGTAAAAGCATCACTCTTCAGAAGTGTCATATATTACAATCCAATGCTTTGTAGATATACTCCTCCATACCTTTTAGCAGCTGAAATTGCATAATTATGCATAGACTGCATACTAAAGAGATTGTCCAAAAATGCATTTGTTATAATAAAATGCTTGTACAGTATATCTCAAATACAAGGTTGCAACTATAATCTATAATACCTCAAATTTAGGAGCCTATTTATCATGCCCAAAAATGAAAGCTTTTAGACGATTGCTTCAATGGGGTCTGTGACACCTGACACCCAATGGGCTAAATAGCCCTCCCCTTGTGTGACCAAAAAAAAGCATGGGCATGTGACCTCGTGGTATGCCTCATTTCCATCACTTCATAGGCATGCCCAGCATTCACAAAGAGGCAGGCTAGTGACCCCCAGAGGCTCTACCTCAGCTGGCTCTTCCTAATTGACAGCAGCCAGGTGTTGCGTCATAATGTCAGTGCAGAACCTGGCACCTAGTCACTTAGGAGTAGCCAGCATTTTGACCTAATGTTCTCTGTATCTACTACCCCTTCTTTCTACTCCCTTTTGTATCCAAGCTTCTTAAGCAGATTGTTTACAAATGACATGCCACCTTGATTTCCCACTCTCTGCTTAACCCATTCCAGTTTGACTTCCATTCTCTCCACTCTATAGAATTTGCCCATACTAAAGACTCTTTTGACCTTCTTACCCCAAAAACCAAGATCCATTTATCTCTGATCATTCTGCTTGAATTTTCTGTCACTTTTGACACGGTGGAGCGTGAACCACCCACTTCTCTTGCAAATCCTTTACTTCCTTGATCTACATGACACTGCTCCCTCCTGGCTGTCCCCATACCTCTCTGACCATTTGTTCTGTCTTTCCTCATAATACCATTACTCCTCCTCTTCTGCTACCATTTGGTGTAACTGTCTAGTCATGGTCCATCCCTGTATCATCTCATCAACTGCTTCTCCTGCTCTGCACCAGGCCTTACACTGACTGTCTTACCTCTTCAGAACACATTTCAAACTTGCATTCCCTCATGCACTCCAAAGCCTATTGTGGGTGATACAATCACAAGATATCTGCCTAATGTGCATAGAATCGGCAGTATGTATTTAGTTAAGTCTTCCTGTGTAGATAGTATTGTGCTTCAGCTATCTAGTAATATTAACACCTGACTGTACAAGTTTAAAATAAACTCTATATTGTAGAGAGTTAAGTTCATTCACTAGGAAAGGTAGAGGAAAAGGGTGGGGCTTAGGGTTGGAGGGAGGGAAGGGTTAGGCTGTGAGGAGGGATGTTAGACATTAGCAGGCAGAATTTTGGTTAGGCTGCAGGGGGATTGGGGGAGGGGGGGGGGGGTTTAGGCATCTGGTAGGTATGGTTAAGGATAGGGGGGTATGGGGTAGGGAGAGAGAGTAAGTAAACTTACCAGTTCCCTGTTGGGATTCTGACTATTGGGATGCCGTTGTCGGCATCCTGACCGTCGGTCATCCTTATGTATTCCATTCTGACTTCTTAACTCATATTTTTTATAAATGTAATGTTATATACACTGCATAAGTGATCAATTTAGGTGGGGCAGATTGGGATCTTAAAGTGGTTATGGTAAAAATTCTGGACATGGGTTCACGTTTGGGACCAAATCAGGTCATAGGGATCAATATATAATTATCAGCTTTGAACAATGGATTTAAAGCTGCAGCAGAATACATGTTAAACTACAGTATGCTGTTTCCCCATTTATTTCTGTGTCCACTGTAAAACTATGGGTCAAAGCCACCAGTCTGATGTTTAGTCAATCTAACACAGAGGGCCTGATTCCGAGATGGACACAGTGGTTATATTGGATGCACGCAGCGTATGATTTTGGAATGAATGCATTTGTATAGAGAGAGTGATTGATGTTCAGTTGGTATTCCTAGTTACCAGTCGTGGCCATGTTATCTAAAGATGCAGAACCGTTCACACCGGAAGTCATGTTCAGCCTGAGAAACTGTCATAGGTCTGGTCAAGGTTCGATAATGTGGCGAAAATAGAATTTAATTACAGTATGCTCCAATACTCCAATTAGTGAAACAGCCAGTGGCTGTAAATGCCATGTCATTGGCTATGGTGTTCGTTCTTGTACTAATTTTGGCATTATGAGTAAGTGGGATCTTCCCCTTAATGAAAATAAAGCAGTGTCTGTATTCCGGGGTGGTTGGTTTAAAGGGCGCTATGTCAGGAATATTGCCTGGGGAAATGCACTGCCCTTACATTCACTCCGTGGGCCTGATTTAGGGCTGAACTTCCAGGTCTGTAACCCGGGTGTCCCACTGTGATGGCGCCAGTGCGGGGCATACTGGGAGTGATCCGTGACTGACCCCTTAAACACCATGGTGCAGAGAAGCCCATAGATTCTGTAGAGTAGCGTCAGCGTTTTTTTTAAAAACAGTGGGTGCACCCATGCTGCGTGTCCTTCTGCGAACACAGGTGTGTCTATGCCTGGTCGGGGTGGGCAGCTGACGTCACATGACCTCAGAGCTCACCCCAAACTCGGCCATGTGTGTCGGAAATATAAGGCAGCCTAGACTGTCTTTTTAATTTGCGAACAGAAAAAAAAGCTTTCGATGGTCGGTGGACATCGAATGATTTTTCGCCTGTGCGCCCATATGCGAGGGGATGCGTAAGCATATACATCCCCTAGCATGCAAATGCGGAGATATGCACGGTGGGAGGGGCGAACCTTCGCTCGGGAGGGGGCAGGCAGTGGGTGGCATTTACCTGCTCGCTAGGCAGCGAAAATACGCTAAAATAAAATAATTTAGTTATTCAAATAAAAAACACAAAGCAAAGAATAAAAAAAAGCACGATTTTAAAATGACAAATTGAACATACAGTAGTCATAAAAATGTAATTGCTTTCTGACATGCAGTAAAGATATATTGTTAATTCATTTCAGTAAAAAATCCTGAATGTGACTGAAATGTGCAATGTGCTCTCTATTGCCAGAGACACATACAGTAGCACTTGGTAGATTGCTGACCTCAAAGATTTATCTAGGGATTAGTGAATCGAGTTCTAGTCTGTATGGCAAAGCTTATACATGATTGTAACTGCACAGAATTTTCATTACGGCTTTATTGCAAGATCACTGGAATTATATAAGAGTGACGTTACAGACACCCCACTCATTGCAATGCTTTTAGTGTTTCCACTATGTGTGTTTTGAAAGGCAACATTACGATTAGATTTGGTTTAACTCATTATGCTCCCTCCAATGAAATGAGAGGAGCAGATAACGGCTGTAAGAGAAGTTTCACCAGATCATTGCTTGATGCACAGTTGGAGTGACACAGGCAGCCATGAGGTACAAAAAATATTTCACTATTCTAGAAGCTGCCATTGGCATCACCCCACTGAATAAGAGAGAACTACTACCAGAAGGAAGACATGCAAACCTCTGGAAGTATTCAGGGTAAGATGGTCTTGTCAGAACTGCTCCATTGTGTCCCATCCATTTCTGTATTATTCTTTTAGATTTAAGGCGTTTGCAAACATTAGTTCACTATTAATATCCCACCTTATGTACATGCATTTGGGTAGTTGTGTAAATAGCAAGTCTAGCGTACATCAGGTGTAAATATTGTCATTTGTTGTTTAAAAAAGGGAACGGAGCTGGTTTATTGTCTGTACTTTGTAAAGCTCTTTTGTGTTATCATTTAAAGTCAGAGTATCAGCATAGCAAAATTGACCTACATTTTTTCAGGACATATTTAGGCAAAGTACCGTATATTCATTTACAAAGTAGTGCTGAATGTATGTGTGGATTATTGCTGGAACTATAGTTGAATGTTAATATTTCAATGGGGGAATATAATAAGAAATGAAGACTTGTCTAATAGGAATACGATTGTATCATTTTACAAAGTAATATATATTGTTAATGGAAAATGGGAAGCACTTTTTAACTTCATGAACTTTATTTTGGATTATAATGTTAGTATGACCATTTATTTTCTTTGCAATAATTGTCATAAATAAAAGACCCAGTTACCAATATTTCTAAGGCCATTATACTGCTGGACAGGTACACATAACATTTCACACACAGACGGACCTAGATGTTACACAGTACCACCCTGGCATATTTACATATCATTTTTCAAACGAATTGTCTAAAAGAATGGTGCAGCAACTCTAATGCCTTATCAGTACAAACAGCTGTGCACAATATATAATAGGTATTCTATGCCATGCCAGTAATACTTCACTACTCTTCACTGCATCCCTGGGATTCAAAATACCTGTAGTTGGGATCCCGACAGTCAGAATTCAAACGGTCCTGGAGGTAAGTAGTAGGGGTGGGTTTAGGCACTAGGATAAAGCCCCATACATACTAGATGAGAAAGCAATATATATATATTTTACTTTATCGTCTAGTGTGTACACTCAACATCGTTAACAGGGTCGCTCCCGAGCATGCATTGTTAATGAGCCTCTCCCTTGTCTGTTCAATACAGCCTAGAGAAGACAGCGTTAACAAGGGCCATACTGTAGCAAGTGTGTATGCACTTGCTGATGCTGGGTCCCCACCACCTCCAATATCGCTGTGTATACACATGTGTACCTAGCTTTAGGGTTAGGCTGTGGGATTGGGGGAGGTTAGATGGTAGGCTGCAGTGGTGGCAGTGGCGTAAGTTCTTTCCAGATGCCCGGAGGCAAGATATATATAAGCCAATGTCCTTGGCTTTTAAAAAACTGATTTAAGCTTCCAGGGGAGGAGAGGTGCCCCCTTGGGAGCAGGAGCCCGGCGGCAGATGAATCCATTGCCTCCCAGGGTTCTGCCTCTGAGTGGCGGTGGTGGGTTACATTGTGGCAGTGTGAGGGGATAGGGTTAGGGGTATCTGTATTGTGCCGTCGGTCTTCTGACTGATGGTATTTCGTACCTAACCCTCATTCATCATTGCTTATTATCTGCATTTACTGCACATTCTTCATTGTACCGTTTTACACATATACTAGTGTCTGTTCTTCACAAAAGATGAGGGACTTGCAAAATACAACTTCTCAACTGTCTGCTTCATGTTCTCCTTCCATTATCCATTAGCAGCAGCTGCATCTTTTATGATCCAGCTATTCCTTCATTTCCCCTTTGGAGCCATTCTACGGTGTGATTCTTTGTCCACTACCTTCCCTGACTTCTTATGAATACATTACAGGTTACTTTCACTTCCTCTTGACATTAATATTTCTGTTATTTTCAAAAACACATTGCTCTAAAAGTGTTTAGGTATCGGAATTCAAATTGCTTCCCTGCAGGCTGTTTTTCCATCCCTTTTATGGCATATCATATTGATATTCCCTTAATAACTGCATGTGAGCCTACTACTAGTCCAAATGGAATGGGAATAAGATAATTGTTCTGACCTGGCTGATTAAGCACAGTTGTTTATTTGAGTCTTTAGAATGTCTAAGCATATTACTCATATTGAAAGGTACTGTTCCATCATTTATATGTGACTCCTGATAGACTTCATAAAATTTGGCCTTCACAGTCTCCATTGTGTTGGAAACAAGTTGCATATGTGCTATGGCTGCTCAATAATTTGGCCTCTCTGGATAGAAGTAGACAGTCATCCATATGTATTATGCTCATCATGCCTTCCCTTCCTCATTCTTTTTTTTCTGATACCCTTTAAGTTTTGAATGCTAATAAAAATTATCATTGAGAAATAAAAACATACTTTGCCATAATTTCCATTTATGAACTAATCCTTGACTTGATCTCATGCACTTGACTTGATATTATTCAGGTACTCAGTACACTTTTGTTATCATAGTTGCTGACTTTTTTTTTTGCCCCCTCTGAGAGTAGTCAACTACTTTCCCTCTATGGACAACTTCCTGATTAGTTGTTTAGTATACCGGATGTGCTGGAAGAGTAGGTAAGTATGACCCTTTTATGGCACCAAATCCTGTGGTTTTTTTCCATGCTGATACTTCTCCTTTCAGAGTTCTCTGCTGATGCAGCTATGGTTATGTACCCTGTACTCTTCCACTTTTGTATTCAAATGTAAGGCACTATTTCTTATTCATTCATATACTCTGTAATTGGGCGATGTGGATCCTTTGTAACATCATATAAATAAAGCATAATAATAATAATAATAATAATAATAATAATAATAATAATAATAATAATAACAACTATAATAGTACTTTTAAATATGTCATACTAGCACAAGATTAAGGCCCAGAGAGAGAAGAGTACCATATTTTTCTTCAAATTTAGCGTTTTATTCATATCTTGATTTGAGAAAAAGCTGCTCTTGCTGCATGGTAGCCCTTCTTACACAGATTCAGCCTCACTCGCACACAGATATACAAATTTTAATCATTGCAATCCAGCAATCTAGAGGTGTCACTTTCAGTTGCTTTATATATGTGAATAACATAAATACAGGGCTTAAAGTGGTCATGGAGAGGTGGTGGAACTCATTTCCCCTGCCATAGACACCCCCCCCCCACCCCCCTGGGCCAGTGATGGAGTTTTTGGCACCTCCCTTCAAACTAAAAGTTTATGCCTTACCTCCTATACTTTATAAAGGGACAGTGGTCATACAATTGTACCCCCAATTTAAATTATTTCACACAGTAGCACAATCTCATTCACATTACACATTGCACCACATGTAGTGCCCCATACTCACTTTTTTATGTTACCCTACACAGTAGTACTCCGTATACATGTATGCAACACAGCAGCATTGCTTATACACAATGCCCACAGTAGTAATGCCCCTTGCACCTAATGCCCACAGCAGTAGTACCTTGTGACAGCTTGAAATCTTGTATGCTGTGCCAGAAAAGAAAGTTGCTGGGACAGTCTTTCCTGTTGGAATTACTGTTCAGGGCTACAGTGGAGGTGGAACTAGTTCCCCCTTCCATTAGAGGTGGTGGAACTCAGTTCCCCCCAGTTCCCCCTCACTTTAACCCCTGCATAAATAAATAACATTTAAAGCAAGTTGGCATTGCCAAGTCACCAAAGACCTCTCACCAATATGTGTTTTTTTTTGCCGCAACTTGAGCAACAGTGTATGAGCATAATTATATATGTCAAAATTGGCAAACTACTACTTTTTAAAGAACTTTTATTATTTATTGTGCCTGTTAGGTTGGCTGCATTATTTATGGAATGTCTTACAGGGATTTCTGAAGGTTTATTGAGCCTGATTTTGATCTATTTGCAAACGTAAATTCTCTCTCTAATGGACAAAACTATGGTGGTTATTCTGGTTGATTCGCAAGACTGCAAATTCACAGCCTTGCGAGTCCTCCAAACCACATCCGGAGACACCCCCCCCCCCCCATCATGAGAGCGCCCACGAAAAGCTGGGCATTCCCATATGGTAATGGGGCTGCCCACAACCCCACATCCCGCTCTGCCCCCTGCCCACAGTCCTGGGTGCATGCACCCAGTGCTCCCAGTATTCACAGTGTGAACCCCTGTGTGCACTGCAGGTGGGGCAGATGTAACATGTGCAGAGAGAGTTAGATTTGGGTGTTATTTTGTTTCTGTGCAGGATAAATACTGGCTGCTTTATTTTTACACTGCAATATAGATATCAGTTTGAAGTACAAACCCCACCCAAGTCTAACTCTCTCTGCACATGTTACATCAGCCCCACCTGCAGTGCACATGGTTTTGTCCATTAGAGAGAGAATTTGCTTTTGCAAGTGAACCAGGAGCAGGCCTATTATGTAGTGTTGCATCAGTTATTAGAATCAGTATAATAATTACTGTACATAATAATGGGGTATTTTCTTATGCAACTCCGCACTTTACTGGCTTTCAATGATTTATGTATTAATCACATGGTTGTGGTACAGAAGATGTACAGTAACTAGATAGACAGCCAATCAGTTGCCCCTTTTGGTCGACATTCATTAAGTTGTCAAAAGGTCGACAGGGTCAAAAAAGTTGACAACATTTCTAAGCTTTTTGGGTGTCATGTTTCATCATCAGTGACCACACTTGGGGGCAATTCAGACTCGCTTGTGTGAGCCGAATTTGCTCCCCTGTCCGATGTTTGGGGTTTGCGCATGTATAAACCCCTGGAGTGAATGCTTTCAGCGGGCTTCACACTTGCTGGGGTGTTCCCTACAGGAGGGGCGGGCACAGGGGACCATCCAGCGTTTCATGGGCGTGCCCACAAAAATGGGGGGTGCACCCTTAGAAACGCTGGGTGTACCCCTGCGAACGTAGGCGTGTCTATGCCTGCTTGGGGTGGGCAGCCGACGTCAAATGAAGTCAGTGCCCGCCCCAAATTCGGCCATCTGCGACCAGAATAAAAGTCAGTCCAGACTGGCTTTTATTAGCCACCACCCTTTGGGAAAGTTGACTCCAAATTGTAGCCAATGTGGGTGGTAAATCAAGCAAGAGTTGAAACATATGTGAAAACCACAACAAAAACTTGTCAACCATATGTGTTAACTTTCAACCACTTGACCCTACTGGCTTAACTACTTTGGTAGTATGCCCGGAAATTTCTCGGGCTGAGCTACTCTGCCGGCATGGGCTCCCCCGAGAAATTTCCGGCATGCCACTAATTAATAGGTGTGCGCCAGCGTAGCCTCCTTCTGGTGAACCACCTCTATGGGCACTAACCCCCCCCCCCCGGCCGTCACTCCCCCCAGATGCTCACCCATGGCCAGTCCTGTCTCCACGCCCCGGTGATCAAACTCCATCATTTGCAGCAGTGAGCAGACGGCACGCCCCACTCGGGCAAGTTTGGGGCTGCTTGGGAGTTAGGGCTCCTGAGCCGCCCCAAACATCCCTGAGCCTGCTGCCTGGTCACTGCTGTGAATGGCTGTGGTGGTTATTTCTGGGGCAGGACAAACCTGCCCTGGTAGGTTTGTCCTGCCCAGAAAAACTAACCACTCAAGGGGTTAATGCATGTCAATCATATCGGTCAACCTACTGACTGTCTATCTAGACACTGCCGACCTATCATCTGGATACCTTCTCACATATGCAAGTTCAGTAATGGCATCGCCACAGAAATGTGCACCATAATGACTAGTATTAAACCAGGCAGATGTCTTCACACCTACACATACACAGAACACTGCATGTGCGCAATTCTGCACATTTTTCCTTTTTCCACATTATGTTTGAGTAAAATACTGTATGTGCACTGTACTACCACCACTGCCTCAGCCAACAAAACTCCACCCACTGGATGCCCCATTTATTCCCAGGAACGTCTTCCCTAGTCCAGAAGTGCTCTACCAAAGAAGTGTCACTTTACCTGAGACCACGAAATAATGATCCCCACACTTACTTTGCATATTACTTGAGCACAAGCCGAGACACAACAAAATACTGCCAGTATCCTAGGAACGATAAACACTTAAAAACATGCACTGTAATTATCTGGTCTCTTCAAGGCCTCATGTGCGCAAAACGTGTTACCTACTCCAACCTTCTTTCACAGATTGACATACAGCAGTGAAGGTACCCATACACAGTGCGTTTTTCGGGTGTGATTAGATGCGCGCTCCCGCACACATGGCATCTGACAGCACAAACGTATGTAAAGAAAGTGTGTGGTGCACCATTAGCAGCGGCTGGCAGGGGGAAGTCACTCCCCTAATCAATATACAAACAAAAAGGAATATTCCTTTGTAGCACAAACATATGTGTAGCCGTACTTTTTGTGCTAGATCGCATCTCACCTAGTACAAAAAGCACGCTGCTGTGGCACATTACTCCGTGTATGGGCATCTCAACATGCCAGTATCATTTTCCATTATCCGTGTCAGCAGGCTTTTCTCCCACTTTTCAAGTATAGAAATATAATACAAATTTCATAAATATTAATTAAAACAATTAGCCTACACTATCAAAAAGGCGCCGGCTAAAGCTCACTATGTACCAGTTTTTTAATCCATAATACAGCAGTAACGCACTAGAATAATTTCCTGTTTACCTGTTAATCGGTTTTACCATTTCTCATTACCCAGTGGTGTCATATGTCATAGCATGACATTACCCAGTGGTGTCATATGTCATAGCATGACAGCACTATAGCCTGAACATCCACCAGAAGAGCAGGCTTGTCCAGGTGCCATTACAAAAGGGAGGGGTATAACTCATCATAATATTCACAAATCCTAATACTATAAATAACCATGCATAATGTGTGATATGTATGCCTCCTGTGATATTTATGCCTTGAATGGCTGGCTGCGCTCACCATGCTTCGGGCACCATGCCTCGCTGTGCTCAGCACACTATTATATTCTCACTCTTAAGGCCCTTATTCTGGCTGACCCACATAGCTGCAAAATTCGCTGGGCGTTCCCATAGTCACTCCATACAAGAGCACAAGGCCCACTCTAATACAGAGGTTCTAAAAAGTGGTCCCCAAGGCACACCAACGGTGCTAGTTTTTAAGTATATCCGTGGATCAGTAGACATAATAATATAACATCATAATAATAATAATAATAATAATAATAACAATTTTATTTATATAGCGCTATTTCTCCAATAGGACTTAAGGCACTTAACAGATAGAATTAATGTAATGCTGTACAGGAATAATGAAGTACAGAAAAGCTTTTAAGAAACAATACTTAAGGGAACGATGGAAATGCTTGAGTAAACAGAAAAGTCTTGAGTCTGTTTTTGAAGGACTGTGCAGGGAAGTGAGTTCCATAGCATGTTCCATGGCTAAAAGCTCGACCCCCAGATGAATTACGGTGTTTAGATCATCAGTCCTTATAAAGACAAAGGATTTAAATGGAACTGTAAATTAGTGACTATAGCAGTATGATGTCAAAACTGATCTTAATGGAATTTTGTCAACTGTTAATAGTTAGCCTGATTTATATTTTAGTATTTGGGGGGGAAAACACAGAAGCAGAGCATGTCATATTATTTGAAATGATCGTGAAATTATCAGTTTCATCTTTTTTTTTATTTTTTAGACTAATATACTGTATACACAATTTTTCCTTTGTAGGGAACGGAGTACAGTTTTACCCAGTGCATGTGAATGGTACACTAACCCACGCTGGAACCCTCCACCAAAACACTTTGTTGGAACCAGGCACAAGATATCTCGCAGCAGATCTCTACATCAGGTATATCACAGATGCCCAAACTATTTTAATTATGTTTTTATTCTTGTGATACTGTAAAAAACTGATATTTTTTATATATATACGTATATTTGGTCATGATCTCATAAATAACAAATGGGTAGATTTATTAAGCTTGGTGAAGTGATAAAGTGTCTGGTTTTTATCACCGGCCAATCAGCTCCTACCTGTCATTTTTCAAACCAAGCCTGTCATTTCACAGTTAGGAGAGGATAGGCCGGTGATAAAAAACAGACACTTTATCACTTCACCGAGCTTAATAAATCTACCCCAAAGTCTCAAATGGGACTGGTTCCAACTCTATGCTTTCTGAGTGTAGATGTAAAAATCCGAGAGCAGAAAACTCTGGTGCTTGTAAACAATGGTAAGTGTAAAAAATCATGATTTTATAGGTTTTACTTGAAAACATACTAGCAGTCCAAGGGTCAGAGACAGAACTACCAGGCAATGTAGAGCACCAGGGCCTGCCACAGGGCCTGGCTTGTGGAACTCTGGGAGCACGGTCCATTCCTTCCGCTATGACATTTACTCTTTAGCTAATGTCTGCAACTGGGAGCAACCTACCAATAATAGGTAGAATTACTTATTCAAAAGATTGTTGACGGTCTGAGTCGGATCCACTACACATTTTTTCTATGTTCAGGTTAAGCAAATTTTAGATTGTTTGTCAGAATGTCAGGACTAAAAAAACGGCAAAATATAAATAAATAAATATTTTGTTGAAAATCACTTTATGTAAAGGATTACGAAATGGCCAATGCTGCTTAAATAAATACAGACTGAAAATACCCTAAGTGCAGTGGTAATCGCTGGTAAATAATCCCACAGCAGTACTTCAAAAATTATATGACAATCCCTAGATATTTTTATCACAGTTCAATTAACATTATAAAGCCACAAACAGTAAGACTAATCCAAAAGTACTTTATGCACTGTAAAGCAGAGCTTTGCACATAGTAACCTCTGTATGCAAAAAGAGGCATCAACTACAGCAGTGGTTCCCAACCCTGGTCCTCAAGTACCCCCAACAGTGCACGTTTTTCAGGTCTCCACACAGAATCACAAGTGACATAATTAGCTCCACCTGTGGATCTTTTAAAATGTGTCTGAATAATGAGTGCACCTGCTGGGTGACTTGGAAAACGTGCACTGTTGGGGGTACTTGAGGACCAGGGTTGGGAACCACTGAACTACAGCATCATTTAGAGACATTGACTTTCAAAACTGAACTGTACTCTACTCAACTCCAGTATATACTGTTTGCTCTTATGTAGTCATTCCAGCATGACTGGGTTCTCTCTATCAGTAATAACTATTGAAATACAGCCGATTTTTGGAAGTTTTTTCCTCCTCTGTTAAATGATAATTATGAGGAAAAAAAGCATAAAAAAACTCTCTGGCATGTGAATTAAGAACCCAAAGACAGGCAATTATTAATTTTAGATTAATATGACAAAGAAAGACACAATGGGGGTAACCATTTACCTGCGGTTATTTAATGTAGGTAATTTTATTAAGAGGGGCTATTCTGTTGTCCCTGCCTCAGGTACAGTGGGTGAAACAAAACCCCTAAAAGCAGCTCCCGATAATTTTTCTATATTGGATACCCCCAATATATTTCTTTGTAACAAAAAGATAATACATTAGCATACAGAAACTCAAATGGATGTATACAGAAATAGAAACAAGATGATATTAGATATTTTTATGTAATTTGAAGCCTGGGTCCAGGGTAGACTGTTGACAGTTTCTCTAAAAACTTCCCTGTAACTGCCAATTTCAACATAATCTTAAGACTTTTTGGCAGTACAGTATCTCTCTATTTTTCCTTTCTGCCTAATAATGTATTATATTATTGGTAAGTGAATTTGAAGTGCTGAGAGAGGGGGGAGGGGGTTCTAATTATGTGGGCCCACGTCTTATAGAGGGGCCCAGTGGGGCCCCTGTTACCTGGCAGCAGCAGCATCAGCATCTTTTCTTAACTCAGCGCATGCTGCTGTGTTCTGGGCTGCAGTGTGGCCAGGGAGGTTCTTAAAGTACTATTTTTACTGTATTTTCTTTTAAGGGTGCATGGTCACATCCCTGAAAAGTACCAGGGCCTGGCCAGGCTCTCTGATGCCCTGACCCAGCCAACAATAGCTCAATTCTGAATGGGATTCTGCCGATGGCTATACCACCAACCATCAATGACCATCCATACCTATTTGAAGGTTATGTGCAAACATCTGACAAATCTGCAAAGGTACACTTCTGGACTGGCAGAGGACTATTTCATGCAGAATACCCTTCGCTAAGTAGTTTAGGGCCTGATTCAGACAGAGGTGCATCAAACTCTAATGGACACCGCAGAGAATGTTTTGACGCTGTGTATGTGCCAAGGCTGCACTATGCAAAGTGAGAGACAGTCAGTGTTTGGGAGAAGTAACAGGCTGGCTCAAAAAATGTATGTGTGTTGGCATTGTGACCTAAGCTGGAAATCCATTTCCAGCTCAAGAGGCTCCTGGTGTGGTATACGGTCACTAGGTAGACCACGGGAAGGTTGACGTGCATTAGGTTGACATGTTCATTAGGTCGACACAAGCATTAGGTCGACATTGGGAAGGTTGACAGTCAAAAATTTGACATGGGTTTTTCACTTTTTTTTTATAGCCGACATGTGGCATTTCCTGCCCTACCATTAACTAGTGCATGGAGGCAGAATCTAATAGTGTGCTGAGCATAGCGAGACACGGTGGCCGAAGCATGGTGAGTGCAGTGAGCCATGCGAGGGGACGCAGTGCACCGATACGGTGTCCATGTCGATTGTATCGTCATTCGGGACAAAAAAGTAAAAAACCCTTGTCGACATTTTCACTGTCGACCTTCCCAATGCAACCTAAGGCCGGTTTCACACAATCCGGCTCCTGCCGGACGGTGAAATCTTGCACGGCCAGGGAGCCGTGCCACACACAGTAGTTTATCATGGAGGGGATGGCCACAGCCCGGCAGCCGTCCCTTCCAGTGGCGGGATCCGGCTGCAACCGTGCGGCCGGGCCATGGCCGTCCCGTGTGAATGGACACAATGGTGTCCATTCACAACTAATGTGTGCGGCACGGCTCCCTGGCCGTGCGGGATTTCACCGTCCGGCAGGAGCCGGAGTGTGTGAAACCGGCCTATTGCTTTTGTCAGCCTAATAAGCCTGTCAACCTAAAGCCATGTTGACTTTTTCAGTGTGTCAACCTAAGGCCTGTCGACCTTCAGTGGTCGACCTAATGATCCCCCCCCCATGGTGTCTTAGGACAGCTATTCAGTCGGAGACAAGGTCCAAATGTCCGACCCATAAACGTGTCCGATACTTGTGTGAGCAGTGGATACGTGTGATCATCTCTGTGCACAATATGGCAGCAGCATATTTACCAAGTCCCCTGCTAGCAACATTATTGCTGTGCATGTAATTGCCCTTACCTCTGAATCAGGCCCATAGTACTCACTCTGCTCGAGATCCTAAGTAATTTACATTTATGGAAACAATAAAGGTGGGAGTATTTATTTTATGACAGAAATCTGCTATGTCATATCTTTTGTCAGTAATGTCAGCTGTGCACTGCATACTATTCCATCATCACTGGATTTTCCCTTAACAGTGTCATCCAGGGAAACCTGCTCACTACTCATCTTCTCTTAATATGATCAAACTTTCAACTGAAAACATTGCATCTGACATTATGTTTTGTGTCTGCATTATATTCACTGAACTGTTACAGATATTTATGTGTGCACAAAACGTGGAGTCATTTTCAAATTGTAACCTGGACTTACACCTTACAATACCAATTTTATTCACCAGTGAAATGATAACATATATAAAGTTGGGTACTTATGTAGTATCTGGGCGCCCGATTTAGAAATCGGGTCGGATCGGGCACATCGCATCGCATCACATGCGACCAAATTGGATGCGATGCGATGGACCCGATTTTTTCATAGGATTCAATGTTAAAATGGTCTGAGTCCATTTTAACATAGAATTCAATGGGAAAAAGGGGTCCTGTTCCTTGCCCCACTATCCAAGTGGGCATGGAGTTGGATATAAACCTGTGGCGAGCGTAGCGAGCCACGGAGCCCGAAGCGTGGCGAGCGTAGCGAGCCCCGCGAGGGGACACAGAATACCGTTCGCTCGCCACGCTTCAGGCTCGGTGGCTCGCTACAGGTTTATATCCAACTCCATGCCCACTTGGATAGTAGGGGTATGAAAAGGACCCCTTTTTCCCATTGAATTCCATGTTAAAATGGACTCAGTTCATTTTAACATTGAATCCTATGGGAAAATCGGGTCATCGCATCGCATGCGATATGGTCGCATGCGATGCGATATCGCATCGCACTGATTGTATGCCTTAAGTTAAGGCATACATTCAAAAAATCGGGCGCCCAGATACTACATAAGTACCTAAAGTTGTTGTTTTTTTCTACTTGTTACCATTTCTTTCTGTTTACTTCAAGACCTATGTACTGTTGTCTCCCAGTCAGACAGCAAACTGAATAACATGTACAATAAGAAGTCATGCTAAATAGGACCTGGTGAATCCCTTCTCCCTATAGAGCCCATGCACTGCTGGGTGTAGCATCCCCTCCCTCTGTCTCATTTCAAACTTCCAAGCCTTTGAGCTCTTGGACTAAACCACTATCTCTGGAGGTCACCCTTTACAGTACAGTGAAAATAAGTTTTATGTAGTCTGATGAATGAACGTGTGAGAGGATACAGCTGTCTTTCTTACATCGTTTAGCGTTTGAGCGTCAGCAACAGTCATGTTACAGGCTGGCATGTTACCGTTCTTTTATTAACAAAACTGACAGACTCCCCTCGCAGTGTCATGGTAGCTGCCCACTGGAAGCTTTTCCCTGGAGAGTTTTTTACACTCTTGGCTAACAACTGAGGAGGGATCAGTACTAGTCCTCCTCCTCCCCCTGTACACACAGTGCGTGCATGGGAACAAGGAGGAGAGCAGGTTGTTGTACCAGCACACAAAAGTATTACAGAAGTCACCAGCCTGTGTCTCTGCACCGGTCTGACTACGTTTAAAATACGCAAATGCGGTAGAGATCAGCGTGCGGGAACACGCAGACGTCGGGCTACTACAGTACCTGCAACCAGCACATCCCACAGTGTAATCATGCCCATGCGAGGAGACAGGTTATTCCAGCATCCATCCCAAGCCCACAGCAAGGATCTATCCGCATGGTTCGGCGTAAGTACTCTGCAGTACAGTACACCTCCATCTTATGTATGGCAGAGGTGAGCCCTGTCATGTCTGCAGGTAGGGAAAACCATTACATGATCATGTGCACAAACACTGAGGAGGGGGCCACTCCCAGCATAGACTGGGAAGGAGGGGGATGGGTGCTACAACTTGTCTGGAAGTACCTGAAACTTTAGTGTAATGTTGATTACAAGTATAAAAGCGCATTGAGGGTGATTGTTTTACCCAGATGTCTGCTATGTGATAAAGCAAGTGGTATTTCCCGGGATCTAGTGCTAATATGGGGAATGCTGCAGTGCAGTCTGTACACTCATCTATAATGCACTTGTCTCTGCTGCGAGTGCTGATACTGTACTACTTTACTGCAGGTATTCTGACACCACAAGGATACATTGATGCAACGTGGAAAGATAGAATGAATGTGTTGCATTGTCATGGCCTTGCTGTTTATATCATTTCAGTAGCAAAGGTTCAAAACTATATGTGTATGTGGACAATCAATGGATCATATAAGTGAATTTGATTATAAATAATGCCTATAAAAGATCTTGGAGGGATGCAATGCTTTTGACTCTGTTTGGCATGTTTTAATATAGATTTTGAGACAGGTTTGTTTATTGTGATGTATCTCTTATTTGCACAAAGTACAAATACAATTGTCCTACTTGCAATATCCTCTTATATGTTGTCATTAGGTCTCTATGACAACTGTTTTTTTCATACCTGACTTTAAATAGGACCTGATCCTTAATACAATATTTTAGGTCAAATCTGTATAAAAAAAACATAGTCCACCTAGAATGTCCTTTTATTTTTTGTATATTTGTTATTTATAAATAGGTTTAGTTTATATAACAAGTATATGTTTTTTTTTTACATTCTTTAATTTCTGTAAAAGTTTTTTCAGTGTTCTTGGGGTCCACCAGCCTGTGCTTCTTGTTGGCGAAAGCAGATGATGTTCATAGGTGCGATAAGGGGGTGTGTGCCTGCATTCTCTCTTACTAGCTTGTCTGTTCATTTGTTTATCATGTGAATCAATGGGAGCCTTTTTTTCTGTACAATAACTTGCCCATATTCATACAGGTGCATAATAACTAGAAGATTTTTCTTTTTTAAAATGGTATGCATGATAGCGATATTATCGTGCATATCATCTAATGTTAATGACCCCCACTGTTGTCTGTACATACAAAGTTTGTCTATATTGTCAACAACTGCATGTTCAGCTGCGGCTGGGTGAAATCACAGAACTATATCGTTAAGTGCGTTTGCCTGGTAACTGTATTAATTTCACCCATGGAACGTTTCGTCTAAAGTGCATGCTCCGATAAGGGTGGAATCATTGGCTGATGCCCCTTGAGACTTAAGGTGCCCAAACATGGTGCATAATTGGATGCGTTTTGGACTACATCCCATGCGATGTGATCCAAAACTAGTTCAAAAAGCAGTACCTACTTTTTGAATTATGTGTTGGGATGAGCGCGGGAGCATGCATCACATCGCACCCGCAAAATGTGCCGTGTATCGGCACCTTTAATGGCAAATTGTAAGTTCCATATCAATCCTAGGTTGCTGTTGCTGCTGCCCTGTGATCCTGAGAAGCTGGGCAAGCCTATCCGGAAACAAGAAATTGTTGGTGTCTTCTGATAGGTTCTTTGAGTCTCTTGCAGAATCTCAAAATGCTGTTAGAGTTTAGGGAAGAGCAGGGAAAGGGAAAATCAGCATGTTACCGGATTCCAGGGGAATGACATATCTTTACTCCATGAATCAATGGGCAGCGCAGTTGGAGTAATGAATAGCATTACTGTTTCACTGGGTTCTTGGGTTCATTTCCCACCATTTTCTCTCAGTGTTGATGTGTATTTAGCCCAAGTGCTCCTGTTTCTGTCGCACAATCCAAAAACATAAATAGCATTTAAAAACAAACAAACAAAAAAACCCTATTGTAGCTACATGTGGAAAGGGCAGATATTGATTTTAAGCTGCAGTATATACATAATTGTTAACCACTTGCCTGAATGAGCTTCCCTGACATCGTCCCAACCAGTCAGAAAAGCCAAGTGCACAGCTGCTGCAAGATAATCTTCCAGACGCTGCCAGTCACAGATGGACATCCGGCCCCTCTGTACTCTGGCTCCTCCCCCATTGCCTGCTGATCACAGTGATTGGCCAACTTGTACTCCCTCTCTGTGCCCTTCCCATTGGCTAGAAATGTACATGGAGAATCCATGCTCAAGATAGCTTATTGGTTCCCCCTCCAAGTTGCAACAGTGCACTAGGTGCCACAGCTGCCACCCCTGTCTATTTTACAGTTGAAAAAAGAAAATGTCCATTTTGTTTGTCCCCACCCACTCTTTTTGCTTCACTAACCTTGCTTTGAAAACTGCATTGGCTTGTCCTTTTTTCTCCCATCTGTATTGAGTCAGGTTTAAATAGCTATTACTTAACAAATTTCACAAGTTAAAAAATGAAAATTTTGGGGACATTTATTGAAAAAAACTATGCTAATAACGGATTCATATGGTATATGGTGTGAATCCTATCATTTGAAAAATAGTGAATACTGCCCTTTCCCCTTTCCTGTTAATGATCTTCCTTATATTACCTTTCCAGTTTTCAGCAAACGTGGGTCATACGTGTGACCCTTGATCCTAGAAGTTGTCTTATTTAAAAAAAAAATATATATAAAAATTAACACTAATTATTTATTTATTAACAGTTTCTTATATAGCGCATACATATTCCGCAGTGCTCTACAGAGAATATTTGAACATTCACATCAGTCCCTGCCCCAGTGAAGCTTACAATCTATATTCCCTACCACATGTACACGCACACACAGACATTCTAGGGTTAATTTTGTTGGAAGCCAATTAACCTACCTGTATATTTTTGGATTGTGGGAGGAAACCAGAGTAAACCCATGCAAGCACGGGGAGAATATACAAACTCCGCACAGTAATGCTGGGTACACACCAGGACGACTAGGGCCCGATCCCCACAATCTAGGTCCAATTCCGATCAATTGGATGTAGATTGTGTGCTGATTGGGCCCTTTTCTGACCTGGTGTGGACCGATACCGATCCGATGCGCGGTCCCGCGGGTCGGTCGGTCGTTATTGAGATCCTACATGCTGCAGGTAGGATCTCAATGACGACCATACAGCCGGGTGCGGGTCGCCATCGGATCGGACCCGCTCACGGTGCACATCGTGAGCGGGTCGTGCCCCCCCGCGTCACCGTGAGCGGGTCGGACGAGACACTGACGACCCGCTCACGATGTGCATCGTGAGCGGGTCGTCCTGGTGTGTACCCCGCATTAGAGCCATGGCGGAAATCAAACCCGTGACCTCAGCGCTGCGAGGCAGCAATGCTAACCATTACACCATCCGTGTTGCCCCACTAATGAATTCTATTTAATTCTTCTTTGAATGTCTGAATGTCTCTCACCTCTTTCCCTATTCTACCCTAAACTGTGTGTGTTTGGCTCTTGGTATAATCATTTAGTGGCCTCTAGAACTGTACTGAGAGTAGGAGAAATTCCAAGTGACCTGCAAGTTATAACATAACCTCCTGTTCCTATACTATCAGGTGTTACGCTGGCTTTTCTTATGACTTCTCGCTTACCTTCATGTCTGCATTATTAAATGACAATGTGGCTGTCTCTCTTGTGGGGTAGGTTCACAGGAAGTACCAGACAAATATTGGACAATACCTGATGTATTTAATGCTGTAGATGTTTTGCAGGTAACCCAGCAGGTGCACAGGTGTACTAATTACTCAGACACATTTTATAAGGTCCGCAGGTGGAGTTAATTATTTCACTTGTGATTCTGTGAGGAGACCTGCAAAACATGCACTGTGTGGGGTAATGAGGACCGAGTTCCTGACCACTGCACTAAACGTACTTATAAGCACAAGGAAAAAATTGTATGCACATTAGTTATTGTAAAAAGAAAATATACTGTCCCCTGAATTTTTTACATTTTTTGTATTCAGAAAAACTGCACAGCGACATATGTCAAATTAACTTAAAATTACATACACATTATGTGCAATTTCATTTGGGACATTGGTTTTTATTTTCACGTTTGCTAACATGCTTAATTTGCCATAAAATTTACATACACACTTTTAAATGTAGAATTGCTGAGAGTGCTAATATATTGACATTTATTTAATGTTTCCCTTACCCTTTGAGTGCCAACATCTCTGTGAGAGATGTTCAAAATATCCACTAAAAATGCCAGTGCCACATTTGTTATATAAATTCAAATAAGAAATGTTGTGTAAAAAAAAAAAAAATAAGATTATATTACCTATAACATTACAGTTCATTATGATGAATAAAAAGGTTTGGCAATTTTCACACCTATTTTGACAAATTCACTTGGCACTCAAAGGGTTAAAACAAGTACCATTGATTTCTGTAGTCCAAACTCTGTGATTTTATTATCCAGGTATTTACATTGAGAAAATTAGAAAATGTTTTTCAATTTTGGAAAGCCAGTCTTCACAGGGTTGCTCATAATGTAGGGTACATATAAAAAGTAATGAAAATGCATAATTCAGTTATGTAGATGTATTTTGTAGGAATAGTAGGACACATGACATGAAGTTAGACACCCTGGAAATGGGTGTGACTAAGGGGAGATTCTCTAAGCGAAAAATGCGGTAAAAACCCCGTTATCTGAGTTTTTACCGCATTTTGGGATGCTGTAAGCATCCCCCGCCGGGTTACCGTGGCGGGGGGCATCGCCAGAAAAATCTGGCGATGCCCCATAGAAGCCAATGGGCTTCTACCGCAACCCCCCCGCATCGCCCCCTCACCTGTGTCCGGGCAGCACAGAGCTGTGCTGCCCGGACCTGTGACCTCCTCCCTGCACTGATCCTCTTCCGGGTGCAGGGAGGAGGAGAGCCCGGCGCAGCAGCAGCAGCGCCGGGTGTGTGAGGGAGGGAGGAGCCGCCGGGACCTGCTGGGACCCGGCGACTCTCACCGCAAAGGACAGCTCTTAACGCAAGAGTTGTCCTTTGCTATAATTATCGCATATGTTAGAACATATGCGATAATTAAATATGCGATGGGCGGCGAAGGGGGGCGGATATTCTTAGAGAATCTCCCCTTTAGTCCGGGATTGGTATTATATCAGAGTCAGAATTTGTCATAACCTGCACAAGAACTGTTTTTGTAGAATTGGGCAAATACTGATCCTGTTAAATATACATATTTTTAATGTGCTGCAAAGGACATTTGTCTTTTCATATCTATGAAGTTTGTATGTGGATTATATGTGTGTGTATGTATGTATATATGTGTGTGTGTGTGTGTGTGTGTGTGTGTGTGTCTATATATATATATATATATATATATATAATCCATATCAATTAAAATCATCCAGCATAGTCGACGTTTCGAGTCATAAAACAACCCTTTGTCAAGACAGCTTTAAGGTGTCATTACTCCATTTGAGCAGCAGCTAACAAAGCTGATCACAGGTGCCCTAAAATACCAATTAACTCCGCCCAAAAGGATGGGACAAATATATTCATAGCCAATCATAAAACTATGTCAAGCATAAAGTGTCGATAGAGGCAGGTATAATCAATCTAACTTACCCCTCCAGGTTATGCGGTTCCTGCACGCTGCCGTGATCATCTATCACCAGCGTGCGTTTCACTCATTGAGAACACTTCCGGTATGCGCATCATCACTAAGCCGGAAGTCTAGCAACGTCATCACCCATGTGATGCGCTGATCTTCTTTAGCTATCACCGGAGCCCATCGATGCGTTCCACCTCGTTAAATATGCTTCCTGGAACCGCCATTTTGCGTTCCACGCATACAAACATTATAGCACTAAACCTTATTGGAATATCAGTTAGTTTATGGCTTTATCAGTGCACCTGGTCACCGCTCAGTCAGCCGCTGCTCAGCAATATACAAAAAAACAACCATTTATCAGACAATAAAAATGTCAAAATCAATCCGATGGTGAGGCCAATCGGTCACCACCATCGGTATTGGTATCGACATATATTCTCTCCAGTGTTTGATATTAACATCTGATATTTTAAATAATATGTAATGCAAACTAAGGCAAGGAAAAAATGAACAAGAACCAGAATAATAGAAAATTGCAAAGTAACCATACCACAAATGATAGAAAACTCATTATAGCAACTGTATGCTTATTCTCAATATTACTGCTCTTCTAGGAACATTGTCAGAGTGTTTTTTTCATTTAGCCCTTTAGGGGCTACCGTATCAAGATGATGTATCCAAAATGCTTCCTTTTTTAGGAGTGTCCATATATATATAATCTCGGCTATAAGCCTACTTTTTCAGGGCATTTTTTATGCTGAAAAGCTTATACTCGAGTGAGGGTCCCACTTGAGTCAATAAGTTTTCCCAGTTTTTTTGTTGTAAAATTAGGAGCCTCGGCTTATACTCGAGTATATACGGTGTGTGTGTATGTGTGTATGTATATATATATATATATATATATATATATATATATGTGTGTGTGTGTATATATATATATATATATATATATATATATATATATATATATATATATATATATATATATATATATTTTATATTACACCCAGTGAATGCTATAAAGTAAACCATTTCTCAAAGTCTATATAATAAAAGGCTAATGCTGCTCCTCACCACCATGGGGAAAATTCAAGTGTGTTGTGCGAACTGGCAGTAACTAGATTGCGCCCGACGGAGCATTTCATTACTAACATTGCTTTTATGTTGTTCCGTCCTTTTGACAGGCTGGTATCTAGTCTATAATCTTCTATACAGAATCAGACTGACATAAAACACAAATATTTAGTGTCTGTGGAATGCTTTTGTTTTTTGTCGAAACACAATCCTTTATTTTAGTGTAATACAATCCGATCCATAAGCAAACATCTCTTGCACACATACAATTGTCCAGTAAGGAACAAAGTATATAGTCATGTGAAAAAAGCAGTAAAGTTTATTTCTACTGTTTTATTTTCTTTTTATGTGTAATTAAAAAACAAATTTATTTTATATTCTAACTTTAGTAGAAATAACTTTTTTTTTTTTTTATCCATTTATTGCATTGTATTTTAGATACATTTTGCATCCCTAATTATGACATCACTTCAGGTACTATACTTACAGTATTAGAGTTTTGGCTTTTTTTTTTAATTGCCTAATTTTTCTCTAAAATACTATGGAATAAAGAACATCGTGCTTGTAATAATTGTAATGCTGCCCATACACTTGTGCAATCAGATTGGAGGCGAAATCGAAGTCCATCAAACCCGATCGCATCTTGTGGTGCTAAAGTGCCCCCTTTACAGCACCCGATGTCGCATGCCATCTTGAGATGGCACATCGGGTGCTGGAAGAGGGCGAGCAGAGGGCAGCATTGTGTAGTGCAAGAATTAGTGCTAGCGGACGGCGAGGGTCAGCCAGTGGTGGCGACAGAAGTGTTTAAAACACTGGGCCCAGTGTTTAAAACACTTCTGCCGCCACCGCTGACTGACCCCCACCGCCTTCTAGTGCTACAGCTACAACGCCGCCCTCTGCCCACAATCTCCCATGCCGCCAGCCCCCTCTCCCCATCCACATGCCGCTGAAAAAGTGTTCCCTCCGCCCCCGACCAGCGGATTGCATTTGAGCATCGCATGTAGTTAAAAACCACATGCGATTGTTCCTGCGATTTGATCGATATAATGTGCAGCACATAAGACCTTGAGGCCCGACATTCGACTGGCGTGCCGGCACATCGCGTCAAATGGTACATATTTTGTACATACAATCATTCGATTTATCGGCCAGATGTGGTCGAAATCAAATGATTGCATGCAATATCTCACAAGTGTATGGGCAGCATTAGTCATTCAAGTACTGTGGCTCTACTAGACCTCCAAGTCCTCACTCCATCACTGTGTTTAGAAGTTGCTATGAGTTTTTTTTTTTTTTATGGTGTTACCCTGTTTAATTTTTGCCACACATAGCGATGTGCATTTACGCCAAACATCTTCACTTTGGTCTTCTCTGTCCAAAATAATATGTATAAGAAGGAAGGTTTTGATTTATTATGTGCGCTGTTACTGCTTTCCCCCACGTATGGAATATGGCACAGTGGTTCTCAATCTCGGTCCTCAGGACCTCCCAACAGTGCACGTTTTCCAGGTCACCCTGCAGTTGCACAGGTGCACTCATTATTCACTGACATATTTAAAAAATCCACAGGTGGGGCTAATTACTTCACTTTCTGTGAGAAGACCTGGAAAATGCGAACTGTTGGGCGGTCCTGAGGACCGAGGATGATAACCACTGATCTAGCAAGACCTATTCTATTTGGTACAAATGCTCTGTTCCTGGACCTTTGTCAGTGGCAGTTGCAGAGGTGTGGTTGCAATGCAGTCCACAATTCAAACAATAGTGCTGCACCCGCTGCCACCCTAAATGCTGCCAAACATCACTGGCTGGGATTCATTGGCAGTTGATGTGGCCCAGGATTAGGCTGGTTGGGGTCAGAGTTGTTCCTTTTACTAGAATTAGACTGCAGGGGGAGGGGGTTAGGGTTATGCTGCAGGCATGGTAAGTATTTTTTTTTACATAGCATGGTAAGCAGACTTTTTTTTTCTTTTTTCTGTTGAATTGGATTTTGCTAGTTCATATTAACAGCGATATCTGTTTTACAGCCCCAGCCAAAGTAACAGTTGTTTCTACTGTCAAGAGAAAGTTCAAACAAATGTTAATGTGTCGGCAGAAACATTTATTTACCGTCAGTAGTTTAGAAACATAAATTTCCTCCCATCAAGGTTTCTATACTAATTGGATTGAAAGCATGTCAGGAATGAATTGTACACTGCTCAAGAGAAGGCAGTGTTTGAATGACAAGAATAGCTCTATTGTTTCTGCCTGTGCACTGGCTTGGATGGCAGATACTGTGTGGAACATTCAATGCGAAGTGCGTTTTTTTTTTTTTACTGGTGAGGCTGTATGTTAATTAGCAAATAGACAATGCGGTTAGTGTTTTCATTTGTCTTCTGTGGCTTCTGGTTATTGATTTGTGATTTACTCCATATTATGTGTAAATAACTGCATGTCTGGATACATATATTAGACGGGGATGGGTTTATTTAAGAGAAAACAATGAGTCTGTTACTCTGTTACTCCTTAGACAAGCTAGAAAATCTAATTAAACAGTTTATTTTGAAAGCAGCTGTAATTACTGGGGCCTGACATAGCAATTCAATTGTTGCTACATTTGGGGATGAATGCTGCAGGTGCATATACCTTCTGCTCACACCCTCCTGAAGTGGCGAACAGAGGTGTGTCTGTGGTGCGGGTGCCCTAAGCATTACTTTACATGGGTTTAACTGCTATACTGCTAAATCTAGAGATTTTAGGCATGAGAACTCCCATAATTAATTGGTGTTCAAAACCGCAATATTGCTCCGTTGGCACCCATTACTTGGCAACACACAAAAAAACGATTGAATTCCTTCCTAAGTGATGTTTTTTTTAAGCTGGGGACACGATATACGACTGGAAAATGATGCAATATCATCAGAGAGTTTCTCTTGAATTCCCATATAAACAATATAGTGCTTACACACTGCAGTCTTGAAATAAACCTAATGTTATATCATCAGAATCCAAGAACAGTATGCTGTCATTGAGAATATCCTTGGATTAAGCTGCATGTAGGGCCAAATAGAAGAAGTGAAGTGATCATATTGGGGGGTACAGTGGCGGAACTTGTGAGTGGTGGGCCCAGGTGCAAAAGAACAATTTAGTCCCCACACCAGTGGGTGACGGGTACAAGCTTCTGGTCTAGACAGCAATGGGCCCCTTAGTCCTCAGGGGCCCCGGTGCAATGCACCTGCTGCACCAATGGTAGTTCAGCCTCTGGGGGGTATTCAATTATTGATGTGTTTTTCGCCAGCCAAAAAATCGGTAATTTTTAATCTGTTTTTAGGGTGAATTAGATTCACCCTATTCGGTACTGCTTTCCTAGCACGGCGCCCACGATCTAGATTGTATTTGTGGGGCTGATATCTCAAGCATCTCATGCATCTTATGTGTTTGTGCGGCATAAGATGCATGAGATGATGCAATCGACGTGATGGACGAGATTGGCGAGATTTTTACATTGCAAGCATCTCATGCATCTTATGTGTTTGTGCGGCATAAGATGCATGAGATGATGCAATCAACGCAATCGACGAGATTTTTACATTGGAATCAACGTGAAATTGTCCCTGAGACCCAATGTTACATTTATTCCAATGTAAAAAGCCCCCAAAACCCCAATTTTAATTGCTAACCCCCCCTCATGGGTGAAATGGCCCCCCCATTGTTAACGCCACCCCACTATTGACGCCAACCCGTGTGTGGGCTCGCCACGCTTCGGGCTTGGTGGCTCGCTGCGCCCGCCACACTATATAAAATCAACTCCACGCCGACGTGGATAGTGGGGGTATGAAAAGGTCGGAGGACGCGTACCGCCGCCCCTCGCGGGCTCGCTGCGCTCGCCACGCTTCGGGTTGGCGTTGATAGTGCTGGTGGCGTTAACAATGGTTATTGGGGGCTCACGATTTTTTATCTCATGGATCTCATGCATCTTATGGATGCATAAGATCCATGAGATGCATAAGATGAGATCCATACGATTAAAAAATAATTTCAATTGTATTGATTGTATGCCTTAAGTAAGGCATGCAATCAGTGAGACGGGCGCCATGCTAGGAAAGCAGTACCCCCTATTCAGTGCCCATGCCAATGAGTGGCTGGTGCCAATCCACATGATTACAACCATTTTAGTCGAATTTAGGGATGGTTTTGACCAGTTTTGGGTCAGTTCTCACCGATGCTTATCTGCCCCTCCAATAAAGAGGAATTTGGTACTCACCGATAATTCTGTTTTTCCAAATCTACAGGGAACCCTGCAGTTTCTACGTTGGGGAATGAGATGTGGTCTGGAGGAGTTGGCACTCCTCCCTCATCCTTCCGCATCCAGACACTAGTCTTTAGAAAAACCTGTGCCCAAGAGGAAAGGAGAAGGTATAAAAACAGTGCCCAAAGAAGACACCCAAATGCGTCAATTGCATCCAGTCTTGACCAAAAAAAGAAAGAGAAGCGCTGGGAGGGCGTGCAGTATCGCCTGTGGATTTGAGGGGTTATTCTAGTCCATTCAGTCCTCTGAGCATTTGGACAGAGGACTGATGGTGCGCTTCTGTGCATGTGCAGGCGCGTTTCTGCGCATGTGCAGACATAGGGTGTGTGCACCCACGGGGAACTTTCGGTTTGCCGGGTGCACGCACCCATGACAGGGGGCGGGGGGCGCTGGGCTGCTCCATCACCATATGGGAACACCCAGCGTTCCATGGGCGTTCCCATGAGAATGCTGAGCTTTCTCATGGTAATGAGGCGGTGACGCGGGTGTGGGTGGCTGGCAGCTGACATCACCGGATGTCAGCTACCCGCCCATATCCATGCCAGCATGCATGCATATGTCACTTTTATATGCGTGTATCTTCCGCATCTTTCGATGGTCGCCGACCATCGAAAAATGTGGGCGGTTACCCGAGGCATACGAATGGATGTTTATGCTAAAAATCCATTTTTAGCCTGTGTGGGCAAACCCCCAGGGGGGCGGGTGGGCGTCCATTCTCGGGGAGAGGATTGGTGGACTCTCCAGGCTGCGAATTCGCATCCTTGCAAATCAACCAGAATAACCCCCTCGGAGAAATGGAATTATTGGTGAGTAGTAAATTTCTCTTTTCACCTGCATCCAGCAGGGTCGACTGTAGTGTCTATGTTGAGGATGTCCCAAAGCTAACCCCATGGGTGGGAGAGCGCTGACTGTCCTGTAACACTGCACGGACAAATGTGGACGTGGACTTAGCGAAAGTGTCAATCTCATAGAACTTAACCCCTTCCCGACATTTGACGTACATTTACGTCATGGTCGGGAAGCACTTCCCGACACATGGCGTAAATGTACGTCATGGATTTAAACTGTCACCGCGTCTATAGACGCGGTGACAGTTTCAACATGTCTGCTGTCCCTGACAGCAGACATGTCCGTGCATGCCCAGGGGGGGCTGCGATGCCGCCCCCCCGTCGGCGATCGCTGTGATTGGCTGTTCAGTGTGAACAGCCAATTACAGCGTTTTCCTGTGTCACCGGCGAATAACGTTCGCCGGTGACACGGGATCGGAGGTGATTGGTGCTGTAAAGTACAGCACCAATCACCGCGGGGTGTAAGGGTGACACTGGTGTCACCCCACCTCACCCCGCCCGCCCCCAAAGGCCGTGATTGGTTCGTCGGACCGACGGACCAATCACAGCCAAGGAGGGGGATTTAAACTAACGGTGACTGCACTGCAGACGCCATTCCGGTCTGGAATAGCGTGCAGTGCGGTCACCGTACCCCCCTGCCGCCATACTGACCAGAACCTTGCTCCATACTTGCTCCATACTTACCTGATCGCTGCTTCATCACTGCTTCCTGGATCCTGTTGCTACTTGTGCCTTCCTGTGAAATTGTGCTGCTGCAGTGTACTAGCTAGATAGATAGAGAGATAGAGAGATAGAGAGATAGAGAGATAGAGAGATAGATAGATAGAGAGATAGATAGAGAGATAGAGAGAGATAGAGAGAGATAGAGAGAGATAGAGAGAGATAGAGAGAGATAGAGAGAGAGATAGTGTCAGAGAGTGCTGATCGCTGCTTCATCACTGCTTCCTGGATCCTGTTGCTACTTGTGCCTTCCTGTGAAATTGTGCTGCTGCAGTGTACTAGCTAGATAGAGAGATAGATAGAGAGATAGATAGAGAGATAGAGAGAGATAGAGAGAGATAGAGAGAGAGATAGTGTCAGAGAGTGCTATATTTTGTGCTGCTGCAGTGTGATATAGTTATAGATAGAGAGAGAGAGATAGAGAGAGAGAGATAGATAGAGAGGCCTAGTGACAGAGTGCTATATTTTGTGCTGCTGCAGTGTGATAGTTATAGAGAGATAGAGAGAGATAGAGAGAGAGAGATAGAGAGAGATAGTGACAGATTGTGCTATATATTTTTTATATAACTGACTGCTGCCCCCTCCTTTTGTGCTGATCAGTATAAATTAACTGATCAGCAACTTTTTGGGGGCGCAGGTTTTTTTTTATATATAGATATACCTGTCAGTGCTGCTGCTGCAGTGTCATAGAGTGATAGATAGTGAGAGATAGAGAGATAGAGAGAGATAGTGACAGAGAGTGATAGAGAGTGCTAAATTTTGTGTCTGCTGCCCCCGCCTTTTGTGCTGATCACTATATCTGAGGTGATCAGCAACTTTTTTGGGGGTACAGAGGTTTTTTTTTTTTTATATATACCTGTCAGTTGCACCAAAGGTTGTGCACCTGCTGCACCTCACTGGTAATCAGTGTCGCATCACTGATCACCTTTTTTTTTTGTGTGTGTGCTGTGGGGTCTTTTTTTAATTTTTTTTTTACACACACTGTGATTTTGTGGGTGTCCTGTGGCCGCTGTGCGCTGATCAGTGACGTACATCACTGATCATCTTTTTCGGCACAGGGTTGATCTATTTTTTTTTTTTTTGATCAAATTCCTGTTGCCTTTGAGCGCTGTTCAGTGACAGACGTTACTGACCAACATCTGTGCTCAATTTTTGGCGCAGGACCTTTTTTTTTTTTTTTTTTTAACCCCTTCAATTTTTTATTTTTAACCCCTTCATTTTTTTTTTTTTTTATTGGTATAAAGTATTTTTTTTTTCTGCACCACATACACACTACACACTACATACCCCCCGGATTGAAATAAAGTTTGTACCCCCCCCTACACTATACACGTGTTGAAACATTTCACTACCAGTAACACAAAAATAAAAATGGCATCCCAAATGTCCTCCCAAATGTCCTCCCAGTCATCCAGGAGAATGTATTCAGTGGAGGAGGCATATGCCATGCTTGCTTCTGACTCTGACACAGCCAGTGATGCAAGCGGGGAATTTGAAGGATTCGCCTTAAGCTCCTCTTCCTCCTCTGCTGATGAGGGACCCCCTCAAAGACGCCCCCGTAGAGCAGCTGAGACCCCCCCCCCAATAATTGATCTCGTATGGACCCCACCACCAGACAATTTTGAGCCCCAGGTTCCTGAGTTTTTGGCCATGCCAGGAATCCAATTTGATTCCACAGGTCTCAGAGAAATTGACTTTTTCAAATTATTTTTCTCTGATGATTTTATAAATTTAATGGTGGACCAAACTAATTTATATGCCCAGCAGTTTATTGCTCAAAACCCCACGTCATCATTTGCTAGGTGGACCCCTGTAGATGCAGTAGAGATGATGACGTTTTGGGGTCTGGTGTTTCATATGGGCATAGTAAAAAAGCCAGAAATTAGGCAATATTGGAGTACAGATGTTCTGTACAGTACTCCATTTTACCGTATGGCCATGACCCGGACTCGATTTGAGACAATTCTTAAATTTATACATTACACCGATAATGCACAGTGCCCACCCAGAGATGATCCCACCTTTGACCGGCTATTCAAAGTCAGGCCGGTCATTGATCATTTCAGTGCCAAATTTGAAGAGGTGTACATCCCTGAAAAATTTATTTGTATCGACGAGTCCCTTATACATTTTAAAGGAAGGGTTAAATTCCGCCAGTACCTTCCCAGTAAGAGGGCAAGGTATGGCATAAAAATGTATAAACTGTGTGAAAGCACCTCAGGGTACACCCACAGGTTTAGGGTTTATGAAGGGAAGGATTCAAGAATTGAACCGCCAGAATGCCCCCCCTCCCTCGTAGGTGTTAGTGGGAAAATTGTCTGGGATTTAGTGCACCCCTTCCTGGATAAAGGTTATCACCTCTATGTGGATAACTTTTACACCAGCATCCCCCTGTTTAAGGCCCTTGGTTCAAGAGGTACAGCAGCTTGCGGTACTGTGCGCAAGAACCAAAGAGGCCTCCCAAAAACGCACATTGCCCAAGTAATGAGAAGGGGTGAAAGCAGGGGAATATGCAACGAAAATATGTTGTTGGTCAAATATAAGGACAAGAGGGATGTCCTTATACTGACAACAATTCACGGAGACAGTACCACCTCCGTCCCTGTACGAGGTACCAGTACCCACACCTCAAAACCTAATTGTATCCTGGATTACAATAGGTACATGGGCGGAGTGGATCTTTCAGATTAGGTACTGAAGCCGTACAGTGCCCTGCGGAAAACAAAAATCTGGTACAAGAAGGTGGCCGTGTATATCATCCAGATGGCACTGTATAACGCTTACGTGCTATTCCGTTCTACCGGCCAGAGGGGGACATTTATGCACTTTCAAGAGGAAGTCATAAAGGGCCTAATATTTGGGAACCAGCAGGCAGAGGGCCCCAGTACTTCTAGTACTGGCCCCCGTATTGTACCAGGGCAGCATTTTCCTGATGAAATCCCCTCCACTGGAAAAAAGGGCAGGACACAAAAAAGGTGCAAAGTTTGCTATAAAAAGGGAATAAGAAAGCAAACTATTTTCCAGTGTGACACTTGCCCCGACAAACCCGGCCTATGTATAAAGGAGTGTTTTAAATTATACCACACATCTATGGAATATTAGGTTCATAATTTCACCGTGCTTCGGGGGTCTTGCTAATGCCACATAGCACCCACCATTCATTCCACCAGAATCTGAGCCGCAAAATCCAAAAATCACTCCTTCCCTTCTGAGTCCTGCCATGCACCCAACTGGTATTTTTTGGTCACATGTGAGGCATTGCCGTACTCGGGAGAAATTGGGGCACAGATTTTGGGGTGCTTTGTCTCCTTCATTCCTTGTGAAAATGAAAAATTTTGAGCCAGAACTGCATTTTTGTGTAAAAAAATGTAATTTTTCATGTTCACTGCCCACTTGTATCAAAATTGGTGAAACCCCTGGGGGTTTGAAATGTACACTATACCCCTAGATGAATTCCCTGAGGGGTGTACTTTGCAAAATGGGGTGACTTGTGGGGGGGTTCCACTGTATTGGTGCAACATAGCACCCACCATTCATTCCACCAGAATCTGTGCTGCAAAATCCCAAAATCACTCCTTCCCTTCTGAGTCCTGCCATGCACCCAACTGGTATTTTTTGGTCACATGTGAGGCATTGCCGTACTCGGGAGAAATTGGGGCACAGATTTTGGGGTGCTTTTTCTCCTTCATACCTTCTGAAAATGAAAAATTTTGAGCCAGAACTGCATTTTTGTGTAAAAAATGTAATTTTTCTTTTTCACTGCCCACTTGTATCAAAATTGGTGAAACCCCTGGGGGTTTTAAATGTACACTATACCCCTAGATGAATTCCCTGAGGGGTGTAGTTTGCAAAATGGGGTCACTTGTGGGGGGGTTCTACTGTATTGGTGCTTGGGGGGTCTTGCTAATGCGACATAGCACCCACCAAAATTCCACCAGAATCTGAGCTGCAAAATCCAAAAATCACTCCTTCCCTTTTGAGTCCTGCCATGCACCCAACTGGTATTTTTTGGTCACATGTGAGGCATTGCCGTACTCGGGAGAAATTGGGGCACAGATTTTGGGGTGCTTTTTCTCCTTCATACCTTCTGAAAATGAAAAATTTCGAGCCAGAACTGCATTTTTGTGTAAAAAATGTAATTTTTCATGTTCACTGCCCACTTGTATCAAAATTGGTGAAACCCCTGGGGGTTTGAAATGTACACTATACCCCTAGATGAATTCCCTGAGGGGTGTAGTTTGCAAAATGGGGTCACTTGTGGGGGGGTTCCACTGTATTGGTGCTTGGGGGGTCTTGCTAATGCAACATAGCACCCACCAAAATTCCACCAGAATCTGAGCTGCAAAATCCAAAAATCACTCCTTCCCTTCTGAGTCCTGCCATGCACCCAACTGGTATTTTTTGGTCACATGTGAGGCATTGGCGTACTCGGGAGAAATTGGGGCACAGATTTTGGGGTGCTTTGTCTCCTTCATACCTTCTGAAAATGAAAAATTTTGAGCCAGAACTGCATTTTTGTGTAAAAAATGTAATTTTTCATGTTCACTGCCCACTTGTATCAAAATTGGTGAAACCCCTGGGGGTTTGAAATGTACACTATACCCCTAGATGAATTCCCTGAGGGGTGTAGTTTGCAAAATGGGGTCACTTGTGGGGGGGTTCCACTGTATTGGTGCTTGGGGGGTCTTGCTAATGCAACATAGCACCCACCAAAATTCCACCAGAATCTGAGCTGCAAAATCCAAAAATCACTCCTTCCCTTCTGAGTCCTGCCATGCACCCAACTGGTATTTTTTGGTCACATGTGAGGCATTGCCGTACTCGGGAGAAATTGGGGCACAGATTTTGGGGTGCTTTGTCTCCTTCATACCTTCTGAAAATGAAAAATTTTGAGCCAGAACTGCATTTTTGTGTAAAAAAATGTAATTTTTCATTTTCACTGCCCACTTGTATCAAAATTGGTGAAACCCCTGGGGGTTTGAAATGTACACTATACCCCTAGATGAATTCCCTGAGGGGTGTACTTTGCAAAATGGGGTGACTTGTGGGGGGGTTCCACTGTATTGGTGCAACATAACACCCACCATTCATTCCACCAAAATCTGTGCTGCAAAATCCAAAAATCACTCCTTCCGTTCTGAGTCCTGCCATGCACCCAACTGGTATTTTTTGGTCACATGTGAGGCATTGCCGTACTCGGGAGAAATTGGGGCACAGATTTTGGGGTGCTTTTTCTCCTTCATACCTTCTGAAAATGAAAAATTTTGAGCCAGAACTGCATTTTTGTGTAAAAAAATGTAATTTTTCATTTTCACTGCCCACTTGTATCAAAATTGGTGAAACCCCTGGGGGTTTGAAATGTACACTATACCCCTAGATGAATTCCCTGAGGGGTGTAGTTTTCAAAATGGGGTGACTTGTGGGGGGGTTCCACTGTATTGGTGCTTGGGGGGTCTTGCTAATGCGACATAGCACCCACCAAAATTCCACCAGAATCTGAGCTGCAAAATCCAAAAATCACTCCTTCCGTTCTGAGTCCTGCCATGCACCCAACTGGTATTTTTTGGTCACATGTGAGGCATTGCCGTACTCGGGAGAAATTGGGGCACAGATTTTGGGGTGCTTTTTCTCCTTCATACCTTCTGAAAATGAAAAATTTCGAGCCAGAACTGCATTTTTGTGTAAAAAATGTAATTTTTCATTTTCACTGCCCACTTGTATCAAAATTGGTGAAACCCCTGGGGGTTTGAAATGTACACTATACCCCTAGATGAATTCCCTGAGGGGTGTAGTTTTCAAAATGGGGTGACTTGTGGGGGGGTTCCACTGTATTGGTGCTTGGGGGGTCTTGCTAATGCGACATAGCACCCACCAAAATTCCACCAGAATCTGAGCCGCAAAATCCAAAAATCACTCCTTCCGTTCTGAGTCCTGCCATGCACCCAACTGGTATTTTTTGGTCACATGTGAGGCATTTCCGTACTCGGGAGAAATTGGGGCAAATATTTTGGGGTGCTTTTTCTCCTTCATACCTTCTGAAAATGAAAAATTTTGAGCCAGAACTGCATTTTTGTGTAAAAAAATGTAATTTTTCATTTTCACTGCCCACTTGTATCAAAATTGGTGAAACCCCTGGGGGTTTGAAATGTACACTATACCCCTAGATGAATTCCCTGAGGGGTGTACTTTGCAAAATGGGGTGACTTGTGGGGGGGTTCCACTGTATTGGTGCAACATAGCACCCACCATTCATTCCACCAGAATCTGTGCTGCAAAATCCCAAAATCACTCCTTCCGTTCTGAGTCCTGCCATGCACCCAACTGGTATTTTTTGGTCACATGTGAGGCATTGCCGTACTCGGGAGAAATTGGGGCACAGATTTTGGGGTGCTTTTTCTCCTTCATACCTTCTGAAAATGAAAAATTTTGAGCCAGAACTGCATTTTTGTGTAAAAAAATGTAATTTTTCATTTTCACTGCCCACTTGTATCAAAATTGGTGAAACCCCTGGGGGTTTGAAATGTACACTATACCCCTAGATGAATTCCCTGAGGGGTGTAGTTTGCAAAATGGGGTGACTTGTGGGGGGGTTCCACTGTATTGGTGCTTGGGGGGTCTTGCTAATGCGACATAGCACCCACCAAAATTCCACCAGAATCTGAGCTGCAAAATCCAAAAATCACTCCTTCCCTTCTGAGTCCTGCCATGCACCCAACTGGTATTTTTTGGTCACATGTGAGGCATTGCCGTACTCGGGAGAAATTGGGGCACAGATTTTGGGGTGCTTTGTCTCCTTCATACCTTCTGAAAATGACAAATTTGGAGCCAGAACTGCATTTTTGTGTAAAAAAAATAATTTTTCATTTTCACTGCCCAGTTGTACCACAATTGGTGAAACCCCTGGGGGTTTGAAATGTACACTATACCCCTAGATGAATTCCCTGAGGGGTGTAGTTTGCAAAATGGGGTCACTTGTGGGGGGGTTCCTAACTTTTAGCATCTTATGGTGCCTTGAAACCTACATGGTGCCTAAAAAATAATCTCATAAAAAGGAGGCTCCAAAATCAAGTAGGTGCTCCTTCTATTATGAAGCCTGTGGTTTGGTCACCGTGCACACTAGGGCCACATATAGGATATTTATGAAAACAAAAGAATTGGGGGAATCAATTTTCAGTCACATTTCTCTAGTAAAATGTACTGTGTTCCTTAGAAAAATGTATTAAAATTGCAAATCTGCAAAAAAAAAGAAATTTTGAAATTTCACCTACACTTTGTTTTAATTCCTGTGAAACACCTAAAGGGTTAACAAACTTCCAAAATGCTGTTTTGAATACTGTGAGGGGTGCAGTTTTTGAAATGGCATCATTTATGGGGGTGTCTCACATACAAGTCCCTCAAAGTCACATCAGAACTGAACTGGTCCCTAAAAAAATCAGTGTTTGAAATTTTCTTGAAAATTTGAGAATTTGCTATTCATATTGTAAGCCTCCTAGTGTCCCAAAAAATTAAAATGAAGTTGAAATAATGATGTCAACATAAAGTAGACATATGGTCTATGTTAGTTATTCACTATTTTGAGTGGTAAGATTATTTGTCTCACAAGCAGAAAATTTAACATTTTGCAAATCGCTAAATTTTCCATTTTTTCACGATATTTTGGTATTTTTCACAAAAAAACACAGACTGTATCGACCCAAATTTACCACTAACTTGAAGTACAATGTGTCACGAAAAAACAATCTCAAAACCACTGGGATAAGTAAAAGCAAAAAAAAGTTATCCCCACTTAAGTGAGACATGTCAGATTTGAAAAAAAGGGCTCTGTCAGGAACGCAAAAACTGGCTCTGTCAGGAAGGGGTTAAAGAACCTTACAAATCTATTAACACCTGACCAGGTAGCCACCCGCCACACCTGAGACAGAGAGACACCTCTTGCGGCTGCCAAAGAAGCCCCACTGACCGAGTGAAATGGTCTGAAACAACTGCCCACATGCTCTGTGAAGCATAACGATAAGCCACCCTAATAGATAAACAAATCCAGCGAGCCAATGTCCCTTTCACTCTCTGCTTCCATCACTCAGCCCCTATACCTTCTAAAGCTCCATATACACTATATGACTAGGGGCACCTCTGACAGCGGTTATCATTCAGTGACTACACCTGCCCCCCACACCGTATGTAGGTTGTTGGCTACATAGCCAAATTGACCTGCATGTACAGCTGATGGGGTCATTACTGATGCACTAGTCAGAGTTATGCACACTTGCACAGATTAGGAAAATTATTTGGCGGTTAGATGGGGGGGTGGTTGATGATGTCGGCGGGAAATGCAGCATCGCTCCGTGTGTGTGTGTGTGGGGGGGATTAAGAGGAAGCCGCTGACCTCGCTTCGGGTAGGGGGGCTGCTCCAAAGTGGCCGGCGACCCGGGCAAATGCCTAATGCTGCCTAGTGGTGGCGCGGGCCCTGATTGTATGCAAAAGTATTGCTTGGGAAACTGCGGGGCAGTCCAAGGGTAAACCTATGCAACTTTTACCTTCGAGAAGTCGCATAAGTGTATGGGCAGCCTTTATTCCTTGCTTCCATCTCTGACCCTGTTTCCCCCTCTTGTTAACTCACTTTCTGCTCACCTTTCACTCTGTGCTTCCATCACTCAGCCCCTATACTTTCTAAAGCTCCATACACACTATACAACTAGGGGCACCTCTGATAGCAGTTACCGTTCAGTGACTACACCTGCCCCCCACTCCGTATGCAGGTTGTTGACTATATAGCCAAATTGACCTGCATGTACAGCTTATGGGGGTCATTTATGATGCACTAGTCAAAGTTATGCACACTTGCACAGATTTGACGGTTAGTGAGTTGCATATGGATTTGCAGCTGGCTGTCGATCAGCCATATTTTTGTAAATATCCATAAGGAGAGACCATTTATGAGTCCTATTTTTTTTTTTTTGCACTTGTTCAGTACTGTTACGTTTGAAAGGTGAGGCATTTCCTTCCTTGGTCCTTAAGGCACACAGTGCAAGTGTTAGTGCTCTCTAGGTTTCGGCACAGATGGCTACTGTTAAGTAACTGGGGTACATGACTTGATTGATTGGTACTTTTATTTATATACAAGCTTTGATAAATACGCCTTTTTTTATTTTTTAAAGCACTACAAAAAGTAAAGTGTGTATTTTAGCATGCATGGTATGGGAGAAAGAAGATTGTTTTTATAGTCCGTACGGTAATTCTTTTAAAAAAATGTATGTGCTTTAAGGAATGAAAAAGTTAAATATGACCCAAAAGTAGCCTTGTGTTCCTCCATCACAGCCTTATATGAGGCTCTTTAAGGAGCCATATGGACCTATTTGGAATAGACCCTCCTTTAGAATGCTTATTATTTGCTTACTATCCTTGAGAATGTGTGACATACAGTGCTTGGAGTCCTTCAGAAAAAAAGTAGTAGCAGCAGCAGTACATTCTTCTAAAGTCATTAGCATGTTGATTCCAGATATGGTATAAAACATCTACAGTGTCTATGTCTACAATCATGTGGTCGACCACTAACGGTCGACGGGGTCTAAAGGTTGACATTGAAAAGGTTGACATCAAAAAGGTCGACATGGTCAGAAGGTCGATATCAAAAAGGTCGACATGGAAAAAGGTCAAAATGAGTTTTTAATGTTTTTATGGTGTCTGTCGACATAGGTCAACATGGACACTGTCTAAGTGTACCGCATCCCTGCGCATGGCTCGCTGCGCTCGCCATGCTTTGAGCTCAAATTTTATTCTCCCTCCACGTGGATGGTGGGGCATGAAATACTGCCTGTTGGCACATATCAGCTGTAAATTTAGTAAAAAAAAATGCATGTTGACCCTTTGACCATGTCGACCTATTGCCTGTCTACCTTTGAACCATGTTGACCTTTTGACTGTTGACCTCTAGACCCTGTCGACCTATTATCTGTTGACCTTGTGACCCTGTCGACAATTAGTGGTCGTCCATATGACTGTCTACCTTGAGTCATTCTATGATCAGTCTGGATACCGTTAATTCCCTTCCTGATTCTAAGATAATTAAGGGAACTGTTGGCTGTGGAATGTAGGTACCTATTATCTGTGTGAGCACCAAAAGGGTTAAAAGAACACTGAATTAACGGTATCTCACTTAAACAATTATATTCTATATATATTTTAGCGTGTTCTGTTACCTGTTTTTTAAAAAGTTTATGCATTTGAAAACCTATTATGCTACTGACATGACAGTCAAACAGGCAGGATCAGATTACATGAAAAGTGCAGTTTACAAGAGGTGGGGCCTTTAAACTAATTATTAACATGAAATCATGGGATTCAATGATAGTCGTTTTTTCCCTTATATTCTTCTACCACTGTCCACGAAACAACATGCAATGCAGGTAGACAGCAGGCCTGTTCGCAAACTGTCTTCAGGCATAAAGCAGCAGAGGGGCCGCACTTACACATGGCCTGGAAAACTGACAGTCAGATTTCAAGATGAGGTAAACTAAAACTTGCATTTTATTACTTTAAGGGTGAGCATGGAATTTTTATTTATATAAAATAAAATATTTGACTATGCGTAAGATATACACATACTAGATAATGATGGAATCTTTGCATATCATATGTGGGGTACTAAATATTTGATCTCCATATTGTCCATGTGTTTTATTAAAATGAAAAAGATAAATCTCCAAACTCTCTCTGTAGTAAAACTTAAATTATATTTAAATTATGTTTAGATTGGGGGATGTCCGCACAGGCCACTTGTTCTCATTATTTGGTATTTTTTAGTTAATTCTTGGTGGTATGGTCTTCTAATTTTAATATTTTATCCCCCGATATCTATCCATTCCATTGGAGGTGCTCCCTGGAATATTAAATATACATTAAAAAAAGTAAAAATAAAAAGTTTTTCCTCCTTGGGGCACTCACTGGACTAAAAATGCTCTTCTAATCAAAGGTTTATCTTATAGGGAATGATTACAGGCAGAGACTATTAAAATATAACTTTTATTAATGTACTTAAAGCCAGAGAAATATATACAAAATCTAAAGAAACTGAAAGTGAAAAACGTAAAAGAGGTGAAAATAGATAAAAAATATTGTGCACTGTACTTGTGTTCTGTCAACACTTATTTAGTAGTAGTAGGATTATTTATAAGGCGCCACAAAGTGTACGCAACGCCGTACATAGCAAACAAAAAAACAAATTACAAGGTAATGTACAGGGTGTGTTGATAAAATACAGCATAAATAGGGGTATAGCTGGTAAAACTAAAATCTATATAGAACATAAAACTACCGTATTTTCTGCACTATAAGGCGCACCGGACTATAAGGCGCAGTCTCAATTATGGGTCTATTTCTGTACTTGACCCATACATAAGGCGCACCGTATTATAAGGCGCATGCTAAAACAGCATGTCTCTTCACTGGTGCCATTGTCTGGGGTCATTGCAGTGTACATAATACGTAGTGTACGTATTACGTCCGGTGTCAGCAGGAAATGGTCAGACAGTCAAACTCAGTGCACACATAAGGCGCACCTGATTATAAGGCGCACTGCCTATTTTGATGAAAATTTAAGGCTGTTAGGTGCGCCTTATAGTCCGAAAAATACGGTATTACGTCTTTAGCATGCAGATTAAATTATCATTGCACATTCCTCTATTTGTGTATCCGGATATATATTTGTGTAGTAAACACTGTAATTCTCTTATAATTGTCTCCAGGTAAACATACATTCATTACCTGCAGTAAATATATTTAATCTTATTGATCAGTGTGTAGCAAATTCTCCTATTATTTCCAATTGTGCGCACTCTGTTATCCGATCTAGTTACAGGTCGAGTATCCCGTATCCGAATATCCGTTATCCGAATGATTCCGAAATACGGACATGCTAAAAACTCACTGGGGACATTTGTAACAGCATCACTGGGGACATGATATGTACCTGGCACTATATATGTGCAAGACAGTGATTGCTTGGCATTCAAATTCAGTGCTGAGATAGTACACAAATTTTGTTTCACGTTTTGAAACCTTGTTTTTTGAACAATTAAAATATATTTGTGTGTATTTTATGTGGTAATAAAATATATTTGTGTGTATATTATGTGTTTATACAGCATAAATGCAAGATACTTCAAAATACATCATTGAAATATTAAAATATTCTGAAATACGGAATAATCCGTTATCCAAAATTCTCCTGGTCCCGAGCATTTTGGATAAGGGATACTCAACCTGTATTATCTTGTTCACAGTTATATTATAACAATATGAAGGGTTCAGTGAAACAGATAATGCGGCATCTACAATATTTATCACAAGTTATTTTAAATTCAATTCATAGCACATGAGGGTAGATGTATAGCAATTCCTCCTATAATTGTTCATCTACTTTGTTGCCACATAGATACAACTGTGTCTATGCACAGTAAAATAACTTGTTACAAATTAAGACTCCACCCACAATGCTCTCATATCAATTGCTTCAACTTCCCAGCTGTTTTTATTTTCTCCCCCTATGAGGAATATCTTTTTTCTTTTGTAAAATTTAAATTGCAGTCTTTATTGTTCTGGATCAGTGGTTCTTAACTTCGGTCCTCAGGACCCCCCAACAGTGCACGGTTTCCAGGTCACCTGGCAGGTGCACTCATTATTCACTGTCACATTTAAAAGATCACAGGTGGAGATAATTATTTCACCTGTGATTCTGTGTGGAGACCTGGAAAGCGTGTACTCTTGTGGGGTAGGGGGGTGGGGGGGTGTCGAGGTTGAGAACCACTGTACTAGATGGAATTATAAACATAAGGCACAGGGACTTCTGCCACTATTTAATTTGACAAATTTACCTCCATTTAAGGAGCTCCGTACAAAGCTTTGTGGCATTAAGGAGCCCATACACGGTCCGTTGTGGACGGCTCCATTCTGTACTATGCGATGCGCGCTCCCGCGCATCACATAGTACGGTACAAAAAGTATGTGCTGCACATACTTTTTGTACTAGGTAAACATTGTATCGGATCACAGTGCATGCACAATACATGCACAAGGGATGCGATCCGATACGATGTGTGCTATATAAGCACAGATCGGATCCGATAAACAGACCTTGTATCCTCCATACACTGTCCGTTTATCGGATCCGTTCTGTGCTTTAGTGCTGACCCTAATTAAAAGATATAGAAAGCCAGGTCTTCTTCATTATAAAGGTTTACACAATATAAAGGTACAAGGCATTGAATGCACTAAAAAATCGGGTGCGACGCGACCGACGCGATGCCCGCGATTTCCCATAGGGAACAATGTTAAATGTCTCAATTGACCCGATTTTCCTGTTCAATGCCTCAATTGACCCGATTTTTCCATAGGAAACAATGTTAAATGGCCCACAGAGGCCAAATAGGCACCCTGAAGTGTGAAATGGCCCCCACAATTGTTAACGCCACCCCACGATCAACGTGAACCCGAAGCGTGGCGAGCGGCGGCGGTACGCGTCCTACGACCTTTTCATACCCCCACTATCCACGTCGGCGTGGAGTTGAGAATAGAATAGTGTGGCGAGCGCAGCGAGCCACCGAGCCCGAAGCGTGGCGAGCGCAGCCAGATACCTGTGAAGCCCGCGAAGGGACGCGTTTACCTGTGAAGGTATCCGCGTCCCCTCGCGGGGCTCGCTGCGCTCGCCACGCTTCGGGCTCGGTGGCTCGCTGCGCTCGCCACACTATTCTATTCTCAACTCCACGCCGACGTGGATAGTGGGGGTATGAAAAGGTCGTAGGACGCGTACCGCCGCCCCTCGCGGGCTCACTGCGCTCGCCACGCTTCGGGTTGACGTTGATCGTGGGGGCCATTTCACACTTCAGGGTGGCTATTTGGCCTCTGTGGGCCATTTAACATTGTTTCCCATGGAAAAATCGGGTCAATTGAGGCATTGAACATGAAAATCGGGTCAATTGAGACATTTAACATTGTTCCCTATGGGAAATCGCGGGCATCGCGTCGATCGCGTCGCACCAGATTTTTAGTGCATTCAATGCCCGCGTTGCCCGCGATTTTTTTACCTGAGATGCCCACGATCAAAATCGTGGGCGCCGTGCTAGGTAAAGAGTACCAATATAAATTACTATTTAGACAAGAAAATATCCGCATAATAAAGAGTAAGGACTTCCCTGAAAATCTGTACTGCTGCAGAAAAGGATAGTGCATAGATTATGCAGTTGTTACACTGTTTCTAACCTCTTTCTTCCACTTTCACACTGAAAGCAGGGTTGACCTGGCTGAGATAATATCCAATGCCGACTGTTCCGTTGCTGTGAATGGATCCCGGATCTTATCGACCCAGCTTACCCATTCACGCTGCACCACAAACAAGGTTTAACCCATGCAACAAGCCAGATAGTTAGTCTAAAACCCATTGGACCAACTCCAGATATAGCACGTGCTGCTCATTCCTGTCTGTCTGTATTGTTCAGAAAATGCATTGTGTATGGACCTCTGCCCAGTGACTGACAATAGTTTTTTGTAAACAAGTTTGTATTTAAATCTACTATGAAGTGACTTTTTTTACTTGGCACCTCATCGTCAAACAAGCAATCATTACCTCGGTATAGTAGGGGAAGCTAGTGTGCGGCCCTCTATTTTCCGTAAATCTACACATCTCTGCATGCCTTTTGCAGCACACAGCAACACTGTGGCAGGGCAGGCTTGCATGTGTGGATTCCTTCTCTCCATCTTCTGAACTCAGTGAAAGCTCACTGTAGTGACCACTTATGCAGCAGCAGCTTGTTTACAATACATTCTCTCAGATATAGTAAGCTCAGTAAAATCCACAACATTAATAGAATGCAGCAGCAGAGCAATTCATTTAGTGTCTACACTAGGTAGTGACCACCTGTGGTACAGGTCTAGTTTTTGGGATATTTTGTCAGTTTGAATCCGTCAAGATGTTAGCATCTTTGGGCACCCAGCAATTGTACCATGTATGGGCACCTTTAGTGTGCTGTGTGCCCAGCATATGGGTGGGATGTATTAATATACATCACCGCCCGCCCGCTGCAATGCCAGCGCATATTTGCTGGCATTGTGATGCGGTGACAGAGGCCCCCGCGATACCTGTACTGTGGTGTGTGGGGGGTCTCCATCACCTCCCAGCCACCTACTGCTCCCCTCATGCCTCCTCCTCCCCCCTGCAGCCAGAAGGTCGTCCGGCTGCCTTGCTAGGGTGAGGAGGGGTTTACCTTCCAGGGTCCAGGAGGACCTGCAAGAAGGTAAGCTGGAGGGAGGAGGAGAGGGGGGTCGGTGAGGCGGCGGGGTTAGGGCGGAGGCGGCGAAAATAAGCCCATAGGCTTCTATAGGGTATCGCCACCCAAAGGTAGCAATACCCTACTATGTGGTACCGGTGCGGCTGAGTTTTAATACACAGGAAAATTCGGTAAAACGGGGGGGGGGGGGGGGGGGGGGGGGTGCATTTTCCGCTTAATACCCCCCGCCCTATATATTGTCAATAAAGTTTCTGATGCATTGTATACTGTATCAGTGAGGTCAATGGCTGGTGAGGCACTGGCTAGTATCAGAGCCAGGTTTACACATACACACATACACAAATGCACAGTGCTCAGAATATTTCACGAACTGAGGTGTGTTCTTTTTGTAAACCGATCTCCCTGCCAATCATGCATACCTTTTTAAATGGATATGACTAATAATGTATTGTCTCTTATATAAGACATAACCATGTAGATCAAAGAAATCCTCAATTACATATCATCATTGTGAAAGTTTTGTAAGGGACCTTTTTAATCTGCATAACTTGTAATTACTGTTAATGAAAAATCTTATTGGTTTCGTTAGTTACTGCACTTCTTTGTACGTACTTTTTTTTTTTTTACCCTTTTAAGTGCCAAAGTTACTGTGAGAGATTTCTGTTATAAATGCCAGCGCCACGAGGGGACGCGGATACCTGTGAAGCCCGCGAAGGGACGCGTTTACCTGTGAAGGTATCCGCGTCCCCTCGCGGGGCTCGGCGGCTCGCTGCGCTCGCCACACTATTCTATTCTCAACTTCACGCCGACGTGGATAGTGGGGGTATGAAAAGGTCGTAGGACGCGTACCGCCGCCCCTCGCGGGCTCGCTGCGCTCGCCACGCTTCGGGTTGACGTTGATCATGGGGTGGCGTTAACAATTGTGGGGGCCATTTCATACTTCAGGGTGGCTATTTGGCCTCTGTGGGCCATTTAACATAGTTTCCTATGGAAAAATCGGGTCAATTGAGGCATTGAACAGGAAAATCGGGTCAATTCAGACATTTAACATTGTTCCCTATGGGAAATCGCGGGCATCGTGTCGGTCGCGTCGCACCCGATTTTTAGTGCATTCAATGCCCGCGATGCCCGCAATTTTTTTTACCTGCGATACCCACGATCAAAATCGTGGGCGCCGTGCTAGGTAAAGAGTACCAAATATAGTATAACCTATTTTGTGACTTATATAAATCATAACATTAGCATGATTGTAGTAACATAACAATCTTGTGTGTGTGTGTAAAGGTGTTTATTTTATTATTACAATGTTTAGTATGCATCTTGGAATGCGTCTTGGAATACATCTTGCTGCTGAAAGCTGGTGGTGCTCTCATCCTGTACTTTTAATTGTCACCTGTAAAACATGGACAGGGCTGGACATGGATGTTTCTGCATCATTTGTGATTGTATGTGCCACAAGAAACGTTAAGTATTAATATAAAGATTTTAGTTATTTTGCATTCATATTTATCAACACTTCGGAAAGATTTAATTGTAAAAGCTAAAGTATTAACCAATCAGATTCTACCTTGCATTGGAAAAATGGAAGTTAAGGCAGCCATCCATTAGTGGGAGGTATCGCATGTGATACCCCGCCAACTCATCCATCGGCTCCCAAGCAGCTGGATCGCTTATTATTCCTAGTATGCAGTCTTTTTGCATACAATGTATGGTATGTGATCCCATTAATGGCTGTGAGATCTGATAGATCCTTGTATCAGCCACTGAGATCTGCAATTTTGGGGTACACGGGAACGCGACTCGCATTGCAATCACTGGAAAAGGACCTGCGATATGACACTTTCATGTGATCCGTCACAACAATGCGTCGGAATCGCATGAAATGTGCCCATATCGCACTAGTGGATGGGAGCCATAAGTAGCTTTGATAAAAATGTAGCTTTGCATCCTGAATGGTTATTTATAGCCTAATGTCTGTTTACCTTCTCCTTTGATTCAGGCCACCAGCATGGAAGAGGTCATATGGGAGCAGTACACCGTGACCTTGCAAAAGGTGAGCACTAAAAGCTGATTTTAGTTTAATTTCAAACACCGGCTGCATGATTGCACATTTCTGGGATTTTGAGATACTGTTAAGCACTTTAGCCATTGGCTAACTAAAATAATAAGTGTGTTTGATTTATTTGCATCTGTATTGTATATAGATTTGCTGCACCAATATATCGTTAATATGTATGTGGTATGCTTTTTTTTCTTCTCTCTCTCTCTGAAGCTGACAGAAGGGCACTGATATCTGTGCCAATTAGTATGCTTAATGATGAGTTAGGAATGAATGGTAGAAGGTGGACCACTGTTGTGTTTATTATCGTATTTGACATAATATTTATGTATGGACTTGCACGAATAGTGCCTTCAGTCACAGGTCATGATGATATTGTTTTATTTTTCTGCTCTCTAGAAATAATATACGTGTTGAGTTTTACATCTCTAAAACAATTGCTTATTAGTGATTACTACTAGTAGGTCAATGTACTCTTTTGGCACCCAACCATTAATGGCTTTTAGCTGTTTCTTGATCAAGACAAATGTTGTATGTGTTACAAAAAGTAGTAGTAGTAGCTGGTTCATTCAGAAGCTGCTTTTACTACCCTTGCCAGTGGTTAAAGTGGTCCTGGAGAGGTGGTGGAACACAATTCCCCTGCCACTGCCACCCCTGCCCCCAATTAGGCGAGTAGGGTCATTTCTAGGAATTTTGGCAAAGGGACATTGGTCACACAATAGTACCCCCAATTTAAATTACTCCACACAGTAGCACAATCTCATTCACATTAAACAACCTGTAGTGCCCCTGAGTCATATTACGTCACTCAATAGTTATATTATTCATATTCTGCTACATAGTAGTACTCCTTATATATGTATGTGACACAGTAGTGTTGCTCATACACAATGCCCACAGTAGTAGTGCCCCTTACACATAAGAACCACAGCAATAGTAGATTTTGATGGCTTGACACCCCATATGCAATGCCAGAATAGAAAGCTGTTCGACAGTCTTATCTGTTGGAATTACAGTGCATGGCTGCGGGGTAGGGGGGGACTAGTTCACCCCTACCATTAGAGCTGGTGAAACTCCATTCCACCCTGTTCATCCAAACTTTAACCCCTGACCCTTTCCATTGGAAAACGCAAGGTTTCAAAATGCAGTTCACAATCTCCCAGTCTGCAGAACATTGGCGCAAGTATGGGAGTCTGGGGGCTCCTGTCTCCTCTTCTTTATTAGCTTCTCTCTGGCAGTGCACTGATTGAGTACTCCAATGTACCGAAACAGCAAACGTGTCAGAATAAGCTGCTGTACTGGTCATGTTCAGCAGCTCTATTCTGTCCCTTAAACTGCATGATGTGGCTTCATGATTATAATTATATTATATACTTTTGCTGTTGTCCTAACCTTGAGCCACTTGCCAGATGGAGATGAGTTTCTGGAAAACCAGAAACCCCCTGCATTTGCCTGTGCTTGCCTGTCCTAGTGGTTTCAACTGTTCCTCGAACGTAGACCGCTCTCTCATCTCCAAGGATATGCAGATTTATTCCAGTATTTTCGGTTGTCTAGGAGCAGTACACAACAACCTTTTTATTGGCGATTGGGCACTCTGGCATTTACTTTCTTTATACTTCCTTCAGTGATCGTTCACATACTGAAGGTTTCTTCTGATAAACCTACTACATATAGTTGAGGGCACTGAATGAAAATCAAGTGCAATCAAAAGGGGTTCAAATAAATTTTTATAAGAACAGGGACATAATGCCAGCTAATAAAAAATGCTATATATTTTGAAAAAATGCTGACTGTAATACAGATAATGGCATGGTTACTTCCCTTTTTAATTGAAAGATTTATTCTTCGTAAAAATAAAGTAAGGGTTACATTTACTTTGCAAAAGGTACACAAAGACAATAAATGTTAGTAATTCTGGTGCTACTTTTTACTTGTGTTCTAGTTTCCACAGGTTTATAAGACAATAACATTTTCCGTGTTTGCAAAACATCTGCTTTACAGGATAGCAAGAAGGGATTTGGCATTGCAGTGTCTGGTGGAAAAGATAACCCACACTTTGATAACGAACCATCTATTGTCATTTCTGATGTGCTTCTTGGTGGTCCAGCTGATGGATACCTACAGTGAGTACTTTTATACAGTATTTAAGTACTGTATTTATATATATAATAGAGGGGTAAATATGACAAAAATAAAAAAAAATGAGCATTATATCCCATGATGAATGTGTTTAATGGCAAAATCTTCCTGAAACCTCTGATAATTACACTCTTCTGCTGTTAACATTGCAGATCTGTAACCTTCATCAATGCCCCCACATTAATGCTGGATCCAATTCAGACCGATTGGATGCAGATTGGGTCAAAATCGTTTGGTTGGATCCGATTCCGATCCTACCTGCTGCAGGTACGATCTGTATAATATCCATTCATCTGAATACAGATGGGATCGGATCGTATGCAAATTGTATGCAAATTGGATCACACGATTTTTATGATTTGGATCCAATCCAAATCGTTTTGGTGTGTACCCAGCATTAATCTGCATCCAGAGTTTTCAAGAATTAATTGAATTGATGTACTATTATTTGTTTTTCTTATTCCCAGACCATATTTGTCCATTTATACAAGTGAAGCTTACAATTTATGTTACCCTTATACACAGAATGATTGTTACTCAAATCCATTTATATTAACATGTGTAGACAAGAAAACCTAACTTCCCCAAGCAAATAGGTCAGCAATGGAGCTTCATATCCTACATAATTATTATATTTATCTTTTTATGGAGCCAATGAACCTAGTATATTAAGTGTTGGAAGAAACCAATGCAAGCATGGGAAGAATATACAAATTCTTCACTGATATAGCTAGCTATTGTAGGGATCCATGGCATGAGTTCTGGGAGGCGGTAATGCTAAACAATACACTATTTGTTTTGCCAACATTTTTCTCATTGGCATTTTTTTTATTTTTATAGAGAGAATGACAGAGTGGTCATGGTTAATGGAACACCGATGGAAAATGTGCTTCATTCATTTGCTGTGCAACAATTAAGAAAATGTGGAAAAACTGCTGTGATTGTAAGTACATTGAGTCCTAGTCCTGTTTGTTGCTCGGTCAATAACCCTTTAAAACAGTGGTCAGGGAACAGGGGGTAAATTACCTCAAATGAGGTCAAAATGAAATTCTTGGGGGTAATGGACTGTCACGCTGCCGAGACACAGCTGGGCATGCATATGAATCTCTATGCATTCCTGACTTTGTCTCAGCAGTGCTACCATCCATTACCCCCAGAAATTTAATTTCATGGCATGTAGAATATATATATATATATATATATATATATATATATATATATATATATATATATATATATATATATATATATATATCTATCTCTCCAAACCAATAGTGTTATGTAGCGCCCTATATAATTAATCAAGATACTTCCAGTCTTTCCTTTATAATACCATGATCACCATCAACATTTTCCAATATAAAACATTTATTAAAACATTTAAAACCGAAATCTCAATACAAATCTTGAGGTAAGTTTTCTAGTACAGACGTATTCTTTGGATTTATGGATCGTAATGGTTGTCAATGGTTACCCAACGCGTTTCGTCTCTTTATGAGACTTCATCAGGGGTGAACAATTTTATATTAGATCTTAATAGGTCTTTTATCAATAACAACTTTGCTAGTTTGTAGAAATATACAGTCCGTATATAGGCTCAAGTTTTTTTGCTTTAGTGGATAGAGGAGTAAGCTCCTGAATCTTTCTATTATGTTAGAGATCTTTAGGCAATGGGCGGTTGCCCGTACTTGAAGCTTGAAGAACAACTGTTTATTCAGAATTTTTAGGTACCATTAATAAACCTTTAGTATTCTTAAATCCTAATTTGAATATAGTTTTTGGAATATAATTTTTGAAGTGTGGTCCCCTTATATAATATTCGGAATATACTCCAATTTCCAATAAACAAACTCCTTAAGGTTTACAGGAGTGAAGATGTGGTCCAAAAAAGACCTTTCTGGCTCCTAGAGATGTGTGCTCTCCTGTGTCCAAACACTTGGACTTGGTGGTGAGAGAGTTTTTTTTAAAAGTCAGAGTTCCTGAAACCATTAAATTTGTTTTGTGTTTTCAATTTGCCAAATTGAAACATCTTACATACAGTGCTTGCAGAAAGTATTTACAGCGCTTAACTTTTTCCACATTTTGTTATGTTACAGCCTTGATCCAAATTTTCATCATTTCATTTTTCCCTCAAAATTCTTACCTCACAATACCCCATAATGACAATGTGAAAAAAGTTATTAGGAGATTTTTGAAAATGTATTAAAAATAAAAAACTAAGAAATTTACATGTACATAAGTATTCACAGCCTTTGCCATAAAGCTCAGAATTGAGCTTGGGTGCATCCTATTTCCACTATTTAAATGGAGTTCACCTGTTGTAAATTCAGTTGATTGGACAGGCTTACCTGTCTATAGAAAGGTTCCACACTTTAAAAGTGCATGTCAGAGCACAAACCAAGCATGAAGTCAAAGGAATTGTCTGCAGACCTCTGAGACAGGATTGTCTTAAAGCACAAATCTGGGGTAGGGTACAGAAAAATATCTGCTGCTTTGAAGGTCCCAATGAGCACAGTGACCTTTATCATCTGTAAATGGAAGTTCAGAACCACTAGGTCTCTTCTTAAGGTGCCCATACACGCCGCGATATTCATGTGATGTGCGTTTTGAACTTTACAGGTGCCATGCGATTTTGGCACTGGAAGGGGAATGCGATGTACTGTACTGTGCGGGTGTGATGCGATTTCAGCCTCTTTTTTTTTATTTTAAAGTTAATAGTCACTAATGGACACCGCATCGCATGTACTCCAAAACTGATGCGATGCAATGAAGCACAAAAAGTACTGCCTGCAGATACTTTTTGTGCTTTACAATATTGCATCACATCCCAGCAGGTACACTGTGCGATTTAAGCCGATGCGATGCACTTTGAACTTTAAAAGTTCAAAACGCATGCTGAAATCGCAGCGTGTATGCGCAGCGTGTATGGGCATCTTAAGAGCTGGCCAGCCATCTAAATTGAGCGATAGTGCGAGAATGGCCCGGTGCTCAGGGGTTTGGCAGGGGGTGTCGGGGGTGATGCGCCCACCGATGTGGCTAAGCGTGCCGGGTCATTCCACGGGTGGGGGGTCTGGTGATGTGGCGAGAGCCGCTAAGTAACTCCAGGGGTAGGGAGTGGGATCGTGTGATGCGGCGGTGGCCAGAGGGGGAGTTGGGGCCGCCACCGGTGCCACTCACCTCCATCCGGGGGGTGGGGGGGGGGGGTTTCCTGCTACAAACTGCCGCCCTCCAGTGGCCGGTGCCCTAGGCAAATGCCTAGAGCTGCCTAGTGGTAGCGCCGGCCCCGCTATGCACACAGCTAAGATATTAAAGGAATGGCTTCAGGACAACTCTGTGAATCTCCTTGAGTGGCCAGCCAGAGCCCAGATTGAATCCCATTGAACATTGCTAGAGAGATTTGAAAATGGCTGTGCACCGACGCTTCTCATCCAACCTGATGGAGCTTGAGAGGTGCTGCAAAGAGGAATTGGCAAAACTGCCCAAAGATAGGTGTGCAAAACTTGTGGCATCATATTCAAAAAGACTTGTAATCTCTGCCAAAGGTGCATCAACAAAGCATTGAGCAAAGGCTGTGAATATTTATGTACATGTGATTTCTTAGTTTTTTATTTGTAAGAAATTAGCAAAATCTCCCAAAAAACTTATTTCATGTTGTCATTATAGTTATTGTTTTGTAGAGTTTTGAGGGGGGAAAAAAAATCAACGTATTCAATTTGGGAATAAGGCTGTAACATAACAATATGTGGAAAAAGTGAAGAGCTGTGAATACTTGACAGATGCACTGTATTGTCAGTTATTTGTCTGGTATGCATTCGGACACTGGTGAACCGATTCGGACGAAACCAATGGGAGGTGGCCTGATTGGGACCAGTGGCTTGATTGGGACCAGTGGGTTCACAGCCACTAAGTGCCCCATCCTGAACCCGCGGAGGTCCTGGGTGCCCAAAATGGGGTACCACCACTACACACAGTGGGTCAGGAAAGCTAGATATGGCAAAGGTGCACAACATAAAGGGGGGTGGAGGACATGGGGTTTAAGAAATAATTTGTGCCGACCACATGAAAGTCTACATTGGGCACACCAAAGGCATGGGTCCGGTCTGCATTTTGACACTGTTGGACCGATTTGGACAAAACTAATGCAAGGTGGCTTGATAGTGACAGTGGACCTAATCTGGACCCAAATGCCCCAAATCATGACCCCTTAGTGTTCCTGAGGCCCAAAAAGGGGTCTAGTCACTACAGACAGTGGGTCAGGAAAGCAAGATATGGCAAAGTTGCATAACATAGAGAGGGTAGAGGACATCTGGTTTAAGGAAAAAAATGTGGTCAGATCTGGCAGCTGACCACAGAAAGGTGGCATGGGGAGCATGTTAAGGGCCTTCCGCTGGACAGATTTGGATGAGAACTTCAGGTGACACTAGTCAGCCACCTCCAGGGTCTGTGGGAAAAGCAGTTAAGCTTAAAACAAGAGAAGAATAAAGTTTAAGCAATACTAAACCCAAGCAACGCCGGCTACCCCAGCTAGTCTTTATAAATCAAATGTTGTGCATCGCTAAGCTGTATTATATAAATGAAATAAAATGCGTGTATTTTGTACTCCTGTAGCCATGAAAAAAGTGCAAAGCAGACAGAGAGAGAGAGACTGACAATTTGTCATACTTCGAGTACCTCATTTTGACTGCCTTTTCTATTTACTCATTTTACCTTTTTTGTTTATGATACAGGTAGTGAAAAGGCCTTGCAAAGTTCCGATTACAGCATTGAGGCGATCCCCCACTCCTGAGCCTGAACCTAGAGCTTTTGACATCATGGATGATGATGGACATTTTGACCGTAGAAGTGCTTATAGTGGTTACAGTGAAAGTTGGCAAAGTGGTAATGGTCGCCGCAGCAGAGAATCCAGCCCAGACAGAAGCTACAGTAGAGACCAAGAAAGAGGTCGCACACATGATCGGGATCCAGATTATGTCCGTGAGAGAAGTAGGGAACGCAATCTAGATGATGATCAAGGCTACAGAAAAGAACGTATTCGAGACAGAAGTGACTTGAGCGAGGAACGCAAGTATAGGAGGGATCGGGGAAGAAGTGTGGACAGGGAGGAATCATTTGAACGTAGCTACAGCGGAGACCTTAGCCCGGATAGAATAATTAACAGAAGATCCCAACCCGATTACAGGAATGAAAAAGAATTACTAAGTCGCAGCCGTGAGAGACTTGAATCCCACAGCCCCTCGCCTGAACCATACAGAAGTTCTGCTCGTAAGGGGCAAGAAAAACCTGTCAGCGTGCTTCTCAGCAAAAAGAAGCAAAGTGAAGGTGAGAAAAATATGTCCATTATATAGGTTTTCAGCATGTGTGTGTGTGCTATTTCTCAAGCCCTCCAAGGGCTTGAGAAATAGCATTAAATCTTTTTGTGCAGGATGTACTCTCAAAATCCAACATTTCGAGACGCAACCGTCTCTTTTTCAAGGTGAGTAACTTTGTGGGTTACTCACCTTGAAAAAGAGATGGGATGTACAGGTGCAAAAGTGCAGGATGTACTCTCAAAATCCAACATTTCGAGACGCAACCGTCTCTTTTTCAAGGTGAGTAACTTTGTGGGTTACTCACCTTGAAAAAGAGACGGTTGCATCTCGAAACATTGGGTTTTGAGTGTACATCCTGCACATAAAGATATATTGCTATTTCTCAAGCAAGCCCTTTATTCCTACTGATTTATTCCTACTGCTATCCTATCGAAGTATGTTTGATGGCACCCAAGGCGTGAAAATTAGGGTTAAAACTGAGTGAACCCATACCATGTGAGTATAATCCAATTTCTGGTTATGAACACATATATAAATGAGTGCCCATAGCTTAATAATCAGCTTACTTGAAAGCCACAGATGACCCAACGCGATTTAGAAATACATTATCTTACTAGCTTGTATTCCCATAAGCAGGACCCTTTCTTCTACTTACTTTCAGTAATGTGTTTTTATATTATATATATATTTACTAGATTTTACAATATTCTTTTTTAATATTTATGTGTTGATAAGTTTAATCCTTTTACTGCTGTGACAATTCATAGGCAGTACTTATAGATAAGTACTATTATAACTCTTCATATGTTTCATTTCTGTCAGAATATGGTTTGCGACTGGGTAGCCAAATATTTATCAAAGAAATGACAGATACTGGATTAGCTATGAGAGACGGCGTTTTGAATGAAGGAGACATTGTCCTTAAAGTGAGTTGTTCTTTTACATATTTTTGTTTGAAGTAACTTTCATAAAAAAGGTTTTCCTAGTGTGTTAGAACTTGCAAGAAAACCGTTTAGGATTTAAGAGAACCTACATTTTATTTAGTCCACCAATTTATGTGACCATATCTGATTTGTTAGTAGAAATAAACTAGGCCCTTAGGTCCAGGGGGCCCACACCTTTCATCCAAATATTACTGTATACGAAGTTCATCTCTGTACTGCAGACACAAATCATTTGGAAAATGGCTGCTGGGCCATGTTCCCTGAGCAGCCTTGTGTATTAATGTTCTAGAAAATAAAACTAGTGATATTAAATTTGGATAGTATTGCAAAAAAAATGCTGTGCATATTATTTATTATATAAACTTCAGTTTAAGTTTCAACTTTATTAACAATAGGCTTATATGCATGGCTTACAAATAAGGCTTATATGTTCATACATCTACAAATCACAAGGCACTATAAAAATACCAATTTAGCTGTCAACTATGTCACTTCTGCTAGTGTTGCAAGAGTTTGGAGTAGCACAGGGGCATAACTAGTACTCTGTGGGCCCCGTAGCAAAATTTTGCAAGCCCCCCCATTGTCACTATAATGGTGAGGGGTGGGGTTGTAGAGGAGGAGAAGGGGGTGTTGAATAAGAAAGTGGGTGTATAGGAGGAGAGGGGTTTTGTAGAGGAGGAGATGGGGGGTTAGAGTAGGAGGGGGTGTAGATCAGGAGAGGGTGGTTATAGAGGAGGAAAGAGGATGGTTGTAGAGGAGGAGAGGGTGGGTGATAGAGAAAGAGAGGGGGTTGTAGGAGAGGAAGAGATAGGGTTAGAGTAGGAGGGGGAGTGTAGAGCAGGAGAGGGGGGTTAGAGTAGGAGGGGGGTGTAGAGGAGGAGATGGGGGAAAGAGTAGGGGGGTGTAAAGCAGGAGAAGGGGGTTGTAGAGGAGGAGTTGGGGTTTAGAGTAGAAGAGGGTGTAGAGCAGGAGAGGGGTTTATAGAGTTGGAAACAGGAGGGTTGTAGAGGAGGAGAGGGTGGGGTTGAGAAAGAGAGGGGGGTTGGGGTTTGGAGGAGTGGGGTTGTAGTGGAGGGAGAGTAGGGGTTTGAAAATGTAGTGACAGACATTAATCCCCCCCAGTCATAGTGCATGTACCTCCGGTTGCGCTAGTTCTGTGCTGGGCCTCCTACTCTGTCTGATACCCAGCGTGAGGCCTTCTCCTCCCGATCTGCGGTGTCAGGCCTCCTCCCCGCGATCCGCGGTGTTAGGTTTTCAACGCATAACACCGGCCTCCTCCATGCACCAGGAGCATGGCCTCCTCCTCCCCGCGATCCCGGGAGCATGGCCTTCTACTCCGGCGATCCTCAGGTGCAGTGCCTCCTCCTCTCTGCACTCCCTGCCGGCGCTGTCTTGGCTTCATCATCCTGCAGCTCATTTGAGATTGAGCATGAGACAAGACCCCAGCACCAGAGAGATGCAGCCCTGTGCTGCCAGCGCCGGGTCTCTCACGCTCAGAGCTGCACGAACTGCTGGAGCCAAGACAGCAGCCACTGCCACACAACTTTAGTTTAAAAAAAAAAAAAAAACTTTAGGAGGGTGCAGGGGAATACACGCTGGGCCCTCGGGCCCCATAGCAGCTGCACCCTCTGTAGTTACGCCACTGGACTAGCATATTTCATTGTCTTTAGTTACAGTAATTAAATTTTTTTAATTATTTCTTACTTTATTATTATTATTTTTTTTATTGGAGCAAAAGGGGATATTTTGATATAATTGTACTAGTGTCGTGGATGTTTAATATGCAATATGTTCTTGAGAATAGCATTTTGCTATGATTGTTTGCCATCTTTTTTTCTCTGCTCACGTTGACGATTTTATCACTTCCTAGTCTCCATGAATCCCTTTTCCTGACTCACTTTCTACATTGTTACATGATTTACAGTTTATAGTCCCTAATTTATGTTTTGAGTATTGACAATTTAGCAATTAATTGAAGGAACAGTAATGTTACTGTGAACCACGTCATTTTGTTTTTTGTTTGCTGCTACAGATCAATGGCACCGTGACAGAAAATATATCTTTATCGGATGCCCGGAAACTAATTGAAAAGTCAAGAGGGAAACTGCAATTAGTGGTGCAGAGAGACGCTAGGCAAACCCTGATTAATATACCTTCTGTGCATGATAGTGACTCTGACATAGAAGGTGAGTTTTTCATTGGTTTAGCACAAATACATCTTTCCTGATATCTTCAGTTAAAATGTTGTAAATGATTGGAAATGTAATTTGTATTTAACAGCTGCTTATTAATATTGAGATATCCACATTTGCATTGGGCTCAGAATGACTTACAACAGGGGTGGGGAACTTCACGGTCTGAGTGGCCTGCCCAGTGCTTTGCCGGGAGTAAATTACAGGGGAAATCTTGCGAGAGATCGGTAGTTCTCGTGAGATTCCTCTTAATCAACAGCAGCCATAGAGTGTGAGTCCTGTGCAGCGGCAGCCGCCGGATCGTGGGACGGCTGCAGCAGGACATTTTGTAAGAGACCTTTTTACATATGGCCCCCTGAAGGATTTTTTCCCCATACAAACGGCCCTTGGCACAGAAAAGGTTCCCCACCCCTGACTTACAAGGAAGTGACCTCCAGAATGTAAAATTTACATTTCATCTGGTCAAATAAATGTCCCAGGTACAAAAGCAGAGTCTACAGTGACCTGCCAAAAAGGGTGGTCTTGGTCTCTCCATGCATAATGTTCTGTTGTGGCACATATTGCCTTCATGGTCTTTTGCCTTTGCCACTACCTGCAAAAGAATGTGGGATGAAGTTGAGGCAATCTTACTGCATACAATCCCAGGATATGGTCCAAATGGATGCACCAACATGTCACCATTCCATCTTGCTAGACTTTCTAAAGGTTTTTCATGAGTGTTTGGTACTGTAATTTCAACTCCTAAAAGGCCATAAAAGATTGGTATGGACTATTCTGGCTTTTATACCCAGTTTCCCCCACAGAATATTTTTTGGAAGTACTGACACCAATATTGAATTTCTTAATTCTATGGATTTTCCTGATTTCATTTAGATTGAATCTCCGGTTTAACATTTTCTCTCAAATAAGACCGGTTTACCATTCAACTGCATAACTAATTTTTGTCTTTGGAGTCTCCTCAGATGGATTCAGTATGAAATCCCGGTGGTCGTGATCCCGGCATTAAAAATCCCGACCGCCGAAATCCCGACAAGGGGGGGACGTGGATCACCTCCCCTTGCGGGCTCGCTGCGCTCGCCACGCAGCGGGCCCGGTGCCTCGCTACGCTAATTTATTCTCCCTCCAGGGGTGTCGTGGACACCCACGGAGGGAGAAAGTGTCAGGATTTCGGCGGTCGGGATTCTGAACGCCGGGATCCCGACCGCCGGGATTTTAACTGCATCCCCCTCAGATAACTCTATAAGAAGCCTGGGGAACAGCTAGTTATTTGCTGGGTTTTAAAGACACCCCTTGAGGTTTAACAAGCTTGGAAACCCATTGATTCCGCATTTTCAATGGGTTAGTGCTTGTTAATACAGAGTTTACCATTCGGGGAAGTTGAAATTTTATTGAATCGCTCTAGGCTTGAAACTTGGATATTCTCTTCAAGCAACAAAACCCTCCAGCTGACTTGAGTGCCCCTTTTGGTCTCCACTTTTCATAGATTGATAGTCCATAGTCAACCATATAAAGTTCCCTGTGAAGTGAAAAAGTCAAAATGGGGATATTCCCTTACATTTTTTTATAAAAGGGTCAAGACATTTTAAAGGAGATGTAAACTGAAGTGCTCTGTGCTATGTGTTCTACTGCCTGCTGGCTTGGCCACGTCCTGCTAGAAACCTTATGTACACTTTTGTGACTGCTGTACCTGCATATAGTCAAATGACAAAGCAATTACACTAAATTGTTTAGCGTTTTTCCAGGAATGTTTTGGTAAATAAATCAAATGTTGCTTACTATGTTTTATTTACTTGTACACCAGTTCTTCGAAATGTCCCAAATTTTTTTATTTTTCTGAGTAAAGTGGCGCAAAAAAAAAAAACAACTAAAAATAAAGTTTTGGGAATACTTTTTTTGTTTATTGAAATGTATATTATTAACTTATAATATGCTTTGTTGGTCTTTATACAGATATATCCGAGATAGAGTCCAATCATTCCTACTCTCCCCAAGAAGACAGGAGATCAAAGCACTCAGACTCTTATTCCTCCAGCGAAAAGCTGAAAGAGCAGCCAATGTGAGAAACCTAATAATACAATTACATGTCACTTGTAGCAGTAATAGCAGGAATTGGGAATGTCCAGGTAGTATAATTGGGCTTTGTAATGAAGTTGCCACGGCATTGTAGGCCTTTCTTTCCTTTTTGTTTCTTTTAAGAAAGTCATGATGACATATAGTGTTGCATGTATACATTATACTGATTACTTTTCTCCTTGCATTTAGCACTAAAGAGGATCCACCCAAAAGACTTGCCAAGATGGGAGCCATGCCCACTCCATTTAAATTGATAAATCAGGCTGATATACCTGCTCCTGTTGCAGTAAGCCCAGGGATTTCGGAGACCAGCACAGATCTAGTTTATGAAGAGGAAGCTCCAGGTCAGAAGGCTTGAAGGGTCTTTACTTTCTGTATACACTTCAGCGTTCACACATATGTTTGGTTTTAAAATGAACCATATCCATCTTATAATAATTGTCTTTGCATTGTTTATTGATCTAGTTTATTGGTATGTCCTAAAACTGTATGGGGTAATTGGAATAGGTTCCAAGTTTCAAGAAACTGCAAGATTTTAGCTAAATTTACAACGGCTTATTTTAAAGGCAAAATCAACTTCTTTTTGCTGTGAAACAAATTCTTGCTTTACATTTTACAGCTAATATTGCCAAAACCAGGCTTATTCCAGAATATTGGCATTTATTACATATACCCCCTGCAACTTTTTTTTTGTTATGTTTTCCGAGTTTAAAGGTGATGGGCTTGCGCATATTTGTTTTATTTGAAGAGTTCGATAGTAAAACCAATATACATACCGCAGAGTTTACTGTCAAATTTATAGGATAGATGTAGAACCTATTTGTGCTTAAAGTCTTTGAGCCATTCATATGCACAACACAAGATTACTAGCATCATCTGGACAACTGGCATGAACTCGTGGAGATCTGTATTTAAAAATGTTAGCTCACAGAGATTTCCTTATTTTATTTTATTTTATCATTCCTTATATTTATGTGTGCGTGTATGTATCAATTAGACAGCCATGGTACTGGGATTTATAGATCTGTACCTGTTTAATATTTGTATTTATATGTTTAAATTCTATACAGTAGAAAAGCCTCTACCAACTCCCAAGGTGTTTCTGGAACCAAGTTCAGAAGATGTGGAGATCTACGGGTAATTATACAGAAAGAATTGTGTTATTTGTTGAAGTGCTGTAACTTGGAACTGTTACATTAGTAGTAGATCAGTGCTCCATAGTTCCTTTTTATTTCATTGTTAATATATTCAGTTGTAATTATTATTTTGGCAGTTGAGATCTAATGATTGATGATGATGCACTTGTAGATTTATAAAATCTGGAAGAACAATTGTGTGAAATTCGCAATTATTTTAAATGCAGAAATATTGTAACTTTCTGTGTTAGCTAGAAAAACAAGATTATAATGCATTAGAAAACAAAACGAAATAAGTTATCCATGATATCCTTCATGGAAATCGTTTTGATTTGTAGAAGGCTCTGGCCTGACTCCACTTGAATTTCAGAAAATATTGCTTGAATGGCGTGTAATATTATTTAAGGTGACTAACTTCACTAAACCCTTATTACTCTTTGAAAACTGCCAAAGCACCTGAAAATATCAGCATTAATGCATTTATGTTGCATCTAAATGTAATTTCCATTTTGATTTCTTGTTAGAGCCAATACAAAAATGATCAAATTCCGAAAAGGTGAAAGTGTTGGTATGCGCCTTGCTGGTGGCAATGATGTGGGCATATTTATTGCTGGTGTACAGGAAGGAAGTGCTGCTGAGCAGGAAGGGCTTCAAGAGGGTGATCAACTGCTTAAGGTAAACGTAAAGCAAACTTATTTAGTTAATGCTCAAATGCTGGATTTCTTAAGGAGGGATTCCAACCCAGAGTAGACAAGATATTAGGACATAGAGGGTAATTTACACCTGATTGCACGGCCGCAAATTCGCACAGTGGACAAAATCTATGAACTGCGCATGCGTACGAGGCCATACTTGCTACTTTTTTTGATCGCCGGCCATTTGAAAGGGGATTGATAGGAAGTAGGCATCTGTTGGTGGTATGTGCCCAGTGAAAAAATCATTCAATGGTGAGTGACATACAAATAGTTTTGAACATATTCCAACGGCTGCGGATAGATATGCAGCCCTACTCTCGCACAGCAATCTCATTAATTCACAAGGAGTGATTTCATTTTAGCAGGATGGTGTCTACCTGAACACTGCCGTGCGATCAGGTCTGAATTACTCTGGGGGCTGCTTATCAAGTATTTTGCAAACAAGCGAAGCAGAATCCCAGATAAGCACTGGTTTACTGGGATAATAGGATAGCTCTTGAGGGATACATTAGTAATGTACCTCAGCTAATAGGTTACCGCCCCAAAGGTGTATACAAATGGTGCAATATGGTTGTTGAGCAATTTTGCCTTAATATCTCTCAGCAATATATTTATCAGTGCACCGTTTTCATCAGCGACCAGAGATTTTGGCTGAAAATTGCACGCTACTCTGTCTCATTCTATCTCTACCTCATTTTGGCTATAAATCTCTTGTGCACCACCGACCAGCAATTTTTAGGCATTAAGGGCTGGCTGCGGGAGCACGCTCCTAAAGATTTATCTCCTGCAATACAAAAAACACACAGGCGGTATGGCCACTAAGCAACCATTTAGCCAGCGATAATGGCTTAAATCGGCCTGTGTGTACACTGCTTAAGTCTGATGCTGTGCTGCTTTTTATCTGCCTTGTCCAGTCTCCTGTGAGCTTCTATTTTATTGTTACCTTTCCATAGCACAAGGCACAACACCTTGCTAGTTTCTGATTGGATTATGATATTTTAATATGATTGACATTAAAGGTTTGGGAGAGGAAGAAGGGATTATTGTAAATTAGAACAATTATACAAGAAACTAGCTTAAGTCCTAGAACAAATATATTTTTATGCATTTATCAATTAGGGGCATCTGGTGCAAAGTGTTGGAGCATGGGTCCTCAAACTGCGGCCCTCCAGATGTTGTGAAACTACAAATCCCAGCATGCCTTGCCACAGTTTAACACTCCCTTATAGCAAAACTGTGGCACAGCATGCTGGGATTTGTAGTTTCACAACATCTGGAGGGCCGCAGTTTGAGGACCCATGTGTTGGAGAATGATAGCATAGAGAGAGTAAGTATGCATTGTGCCGCCGCTAATTCCGATGTGGGAAATAGCGGCGGCTCCCTATTCAATGCTGTCATTAATGACAGCATTGATGCGGGATCACGGCAGAACAGGCCCGACTTCAGAAGCTGTCGGGCCCGTTCTGCCGTGGATTGTCTTTATACGGGCCGCAGATCGACAATCCACGACCGTTTTCATGGCCACGCCCCCTTTGCGCCCATCGGCAGGCGGGACATTGAATCCGGTCTGTCGTTATGCGGTGGATCTGACCACAAATGAGCCAGGATCACAGCTGTCGGCAGGGATCAACAGCTGTGATCCCAGATTGCATACCCCCCCCAAAAGTATAAAACTTAACCAGTAACATGTCAGTTAGGAGTTGATTGGTTCTTTCTCCAGTTTACCACTCTCCAAGCCTTAGTAGATCTGCCCCATGTATTGAAGAGCGATAAAGTACTGCTTGTATTTGCTATTCTTAAAACACAGTCTGTAAATGATCAGGAGTTGATAGGTCCGTAATTTCTCTCCACTTTTTCACTCTCCAAGCTTTGATAAATATGCCCCATATTTATTACATTTAAACAAATGCAGTATAAAGGGAGTCTGAAAATGTATGGTAGTTTTACATAGGAATGGCAAGTGGTGGAAAAGCTGGAAATGGGATTTTTTTAATCCAATTTGTGTTGTCTGCTTTTTTACATATCATAGGTAAATACACAGGATTTCCGATGCATTGTTCGAGAAGATGCTGTCCTTTATTTGTTGGAAGTTCCAAAAGGAGACCTAGTAACCATCTTGGTCCAGAGAAAATACGATGGTAATATTGCATTATTAAAACTATGGCTATTAAATAATTTATATTTGGTCTGAAAGCATCACTAGCAGGGACAAACTTTTAAAACTTTCCTCAACAGAACAAGGTTCTATTTACATTGTAATGTAACAATTCCCAAAATGTAACCGCATTTAAAAATGATTTGGAACATTGTTTCACAATGCACAAGAGTTATTTTTTTTCTGACCCGTGTACTAAATGAATGATGATATACAGATGTGTCCACATACATCGGTACTTATGTAATATCTGGGCTCCCGTTTTTCTTATGAGACCGCGTCCCCTCGCGGGGCTCGCTGCGCTCGCCACGCTTCGGGCACGGTGGCGAGCGCTATATAAAATCAACTCCATGTGTAGTTGGATTATTGGGTGTATGAAAAAATGGGGTGCATTTAACATGTGAGCCCAGATAATACATAAGTATCCATACATCTTGGTTTTACTGCTCCATGTATTATGGTATAATGATAGCTCTTGACACCATACCAAAGATCCATTCATGGCTGTCAGATGTCTTGGTAGTAGGGTAGGGATGCCAATCCTGGGATTTCGGGATCAGTTTGCACATACGCATTTGACTTCTTTATGCCAGTTAGTGCTGAGCATCAGCAGCGCTCTACTCAGAAGCCGCCTGGCAACCAAGTTGTGTGGCGAGAGGTTGTTCAAGCTGACTGCCCCCCTTCAGCTGTATTCACCCATCTGTGTAAGGACTGTTAAACAGCAGTTCCTGGTGCGGCTTCTGGAGGCCAATCTAGGGATTCACAGGGTTTAAGAGTTTTTCATTGAAGTGGCCCAGGATTGGCTTCCCTAGCGATAATATTTGTCCTATGTTTCTTTAGTTTAAAGAACCATTTCAATTGTTTGATACACCACATTAGAAAGAGTTAGGTCTACATGCTTTAACCACTTCGAGAGTTATGGATGAGTCTGAAAACACCACTTTGACATTTGCCAGGGAATTTTCTTTGACCCAAAATACATGATGCCCCCCCCCCCTCCCCAGCACCCCTTTGAGTATTGCAAGAGTTTCTGTAGTTGTAAGGGCTTATTTAGCATACGGATACTTTGCATTGGTGGGCACTTTATGGCTGCAGACTGCCAGCGATTGACAGTAAGGTTGTGTATTCTACTTCACATGTGATGTTGCTGTGGGCAACCAATCAGATCTTGTCTACTATCTTCTAGAGCCGTGTTGTCAAACTCATGGCCCTCCAGCTATTGTGGAACTACACGTCCCAGCATGCCCTGCCACATATTTTATATAATGGATTGCTAAAACTGTGGCAGGGCATGCTGGGACCTGTAATTCCGCAAGAGCTGGAGGGCTATGAGTTTGACACCACTGTTCTAGAGGGTGATAAATAAATAAGAAGTAGATTCTGATTGGTTGCCCATAGCAACATCTCATGTGAAGTAGAATACACATCTTAGTAAATTTTCCACCTAAGGGTTTTCAAATATTCAATTGAGGCAGATTCGCCAGTGTCAGAAGGATGATGCAAGTGCACGGCACTGGTGTTATCTATAGCCGGTGCAAGGTGCACCCAATGCCGGAGTCTACTGTACTGCCGGTGAGGAAGGTGCAGATTTGTAGCTTGCACATGGGCCCCCTCCTCTCTTAAAGTGCCCCTGGTGCACGGTGATGATGAATATGGACAACACTAGCTAGTTGGTAGTACTTTGCATACTGAACAAGTTGAGTTTCCTTACTACTGATAGAAATCATTTCTTCATTCCTTGGCTAGAACTCTTATCTAATACTACTTTTCTTTCTTTATAGTATACAAAAACATTCTTGCCTGTGGCCGAGGAGATTCATTCTTCATAAGAACTCATTTTGAATATGATAAAGAAGCTCCACAGTTCCTATCATTCACAAGAGGCGAGATTTTCAGGGTGGTTGACACATTATACGATGGGAAGTTGGGCAGCTGGCTGGCTGTTAGAATTGCCAATGAGCTGGAGAAAGGCATTATTCCCAGTAAAAGCAGGTAATCCTTTTTTTTTTTTCTTTTTGTTTCCCAGCTGATACCGTTTGTGGCATTTTACCTTTTTAGCTTGCAAAATAAACCTAGCTAATTTTTCTGCTTTTTTTCCCCTAAATGTTTTTTTTTACCTTGGACTTGTTGGATAATTATTATACATATGTGTAAATGTTTAATAGTATAGTGCATGTTATTTATATGATTTTTTTAAGGATAGCTTATCTTTAAAGTAACATTTTTGGTGACCCCTTCCGACTAGTAGAGGAGATGGCTTCAATGGCTATCATGTGGACATACTGTATGTCAACAGAGTACATTTCAACATGTTTAACGTTGAGTTGTAATGTTCACAATATTGACATCTAACCCAATCTTATGTTGACATGTTTGATGTCACCATTTTAACCATGTCTGCATCATAATCTACATTGAAGGTGTCGACATGATAAATGCTTACCATCTAGGATAGTTTTTCTCAACGTCAGTCCTCAAGTTCCTCTAAAGCTGGGCACACACCTACAGATGTAACTGTCCAATCTGTCTGGTTGGAACAATCATCCATTTACTCTCAAATGCTGAAAAATGGACAAAAACTATTATTTTATTGTTGTTTAATCAAATTGATTTAACCAATATGGGCAGTATTCAATGAGGCTGATTCGCCATATTCTACGGCGAATGTGTGCTATTTTCGTGCTCTAAGGTGAATTTTGTTACTGAAAAGTGATTCACCCTATTTAACGTGCAATATTCGCCGACGGCGAACAGTGAATGACGGACAATTCGCCGTCTGATAGTCACCGCAATTAGCTGTGGTTTTTCAATGGGTTTTTCAATGTAATTTGCCGTGAGTGTATTCAATGATCAGATGGAGAATTGCTTTCTAAGTGATTTTCGCTGTGTGTCACCGTGTAGCAATCGCCATCTTTTTTTGGGGTACTGGAATGTGAACTTTTAAAATAAAGGTTTTTTTTTTTTAAATTTGGTGTAAAAAAATCAGGAAATTTATTATGTGAATGGGCATGCTATTTTTATTCATGTGCTTGCAGCACATGAATATATATATAATGTTAATTTTTTTACACATAACAGCAATCAGGGGGCCGAGAGCAGAGAGATGCTCATTAGATATTCATATATTCACTGCTCCCGATCGTTACATATGCACGATCGGGAGCAGTGCAACTGGTTCCCTACCTGCGTCCCCTGCTAGCTCTCCCGGGGGGGCAGCTTTTGCTGCCTGTGTCCCCGGGATCCCTGCTTCTGCCCCACAGTGTCAGGCATGGAGGGTTCCATCTCCCTGCCTACCGCCATCCCCAGGCTCCCTGCGGCGTTCGCTGCAGGGGTTAAGAATCGCCATCAGGGGCAGCAAGCCCCTGCGGCATTGAATACAGTGACAGGGAGGGCTGGCAGCGAATGCTCCAGCCCTCCGGAACACAGTGACTGTGCAGCTAATCCTAAACAGGATTCACTCCACATGCCGATTATTCTCATTGAATACTGCCCAAAGTCTGAACAACCATCATCTGTTTTCCAGTGTTTGGGAGCAAATGTTTGTTCCCACCAGACAGATTGGACAGATAAATCTTTAAGTGTGTACCCCTGTTTAACAGGTCATATTTTATGGATTTCATTAATCACGCACAGTTTTATGCTGGAGTAGTAATTATGCCATGTGTATCCACCGACCGAGATCTACAAAACGTGACCTGCTTGGGAGTAATTGTTGGAGAACAACTGGTCTAGGAGAACTCACTTTTGTCACTTCTGCAATGCAGCTTCTGTCTGCTCTGTATATATTATGCATTTATTATAAACTGAATGACCTTTATTTTTCAATCTGAGCTCTAATTGATCTGCTTATCCCCACCTTTCTATGTGAATTTCTGTGTAAATATATTAAATGAAGGTCAGAACATAATATATATATAATGCATGCCTATGAATTATGATTTTCTCAAGAGCAGGTGGACCCGCCTAAATGAATCAGGAATAAATTGTTGCAACATAAAGAAATTTACAAATTAGATTTTTGGTACCACGTCAGCACATGATGATTTATAATCCTGATCACTAATGTTCCTAAAGCTGTGTACTGATAGCGTAATTTAGCAAATGCCCACCCAGCTGTGATGCTAGTCCTTAAGATGAATACACATGGTCTAATTTTGGCTATTTATGATTTTTATACTGTGTAGATTATACACTTTCTAGTCCAAATTTTGCTTCTTTTTTATGCAATACCAAACCCTCGGGGGTGCTCATCAGCATTGCAAGCTGTATACATATGGAGCAATATGTACTATGTTTTCTACCATTATGGACCATATAGTCCAAATCGGAAGTTCATATTTCAGCATATCTATTCCCCTTTACATCCATGCTCCAATATATCTGCAGATATATCTATCTAGGGGCATCAGCTGTGCTGCAAAGATGTCCCCATTATGTCTATTAACCATGTCGTTCAGAGACATATCAGATGTACACACCCACCAATCTGCAAATTATATATTGTTGTGTATACCCAGCTTTAGATGGCTGTTTCTGTCATTATTATTGTGTTCTTTTTCTTTAACAATCTTTAAAATACTTTAAAGAACTAAACCCAAATAATATACAGTCTGTATTTATTTTTGATACTTACCATAGTATTATTAGTTTTAAAATCAGCTGGCATACTGTTGTTTCTATGTGCGATGCTTATTACTTGGCTATCATAATTTGTGTTTATAGTGTAGTAATGTGTTTTATGTTTTAGAGCTGACCAGTTGGCCAGTGTGCAGAATGCACAGAGAGGGGCACCTGGCGACAGGGCAGACTTCTGGAAAAATCGAGGTCAAAGGGCAGGGGCAAAAAAGAATGCAAAAAAGGGCAGAGACGACCCAACATCCATGTCGTGGATCAGCACCAAATTCCCCTCCTATGAGAGAGTCCTGCTGCGGGAAGGTAAGGAAGAGCAATTTGTGTGCTTTATATACCTCAAAAAGGAAGAAAAAAAATCTGTGTTATGAAAACTTGAGTTGCACGTCACCCATGGTCAGCCACTGTTCTTATTTTTTATCTATAAGGTAACACAAAGATTCTTTAGCCACGTACAAAGGGAAAAAACTGACAAAAAGATACAGGTGCAGACTGTATATAAATTCATATATATACATAATTACAGCGAGCAGCCAACATAATTATGTAGCGAAGACAATGGTGAATGGGACCTGTTAAAATATATACATTCTCAGACAGATCACGCTACACAATGGCTAGTTTAGTGTGCGGTTACTTTAACTGGAAATGTCAACTAACGCTATGTTTTTATTCTTATTGTAGCTGGCTTTAAAAGACCGGTTGTGGTGTTTGGTCCGATTTCAGATGTAGCAATGGAGAAACTTGCAAACGACATGCCAGATCAATTTCAAATAGCCAGTAAGTGGTGACCTGTTCGCACATGCAGTGCCACTCAGTTTTATTATAGTATGTAGTTTAGAACAAATGTGAGATTTTTTTCTATTTCACTATTCCAGAGACTGAGCCTAAAGATGCTGGTTCAGACAAGTCCAATGGAGTAGTGCGGCTAAATACAGTTAGACAGATTATTGAACAGGTACGTTACAACAGGCAATCCGTTTGGTAATATTACTCTCCTATAGCAGCCCATACACGCTGTTTTGTGGACGTGCTGTACTAGCACGGATCACATTGCATTGCATTGCATGTTCATCCGTTGTGCATGCAATGCGATGCAATGTGATGAAACCTAAGTACAAAAAGTATGTGCTTGCACATACTTTTTGTACTTAGGTTTCATCACATTGCATCGCATTGCATGCACAACGGATGCACATGCAATGCAATGCAATGTGATCTGTGCTAGTACAGCACGGAAAGCACGCCCTCATAGCAGCGTGTATGGGCTGCTTAAAAGTCTCCGAAAATATTGGAACATGTTTTTCTCGATTTCAGAATTTTCTCCAGACAAAACATGCCAGTTTTGAGACAAGTTTTTGTTGTAGCGTCCAATAGTAAAACAAAAATTGATTGGCTGTGGAGACACACATGAGGTGGAAGGGGGGGGGGGGTGGGTGTATCCCATCTGATAATCTATGTGCTTTGTGTTTATTTTGGGCAGTATGTTGAGGTAAATGGTGGACTGACAGCATATTAGTCGGGCAGGTAGGAACCACTCACCCCAGCACTGATGATGGCAAAAACTTCCTGAAGAGTCCCCACTAGACTCAAACCGAGGTCCTGGACCATTGTTCTATGTGAAGGAATGCTCCTTCTCAAGCATGAGAACAACATGGTGTGTGGGGAGGGGGAAGAGCCAAAGCTCAGCAGCGGCACCTTGGGTGGGAGTGGCAGTCAGATTCAGTCACAACTTAGTGTTGAATCCGCTGCCCAATCACATCTCCCTCACTGAGGATGCGTGCCTAAATGTGGGCTGAAGTCACAGCTCTGTTAATGAGAAGGATGTACAGATGTTCAATGGACTTTTACCGCTCGCAGCTTGGCCCCACTCACACTTATGTGATTTTACTATTTCTCGTGGATTTTTTATTTTTTTTAATCAAAATACAAATGATTCATTTATGACTGTACCTCCCTGTAAAAATAGAAAGAAACAAATGAAGTCCTCCACCGCGAAGAGCCAACAAATTATAGACCAATAGGACAGTCCGACCAGATTTGGTTAAAATATACCAGCTTTCCTATCCGTTGCAGCTGTTATATTTGGGATGGCTCGATGGCCCAAAAAAGCCGAAAAAGAAAACTTGTAAAAGATAGAACTATTTCTTTATTTATTAACAGTTTCTTATATAGCGCAGCATATTCCGTTGCGCTTTACAAAAGGAGACAACAAACAGGGTATTTACAGACAGTCAAAAGGTAGGAGGGCCTTGATCGCAAGCTTACAATCTATACTGCGCAATAACAGGAATAGACTTTTTGACATTTATTAATATTCGCCTCTAGTAATTGGCACAGTATCCTAAGATCACATAAAGCATATGACTGAACAATAAAAGAAAAAAAGCACAACCAGTTGTGACCTCATAGAACACTTAAAATAACATGATACTTTAAATGGGCATACTATAATAAATTGATTAGGCATGCACTTTCGCTACAGTTAGTGGTTGTTAGGCAATAAGCAGAGTGGATTTTGCTTAGTCCGTAGCAACTGGTTAGTAGGCAATTCTGTGTCGCAAATTTGACACCATTAATTGTTAGTATTGATAAGTGTCACCGGTTTAACTTTTTGATATTTTCAATTATTAAAATTGGTGTATATGTGATAGGTTTGAAAATGTCCAGTTTATTATGTCTAGCCAGACATTATAACAGAGGTACCTTACAAGATGTCACCCTCCTCTTCTCAAGCCTCCCAGTCTTTTATGCTGATCGACCTTTGGAACAACTTTATCCGGAGTTTGAGATGTGTGACGTACTTGCTGTAATCAACAATGGTATCCCTCCTGTGCACTTGCCGATTGTAACCTCCAGGATTCAGGAGAAGCAAGTACTTCACACATCTCAAAGTATATAATATATATTATATATATTTTACTGTTTCTTAATTTTTTTATTTTTTTTTATTTGCAAGGATAAACATGCTCTTATGGATGTGACCCCTAAAGCAGTAGACCTGCTAAACTATACTCAATGGTTCCCTATAGTAGTATTGTTCAACCCCGACAGTAAACAAGGAGTGAAAACCATGAGAAATAGATTGTGTCCGACATCAAACAAAAGTTCTCGCAAGTTATATGACCAGGCAAATAAGCTAAAGAAGACGTGTGCTCATCTTATTACAGGTGAGTATTTTTTTTTAAACCAAATTATATTCCAATATCACTAGATTCTTCAATTTTGAGTAATAGTAGTTCATTGTAGTCCATTTCCAATGTATGCAAACCTTCCCAATCCATCTGCAGTCATGTTCTCCTTCTATTTCACAAACTGCATTCCTTTACACTAGGTTGACTTTTAGTAACATTGTGCTCACCATAAGGGCCTGAATATTCACCCCCAGTCTTACCACCCTGCAGTGGTTGGAGCTTTATCATATGTTTTCCAGTACATATAACTTAGATCTCTGCATTACTATTATTATGTACAATTTATGTCTCTTCTGCTGAGCCACTATGGTGTGCTGGGGGGGACTTAGCTTAACCCCTCCCATACATGCACCTGTCATGCTCCTATCAATGAATCTGAGCAGCTACCATTTTGTGTATCATGCTTCTTTACTCCACTTCTGTCTTGTATCCATCATCCTAGAATGCCAGGTAATGTTAAATGTAAGGAGGAGGAATACTAAAAGATTAAAAAGACTTCCTGAAAAAGGAATCAAAACATCTGACTCGTCCTTTTTGCTTTTTCTTGCAGCAACTATTAATTTAAATTCTTCAAATGACAGCTGGTATGGAAGCTTGAAGGACGTGATCAGAGGTCAACAGACAGAAGCTGTCTGGGTATCTGAAGGAAAGGTAGGTTGTTTTTTTTTTTTACTCTTTTTATATTTTCCATATAAAGTAGTTCAATTCACTTTAATAATTTAAATGAGTTAAGCTGGAGAAGTTCTATAATTCTTTTTAACCTCTGGACCTTTTCCTGTAACTAATACAGAATGTCTTTTTACATTGCATGAGCATTCTCTTGTAACGTAGTTGAATATTAAATTATGTTAGGACATTGTTTAATACTTTTGAAGCTTTTTTGTATCTAAAAATGTTTTTTTTTCTGGTGACATTAACAGCCAGATGGGTTGGATGATGATGATGACCGCATGTCCTATCTAACCGCATTGGGAGCAGACTACTTAAGCTGTGACAGCCGATTAATCAGTGACTTTGAAGATACTGATGGTGAAGGAGGAGCATACACAGATAATGAACTAGATGAACCAGCTGATGATCCCATTCCAGTATCTGCCATAAGTCGATCATCTGAACCTGTGCATCCAGAAGAGGTATGAACACTGAGATTGAACAAAAGATCAAATGCAGAAATACAGCAGATTAGTGATGTTGCAAGCTTTATTCTTTTCTGTCTCTGTGGTCTTTTTAAGGTTAAAATTATATTTGAAGATAATGCAATATTAAATTAAATTACAATTGTGTAAATCAGTTTAAGCTAACTGAACATGGTATAAATCAATGGAGACAAACTCCGATGTTTTGTACATGTGGATGTGAGTTACATAGTAGTCCCCATTGATGACAATGGTCCTCCTTGATGATAATGGGGACTACAGTCTGCAATTCTTCTGTGAGATCTCCTGCACCGTGGGAAGATATATAATTATGCAGAAATTGAAGTTTCTACATAATTCTATGGGAAAATGGGCTTGATATATAGTCCACTTACTTTTTATAATTACACATCTGTATCATGACTTCAGGCAAAAAAAAAGTCCACCTTTTTTAAAGTTTTTTTCATGAAGTAAATCATTATAGCAACATATCACCACCTTGTTAATTATATCGCTTTTAGGCATAAATCCTGCGCCCTACTTGGGTTGGTTAACACCTATGTTACCCCTTTTATACCTCATGTTGGATCCAGGTTATTCCCAGCTTGTTATCTTGCACACTGCATCAGTGCCTGTCCTGCAACACTAAAGTCATTTAAATGTGACTATACAGGCGATGCAGCCTTTCACACCACAGAGTATCCATCTCAGACCCAGGAATAATTCTGATCAGGAATGACCAGGGCCATGAACCCAGCACACATAACCGGGGTCAACACTTTAACATTGACACATGACACAGCTTTTTCAGGGTCCAAGGCTCAGTGTGAAAGGGGTCTTAGGAGACTGATGAATGAGAAAATAACTATAAATAAACCACATTATTCCCCACAAAGCCACTCCAAAATTGTTATTTTATTACTTTAGAGGGTACTTGTGTAATATCTGGGCGCCCGATGTTTTAATCGCATGCCTTAACTTAAGGCATGCGATCAGATGCGATGGGACCCGATTTTCGGGGTTTTTACACTGTGTACAATGTAAAAATCGGTCGCATCGCATGCCATTACAATGGCATGCGATGCGATGCGACACACCCGATTTTTACATTGGACCCAATGTTTAATGCCCCCCAGACCCTGATTTTTCATTATATACCCACCCTGCTGGTTAATTTATAATGTCAATTGCCCCCCCATTGTTAACGCAATGCCACAATCAACGTCAACCCGAAGCATGGCGAGCGCAGCGGTACGCGTCCTCCGACCTTTTCATACCCCCACTATCCACGTCGGTGAGGAGTTGATTTTATATAGTGTGGTGAGCGCAGCGAGCCACCAAGCCCAAAGCGTGGCGAGCGGACGCGGAATTTTTTCCGACCCAATGAAAAAATCGGGCGCCCAGATATTACACAAGTACCCTTTAGAAAGTATTAATATAAATATATTTAAATATTTTATTAAAAATATGTATCTACTGGGTTTTTTGCACTAAGTTCCCCATCTCCTATTTTGGCGATCCCTGGTGCATGCGCTTCAAATTGCATTTTTGCATGGCATTTTGGGGCACAGTACTGATGGTCCCAGACAATTACAACACTGCAAGGATTCAGGGAGTCAATTGTGCTGAAGGGGTCTCCTTATCTAAAGCCGGTGTGTGCAGAGTGGTGGCATGGTCACATATGATGTGACCTTACCAGCTGAAGCACTTTTGGCTCCGGTCGCATCACATGCAACGTCACCAGGTTAGTGATTAAAAGAATTTTGGTCTCAGAGTGTTGTGTGTGTGTGTGTGTGTGTGTGTGTGTGTGTGTGTGTGTGTGTGTGTGTGAAAGTCGTCTTTCACAGATGCTCAATCTCTCAAACAGGAGACCATATATGGACGTGGAAACTGCACCTGCCAAATGGCTGTTTCCATAGTGCAGGGGTCCTCAAACTATTTTGCTCTGGGACCCCATCAGACAATAAAAATAATTACAGGACCTCAGCAAGTTACTGCATAATGACTGCCACATCACATGTAGGCAGCAGACAGTACATGCACAGCAGCATTGTGGAGGCACAAAATGATGGGAGGAGTCTAAAATAACAGACAATTCAACAGATTGTTCAGACTCCTTGAATCACTGACTAAGCTTAGAAAAGTCATCAGCCTGATGGTCGGCAACATGGAGTCGCAACCCCATGCTGAGAAGATCGGGACCCACTTTGGGGTTAGGACCCACAGTTTGAGAACCACTGCCATTGTGTGTCGAAAGTCGCACCAAACAGTATTTCAGCACCTACAGACATTGATACTTGGTGTCTCAGCCCTGGCACAGTTGGACGATTGGATAGCCTCCAGGGAAGGCGTTTGTAGTGGCATTTGCATAAAATTGCAAATAGACAACTGCCGATAGACACAGACAAGGCTGCATTCAGCTAAATACGGCCCTTTAGGATGGAAAGAATGGACTGTGCTTGGAACATAAGGACACATATGAACTCCTACATTATAAACAATTCTGTAAACCTTTTTCTTTTTGCTAAATTTCATTGACCGTAACACTTCAACAGCGTTATTGAATGGGTTTTAACAGGTTTTCAAAATGTTTCTGTAGGCTTGCAGCGACTGGATGTTCAGCTAAGTAAATCTATTTGTATTTGTCAGTCCCTTTATGTTGTTGTTTTTCTCTCAGCCCATAATAAAACCAGTGGCAGAGCCAAGAGGTCAGATGAGAAGAGCTGGAAGTCGAGAGGTCCTCAGAGAGCCCAGCCCACCTCCAACATTTAAACCGGATCCACCCAAGGTATATGCATCTAATTGTACAGTGTAGTTTATAAATGACACTTTTTTACTTCAAGTTATTGATTTTCCAAGTTGAATGGTTTGCCTCTCAGGCTCTGTTGCAGAGTGAGACCTATTCTTTTTTGTGTAATGCAAAAAGGTCGACACAAGCATTATGTCTACAATAGGAAGGTTGACAGTCAAAAGGTTGACGTTTGTTTCAACTTGTACCGACAGGCAGTAGTTCATACCCTACCATCCACTAGGGTCTTCAACCTGTGGCCCCCCAGGTGTTGTGGAACTACATGTCCCAGCATGCCCTGACCGTTTTGGCATGCTCTTATAGAAAAAATGTGGCAATGCATGCTGGAACATGTAGTTTCACAACATCTGGAGGGCCACAGGTTGAAGACCCATGCACTAGGGCAGTGGTTCCCAACCTGGGGTACTAGTACCCCTGGGGGTACTCTGCAGACCAGTTGGGGGTACTTGAAAATAACATTGGTAATGGCGGAAGAAGAAAAAGTCTCCCTATGGCAAAAGAAGTTTACCATTGCCATGGAGACGAACCACGTTGCGTCCACATCCGGTTCTATCTGCAGCATCATCAGCGTCTCCTTGTGTTTTGCCCAACCAGAAATCCACTGAGAGCTACCTGCGCTGCCCTCAGACATCAGCGAACATCTGACCTGTACTGACATGGGTGGAAGAAGCATTAATCCTACAGGCGTTAGCGGGAACTCTGGAGACAATACACAGCCAGCGGCCAGACAAAGAGGGACCCGATTCCTGACCATATACTAGTCCACGGCTACCGCTCACTTCCACACATACCGCTCACTTCCACTCATAAGTACTGTGGATATTTCAAATTGAGAGGAGGGGTACTTATAAATGAAAAGCCTACTCAAGGGGTAGGGGAGAGAAAAAAGGTTGGGAACCACTGCACTAGGGCATGGAGGGATGATATCATAGTGTCTGAAGCATGGCGAGCACAAGCGTTACACTAATACAGTGTTCAAATTGACTTGCCGTGAAATTCGGGGAAAAAAAACTTGAAAAACTTATGTCAAACTTTTGACTGTCGACCTTCCGCCCCTGTGCGACCTGTTTCATGTGTCTCCCTAAGCCAGTGATGGCTAACCTTGACCCAGATGTTTTTGAACTACACATCCGAGAATGCCCTGCATCAGTTGTAGCATGGCCATATAGCAAAACTGTAGCAGGGCATGCTGGGATGTGTAGTTCAACAACATTTGAAGTGTCAAGGTTAGCCATCACTGCCCTAAGCCCTGTTGACATTTAGTGGTCGACTTAATGTATGTCAACCTTCATACAGTCGACCCTATGACCCATATCCCTGTTTTCTGACTGGCCCCAGCAGCAAGATATCCCCTCACACCCTGAGTGTTTACTCAGATGTCCGATGTTGTGTCCATGACACAGAGCAGCATAACAGAGAACTGGCAGGAAGTGTCTATGTCCACGAGGCTCCTTCTGCAGCATTTGTATGTGGTCATACAGCCACTGTGTGGAAAGACTCAGCAGTGGCGATAATAGCATCCACCTCTGAATAAACCCCTTAGTACATAATCTAGGTAAAAAGATGAAAAAAACATGGGGCTACATTTACTAAAGGTTCTAAAAAGGAAATGAGTTGCCAATAGCAGATTAAGTCTACCATTTCTCTATTGCATCCTACAAAATGATAGACAGAATCTGCTATGAGCAACATCACCTTTTTTCCTTTTAGAACATTTAGTAAATTTAACCCATATGGTATATTCCAGTGGTAGCCAACTCCAGTCCTCCAGAGCTACCAACAGTTCACGTTTTCTAGATCTCCTAGCTGTGAAAAAGGTGCACTCATTACTGACTGACATATTATTGATGATCCACAGGTGGAGCTAAGTACTTCACTTATGATTCTGTGAGGAGACCTGGAAAACGTTAACTGTTGGTAGCTTTCGAGGACTGGAGTTGCCTATCCCTGGTCTTATACTGTAGGCTCTCTCTTGTTTGCCTTTTACCCTGTTTACACACTTTGCATATGCTCACAGTTGCATATTTTGTTTTAGTGGATACCTTTTTATATGGCTTCGATTTTTGGGAGCATTAGCTACCAATTCTGCAACAGACCCTTAATTTTCCCGTTTTTTGAGATACAAAGAATTGAAAGATCGTAAATACTGAACATGACCGTGATTATTCAAAACAGTTTGCATGTGTTGTTTATAGGTCAAAGTAGAAGGCAATGAGGAGCTCTCCGATTCTCCTTATAGTTATGATGCTAAACGAAACAGCTCCAGTGTAGCTAGCAGTGGAACTTCAGGAGGATCCAGCAAGGCCACGCCTCCACCCACGGCTGCTAAACCTGTGGTTGGTGCAAAACCCATACTGAAACCTGTAGTTACACTTACCGCTCCTGTGGTAATAGACGATGACGAGCTGAACAAAAATGAACCAAATGCTCCAAAATCTGTTTTGGGGAAAGTAAAAATATTTGAGAAAATGGACCACAGTGCAAGACAGCAAAGAATACAGGAGCTGCATGAGGCACAAAATGCACGGGTAAGTACTGATTCGAAGTATTTTTGGTGTGGTTTAATTTTTTTTTTTTGGATAATTTTTAGCACCTACGTATTTATCTGAAAAAAATCTATAATAAAACCTATTGATTAAACCTCTTCCAAGCATAAATGTAGGCCAAAAATGAATTATTCTACCCTACTGTCACCATCTCTGTATGGTCATTTCCCAAAGTCCCTATGTACTGTTCCAAAATGGTTTGTCTCATCAAAATGGCATACACTGTCATTTGTCAGTGATTGTTTTGGGGCAAATGATATACCAATTCTCAACTTATTTGGTGTAAAATAGCTGCGTTTGTATCCAGTTACCCTGTTCCTGCCCATCTGTATTTCTGCAGCTTTTCATTTGACGGTGACAACTGAAGAGTCAAGAACCAAGCAATTTGGTTTATATCGCTTTCATAAAAAGCACCTTGTACTCAAAGTGAATTTTTCATGATGACATCACAAGGAAATATATAGCATAGTCTATAGCATAATCTATGTCTTCTATACTTTTGATCTACTCCTGTCAGTTGTACCCCTATAATTCCTATGTTTTGCCTTATCAGACCCTGCTTTCTAGCTATTGGCATCAATCAAATAAAAACATGAATGTATAGAGTCTGAAGTCTCTCCATTTTTATTTTTTAAGTTGGAGCTGGCACAGAAACTCCCTGATATTTATGCTGTACCTATAAAACCACAGAAACCTGATCCAAATCGATCCCAGCCAACAAGGTATGAACCGTCTTTTATTTTACAAGTCTTCAAAATTTAATGAAATCGCTAAATATTTATTTTACCTCAGCTGCAAATCAAATTAGACCTCTATCTATTCTGAAGAAGGAATGGAAGCCTTGGCCGTACATACCAGACTACAGTCTCAATCAACATTATGCAGGCACTGAGAACCTCCAGATAACGCTTGAACTGAAATGGTTCTTATGCCTCACACAGGGGTAAATTTATTAAGATGGGAGTTTTATTAAAGATGGGATTTGCCCATAACAACCAACCAGTTTTTGATTTATTTAACACCTTCTAGAAGATAAAATATACTGATTGGTTGCTATGGACAACATCCCATATTCAGTAGAACTCCCATCTTAGTAAATTTACCCAAACCAAAACCACCAGATCCTAGATTTTATGGGAAAATAACTCTGTTCCTTTTGAAAACCCCAAATTCAGTTCGGTGTGATTTCTCTGAATTTTAACTATTCATATCTAAAATATATGTATATAAACAATAAAAGTATATTAAATTACTATAAAAATGCAATGCAAAAATAAACTAAAATATACAAGGCGTAATGACTATATTCCAAATCCAATAATCTCTTACTCTAAACTGGGTCATCAGTCGGGTTTCTCTCTTTATTTTTATGGAAAATTTAGTGCTGTATATACAGTCAATAAAGTTATTTGTTAATCCCTTATGATAGTCAAAATTTTCAGATTAATGTTAGTTATCCTATTAGCGGCGGTAATTTTTCCCAATGGGAAAAAATATATTTTTTATGATTTTTGCACGATGGTTATCAAATATAGACCATTTTGCCATGCAAAGACTTGAACCGTTGTCGCATAAAAGGAAATGGGAGCATTGAAAAGACGCGGACCTACTTGTTTCCACGGCAGCGATAGAAGAAGAAATGCTTACTTATCAGGAATTTAGTTTCGCCTGCCGAAGGCAAGTCATCGGTAAGTGCTGGCATTGGGGCTTTAATAATAGCCTCAGGCAAGTCCATTAGCCATAGTAAATTACTGTGGCTAATTGGATATGCACCTAATTTAGATCAGTTGAGGAAATTAAATAGTTGCAGAGATATATTAATTTCCTATTGTTTATACAGAAGTACAAAGCAAATGATTTTATCTGCAATGTCCTAGAAAATTTTGATGTGTTTCTCTACAGCTGCATGTCATTTCACCAGAGGAGAAACATTTATTTAACTTGTTCTATCTTATGCTGCCCATACGCTGGGGTAATAAATTGAAGGATTGTATAAACGTCGAATGGGTCCCCCGAAACGATGCGCGGGCCCGCCAGTCAAATGTCGCATTGATAGATATTTTGTGCTGCACATAATATATATTGAGTCTCATGTTCGATCGAAGGTGGGTTTTTAGCACATTCGAGCAAGAGTGCGATGTGCAATCTGTGTTATATAGCCCCAGATAGATGCCCTGCCCTCATTGCTTGGCCCGATTTTAGGTCAAATGAGGCATGCGATTTATTGCATTGTTGTATGCACATTGAATGAGGGGAAAAAGCACTTCAGATGCGATTTATCGCACGGGAAGCGTCAAGGGAAATCAAATTGCGATATAGCCCTAGTATATGGGCAGCATTAGTGTTTGTAATTTATATTGGAGGGTTGTTAGGGTTTTCTCCTGCTTCCTTGATTTTTTTTATAAATGCACAATATTATATTAGACATTTTACCTGTTAATTTTTTTTTCTTTTTTATCCCCTCAAGTTCTCGGCCTCCAGAACCTCAGAAGCCTTCGACCTGGTCCTACTTAGATAAGCGTGGAAGTTATGGAAGTGACGAAGAGGAAGCCGAGTATCGACGTCAGTTGGCAGACCAATCAAAACGTGGATATTATGCGCAGCCATCTAAATACAGAGATACTGAACTGTGAACTGCTGCACAATAGATATACTGGTTAAACATGTACAGTTCATTTCAAAGTATGTTTTATATACTGTTGCTTGAACCTGCCTTGTGTTAAGTTGTTGGAACCTCTTTTGTGGCCAGGTACAAACAGGCATTTTGCACTCTTTATTCCATGTAATTAACGTGTTTTTAAAATATTGCAGATGCTTGAATACTTATATAAAACTGGAAGACACAACTACAGAATGGATGTTTGGTACAATGTAAATATAACTCCTAGGGTTACATAATGAACAGTTGTGTTGTCTGTTTAATATATCATTGTGTTTTATGATCATGTGTGCTTTCATTCATGTTGAATTATGTTCACAACACCACGTGTATGACAGAAATACTTAACCTTTGGCACAGTTTATATTGCTGGATTAACCACTCATACAGATGTGTTCTCCTACATCTATCCTCAATACACGTTGACCGCAAGATGCCAGTTCCAGGGCAACTTTGGTAGTGTCTGGCATTTCCAGGAAAACACTGTAACATAGCATTTCATATGCAGATACACCCATAGTCGCGCACAGAATACAGGCATGGCGGATATCATTTTTATTAGCAGTGTCTGCTTGTGCATTTTATTTACACAGTGATATCAATAAGATACATTTTGGGGGAAAATGCACAAAAAGACATCCAGCATTAGTAATCAAGTTCGCATCTAGGCACAATGAGAATGGCTATTTAATGTTACTGCTACAACAATGAGAGAGAATACATCTGTATAATGGTTTGGATATTTAGGAGTCCAGTAGTTTGCCCATCCTTGATGGTTATGACAAAATATTCTGTGCTTTCAAATTACATACTGAAATGGTCATTTTTTTAAGTGCCTTTATGCAGAAATGTCTTAAACTTGCCTTGTATTCATGCAAAGCAATTTGGAAATCATGGCTGTTTTTAGTGTTCCTTTGTCTCCAATCATGTAACTTGTAAACTTCTTTATAATTGACCAGTCGTTTTGACTGTTACAGAGTTAGAGTTGTAAATGTTTAGTCTGCTAATATTAAAGATTTTCTTACTAATAAACTTATTAAATTACAACTTTGATTACATTTTAAAATATGGGTTTACCTACATTTACAGGGTATTTAACTGTAACTATTATTTTAAATACATTTGTTACATGGGGTCTGTCCAGGAGTACACCTAAAATGACCTATTCTGCTTTGTCCTTGCACCTTTGTACCAATCAGCACATGGTTTCATCTTTAGCCCGCTTTCCCAAATTATTAGGCTCTAATGGAGGCTTGGTCACACAAGTCACTTGTCTCTGCTACTGATTACTCAGGTAGGCACAGGGTTACTGCAGTTGGCAGCCACAGTCTGTTTCTACCATGCTTAGTCAGAACTGAAGTTGGTACTTGTGTATTATCACGGCACCCACGTTTCTTACGTACGGCATCGTAGGAAAATCGCATCGCATTTTAATGGCCATGCGATGCGTTTTTCCTATGTAATTTATTCACTGCTCTCTTAGCCCCGGGGGATCGCATCGCACCTCCCGCATATATAGGGTGTACGATGGGATCCGATACGATTTGCCGGCGGTCGGGATCCCGGCGGTCGGAATCCCGACCGCCGAAATCCCGACAAGGGGGGGACATGGATCGCCCCCCCCCCTTGCGGGCTCGCTGCGCTCGCCACGCAGCGGGCCCGGTGCCTCGCTACGCTCGGCACGCTATTTTATTCTCCCTCTATGGGTGTCGTGGACACCCACGGAGGGAGAAAGTTTCGGGATTTCGGCGGTCGGGATTCCAGTGTCGGGATTCCGACCGCCGGCAAATTAACTGCATCCCGTACGATGCCATTACCTATACAATTATATCATTGTATGACATAGAATTACATTTTAGGCACCACCCACTATCCACGTGTGGCGAGCGGCGGCAGAACGCGTCTTCCGACCTTTTCATACCCCTATTATACACGTTGGCGTGGAGTTGATGTTATATAGTGTGGGGAGCGCAAAGCGAGCTCCGTGAGGGGACGCGGATTACTTTACATATATTACGCAGACCCTCGCGGGGCTCGCTGCGCCCGCCACGCTTCAGGGTGACGTGGATAGTGAGGGGGTGCCTAAAACCTCATTGGATGTCATTATTGTATACCTAATGTCATTGTACACCCTATACAATTTAAATAAAACAGCACTGAATACATTACATAGGAAAATAGCATTGCATCGGACGGCCCTTACAATGGCCCATGCGATGCAATGCGATTTCCCTATGCTGAATAGCAGACTAAGCAAATAGCTTAGTGGGTGCCGTGATAATACACAAGTACCCTGAAGTTATACCCTCTGATGTACTCATGGCCGGCGCCACCACTAGGCAGCTCTAGGCATTTGCCTAGTGTGCCGGCCACTGGAGGGTGCCAGTGTGCAGCAGGAACTGGAGCAGGGAGGTGAGTGGCACCGGTGGCCTCCGATACACCCCATCCCCCCGCATCACACCAGGCATCACCCTACACCCCCTGCCAAGTTACCACCCCCCCGCCCAGGAACGCTGTGGTGGCCTGCCACAATCACCGGCACCCCCCCTGTACGGCGGCCGGGGTGCGGGTAAGCACCGGAGCATCACCCCCCCCCCCCCCGCCTGGGGCGCTCCGGTGCCTTGCACCAGCACTGGATGTACTCTGGAAGATGAGATGGGGCTTCCTGAAACATCTGCCTTATAAATACATCCATACATGAGATGCCTATCCTATGGACAGCAATATGTCTGGACTGGGCTTCCTTTTTTCTCCTCAATTGGATTTTCCTTGGAACACCACCAAAATGTCATGCAGTCATTCTTTAAGGTCTTTGGATTATGGCCATATATATATAGTTTATAAGTGAGAAAAAGGTACAATTAAATTCACTGAATAAATAGTTAAAATAAAAAAAAAAAAAAAATAAGTGGATGTGTGCACACATACACAGATAAAAAAAAATGTTTAATAAAAGTTATTTTAAAATATCTAAATAAAAAACGTGAATCTGTCTGTTTATACGGAAAAAAAACCCTGTCTAGATACAGTCAAAAGGTCGACATGATTTTATTTTGTTTGTTTTTGGGATTTTACCATCCATGTGGACTACAAAGGAAAACAGTAAAGTGTGTCAAGCATAGCAGAATGAGGCACCCGTTCCAAAGAATGTCGATCCATTTCAACAGATTCCAACATTGACACCAAAAAAAATGAAAAAATACCTTATGTTGACCTTTTTATGTGTCTATGTTTGACCCTGGCTACCAATTGCATGTTGACCTGTTGACTGTCTATCTAAACACTCTCTATTTTAAAGCTTGCCATACAGCTTTTCTACAGATTGTCAGATCTGGCTGGTTGAACCAAAAACCTGGTAGTATCTGGCAGTTTTCCAGCATTTCAAAGCAAATGGTCAACTGCCAATTGCTCTCAACCATTACCAGGTTTTTGTTCCAACCAGTCTGCTGAGCTAGCCCTGATTGGCTGAAAGAGTCTCCATGTAGACACATAAAGGCAACTTCGGCTAAGTGCTTGTATAGCGCAGTAACAGCGGTATACAAGCTGTCATTATTGACCGAGGAAGCTGATTCACCCCACAATCAGTGGGGGTGAGCTGCTGTAGCAGAGAGTCACCGCTGTAGCCTGGATTTGTAAGTATAGAGCTGTAAAATTAATGTGTGAATATTAAACTTTTACTTTTTCTCTGTGTGTTTTTTTAAAGATTTTATTTACAGGTGGACTTCAAGTCCAAGGGGGCCCATTAATGCCCCGCTTGCTGGGACTTGTGGTTCACCGAGTCCCAGCATGTGGGGGAGGCCTGCTGATACTTGTAGTTCACCTGCAAAAAGCAATGTTTTTAACAAGTTTTTTTTATTTTCCACTGGCCGGGGACAGCCCCATGCTTCAGCTCTGGATGGGTGAAGCCTGGGGAGGGGACCCCTTTATTGGGGGGAGGGGTCCCGACTCCCCCCCAGGTACCTCGCCCAGGGCTGATCAGCCACGGTATGCATGGTACGGCTTGGATACTGTACGTAAAAAGTGTCCCCTGACTGTGGCATGGCTGTTGGAACCTGGTTCCAAAATATGGGGGACCTCCAGTTTTTTTTTTTGTCCCCCGTATATTTGGAACCAGGACTGGTCCAAGAGTCTGGGGCTGGTTTCAGAAAAACAGGGGACCCTCAATGATCCTGGTGCTGGTTATGCTCAGGAGGGTGGACCCCACGCACATTACCATGTCTCCCAAATCGCACATTTTATTATGACTAAAATTCACACCATATCGTGGGGGGGGGGGGGGGTTTGCTGCGAATTCGCCTCTCATTAACATAGCCGAGTTCTTCCCAAAAAATTTGATTTTGAAAAAAATTTGATAATGTGTGATTTCGGAAACTTACTAAATATTGCATCCCATTAAATCTCACCCGTAATCTTTACCTGTAGTAATAGCACCCAAATTAGCAGTCTATAAATGTGTCGCATACCAATCAGCTATACCATAAAAACAACCTGTCAGTTTAAAGGTCCTGCTTGTACAGCCAAAACCGTTACAACCCATCCAGTCATGTTAGCAAGAGATCCAGTAAGGTGGGGCCTCCATGTCTTGGACTTTTTTTTTTCCAGCACATCCCACAGCTGGATTGTGATCGGGGGAATTTGGATGCCAGGTCAACACTTTGAACCTACAATTCGTGTTCTGTTTGAATAAAAACATTACCTGTCAAAGAAACCATTACTGGCACGCGAGGCAGAACCCTCAAGTAATTGTTTGTCTTTTACAAAGTGCCAGTAGTTCTTTGACCTGTGGTAAAGAAACTGGTATGTGCATGCAAGACAGAAATCATAAGTAAGAGTGGTGCCAAGGAGAGTGCAAGCCCACCTGAGCTAACAGCATTTCACGTCCGAGCAAGGAGAATATAGCGCTGGTTTTTCACCTTTTTTTTTATGCAATCAATTTTTATTAAGCAATAGTAGAAAGGTAAACAAACAGTTAGTTAAATACAATCAATCAGTACAATAATAGTTCCATCAAACACTGAACCTACAAAGTCCAATACAGTATAAAGGGAACTCCATTTACAGAGATATTTCTAATATTATAAGCAGTTTCCCGTGCCTCTATGCGAACCACTCCACGTTTCAGAGTGATAGGAGTACCTTAAGAAACTTCCACTAAATTGTTAGACTTCGTAATATCCGACAATACAACTGAAAGGAAAATATGGACTAGTATTTTATCAACTAGTTCGCACAGAAGCACAAGAATTAAAGGTGAAGGGGGGGGGGGGTAAATAAGTATGGGTACATAAGGAGGAATAGGGGGGGGGAGAAGGTCTGGGAAGTCATATAATCATAGGATTCGAGGAATCTGTCTAAGGGACATGTTTTACTGAGGGGTCGATCTCTGTATCAACAGGGAGTACTCTTGTGATTCTTTGAAAGTAAGCCAGGTCCCCCATGTGGAGGCGAACGCCTGTGGGGTATCTTTCAGAAATGAAGATAGATCCTCCATAGTCATGTAAAGGTCTATCCTTTTCAACCAAGAGGTTATAGGGGGGGGCGTCTGGTGTTCTCCAGTAGCATGGGATCACCGCCCTTGCTGCATTTAATAGGTGTCTGGTCAGAGATTTTTTAAAACTGGAGATTGGGAGGTCTATGAGATTAAAAAGCCAGAGTTCGGGGCAGAAAGGTAACGGGGAGCCCGTTATCGATTCTGTCAACAGTGAATCAAGCGCCAAAAACTTTGGATAATTGGGCAAGACCACCATATATGAATGTGAGTCCCTGGGGCTTGATTGCATCTCCAACATGTATTGGGCAGCGCTCTATTGATTTGATGAAGGGTCTGCGGGCATCTATACCATCGGGTGAGGATCTTGTATTGCGTCTCTAGTGTCTGTATCGAGGGTGAGGCAATGGAGATAAATTTAAAAATTTTTGACCACTGGTCCACCGACAACCCCCGGGGCAATTCTTTGTTCCATGCCAGTGCATAACCTGGCATGTCTGCTGATCGATTTTCTATGCAGATCTGGTATAGTTGAGAGATAAGGTGTCTCGGGGGTTCTTGTGAGAGGATTAGCAATTCAAATGGAGTAGGCTCCCATCCCCGAGTTCTCTTGGGGAGAGTAGATATATAATGTCTGATCTGCAGGTATAGCCAGAAGAGGTTTGTCGGTAAGCCAGTGCTCTCGCGTATATCCGTAAAGGATCTCAGCCCTGTCTTGTCCGTTATCTGCCCTAGGTATGATAAGTCTAATGAATATCGTGTAGGAAAGGATCGAAGTGCTTCTCCCGGGGGGAACTCCGGGTTATTAAGTAGAGGCGTTAGTAATGAGACTCCTGCTTTAAAGAAGGAAAGATTTTTATAGTTACGCCAACATTGAATTGTTGGGGTCAATGTGGGGTGCTGCAATGTGGGAAGTTTCTGAAGCCAGAAAATCACTCTTGGTGAGATACCCACCGTGTGTCCCTCTATGGAGGGCCATAGCTTAGATTGATGAGGCCTTGATAATTCTATGACCCTAGCAAGGTGTACTGAATGATAATAGCTTAAGAAATGGGGTAATTGAAGGCCACCTCTTTCCCGTCTTTGTATAAGCGTGTGTTGGGAGACACGCGGTCTCTTTTTGCCCCATATGAACTTCCCCACTTCTCCCTGTAGCTCTCTAAAGAAGGATAGTGGGATTGTCACCGGCAGAGTTTGAAGTAAATACAGAACCCTGGGAAGGACATTCATTTTGATTACGTTGATTCGTCCTAGCCAAGATAGTTTAAGTGGGGACCATTTCACTAATTCCGCTTTTATGTTTTTTAGAAGTGGGGGGAAGTTCATCTGGAAGAGCATATCATTGTTTTTTGCTATCCAGGAACCTAAATATTTAATACGATCTTCGTGCCAATGGAACGGGAACGCCTTTTTTATTCCCTCAACTACATTGTCTGGGGTGGAGACGTTCAGTGCCACCGATTTTGTATAATTGATTTTAAAATTAGACAGATGTGCAAATCTATCCAATTCTACCATCAACGAGGGCATTGAAGTGACTGGCTCCGTTATAGATGCTAGGAGATCGTCCGCATATAAGGCTAATTTATGTTCTGATTTCCCCACCCTAACCCCCTTAATGTTTTGATTCATTCGAATTGCTCTCGCTAGCGCCTCCATACAAAGTACAAAGATTAGGGGCGAAAGGGGACATCCCTGGCGAGTACCATTGCTGATAGTGAACCTTCCAGAGAGCGCCCCATTCACCCTCACCTGTGCGGAGGGGGAGCTATATAGCGCCATAATGCGTTGAAAGCACTCCGGCCCTATTCTGATATGTTCAAGCATAGCCTCTATGAATGACCAATCTATCCTGTCGAACGCCTTTTCGGCAACCGTTGACAGTAGTATCAAAGGAATATTCTGGGTTCGCACAAAATGTATGAGGTCTATTATTTTCGTCGTATTATCTCTGGCTTCACGTCCAGCCACAAAGCCTACTTGATCCTCGTGTATCAGCCCGGGTAAAAGAGAGCTCAGGCGTGTTGCAATAAGTTTAGCGTAGAGTTTTATGTCATTGTTTAAAAGGGAGATAGGCCTATAGCTGCTGCAGTGACTGGGGTCTTTCCCCTCTTTAGGGATTATTGTGATGTGGGCTTCCAAACTTTGGGGGCTGAAGGAGGTGTTATTTGTTATTGCGTTACATGCTTTCAGAAACAGGGGCATCAGTTGGGAACGGAATGTTTTATAGTAGCTTATAGTGAATCCATCCGGGCCAGGGCTCTTCCCGGAGGGAGTATTTTTGAGGGCGGTTTCTAATTCCTCTATCGTGAAAGGTCGATCTAGCCAGAGCATGTCTGCCTCCGTAAGTCGTGGAAAGTGTAAAGAAGCTAAGTATCCCCTAATGTCTCGCTCGTGGTCTGGGTCCCCTGCAGCAGGGGGGGAGCCCTTTAAATTATATAGCCGTGAATAGTAATCCTCAAAGGCCTTTGCTATTTGCGGGAAGTTATGGACTTTTTTCCCTGTGTGGTCAGTTATGGAGTGGACATACGTTTGTGTTCTTTGGGCCCTAAGTGCTTTCGCTAACATCGCGCCTGGCTTGTTACCCCAAAGGTAGAACTTGTGTCTGCACTTGCGCAATTCCTGTTTTGTTTTGTCTCTCAACAATTGGTTAAGGGAGGACCTAGCCTGGGTGAGTTCTTTTAGGGTGTCTGGGGAGAGGTGCGTCTTATGGGATAGCTCAAGGGTTTTAATCCGCTCTAGCAGTTCTAATTTCTTGGCTTCTTTTTCCTTTTTTAGGAGGGAACCTAATTGTATGCACTTTCCCCTTATAACACATTTGTGTGCCTCCCATACAGAAACCGATGAGGTTTGATTGTCATCGTTAAAGGAAATGTAGTCCGCAATAGTGGACTCAAGTTCTTTCTTCATTCTAGCATCCGAGAGTAAGAGCTCGTTGAGTCGCCATGACCAATGTCTTGGAGGGGCAAGGGGCATCTGAACCTGAGTACTAATGGGGGCATGATCTGACCAAGTTATGTGTCCCACTTTGCTCTCGGTGAAGTGCTGAAGATGTAGGTGATTAACTAAGAAATAGTCTATTCGGGAATATACTGAGTGAGGATACGAGAAGAAGGTATAATCTTTGTCCATTGGATGCTGGACTCTCCATACGTCTACCAACTGATATTCATGCAGAAGCTGTTTGACCTTACGATGGTCCTTCATACGTGAAGATTTGGGAGGGGGGTTGCTATCTATAAGGGGGTCTAGTGTCCAATTAAAGTCACCACCCATTATAAAACATCCCTCCTTCAGCGGCTCTACCAGCCGAAGGACCTTGCTTAGAAATTGTCGTTGCTTAGTGTTAGGGGAATATACATTCACTAGCGTATATTTTTGGGCAAAGAGCGTGAATTTTAGCAGCTGACACCTCCCCTTGATTAGCTCGTGGTGAGTGATGTCTGTAGGGTGGATATTGCGAGACAATAACATGGCTACTCCCAGGGTTTTCCCCACCGGATTATTACTGGCGTAGACAGTGGGGTAATAGTGGTTAAAGAGCTTGGGCGCTGAACCCTCCCTGAAGTGGGTTTCTTGAATGAACGCTACGTCTGTCCGTTTAGCTCTGAGGTCTCTGAGCAAAGTGGACCTCTTCTCAGGGATATTCACACCTTTAACATTTAAGGAGAGAAGGTTAAGTGTGGGTGTTCTGGGCATCATGTAGGATAAATGGTGAGCAAGGCAATGGTCTCATGGAGAGACTCCCCAGGTCCCTGTACATAAGTCGGTGGTTGTCCCCAGACCGAAGGGGGTTTAGGGAATGTAAAGGGGAGAGGGAGGGAGGGGCAAAGAAAATCAAAAAGCATAGGTAACATATAACATACCAAGAACAAACATTGTGGTAATGATTCAGACAAAATATGTAAGATACGCAAATGAGGAACGTAACCACTGGCAGGACCAGTGATGCTACGGATGAGCATCTCTGTCCAGCTCCTTCGTGGTTCACCCTAACTGGGGCACGCAGCCACCATACCCCACCTTACACGTATGTAAACACTTTATGTAACAACTCAAAAAACAATCGGCAAACAGAAAACTGGTCTTAGCGAAGAAATATGACAAACTACCAACATAGGTGAAATGTTATGGCCTCATTGAACATGAGGAGCCCTTCGTAGACTAAATTATATTAGGGGAGGGAGGGAGGCAACGTTGGAGGGTATCTCCAAGCCTGGTAGCCCCCTTGTGCCACAAATGTCCACCAGCCTTAGGTGAGGGTCCCACCTTCTCTATCTGAACAACGTCCCGTGTGTCTAATCAACAGTGTGGGAGGTAGCGAAAGGGGAGAGAAAGAGACAACAGGCAAAAACAACAGCAAGGGGGAAAAAACAAGCAAGTTATCCTGTTTCAACTATATTTTGTCAAGGGCTCTTACGGTCTTGGCCCTCAGCTGGTCGCACTCCAGACAGTCACACCCTCCGTGCGGTGCGAGTTTCAGGTAACAGAGTCACGATTTGCTGGGCTGCCAGAGGCGGCCCCTCTCGCGCTTCTACCCACCGGTATCCAAGGGTTGACCTGCAACGGCAGTGGAGGGGGGTCCAACCTGGTCGAGAGCTGGGTCCACTCACTTAGGTGCGGTTTAGGAATGTTCAAGGTCAAGCAAAAATCCTCGAGGTCGGCCGGATCCTGTAGTGTGGCTTGTCTACCGTCACGGGTCGCCTGAATGCCGAGCGGAAAGCCCCACCTGAATCTGATCTGGTTTTGTTTCAGGAGATCTGTAAGGGGTTTCAGCATACGCCTCTGCTGTAGCGTGGACCAGGACAGGTCCGGGAAGATGCTTATCCTATCCCCATTGAATTCGATGGCGTCGAGTTTTCTTGATTTCATCAGTATGGCTTCTCGGTCTGTGTGGTAATGTAATCTGCAGATGACGTCTCTCGGTCTCTCAGATTGTGGGCCTTTGGGTTTCAGGGCCCGGTGCGCCCGGTCGAACGTAATGGTAGAATCTGGGTCTGCCCCAGGATCTCGTTAAAGATTTTAGTTAGGGCGTCTATCAGCCCAGGCCCCTGGATGTCTTCAGAGAGCCCGCGAATCCGCAGATTATTCCTCCTCCCCCTGTTATCGAGATCGTCTATTCGACGTTGGAGCGTTTTAAGTTCCTGGGCATGCGCTGCCGCGACCTCACCCAGTTTGTTTTGAAAGGTCACCATGGTGTCTGTGCGGTCTTCCAGGGTTGCCACCCTATGGGAGGTCTGGGCAAGGTCTGCTTGGATCGCAGAGACTTCCTGCTTGATGGATTCCCGCAGAGATTGCTCTAAATCAACAAAGTCTTTTTTTGACGGGAGGTCATCTTTGGTGGGGAGGGTGCGGAGATAGGAGAGAACCTCGGATAGAGTCACCTCAGAATCTTGGGAGGGAGGAGGGTCCGGTGAGGCCTCCATTTGAAGTGGGTCTCTCGGCGACCTGGAACTTTCAGAGGGTGCTGGTGACTCCTCGGCGTGAAGGTCTGGGTTTGGGGCCAGGTACCTGAAGATGTTCGCTTTAAGTTGGCTCCCGCCTTGATTTTTAGATGCCGATGCCGGGGGGTTCCGTCTCGTCTTCCCCATAGGTGAGTGGTGTATCAAGATCTCTAGAGGCGGACGTCTACAGGGGATTAGCAGCTTGCCATTAGTTTATGAGTAGGCCGAAGAGGTGGTGGGGTACAGTGTCAGCGACACCCCATATCTGGCGGGTGGCTAGGGGGTCATGGCTTGGTCACGTAGCAATTAGTATCTCCTGGGTATGGCAAAGACTCCGTCTCGGCAGAGCCGTCAGACCTCAGCTCCTTGTCTAGACTGTTGTCATCAAGCCCTGGGCTTTAGGTGGTTATGCAAGTGCCTCCCCCGATGACTGGTGTGCGGTTCCCGGCTCCGAGTGCCAAATCTAGCCCCCGGCTTCAGCTGGCGGCAGGCCGCAGCCCACAGGAGAGCGCCGCGCTCTCCCCGGCACCGCAACCCACCTCCGCTCAGTATAATTGGGGTCAGGGGGGTCTTGTGCTGGTGTGTTTTAAGTGCAGTCTCTTTCGTCATAAAGGGGAGGATGAGCTGAGTTATGATAAGTTTCTTCGTCACCAGGCTATGTGGTTACCTTGCCTCAGGTCAGCAATAGGAGGAATGGGGGCAGAGGGTGTGGGTGGATACCCCTGTGAAGATGGGAAGTCTATGAGGGGATGGAGGTCTGGGCTCACAGATATGTGCAGTGAGGAGTTGTGCCTGCATTGATCAGGTTATGTCCTTCTGCAGGGTCAGAGCGTTCTGCACTCCCCCTGTGGCTGTGTCTCCCCGCTGCTTAAACAGTGATGCTGCAGCAGAGCACCGTACCTCAATGGCGCCTGGGAAGCCTTCCCCGCCTGGTGTTCTCCTCTCCTCCCCGATGTCGCCGCCTGGGGTGTCGATGGGGATGTCTGGCAGGCTGTGTGGGAGCTGTGAGGAGGTTTGTAGCCCGCTCGCTGGCCCCTCGGTGCGGCGTTCGCGTTCTCGGCGTCCGGCTTCTAATCGAGGCCCCGGCTTCCGCGTGCAGCTAGGCCGCAGCCCGCGGGAGGACTTGGGGCTCTCTCCGGCTCTGTGATCGGCTGCTAAGTGCGGCGTCCAGCAAGTGGGAGGTCTGGGCAGCTCTCAGAGGCACTTTCTGGGGCAATAGTTGAGGTTTGGAGCGGTGGACAATGTCCTTTTGTTGGAGCTCCGGTGAGGCACGTCTGGACTCAATGGCGCTCAAGCCACGCCCCCCTGGTTTTTCACCTTAACCCTTGTGCCAAAATGTCTGATTTGGGAGATTGATGGTCTCCTGCAGAAAGACCAGCTGCTTTTATTTATTTAAAACCTTATAGTGCCAGGTTACAAGTAACCCACTGCACAAAAATGCAGTTCTGGCTCAAAATTTTTCATTTTCACAAGGAATGAAGGAGACAAAGCATCCCAAAATCTGTGCCCCAATTTCTCCCGAGTATGGCAATGCCTCACATGTGACCAAAAAATACCAGTTGGGTGCATGGCAGGACTCAGAAGGGAAGGAGTTATATTTGGATTTTGCAGCACAGATTCTGGTTGAATGACCCCTGAAGCACCCATACAGTGGAACCCCCCCACAAGTGACCCCATTTTGCAAACTACACCCTTTAGGGAATTCATCTAGGGGTATAGTGTACATTTCAAACCCCCAGGGGTTTCACCAATTTTGATACAACTGGGCAGTGAAAATGAAAAATTTAATTTTTTACACAAAAATGCAGTTCTGGCTCAAAATTTTTCATTTTCACAAGGAATGAAGGAGACAAAGCACCCCAAAATCTGTGCCCCAATTTCTCCCGAGTATGGCAATGCCTCACATGTGACCAAAAAAATACCAGTTGGGTGCATGGCAGGACTCAGAAGGGAAGGAGTTATATTTGGATTTTGCAGCACAGATTCTGGTTGAATGACCCCTGAAGCACCCATACAGTGGAACCCCCCCACAAGTGACCCCATTTTGCAAACTACACCCTTTAGGGAATTCATCTAGGGGTATAGTGTACATTTCAAACCCCCAGGGGTTTCACCAATTGTGGTACAACTGGGCAGTGAAAATGAAAAATTAAATTTTTTCATTTTCACAGCCCAGTTGTATCAAAATTGGTGAAACCCCTGGGGGTTTGAAATGTACACTATACCCCTAGATGAATTCCCTGAGGGGTGTAGTTTGCAAAATGGGGTCACTTGTGGGGGGCTTCCACTGTATTGGTGCTTTGGGGGTCTTGCTAATGCGACATAGCACCCACCAAAATTCCACCAGAATCTGTGCTGCAAAATACAAAAATCACTCCTTCCCTTCTGAGTCCTGCCATGCACCCAAATGGTATTTTTTGGTCACATGTGAGGCATTGCCGTACTCGGGAGAAATTGGGGCACAGATTTTGGGGTGCTTTGTCTCCTTCATTCCTTGTGAAAATGAAACATTTTGAGCCAGAACTGCATTTTTGTGTAAAACATTTTATTTTTCATTTTCACTGCCCAGTTGTACCACAATTGGTGAAACCCCTGGGGGTTTGAAATGTACACTATACCCCTAGATGAATTCCCTGAGGGTTGTAGTTTGCAAAATGGGGTCACTTGTGGGGGGGTTCCTAAATTTTAGCATCTTATGGTGCCTAGAAACCTACATGGTGCCTAAAAAATAATCTCATAAAAAGGAGGCTCCAAAATCAAGTAGGTGCTCCTTCTATTATGAAGCCTGTGGTTTGGTCAACGTGCACACTAGGGCCACATATAGGATATTTATGAAAACAAAAGAATTGGGGGAATCAATTTTTAGTCACATTTCTCTAGTAAAATGTACTGTGTTCCTTAGAAAAATGTATTAAAATTGCAAATCTGCAAAAAAAATGAAATTTTGAAAATTCACCTACACTTTGTTTTAATTCCTGTGAAACACCTAAAGGGTTAACAAACTTCCAAAATGCTGTTTTGAATACTGTGAGGGGTGCAGTTTTTGAAATGGCATCATTTATGGGGGTGTCTCACATACAAGTCCCTCAAAGTCACATCAGAACTGAACTGGTCCCTAAAAAAATCAGTGTTTGAAATTTTCTTGAAAATTTGAGAATTTGCTATTCATATTGTAAGCCTCCTAGTGTCCAAAAAAATTAAAAGGAAGTTGAAATAATGATGGAAACATAAAGTAGACATATGGTCTATGTTAGTTATTAACTATTTTGAGTGGTATGATTATTTGTCTCACAAGCAGAAAATTTAACATTTTGCAAATTGCTAAATTTTCCATTTTTTTACGACATTTTGGTATTTTTCACAAAAAAACACAGACTGTATCGACCCAAATTTACCACTAATTTGAAGTACAATGTGTCACGAATCACTGGGATAAGTAAAAGCAAAAAAAAGTTATCCCCACTTAAGTGATACATGTCAGATTTGAAAAAAAGGGCTCTGTCAGGAAGGCAAAAACTGGCTCTGTCAGGAAGAGTTTAAGAAAAATGTAATATTATGAAGTGAAATTTGTGAATCTTGCACAAACTGGCTACTTTGTTTAGCTTATGGGATTGATTGGATCCTATTTTAATGTACCCAAGTGGGATTTATGTTCATGACCAATACAAAGAACATGACATTGATCTCTTTGGTAGGTTTCAGGCCCCTATTTTTACTGAGAAAACAGTGTGATCTTTTCTTGATACATAGCAAAATTGTGGATTGATTGATACATTTTTTACATGGTGGAATTGAAAACATAATTTTGCAGAGAGTGTTCATCTAATTCTTAAGTCATTCTTTTTTCATGCAACAAGGAAGAAGAATTGAAGAACAAATAAGAAAAGAAAGAGTCATGTCAGAAGTGGGATTTGAACCCACGCCTCCAGAGGAGACTGCGACCTGAACGCAGCGCCTTAGACCACTCGGCCATCCTGACATATATCACACTAACTTTTTAAAAAGTGATATAGCACGAAATCCCCTCTCTAACGATACAATGGTCATATTGTAGAAACTATTGATTTAAAGACTGTATCAATTGCTTTTCCATTCATTTTGAAAGTGGTTCTAATGTATAAAGTAGGATTTATTTTGTCTTTTGAGGACTAGAATTCAAATGCCCAGAGTTTGTTTGCTGATGCATTTTCACTCACTGTTGAGTAAAATTTGTGAAGATTGCACAAACTGGCTACTTCCTTTAGCTTGTGGGATTCATTGGATTCTATTATAATAAACCCAAGTGGGGTTTATTTTCATGACCAATGGCTTAGAAGAGCAGTTTTCTTAAGTTAGAAAAATGCCTCCCAAATTCTTAATTTGGGAGGTATTTTATTTAGCAAAATATAAATCAAGAAGTATGAAGCAGACAATACAAAAAGCATGATATTGATGTCAGTGGTAGCTTTCAAGCCCTTTTTTGTACAAAGAATAGTGTGCTATTTTCTTTCTATATAAAAACATAATGGATTGATGCATTTTTGAATGGTGGAAATTGAAACAGAGTTTTGCAGTGGGTGTTAATCTGATTCTTAAGTCATTCTCTTCTCATGCAACAAGGAAGAGGAAATAGTAGAACCAATAAAGAAAGGAAGAACTATGTCAGAAGTGGGATTTGAACCCACACCTCCAGAGGAGACTGCGACCTGAACGCAGCACCATAGACCACTCGGCCATCCTGACATATACCTATCGCACTATTTTTAAGAAAAATGTAATATTATGAAGTGAAATTTGTGAATCTTGCACAAACTGGCTACTTTGTTTAGCTTATGGGATTGATTGGATCCTATTTTAATGTACCCAAGTGGGGTTTATGTTCATGACCAATACAAAGAACATGACATTGATCTCTTTGGTAGGTTTCAGGCCCCTATTTTGACAGAGAAAACAGTGTGATCTTTTCTTGATACATAGCAAAATTGTGGATTGATTGATACATTTTTTCCATGGTGGAATTGTAAACAGAATTTTGCAGAGAGTCTTCATCTAATTCTTAAGTCATTCTTTTTTCATGCAACAAGGAAGAAGAATTGAAGAACAAATAAGAAAAGAAAGAGTCATGTCAGAAGTGGGATTTGAACCCACGCCTCCAGAGGAGACTGCGACCTGAACGCAGCGCCTTAGACAGCTCGGCCATCCTGACATATATCACATTAACTTTTTAAAAAGTGATATAGTACGAAATCCCCTCTCTAACGATACAATGGTAATATTGTAGAAACTATTGATTTAAAGACTGTATCAATTGCTTTTCCATTCATTTTGAAAGTGGTTCTAATGTATAAAGTAGGATTTCTTTTCTCTTTTGAGGATTAGAATTCAAATGCCCAGAGTTTGTTTGCTGATGCATTTTCACTCACTGTTGAGTAAAATTTGTGAAGATTGCACAAACTGGCTACTTCATTTAGCTTGTGGGATTCATTGGATTCTATTATAATGAACCCAAGTGGGGTTTATTTTCATGACCAATGGCTTAGAAGAGCAGTTTTCTTAAGTTAGAAAAATGCCTCCCAAATTCTTAATTTGGGAGGTATTTTATTTAGCGAAATATAAATCAAGAAGTATGGAGCAGATAATACAAAAAGCATGATATTGATGTCAGTGGTAGGTTTCAAGCCCTTATTTGTACAAAGAATAGTGTGCTATTTTCTTGCTATATAAAAATATAATGGATTGATGCCTTTTTGAATGGTGGAAATTGAAACAGAGTTTTGCAGTGGGTGTTAATCTGATTCTTAAGTCATTCTTGAATGACTAGAATGAACCCTAGAATGTCTGTGTGCGTGTGTACATGTGGTAGAGAATATAGATTGTAAGCTCCACTGGGGCAGATACAGATGTCAATGTTCAACTATACTCTGTAAAGCGCTGAGTAATATGTGTGCGCTATATAAGAAACTTAATAATTCTCTTCTCATGCAAAAAGGAAAAGGAAATAGTAGAACCAATAAAGAAAGGAAGAACTATGTCAGAAGTGGGATTTGAACCCACGCCTCCAGAGGAGACTGCGACCATAGACCACTCGGCCATCCTGACATATAGCTATCGCAATATTTTTAAGAAAAATTTAATATTATGAAGTGAAATTTGTGAATCTTGCACAAACTGGCTACTTTGTTTAGCTTATGGGATTGATTGGATCCTATTTTAATGTACCCAAGTGGGGTTTATGTTCATGACCAATACAAAGAACATGACATTGATCTCTTTGGTAGGTTTCAGGCCCCTATTTTTAAAGAGAAAACAGTGTGATCTTTTCTTGATACATAGCAAAATTGTGGATTGATTGATACATTTTTTTCCATGGTGGAATTGGAAACAGAATTTTGCAGAGAGTGTTCATCTAATTCTTAAGTCATTCTTTTTTCATGCAACAAGGAAGAAGAATTGAAGAACAAATAAGAAACGAAAGAGTCCTGTCAGAAGTGGGATTTGAACCCACGCCTCCAGAGGAGACTGCAACCTGAACGCAGCACCTTAGACCGCTCGGCCATCCTGACATATATCACACTCATTTTTTAAAAGTGATATAGTACGAAATCCCCTCTCCAACGATACAATGGTCATATTGTAGAAACTATTGATTTAAAGACTGTATCAATTGCTTTTCCATTCATTTTGAAAGTGGTTCTAATGTATAAAGTAGGATTTATTTTCTCTTTTGATGATTAGAATTCAAATGCCCAGAGTTTGTTTGCTGATGCATTTTCACTCACTGTTGAGTAAAATTTGTGAAGATTGCACAAACTGGCTACTTCCTTTAGCTTGTGGGATTCATTGGATTTTATTCAAATGAACCCAAGTGGGGTTTATTTTCATGACCAATGGCTTAGAAGAGCAGTTTTCTTAAGTTAGAAAAAGGCCTCCCAAATTCTTAATTTGGGAGGTATTTTATTTAGCAAAATATAAATCAAGAAGTATGGAGCAGACAATACAAAAAGCATGATATTGATGTCAGTGGTAGCTTTCAAGCCCTTTTTTGTACAAAGAATAGTGTGCTATTTTCATTCTATATAAAAACATAATGGATTGATGCATTTTTGAATGGTGAAAATTGAAACAGAGTTTTGCAGTGGGTGTTAATCTGATTCTTAAGTCATTCTCTTCTCATGCAACAAGGAAGAGGAAATAGTAGAACCAATAAAGAAAGGAAGAACTATGTCAGAAGTGGGATTTGAACCCACGCCTCCAGAGGAGACTGCGACCTGAACGCAGCGCCATAGACCACTCGGCCATCCTGACATATACCTATCGCACTATTTTTAAGAAAAATTTTATATTATGAAGTGAAATTTGTGAATCTTGCACAAACTGGCTACTTTGTTTAGCTTATGGGATTGATTGGATCCTATTTTAATGTACCCAAGTGGGGTTTATGTTCATGACCAATACAAAGAACATGACATTGATCTCTTTGGTAGGTTTCAGGCCCCTATTTTGACAGAGAAAACAGTGTGATCTTTTCTTGATACATAGCAAAATTGTGGATTGATTGATACATTTTTTACATGGTGGAATTGGAAACAGAATTTTGCAGAGAGTGTTCATCTAATTCTTAAGTCATTCTTTTTTCATGCAACAAGGAAGAAGAATTGAAGAACAAATAAGAATAGAAAGAGTCATGTCAGAAGTGGGATTTGAACCCACGCCTCCAGAGGAGACTGCGACCTGAACGCAGCGCCTTAGACCGCTCGGCCATCCTGACATATATCACACTAACTTTTTAAAAAGTGATATAGTACGAAATCCCCTCTCTAACGATACAATGGTCATATTGTAGAAACTATTGATTTAAAGACTGTATCAATTGCTTTTCCATTCATTTTGAAAGTGGTTCTAATGTATAAAGTAGGATTTATTTTCTCTTTTGAGGACTAGAATTCAAATGCCCAGAGTTTGTTTGCTGATGCATTTTCACTCACTGTTGAGTAAAATTTGTGAAGATTGCACAAACTGGCTACTTCCTTTAGCTTGTGGGATTCATTGGATTCTATTATAATAAACCCAAGTGGGGTTTATTTTCATGACCAATGGCTTAGAAGAGCAGTTTTCTTAAGTTAGAAAAATGCCTCCCAAATTCTTAATTTGGGAGGTATTTTATTTAGCAAAATATAAATCAAGAAGTATGAAGCAGACAATACAAAAAGCATGATATTGATGTCAGTGGTAGCTTTCAAGCCCTTTTGTGTACAAAGAATAGTGTGCTATTTTCTTTCTATATAAAAACATAATGGATTGATGCATTTTTGAATGGTGGAAATTGAAACAGAGTTTTGCAGTGGGTGTTAATCTGATTCTTAAGTCATTCTCTTCTCATGCAACAAGGAAGAGGAAATAGTAGAACCAATAAAGAAAGGAAGAACTATGTCAGAAGTGGGATTTGAACCCACACCTCCAGAGGAGACTGCGACCTGAACGCAGCACCATAGACCACTCGGCCATCCTGACATATACCTATCGCACTATTTTTAAGAAAAATGTAATATTATGAAGTGAAATTTGTGAATCTTGCACAAACTGGCTACTTTGTTTAGCTTATGGGATTGATTGGATCCTATTTTAATGTACCCAAGTGGGGTTTATGTTCATGACCAATACAAAGAACATGACATTGATCTCTTTGGTAGGTTTCAGGCCCCTATTTTGACAGAGAAAACAGTGTGATCTTTTCTTGATACATAGCAAAATTGTGGATTGATTGATACATTTTTTCCATGGTGGAATTGTAAACAGAATTTTGCAGAGAGTCTTCATCTAATTCTTAAGTCATTCTTTTTTCATGCAACAAGGAAGAAGAATTGAAGAACAAATAAGAAAAGAAAGAGTCATGTCAGAAGTGGGATTTGAACCCAAGCCTCTAGAGGAGACTGCGACCTGAACGCAGCGCCTTAGACAGCTCGGCCATCCTGACATATATCACATTAACTTTTTAAAAAGTGATATAGTACGAAATCCCCTCTCTAACGATACAATGGTCATATTGTAGAAACTATTGATTTAAAGACTGTATCAACTGCTTTTCCATTCATTTTGAAAGTGGTTCTAATGTATAAAGTAGGATTTATTTTCTCTTTTGAGGATTAGAATTCAAATGCCCAGAGTTTGTTTGCTGATGCATTTTCACTCACTGTTGAGTAAAATTTGTGAAGATTGCACAAACTGGTTACTTCCTTTAGCTTGTGGGATTCATTGGATTCTATTATAATGAACCCAAGTGGGGTTTATTTTCATGACCAATGGCTTAGAAGAGCAGTTTTCTTAAGTTAGAAAAATGCCTCCCAAATTCTTAATTTGGGAGGTATTTTATTTAGCGAAATATAAATCAAGAAGTATGGAGCAGATAATACAAAAAGCATGATATTGATGTCAGTGGTAGGTTTCAAGCCCTTATTTGTACAAAGAATAGTGTGCTATTTTCTTGCTATATAAAAATATAATGGATTGATGCCTTTTTGAATGGTGGAAATTGAAACAGAGTTTTGCAGTGGGTGTTAATCTGATTCTTAAGTCATTCTATTCTCATGCAAAAAGGAAAAGGAAATAGTAGAACCAATAAAGAAAGGAAGAACTATGTCAGAAGTGGGATTTGAACCCACGCCTCCAGAGGAGACTGCGACCAAAGACCACTCGGCCATCCTGACATATAGCTATCGCACTATTTATAAGAAAAATGTAATGTTATGAAGTGAAATTTGTGAATCTTGCACAAACTGGCTACTTTGTTTAGCTTATGGGATTGATTGGATCCTATTTTAATGTACCCAAGTGGGGTTTATGTTCATGACCAATACAAAGAACATGACATTGATCTCTTTGGTAGGTTTCAGGCCCCTATTTTGACAGAGAAAACAGTGTGATCTTTTCTTGATACATAGCAAAATTGTGGATTGATTGATACATTTTTTACATGGTGGAATTGTAAACAGAATTTTGCAGAGAGTGTTCATCTAATTCTTAAGTCATTCTTTTTTCATGCAACAAGGAAGAAGAATTGAAGAACAAATAAGAAAAGAAAGAGTCATGTCAGAAGTGGGATTTGAACCCTCGCCTCCAGAGAAGACTGCGACCTGAACGCAGCGCCTTAGACAGCTCGGCCATCCTGACATATATCACATTAACTTTTTAAAAAGTGATATAGTACGAAATCCCCTCTCTAACGATACAATGGTCATATTGTAGAAACTATTGATTTAAAGACTGTATCAACTGCTTTTCCATTCATTTTGAAAGTGGTTCTAATGTATAAAGTAGGATTTATTTTCTCTTTTGAGGATTAGAATTCAAATGCCCAGAGTTTGTTTGCTGATGCATTTTCACTCACTGTTGAGTAAAATTTGTGAAGATTGCACAAACTGGTTACTTCCTTTAGCTTGTGGGATTCATTGGATTCTATTATAATGAACCCAAGTGGGGTTTATTTTCATGACCAATGGCTTAGAAGAGCAGTTTTCTTAAGTTAGAAAAATGCCTCCCAAATTCTTAATTTGGGAGGTATTTTATTTAGCGAAATATAAATCAAGAAGTATGGAGCAGATAATACAAAAAGCATGATATTGATGTCAGTGGTAGGTTTCAAGCCCTTATTTGTACAAAGAATAGTGTGCTATTTTCTTGCTATATAAAAATATAATGGATTGATGCCTTTTTGAATGGTGGAAATTGAAACAGAGTTTTGCAGTAGGTGTTAATCTGATTCTTAAGTCATTCTCTTCTCATGCAAAAAGGAAAAGGAAATAGTAGAACCAATAAAGAAAGGAAGAACTATGTCAGAAGTGGGATTTGAACCCACGCCTCCAGAGGAGACTGCGACCAAAGACCACTCGGCCATCCTGACATATAGCTATCGCACTATTTATAAGAAAAATGTAATATTATGAAGTGAAATTTGTGAATCTTGCACAAACTGGCTACTTTGTTTAGCTTATGGGATTGATTGGATCCTATTTTAATGTACCCAAGTGGGGTTTATGTTCATGACCAATACAAAGAACATGACATTGATCTCTTTGGTAGGTTTCAGGCCCCTATTTTCACAGAGAAAACAGTGTGATCTTTTCTTGATACATAGCAAAATTGTGGATTGATTGATACATTTTTTACATGGTGGAATTGTAAACAGAATTTTGCAGAGAGTGTTCATCTAATTCTTAAGTCATTCTTTTTTCATGCAACAAGGAAGAAGAATTGAAGAACAAATAAGAAAAGAAAGAGTCATGTCAGAAGTGGGATTTGAACCCTCGCCTCCAGAGGAGACTGCGATCTGAACGCAGCGCCTTAGACAGCTCGGCCATCCTGACATATATCACATTAACTTTTTAAAAAGTGATATAGTACGAAATCCCCTCTCTAACGATACAATGGTCATATTGTAGAAACTATTGATTTAAAGACTGTATCAACTGCTTTTCCATTCATTTTGAAAGTGGTTCTAATGTATAAAGTAGGATTTATTTTCTCTTTTGAGGATTAGAATTCAAATGCCCAGAGTTTGTTTGCTGATGCATTTTCACTCACTGTTGAGTAAAATTTGTGAAGATTGCACAAACTGGCTACTTCATTTAGCTTGTGGGATTCATTGGATTCTATTATAATGAACCCAAGTGGGGTTTATTTTCATGACCAATGGCTTAGAAGAGCAGTTTTCTTAAGTTAGAAAAATGCCTCCCAAATTCTTAATTTGGGAGGTATTTTATTTAGCGAAATATAAATCAAGAAGTATGGAGCAGATAATACAAAAAGCATGATATTGATGTCAGTGGTAGGTTTCAAGCCCTTATTTGTACAAAGAATAGTGTGCTATTTTCTTGCTATATAAAAATATAATGGATTGATGCCTTTTTGAATGGTGGAAATTGAAACAGAGTTTTGCAGTGGGTGTTAATCTGATTCTTAAGTCATTCTTGAATGACTAGAATGAACCCTAGAATGTCTGTGTGCGTGTGTACATGTGGTAGAGAATATAGATTGTAAGCTCCACTGGGGCAGATACAGATGTCAATGTTCAACTATACTCTGTAAAGCGCTGAGTAATATGTGTGCGCTATATAAGAAACTTAATAATTCTCTTCTCATGCAAAAAGGAAAAGGAAATAGTAGAACCAATAAAGAAAGGAAGAACTATGTCAGAAGTGGGATTTGAACCCACGCCTCCAGAGGAGACTGCGACCATAGACCACTCGGCCATCCTGACATATAGCTATCGCAATATTTTTAAGAAAAATTTAATATTATGAAGTGAAATTTGTGAATCTTGCACAAACTTGCTACTTTGTTTAGCTTATGGGATTGATTGGATCCTATTTTAATGTACCCAAGTGGGGTTTATGTTCATGACCAATACAAAGAACATGACATTGATCTCTTTGGTAGGTTTCAGGCCCCTATTTTTAAAGAGAAAACAGTGTGATCTTTTCTTGATACATAGCAAAATTGTGGATTGATTGATACATTTTTTTCCATGGTGGAATTGGAAACAGAATTTTGCAGAGAGTGTTCATCTAATTCTTAAGTCATTCTTTTTTCATGCAACAAGGAAGAAGAATTGAAGAACAAATAAGAAACGAAAGAGTCCGGTCAGAAGTGGGATTTGAACCCACGCCTCCAGAGGAGACTGCAACCTGAACGCAGCACCTTAGACCGCTCGGCCATCCTGACATATATCACACTCATTTTTTAAAAGTGATATAGTACGAAATCCCCTCTCCAACGATACAATGGTCATATTGTAGAAACTATTGATTTAAAGACTGTATCAATTGCTTTTCCATTCATTTTGAAAGTGGTTCTAATGTATAAAGTAGGATTTATTTTCTCTTTTGATGATTAGAATTCAAATGCCCAGAGTTTGTTTGCTGATGCATTTTCACTCACTGTTGAGTAAAATTTGTGAAGATTGCACAAACTGGCTACTTCCTTTAGCTTGTGGGATTCATTGGATTTTATTAAAATGAACCCAAGTGGGGTTTATTTTCATGACCAATGGCTTAGAAGAGCAGTTTTCTTAAGTTAGAAAAAGGCCTCCCAAATTCTTAATTTGGGAGGTATTTTATTTAGCAAAATATAAATCAAGAAGTATGGAGCAGACAATACAAAAAGCATGATATTGATGTCAGTGGTAGCTTTCAAGCCCTTTTTTGTACAAAGAATAGTGTGCTATTTTCATTCTATATAAAAACATAATGGATTGATGCATTTTTGAATGGTGAAAATTGAAACAGAGTTTTGCAGTGGGTGTTAATCTGATTCTTAAGTCATTCTCTTCTCATGCAACAAGGAAGAGGAAATAGTAGAACCAATAAAGAAAGGAAGAACTATGTCAGAAGTGGGATTTGAACCCACGCCTCCAGAGGAGACTGCGACCTGAACGCAGCGCCATAGACCACTCGGCCATCCTGACATATACCTATTGCACTATTTTTAAGAAAAATTTTATATTATGAAGTGAAATTTGTGAATCTTGCACAAACTGGCTACTTTGTTTAGCTTATGGGATTGATTGGATCCTATTTTAATGTACCCAAGTGGGGTTTATGTTCATGACCAATACAAAGAACATGACATTGATCTCTTTGGTAGGTTTCAGGCCCCTATTTTGACAGAGAAAACAGTGTGATCTTTTCTTGATACATAGCAAAATTGTGGATTGATTGATACATTTTTTACATGGTGGAATTGGAAACAGAATTTTGCAGAGAGTGTTCATCTAATTCTTAAGTCATTCTTTTTTCATGCAACAAGGAAGAAGAATTGAAGAACAAATAAGAATAGAAAGAGTCATGTCAGAAGTGGGATTTGAACCCACGCCTCCAGAGGAGACTGCGACCTGAACGCAGCGCCTTAGACCGCTCGGCCATCCTGACATATATCACATTAACTTTTTAAAAAGTGATATAGTACGAAATCCCCTCTCTAACGATACAATGGTCATATTGTAGAAACTATTGATTTAAAGACTGTATCAATTGCTTTTCCATTCATTTTGAAAGTGGTTCTAATGTATAAAGTAGGATTTATTTTCTCTTTTGAGGATTAGAATTCAAATGCCCAGAGTTTGTTTGCTGATGCATTTTCACTCACTGTTGAGTAAAATTTGTGAAGATTGCACAAACTGGCTACTTCCTTTAGCTTGTGGGATTCATTGGATTCTATTATAATAAACCCAAGTGGGGTTTATTTTCATGACCAATGGCTTAGAAGAGCAGTTTTCTTAAGTTAGAAAAATGCCTCCCAAATTCTTAATTTGGGAGGTATTTTATTTAGCAAAATATAAATCAAGAAGTATGAAGCAGACAATACAAAAAGCATGATATTGATGTCAGTGGTAGCTTTCAAGCCCTTTTTTGTACAAAGAATAGTGTGCTATTTTCATTCTATATAAAAACATAATGGATTGATGCATTTTTGAATGGTGAAAATTGAAACAGAGTTTTGCAGTGGGTGTTAATCTGATTCTTAAGTCATTCTCTTCTCATGCAACAAGGAAGAGGAAATAGTAGAACCAATAAAGAAAGGAAGAACTATGTCAGAAGTGGGATTTGAACCCACGCCTCCAGAGAAGACTGCGACCTGAACGCAGCGCCATAGACCACTCGGCCATCCTGACATATACCTATTGCACTATTTTTAAGAAAAATTTAATATTATGAAGTGAAATTTGTGAATCTTGCACAAACTGGCTACTTTGTTTAGCTTATGGGATTGATTGGATCCTATTTTAATGTACCCAAGTGGGATTTATGTTCATGACCAATACAAAGAACATGACATTGATCTCTTTGGTAGGTTTCAGGCCCCTATTTTGACTGAGAAAACAGTGTGATCTTTTCTTGATACATAGCAAAATTGTGGATTGATTGATAAATTTTTTACATGGTGGAATTGGAAACAGAATTTTGCAGAGAGTGTTCATCTAATTCTTAAGTCATTCTTTTTTCATGCAACAAGGAAGAAGAATTGAAGAACAAATAAGAAAAGAAAGAGTCATGTCAGAAGTGGGATTTGAACCCACGCCTCCAGAGGAGACTGCGACCTAAACGCAGCGCCTTAGACCGCTCGGACATCCTGACATATATCACACTAACTTTTTAAAAAGTGATATAGTACGAAATCCCCTCTCTAACGATACAATGGTCATATTGTAGAAACTATTGATTTAAAGACTGTATCAATTGCTTTTCCATTCATTTTGAAAGTGGTTCTAATGTATAAAGTAGGATTTATTTTCTCTTTTGAGGACTAGAATTCAAATGCCCAGAGTTTGTTTGCTGATGCATTTTCACTCACTGTTGAGTAAAATTTGTGAAGATTGCACAAACTGGCTACTTCCTTTAGCTTGTGGGATTCATTGGATTCTATTATAATAAACCCAAGTGGGGTTTATTTTCATGACCAATGGCTTAGAAGAGCAGTTTTCTTAAGTTAGAAAAATGCCTCCCAAATTCTTAATTTGGGAGGTATTTTATTTAGCAAAATATAAATCAAGAAGTATGAAGCAGACAATACAAAAAGCATGATATTGATGTCAGTGGTAGCTTTCAAGCCCTTTTTTGTACAAAGAATAGTGTGCTATTTTCTTTCTATATAAAAACATAATGGATTGATGCATTTTTGAATGGTGGAAATTGAAACAGAGTTTTGCAGTGGGTGTTAATCTGATTCTTAAGTCATTCTCTTCTCATGCAACAAGGAAGAGGAAATAGTAGAACCAATAAAGAAAGGAAGAACTATGTCAGAAGTGGGATTTGAACCCACACCTCCAGAGGAGACTGCGACCTGAACGCAGCACCATAGACCACTCGGCCATCCTGACATATACCTATCGCACTATTTTTAAGAAAAATGTAATATTATGAAGTGAAATTTGTGAATCTTGCACAAACTGGCTACTTTGTTTAGCTTATGGGATTGATTGGATCCTATTTTAATGTACCCAAGTGGGGTTTATGTTCATGACCAATACAAAGAACATGACATTGATCTCTTTGGTAGGTTTCAGGCCCCTATTTTGACAGAGAAAACAGTGTGATCTTTTCTTGATACATAGCAAAATTGTGGATTGATTGATACATTTTTTCCATGGTGGAATTGTAAACAGAATTTTGCAGAGAGTCTTCATCTAATTCTTAAGTCATTCTTTTTTCATGCAACAAGGAAGAAGAATTGAAGAACAAATAAGAAAAGAAAGAGTCATGTCAGAAGTGGGATTTGAACCCACGCCTCCAGAGGAGACTGCGACCTGAACGCAGCGCCTTAGACAGCTCGGCCATCCTGACATATATCACATTAACTTTTTAAAAAGTGATATAGTACGAAATCCCCTCTCTAACGATACAATGGTAATATTGTAGAAACTATTGATTTAAAGACTGTATCAATTGCTTTTCCATTCATTTTGAAAGTGGTTCTAATGTATAAAGTAGGATTTCTTTTCTCTTTTGAGGATTAGAATTCAAATGCCCAGAGTTTGTTTGCTGATGCATTTTCACTCACTGTTGAGTAAAATTTGTGAAGATTGCACAAACTGGCTACTTCATTTAGCTTGTGGGATTCATTGGATTCTATTATAATGAACCCAAGTGGGGTTTATTTTCATGACCAATGGCTTAGAAGAGCAGTTTTCTTAAGTTAGAAAAATGCCTCCCAAATTCTTAATTTGGGAGGTATTTTATTTAGCGAAATATAAATCAAGAAGTATGGAGCAGATAATACAAAAAGCATGATATTGATGTCAGTGGTAGGTTTCAAGCCCTTATTTGTACAAAGAATAGTGTGCTATTTTCTTGCTATATAAAAATATAATGGATTGATGCCTTTTTGAATGGTGGAAATTGAAACAGAGTTTTGCAGTGGGTGTTAATCTGATTCTTAAGTCATTCTTGAATGACTAGAATGAACCCTAGAATGTCTGTGTGCGTGTGTACATGTGGTAGAGAATATAGATTGTAAGCTCCACTGGGGCAGATACAGATGTCAATGTTCAACTATACTCTGTAAAGCGCTGAGTAATATGTGTGCGCTATATAAGAAACTTAATAATTCTCTTCTCATGCAAAAAGGAAAAGGAAATAGTAGAACCAATAAAGAAAGGAAGAACTATGTCAGAAGTGGGATTTGAACCCACGCCTCCAGAGGAGACTGCGACCATAGACCACTCGGCCATCCTGACATATAGCTATCGCAATATTTTTAAGAAAAATTTAATATTATGAAGTGAAATTTGTGAATCTTGCACAAACTGGCTACTTTGTTTAGCTTATGGGATTGATTGGATCCTATTTTAATGTACCCAAGTGGGGTTTATGTTCATGACCAATACAAAGAACATGACATTGATCTCTTTGGTAGGTTTCAGGCCCCTATTTTTAAAGAGAAAACAGTGTGATCTTTTCTTGATACATAGCAAAATTGTGGATTGATTGATAAATTTTTTTCCATGGTGGAATTGGAAACAGAATTTTGCAGAGAGTGTTCATCTAATTCTTAAGTCATTCTTTTTTCATGCAACAAGGAAGAAGAATTGAAGAACAAATAAGAAACGAAAGAGTCCTGTCAGAAGTGGGATTTGAACCCACGCCTCCAGAGGAGACTGCAACCTGAACGCAGCACCTTAGACCGCTCGGCCATCCTGACATATATCACACTCATTTTTTAAAAGTGATATAGTACGAAATCCCCTCTCCAACGATACAATGGTCATATTGTAGAAACTATTGATTTAAAGACTGTATCAATTGCTTTTCCATTCATTTTGAAAGTGGTTCTAATGTATAAAGTAGGATTTATTTTCTCTTTTGATGATTAGAATTCAAATGCCCAGAGTTTGTTTGCTGATGCATTTTCACTCACTGTTGAGTAAAATTTGTGAAGATTGCACAAACTGGCTACTTCCTTTAGCTTGTGGGATTCATTGGATTTTATTCAAATGAACCCAAGTGGGGTTTATTTTCATGACCAATGGCTTAGAAGAGCAGTTTTCTTAAGTTAGAAAAAGGCCTCCCAAATTCTTAATTTGGGAGGTATTTTATTTAGCAAAATATAAATCAAGAAGTATGGAGCAGACAATACAAAAAGCATGATATTGATGTCAGTGGTAGCTTTCAAGCCCTTTTTTGTACAAAGAATAGTGTGCTATTTTCATTCTATATAAAAACATAATGGATTGATGCATTTTTGAATGGTGAAAATTGAAACAGAGTTTTGCAGTGGGTGTTAATCTGATTCTTAAGTCATTCTCTTCTCATGCAACAAGGAAGAGGAAATAGTAGAACCAATAAAGAAAGGAAGAACTATGTCAGAAGTGGGATTTGAACCCACGCCTCCAGAGGAGACTGCGACCTGAACGCAACGCCATAGACCACTCGGCCATCCTGACATATACCTATCGCACTATTTTTAAGAAAAATTTTATATTATGAAGTGAAATTTGTGAATCTTGCACAAACTGGCTACTTTGTTTAGCTTATGGGATTGATTGGATCCTATTTTAATGTACCCAAGTGGGGTTTATGTTCATGACCAATACAAAGAACATGACATTGATCTCTTTGGTAGGTTTCAGGCCCCTATTTTGACAGAGAAAACAGTGTGATCTTTTCTTGATACATAGCAAAATTGTGGATTGATTGATACATTTTTTACATGGTGGAATTGGAAACAGAATTTTGCAGAGAGTGTTCATCTAATTCTTAAGTCATTCTTTTTTCATGCAACAAGGAAGAAGAATTGAAGAACAAATAAGAATAGAAAGAGTCATGTCAGAAGTGGGATTTGAACCCACGCCTCCAGAGGAGACTGCGACCTGAACGCAGCGCCTTAGACCGCTCGGCCATCCTGACATATATCACACTAACTTTTTAAAAAGTGATATAGTACGAAATCCCCTCTCTAACGATACAATGGTCATATTGTAGAAACTATTGATTTAAAGACTGTATCAATTGCTTTTCCATTCATTTTGAAAGTGGTTCTAATGTATAAAGTAGGATTTATTTTCTCTTTTGAGGACTAGAATTCAAATGCCCAGAGTTTGTTTGCTGATGCATTTTCACTCACTGTTGAGTAAAATTTGTGAAGATTGCACAAACTGGCTACTTCCTTTAGCTTGTGGGATTCATTGGATTCTATTATAATAAACCCAAGTGGGGTTTATTTTCATGACCAATGGCTTAGAAGAGCAGTTTTCTTAAGTTAGAAAAATGCCTCCCAAATTCTTAATTTGGGAGGTATTTTATTTAGCAAAATATAAATCAAGAAGTATGAAGCAGACAATACAAAAAGCATGATATTGATGTCAGTGGTAGCTTTCAAGCCCTTTTGTGTACAAAGAATAGTGTGCTATTTTCTTTCTATATAAAAACATAATGGATTGATGCATTTTTGAATGGTGGAAATTGAAACAGAGTTTTGCAGTGGGTGTTAATCTGATTCTTAAGTCATTCTCTTCTCATGCAACAAGGAAGAGGAAATAGTAGAACCAATAAAGAAAGGAAGAACTATGTCAGAAGTGGGATTTGAACCCACACCTCCAGAGGAGACTGCGACCTGAACGCAGCACCATAGACCACTCGGCCATCCTGACATATACCTATCGCACTATTTTTAAGAAAAATGTAATATTATGAAGTGAAATTTGTGAATCTTGCACAAACTGGCTACTTTGTTTAGCTTATGGGATTGATTGGATCCTATTTTAATGTACCCAAGTGGGGTTTATGTTCATGACCAATACAAAGAACATGACATTGATCTCTTTGGTAGGTTTCAGGCCCCTATTTTGACAGAGAAAACAGTGTGATCTTTTCTTGATACATAGCAAAATTGTGGATTGATTGATACATTTTTTCCATGGTGGAATTGTAAACAGAATTTTGCAGAGAGTCTTCATCTAATTCTTAAGTCATTCTTTTTTCATGCAACAAGGAAGAAGAATTGAAGAACAAATAAGAAAAGAAAGAGTCATGTCAGAAGTGGGATTTGAACCCAAGCCTCTAGAGGAGACTGCGACCTGAACGCAGCGCCTTAGACAGCTCGGCCATCCTGACATATATCACATTAACTTTTTAAAAAGTGATATAGTACGAAATCCCCTCTCTAACGATACAATGGTCATATTGTAGAAACTATTGATTTAAAGACTGTATCAACTGCTTTTCCATTCATTTTGAAAGTGGTTCTAATGTATAAAGTAGGATTTATTTTCTCTTTTGAGGATTAGAATTCAAATGCCCAGAGTTTGTTTGCTGATGCATTTTCACTCACTGTTGAGTAAAATTTGTGAAGATTGCACAAACTGGTTACTTCCTTTAGCTTGTGGGATTCATTGGATTCTATTATAATGAACCCAAGTGGGGTTTATTTTCATGACCAATGGCTTAGAAGAGCAGTTTTCTTAAGTTAGAAAAATGCCTCCCAAATTCTTAATTTGGGAGGTATTTTATTTAGCGAAATATAAATCAAGAAGTATGGAGCAGATAATACAAAAAGCATGATATTGATGTCAGTGGTAGGTTTCAAGCCCTTATTTGTACAAAGAATAGTGTGCTATTTTCTTGCTATATAAAAATATAATGGATTGATGCCTTTTTGAATGGTGGAAATTGAAACAGAGTTTTGCAGTGGGTGTTAATCTGATTCTTAAGTCATTCTATTCTCATGCAAAAAGGAAAAGGAAATAGTAGAACCAATAAAGAAAGGAAGAACTATGTCAGAAGTGGGATTTGAACCCACGCCTCCAGAGGAGACTGCGACCAAAGACCACTCGGCCATCCTGACATATAGCTATCGCACTATTTATAAGAAAAATGTAATGTTATGAAGTGAAATTTGTGAATCTTGCACAAACTGGCTACTTTGTTTAGCTTATGGGATTGATTGGATCCTATTTTAATGTACCCAAGTGGGGTTTATGTTCATGACCAATACAAAGAACATGACATTGATCTCTTTGGTAGGTTTCAGGCCCCTATTTTGACAGAGAAAACAGTGTGATCTTTTCTTGATACATAGCAAAATTGTGGATTGATTGATACATTTTTTACATGGTGGAATTGTAAACAGAATTTTGCAGAGAGTGTTCATCTAATTCTTAAGTCATTCTTTTTTCATGCAACAAGGAAGAAGAATTGAAGAACAAATAAGAAAAGAAAGAGTCATGTCAGAAGTGGGATTTGAACCCTCGCCTCCAGAGAAGACTGCGACCTGAACGCAGCGCCTTAGACAGCTCGGCCATCCTGACATATATCACATTAACTTTTTAAAAAGTGATATAGTACGAAATCCCCTCTCTAACGATACAATGGTCATATTGTAGAAACTATTGATTTAAAGACTGTATCAACTGCTTTTCCATTCATTTTGAAAGTGGTTCTAATGTATAAAGTAGGATTTATTTTCTCTTTTGAGGATTAGAATTCAAATGCCCAGAGTTTGTTTGCTGATGCATTTTCACTCACTGTTGAGTAAAATTTGTGAAGATTGCACAAACTGGTTACTTCCTTTAGCTTGTGGGATTCATTGGATTCTATTATAATGAACCCAAGTGGGGTTTATTTTCATGACCAATGGCTTAGAAGAGCAGTTTTCTTAAGTTAGAAAAATGCCTCCCAAATTCTTAATTTGGGAGGTATTTTATTTAGCGAAATATAAATCAAGAAGTATGGAGCAGATAATACAAAAAGCATGATATTGATGTCAGTGGTAGGTTTCAAGCCCTTATTTGTACAAAGAATAGTGTGCTATTTTCTTGCTATATAAAAATATAATGGATTGATGCCTTTTTGAATGGTGGAAATTGAAACAGAGTTTTGCAGTAGGTGTTAATCTGATTCTTAAGTCATTCTCTTCTCATGCAAAAAGGAAAAGGAAATAGTAGAACCAATAAAGAAAGGAAGAACTATGTCAGAAGTGGGATTTGAACCCACGCCTCCAGAGGAGACTGCGACCAAAGACCACTCGGCCATCCTGACATATAGCTATCGCACTATTTATAAGAAAAATGTAATATTATGAAGTGAAATTTGTGAATCTTGCACAAACTGGCTACTTTGTTTAGCTTATGGGATTGATTGGATCCTATTTTAATGTACCCAAGTGGGGTTTATGTTCATGACCAATACAAAGAACATGACATTGATCTCTTTGGTAGGTTTCAGGCCCCTATTTTCACAGAGAAAACAGTGTGATCTTTTCTTGATACATAGCAAAATTGTGGATTGATTGATACATTTTTTACATGGTGGAATTGTAAACAGAATTTTGCAGAGAGTGTTCATCTAATTCTTAAGTCATTCTTTTTTCATGCAACAAGGAAGAAGAATTGAAGAACAAATAAGAAAAGAAAGAGTCATGTCAGAAGTGGGATTTGAACCCTCGCCTCCAGAGGAGACTGCGATCTGAACGCAGCGCCTTAGACAGCTCGGCCATCCTGACATATATCACATTAACTTTTTAAAAAGTGATATAGTACGAAATCCCCTCTCTAACGATACAATGGTCATATTGTAGAAACTATTGATTTAAAGACTGTATCAACTGCTTTTCCATTCATTTTGAAAGTGGTTCTAATGTATAAAGTAGGATTTATTTTCTCTTTTGAGGATTAGAATTCAAATGCCCAGAGTTTGTTTGCTGATGCATTTTCACTCACTGTTGAGTAAAATTTGTGAAGATTGCACAAACTGGCTACTTCATTTAGCTTGTGGGATTCATTGGATTCTATTATAATGAACCCAAGTGGGGTTTATTTTCATGACCAATGGCTTAGAAGAGCAGTTTTCTTAAGTTAGAAAAATGCCTCCCAAATTCTTAATTTGGGAGGTATTTTATTTAGCGAAATATAAATCAAGAAGTATGGAGCAGATAATACAAAAAGCATGATATTGATGTCAGTGGTAGGTTTCAAGCCCTTATTTGTACAAAGAATAGTGTGCTATTTTCTTGCTATATAAAAATATAATGGATTGATGCCTTTTTGAATGGTGGAAATTGAAACAGAGTTTTGCAGTGGGTGTTAATCTGATTCTTAAGTCATTCTTGAATGACTAGAATGAACCCTAGAATGTCTGTGTGCGTGTGTACATGTGGTAGAGAATATAGATTGTAAGCTCCACTGGGGCAGATACAGATGTCAATGTTCAACTATACTCTGTAAAGCGCTGAGTAATATGTGTGCGCTATATAAGAAACTTAATAATTCTCTTCTCATGCAAAAAGGAAAAGGAAATAGTAGAACCAATAAAGAAAGGAAGAACTATGTCAGAAGTGGGATTTGAACCCACGCCTCCAGAGGAGACTGCGACCATAGACCACTCGGCCATCCTGACATATAGCTATCGCAATATTTTTAAGAAAAATTTAATATTATGAAGTGAAATTTGTGAATCTTGCACAAACTTGCTACTTTGTTTAGCTTATGGGATTGATTGGATCCTATTTTAATGTACCCAAGTGGGGTTTATGTTCATGACCAATACAAAGAACATGACATTGATCTCTTTGGTAGGTTTCAGGCCCCTATTTTTAAAGAGAAAACAGTGTGATCTTTTCTTGATACATAGCAAAATTGTGGATTGATTGATACATTTTTTTCCATGGTGGAATTGGAAACAGAATTTTGCAGAGAGTGTTCATCTAATTCTTAAGTCATTCTTTTTTCATGCAACAAGGAAGAAGAATTGAAGAACAAATAAGAAACGAAAGAGTCCGGTCAGAAGTGGGATTTGAACCCACGCCTCCAGAGGAGACTGCAACCTGAACGCAGCACCTTAGACCGCTCGGCCATCCTGACATATATCACACTCATTTTTTAAAAGTGATATAGTACGAAATCCCCTCTCCAACGATACAATGGTCATATTGTAGAAACTATTGATTTAAAGACTGTATCAATTGCTTTTCCATTCATTTTGAAAGTGGTTCTAATGTATAAAGTAGGATTTATTTTCTCTTTTGATGATTAGAATTCAAATGCCCAGAGTTTGTTTGCTGATGCATTTTCACTCACTGTTGAGTAAAATTTGTGAAGATTGCACAAACTGGCTACTTCCTTTAGCTTGTGGGATTCATTGGATTTTATTAAAATGAACCCAAGTGGGGTTTATTTTCATGACCAATGGCTTAGAAGAGCAGTTTTCTTAAGTTAGAAAAAGGCCTCCCAAATTCTTAATTTGGGAGGTATTTTATTTAGCAAAATATAAATCAAGAAGTATGGAGCAGACAATACAAAAAGCATGATATTGATGTCAGTGGTAGCTTTCAAGCCCTTTTTTGTACAAAGAATAGTGTGCTATTTTCATTCTATATAAAAACATAATGGATTGATGCATTTTTGAATGGTGAAAATTGAAACAGAGTTTTGCAGTGGGTGTTAATCTGATTCTTAAGTCATTCTCTTCTCATGCAACAAGGAAGAGGAAATAGTAGAACCAATAAAGAAAGGAAGAACTATGTCAGAAGTGGGATTTGAACCCACGCCTCCAGAGGAGACTGCGACCTGAACGCAGCGCCATAGACCACTCGGCCATCCTGACATATACCTATTGCACTATTTTTAAGAAAAATTTTATATTATGAAGTGAAATTTGTGAATCTTGCACAAACTGGCTACTTTGTTTAGCTTATGGGATTGATTGGATCCTATTTTAATGTACCCAAGTGGGGTTTATGTTCATGACCAATACAAAGAACATGACATTGATCTCTTTGGTAGGTTTCAGGCCCCTATTTTGACAGAGAAAACAGTGTGATCTTTTCTTGATACATAGCAAAATTGTGGATTGATTGATACATTTTTTACATGGTGGAATTGGAAACAGAATTTTGCAGAGAGTGTTCATCTAATTCTTAAGTCATTCTTTTTTCATGCAACAAGGAAGAAGAATTGAAGAACAAATAAGAATAGAAAGAGTCATGTCAGAAGTGGGATTTGAACCCACGCCTCCAGAGGAGACTGCGACCTGAACGCAGCGCCTTAGACCGCTCGGCCATCCTGACATATATCACATTAACTTTTTAAAAAGTGATATAGTACGAAATCCCCTCTCTAACGATACAATGGTCATATTGTAGAAACTATTGATTTAAAGACTGTATCAATTGCTTTTCCATTCATTTTGAAAGTGGTTCTAATGTATAAAGTAGGATTTATTTTCTCTTTTGAGGATTAGAATTCAAATGCCCAGAGTTTGTTTGCTGATGCATTTTCACTCACTGTTGAGTAAAATTTGTGAAGATTGCACAAACTGGCTACTTCCTTTAGCTTGTGGGATTCATTGGATTCTATTATAATAAACCCAAGTGGGGTTTATTTTCATGACCAATGGCTTAGAAGAGCAGTTTTCTTAAGTTAGAAAAATGCCTCCCAAATTCTTAATTTGGGAGGTATTTTATTTAGCAAAATATAAATCAAGAAGTATGAAGCAGACAATACAAAAAGCATGATATTGATGTCAGTGGTAGCTTTCAAGCCCTTTTTTGTACAAAGAATAGTGTGCTATTTTCATTCTATATAAAAACATAATGGATTGATGCATTTTTGAATGGTGAAAATTGAAACAGAGTTTTGCAGTGGGTGTTAATCTGATTCTTAAGTCATTCTCTTCTCATGCAACAAGGAAGAGGAAATAGTAGAACCAATAAAGAAAGGAAGAACTATGTCAGAAGTGGGATTTGAACCCACGCCTCCAGAGAAGACTGCGACCTGAACGCAGCGCCATAGACCACTCGGCCATCCTGACATATACCTATTGCACTATTTTTAAGAAAAATTTAATATTATGAAGTGAAATTTGTGAATCTTGCACAAACTGGCTACTTTGTTTAGCTTATGGGATTGATTGGATCCTATTTTAATGTACCCAAGTGGGATTTATGTTCATGACCAATACAAAGAACATGACATTGATCTCTTTGGTAGGTTTCAGGCCCCTATTTTGACTGAGAAAACAGTGTGATCTTTTCTTGATACATAGCAAAATTGTGGATTGATTGATAAATTTTTTACATGGTGGAATTGGAAACAGAATTTTGCAGAGAGTGTTCATCTAATTCTTAAGTCATTCTTTTTTCATGCAACAAGGAAGAAGAATTGAAGAACAAATAAGAAAAGAAAGAGTCATGTCAGAAGTGGGATTTGAACCCACGCCTCCAGAGGAGACTGCGACCTAAACGCAGCGCCTTAGACCGCTCGGACATCCTGACATATATCACACTAACTTTTTAAAAAGTGATATAGTACGAAATCCCCTCTCTAACGATACAATGGTCATATTGTAGAAACTATTGATTTAAAGACTGTATCAATTGCTTTTCCATTCATTTTGAAAGTGGTTCTAATGTATAAAGTAGGATTTATTTTCTCTTTTGAGGACTAGAATTCAAATGCCCAGAGTTTGTTTGCTGATGCATTTTCACTCACTGTTGAGTAAAATTTGTGAAGATTGCACAAACTGGCTACTTCCTTTAGCTTGTGGGATTCATTGGATTCTATTATAATGAACCCAAGTGGGGTTTATTTTCATGACCAATGGCTTAGAAGAGCAGTTTTCTTAAGTAAGAAAAAGGCCTCCCAAATTCTTAATTTGGGAGGTATTTTATTTAGCAAAATATAAATCAAGAAGTATGAAGCAGACAATACAAAAAGCATGATATTGATGTCAGTGGTAGCTTTCAAGCCCTTTTTTGTACAAAGAATAGTGTGCTATTTTCTTTCTATATAAAAACATAATGGATTGATGCATTTTTGAATGGTGGAAATTGAAACAGAGTTTTGCAGTGGGTGTTAATCTGATTCTTAAGTCATTCTCTTCTCATGCAACAAGGAAGAGGAAATAGTAGAACCAATAAAGAAAGGAAGAACTATGTCAGAAGTGGGATTTGAACCCACGCCTCCAGAGGAGACTGCGACCTGAACGCAGTGCCATAGACCACTCGGCCATCCTGACATATACCTATCGCACTATTTTTAAGAAAAATTTAATATTATGAAGTGAAATTTGTGAATCTTGCACAAACTGGCTACTTTGTTTAGCTTATGGGATTGATTGGATCCTATTTTAATGTACCCAAGTGGGGTTTATGTTCATGACCAATACAAAGAACATGACATTGATCTCTTTGGTAGGTTTCAGGCCCCTATTTTGACAGAGAAAACAGTGTGATCTTTTCTTGATACATAGCAAAATTGTGGATTGATTGATACATTTTTTACATGGTGGAATTGGAAACAGAATTTTGCAGAGAGTGTCCATCTAATTCTTAAGTCATTCTTTTTTCATGCAACAAGGAAGAAGAATTGAAGAACAAATAAGAAAAGAAAGAGTCATGTCAGAAGTGGGATTTGAACCCACGACTCCAGAGGAGACTGCAACCTGAACGCAGCGCCTTAGACCGCTCGGCCACCCTGACATATATCGCATTAAATTTTTAAAAAGTGATATAGTACGAAATCCCCTCTCTAACGATACAATGGTCATATTGTAGAAACTATTGATTTAAAGACTGTATCAACTGCTTTTCCATCCATTTTTTCGAATTCAAATGCCCAGAGTTTGTTTGCTGATGCATTTTCACTCACTGTTGAGTAAAATTTGTGAAGATTGCACAAACTGGCTACTTCATTTAGCTTGTGGGATTCATTGGATTCTATTATAATGAACCCAAGTGGGGTTTATTTTCATGACCAATGGCTTAGAAGAGCAGTTTTCTTAAGTTAGAAAAATGCCTCCCAAATTCTTAATTTGGGAGGTATTTTATTTAGCGAAATATAAATCAAGAAGTATGGAGCAGATAATACAAAAAGCATGATATTGATGTCAGTGGTAGGTTTCAAGCCCTTATTTGTACAAAGAATAGTGTGCTATTTTCTTGCTATATAAAAATATAATGGATTGGGGGCGTGGCCTGGACAGCAACCCAAGCAGACGTGCCTCGAGTGAGCTCCTAAGGAACGAGCAAAAAGGGGCTATTTTCTAACCTTTTCGCCCCTGAATCCTCCTCAATCCGGTTGCCCTGTGCCCCCACCTGGCTCCGGTGTTTGTGTGCCGCTGCTGCGGAGCCGGGGTGCCTTTTTAGAGGCGCCTGCGGGTTGCGGCCTAGGCCGCAGCACGGAGCCGGGGCCTCGAGTTATACCGCCGATCCGGGCGGCGTGCGGCCGCGGAGAAAATTGCTGCGGCTGGCGCCCTGAAGGAGAGGAGGCTCCAGCGATGGCGCCCAGCCGCTGAATCAAAGCAGGGGGTTCCCCCTCCCCCGGACCATGTAGTTCTGAGGCCGGAGCGTCACTCGGCGGCGAGGAGTCGGGTCACCGGGCAGACCCCACCGCACGTTGGGCGGCGATACAGGAGACCCGGAGGCCAGCACCAGGGAGTAAGTAGAGGCGGGGGGAAGCCTGGGAGTCTCCACAGATCTTCTCCCCTCACAAGCCTGTCAGCAGAGGAAGGGAGGCTGACGCTGGGCGCCCCCTAGGATCCACTCAGGATCCTCCCCGGAGCCCCCCGCTGACCACCAGCTGAGAGACCCCACCTGATTACACTGATTACACTGCCTGGTAACAGGTAAGGGCTGCCAAGCCAGAGACTGGGACTAGCACAGTGTCCAGCCTGGCCCTGGGGCACCTTAGCCCGGGGCCCACAGAATAAAGCAAGGCCCTTAGGAGCTGCACATAGCTGTACTCCACAGGAGCACCTTCCCAGCATAAGCGTCAGCTCTAAGGCAACTCCTGCCGCTGACACGCCAGATATGGCTCCTGGCATATGAAGCAACTGCCCACCCCCCCATGAGGCACATTGCGACTAGCTGAACAACGAGCTGCCAGATATCATATGCCCTGTACCTGGTCCACCACTGAAAGCCAATAGCCGCCAACCATCACCCCTGTCTTTATTGATCTAAACCCGCTGCCCTCTGGGTTATAACACCCATCATGCCCTCCAAAAGAAGTAAAGTCACTAAATCAATGCCCCAGGTCCCCTTCTTTAAGCCCTCACCCAGAAGCTCGGGAGGCGGTCAGGGACCCGGCGTGTCACCTACCGGTCCCCCTAAGACTGCTCCCCTCGTAGAGAGCCGCCCCCCTTCTCCTCAGACCCAACCGGGACCCCCACACCGCACTGAGATCCCAGACGACGCTGCACTGACAGTGGGCAACCTGAAGATTCTCCTCACCCAAATGAAAGACGAGGTGTCGTCTGAAATACGCCAGTCATTACAATTCTGCCAACGCTCAATTGATGACCTGGGGGAACGTACGGATGCACTAGAAAACAAAATGGGAGAGATGGTGCAGTCCCACAACGTGCTAATTGACTCTCACGCCTCATTAGAGGAAGAAGTGATCGCTCTACGAGAGAAAATCACAGATATGGAAGACAGGTCTAGGAGGAACAACCTCAAGATCAGGGGCATCCCGGAAAACATTTCCAACAGTAGCCTTAATGACTTTGCCTTGGACGTCTTCAGAAAGCTGCTACAATCGGCCTCCTCTGCTGACCTCCTGTTGGACAGAATTCATAGGCTTCCCAAGGCTAGATCCGCCCCGGAAGATGCCCCGAGAGATGTATTGATGCGGGTCCACTACTTCCACATCAAGGAGGCCCTCCTGAAGGCTGCGAGACCCTCGGCTGAATCCGCGACGATCCTATGCCCTCTCCAACTCTTCGGCGACTTCTCCAGAGCCACCCTGCTTAAGAGACGTTCCCTGCAGCCTGTCACCTCGGCTTTAAAAAAGGCCAACATCTTATACCGCTGGGCTTTCCCGACTCGACTTCTCATCCAAAGAGAGGGCTCTACAATTTCCATCACCTCCGTTGAAGAGGGCATGAAGCTGCTAGCGAAATGGAGCCTACTTGAACCCCCCCCTGCGGCCTCCCCGGCTCGAGGACTTCAGCAGGACTGGTCCTCGGTGGAGTAACGTATAACGTATAAAGTTAGGTTATTTACCAGGAAGGTCTGGGTTGTTGCTGGCTGTTGTGCTATTAATCTCTTTTTACACCCTACCAGGTACCCTAGCAAACTCTGGGGCAAATACTCCATTTCTCAGCATAAGTATTAGCCTATAAGACTAGAATGTACGTGCTTGTTTTGCTTTACTTTTCAGTCTAGCCACATAGTCTTATATTGCCTCCTAGGTCTGCTACTCTGTTCCTCTTGTTACCCAGTGTTGTGCGAGGGTTTGTTTCTCTTTGTTCATGTTCAGGGCATCATTAATTTAGCTATAACTGTCCTCATGGGGGTTAGGACTACTACCCCCCTGAACTACCCGATGGGACGACCACGTTGTAGTCTCCCACTACGACTCCTTATGGAGTTGCCAATTGTTTTTTCTTTCTCTCTTCTCTTTCTCTCCCCTTCTCGGGCCTTTCCTTCTGTTCTCTACCCTAGCCCTCCCCCTCCCCCTCGTGTCTCTCCCCCCCCTGGGTCCCCCCTGTCTGGTATCCACTTGCCCAGGTTACTTGAGAAGCTACTGATTCCCAGTGATTGCCACAGGTTATTCACGCTAATACTGAATAGAGGCGGGCTATATCCCCCCAAACCCCCCCCCACAATGATTAATGTTCTATCACTGAATGATAAGGGCTTAAACTCCCCCAATAAGAGGAGGCTGGCGTTATCCTATTTCCACAAACTAAAAGCCCATGTTGTGGCCGTTCAGGAGACCCACTTCGCTAGGAACGCCCCACCTAAATTTTACGATAACAAATACCCGCTCTGCTATACAGCAGACGGCCCCCGCAAAAAAGCGGGAGTGGCCATTCTAATCTCTGCAACATGTTCCTTCTCTGTTTCAAAACAATACGCCGATCCTGAGGGCAGGTTTCTGGTCTTGGTGGGTCTCCTGGATGGGATAGATGTGACCCTGGTCTCCTGCTACGTCCCCAATACAGGGCAATTGAAATTCAGTAGAAAACTGTTCTCTAAAATTCAGGAACACTCCAAGGGTGCGCTATGGATTCTGGGGGACTTTAATTTAACTCCAGATGTAGTAATGGACAGATCCCGCTCCCCCAACCATAGAGGTGTTCCTAATCTAGGACCGTCTAGGAGATTTAAACAGCTCATTAACGAGTTCGAGCTTCACGATGTTTGGCGTGCTAGAAACCTGAACACCAGAGACTACACCTTTTTCTCACACCCCCACCAATCGTATTCGAGAATAGATCTAGCCCTGACGGATAAGTGGTCTCTGGCCTCCATAGTTGAGGCCGTGATCCTGCCTATCACCTGGTCCGACCATTCCCCCTTACGGTTGGTGTGGGATCTGGGTTCATTCAGGGCTCCCCCGGGTCCGTGGCGACTGGGCCGCTCGGCCCTGTCCCACTTAGACTCCAGGAAAACGATCCAGGACTCAATCTCCAGTTATGTAGCCAATAATGACCAAGAAGATACAAATATTTTCACACACTGGTGTGCTCTGAAAGCTGTTGTGCGGGGCTCTGCATTACAAGCGGCAGCCAGAGTTAAGAGAGCAGAGGAGAACGAGAGACGCACTGCAGATGAGGATCTTCTTAGGCTAGAAGCAGCACATAAACATAACCCCCTAGACAGAGACATAGGCGCGCAACTCAACCGGGCCAGGGACAGAGTTAACGCCCTTTCCTTTAGAGAGATTCAGAAAAATGTTGAGAGGCTGAACCAACGCTTCTACCTATTTGGAAATAAAGCGGGGAGGCTGCTAGCAAGGAAATTAAGAGGGAGAAGAGCTAAAAACAGGGTAGACCTACTGATCAATTCCAGGGGTACCAGAGTAGTAGACCCCTTCCAGATTGCGGACACCTTCGCAGACTACTACGCTAAACTATATAATTTGAATTCCGATTCACACACCCCCCAGCCGACGTTCGAAGGGATCACCTCCTTCCTCGACAGTATCAGTCTACCAGTACTAGAGTCCGAGGTGGGCCAGGCTCTCAACGCGCCTTGGTCTAAAACGGAGATAGAGTCTGCCATCGACAGGTTACCCAGAGACAAAGCCCCAGGCCCTGACGGCTACCCCACCAATTTCTATAAATGCTTCAAAAATGAACTGAGCCCGATACTGACCAACGTCTTCAATGAGGCCTCCCAGTCGGGTATATTCCCCAAGGAAATGTTAGAAGCCCGGATTGTAACCATCCCGAAACCCGGTAAGCCACCCACCTCGGTCCAGAACTATAGACCCATTGCGCTGTTAAACACAGACCTGAAACTGTACGCCAAACTATTGGCCAACAGACTGGCCCCCCTCCTCCCGTCCCTAGTGGGGGGGGGACCAGGTGGGCTTCGTGCCGGGGAGACAGGCCCCGGACAACACCCGTAGAGTGTTCAATGTTCTGGAGGTGTGCGACAGGGCCAAATCCCCCCTGCTGCTGTTGTCACTAGACGCTGAGAAGGCGTTTGATCGGCTTCACTGGGGCTACCTAAGAGAAGTGCTGAAGCGCTTTGGCATGGGTGGTAGATTCCTGGACTCAATATTTGCCCTCTACTCCCACCCGTCTGCGAAGGTGTTCGTAAACGGCAGCCTCTCTTCTAGTTTTCCAATAACCAATGGTACTAGACAGGGGTGTCCCCTCTCCCCGTTGATTTTCGTCCTGGCAATGGAGCCTTTAGCAGTCAAAATCAGAACTGACGACCGTATCTTAGGCCCGCAGATTGGGAACACTTCCCACAAGATCTGTCTATTCGCAGACGATGTTCTCTTATGCCTTCTGCAGCCAGAGAAATCCCTCCCAGCGGTCCATGAAACCCTAGATGCTTACTCTGCGGTCTCTTACTATAGACTGAACACAAATAAAACAGAAGCCCTACCGGTAAATATCCCTCTAGCCAATGTAGCACGCCTTAAGGACTCCTACCGCTACGCCTGGCAGGAGAGAGCCATCAAATACCTAGGGGTTCAAGTCGCTAGGGACCCACATCTAATAGAATGCAATTTCACCCCACTCATAAACTCCTTTCAAAAACTCATACAGGAATGGTCCCTACACGAAATCTCGTGGCTGGGTAGGCTGGAGGCATCCAAAATGATTTTACTCCCTAAACTCCTATACTTATTTCGCGCGATCCCCAGAAACCTCCCTAAATCCCTACTCTGTAAACTTAATACACTACTCACTAAATACATTTGGAAGGGGTCAAAACCGAGAATATCAAGGGAAACCATGGCTCTACCAAAAGCCCTGGGAGGAGCGGGATACCCCGATTTAGAAAAATACCGTCAGGCCTGCCTCTTGAGCCAAGCTGGGGACTGGTTTAACAATCAGGAACCGAAACCCTGGGTATTAATTGAACAAACCTTAGCAAGTCAATTCTCCCTCACTGACATGTTCTGGCTCCCCATCAAGGCCACCCCCGGAAAACCGGAACTATGTATGGCCACAAAGGCGACTCTAGATACATGGGCCAGAGTACTGGGAGACATAGGTGGGATCGCTCTTCCAAGCACCAACCTCTCCCTCAAGGCTATTGCCAAACTGATCCCTAATCTAAGCCTGGACGGGTGGATCATCGCAGGCATTGCGGACCTGGGACACATGGTCCAGGGTGGATCTCTGACACAATTCTCGGAGCTCAGGGAGAGGTTTGGGCTTCCCAAGAGCGATTTTTTCAAATACTTACAAATTAGACACTGGTTATCGACTCTTAGAAGGGGCTCAGACCCCATTCTGCCAGCCCCCACTCTCATCCCCTCCAGATTGCAGAACGGCTCCCACAAAGGCGGGATCTCCAGGTGGTATGACTACCTGATAACATCAACGAAAAGAGGGAAACTCCCCGCCCAGCTCAAATGGGAAACTGACCTTAACATCACCTTAGACAAAGAAACATGGGACGCCATCCTCCTCTCGGGGTTTAAAATGTCTAAGTGCCTACTACACTCAGATGTTTTTTAAACTGTGCCATAGGGCCTACTTCACCCCCCTACGCCTCCATGCTATTTGGCCTGAGGTCTCTCACCTGTGCTGGAGAGGGTGCGGGGAGACTGGGTCTATACTCCACATATTCTGGCAATGCCCCCTCATCAGGCACTTCTGGGAGGAGATATCTTCCCTAATCGGTAACGTGATTAAAACTACGACCCAGTTAGAGCCCATCACAGCCTTGCTCCATTACACTAACGCAATAGCGGGGGGAGACCTCTACATCTTAAGACATATCCTGATTGCGGCGAAAGCCGCTATTGGGCTCCTGTGGAAATCGGCTGAAACCCCCACGGTACGAGGCGTTATCAACAAGGTGCACACCCACTTCCTCTATGAGACGATTAATGCCCGCTACTCCTCTTCAGCCTCCTCAATACACCTGAAATGGCTTAAATGGATGGACTTTAGAGAGTCTCAGGGCTTATCAGTATCTTCCAGCGATCCCTGGGACATCACCACATTCCATTCCCCACCCCACCTGCCAAGCAGTTAACCTGACTGTGACTACAGTGTACTATGCAATGTTCATAACCTGGGTATATACACCCTTCCCACCCCCACCCCCGTGTGTCTGCCCCCCCCGCCTCCTATCCCTCTACTGACCTATTTCTTCTTTCACACAAGTCCTCCTTCCTTTTTTCTTTTTCTCACTGTTGGGGTTATCTTACCCCCAACTGTTATTTACGGGCACAGTTTAATGCCAAGATTTTCAGCAGGGGGCATGACTGTCAACGGAATTACTGGAATCATTGTTTGATGTTTCATGTCAGATTTACTGCTCTGCCTCTGTTTATACAATGTATGTGTTTCTTTCTGCTGTCCCAATAAAAATTTAATATTCAAAAAAAATAAAATATAATGGATTGATGCCTTTTTGAATGGTGGAAATTGAAACAGAGTTTTGCAGTGGGTGTTAATCTGATTCTTAAGTCATTCTCTTCTCATGCAAAAAGGAAAAGGAAATAGTAGAACCAATAAAGAAAGGAAGAACTATGTCAGAAGTGGGATTTGAACCCACGCCTCCAGAGGAGACTGCGACCAAAGACCACTCGGCCATCCTGACATATAGCTATCGCACTATTTTAAAGAAAAATTTTATATTATGAAGTGAAATTTGTGAATCTTGCACAAACTGGCTACTTTGTTTAGCTTATGGGATTGATTGGATCCTATTTTAATGTACCCAAGTGGGGTTTATGTTCATGACCAATACAAAGAACATGACATTGATCTCTTTGGTAGGTTTCAGGCCCCTATTTTTAAAGAGAAAACAGTGTGATCTTTTCTTGATACATAGCAAAATTGTGGATTGATTGATACATTTTTTTCCATGGTGGAATTGGAAACAGAATTTTGCAGAGAGTGTTCATCTAATTCTTAAGTCATTCTTTTTTCATGCAACAAGGAAGAAGAATTGAAGAACAAATAAGAAAAGAAAGAGTCATGTCAGAAGTGGGATTTGAACCCACGCCTCCAGAGGAGACTGCGACCTGAACGCAGCGCCTTAGACCGCTCGGCCATCCTGACATATATCACACTAACTTTTTAAAAAGTGATATAGTACGAAATCCCCTCTCTAACGATACAATGGTCATATTGTAGAAACTATTGATTTAAAGACTGTATCAATTGCTTTTCCATTCATTTTGAAAGTGGTTCTAATGTATAAAGTAGGATTTATTTTCTCTTTTGAGGATTAGAATTCAAATGCCCAGAGTTTGTTTGCTGATGCATTTTCACTCACTGTTGAGTAAAATTTGTGAAGATTGCACAAACTGGCTACTTCCTTTAGCTTGTGGGATTCATTGGATTCTATTATAATGAACCCAAGTGGGGTTTATTTTCATGACCAATGGCTTAGAAGAGCAGTTTTCTTAAGTTAGAAAAATGCCTCCCAAATTCTTAATTTGGGAGGTATTTTATTTAGCAAAATATAAATCAAGAAGTATGAAGCAGACAATACAAAAAGCATGATATTGATGTCAGTGGTAGCTTTCAAGCCCTTTTTTGTACAAAGAATAGTGTGCTATTTTCTTTCTATATAAAAACATAATGGTATGATGCATTTTTGAATGGTGGAAATTGAAACAGAGTTTTGCAGTGGGTGTTAATCTGATTCTTAAGTCATTCTCTTCTCATGCAACAAGGAAGAGGAAATAGTAGAACCAATAAAGAAAGGAAGAACTATGTCAGAAGTGGGATTTGAACCCACGCCTCCAGAGGAGACTGCGACCTGAACGCAGCGCCATAGACCACTCGGCCATCCTGACACATACCTATCGCACTATTTTTAAGAAAAATTTAATATTATGAAGTGAAATTTGTGAATCTTGCACAAACTGGCTACTTTGTTTAGCTTATGGGATTGATTGGATCCTATTTTAATGTACCCAAGTGGGGTTTATGTTCATGACCAATACAAAGAACATGACATTGATCTCTTTGGTAGGTTTCAGGCCCCTATTTTGACAGAGAAAACAGTGTGATCTTTTCTTGATACATAGCAAAATTGTGGATTGATTGATACATTTTTTACATGGTGGAATTGGAAACAGAATTTTGCAGAGAGTCTTCATCTAATTCTTAAGTCATTCTTTTTTCATGCAACAAGGAAGAAGAATTGAAGAACAAATAAGAATAGAAAGAGTCATGTCAGAAGTGGGATTTGAACCCACGCCTCCAGAGGAGACTGCGACCTGAACGCAGCGCCTTAGACAGCTCGGCCATCCTGACATATATCACATTAACTTTTTAAAAAGTGATATAGTACGAAATCCCCTCTCTAACGATACAATGGTCATATTGTAGAAACTATTGATTTAAAGACTGTATCAACTGCTTTTCCATTCATTTTGAAAGTGGTTCTAATGTATAAAGTAGGATTTCTTTTCTCTTTTGAGGATTAGAATTCAAATGCCCAGAGTTTGTTTGCTGATGCATTTTCACTCACTGTTGAGTAAAATTTGTGAAGATTGCACAAACTGGCTACTTCATTTAGCTTGTGGGATTCATTGGATTCTATTATAATGAACCCAAGTGGGGTTTATTTTCATGACCAATGGCTTAGAAGAGCAGTTTATTTAAGTTAGAAAAATGCCTCCCAAATTCTTAATTTGGGAGGTATTTTATTTAGCGAAATATAAATCAAGAAGTATGGAGCAGATAATACAAAAAGCATGATATTGATGTCAGTGGTAGGTTTCAAGCCCTTATTTGTACAAAGAATAGTGTGCTATTTTCTTGCTATATAAAAATATAATGGATTGATGCCTTTTTTGAATGGTGGAAATTGAAACAGAGTTTTGCAGTGGGTGTTAATCTGATTCTTAAGTCATTCTTGAATGACTAGAATGAACCCTAGAATGTCTGTGTGCGTGTGTACATGTGGTAGAGAATATAGATTGTAAGCTCCACTGGGGCAGATACAGATGTCAATGTTCAACTATACTCTGTAAAGCGCTGAGTAATATGTGTGCGCTATATAAGAAACTTAATAATTCTCTTCTCATGCAAAAAGGAAAAGGAAATAGTAGAACCAATAAAGAAAGGAAGAACTATGTCAGAAGTGGGATTTGAACCCACGCCTCCAGAGGAGACTGCGACCAAAGACCACTCGGCCATCCTGACATATAGCTATCGCAATATTTTTAAGAAAAATTTAATATTATGAAGTGAAATTTGTGAATCTTGCACAAACTGGCTACTTTGTTTAGCTTATGGGATTGATTGGATCCTATTTTAATGTACCCAAGTGGAGTTTATGTTCATGACCAATACAAAGAACATGACATTGATCTCTTTGGTAGGTTTCAGGCCCCAATTTTTAAAGAGAAAACAGTGTGATCTTTTCTTGATACATAGCAAAATTGTGGATTGATTGATACATTTTTTTCCATGGTGGAATTGGAAACAGAATTTTGCAGAGAGTGTTCATCTAATTCTTAAGTCATTCTTTTTTCATGCAACAAGGAAGAAGAATTGAAGAACAAATAAGAAACGAAAGAGTCCTGTCAGAAGTGGGATTTGAACCCACGCCTCCAGAGGAGACTGCGACCTGAACGCAGCGCCTTAGACCGCTCGGCCATCCTGACATATATCATTCTAATTTTTTAAAAATGATATAGTACGAAATTCCCTCTCCAACGATACAATGGTCATATTGTAGAAACTATTGATTTAAAGACTGTATCAATTGCTTTTCCATTCATTTTGAAAGTGATTCTAATGTATAAAGTAGGATTTATTTTCTCTTTTGAGGATTAGAATTCAAATGCCCAGAGTTTGTTTGCTGATGCATTTTCACTCACTGTTGAGTAAAATTTGTGAAGATTGCACAAACTGGCTACTTCCTTTAGCTTGTGGTATTCATTGGATTCTATTAAAATGAACCCAAGTGGGGTTTATTTTCATGACCAATGGCTTAGAAGAGCAGTTTTCTTAAGTTAGAAAAATGCCTCCCAAATTCTTAATTTGGGAGGTATTTTATTTAGCAAAATATAAATCAAGAAGTATGGAGCAGACAATACAAAAAGCATGATATTGATGTCAGTGGTAGCTTTCAAGCCCTTTTTTGTACAAAGAATAGTGTGCTATTTTCTTTCTATATAAAAACATAATGGATTGATGCATTTTTGAATGGTGGAAATTGAAACAGAGTTTTGCAGTGGGTGTTAATCTGATTCTTAAGTCATTCTCTTCTCATGCAACAAGGAAGAGGAAATAGTAGAACCAATAAAGAAAGGAAGAACTATGTCAGAAGTGGGATTTGAACCCACGCCTCCAGAGGAGACTGCGACCTGAACGCAGCGCCATAGACCACTCGGCCATCCTGACACATACCTATCGCACTATTTTTAAGAAAAATTTAATATTATGAAGTGAAATTTGTGAATCTTGCACAAACTGGCTACTTTGTTTAGCTTATGGGATTGATTGGATCCTATTTTAATGTACCCAAGTGGGGTTTATGTTCATGACCAATACAAAGAACATGACATTGATCTCTTTGGTAGGTTTCAGGCCCCTATTTTGACAGAGAAAACAGTGTGATCTTTTCTTGATACATAGCAAAATTGTGGATTGATTGATACATTTTTTACATGGTGGAATTGTAAACAGAATTTTGCAGAGAGTGTTCATCTAATTCTTAAGTCATTCTTTTTTCATGCAACAAGGAAGAAGAATTGAAGATCAAATAAGAATAGAAAGAGTCATGTCAGAAGTGGGATTTGAACCCACGCCTCCAGAGAAGACTGCGACCTGAACGCAGCGCCTTAGACCGCTCGGCCATCCTGACATATATCACTCTAATTTTTTTTAAATGATATAGTACGAAATTCCCTCTCCAACGATACAATGGTCATATTGTAGAAACTATTGATTTAAAGACTGTATCAATTGCTTTTCCATTCATTTTGAAAGTGATTCTAATGTATAAAGTAGGATTTATTTTCTCTTTTGAGGATTAGAATTCAAATGCCCAGAGTTTGTTTGCTGATGCATTTTCACTCACTGTTGAGTAAAATTTGTGAAGATTGCACAAACTGGCTACTTCCTTTAGCTTGTGGGATTCATTGGATTCTATTAAAATGAACCCAAGTGGGGTTTATTTTCATGACCAATGGCTTAGAAGAGCAGTTTTCTTAAGTTAGAAAAAGGCCTCCCAAATTCTTAATTTGGGAGGTATTTTATTTAGCAAAATATAAATCAAGAAGTATGGAGCAGACAATACAAAAAGCATGATATTGATGTCAGTGGTAGCTTTCAAGCCCTTTTTTGTACAAAGAATAGTGTGCTATTTTCTTTCTATATAAAAACATAATGGATTGATGCATTTTTGAATGGTGGAAATTGAAACAGAGTTTTGCAGTGGGTGTTAATCTGATTCTTAAGTCATTCTCTTCTCATGCAACAAGGAAGAGGAAATAGTAGAACCAATAAAGAAAGGAAGAACTATGTCAGAAGTGGGATTTGAACCCACGCCTCCAGAGGAGACTGCGACCAAAGACCACTCGGCCATCCTGACATATAGCTATCGCACTATTTTTAAGAAAAATGTAATATTATGAAGTGAAATTTGTGAATCTTGCACAAACTGGCTACTTTGTTTAGCTTATGGGATTGATTGGATCCTATTTTAATGTACCCAAGTGGGGTTTATGTTCATGACCAATACAAAGAACATGACATTGATCTCTTTGGTAGGTTTCAGGCCCCTATTTTTAAAGAGAAAACAGTGTGATCTTTTCTTGATACATAGCAAAATTGTCGATTGATTGATACATTTTTTTCCATGGTGGAATTGGAAACAGAATTTTGCAGAGAGTGTTCATCTAATTCTTAAGTCATTCTTTTTTCATGCAACAAGGAAGAAGAATTGAAGAACAAATAAGAAAAGAAAGAGTCCTGTCAGAAGTGGGATTTGAACCCACGCCTCCAGAGGAGACTGTAACCTGAACGCAGCGCCTTAGACCGCTCGGCCATCCTGACATATATCGCACTAATTTTTTTAAAAGTGATATAGTACGAAATCCCCTCTCTAACGATACAATGGTCATATTGTAGAAACTATTGATTTAAAGACTGTATCAATTGCTTTTCCATTCATTTTGAAAGTGGTTCTAATGTATAAAGTAGGATTTCTTTTCTCTTTTGAGGATTAGAATTCAAACGCCCAGAGTTTGTTTGCTGATGCATTTTCACTCACTGTTGAGTAAAATTTGTGAAGATTGCACAAACTGGCTACTTCCTTTAGCTTGTGGGATTCATTGGATTCTATAAAAATGAACCCAAGTGGGGTTTATTTTCATGACCAATGGCTTAGAAGAGCAGTTTTCTTAAGTTAGAAAAAGGCCTCCCAAATTCTTAATTTGGGAGGTATTTTATTTAGCAAAATATAAATCAAGAAGTATGGAGCAGACAATACAAAAAGCATGATATTGATGTCAGTGGTAGCTTTCAAGCCCTTTTTTGTACAAAGAATAGTGTGCTATTTTCTTTCTATATAAAAACATAATGGATTGATGCATTTTTGAATGGTGGAAATTGAAACAGAGTTTTGCAGTGGGTGTTAATCTGATTCTTAAGTCATTCTCTTCTCATGCAACAAGGAAGAGGAAATAGTAGAACCAATAAAGAAAGGAAGAACTATGTCAGAAGTGGGATTTGAACCCACGCCTCCAGAGGAGACTGCGACCTGAACGCAGCGCCATAGACCACTCGGCCATCCTGACATATACCTATCGCACTATTTTTAAGAAAAATGTTATATTATGAAGTGAAATTTGTGAATCTTGCACAAACTGGCTACTTTGTTTAGCTTATGGGATTGATTGGATCCTATTTTAATGTACCCAAGTGGGGTTTATGTTCATGACCAATACAAAGAACATGACATTGATCTCTTTGGTAGGTTTCAGGCCCCTATTTTGACAGAGAAAACAGTGTGATCTTTTCTTGATACATAGCAAAATTGTGGATTGATTGATACATTTTTTACATTGTGGATTTGGAAAGAGAATTTTGCAGACAGTGTTCATCTAATTCTTAAGTCATTCTTTTTTCATGCAACAAGGAAGAAGAATTGAAGAACAAATAAGAAAAGAAAGAGTCATGTCAGAAGTGGGATTTGAACCCATGCCTCCAGAGGAGACTGCGACCTGAACGCAGCGCCTTAGACCGCTCGGCCATCCTGACATATATCACACTAACTTTTTAAAAAGTGATATAGTACGAAATCCCCTCTCTAACGATACAATGGTCATATTGTAGAAACTATTGATTTAAAGACTGTATCAATTGCTTTTCCATTCATTTTGAAAGTGGTTCTAATGTATAAAGTAGGATTTATTTTCTCTTTTGAGGATTAGAATTCAAATGCCCAGAGTTTGTTTGCTGATGCATTTTCACTCACTGTTGAGTAAAATTTGTGAAGATTGCACAAACTGGCTACTTCCTTTAGCTTGTGGGATTCATTGGATTCTATTAAAATGAACCCAAGTGGGGTTTATTTTCATGACCAATGGCTTAGAAGATCAGTTTTCTTAAGTTAGAAAAAGGCCTCCCAAATTCTTAATTTGGGAGGTATTTTATTTAGCAAAATATAAATCAAGAAGTATGGAGCAGACAATACAAAAAGCATGATTTTGATGTCAGTGGTAGCTTTCAAGCCCTTTTTTGTACAAAGAATAGTGTGCTATTTTCTTTCTATATAAAAACATAATGGATTGATGCATTTTTGAATGGTGGAAATTGAAACAGAGTTTTGCAGTGGGTGTTAATCTGATTCTTAAGTCATTCTCTTCTCATGCAACAAGGAAGAGGAAATAGTAGAACCAATAAAGAAAGGAAGAACTATGTCAGAAGTGGGATTTGAACCCACGCCTCCAGAGGAGACTGCGACCTGAACGCAGCGCCATAGACCACTCGGCCATCCTGACATATACCTATCGCACTATTTTTAAGAAAAATTTTATATTATGAAGTGAAATTTGTGAATCTTGCACAAACTGGCTACTTTGTTTAGCTTATGGGATTGATTGGATCCTATTTTAATGTACCCAAGTGGGGTTTATGTTCATGACCAATACAAAGAACATGACATTGATCTCTTTGGTAGGTTTCAGGCCCCTATTTTGACAGAGAAAACAGTGTGATCTTTTCTTGATACATAGCAAAATTGTGGATTGATTGATACATTTTTTACATGGTGGAATTGTAAACAGAATTTTGCAGAGAGTGTTCATCTAATTCTTAAGTCATTCTTTTTTCATGCAACAAGGAAGAAGAATTGAAGATCAAATAAGAATAGAAAGAGTCATGTCAGAAGTGGGATTTGAACCCACGCCTCCAGAGGAGACTGCGACCTGAACGCAGCGCCTTAGACCGCTCGGCCATCCTGACATATATCACTCTAATTTTTTTTAAATGATATAGTACGAAATTCCCTCTCCAACGATACAATGGTCATATTGTAGAAACTATTGATTTAAAGACTGTATCAATTGCTTTTCCATTCATTTTGAAAGTGATTCTAATGTATAAAGTAGGATTTATTTTCTCTTTTGAGGATTAGAATTCAAATGCCCAGAGTTTGTTTGCTGATGCATTTTCACTCACTGTTGAGTAAAATTTGTGAAGATTGCACAAACTGGCTACTTCCTTTAGCTTGTGGGATTCATTGGATTCTATTAAAATGAACCCAAGTGGGGTTTATTTTCATGACCAATGGCTTAGAAGAGCAGTTTTCTTAAGTTAGAAAAAGGCCTCCCAAATTCTTAATTTGGGAGGTATTTTATTTAGCAAAATATAAATCAAGAAGTATGGAGCAGACAATACAAAAAGCATGATATTGATGTCAGTGGTAGCTTTCAAGCCCTTTTTTGTACAAAGAATAGTGTGCTATTTTCTTTCTATATAAAAACATAATGGATTGATGCATTTTTGAATGGTGGAAATTGAAACAGAGTTTTGCAGTGGGTGTTAATCTGATTCTTAAGTCATTCTCTTCTCATGCAACAAGGAAGAGGAAATAGTAGAACCAATAAAGAAAGGAAGAACTATGTCAGAAGTGGGATTTGAACCCACGCCTCCAGAGGAGACTGCGACCTGAACGCAGCGCCATAGACCACTCGGCCATCCTGACATATACCTATCGCACTATTTTTAAGAAAAATGTTATATTATGAAGTGAAATTTGTGAATCTTGCACAAACTGGCTACTTTGTTTAGCTTATGGGATTGATTGGATCCTATTTTAATGTACCCAAGTGGGGTTTATGTTCATGACCAATACAAAGAACATGACATTGATCTCTTTGGTAGGTTTCAGGCCCCTATTTTGACAGAGAAAACAGTGTGATCTTTTCTTGATACATAGCAAAATTGTGGATTGATTGATACATTTTTTACATTGTGGATTTGGAAAGAGAATTTTGCAGAGAGTGTTCATCTAATTCTTAAGTCATTCTTTTTTCATGCAACAAGGAAGAAGAATTGAAGAACAAATAAGAAAAGAAAGAGTCATGTCAGAAGTGGGATTTGAACCCATGCCTCCAGAGGAGACTGCGACCTGAACGCAGCGCCTTAGACCGCTCGGCCATCCTGACATATATCACACTAACTTTTTAAAAAGTGATATAGTACGAAATCCCCTCTCTAACGATACAATGGTCATATTGTAGAAACTATTGATTTAAAGACTGTATCAATTGCTTTTCCATTCATTTTGAAAGTGGTTCTAATGTATAAAGTAGGATTTATTTTCTCTTTTGAGGATTAGAATTCAAATGCCCAGAGTTTGTTTGCTGATGCATTTTCACTCACTGTTGAGTAAAATTTGTGAAGATTGCACAAACTGGCTACTTCCTTTAGCTTGTGGGATTCATTGGATTCTATTAAAATGAACCCAAGTGGGGTTTATTTTCATGACCAATGGCTTAGAAGATCAGTTTTCTTAAGTTAGAAAAAGGCCTCCCAAATTCTTAATTTGGGAGGTATTTTATTTAGCAAAATATAAATCAAGAAGTATGGAGCAGACAATACAAAAAGCATGATTTTGATGTCAGTGGTAGCTTTCAAGCCCTTTTTTGTACAAAGAATAGTGTGCTATTTTCTTTCTATATAAAAACATAATGGATTGATGCATTTTTGAATGGTGGAAATTGAAACAGAGTTTTGCAGTGGGTGTTAATCTGATTCTTAAGTCATTCTCTTCTCATGCAACAAGGAAGAGGAAATAGTAGAACCAATAAAGAAAGGAAGAACTATGTCAGAAGTGGGATTTGAACCCACGCCTCCAGAGGAGACTGCGACCTGAACGCAGCGCCATAGACCACTCGGCCATCCTGACATATACCTATCGCACTATTTTTAAGAAAAATTTTATATTATGAAGTGAAATTTGTGAATCTTGCACAAACTGGCTACTTTGTTTAGCTTATGGGATTGATTGGATCCTATTTTAATGTACCCAAGTGGGGTTTATGTTCATGACCAATACAAAGAACATGACATTGATCTCTTTGGTAGGTTTCAGGCCCCTATTTTGACAGAGAAAACAGTGTGATCTTTTCTTGATACATAGCAAAATTGTGGATTGATTGATACATTTTTTACATGGTGGAATTGTAAACAGAATTTTGCAGAGAGTGTTCATCTAATTCTTAAGTCATTCTTTTTTCATGCAACAAGGAAGAAGAATTGAAGATCAAATAAGAATAGAAAGAGTCATGTCAGAAGTGGGATTTGAACCCACGCCTCCAGAGGAGACTGCGACCTGAACGCAGCGCCTTAGACCGCTCGGCCATCCTGACATATATCACTCTAATTTTTTTTAAATGATATAGTACGAAATTCCCTCTCCAACGATACAATGGTCATATTGTAGAAACTATTGATTTAAAGACTGTATCAATTGCTTTTCCATTCATTTTGAAAGTGATTCTAATGTATAAAGTAGGATTTATTTTCTCTTTTGAGGATTAGAATTCAAATGCCCAGAGTTTGTTTGCTGATGCATTTTCACTCACTGTTGAGTAAAATTTGTGAAGATTGCACAAACTGGCTACTTCCTTTAGCTTGTGGGATTCATTGGATTCTATTAAAATGAACCCAAGTGGGGTTTATTTTCATGACCAATGGCTTAGAAGAGCAGTTTTCTTAAGTTAGAAAAAGGCCTCCCAAATTCTTAATTTGGGAGGTATTTTATTTAGCAAAATATAAATCAAGAAGTATGGAGCAGACAATACAAAAAGCATGATATTGATGTCAGTGGTAGCTTTCAAGCCCTTTTTTGTACAAAGAATAGTGTGCTATTTTCTTTCTATATAAAAACATAATGGATTGATGCATTTTTGAATGGTGGAAATTGAAACAGAGTTTTGCAGTGGGTGTTAATCTGATTCTTAAGTCATTCTCTTCTCATGCAACAAGGAAGAGGAAATAGTAGAACCAATAAAGAAAGGAAGAACTATGTCAGAAGTGGGATTTGAACCCACGCCTCCAGAGGAGACTGCGACCAAAGACCACTCGGCCATCCTGACATATAGCTATCACACTATTTTTAAGAAAAATGTAATATTATGAAGTGAAATTTGTGAATCTTGCACAAACTGGCTACTTTGTTTAGCTTATGGGATTGATTGGATCCTATTTTAATGTACCCAAGTGGGGTTTATGTTCATGACCAATACAAAGAACATGACATTGATCTCTTTGGTAGGTTTCAGGCCCCTATTTTTAAAGAGAAAACAGTGTGATCTTTTCTTGATACATAGCAAAATTGTCGATTGATTGATACATTTTTTTCCATGGTGGAATTGGAAACAGAATTTTGCAGAGAGTGTTCATCTAATTCTTAAGTCATTCTTTTTTCATGCAACAAGGAAGAAGAATTGAAGAACAAATAAGAAAAGAAAGAGTCCTGTCAGAAGTGGGATTTGAACCCACGCCTCCAGAGGAGACTGTAACCTGAACGCAGCGCCTTAGACCGCTCGGCCATCCTGACATATATCACACTAATTTTTTTAAAAGTGATATAGTACGAAATCCCCTCTCTAACGATACAATGGTCATATTGTAGAAACTATTGATTTAAAGACTGTATCAATTGCTTTTCCATTCATTTTGAAAGTGGTTCTAATGTATAAAGTAGGATTTCTTTTCTCTTTTGAGGATTAGAATTCAAACGCCCAGAGTTTGTTTGCTGATGCATTTTCACTCACTGTTGAGTAAAATTTGTGAAGATTGCACAAACTGGCTACTTCCTTTAGCTTGTGGGATTCATTGGATTCTATAAAAATGAACCCAAGTGGGGTTTATTTTCATGACCAATGGCTTAGAAGAGCAGTTTTCTTAAGTTAGAAAAAGGCCTCCCAAATTCTTAATTTGGGAGGTATTTTATTTAGCAAAATATAAATCAAGAAGTATGGAGCAGACAATACAAAAAGCATGATATTGATGTCAGTGGTAGCTTTCAAGCCCTTTTTTGTACAAAGAATAGTGTGCTATTTTCTTTCTATATAAAAACATAATGGATTGATGCATTTTTGAATGGTGGAAATTGAAACAGAGTTTTGCAGTGGGTGTTAATCTGATTCTTAAGTCATTCTCTTCTCATGCAACAAGGAAGAGGAAATAGTAGAACCAATAAAGAAAGGAAGAACTATGTCAGAAGTGGGATTTGAACCCACGCCTCCAGAGGAGACTGCGACCTGAACGCAGCGCCATAGACCACTCGGCCATCCTGACATATACCTATCGCACTATTTTTAAGAAAAATGTTATATTATGAAGTGAAATTTGTGAATCTTGCACAAACTGGCTACTTTGTTTAGCTTATGGGATTGATTGGATCCTATTTTAATGTACCCAAGTGGGGTTTATGTTCATGACCAATACAAAGAACATGACATTGATCTCTTTGGTAGGTTTCAGGCCCCTATTTTGACAGAGAAAACAGTGTGATCTTTTCTTGATACATAGCAAAATTGTGGATTGATTGATACATTTTTTACATTGTGGATTTGGAAAGAGAATTTTGCAGAGAGTGTTCATCTAATTCTTAAGTCATTCTTTTTTCATGCAACAAGGAAGAAGAATTGAAGAACAAATAAGAAAAGAAAGAGTCATGTCAGAAGTGGGATTTGAACCCATGCCTCCAGAGGAGACTGCGACCTGAACGCAGCGCCTTAGACCGCTCGGCCATCCTGACATATATCACACTAACTTTTTAAAAAGTGATATAGTACGAAATCCCCTCTCTAACGATACAATGGTCATATTGTAGAAACTATTGATTTAAAGACTGTATCAATTGCTTTTCCATTCATTTTGAAAGTGGTTCTAATGTATAAAGTAGGATTTATTTTCTCTTTTGAGGATTAGAATTCAAATGCCCAGAGTTTGTTTGCTGATGCATTTTCACTCACTGTTGAGTAAAATTTGTGAAGATTGCACAAACTGGCTACTTCCTTTAGCTTGTGGGATTCATTGGATTCTATTAAAATGAACCCAAGTGGGGTTTATTTTCATGACCAATGGCTTAGAAGATCAGTTTTCTTAAGTTAGAAAAAGGCCTCCCAAATTCTTAATTTGGGAGGTATTTTATTTAGCAAAATATAAATCAAGAAGTATGGAGCAGACAATACAAAAAGCATGATTTTGATGTCAGTGGTAGCTTTCAAGCCCTTTTTTGTACAAAGAATAGTGTGCTATTTTCTTTCTATATAAAAACATAATGGATTGATGCATTTTTGAATGGTGGAAATTGAAACAGAGTTTTGCAGTGGGTGTTAATCTGATTCTTAAGTCATTCTCTTCTCATGCAACAAGGAAGAGGAAATAGTAGAACCAATAAAGAAAGGAAGAACTATGTCAGAAGTGGGATTTGAACCCACGCCTCCAGAGGAGACTGCGACCTGAACGCAGCGCCATAGACCACTCGGCCATCCTGACATATACCTATCGCACTATTTTTAAGAAAAATTTTATATTATGAAGTGAAATTTGTGAATCTTGCACAAACTGGCTACTTTGTTTAGCTTATGGGATTGATTGGATCCTATTTTAATGTACCCAAGTGGGGTTTATGTTCATGACCAATACAAAGAACATGACATTGATCTCTTTGGTAGGTTTCAGGCCCCTATTTTGACAGAGAAAACAGTGTGATCTTTTCTTGATACATAGCAAAATTGTGGATTGATTGATACATTTTTTTCCATGGTGGAATTTGAAACAGAATTTTGCAGAGAGTGTTCATCTAATTCTTAAGTCATTCTTTTTTCATGCAACAAGGAAGAAGAATTGAAGAACAAATAAGAAAAGAAAGAGTCCTGTCAGAAGTGGGATTTGAACCCACGCCTCCAGAGGAGACTGTAACCTGAACGCAGCGCCTTAGACCGCTCGGCCATCCTGACATATATCACACTAATTTTTTTAAAAGTGATATAGTACGAAATCCCCTCTCTAACGATACAATGGTCATATTGTAGAAACTATTGATTTAAAGACTGTATCAATTGCTTTTCCATTCATTTTGAAAGTGGTTCTAATGTATAAAGTAGGATTTCTTTTCTCTTTTGAGGATTAGAATTCAAATGCCCAGAGTTTGTTTGCTGATGCATTTTCACTCACTGTTGAGTAAAATTTGTGAAGATTGCACAAACTGGCTACTTCCTTTAGCTTGTGGGATTCATTGGATTCTATAAAAATGAACCCAAGTGGGGTTTATTTTCATGACCAATGGCTTAGAAGAGCAGTTTTCTTAAGTTAGAAAAAGGCCTCCCAAATTCTTAATTTGGGAGGTATTTTATTTAGCAAAATATAAATCAAGAAGTATGGAGCAGACAATACAAAAAGCATGATATTGATGTCAGTGGTAGCTTTCAAGCCCTTTTTTGTACAAAGAATAGTGTGCTATTTTCTTTCTATATAAAAACATAATGGATTGATGCATTTTTGAATGGTGGAAATTGAAACAGAGTTTTGCAGTGGGTGTTAATCTGATTCTTAAGTCATTCTCTTCTCATGCAACAAGGAAGAGGAAATAGTAGAACCAATAAAGAAAGGAAGAACTATGTCAGAAGTGGGTTTTGAACCCACGCCTCCAGAGGAGACTGCGACCTGAAGGCAGTGCCATAGACCACTCGGCCATCCTGACATATACCTATCGCACTATTTTTAAGAAAAATGTTATATTATGAAGTGAAATTTGTGAATCTTGCACAAACTGGCTACTTTGTTTAGCTTATGGGATTGATTGGATCCTATTTTAATGTACCCAAGTGGGGTTTATGTTCATGACCAATACAAAGAACATGACATTGATCTCTTTGGTAGGTTTCAGGCCCCTATTTTGACAGAGAAAACAGTGTGATCTTTTCTTGATACATAGCAAAATTGTGGATTGATTGATACATTTTTTACATTGTGGAATTGGAAACATAATTTTGCAGAGAGTGTTCATCTAATTCTTAAGTCATTCTTTTTTCATGCAACAAGGAAGAAGAATTGAAGAACAAATAAGAAAAGAAAGAGTCCTGTCAGAAGTGGGATTTGAACCCACGCCTCCAGAGGAGACTGCAACCTGAACGCAGCGCCTTAGACCGCTCGGCCATCCTGACATATATCACACTAACTTTTTAAAAAGTGATATAGTACGAAATCCCCTCTCTAACGATACAATGGTCATATTGTAGAAACTATTGATTTAAAGACTGTATCAATTGCTTTTCCATTCATTTTGAAAGTGGTTCTAATGTATAAAGTAGGATTTATTTTCTCTTTTGAGGATTAGAATTCAAATGCCCAGAGTTTGTTTGCTGATGCATTTTCACTCACTGTTGAGTAAAATTTGTGAAGATTGCACAAACTGGCTACTTCCTTTAGCTTGTGGGATTCATTGGATTCTATTATAATAAACCCAAGTGGGGTTTATTTTCATGACCAATGGCTTAGAAGAGCAGTTTTCTTAAGTTAGAAAAATGCCTCCCAAATTCTTAATTTGGGAGGTATTTTATTTAGCAAAATATAAATCAAGAAGTATGAAGCAGACAATACAAAAAGCATGATATTGATGTCAGTGGTAGCTTTCAAGCCCTTTTTTGTACAAAGAATAGTGTGCTATTTTCTTTCTATATAAAAACATAATGGATTGATGCATTTTTGAATGGTGGAAATTGAAACAGAGTTTTGCAGTGGGTGTTAATCTGATTCTTAAGTCATTCTCTTCTCATGCAACAAGGAAGATGAAATAGTAGAACCAATAAAGAAAGGAAGAACTATGTCAGAAGTGGGATTTGAACCCACGCCTCCAGAGGAGACTGCGACCTGAACGCAGCGCCATAGACCTTGGCCATCCTGACATATACCTATCGCACTATTTTTAAGAAAAATTTAATATTATGAAGTGAAATTTGTGAATCTTGCACAAACTGGCTACTTTGTTTAGCTTATGGGATTGATTGGATCCTATTTTAATGTACCCAAGTGGGGTTTATGTTCATGACCAATACAAAGAACATGACATTGATCTCTTTGGTAGGTTTCAGGCCCCTATTTTGACAGAGAAAACAGTGTGATCTTTTCTTGATACATAGCAAAATTGTGGATTGATTGATACATTTTTTACATGGTGGAATTGGAAACAGAATTTTGCAGAGAGTGTTCATCTAATTCTTAAGTCATTCTTTTTTCATGCAACAAGGAAGAAGAATTGAAGAACAAATAAGAAAAGAAAGAGTCATGTCAGAAGTGGGATTTGAACCCACGCCTCTAGAGGAGACTGCGACCTGAACGCAGCGCCTTAGACCGCTCGGCCATCCTGACATATATCACACTAACTTTTTAAAAAGTGATATAGTACGAAATCCCCTCTCTAACGATACAATGGTCATATTGTAGAAACTATTGATTTAAAGACTGTATCAATTGCTTTTCCATTCATTTTGAAAGTGGTTCTAATGTATAAAGTAGGATTTATTTTCTCTTTTGAGGATTAGAATTCAAATGCCCAGAGTTTGTTTGCTGATGCATTTTCACTCACTGTTGAGTAAAATTTGTGAAGATTGCACAAACTGGCTACTTCCTTTAGATTGTGGGATTCATTGGATTCTATTAAAATGAACCCAAGTGGGGTTTATTTTCATGACCAATGGCTTAGAAGAGCAGTTTTCTTAAGTTAGAAAAAGGCCTCCCAAATTCTTAATTTGGGAGGTATTTTATTTAGCAAAATATAAATCAAGAAGTATGGAGCAGACAATACAAAAAGCATGATATTGATGTCAGTGGTAGCTTTCAAGCCCTTTTTTGTACAAAGAATAGTGTGCTATTTTCTTTCTATATAAAACATAATGGATTGATGCATTTTTGAATGGTGGAAATTGAAACAGAGTTTTGCAGTGGGTGTTAATCTGATTCTTAAGTCATTCTCTTCTCATGCAACAAGGAAGAGGAAATAGTAGAACCAATAAAGAAAGGAAGAACTATGTCAGAAGTGGGATTTGAACCCACGCCTCCAGAGGAGACTGCGACCTGAACGCAGCGCCATAGACCACTCGGCCATCCTGACATATACCTATCGCACTATTTTTAAGAAAAATTTTATATTATGAAGTGAAATTTGTGAATCTTGCACAAACTGGCTACTTTGTTTAGCTTATGGGATTGATTGGATCCTATTTTAATGTACCCAAGTGGGGTTTATGTTCATGACCAATACAAAGAACATGACATTGATCTCTTTGGTAGGTTTCAGGCCCCTATTTTGACAGAGAAAACAGTGTGATCTTTTCTTGATACATAGCAAAATTGTGGATTGATTGATACATTTTTTACATGGTGGAATTGGAAACAGAATTTTGCAGAGAGTGTTCATCTAATTCTTAAGTCATTCTTTTTTCATGCAACAAGGAAGAAGAATTGAAGAGCAAATAAGAATAGAAAGAGTCATGTCAGAAGTGGGATTTGAACCCACGCCTCCAGAGGAGACTGCGACCTGAACGCAGCGCCTTAGACAGCCCGGCCATCCTGACATATATCACATTAACTTTTTAAAAAGTGATATAGTACGAAATCCCCTCTCCAACGATACAATGGTCATATTGTAGATACTATTGATTTAAAGACTGTATCAATTGCTTTTCCTTTCATTTTGAAAGTGGTTCTAATGTATAAAGTAGGATTTATTTTCTCTTTTGAGGATTAGAATTCAAATGCCCAGAGTTTGTTTGCTGATGCATTTTCACTCACTGTTGAGTAAAATTTGTGAAGATTGCACAAACTGGCTACTTCCTTGAGCTTGTGGGATTCATTGGATTCTATTATAATGAACCCAAGTGGGGTTTATTTTCATGACCAATGGCTTAGAAGAGCAGTTTTCTTAAGTTAGAAAAAGGCCTCCCAAATTCTTAATTTGGGAGGTATTTTATTTAGCAAAATATAAATCAAGAAGTATGGAGCAGACAATACAAAAAGCATGATATTGATGTCAGTGGTAGCTTTCAAGCCCTTTTTTGTACAAAGAATAGTGTGCTATTTTCTTTCTATATAAAAACATAATGGATTGATGCATTTTTGAATGGTGGAAATTGAAACAGAGTTTTGCAGTGGGTGTTAATCTGATTCTTAAGTCATTCTCTTCTCATGCAACAAGGAAGAGGAAATAGTAGAACCAATAAAGAAAGGAAGAACTATGTCAGAAGTGGGATTTGAACCCACGCCTCCAGAGGAGACTGCGACCAAAGACCACTCGGCCATCCTGACATATAGCTATCGCACTATGTTTAAGAAAAATTTAATATTATGAAGTGAAATTTGTGAATCTTGCACAAACTGGCTACTTTGTTTAGCTTATGGGATTGATTGGATCCTATTTTAATGTACCCAAGTGGGGTTTATGTTCATGACCAATACAAAGAACATGACATTGATCTCTTTGGTAGGTTTCAGGCCCCTATTTTTAAAGAGAAAACAGTGTGATCTTTTCTTGATACATAGCAAAATTGTGAATTGATTGATACATTTTTTTCCATGGTGGAATTGGAAACAGAATTTTGCAGAGAGTGTTCATCTAATTCTTAAGTCATTCTTTTTTCATGCAACAAGGAAGAAGAATTGAAGAACAAATAAGAAAAGAAAGAGTCCTGTCAGAAGTGGGATTTGAACCCACGCCTCCAGAGGAGACTGCGACCTGAACGCAGCGCCTTAGACCGCTCGGCCATCCTGACATATATCACGCTAATTTTTTAAAAGTGATATAGTACGAAATCCCCTCTCCAACGATACAATGGTCATATTGTAGAAACTATTGATTTAAAGACTGTATCAATTGCTTTTCCATTCATTTTGAAAGTGGTTCTAATGTATAAAGTAGGATTTATTTTCTCTTTTGAGGATTAGAATTCAAATGCCCAGAGTTTGTTTGCTGATGCATTTTCACTCACTGTTGAGTAAAATTTGTGAAGATTGCACAAACTGGCTACTTCCTTTAGCTTGTGGGATTCATTGGATTCTATTATAATGAACCCAAGTGGGGTTTATTTTCATGACCAATGGCTTAGAAGAGCAGTTTTCTTAAGTTAGAAAAAGGCCTCCCAAATTCTTAATTTGGGAGGTATTTTATTTAGCAAAATATAAATCAAGAAGTATGGAGCAGACAATACAAAAAGCATGATATTGATGTCAGTGGTAGCTTTCAAGCCCTTTTTTGTACAAAGAATAGTGTGCTATTTTCTTTCTATATAAAAACATAATGGATTGATGCATTTTTGAATGGTGGAAATTGAAACAGAGTTTTGCAGTGGGTGTTAATCTGATTCTTAAGTCATTCTCTTCTCATGCAACAAGGAAGAAGAAATAGTAGAACCAATAAAGAAAGGAAGAACTATGTCAGAAGTGGGATTTGAACCCACGCCTCCAGAGGAGACTGCGACCTGAACGCAGCGCCATAGACCACTCGGCCATCCTGACATATACCTATCACACTATTTTTAAGAAAAATTTTATATTATGAAGTGAAATTTGTGAATCTTGCACAAACTGGCTACTTTGTTTAGCTTATGGGATTGATTGGATCCTATTTTAATGTACCCAAGTCGGGTTTATGTTCATGACCAATACAAAGAACATGACATTGATCTCTTTGGTAGGTTTCAGGCCCCTATTTTGACAGAGAAAACAGTGTGATCTTTTCTTGATACATAGCAAAATTGTGTATTGATTGATACATTTTTTACATGGTGGAATTGGAAACAGAATTTTGCAGAGAGTGTTCATCTAATTCTTAAGTCATTCTTTTTTCATGCAACAAGGAAGAAGAATTGAAGAACAAATAAGAAAAGAAAGAGTCATGTCAGAAGTGGGATTTGAACCCACGCCTCCAGAGGAGACTGCGACCTGAACGCAGCGCCTTAGACCGCTCGGCCATCCTGACATATATCACACTAATTTTTTAAAAGTGATATAGTACAAAATCCCCTCTCCAACGATACAATGGTCATATTGTAGAAACTATTGATTTAAAGACTGTATCAATTGCTTTTGCATTCATTTTGAAAGTGGTTCTAATGTATAAAGTAGGATTTATTTTCTCTTTTGAGGATTAGAATTCAAATGCCCAGAGTTTGTTTGCTGATGCATTTTCACTCACTGTTGAGTAAAATTTGTGAAGATTGCACAAACTGGCTACTTCCTTTAGCTTGTGGGATTCATTGGATTCTATTATAATGAACCCAAGTGGGGTTTATTTTCATGACCAATGGCTTAGAAGAGCAGTTTTCTTAAGTTAAAAAAAGGCCTCCCAAATTCTTAATTTGGGAGGTATTTTATTTAGCAAAATATAAATCAAGAAGTATGGAGCAGACAATACAAAAAGCATGATATTGATGTCAGTGGTAGCTTTCAAGCCCTTTTTTGTACAAAGAATAGTGTGCTATTTTCTTTCTATATAAAAACATAATGGATTGATGCATTTTTGAATAGTGGAAATTGAAACAGAGTTTTGCAGTGGGTGTTAATCTGATTCTTAAGTCATTCTCTTCTCATGCAACAAGGAAGAGGAAATAGTAGAACCAATAAAGAAAGGAAGAACTATGTCAGAAGTGGGATTTGAACCCACGCCTCCAGAGGAGACTGCGTCCTGAACGCAGCGCCAAAGACCACTCGGCCATCCTGACATATACCTATTGCACTATTTTTAAGAAAAATTTTATATTATGAAGTGAAATTTGTGAATCTTGCACAAACTGGCTACTTTGTTTAGCTTATGGGATTGATTGGATCCTATTTTAATGTACCCAAGTGGGGTTTATGTTCATGACCAATACAAAGAACATGACATTAATCTCTTTGGTAGGTTTCAGGCCCCTATTTTGACAGAGAAAACAGTGTGATCTTTTCTTGATACATAGCAAAATTGTGGATTGATTGATACATTTTTTACATGGTGGAATTGGAAACAGAATTTTGCAGAGAGTGTTCATCTAATTCTTAAGTCATTCTTTTTTTATGCAACAAGGAAGAAGAATTGAAGAACAAATAAGAAAAGAAAGAGTCATGTCAGAAGTGGGATTTGAACCCACGCCTCCAGAGGAGACTGCGACCTGAACGGAGCGCCTTAGACAGCTCGGCCATCCTGACATATATCACATTAACTTTTTAAAAAGTGATATAGTACGAAATCCCCTCTCCAACGATACAATGGTCATATTGTAGAAACTATTGATTTAAAGACTGTATCAATTGCTTTTCCTTTCATTTTGAAAGTGGTTCTAATGTATAAAGTAGGATTTATTTTCTCTTTTGAGGATTAGAATTCAAATGCCCAGAGTTTGTTTGCTGATGCATTTTCACTCACTGTTGAGTAAAATTTGTGAAGATTGCACAAACTGGCTACTTCCTTTAGCTTGTGGGATTCATTGGATTCTATTATAATGAACCCAAGTGGGGTTTATTTTCATGACCAATGGCTTAGAAGAGCAGTTTTCTTAAGTTAGAAAAATGCCTCCCAAATTCTTAATTTGGGAGGTATTTTATTTAGCAAAATATAAATCAAGAAGTATGAAGCAGACAATACAAAAAGCATGATATTTATGTCAGTGGTAGCTTTCAAGCCCTTTTTTGTACAAAGAATAGTGTGCTATTTTCTTTCTATATAAAAACATAATGGATTGATGCATTTTTGAATGGTGGAAATAGAAACAGAGTTTTGCAGTGGGTGTTAATCTGATTCTTAAGTCATTCTCTTCTCATGCAACAAGGAAGAGGAAATAGTAGAACCAATAAAGAAAGGAAGAACTATGTCAGAAGTGGGATTTGAACCCACGCCTCCAGAGGAGACTGCGTCCTGAACGCAGCGCCATAGACCACTCGGCCATCCTGACATATACCTATTGCACTATTTTTAAGAAAAATTTAATATTATGAAGTGAAATTTGTGAATCTTGCACAAACTGGCTACTTTGTTTAGCTTATGGGATTGATTGGATCCTATTTTAATGTACCCAAGTGGGGTTTATGTTCATGACCAATACAAAGAACATGACATTGATCGCTTTGGTAGGTTTCAGGCCCCTATTTTTAAAGAGAAAACAGTGTGATCTTTTCTTGATACATAGCAAAATTGTGGATTGATTGATACATTTTTTTCCATGGTGGAATTGGAAACAGAATTTTGCAGAGAGTGTTCATCTAATTCTTAAGTCATTCTTTTTTCATGCAACAAGGAAGAAGAATTGAAGAACAAATAAGAATAGATAGAGTCATGTCAGAAGTGGGATTTAAACCCACGCCTCCAGAGGAGACTGCGACCTGAACGCAGCGCCTTAGACCGCTCGGCCATCCTGACATACATCACATTAACTTTTTAAAAAGTGATATAGTACGAAATCCCCTCTCTAACGATACAATGGTCATATTGTAGAAACTATTGATTTAAAGACTGTATCAATTGCTTTTCCCTTCATTTTGAAAGTGGTTCTAATGTATAAAGTAGGATTTATTTTCTCTTTTGAGGATTAGAATTCAAATGCCCAGAGTTTGTTTGCTGATGCATTTTCACTCACTGTTGAGTAAAATTTGTGAAGATTGCACAAACTGGCTACTTCCTTTAGCTTGTGGGATTCATTGGATTCTATTATAATGAACCCAAGTGGGGTTTATTTTCATGACCAATGGCTTAGAAGAGCAGTTTCCTTAAGTTAGAAAAATGCCTCCCAAATTCTTAATTTGGGAGGTATTTTATTTAGCAAAATATAAATCAAGAAGTATGAAGCAGACAATACAAAAAGCATGATATTGATGACAGTGGTAGCTTTCAAGCCCTTTTTTGTACAAAGAATAGTGTGCTATTTTCTTTCTATATAAAAACATAATGGATTGATGCATTTTTGAATGGTGGAAATTGAAACAGAGTTTTGCAGTGGGTGTTAATCTGATTCTTAAGTCATTCTCTTCTCATGCAACAAGGAAGAGGAAATAGTAGAACCAATAAAGAAAGGAAGAACTATGTCAGAAGTGTGATTTGAACCCACGCCTCCAGAGGAGACTGCGACCTGAACGCAGCACCATAGACCACTCGACCATCCTGACATATACCTATCGCACTATTTTTAAGAAAAATTTTATATTATGAAGTGAAATTTGTGAATCTTGCACAAACTGGCTACTTTGTTTAGCTTATGGGATTGATTGGATCCTATTTTAATGTACCCAAGTGGGGTTTATGTTCATGACCAATACAAAGAACATGACATTGATCTCTTTGGTAGGTTTCAGGGCCCTATTTTTAAAGAGAAAACAGTGTGATCTTTTCTTGATACATAGCAAAATTGTGGATTGATTGATACATTTTTTTCCATGGTGGAATTGGAAACAGAATTTTGCAGAGAGTGTTCATCTAATTCTTAAGTCATTCTTTTTTCATGCAACAAGGAAGAAGAATTGAAGAACAAATAAGAAAAGAAAGAGTCATGTCAGAAGTGGGATTTGAACCCACGCCTCCAGAGGAGACTGCGACCTGAACGCAGCGCCTTTGACCGCTCGGCCATCCTGACATATATCACACTAATTTTTTAAAAGTGATATAGTACGAAATCCCCTCTCCAACGATACAATGGTCATATTGTAGATACTATTGATTTAAAGACTGTATCAATTGCTTTTCCATTCATTTTGAAAGTGGTTCTAATGTATAAAGTAGGATTTATTTTCTCTTTTGAGGATTAGAATTCAAATGCCCAGAGTTTGTTTGCTGATGCATTTTCACTCACTGTTGAGTAAAATTTGTGAAGATTGCACAAACTGGCTACTTCCTTTAGCTTGTGGGATTCATTAAATTCTATTATAATGAACCCAAGTGGGGTTTATTTTCATGACCAATGGCTTAGAAGAGCAGTTTTCTTAAGTTAGAAAAATTCGTCCCAAATTCTTAATTTGGGAGGTATTTTATTTAGCAAAATATAAATCAAGAAGTATGGAGCAGACAATACAAAAAGCATGATATTGATGTCAGTGGTAGCTTTCAAGCCCTTTTTTGTACAAAGAATAGTGTGCTATTTTCTTTCTATATAAAATCATAATGGATTGATGCATTTTTGAATGGTGGAAATTGAAACAGAGTTTTGCAATTTCCTGATTCTTAAGTCATTCTCTTCTCATGCAACAAGGAAGAGGAAATAGTAGAACCAATAAAGAACTATGTCAGAAGTGGGATTTGAACCCACGCCTCCAGAGGAGACTGCGACCTGAACGCAGCGCCATAGACCACTCGGCCATCCTGACATATACCTATCGCACTATTTTTAAGAAAAATTTTATATTATGAAGTGAAATTTGTGAATCCTGCACAAACTGGCTACTTTGTTTAGCTTATGGGATTGATTGGATCCTATTTTAATGTACCCAAGTGGGATTTATGTTCATGACCAATACAAAGAACATGACATTGATCTCTTTGGTAAGTTTCAGGCCCCTATTTTGACTAAGAAAACAGTGTGATCTTTTCTTGATACATAGCAAAATTGTGGATTGATTGATACATTTTTTACATGGTGGAATTGGAAACAGAATTTTGCAGAGAGTGTTCATCTAATTCTTAAGTCATTCTTTTTTCATGCAACAAGGAAGAAGAATTGAAGAACAAATAAGAATAGATAGAGTCATGTCAGAAGTGGGATTTGAACCCACGCCTCCAGAGGAGACTGCGAACTGAACACAGCGCCTTAGACCGCTCGGCCATCCTGACATATATCACACTAACTTTTTAAAAAGTGATATAGTACGAAATCCCCTCTCTAACGATACAATGGTCATATTGTAGAAACTATTGATTTAAAGACTGTATCAATTGCTTTTCCATTCATTTTGAAAGTGATTCTAATGTATAAAGTAGGTTTTATTTTCTCTTTTGAGGATTAGAATTCAAATGCCCAGAGTTTGTTTGCTGATGCATTTTCACTCACTGTTGAGTAAAATTTGTGAAGATTGCACAAACTGTCTATTTCCTTTAGCTTGTGGGATTCATTGGATTCTATTATAATGAACCCAAGTGGGGTTTATTTTCATGACCAATGGCTTAGAAGAGCAGTTTTCTTAAGTTAGAAAAATGCCTCCCAAATTCTTAATTTGGGAGGTATTTTATTTAGCGAAATATAAATCAAGAAGTATGGAGCAGATAATACAAAAAGCATGATATTGATGTCAGTGGTAGGTTTCAAGCCCTTATTTGTACAAAGAATAATGTGCTATTGTCTTGCTATATAAAAATATAATGGATTGATGCCTTTTTGAATGGTGGAAATTGAAACAGAGTTTTGCAGTGGGTGTTAATCTGATTCTTAAGTCATTCTCTTCTCATGCAAAAAGGAAAAGGAAATAGTAGAACCAATAAAGAAAGGAAGAACTATGTCAGAAGTGGGATTTGAACCTACGCCTCCAGAGGAGACTGCGACCAAAGACCACTCGGCCATCCTGACATATAGCTATCGCACTATGTTTAAGAAAAATTTAATATTATGAAGTGAAATTTGTGAATCTTGCACAAACTGGCTACTTTGTTTAGCTTATGGGATTGATTGGATCCTATTTTAATGTACCCAAGTGGGGTTTATGTTCATGACCAATACAAAGAACATGACATTGATCTCTTTGGTAGGTTTCAGGCCCCTATTTTTAAAGAGAAAACAGTGTGATCTTTTCTTGATACATAGCAAAATTGTGAATTGATTGATACATTTTTTTCCATGGTGGAATTGGAAACAGAATTTTGCAGAGAGTGTTCATCTAATTCTTAAGTCATTCTTTTTTCATGCAACAAGGAAGAAGAATTGAAGAACAAATAAGAAAAGAAAGAGTCCTGTCAGAAGTGGGATTTGAACCCACGCCTCCAGAGGAGACTGCGACCTGAACGCAGCGCCTTAGACCGCTCGGCCATCCTGACATATATCACGCTAATTTTTTAAAAGTGATATAGTACGAAATCCCCTCTCCAACGATACAATGGTCATATTGTAGAAACTATTGATTTAAAGACTGTATCAATTGCTTTTCCATTCATTTTGAAAGTGGTTCTAATGTATAAAGTAGGATTTATTTTCTCTTTTGAGGATTAGAATTCAAATGCCCAGAGTTTGTTTGCTGATGCATTTTCACTCACTGTTGAGTAAAATTTGTGAAGATTGCACAAACTGGCTACTTCCTTTAGCTTGTGGGATTCATTGGATTCTATTATAATGAACCCAAGTGGGGTTTATTTTCATGACCAATGGCTTAGAAGAGCAGTTTTCTTAAGTTAGAAAAAGGCCTCCCAAATTCTTAATTTGGGAGGTATTTTATTTAGCAAAATATAAATCAAGAAGTATGGAGCAGACAATACAAAAAGCATGATATTGATGTCAGTGGTAGCTTTCAAGCCCTTTTTTGTACAAAGAATAGTGTGCTATTTTCTTTCTATATAAAAACATAATGGATTGATGCATTTTTGAATGGTGGAAATTGAAACAGAGTTTTGCAGTGGGTGTTAATCTGATTCTTAAGTCATTCTCTTCTCATGCAACAAGGAAGAGGAAATAGTAGAACCAATAAAGAAAGGAAGAACTATGTCAGAAGTGGGATTTGAACCCACGCCTCCAGAGGAGACTGCGACCTGAACGCAGCGCCATAGACCACTCGGCCATCCTGACATATACCTATCACACTATTTTTAAGAAAAATTTTATATTATGAAGTGAAATTTGTGAATCTTGCACAAACTGGCTACTTTGTTTAGCTTATGGGATTGATTGGATCCTATTTTAATGTACCCAAGTCGGGTTTATGTTCATGACCAATACAAAGAACATGACATTGATCTCTTTGGTAGGTTTCAGGCCCCTATTTTGACAGAGAAAACAGTGTGATCTTTTCTTGATACATAGCAAAATTGTGTATTGATTGATACATTTTTTACATGGTGGAATTGGAAACAGAATTTTGCAGAGAGTGTTCATCTAATTCTTAAGTCATTCTTTTTTCATGCAACAAGGAAGAAGAATTGAAGAACAAATAAGAAAAGAAAGAGTCATGTCAGAAGTGGGATTTGAACCCACGCCTCCAGAGGAGACTGCGACCTGAACGCAGCGCCTTAGACCGCTCGGCCATCCTGACATATATCACACTAATTTTTTAAAAGTGATATAGTACAAAATCCCCTCTCCAACGATACAATGGTCATATTGTAGAAACTATTGATTTAAAGACTGTATCAATTGCTTTTGCATTCATTTTGAAAGTGGTTCTAATGTATAAAGTAGGATTTATTTTCTCTTTTGAGGATTAGAATTCAAATGCCCAGAGTTTGTTTGCTGATGCATTTTCACTCACTGTTGAGTAAAATTTGTGAAGATTGCACAAACTGGCTACTTCCTTTAGCTTGTGGGATTCATTGGATTCTATTATAATGAACCCAAGTGGGGTTTATTTTCATGACCAATGGCTTAGAAGAGCAGTTTTCTTAAGTTAAAAAAAGGCCTCCCAAATTCTTAATTTGGGAGGTATTTTATTTAGCAAAATATAAATCAAGAAGTATGGAGCAGACAATACAAAAAGCATGATATTGATGTCAGTGGTAGCTTTCAAGCCCTTTTTTGTACAAAGAATAGTGTGCTATATCTTTCTATATAAAAACATAATGGATTGATGCATTTTTGAATAGTGGAAATTGAAACAGAGTTTTGCAGTGGGTGTTAATCTGATTCTTAAGTCATTCTCTTCTCATGCAACAAGGAAGAGGAAATAGTAGAACCAATAAAGAAAGGAAGAACTATGTCAGAAGTGGGATTTGAACCCACGCCTCCAGAGGAGACTGCGTCCTGAACGCAGCGCCAAAGACCACTCGGCCATCCTGACATATACCTATTGCACTATTTTTAAGAAAAATTTTATATTATGAAGTGAAATTTGTGAATCTTGCACAAACTGGCTACTTTGTTTAGCTTATGGGATTGATTGGATCCTATTTTAATGTACCCAAGTGGGGTTTATGTTCATGACCAATACAAAGAACATGACATTAATCTCTTTGGTAGGTTTCAGGCCCCTATTTTGACAGAGAAAACAGTGTGATCTTTTCTTGATACATAGCAAAATTGTGGATTGATTGATACATTTTTTACATGGTGGAATTGGAAACAGAATTTTGCAGAGAGTGTTCATCTAATTCTTAAGTCATTCTTTTTTTATGCAACAAGGAAGAAGAATTGAAGAACAAATAAGAAAAGAAAGAGTCATGTCAGAAGTGGGATTTGAACCCACGCCTCCAGAGGAGACTGCGACCTGAACGGAGCGCCTTAGACAGCTCGGCCATCCTGACATATATCACATTAACTTTTTAAAAAGTGATATAGTACGAAATCCCCTCTCCAACGATACAATGGTCATATTGTAGAAACTATTGATTTAAAGACTGTATCAATTGCTTTTCCTTTCATTTTGAAAGTGGTTCTAATGTATAAAGTAGGATTTATTTTCTCTTTTGAGGATTAGAATTCAAATGCCCAGAGTTTGTTTGCTGATGCATTTTCACTCACTGTTGAGTAAAATTTGTGAAGATTGCACAAACTGGCTACTTCCTTTAGCTTGTGGGATTCATTGGATTCTATTATAATGAACCCAAGTGGGGTTTATTTTCATGACCAATGGCTTAGAAGAGCAGTTTTCTTAAGTTAGAAAAATGCCTCCCAAATTCTTAATTTGGGAGGTATTTTATTTAGCAAAATATAAATCAAGAAGTATGAAGCAGACAATACAAAAAGCATGATATTTATGTCAGTGGTAGCTTTCAAGCCCTTTTTTGTACAAAGAATAGTGTGCTATTTTCTTTCTATATAAAAACATAATGGATTGATGCATTTTTGAATGGTGGAAATAGAAACAGAGTTTTGCAGTGGGTGTTAATCTGATTCTTAAGTCATTCTCTTCTCATGCAACAAGGAAGAGGAAATAGTAGAACCAATAAAGAAAGGAAGAACTATGTCAGAAGTGGGATTTGAACCCACGCCTCCAGAGGAGACTGCGTCCTGAACGCAGCGCCATAGACCACTCGGCCATCCTGACATATACCTATTGCACTATTTTTAAGAAAAATTTAATATTATGAAGTGAAATTTGTGAATCTTGCACAAACTGGCTACTTTGTTTAGCTTATGGGATTGATTGGATCCTATTTTAATGTACCCAAGTGGGGTTTATGTTCATGACCAATACAAAGAACATGACATTGATCGCTTTGGTAGGTTTCAGGCCCCTATTTTTAAAGAGAAAACAGTGTGATCTTTTCTTGATACATAGCAAAATTGTGGATTGATTGATACATTTTTTTCCATGGTGGAATTGGAAACAGAATTTTGCAGAGAGTGTTCATCTAATTCTTAAGTCATTCTTTTTTCATGCAACAAGGAAGAAGAATTGAAGAACAAATAAGAATAGATAGAGTCATGTCAGAAGTGGGATTTAAACCCACGCCTCCAGAGGAGACTGCGACCTGAACGCAGCGCCTTAGACCGCTCGGCCATCCTGACATACATCACATTAACTTTTTAAAAAGTGATATAGTACGAAATCCCCTCTCTAACGATACAATGGTCATATTGTAGAAACTATTGATTTAAAGACTGTATCAATTGCTTTTCCCTTCATTTTGAAAGTGGTTCTAATGTATAAAGTAGGATTTATTTTCTCTTTTGAGGATTAGAATTCAAATGCCCAGAGTTTGTTTGCTGATGCATTTTCACTCACTGTTGAGTAAAATTTGTGAAGATTGCACAAACTGGCTACTTCCTTTAGCTTGTGGGATTCATTGGATTCTATTATAATGAACCCAAGTGGGGTTTATTTTCATGACCAATGGCTTAGAAGAGCAGTTTTCTTAAGTTAGAAAAAGGCCTCCCAAATTCTTAATTTGGGAGGTATTTTATTTAGCAAAATATAAATCAAGAAGTATGGAGCAGATAATACAAAAAGCATGATATTGATGTCAGTGGTAGGTTTCAAGCCCTTATTTGTACAAAGAATAGTGTGCTATTTTCTTGCTATATAAAAATATAATGGATTGATGCCTTTTTGAATGGTGGAAATTGAAACAGAGTTTTGCAGTGGGTGTTAATCTGATTCTTAAGTCATTCTCTTCTCATGCAATAAGGAAGAGGAAATAGTAGAACCAATAAAGAAAGGAAGAACTATGTCAGAAGTGGGATTTGAACCCACGCCTCCAAAGGAGACTGCGACCTGAACAGTGTGATCTTTTCTTGATACTTAGCAAAAGTGTGGATTGATTGACCAAAGACCACTCGGCCATCCTGACATATACCTATCGCACTATTTTTAAGAAAAATTTTATATTATGAAGTGAAATTTGTGAATCTTGCACAAACTGGCTACTTTGTTTAGCTTATGGGATTGATTGGATCCTATTTTAATGTACCCAAGTGGGGTTTATGTTCATGACCAATACAAAGAACATGACATTGATCTCTTTGGTAGGTTTCAGGCCCCTATTTTTAAAGAGGAAACAGTGTGATCTTTTCTTGATACATAGCAAAATTGTGGATTGATTGATACATTTTTTTCGGTTGTGGAATTGGAAACAGAATTTTGCAGAGAGTGTTCATCTAATTCTTAAGTCATTCTTTTTTCATTCAACAAGGAAGAAGAATTGAAGAACAAATAAGAAAAGAAAGAGTCCTGTCAGAAGTGGGATTTGAACCCACGCCTCCAGAGGAGACTGCGACCTGAACGCAGCGCCTTAGACCGCTCGGCCATCCTGACATATATCACGCTAATTTTTTAAAAGTGATATAGTACGAAATCCCCTCTCCAACGATACAATGGTCATATTGTAGAAACGATTGATTTAAAGACTGTATCAATTGCTTTTCCATTCATTTTGAAAGTGGTTCTAATGTATAAAGTAGGATTTATTTTCTCTTTTGAGGATTAGAATTCAAATGCCCAGAGTTTGTTTGCTGATGCATTTTCACTCACTGTTGAGTAAAATTTGTGAAGATTGCACAAACTGGCTACTTCCTTTAGCTTGTGGGATTCATTGGATTCTATTATAATGAACCCAAGTGGGGTTTATTTTCATGACCAATGGCTTAGAAGAGCAGTTTTCTTAAGTTAGAAAAAGGCCTCCCAAATTCTTAATTTGGGAGGTATTTTATTTAGCAAAATATAAATCAAGAAGTATGGAGCAGACAATACAAAAAGCATGATATTGATGTCAGTGGTAGCTTTCAAGCCCTTTTTTGTACAAAGAATAGTGTGCTATTTTCTTTCTATATAAAAACATAATGGATTGATGCATTTTTGAATGGTGGAAATTGAAACAGAGTTTTGCAGTGGGTGTTAATCTGATTCTTAAGTCATTCTCTTCTCATGCAACAAGGAAGAGGAAATAGTAGAACCAATAAAGAAAGGAAGAACTATGTCAGAAGTGGGATTTGAACCCACGCCTCCAGAGGAGACTGCGTCCTGAACGCAGCGCCAAAGACCACTCGGCCATCCTGACATATACCTATTGCACTATTTTTAAGAAAAATTTTATATTATGAAGTGAAATTTGTGAATCTTGCACAAACTGGCTACTTTGTTTAGCTTATGGGATTGATTGGATCCTATTTTAATGTACCCAAGTGGGGTTTATGTTCATGACCAATACAAAGAACATGACATTAATCTCTTTGGTAGGTTTCAGGCCCCTATTTTGACAGAGAAAACAGTGTGATCTTTTCTTGATACATAGCAAAATTGTGGATTGATTGATACATTTTTTACATGGTGGAATTGGAAACAGAATTTTGCAGAGAGTGTTCATCTAATTCTTAAGTCATTCTTTTTTTATGCAACAAGGAAGAAGAATTGAAGAACAAATAAGAAAAGAAAGAGTCATGTCAGAAGTGGGATTTGAACCCACGCCTCCAGAGGAGACTGCGACCTGAACGGAGCGCCTTAGACAGCTCGGCCATCCTGACATATATCACATTAACTTTTTAAAAAGTGATATAGTACGAAATCCCCTCTCCAACGATACAATGGTCATATTGTAGAAACTATTGATTTAAAGACTGTATCAATTGCTTTTCCTTTCATTTTGAAAGTGGTTCTAATGTATAAAGTAGGATTTATTTTCTCTTTTGAGGATTAGAATTCAAATGCCCAGAGTTTGTTTGCTGATGCATTTTCACTCACTGTTGAGTAAAATTTGTGAAGATTGCACAAACTGGCTACTTCCTTTAGCTTGTGGGATTCATTGGATTCTATTATAATGAACCCAAGTGGGGTTTATTTTCATGACCAATGGCTTAGAAGAGCAGTTTTCTTAAGTTAGAAAAATGCCTCCCAAATTCTTAATTTGGGAGGTATTTTATTTAGCAAAATATAAATCAAGAAGTATGAAGCAGACAATACAAAAAGCATGATATTTATGTCAGTGGTAGCTTTCAAGCCCTTTTTTGTACAAAGAATAGTGTGCTATTTTCTTTCTATATAAAAACATAATGGATTGATGCATTTTTGAATGGTGGAAATAGAAACAGAGTTTTGCAGTGGGTGTTAATCTGATTCTTAAGTCATTCTCTTCTCATGCAACAAGGAAGAGGAAATAGTAGAACCAATAAAGAAAGGAAGAACTATGTCAGAAGTGGGATTTGAACCCACGCCTCCAGAGGAGACTGCGTCCTGAACGCAGCGCCATAGACCACTCGGCCATCCTGACATATACCTATTGCACTATTTTTAAGAAAAATTTAATATTATGAAGTGAAATTTGTGAATCTTGCACAAACTGGCTACTTTGTTTAGCTTATGGGATTGATTGGATCCTATTTTAATGTACCCAAGTGGGATTTATGTTTATGACCAATACAAAGAACATGACATTGATCTCTTTGGTAGGTTTCAGGCTCCTATTTTGACTGAGAAAACAGTGTGATCTTTTCTTGATACATAGCAAAATTGTGGATTGATTGATACATTTTTTACATGGTGGAATTGGAAACAGAATTTTGCAGAGAGTGTTCATCTAATTCTTAAGTCATTCTTTTTTCATGCAACAAGGAAGAAGAATTGAAGAACAAATAAGAATAGATAGAGTCATGTCAGAAGTGGGATTTGAACCCACGCCTCCAGAGGAGACTGCGAACTGAACGCAGAGCCTTAGACTGCTCGGCCATCCTGACATATATCACACTAACTTTTTAAAAAGTGATATAGTACGAAATCCCCTCTCCAACGATACAATGGTCATATTGTAGAAACTATTGATTTAAAGACTGTATCAATTGCTTTTCCTTTCATTTTGAAAGTGGTTCTAATGTATAAAGTAGGATTTATTTTCTCTTTTGAGGATTAGAATTCAAATGCCCAGAGTTTGTTTGCTGATGCATTTTCACTCACTGTTGAGTAAAATTTGTGAAGATTGCACAAACTGGCTACTTCCTTTAGCTTGTGGGATTCATTGGATTCTATTATAATGAACCCAAGTGGGGTTTATTTTCATGACCAATGGCTTAGAAGAGCAGTTTTCTTAAGTTAGAAAAATGCCTCCCAAATTCTTAATTTGGGAGGTATTTTATTTAGCAAAATATAAATCAAGAAGTATGAAGCAGACAATACAAAAAGCATGATATTGATGTCAGTGGTAGCTTTCAAGCCCTTTTTTGTACAAAGAATAGTGTGCTATTTTCTTTCTATATAAAAACATAATGGATTGATGCATTTTTGAATGGTGGAAATTGAAACAGAGTTTTGCAGTGGGTGTTAATCTGATTCTTAAGTCATTCTCTTCTCATGCAACAAGGAAGAGGAAATAGTAGAACCAATAAAGAAAGGAAGAACTATGTCAGAAGTGGGATTTGAACCCACGCCTCCAGAGGAGACTGCGTCCTGAACGCAGCGCCATAGACCACTCGGCCATCCTGACATATACCTATTGCACTATTTTTAAGAAAAATTTAATATTATGAAGTGAAATTTGTGAATCTTGCACAAACTGGCTACTTTGTTTAGCTTATGGGATTGATTGGATCCTATTTTAATGTACCCAAGTGGGGTTTATGTTCATGACCAATACAAAGAACATGACATTGATCTCTTTGGTAGGTTTCAGGCCCCTATTTTTAAAGAGAAAACAGTGTGATCTTTTCTTGATACATAGCAAAATTGTGGATTGATTGATACATTTTTTTCCATGGTGGAATTGGAAACAGAATTTTGCAGAGAGTGTTCATCTAATTCTTAAGTCATTCTTTTTTCATGCAACAAGGAAGAAGAATTAATAAGAATAGATAGAGTCATGTCAGAAGTGGGATTTAAACCCACGCCTCCAGAGGAGACTGCGACCTGAACGCAGCGCCTTAGACCGCTCGGCCATCCTGACATACATCACATTAACTTTTTAAAAAGTGATATAGTACGAAATCCCCTCTCTAACGATACAATGGTCATATTGTAGAAACTATTGATTTAAAGACTGTATCAATTGCTTTTCCCTTCATTTTGAAAGTGGTTCTAATGTATAAAGTAGGATTTATTTTCTCTTTTGAGGATTAGAATTCAAATGCCCAGAGTTTGTTTGCTGATGCATTTTCACTCACTGTTGAGTAAAATTTGTGAAGATTGCACAAACTGGCTACTTCCTTTAGCTTGTGGGATTCATTGGATTCTATTATAATGAACCCAAGTGGGGTTTATTTTCATGACCAATGGCTTAGAAGAGCAGTTTTCTTAAGTTAGAAAAAGGCCTCCCAAATTCTTAATTTGGGAGGTATTTTATTTAGCGAAATATAAATCAAGAAGTATGGAGCAGATAATACAAAAAGCATGATATTGATGTCAGTGGTAGGTTTCAAGCCCTTATTTGTACAAAGAATAGTGTGCTATTTTCTTGCTATATAAAAATATAATGGATTGATGCCTTTTTGAATGGTGGAAATTGAAACAGAGTTTTGCAGTGGGTGTTAATCTGATTCTTAAGTCATTCTCTTCTCATGCAATAAGGAAGAGGAAATAGTAGAACCAATAAAGAAAGGAAGAACTATGTCAGAAGTGGGATTTGAACCCACGCCTCCAAAGGAGACTGCGACCTGAACAGTGTGATCTTTTCTTGATACTTAGCAAAAGTGTGGATTGATTGACCAAAGACCACTCGGCCATCCTGACATATACCTATCGCACTATTTTTAAGAAAAATTTTATATTATGAAGTGAAATTTGTGAATCTTGCACAAACTGGCTACTTTGTTTAGCTTATGGGATTGATTGGATCCTATTTTAATGTACCCAAGTGGGGTTTATGTTCATGACCAATACAAAGAACATGACATTGATCTCTTTGGTAGGTTTCAGGCCCCTATTTTTAAAGAGGAAACAGTGTGATCTTTTCTTGATACATAGCAAAATTGTGGATTGATTGATACATTTTTTTCCGTTGTGGAATTGGAAACAGAATTTTGCAGAGAGTGTTCATCTAATTCTTAAGTCATTCTTTTTTCATTCAACAAGGAAGAAGAATTGAAGAACAAATAAGAAAAGAAAGAGTCCTGTCAGAAGTGGGATTTGAACCCACGCCTCCAGAGGAGACTGCGACCTGAACGCAGCGCCTTAGACCGCTCGGCCATCCTGACATATATCACGCTAATTTTTTAAAAGTGATATAGTACGAAATCCCCTCTCCAACGATACAATGGTCATATTGTAGAAACTATTGATTTAAAGACTGTATCAATTGCTTTTCCATTCATTTTGAAAGTGGTTCTAATGTATAAAGTAGGATTTATTTTCTCTTTTGAGGATTAGAATTCAAATGCCCAGAGTTTGTTTGCTGATGCATTTTCACTCACTGTTGAGTAAAATTTGTGAAGATTGCACAAACTGGCTACTTCCTTTAGCTTGTGGGATTCATTGGATTCTATTATAATGAACCCAAGTGGGGTTTATTTTCATGACCAATGGCTTAGAAGAGCAGTTTTCTTAAGTTAGAAAAAGGCCTCCCAAATTCTTAATTTGGGAGGTATTTTATTTAGCAAAATATAAATCAAGAAGTATGGAGCAGACAATACAAAAAGCATGATATTGATGTCAGTGGTAGCTTTCAAGCCCTTTTTTGTACAAAGAATAGTGTGCTATTTTCTTTCTATATAAAAACATAATGGATTGATGCATTTTTGAATGGTGGAAATTGAAACAGAGTTTTGGGTACTTGTGAGTTATCTGGACGCCCGATTTTTTGATTGTATGCCTTAAGTTAAGGCATACAATCAGATGCGATGCGATGCGATATCGCATCGCATCGCATCGCATCGCATGCGACCATCGGATGCGATGACCCGATTTTTCCATAGGAATCAATGTTAAAATGGACTGAGTCCATTTTAACATGGAATTCAATTGGAAAAAGGGGTCCTTTTCATACCCCTACTATCCAAGTGGGCATGGAGTTGGATATAAACCTGTGGCGAGCGTAGCGAGCCACCGAGCCCGAAGCGTGGCGAGCGAAGCGAGCCCCGCGAGGGGACGGTATTCCGTGTCCCCTCGCGGGGCTCGCTACGCTCGCCACGCTTCGGGCTCGGTGGCTCGCTACGCTCGCCACAGGTTTATATCCAACTCCATGCCCACTTGGATAGTAGGGGTATGAAAAGGACCCCTTTTTCCCATTGAATTCCATGTTAAAATGGACTCAGTTCATTTTAACATTGATTCCTATGGAAAAATCGGGTCATCGCATCGCATCGCATCCGATGGTCGCATGCGATGCGCCCGATCCGACCCGATTTAGAAATCGGGCGTCCGGATAACTCACAAGTACCGAGTTTTGCAGTGGGTGTTAATCTGATTCTTAAGTCATTCTCTTCTCATGCAACAAGGAAGAGGAAATAGTAGAACCAATAAAGAAAGGAAGAACTATGTCAGAAGTGGGATTTGAACCCACGCCTCCAGAGGAGACTGCGACTTGAACACAGCGCCATAGACCACTCGGCCATCCTGACATATACCTATCGCAATTTTTTTAAGAAAATTTTTATATTATGAAGTGAAATTTGTGAATCTTGCACAAACTGGCTACTTTTTTTAGCTTATGGGATTGATTGGATCCTATTTTAATGTACCCAAGTCGGGTTTATGTTCATGACCAATACAAAGAACATGACATTGATCTCTTTGGTAGGTTTCAGGCCCCTATTTTGACAGAGAAAACAGTGTGATCTTTTCTTGATACATAGCAAAATTGTGGATTGATTGATACATTTTTTACATGGTGGAATTGGAAACAGAATTTTGCAGAGAGTGTTCATCTAATTCTTAAGTCATTCTTTTTTCATGCAACAAGGAAGAAGAATTGAAGAACAAATAAGATAGAAAGAGTCATGTCAGAAGTGGGATTTGAACCCACGCCTCCAGAGGAGACTGCGACCTGAACGCAGCGCCTTAGACCGCTCGGCCATCCTGACATATATCACACTATTTTTTTAAAAGTGATATAGTACGAAATCCCCTCTCCAACGATACAATGGTCATATTGTAGAAACGATTGATTTAAAGACTGTATCAATTGCTTTTCCATTCATTTTGAAAGTGGTTCTAATGTATAAAGTAGGATTTATTTTCTCTTTTGAGGATTAGAATTCAAATGCCCAGAGTTTGTTTGCTGATGCATTTTCACTCACTGTTGAGTAAAATTTGTGAAGATTGCACAAACTGGCTACTTCCTTTAGCTTGTGGGATTCATTGGATTCTATTATAATGAACCCAAGTGGGGTTTATTTTCATGACCAATGGCTTAGAAGAGCAGTTTTCTTAAGTTAGAAAAATGCCTCCCAAATTCTTAATTTGGGAGGTATTTTATTTAGCAAAATATAAATCAAGAAGTATGAAGCAGACAATACAAAATGCATGATATTGATGTCAGTGGTAGCTTTCAAGCCCTTTTTTGTACAAAGAATAGTGTGCTATTTTCTTTCTATATAAAAACATAATGGATTGATGCATTTTTGAATGGTGGAAATTGAAACAGAGTTTTGCAGTGGGTGTTAATCTGATTCTTAAGTCATTCTCTTCTCATGCAACAAGGAAGAGGAAATAGTAGAACCAATAAAGAAAGGAAGAACTATGTCAGAAGTGGGATTTGAACCCACGCCTCCAGAGAAGACTGCGTCCTGAACGCAGCGCCATAGACCACTCGGCCATCCTGACATATACCTATTGCACTATTTTTAAGAAAAATTTAATATTATGAAGTGAAATTTGTGAATCTTGCACAAACTGGCTACTTTGTTTAGCTTATGGGATTGATTGGATCCTATTTTAATGTACCCAAGTGGGATTTATGTTTATGACCAATACAAAGAACATGACATTGATCTCTTTGGTAGGTTTCAGGCTCCTATTTTGACTGAGAAAACAGTGTGATCTTTTCTTGATACATAGCAAAATTGTGGATTGATTGATACATTTTTTACATGGTGGAATTGGAAACAGAATTTTGCAGAGAGTGTTCATCTAATTCTTAAGTCATTCTTTTTTCATGCAACAAGGAAGAAGAATTGAAGAACAAATAAGAATAGATAGAGTCATGTCAGAAGTGGGATTTGAACCCACGCCTCCAGAGGAGACTGCGAACTGAACGCAGAGCCTTAGACTGCTCGGCCATCCTGACATATATCACACTAACTTTTTAAAAAGTGATATAGTACGAAATCCCCTCTCCAACGATACAATGGTCATATTGTAGAAACTATTGATTTAAAGACTGTATCAATTGCTTTTCCTTTCATTTTGAAAGTGGTTCTAATGTATAAAGTAGGATTTATTTTCTCTTTTGAGGATTAGAATTCAAATGCCCAGAGTTTGTTTGCTGATGCATTTTCACTCACTGTTGAGTAAAATTTGTGAAGATTGCACAAACTGGCTACTTCCTTTAGCTTGTGGGATTCATTGGATTCTATTATAATGAACCCAAGTGGGGTTTATTTTCATGACCAATGGCTTAGAAGAGCAGTTTTCTTAAGTTAGAAAAATGCCTCCCAAATTCTTAATTTGGGAGGTATTTTATTTAGCAAAATATAAATCAAGAAGTATGAAGCAGACAATACAAAAAGCATGATATTGATGTCAGTGGTAGCTTTCAAGCCCTTTTTTGTACAAAGAATAGTGTGCTATTTTCTTTCTATATAAAAACATAATGGATTGATGCATTTTTGAATGGTGGAAATTGAAACAGAGTTTTGCAGTGGGTGTTAATCTGATTCTTAAGTCATTCTCTTCTCATGCAACAAGGAAGAGGAAATAGTAGAACCAATAAAGAAAGGAAGAACTATGTCAGAAGTGGGATTTGAACCCACGCCTCCAGAGGAGACTGCGTCCTGAACGCAGCGCCATAGACCACTCGGCCATCCTGACATATACCTATTGCACTATTTTTAAGAAAAATTTAATATTATGAAGTGAAATTTGTGAATCTTGCACAAACTGGCTACTTTGTTTAGCTTATGGGATTGATTGGATCCTATTTTAATGTACCCAAGTGGGGTTTATGTTCATGACCAATACAAAGAACATGACATTGATCTCTTTGGTAGGTTTCAGGCCCCTATTTTTAAAGAGAAAACAGTGTGATCTTTTCTTGATACATAGCAAAATTGTGGATTGATTGATACATTTTTTTCCATGGTGGAATTGGAAACAGAATTTTGCAGAGAGTGTTCATCTAATTCTTAAGTCATTCTTTTTTCATGCAACAAGGAAGAAGAATTAATAAGAATAGATAGAGTCATGTCAGAAGTGGGATTTAAACCCACGCCTCCAGAGGAAACTGCGACCTGAACGCAGCGCCTTAGACCGCTCGGCCATCCTGACATACATCACATTAACTTTTTAAAAAGTGATATAGTACGAAATCCCCTCTCTAACGATACAATGGTCATATTGTAGAAACTATTGATTTAAAGACTGTATCAATTGCTTTTCCCTTCATTTTGAAAGTGGTTCTAATGTATAAAGTAGGATTTATTTTCTCTTTTGAGGATTAGAATTCAAATGCCCAGAGTTTGTTTGCTGATGCATTTTCACTCACTGTTGAGTAAAATTTGTGAAGATTGCACAAACTGGCTACTTCCTTTAGCTTGTGGGATTCATTGGATTCTATTATAATGAACCCAAGTGGGGTTTATTTTCATGACCAATGGCTTAGAAGAGCAGTTTTCTTAAGTTAGAAAAAGGCCTCCCAAATTCTTAATTTGGGAGGTATTTTATTTAGCGAAATATAAATCAAGAAGTATGGAGCAGATAATACAAAAAGCATGATATTGATGTCAGTGGTAGGTTTCAAGCCCTTATTTGTACAAAGAATAGTGTGCTATTTTCTTGCTATATAAAAATATAATGGATTGATGCCTTTTTGAATGGTGGAAATTGAAACAGAGTTTTGCAGTGGGTGTTAATCTGATTCTTAAGTCATTCTCTTCTCATGCAATAAGGAAGAGGAAATAGTAGAACCAATAAAGAAAGGAAGAACTATGTCAGAAGTGGGATTTGAACCCACGCCTCCAAAGGAGACTGCGACCTGAACAGTGTGATCTTTTCTTGATACTTAGCAAAAGTGTGGATTGATTGACCAAAGACCACTCGGCCATCCTGACATATACCTATCGCACTATTTTTAAGAAAAATTTTATATTATGAAGTGAAATTTGTGAATCTTGCACAAACTGGCTACTTTGTTTAGCTTATGGGATTGATTGGATCCTATTTTAATGTACCCAAGTGGGGTTTATGTTCATGACCAATACAAAGAACATGACATTGATCTCTTTGGTAGGTTTCAGGCCCCTATTTTTAAAGAGGAAACAGTGTGATCTTTTCTTGATACATAGCAAAATTGTGGATTGATTGATACATTTTTTTCCGTTGTGGAATTGGAAACAGAATTTTGCAGAGAGTGTTCATCTAATTCTTAAGTCATTCTTTTTTCATTCAACAAGGAAGAAGAATTGAAGAACAAATAAGAAAAGAAAGAGTCCTGTCAGAAGTGGGATTTGAACCCACGCCTCCAGAGGAGACTGCGACCTGAACGCAGCGCCTTAGACCGCTCGGCCATCCTGACATATATCACGCTAATTTTTTAAAAGTGATATAGTACGAAATCCCCTCTCCAACGATACAATGGTCATATTGTAGAAACTATTGATTTAAAGACTGTATCAATTGCTTTTCCATTCATTTTGAAAGTGGTTCTAATGTATAAAGTAGGATTTATTTTCTCTTTTGAGGATTAGAATTCAAATGCCCAGAGTTTGTTTGCTGATGCATTTTCACTCACTGTTGAGTAAAATTTGTGAAGATTGCACAAACTGGCTACTTCCTTTAGCTTGTGGGATTCATTGGATTCTATTATAATGAGCCCAAGTGGGGTTTATTTTCATGACCAATGGCTTAGAAGAGCAGTTTTCTTAAGTTAGAAAAAGGCCTCCCAAATTCTTAATTTGGGAGGTATTTTATTTAGCAAAATATAAATCAAGAAGTATGGAGCAGACAATACAAAAAGCATGATATTGATGTCAGTGGTAGCTTTCAAGCCCTTTTTTGTACAAAGAATAGTGTGCTATTTTCTTTCTATATAAAAACATAATGGATTGATGCATTTTTGAATGGTGGAAATTGAAACAGAGTTTTGGGTACTTGTGAGTTATCTGGACGCCCGATTTTTTGATTGTATGCCTTAAGTTAAGGCATACAATCAGATGCGATGCGATGCGATATCGCATCGCATCGCATCGCATCGCATGCGACCATCGGATGCGATGACCCGATTTTTCCATAGGAATCAATGTTAAAATGGACTGAGTCCATTTTAACATGGAATTCAATTGGAAAAAGGGGTCCTTTTCATACCCCTACTATCCAAGTGGGCATGGAGTTGGATATAAACCTGTGGCGAGCGTAGCGAGCCACCGAGCCCGAAGCGTGGCGAGCGAAGCGAGCCCCGCGAGGGGACGGTATTCCGTGTCCCCTCGCGGGGCTCGCTACGCTCGCCACGCTTCGGGCTCGGAGGCTCGCTACGCTCGCCACAGGTTTATATCCAACTCCATGCCCACTTGGATAGTAGGGGTATGAAAAGGACCCCTTTTTCCCATTGAATTCCATGTTAAAATGGACTCAGTCCATTTTAACATTGATTCCTATGGAAAAATCGGGTCATCGCATCGCATCGCATCCGATGGTCGCATGCGATGCGCCCGATCCGACCCGATTTAGAAATCGGGCGTCCGGATAACTCACAAGTACCGAGTTTTGCAGTGGGTGTTAATCTGATTCTTAAGTCATTCTCTTCTCATGCAACAAGGAAGAGGAAATAGTAGAACCAATAAAGAAAGGAAGAACTATGTCAGAAGTGGGATTTGAACCCACGCCTCCAGAGGAGACTGCGACTTGAACACAGCGCCATAGACCACTCGGCCATCCTGACATATACCTATCGCAATTTTTTTAAGAAAATTTTTATATTATGAAGTGAAATTTGTGAATCTTGCACAAACTGGCTACTTTTTTTAGCTTATGGGATTGATTGGATCCTATTTTAATGTACCCAAGTCGGGTTTATGTTCATGACCAATACAAAGAACATGACATTGATCTCTTTGGTAGGTTTCAGGCCCCTATTTTGACAGAGAAAACAGTGTGATCTTTTCTTGATACATAGCAAAATTGTGGATTGATTGATACATTTTTTACATGGTGGAATTGGAAACAGAATTTTGCAGAGAGTGTTCATCTAATTCTTAAGTCATTCTTTTTTCATGCAACAAGGAAGAAGAATTGAAGAACAAATAAGATAGAAAGAGTCATGTCAGAAGTGGGATTTGAACCCACGCCTCCAGAGGAGACTGCGACCTGAACGCAGCGCCTTAGACCGCTCGGCCATCCTGACATATATCACACTATTTTTTTAAAAGTGATATAGTACGAAATCCCCTCTCCAACGATACAATGGTCATATTGTAGAAACGATTGATTTAAAGACTGTATCAATTGCTTTTCCATTCATTTTGAAAGTGGTTCTAATGTATAAAGTAGGATTTATTTTCTCTTTTGAGGATTAGAATTCAAATGCCCAGAGTTTGTTTGCTGATGCATTTTCACTCACTGTTGAGTAAAATTTGTGAAGATTGCACAAACTGGCTACTTCCTTTAGCTTGTGGGATTCATTGGATTCTATTATAATGAACCCAAGTGGGGTTTATTTTCATGACCAATGGCTTAGAAGAGCAGTTTTCTTAAGTTAGAAAAATGCCTCCCAAATTCTTAATTTGGGAGGTATTTTATTTAGCAAAATATAAATCAAGAAGTATGAAGCAGACAATACAAAATGCATGATATTGATGTCAGTGGTAGCTTTCAAGCCCTTTTTTGTACAAAGAATAGTGTGCTATTTTCTTTCTATATAAAAACATAATGGATTGATGCATTTTTGAATGGTGGAAATTGAAACAGAGTTTTGCAGTGGGTGTTAATCTGATTCTTAAGTCATTCTCTTCTCATGCAACAAGGAAGAGGAAATAGTAGAACCAATAAAGAAAGGAAGAACTATGTCAGAAGTGGGATTTGAACCCACGCCTCCAGAGAAGACTGCGTCCTGAACACAGCGCCATAGACCACTCGGCCATCCTGACATATACCTATTGCACTATTTTTAAGAAAAATTTAATATTATGAAGTGAAATTTGTGAATCTTGCACAAACTGGCTACTTTGTTTAGCTTATGGGATTGATTGGATCCTATTTTAATGTACCCAAGTGGGATTTATGTTTATGACCAATACAAAGAACATGACATTGATCTCTTTGGTAGGTTTCAGGCTCCTATTTTGACTGAGAAAACAGTGTGATCTTTTCTTGATACATAGCAAAATTGTGGATTGATTGATACATTTTTTACATGGTGGAATTGGAAACAGAATTTTGCAGAGAGTGTTCATCTAATTCTTAAGTCATTCTTTTTTCATGCAACAAGGAAGAAGAATTGAAGAACAAATAAGAATAGATAGAGTCATGTCAGAAGTGGGATTTGAACCCACGCCTCCAGAGGAGACTGCGAACTGAACGCAGAGCCTTAGACTGCTCGGCCATCCTGACATATATCACACTAACTTTTTAAAAAGTGATATAGTACGAAATCCCCTCTCTAACGATACAATGGTCATATTGTAGAAACTATTGATTTAAAGACTGTATCAATTGCTTTTCCATTCATTTTGAAAGTGATTCTAATGTATAAAGTAGGTTTTATTTTTTCTTTTGAGGATTAGAATTCAAATGCCCAGAGTTTGTTTGCTGATGCATTTTCACTCACTGTTGAGTAAAATTTGTGAAGATTGCACAAACTGGCTACTTCCTTTAGCTTGTGGGATTCATTGGATTCTATTATAATGAACCCAAGTGGGGTTTATTTTCATGACCAATGGCTTAGAAGAGCAGTTTTCTTAAGTTAGAAAAATGCCTCCCAAATTCTTAATTTGGGAGGTATTTTATTTAGCGAAATATAAATCAAGAAGTATGGAGCAGATAATACAAAAAGCATGATATTGATGTCAGTGGTAGGTTTCAAGCCCTTATTTGTACAAAGAATAGTGTGCTATTGTCTTGCTATATAAAAATATAATGGATTGATGCCTTTTTGAATGGTGGAAATTGAAACAGAGTTTTGCAGTGGGTGTTAATCTGATTCTTAAGTCATTCTCTTCTCATGCAAAAAGGAAAAGGAAATAGTAGAACCAATAAAGAAAGGAAGAACTATGTCAGAAGTGGGATTTGAACCCACGCCTCCAGAGGAGACTGCGACCAAAGACCACTCGGCCATCCTGACATATAGCTATCGCACTATTTTTAAGAAAAATTTAATATTATGAAGTGAAATTTGTGAATCTTGCACAAACTGGCTACTTTGTTTAGCTTATGGGATTGATTGGATCCTATTTTAATGTACCCAAGTGGGGTTTATGTTCATGACCAATACAAAGAACATGACATTGATCTCTTTGGTAGGTTTCAGGCCCCTATTTTTAAAGAGAAAACAGTGTGATCTTTTCTTGATACATAGCAAAATTGTGGATTGATTGATACATTTTTTTCCATGGTGGAATTGGAAACAGAATTTTGCAGAGAGTGTTCATCTAATTCTTAAGTCATTCTTTTTTCATGCAACAAGGAAGAAGAATTGAAGAACAAATAAGAAAAGAAAGAGTCCTGTCAGAAGTGGGATTTGAACCCACGCCTCCAGAGGAGACTGCGACCTGAACGCAGCGCCTTAGACCGCTCGGCCATCCTGACATATATCACGCTAATTTTTTAAAAGTGATATAGTACGAAATCCCCTCTCCAACGATACAATGGTCATATTGTAGAAACTATTGATTTAAAGACTGTATCAATTGCTTTTCCATTCATTTTGAAAGTGGTTCTAATGTATAAAGTAGGATTTATTTTCTCTTTTGAGGATTAGAATTCAAATGCCCAGAGTTTGTTTGCTGATGCATTTTCACTCACTGTTGAGTAAAATTTGTGAAGATTGCACAAACTGGCTACTTCCTTTAGCTTGTGGGATTCATTGGATTCTATTATAATGAACCCAAGTGGGGTTTATTTTCATGACCAATGGCTTAGAAGAGCAGTTTTCTTAAGTTAGAAAAATGCCTCCCAAATTCTTAATTTGGGAGGTATTTTATTTAGCAAAATATAAATCAAGAAGTATGGAGCAGACAATACAAAAAGCATGATATTGATGTCAGTGGTAGCTTTCAAGCCCTTTTTTGTACAAAGAATAGTGTGCTATTTTCTTTCTATATAAAAACATAATGGATTGATGCATTTTTGAATGGTGGAAATTGAAACAGAGTTTTGCAGTGGGTGTTAATCTGATTCTTAAGTCATTCTCTTCTCATGCAACAAGGAAGAGGAAATAGTAGAACCAATAAAGAAAGGAAGAACTATGTCAGAAGTGGGATTTGAACCCACGCCTCCAGAGGAGACTGCGACCTGAACGCAGCGCCATAGACCACTCGGCCATCCTGACGTATACCTATCGCACTATTTTTAAGAAAATTTTTATATTATGAAGTGAAATTTGTGAATCTTGCACAAACTGGCTACTTTGTTTAGCTTATGGGATTGATTGGATCCTATTTTAATGTACCCAAGTCGGGTTTATGTTCATGACCAATACAAAGAACATGACATTGATCTCTTTGGTAGGTTTCAGGCCCCTATTTTGACAGAGAAAACAGTGTGATCTTTTCTTGATACATAGCAAAATTGTGGATTGATTGATACATTTTTTACATGGTGGAATTGGAAACAGAATTTTGCAGAGAGTGTTCATCTAATTCTTTTTTTATTTTTTTTTACTTTCAATCTTTATTATATTTTAGATTATAAAAGACATTACATACATTACCTTACATACATATAAACATCCAAACATACAACTTGTGTAGACCATTTTACATTATTAAAAACATTTCTACATAAAGTGCTGAGTATCGGGGGGTTTTTATTTTAAGACTGGCTAAGCTTCTCTTTGCTATCTTACCCTTTCCTTGCCTTCCTTTTCCTTCCTTCCCTTCCCCTTCCCTTTATTTCCCTTCCTTCAATGCAATTCCTTTGAGACGGGGCAGAACAGAACAGAATGGCCTTTCCACTTCCCGCTTACTCCCAACCCTATTATTCCATTGCGTGCATACATACATAAGAGGGAAAAAAAAAAAAAAAGAGGACATATATTTATATATGTCAATAGTGATACTAATATTATACATATATTTTGTATTATAGTGTTTATATTACTCTATCCTAGCGTGAAAATTATTTTTACTTTTGTATCTTCTTATTACTGCAGAATTATTCTTTCATAAAAAGGTGACTGTATCCAGTGATTCCATATTAAATAAAACTTACTCATAATATTACGAGCATGTGCTAAGTTTTTCTCTTGTTGTAGAATTATATTCACACGTGTTTTCCATTGTTCTATGTCTGGTGCCACATTAGACATCCACCGACTTCCCAATATAACTTTTGCAATGGATATAAGGTTGACGATGTATGCTTTTTCGTTCCTATTCATATCCCCCTGTACTATTCCCAATAGGCAGCATTTCGATGTCAGGATTTCTATTGGTACCCCAGTACTCATTATAATATATTTGACTTTGTCCCAAAACTGGGAGATCTGATGACATTCCCATAGTAAATGGATGAATGTGCCAGGTGCATTTCCACATTTGGGGCATGCCGGAGAAGTACGCCCTGCAAATTTTACTAATTTTACCGCTGTCATATATGACCTATGCAAGATAAAAAGCTGTGTCTGCTGAACTCGCAGTTAGTTTGTTGCCTTAGCTACCGCTGACCTGGCCATAGACCATTCCTGTTCGCTTAACCCTCCAATCTCCTTCTCCCATTTTTCCTTTAATGTTGTTAAACCATCACTATTTTTATTTTCTATTAAGATGTTATATACTCTTGATGTTATTTTCTTAGTGTTAGGGACTTTAATTATCTTTTTAATTGCTGACTCGCTGAAGCATGGATTTGAATTTGTTATATGCATTTCGACCACACTTTTTAGTTGTATATATCGGAAAAGAAATGTATTCGGAAGGCCATATTCCTCTTTTAGTTGGAAAAAGGGTTTTAATCCCTTTGGATCATATAGCTGGGAGAGGTAATTTATTGCGTATGGATGCCAGGCTTCTGCTAGTTGCAGAACCCTAGCTTCCTTAGGGCTAAGTATGTCGACTATTCTAAATTCCTTATCCATAAATTTGTTATCTAATACTTGGTCTGCTTCACGCCAAATTTTTACTGCCTGCACCACCAATGGCAAATCACCCAAGTGTTTTTTACCCTGGATTAATCTAAACCTTGGGGGTATGTTGGGGGTGGAGGCATTTACAAGTTCATCTATCAGACGACTGTTGGCCTCTTCTTCATTGAACCAAGAACTTAATTGTGCCATTTGCGAGGCTATATAATATAGCCTAAAATCCGGCAATCCTAACCCACCCTTTAGTCTTGGGCTCATTAATTTATCCAATTTGATCTTTGGTCGGGAGCCGTTCCAAATAAACGAACTTATTATGCTATTTAATTTCCTGAATAGGGATTTGGGAAGATACACCGGTGAATGATGCAGTATATACAGGAACTTGGGAAGAATAGTCATTTTTACCAGATTTATCCTTCCAGTGGCTATCAGGGGCAGCCTACTCCATATTTTTATTTTCTTTTTTAACCATTCCATTAAAGGACGTATATTTAGATCTATGTACTCCTTTGAGTCCCGGGAGATATAAACTCCTAAGTATTTAAAAACGGGTACCCATTTTAATTGGAATGATGATACTTGCGTGTAGTTGCCCGGGTTACCCACTGGAAAGACACTGGACTTTGCCCAATTTATCCTGAAGCCCGTATAGTCTCCATATTCCTCTATCAGCTTCAAAATCAGCGGAAGGGACTTTTTATATTCCTTTAAAAATATTAATAAATCGTCTGCATATAACGTGATCCTTTCTTCTTGGCCTTTTACCCTAAAACCTATGTCCTCCGGATGTTGCCTAATCAAGCAAGCCAAAGGCTCTATCGCCAGGGCGAACAGGGCCGGGGATAACGGACATCCCTGCCGTGTTCCCCTAGCGAGACCAAAGGGCAATGATGTCCATCCGTTAACGGATACCCGGGCAGATGGTTCAGAATATAGCAGCTGAAGCCACCTCAAAAAGTTTGGTCCGAGCCCATACGCCCGGAGGACCTGCCATAAATATGCCCACTCCACTGCATCAAAGGCTTTTATGGCGTCTAATGAGACCACTGCTCCATGGCTCTCCCCGGCGCCCATCAACTGCAAGTGTGAATATAGCCTTCGTATATTTATACTGGTCTCCTTTCCAGGGATAAAACCTGTCTGGTCAGAATGTATTAATTTTAAGATATGTTTGTTTAATCTTTTGGCAAATATTTTAGCGATCACTTTAGCCTCAAAAGAAATAAGTGAGATTGGCCTATATGAGTCCAAATCTAATGGATTTTTATCGGGTTTTAAGATCAATATGATTTTGGCTTCGGTCATTGATTTTGGAATAGTCCCCGTGGCGAATCCTTCCCCAAGGGTATTATAGAGAAGAGGTGCCAATGTATCGATATATTGTTTATAGACCTCGGCAGGTATGCCGTCCAGGCCAGGGGCTTTTCCTGAGGGTAATGACTTTATAGCCTCAGTGACTTCTTCAATCTTCAAAGGGGCCTCCAATTCCCATATACCTGCATCATCCAATTTGGGGAGCCTGATATTATCCAAATATTGTTTTATTTTTTCTTCACTGAATTGAAGCTTACTAGCGTATAATTGTCTAAAGTAAATTACAAATGCTTCCCCGATCTGGGAGGCAGTGTTTACTATTTTGTCTGCTTGATTTTTGACCGCCAATATAGTATTGGATGTTTCCTCGCATTTCGCTATAAAGGCGAGATATTTCCCTGCGCGGTCTTCGTTTTGGTATCTCAAATTTGCTCTGTGCATCATAATGGTTTGATTTACCTTTTTAATCGCATCTAACCATTTCCCTTTAGCCTCCTGCCAACTCCTATATGCGACATCTGTTTTATTTATACAGTATTCTTTTTTCTTTTCTATGCACTCCCTCTCCAAGGTTGAAATATCCTCTCTACTTTTTTTTTTGCTTCAGCGATGCATTTTCTGAGGGTTCCTCTAATAAACGCCTTAAAGGCATCCCAGACTATGGAAGTGCTCGCTGAGCCCTCATTACTCTCCCAGAATTTCTGCCACTGGTCCGCAAGATCGTTGTTTTGGTCAATACTGCACAGCCACATGGGGTTAAATCTCCAAAAGTTACTACCCTTTTCATTAGTCGCCTCAAATTCCATATATATCGGGGAGTGGTCCGATATGCCCCGCGCTTTATACTCGATCTTACGGACCTTTGGCACAAACTCTCTGGATACCAACATCAGGTCGATCCTGGAGAAAGCAATATATGATGTGGAGAAGCAAGAAAACTGCGCAGTATTGGGATTTCGGAGGCGCCAGGGGTCTATCCATCCAATATTGTCTATATAACTAGCAAATCCCTGATTCCCCCTACCTCCTCCTGCCCCCACACTACTCCATCTATCAAGCTGGGGATTCAATATATTATTGAAGTCCCCCATACACAGCAGAGGAATATTTGGGGTCAGGGCGATAAATTCTGTAGCCTTGTTGAGGATTTTGTATGTAAATGGTGGGGGGATATAAATTGCTAACACCAAGAGTTGCATTGAATTCACCGTACAATCCAAAAAGACATAACAACCGTTTGGGTCAATCAAGATCCTGTTGCAAGAAAAATATATTGATTTGCGAATTAAGACCGAAACTCCCCTAGAGGTCGATGTAAAAGGGGCATGATATGCGTGGCCAATCCACGATTTTTTAAGTGCCAAAAGTTTCTTCCCCTCTAGGTGAGTTTCGGACAGGCAAATGATATCTGCACCATAATGTTTAAGCTGGTTCAATACAAGAGAACGTTTTATCCTATCATTTATCCCGCGGATATTCCACGCAAGTGCTTTAATCAGGCCTGAGGGCATAATAGCTGTATTTTCATATAACTGTCCTCATCAAACAAGCCTATTCTTATCCCCTCAAGGCCCATCCAGTCTACTTCCGATATACCAAATTTATGTTTACCCCCGTAGTGAGCCAGCTGTATACAAGTTGAGCGCCTACACATAACACAAAATACATTTACAAAACACTTAACACTTACATACACAAGAATCCCCATCCCTTCCCCGCTCCCTCCCCCTCCCTGTATACCAACCCCCCCCCCAGGGTATACTTGTATTCCCCTCCCTTTACTATTTTCCCTTGGGGCTTAACTTCACTTGGCCACCAACGCGCGGGGAGCCCCCTGGAATATGTTTAAATTAATTTAAAGTCTCGCTGTCAGCCAATTGGTGTCTTCCCGGTGCCCATTTGTCAATCCAGCAAGCTGCTTCTTTTGGATTCGCAAAAAATACAGTTTCTGCACCCGCCACCACCCTCAGTTTGGCGGGGTATATCATAGAGTACTTGAGACCTTTTTCACGTAATCTGCATTTTATCTCAATAAATTTCGCTCTTTCCTTCTGTATCTCAACTGCATAATCAGGGAAGATTGATATTTTAGCCCCATTGTGTTCAAGCAGGCTCTTTACTCTGGCAAGCCGGATTACTGTGTCGCGATCTTGGAAGTGCAACATTTTAATGATCATCGTTCTCGGTGGGGCTCCTGGAGGTAAGGGCCTAAGGGGCACCCTATGAGCTCTTTCTATCGAGAAGAATTTAGAGAACGATTCCCCTCCAAACTTCTCTCTTAACCATTGTTCCATATATTTTATGGGCTCAATGCCCTCCTCCCTTTCGGGCAGTCCAACAATCCTGACGTTATTCCTGCGACTCCTCCCTTCCAAGTCGGAGATTTTATTTTTCATATCTCTCATTTGATTGGACAACAAATCGACTTTCACCTCCATTTTGTTGCTACTGTCTTCCAGCTTTGATACCCGGGCTTCTGCCTCTTCTATCTGATCTTTTACAGCTTTCATATCCAGCCTCATATTGGCCACATCTGTTTGTATATCTGAGACCTTCTCCATGATTCTCTGCTCAGAGCCTTTTATGGCCTCCATTAATTGTTGTAGTGTAATCTCATGCTCCTCCTGTGAGCCACTACCTTTAACTGGTGTTGACATTGGGGTGGTTGTGGGGGTTTTTGTGGTGGGTTGAGAGCGGGCATATCTTTCTAATCTGGCTGCCGCACTTGCGTTCCCAGTTTTGCCCATTTCAGATAGTAATGTTTGGACAGTTTATACAATGCCTATTTTTAGTGCGGGAGCCTTTTCAATGATATACAGGAGTGGGGGCACGCCGAGGGAGGGTCCTTTAATATGTCTTTTTCCTTGGTCTGACGGCGGTTTATGCTGACTTTATCCCCTTGTAACTTTTACTCTGGCTAGCACGTTAACTCAGATGCCGAGTGACATAGTTCCCACAAAAGTCAAAAGCAGGTAATTTAGAGTGATATTACCTGATGGTATGATGCACTGCAATCGTCTCTGTGGGATCTCTTTATTTTAGGGGTCTCTCCCTCCAGCTCCAGAGCACACAAGATATGTCCCAGGGGATGTTTTCCTCCAGCTGAATGGACCACTTGGGCCCAGCTAAGCGCACCGACAGTCGGGCTCCCTTCACCAGTCCTCCTCTCGGCACGAGCGCCAGTCCTCCTCTCCCCCTGTGCTCCAAAGCTGCACGTGCTTACGGCCAGCCACCCGTCCGCACCACTCCCATCGCCTCTGTGTGCCACGGACTCCTACGGCGCTTCTGCCGCGTGTCAGGGTTTTGTATTGCCCCTGTATCTTTCAGCGGCGCGCTCTCCAGCTAGCCGCCGCGTCGCGGCCTTGTCCCGGCCGCTGACGTCACCCCTGTGCGCCGCCGACTCTTACGGCGCTTCCACAACCCGTCAGAGAGGCTCACGTCAGACACCAGCGCTCTCCACGATCTCCAGCCGGCAGCGAAACGGCAGCAAGGGAACGAAGGTACACTCGCAGCCCACCGCACACGAAAGTTCAGCGCATGCAGGCAATGACACCCGGTTAGTTTTTCTTTTCCAGGCGGCTATATATATTTTTACAGGATTACATCCAGGGAGCTCTCCTTCCCACGTCTCCTCACTCCCGCCCTGCCATGGCCACGCCCCCCGTTCATCTAATTCTTAAGTCATTCTTTTTTCATGCAACAAGGAAGAAGAATTGAAGAACAAATAAGAAAAGAAAGAGTCAGGTCAGAAGTGGGATTTGAACCCATGCCTCCAGAGGAGAATGCGACCTGAACGCAGCGCCTTAGACCGCTCGGCCATCCTGACATATATCACACTAGCTTTTTAAAAAGTGATATAGTACGAAATCCCCTCTCTAACGATACAATGGTCATATTGTAGAAACTATTGATTTAAAGACTGTATCAACTGCTTTTCCATTAATTTTGAAAGTGGTTCTAATGTATAAAGTAGGATTTATTTTCTCTTTTGAGGATTAGAATTCAAATGCCCAGAGTTTGTTTGCTGATGCATTTTCACTCACTGTTGAGTAAAATTTGTGAAGATTGCACAAACTGGCTACTTCATTTAGCTTGTGGGATTCATTGGATTCTATTATAATGAACCCAAGTGGGGTTTATTTTCATGACCAATGGCTTAGAAGAGCAGTTTTCTTAAGTTAGAAAAATGCCTCCCAAATTCTTAATTTGGGAGGTATTTTATTTAGCGAAATATAAATCAAGAAGTTTGGAGCAGATAATACAAAAAGCATGATATTGATGTCAGTGGTATTTTTCAAGCCCTTATTTGTACAAAGAATAGTGTGCTATTTTCTTGCTATATAAAAATATAATGGATTGATGCCTTTTTGAATGGTGGAAATTGAAACAGAGTTTTGCAGTGGGTGTTAATCTGATTCTTAAGTCATTCTCTTCTCATGCAAAAAGGAAAAGGAAATAGTAGAACCAATAAAGAAAGGAAGAACTATGTCAGAAGTGGGATTTGAACCCATGCCTCCAGAGGAGACTGCGACCATAGACCACTCGGCCATCCTGACATATAGCTATCGCACTATTTTTAAGAAAAATGTAATATTATGAAGTGAAATTTGTGAATCTTGCACAAACTGGCTACTTTGTTTAGCTTATGGGATTGATTGGATCCTATTTTAATGTACCCAAGTGGTGTTTATGTTCATGACCAATACAAAGAACATGACATTGATCTCTTTGGTAGGTTTCAGGCCCCTATTTTTAAAGAGAAAACAGTGTGATCTTTTCTTGATACATAGCAAAATTGTGGATTGATTGATACATTTTTTTTCCATGGTGGAATTGGAAACAGAATTTTACAGAGAGTGTTCATCTAATTCTTAAGTCATTCTTTTTTCATGCAACAAGGAAGAAGAATTGAAGAACAAATAAGAAAAGAAAGAGTCCTGTCAGAAGTGGGATTTGAACCCACGCCTCCAGAGGAGACTGCGACATGAACGCAGCGCCTTAGACAGCTCGGCCATCCTGACATATATCACTATAACTTTTTAAAAAGTGATATAGTACGAAATCCCCTCTCTAACGATACAATGGTCATATTGTAGAAACTATTGATTTAAAGACTGTATCAATTGCTTTTCCATTCATTTTGAAAGTGGTTCTAATGTATAAAGTAGGATTTATTTTCTCTTTTGAGGATTATAATTCAAATGCCCAGAGTTTGTTTGCTGATGCATTTTCACTCACTGTTGAGTAAAATTTGTGAAGATTGCACAAACTGGCTACTTCCTTTAGCTTGTGGGATTCATTGGATTCTATTATAATGAACCCAAGTGGGGTTTATTTTCATGACCAATGGCTTAGAAGAGCAGTTTTCTTAAGTTAGAAAAAGGCCTCCCAAATTCTTAATTTGGGAGGTATTTTATTTAGCAAAATATAAATCAAGAAGTATGGAGCAGACAATACAAAAAGCATGATATTGATGTCAGTGGTAGCTTTCAAGCCCTTTTTTGTACAAAGAATAGTGTGCTATTTTCTTTCTATATAAAAACATAATGGATTGATGCATTTTTGAATGGTGGAAATTGAAACAGAGTTTTGCAGTGGGTGTTAATCTGATTCTTAAGTCATTCTCTTCTCATGCAACAAGGAAGAGGAAATAGTAGAACCAATAAAGAAAGGAAGAACTATGTCAGAAGTGGGATTTGAACCCACGCCTCCAGAGGAGACTGCGACCTGAACGCAGCACCATAGACCACTCGGCCATCCTGACATATATCTATCGCACTATTTTTAAGAAAAATTTAATTTTATGAAGTGAAATTTGTGAATCTTGCACAAACTGGCTACTTTGTTTAGCTTATGGTATTGATTGGATCCTATTTTAATGTACCCAAGTGGGGTTTATGTTCATGACCAATACAAAGAACATGACATTGATCTCTTTGGTAGGTTTCAGGCCCCTATTTTGACAGAGAAAACAGTGTGATCTTTTCTTGATACATAGCAAAATTGTGGATTGATTGATACATTTTTTCCATGGTGGAATTGTAAACAGAATTTTGCAGAGAGTCTTCATCTAATTCTTAAGTCATTCTTTTTTCATGCAACAAGGAAGAAGAATTGAAGAACAAATAAGAAAAGAAAGAGTCATGTCAGAAGTGGGATTTGAACCCACGCCTCCAGAGGAGACTGCAACCTGAACGCAGCGCCTTAGACAGCTCGGCCATCCTGACATATATCACATTAATTTTTTAAAAAGTAATATAGTACGAAATCCCCTCTCTAACGATACAATGGTCATATTGTAGAAACTATTGATTGAAAGACTGTTTCAACTGCTTTTCCATTCATTTTGAAAGTGGTTCTAATGTATAAAGTAGGATTTCTTTTCTCTTTTGAGGATTAGAATTCAAATGCCCAGAGTTTGTTTGCTGATGCATTTTCACTCACTGTTGAGTAAAATTTGTGAAGATTGCACAAACTGGCTACTTCATTTAGCTTGTGGGATTCATTGGATTCTATTATAATGAACCCAAGTGGGGTTTATTTTCATGACCAATGGCTTAGAAGAGCAGTTTTCTTAAGTTAGAAAAATGCCTCCCAAATTCTTAATTTGGGAGGTATTTTATTTAGCGAAATATAAATCAAGAAGTATGGAGCAGATAATACAAAAAGCATGATATTGATGTCAGTGGTAGGTTTCAAGCCCTTATTTGTACAAAGAATAGTGTGCTATTTTCTTGCTATATAAAAATATAATGGATTGATGCCTTTTTGAATGGTGGAAATTGAAACAGAGTTTTGCAGTGGGTGTTAATCTGATTCTTAAGTCATTCTTGAATGACTAGAATGAACCCTAGAATGTCTGTGTGCGTGTGTACATGTGGTAGAGAATATAGATTGTAAGCTCCACTGGGGCAGATACAGATGTCAATGTTCAACTATACTCTGTAAAGCGCTGAGTAATATGTGTGCGCTATATAAGAAACTTAATAATTCTTTTCTCATGCAAAAAGGAAAAGGAAATAGTAGAGCCAATAAAGAAAGGAAGAACTATGTCAGAAGTGGGATTTGAACCCACGCCTCCAGAGGAGACTGCGACCAAAGACCACTCGGCCATCCTGACATATAGCTATCGCAATATTTTTAAGAAAAATTTAATATTATGAAGTGAAATTTGTGAATCTTGCACAAACTGGCTACTTTGTTTAGCTTATGGGATTGATTGGATCCTATTTTAATGTACCCAAGTGGGGTTTATGTTCATGACCAATACAAAGAACATTGATCTCTTTGGTAGGTTTCAGGCCCCTATTTTTAAAGAGAAAACAGTGTGATCTTTTCTTGATACATAGCAAAATTGTGGATTGATTGATACATTTTTTTCCATGGTGGAATTGGAAACAGAATTTTGCAGAGAGTGTTCATCTAATTCTTAAGTCATTCTTTTTTCATGCAACAAGGAAGAAGAATTGAAGAGCAAATAAGAATAGAAAGAGTCATGTCAGAAGTGGGATTTGAACCCACGCCTCCAGAGGAGACTGCGACCTGAACGCAGCGCCTTAGACCGCTCGGCCATCCTGACATACATCAAACTAACTTTTTAAAAAGTGATATAGTACGAAATCCCCTCTCCAACGATACAATGGTCATATTGTAGAAACTATTGATTTAAAGACTGTATCAATTGCTTTTCCATTCATTTTGAAAGTGGTTCTAATGTATAAAGTAGGATTTATTTTCTCTTTTGAGGATTAGAATTCAAATGCCCAGAGTTTGTTTGCTGATGCATTTTCACTCACTGTTGAGTAAAATTTGTGAAGATTGCACAAACTGGCTACTTCCTTTAGCTTGTGGGATTCATTGGATTCTATTAAAATGAACCCAAGTGGGGTTTATTTTCATGACCAATGGCTTAGAAGAGCAGTTTTCTTAAGTTAGAAAAAGGCCTCCCAAATTCTTAATTTGGGAGGTATTTTATTTAGCAAAATATAAATCAAGAAGTATGGAGCAGACAATACAAAAAGCATGATATTGATGTCAGTGGTAGCTTTCAAGCCCTTTTTTGTACAAAGAATAGTGTGCTATTTTCTTTCTATATAAAAACATAATGGATTGATGCATTTTTGAATGGTGGAAATTGAAACAGAGTTTTGCAGTGGGTGTTAATCTGATTCTTAAGTCATTCTCTTCTCATGCAACAAGGAAGAGGAAATAGCAGAACCAATAAAGAAAGGAAGAACTATGTCAGAAGTGGGATTTGAACCCACGCCTCCAGAGGAGACTGCGACCTGAACGCAGCGCCATAGACCACTCGGCCATCCTGACATATACCTATCGCACTATTTTTAAGAAAAATTTTATATTATGAAGTGAAATTTGTGAATCTTGCACAAACTGGCTACTTTGTTTAGCTTATGGGATTGATTGGATCCTATTTTAATGTACCCAAGTCGGGTTTATGTTCATGACCAATACAAAGAACATGACATTGATCTCTTTGGTAGGTTTCAGGCCCCTATTTTGACAGAGAAAACAGTGTGATCTTTTCTTGATACATAGCAAAATTGTGGATTGATTGATACATTTTTTACATGGTGGAATTGGAAACAGAATTTTTCAGAGAGTGTTCATCTAATTCTTAAGTCATTCTTTTTTCATGCAACAAGGAAGAGGAATTGAAGAACAAATAAGAAAAGAAAGAGTCATGTCAGAAGTGGGATTTGAACCCACGCCTCCAGAGGAGGCTGCGATCTGAACGCAGCGCCTTAGACCGCTCGGCCATCCTGACATATATCACACTAAGTTTTTAAAAGTGATTTAGTACGAAATTACCTCTCCAACGATACAATGGTCATATTGTAGAAACTATTGATTTAAAGACTGTATCAATTGCTTTTCCATTCATTTTGAAAGTGGTTCTAATGTATAAAGTAGGATTTATTTTCTCTTTTGAGGATTAGAATTCAAATGCCCAGAGTTTGTTTGCTGATGCATTTTCACTCACTGTTGAGTAAAATTTGTGAAGATTGCACAAACTGGCTACTTCCTTTAGCTTGTGGGATTCATTGGATTCTATTATAATGAACCCAAGTGGGGTTTATTTTCATGACCAATGGCTTAGAAGAGCAGTTTTCTTAAGTGAGAAAAATGCCTCCCAAATTCTTAATTTGGGAGGTATTTTATTTAGCGAAATATAAATCAAGAAGTATGGAGCAGATAATACAAAAAGCATGATATTGATGTCAGTGGTAGGTTTCAAGCCCTTATTTGTACAAAGAATAGTGTGCTATTTTCTTGCTATATAAAAAATATAATGGATTGATGCCTTTTTAAATGGTGGAAATTGGAACAGAGTTTTGCAGTGGGTGTTAATCTGATTCTTAAGTCATTCTCTTCTCATGCAAAAAGGAAAAGGAAATAGTAGAACCAATAAAGAAAGGAAGAAGTATGTCAGAAGTGGGATTTGAACCCACGCCTCCAGAGGAGACTGCGACCAAAGACCACTCGGCCATCCTGACATATAGCTATCGCACTATTTTTAAGAAAAATTTAATATTATGAAGTGAAATTTGTGAATCTTGCACAAACTGGCTACTTTGTTTAGCTTATGGGATTGATTGGATCCTATTTTAATGTACCCAAGTGGGGTTTATGTTCATGACCAATACAAAGAACATGACATTGATCTCTTTGGTAGGTTTCAGGCCCCTATTTTTAAAGAGAAAACAGTGTGATCTTTTCTTGATATATAGCAAAATTGTGGATTGATTGAAACATTTTTTACATGGTGGAATTGGAAACAGAATTTTGCAGAGAGTGTTCATCTAATTCTTAAGTCATTCTTTTTTCATGCAACAAGGAAGAAGAATTGAAGAACAAATAAGAAAAGAAAGAGTCATGTCAGAAGTGGGATTTGAACCCACGCCTCCAGAGGAGACTGCGACCTGAACGCAGCGCCATAGACCACTCGGCCATCCTGACATATACATATCGCACTATTTTTAAGAAAAATTTTATATTATGAAGTGAAATTTGTGAATCTTGCACAAACTGGCTACTTTGTTTAGCTTATGGGATTGATTGGATCCTATTTTAATGTACCCAAGTCGGGTTTATGTTCATGACCAATACAAAGAACATGACATTGATCTCTTTGGTAGGTTTCAGGCCCCTATTTTGACAGAGAAAACAGTGTGATCTTTTCTTGATACATAGCAAAATTGTGGATTGATTGATACATTTTTTACATGGTGGAATTGGAAACAGAATTTTTCAGAGAGTGTTCATCTAATTCTTAAGTCATTCTTTTTTCATGCAACAAGGAAGAGGAATTGAAGAACAAATAAGAAAAGAAAGAGTCATGTCAGAAGTGGGATTTGAACCCACGCCTCCAGAGGAGGCTGCGATCTGAACGCAGCGCCTTAGACCGCTCGGCCATCCTGACATATATCACACTAAGTTTTTAAAAGTGATTTAGTACGAAATTACCTCTCTAACGATACAATGGTCATATTGTAGAAACTATTGATTTAAAGACTGTATCAATTGCTTTTCCATTCATTTTGAAAGTGGTTCTAATGTATAAAGTAGGATTTATTTTCTCTTTTGAGGATTAGAATTCAAATGCCCAGAGTTTGTTTGCTGATGCATTTTCACTCACTGTTGAGTAAAATTTGTGAAGATTGCACAAACTGGCTACTTCCTTTAGCTTGTGGGATTCATTGGATTCTATTATAATGAACCCAAGTAGGGTTTATTTTCATGACCAATGGCTTAGAAGAGCAGTTTTCTTAAGTTAGAAAAATGCCTCCCAAATTCTTAATTTGGGAGGTATTTTATTTAGCGAAATATAAATCAAGAAGTATGGAGCAGATAATACAAAAAGCATGATATTGATGTCAGTGGTAGGTTTCAAGCCCTTATTTGTACAAAGAATAGTGTGCTATTTTCTTTCTATATAAAAATATAATGGATTGATGCCTTTTTGAATGGTGGAAATTGAAACAGAGTTTTGCAGTGGGTGTTAATCTGATTCTTAAGTCATTCTCTTCTCATGCAAAAAGGAAAAGGAAATAGTAGAACCAATAAAGAAAGGAAGAACTATGTCAGAAGTGGGATTTGAACCCACGCCTCCAGAGGAGACTGCGACCTGAACGCAGCGCCATAGACCACTCGGCCATCCTGACATATACCTATCGCACTATTTAAAAAAAAAAAAAATTATATTATGAAGTGAAATTTGTGAATCTTGCACAAACTGGCTACTTTGTTTAGCTTATGGGATTGATTGGATCCTATTTTAATGTACCCAAGTGGGGTTTATGTTCATGACCAATACAAAGAACATGACATTGATCTCTTTGGTAGGTTTCAGGCCCCTATTTTGACAGAGAAAACAGTGTGATCTTTTCTTGATACATAGCAAAATTGTGGATTGATTGATACATTTTTTACATGGTGGAATTGGAAACAGAATTTTGCAGAGAGTGTTCATCTAATTCTTAAGTCATTCTTTTTTCATGCAACAAGGAAGAAGAATTGAAGAACAAATAAGAAAAGAAAGAGTCATGTCAGAAGTGGGATTTGAACCCACGCCTCCAGAGGAGACTGCGACCTGAACGCAGCGCCTTAGACCGCTTGGCCATCCTGACATATATCACACTAATTTTTTAAAAGTGATATAGTACGAAATCCCCTCTCCAACGATACAATGGTCATTTTGTAGAAACTATTGATTTAAAGACTGTATCAATTGCTTTTCCATTCATTTTGAAAGTGGTTCTAATGTATAAAGTAGGATTTATTTTCTCTTTTGAGGATTAGAATTCAAATGCCCAGAGTTTGTTTGCTGATGCATTTTCTCTCACTGTTGAGTAAAATTTGTGAAGATTGCACAAACTGGCTACTTCCTTTAGCTTGTGGGATTCATTGGATTCTATTATAATGAACCCAAGTGGGGTTTATTTTCATGACCAATGGCTTAGAAGAGCAGTTTTCTTAAGTTAGAAAAATGCCTCCCAAATTCTTAATTTGGGAGGTATTTTATTTAGCGAAATATAAATCAAGAAGTATGGAGCAGATAATACAAAAAGCATGATATTGATGTCAGTGGTAGGTTTCAAGCCCTTATTTGTACAAAGAATAGTGTGCTATTTTCTTGCTATATAAAAATATAATGGAATGATGCCTTTTTGAATGGTGGAAATTGAAACAGAGTTTTGCAGTGGGTGTTAATCTGATTCTTAATTCATTCTCTTCTCATGCAAAAAGGAAAAGGAAATAGTAGAACCAATAAAGAAAGGAAGAACTATGTCAGAAGTGGGATTTGAACCCACGCCTCCAGAGGAGACTGCGACCAAAGACCACTCGGCCATCCTGACATATAGCTATCGCACTATTTTTAAGAAAAATTTTATATTATGAAGTGAAATTTGTGAATCTTGCACAAACTGGCTACTTTGTTTAGCTTATGGGATTGATTGGATCCTATTTTAATGTACCCAAGTGGGGTTTATGTTCATGACCAATACAAAGAACATGACATTGATCTCTTTGGTAGGTTTCAGGCCCCTATTTTTAAAGAGAAAACAGTGTGATCTTTTCTTGATACATAGCAAAATTGTGGATTGATTGAAACATTTTTTACATGGTGGAATTGGAAACAGAATTTTGCAGAGAGTGTTCATCTAATTCTTAAGTCATTCTTTTTTCATGCAACAAGGAAGAAGAATTGAAGAACAAATAAGAAAAGAAAGAGTCATGTCAGAAGTGGGATTTGAACCCACGCCTTCAGAGGAGACTGCGACCTGAACGCAGCGCCTTAGACCGCTCGGCCATCCTGACATATATCATACTAATTTTTTAAAAGTGATATAGTACGAAATCCCCTCTCCAACGATACAATGGTCATATTGTAGAAACTTTTGATTTAAAGACTGTATCAATTGCTTTTCCATTCATTTTGAAAGTGGTTCTAATGTATAAAGTAGGATTTATTTTCTCTTTTGAGGATTAGAATTCAAATGCCCAGAGTTTGTTTGCTGATGCATTTTCACTCACTGTTGAGTAAAATTTGTGAAGATTGCACAAACTGGCTACTTCCTTTAGCTTGTGGGATTCATTGGATTCTATTATAATGAACCCAAGTGGGGTTTATTTTCATGACCAATGGCTTAGAAGAGCAGTTTTCTTAAGTTAGAAAAATGCCTCCCAAATTCTTAATTTGGGAGGTATTTTATTTAGCGAAATATAAATCAAGAAGTATGGAGCAGATAATACAAAAAGCATGATATTGATGTCAGTGGTAGGTTTCAAGCCCTTATTTGTACAAAGAATAGTGTGCTATTTTCTTTCTATTTAAAAATATAATGGATTGATGCCTTTTTGAATGGTGGAAATTGAAACAGAGTTTTGCAGTGGGTGTTAATCTGATTCTTAAGTCATTCTCTTCTCATGCAAAAAGGAAAAGGAAATAGTAGAACCAATAAAGAAAGGAAGAACTATGTCAGAAGTGGGATTTGAACCCACGCCTCCAGAGGAGACTGCGACCTGAACGCAGCGCCATAGACCACTCGGCCATCCTGACATATACCTATCGCACTATTTTTAAGAAAAATTTTATATTATGAAGTGAAATTTGTGAATCTTGCACAAACTGGCTACTTTGTTTAGCTTATGGGATTGATTGGATCCTATTTTAATGTACCCAAGTGGGGTTTATGTTCATGACCAATACAAAGAACATGACATTGATCTCTTTGGTAGGTTTCAGGCCCCTATTTTGACAGAGAAAACAGTGTGATCTTTTCTTGATACATAACAAAATTGTGGATTGATTGATACATTTTTTACATGGTGGAATTGGAAACAGAATTTTGCAGAGAGTGTTCATCTAATTCTTAAGTCATTCTTTTTTCATGCAACAAGGAAGAAGAATTGAAGAACAAATAAGAAAAGAAAGAGTCATGTCAGAAGTGGGATTTGAACCCACGCCTCTAGAGGAGACTGCGACCTGAACGCAGCGCCTTAGACCGCTCGGCCATCCTGACATATATCACACTAACTTTTTAAAAAGTGATATAGTACGAAATCCCCTCTCTAACGATACAATGGTCATATTGTAGAAACTATTGATTTAAAGACTGTATCAATTGCTTTTCCATTCATTTTGAAAGTGGTTCTAATGTATAAAGTTGGATTTATTTTCTCTTTTGAGGATTAGAATTCAAATGCCCAGAGTTTGTTTGCTGATGCATTTTCACTCACTGTTGAGTAAAATTTGTGAAGATTGCACAAACTGGCTACTTCCTTTAGCTTGTGGGATTCATTGGATTCTATTATAATGAACCCAAGTGGGGTTTATTTTCATGACCAATGGCTTAGAAGAGCAGTTTTCTTAAGTTAGAAAAATGCCTCCCAAATTCTTAATTTGGGAGGTATTTTATTTAGCGAAATATAAATCAAGAAGTATGGAGCAGATAATACAAAAAGCATGATATTGATGTCAGTGGTAGGTTTCAAGCCCTTATTTGTACAAAGAATAGTGTGCTATTTTCTTTCTATATAAAAATATAATGGATTGATGCCTTTTTGAATGGTGGAAATTGAAACAGAGTTTTGCAGTGGGTGTTAATCTGATTCTTAAGTCATTCTCTTCTCATGCAAAAAGGAAAAGGAAATAGTAGAACCAATAAAGAAAGGAAGAACTATGTCAGAAGTGGGATTTGAACCCACGCCTCCAGAGGAGACTGCGACCTGAACGCAGCGCCATAGACCACTCGGCCATCCTGACATATACCTATCGCACTATTTTTAAGAAAAATTTTATATTATGAAGTTAAATTTGTGAATCTTGCACAAACTGGCTACTTTGTTTAGCTTATGGGATTGATTGGATCCTATTTTAATCTACCCAAGTGGGGTTTATGTTCATGACCAATACAAAGAACATGACATTGATCTCTTTGGTAGGTTTCAGGCCCCTATTTTGACAGAGAAAACAGTGTGATCTTTTCTTGATACATAGCAAAATTGTGGATTGATTGATACATTTTTTATATGGTGGAATTGGAAACAGAATTTTGCAGAGAGTGTTCATCTAATTCTTAAGTCATTCTTTTTTCATGCAACAAGGAAGAAGAATTGAAGAACAAATAAGAAAAGAAAGAGTCATGTCAGAAGTGGGATTTGAACCCACGCCTCCAGAGGAGACTGCGACCTGAACGCAGCGCCTTAGACCGCTCGGCCATCCTGACATATATCACACTAATTTTTTAAAAGTGATATAGTACGAAATCCCCTCTCCAACGATACAATGGTCATATTGTAGAAACTATTGATTTAAAGACTGTATCAATTGCTTTTCCATTCATTTTGAAAGTGGTTCTAATGTATAAAGTAGGATTTATTTTCTCTTTTGAGGATTAGAATTCAAATGCCCAGAGTTTGTTTGCTGATGCATTTTCACTCACTGTTGAGTAAAATTTGTGAAGATTGCACAAACTGGCTACTTCCTTTAGCTTGTGGGATTCATTGGATTCTATTATAATGAACCCAAGTGGGGTTTATTTTCATGACCAATGGCTTAGAAGAGCAGTTTTCTTAAGTTAGAAAAAGGCCTCCCAAATTCTTAATTTGGGAGGTATTTTATTTTGCAAAATATAAATCAAGAAGTATGGAGCAGATAATACAAAAAGCATGATATTGATGTCAGTGGTAGGTTTCAAGCCCTTATTTGTACAAAGAATAGTGTGCTAGTTTCTTTCTATATAAAAATATAATGGATTGATGCCTTTTTAAATGGTGGAAATTGAAACAGAGTTTTGCAGTGGGTGTTAATCTGATTCTTAAGTCATTCTCTTCTCATGCAAAAAGGAAAAGGAAATAGTAGAACCAATAAAGAAAGGAAGAACTATGTCAGAAGTGGGATTTGAACCCACGCCTCCAGAGGAGACTGCGACCTGAACGCAGCGCCATAGACCACTCGGCCATCCTGACATATACCTATCGCACTATTTTTAAGAAAAATTTTATATTATGAAGTTAAATTTGTGAATCTTGCACAAACTGGCTACTTTGTTTAGCTTATGGGATTGATTGGATCCTATTTTAATCTACCCAAGTGGGGTTTATGTTCATGACCAATACAAAGAACATGACATTGATCTCTTTGGTAGGTTTCAGGCCCCTATTTTGACAGAGAAAACAGTGTGATCTTTTCTTGATACATAGCAAAATTGTGGATTGATTGATACATTTTTTATATGGTGGAATTGGAAACAGAATTTTGCAGAGAGTGTTCATCTAATTCTTAAGTCATTCTTTTTTCATGCAACAAGGAAGAAGAATTGAAGAACAAATAAGAAAAGAAAGAGTCATGTCAGAAGTGGGATTTGAACCCACGCCTCCAGAGGAGACTGCGACCTGAACGCAGCGCCTTAGACCGCTCGGCCATCCTGACATATATCACACTAATTTTTTAAAAGTGATATAGTACGAAATCCCCTCTCCAACGATACAATGGTCAGATTGTAGAAACTATTGATTTAAAGACTGTATCAATTGCTTTTCCATTCATTTTGAAAGTGGTTCTAATGTATAAAGTAGGATTTATTTTCTCTTTTGAGGATTAGAATTCAAATGCCCAGAGTTTGTTTGCTGATGCATTTTCACTCACTGTTGAGTAAAATTTGTGAAGATTGCACAAACTGGCTACTTCCTTTAGCTTGTGGGATTCATTGGATTCTATTATAATGAACCCAAGTGGGGTTTATTTTCATGACCAATGGCTTAGAAGAGCAGTTTTCTTAAGTTAGAAAAAGGCCTCCCAAATTCTTAATTTGGGAGGTATTTTATATTGCAAAATATAAATCAAGAAGTATGGAGCAGATAATACAAAAAGCATGATATTGATGTCAGTGGTAGGTTTCAAGCCCTTATTTGTACAAAGAATAGTGTGCTAGTTTCTTTCTATATAAAAATATAATGGATTGATGCCTTTTTGAATGGTGGAAATTGAAACAGAGTTTTGCAGTGGGTGTTAATCTGATTCTTAAGTCATTCTCTTCTCATGCAAAAAGGAAAAGGAAATAGTAGAACCAATAAAGAAAGGAAGAACTATGTCAGAAGTGGGATTTGAACCCACGCCTCCAGAGGAGACTGCGACCTGAACGCAGCGCCATAGACCACTCGGCCATCCTGACATATACCTATTGCACTATTTTTAAGAAAAATTTTATATTATGAAGTGAAATTTGTGAATCTTGCACAAACTGGCTACTTTGTTTAGCTTATGGGATTGATTGGATCCTATTTTAATGTACCCAAGTGGGGTTTATGTTCATGACCAATACAAAGAACATGACATTGATCTCTTTGGTAGGTTTCAGGCCCCTATTTTGACAGAGAAAACAGTGTGATCTTTTCTTGATACATAGCAAAATTGTGGATTGATTGATACATTTTTTACATGGTGGAATTGGAAACAGAATTTTGCAGAGAGTGTTCATCTAATTCTTAAGTCATTCTTTTTTCATGCAACAAGGAAGAAGAATTGAAGAACAAATAAGAAAAGAAAGAGTCATGTCAGAAGTGGGATTTGAACCCACGCCTCCAGAGGAGACTGCGACCTGAACGCAGCTCCTTAGACCGCTCGGCCATCCTGACATATATCACACAAATTTTTTAAAAGTGATATAGTACGAAATCCCCTCTCCAACGATACAATGGTCATATTGTAGAAACTATTGATTTAAAGACTGTATCAATTGCTTTTCCATTCATTTTGAAAGTGGTTCTAATGTATAAAGTAGGATTTATTTTCTCTTTTGAGGATTAGAATTCAAATGCCCAGAGTTTGTTTGCTGATGCATTTTCACTCACTGTTGAGTAAAATTTGTGAAGATTGCACAAACTGGCTACTTCCTTTAGCTTGTGGGATTCATTGGATTCTATTATAATGAACCCAAGTGGGGTTTATTTTCATGACCAATGGCTTAGAAGAGCAGTTTTCTTAAATTAGAAAAAGGCCTCCCAAATTCTTAATTTGGGAGGTATTTTATTTAGCAAAATATAAATCAAGAAGTATGGAGCAGACAAGACAAAAAGCATGATATTGATGTCAGTGGTAGCTTTCAAGCCCTTTTTTGTACAAAGAATAGTGTGCTATTTTCTTTCTATATAAAAACATAATGGATTGATGCATTTTTGAATGGTGGAAATTGAAACAGAGTTTTGCAGTGGGTGTTAATCTGATTCTTAAGTCATTCTCTTCTCATGCAACAAGGAAGAGGAAATAGTAGAACCAATAAAGAAAGGAAGAACTATGTCAGAAGTGGGATTTGAACCCACGCCTCCAGAGGAGACTGCGACCTGAACACAGCGCCATAGACCACTCGGCCATCCTGACATATACCTATCTACCTATTTTTAAGAAAAATTTTATATAATGAAGTGAAATTTGTGAATCTTGCACAAACTGGCTACTTTGTTTAGCTTATGGGATTGATTGGATCCTACTTTGTTTAGCTTATGGGATTGATTGGATCCTATTTTAATGAAACTATTGATTTAAAGACTGTATCAATTGCTTTTCCATTCATTTTGAAAGTGGTTCTAATGTATAAAGTAGGATTTATTTTCTCTTTTGAGGATTAGAATTCAAATGCCCAGAGTTTGTTTGCTGATGCATTTTCACTCACTGTTGAGTAAAATTTGTGAAGATTGCACAAACTGGCTACTTCCTTTAGCTTGTGGGAATCTTTGGATTCTATTATAATAAACCCAAGTGGGGTTTATTTTCATAACCAATGGCTTAGAAGAGCAGTTTTCTTAAGTTAGAAAAATGCCTCCCAAATTCTTAATTTGGGAGGTATTTTATTTTGCAAAATATAAATCAAGAAGTATGGAGCAGATAATACAAAAAGCATGATATTGATGTCAGTGGTAGGTTTCAAGCCCTTATTTGTACAAAGAATAGTGTGCTAGTTTCTTTCTATATAAAAATATAATGGATTGATGCCTTTTTGAATGGTGGAAATTGAAACAGAGTTTTGCAGTGGGTGTTAATCTGATTCTTAAGTCATTCTCTTCTCATGCAAAAAGGAAAAGGAAATAGTAGAACCAATAAAGAAAGGAAGAACTATGTCAGAAGTGGGATTTGAACCCACGCCTCCAGAGGAGACTGCGACCTGAACGCAGCGCCATAGACCACTCGGCCATCCTGACATATACCTATTGCACTATTTTTAAGAAAAATTTTATATTATGAAGTGAAATTTGTGAATCTTGCACAAACTGGCTACTTTGTTTAGCTTATGGGATTGATTGGATCCTATTTTAATGTACCCAAGTGGGGTTTATGTTCATGACCAATACAAAGAACATGACATTGATCTCTTTGGTAGGTTTCAGGCCCCTATTTTGACAGAGAAAACAGTGTGATCTTTTCTTGATACATAGCAAAATTGTGGATTGATTGATACATTTTTTACATGGTGGAATTGGAAACAGAATTTTGCAGAGAGTGTTCATCTAATTCTTAAGTCATTCTTTTTTCATGCAACAAGGAAGAAGAATTGAAGAACAAATAAGAAAAGAAAGAGTCATGTCAGAAGTGGGATTTGAACCCACGCCTCCAGAGGAGACTGCGACCTGAACGCAGCTCCTTAGACCGCTCGGCCATCCTGACATATATCACACAAATTTTTTAAAAGTGATATAGTACGAAATCCCCTCTCCAACGATACAATGGTCATATTGTAGAAACTATTGATTTAAAGACTGTATCAATTGCTTTTCCATTCATTTTGAAAGTGGTTCTAATGTATAAAGTAGGATTTATTTTCTCTTTTGAGGATTAGAATTCAAATGCCCAGAGTTTGTTTGCTGATGCATTTTCACTCACTGTTGAGTAAAATTTGTGAAGATTGCACAAACTGGCTACTTCCTTTAGCTTGTGGGATTCATTGGATTCTATTATAATGAACCCAAGTGGGGTTTATTTTCATGACCAATGGCTTAGAAGAGCAGTTTTCTTAAATTAGAAAAAGGCCTCCCAAATTCTTAATTTGGGAGGTATTTTATTTAGCAAAATATAAATCAAGAAGTATGGAGCAGACAAGACAAAAAGCATGATATTGATGTCAGTGGTAGCTTTCAAGCCCTTTTTTGTACAAAGAATAGTGTGCTATTTTCTTTCTATATAAAAACATAATGGATTGATGCATTTTTGAATGGTGGAAATTGAAACAGAGTTTTGCAGTGGGTGTTAATCTGATTCTTAAGTCATTCTCTTCTCATGCAACAAGGAAGAGGAAATAGTAGAACCAATAAAGAAAGGAAGAACTATGTCAGAAGTGGGATTTGAACCCACGCCTCCAGAGGAGACTGCGACCTGAACACAGCGCCATAGACCACTCGGCCATCCTGACATATACCTATCTACCTATTTTTAAGAAAAATTTTATATAATGAAGTGAAATTTGTGAATCTTGCACAAACTGGCTACTTTGTTTAGCTTATGGGATTGATTGGATCCTACTTTGTTTAGCTTATGGGATTGATTGGATCCTATTTTAATGAAACTATTGATTTAAAGACTGTATCAATTGCTTTTCCATTCATTTTGAAAGTGGTTCTAATGTATAAAGTAGGATTTATTTTCTCTTTTGAGGATTAGAATTCAAATGCCCAGAGTTTGTTTGCTGATGCATTTTCACTCACTGTTGAGTAAAATTTGTGAAGATTGCACAAACTGGCTACTTCCTTTAGCTTGTGGGAATCTTTGGATTCTATTATAATAAACCCAAGTGGGGTTTATTTTCATGACCAATGGCTTAGAAGAGCAGTTTTCTTAAGTTAGAAAAATGCCTCCCAAATTCTTAATTTGGGAGGTATTTTATTTAGCAAAATATAAATCAAGAAGTATGAAGCAGACAATACAAAAAGCATGATATTGATGTCAGTGGTAGCTTTCAAGCCCTTTTTTGTACAAAGAATAGTGTGCTATTTTCTTTCTATATAAAAACATAATGGATTGATGCATTTTTCAATGGTGGAAATTGAAACAGAGTTTTGCAGTGGGTGTTAATCTGATTCTTAAGTCATTCTCTTCTCATGCAAAAAGGAAAAGGAAATAGTAGAACCAATAAAGAAAGGAAGAACTATGTCAGAAATGGGATTTGAACCCACGCCTCCAGAGGAGACTGCGACCTGAACGCAGCGCCATAGACCACTCGGCCATCCTGACATATACCTATTGCACTATTTTTAAGAAAAATTTTATATTATGAAGTGAAATTTGTGAATCTTGCACAAACTGGCTACTTTGTTTAGCTTATGGGATTGATTGGATCCTATTTTAATGTACCCAAGTGGGGTTTATGTTCATGACCAATACAAAGAACATGACATTGATCTCTTTGGTAGGTTTCAGGCCCCTATTTTGACAGAGAAAACAGTGTGATCTTTTCTTGATACATAGCAAAATTGTGGATTGATTGATACATTTTTTACATGGTGGAATTGGAAACAGAATTTTGCAGAGAGTGTTCATCTAATTCTTAAGTCATTCTTTTTTCATGCAACAAGGACGAAGAATTGAAGAACAAATAAGAAAAGAAAGAGTCATGTCAGAAGTGGGATTTGAACCCACGCCTCCAGAGGAGACTGCGACCTGAACGCAGCGCCTTAGACCGCTCGGCCATCCTGACATATATCACACAAATTTTTTAAAAGTGATATAGTACGAAATCCCCTCTCCAACGATACAATGGTCATATTGTAGAAACTTTTGATTTAAAGACTGTATCAATTGCTTTTCCATTCATTTTGAAAGTGGTTCTAATGTATAAAGTAGGATTTATTTTCTCTTTTGAGGATTAGAATTCAAATGCCCAGAGTTTGTTTGCTGATGCATTTTCACTCACTGTTGAGTAAAATTTGTGAAGATTGCACAAACTGGCTACTTCCTTTAGCTTGTGGGATTCATTGGATTCTATTATAATGAACCCAAGTGGGGTTTATTTTCATGACCAATGGCTTAGAAGAGCAGTTTTCTTAAATTAGAAAAAGGCCTCCCAAATTCTTAATTTGGGAGGTATTTTATTTAGCAAAATATAAATCAAGAAGTATGGAGCAGACAAGACAAAAAGCATGATATTGATGTCAGTGGTAGCTTTCAAGCCCTTTTTTGTACAAAGAATAGTGTGCTATTTTCTTTCTATATAAAAACATAATGGATTGATGCATTTTTGAATGGTGGAAATTGAAACAGAGTTTTGCAGTGGGTGTTAATCTGATTCTTAAGTCATTCTCTTCTCATGCAACAAGGAAGAGGAAATAGTAGAACCAATAAAGAAAGGAAGAACTATGTCAGAAGTGGGATTTGAACCCACGCCTCCAGAGGAGACTGCGACCTGAACACAGCGCCATAGACCACTCGGCCATCCTGACATATACCTATCTCACTATTTTTAAGAAAAATTTTATATTATGAAGTGAAATTTGTGAATCTTGCACAAACTGGCTACTTTGTTTAGCTTATGGGATTGATTGGATCCTACTTTGTTTAGCTTATGGGATTGATTGGATCCTATTTTAATGAAACTATTGATTTAAAGACTGTAGCAATTGCTTTTCCATTCATTTTGAAAGTGGTTCTAATGTATAAAGTAGGATTTATTTTCTCTTTTGAGGATTAGAATTCAAATGCCCAGAGTTTGTTTGCTGATGCATTTTCACTCACTGTTGAGTAAAATTTGTGAAGATTGCACAAACTGGCTACTTCCTTTAGCTTGTGGGATTCTTTGGATTCTATTATAATAAACCCAAGTGGGGTTTATTTTCATGACCAATGGCTTAGAAGAGCAGTTTTCTTAAGTTGGAAAAATACCTCCCAAATTCTTAATTTGGGAGGTATTTTATTTAGCAAAATATAAATCAAGAAGTATGAAGCAGACAATACAAAAAGCATGATATTGATGTCAGTGGTAGCTTTCAAGCCCTTTTTTGTACAAAGAATAGTGTGCTATTTTCTTTCTATATAAAAACATAATGGATTGATGCATTTTTCAATGGTGGAAATTGAAACAGAGTTTTGCAGTGGGTGTTAATCTGATTCTTAAGTCATTCTCTTCTCTTGCAACAAGGAACAGGAAATAGTAGAACCAATAAAGAAAGGAAGAACTATGTCAGAAGTGGGATTTGAACCCACGTCTCCAGAGGAGACTGCGACCTGAACGCAGCGCCATAGACCACTCGGCCATCCTGACATATACCTATCTCACTATTTTTAAGAAAAATTTAATATTATGAAGTGAAATTTGTGAATCTTGCACAAACTGGCTACTTTGTTTAGCTTATGGGATTGATTGGATCCTACTTTGTTTAGCTTATGGGATTGATTGGATCCTATTTTAATGAAACTATTGATTTAAAGACTGTATCAATTGCTTTTCCATTCATTTTGAAAGTGGTTCTAATGTATAAAGTTGGATTTATTTTCTCTTTTGAGGATTAGAATTCAAATGCCCAGAGTTTGTTTGCTGATGCATTTTCACTCACTGTTGAGTAAAATTTGTGAAGATTGCATAAACTGGCTACTTCCTTTAGCTTGTGGGATTTATTGGATTCTATTATAATGAACCCAAGTGGGGTTTATTTTCATGACCAATGGCTTAGAAGAGCAGTTTTCTTAAGTTAGAAAAATGCCTCCCAAATTCTTAATTTGGGAGGTATTTTATTTAGCAAAATATAAATCAAGAAGTATGAAGCAGACAATACAAAAAGCATGATATTGATGTCAGTGGTAGCTTTCAAGCCCTTTTTTGTACAAAGAATAGTGTGCTATTTTCTTTCTATATAAAAACATAATGGATTGATGCATTTTTGAATGGTGGAAATTGAAACAGAGTTTTGCAGTGGGTGTTAATCTGTATCTTAAGTCATTCTCTTCTCATGCAACAAGGAATAGGAAATAGTAGAACCAATAAAGAAAGGAAGAACTATGTCAGAAGTGGGATTTGAACCCACGCCTCCAGAGGAGACTGCGACCTGAACGCAGCGCCATAGACCACTCGGCCAACCTGACATATACCTCTCTCACTATTTTTAAGAAAAATGTAATATTATGAAGTGAAATTTGTGAATCTTGCACAAACTGGCTACTTTGTTTAGCTTATGGGATTGATTGGATCCTACTTTGTTTAGCTTATGGGATTGATTGGATCCTATTTTAATGAAACTATTGATTTAAAGACTGTATCAATTGCTTTTCCATTCATTTTGAAAGTGGTTCTAATGTATAAAGTAGGATTTATTTTCTCTTTTGAGGATTAGAATTCAAATGCCCAGAGTTTGTTTGCTGATGCATTTTCACTCACTGTTGAGTAAAATTTGTGAAGATTGCACAAACTGGCTACTTCCTTTAGCTTGTGGGATTCATTGGATTCTATTATAATGAACCCAAGTGGGGTTTATTTTCATGACCAATGGCTTAGAAGAGCAGTTTTCTTAAGTTAGAAAAATGCCTCCCAAATTCTTAATTTGGGAGGTATTTTATTTAGCAAAATATAAATCAAGAAGTATGAACCAGACAATACAAAAAGCATGATATTGATGTCAGTGGTAGCTTTCAAGCCCTTTTTTGTACAAAGAATAGGGTGCTATTTTCTTTCTATATAAAAATATAATGGATTGATGCCTTTTTGAATGGTGGAAATTGAAACAGAGTTTTGCAGTGGGTGTTAATCTGATTCTTAAGTCATTCTCTTCTCATGCAAAAAGGAAAAGGAAATAGTAGAACCAATAAAGAAAGGAAGAACTATGTCAGAAGTGGGATTTGAACCCACGCCTCCAGAGGAGACTGCGACCTGAACGCAGCGCCATAGACCACTCGGCCATCCTGACATATACCTATCGCACTATTTTTAAGAAAAATTTTATATTATGAAGTGAAATTTGTGAATCTTGCACAAACTGGCTACTTTGTTTAGCTTATGGGATTGATTGGATCCTATTTTAATGTACCCAAGTGGGGTTTATGTTCATGACCAATACAAAGAACATGACATTGATCTCTTTGGTAGGTTTCAGGCCCCTATTTTGACAGAGAAAACAGTGTGATCTTTTCTTGATACATAGCAAAATTGTGGATTGATTGATACATTTTTTACATGGTGGAATTGGAAACAGAATTTTGCAGAGAGTGTTCATCTAATTCTTAAGTCATTCTTTTTTCATGCAACAAGGAAGAAGAATTGAAGAACAAATAAGAAAAGAAAGAGTCATGTCAGAAGTGGGATTTGAACCCACGCCTCCAGAGGAGACTGCGACCTGAACGCAGCGCCTTAGACCGCTCGGCCATCCTGACATATATCACACAAATTTTTTAAAAGTGATATAGTACGAAATCCCCTCTCCAACGATACAATGGTCATATTGTAGAAACTATTGATTTAAAGACTGTATCAATTGCTTTTCCATTCATTTTGAAAGTGGTTCTAATGTATAAAGTAGGATTTATTTTCTCTTTTGAGGATTAGAATTCAAATGCCCAGAGTTTGTTTGCTGATGCATTTTCACTCACTGTTGAGTAAAATTTGTGAAGATTGCACAAACTGGCTACTTCCTTTAGCTTGTGGGATTTATTGGATTCTATTATAATGAACCCAAGTGGGGTTTATTTTCATGACCAATGGCTTAGAAGAGCAGTTTTCTTAAGTTAGAAAAATGCCTCCCAAATTCTTAATTTGGGAGGTATTTTATTTAGCAAAATATAAATCAAGAAGTATGAACCAGACAATACAAAAAGCATGATATTGATGTCAGTGGTAGCTTTCAAGCCCTTTTTTGTACAAAGAATAGGGTGCTATTTTCTTTCTATATAAAAACATAATGGATTGATGCATTTTTGAATGGTGGAAATTGAAACAGAGTTTTGCAGTGGGTGTTAATCTGTATCTTAAGTCATTCTCTTCTCATGCAACAAGGAATAGGAAATAGTAGAACCAATAAAGAAAGGAAGAACTATGTCAGAAGTGGGATTTGAACCCACGCCTCCAGAGGAGACTGCGACCTGAACGCAGCGCCATAGACCACTCGGCCATCCTGACATATACCTCTCTCACTATTTTTAAGAAAAATTTAATATTATGAAGTGAAATTTGTGAATCTTGCACAAACTGGCTACTTTGTTTAGCTTATGGGATTGATTGGATCCTACTTTGTTTAGCTTATGGGATTGATTGGATCCTATTTTAATGAAACTATTGATTTAAAGACTGTATCAATTGCTTTTCCATTCATTTTGAAAGTGGTTCTAATGTATAAAGTAGGATTTATTTTCTCTTTTGAGGATTAGAATTCAAATGCCCAGAGTTTGTTTGCTGATGCATTTTCACTCACTGTTGAGTAAAATTTGTGAAGATTGCACAAACTGGCTACTTCCTTTAGCTTGTGGGATTTATTGGATTCTATTATAATGAACCCAAGTGGGGTTTATTTTCATGACCAATGGCTTATAAGAGCAGTTTTCTTAAGTTAGAAAAATGCCTCCCAAATTCTTAATTTGGGAGGTATTTTATTTAGCAAAATATAAATCAAGAAGTATGAACCAGACAATACAAAAAGCATGATATTGATGTCAGTGGTAGCTTTCAAGCCCTTTTTTGTACAAAGAATAGGGTGCTATTTTCTTTCTATATAAAAACATAATGGATTGATGCATTTTTAAATGGTGGAAATTGAAACAGAGTTTTGCAGTGGGTGTTAATCTGTATCTTAAGTCATTCTCTTCTCATGCAACAAGGAATAGGAAATAGTAGAACCAATAAAGAAAGGAAGAACTATGTCAGAAGTGGGATTTGAACCCACGCCTCCAGAGGAGACTGCGACCTGAACGTAGCGCCATAGACCACTCGGCCATCCTGACATATACCTCTCTCACTATTTTTAAGAAAAATTTAATATTATGAAGTGAAATTTGTGAATCTTGCACAAACTGGCTACTTTGTTTAGCTTATGGGATTGATTGGATCCTACTTTGTTTAGCTTATGGGATTGATTGGATCCTATTTTAATGAAACTATTGATTATAAGACTGTATCAATTGCTTTTCCATTCATTTTGAAAGTGGTTCTAATGTATAAAGTAGGATTTATTTTATCTTTTGAGGATTAGAATTCAAATGCCCAGAGTTTGTTTGCTGATGCATTTTCACTCACTGTTGAGTAAAATTTGTGAAGATTGCACAAACTGGCTACTTCCTTTAGCTTGTGGGATTTATTGGATTCTATTATAATGAACCCAAGTGGGGTTTATTTTCATGACCAATGGCTTAGAAGAGCAGTTTTCTTAAGTTAGAAAAATGCCTCCCAAATTCTTAATTTGGGAGGTATTTTATTTAGCAAAATATAAATCAAGAAGTATGAACCAGACAATACAAAAAGCATGATATTGATGTCAGTGGTAGCTTTCAAGCCCTTTTTTGTACGAAGAATAGGGTGCTATTTTCTTTCTATATAAAAACATAATGGATTGATGCATTTTTGAATGGTGGAAATTGAAACAGAGTTTTGCAGTGGGTGTTAATCTGTATCTTAAGTCATTCTCTTCTCATGCAACAAGGAAGAGGAAATAGTAGAACCAATAAAGAAAGGAAGAACTATGTCAGAAGTGGGATTTGAACCCACGCCTCCAGAGGAGACTGCGACCTGAACGCAGCGCCATAGACCACTCGGCCATCCTGACATATACCTATCGCACTATTTTTAAGAAAAATTTAATATTATGAAGTGAAATTTGTGAATCTTGCACAAACTGGCTACTTTGTTTAGCTTATGGGATTGATTGGATCCTATTTTAATGTACCCAAGTGGGGTTTATGTTCATGACCAATACAAAGAACATGACATTGATCTCTTTGGTAGGTTTTAGGCCCCTATTTTGACAGAGAAAACAGTGTGATCTTTTCTTGATACATAGCAAAATTGTGGATTGATTGATACATTTTTTACATGGTGGAATTGGAAACAGAATTTTGCAGAGAGTGTTCATCTAATTCTTAAGTCATTCTTTTTTCATGCAACAAGGAAGAAGAATTGAAGAACAAATAAGAAAAGAAAGAGTCATGTTAGAAGTGGGATTTGAACCAACGCCTCCAGAGGAGACTGCGACCTGAACGCAGCGCCTTAGACCGCTCGGCCATCCTGACATATATCACACTAACTTTTTAAAAAGTGATATAGTACGAAATCCCCTCTCTAACGATACAATGGTCATATTGTAGAAACTATTGATTTAAAGACTGTATCAATTGCTTTTCCATTCATTTTGAAAGTGGTTCTAATGTATAAAGTAGGATTTATTTTCTCTTTTGAGGATTAGAATTCAAATGCCCAGAGTTTGTTTGCTGATGCATTTTCACTCACTGTTGAGTAAAATTTGTGAAGATTGCACAAACTGGCTACTTCCTTTAGCTTGTGGGATTCATTGGATTCTATTATAATGAACCCAAGTGGGGTTTATTTTCATGACCAATGGCTTAGAAGAGCAGTTTTCTTAAGTTAGAAAAATGCCTCCCAAATTCTTAATTTCGGAGGTATTTTATTTAGCAAAATATTAATCAAGAAGTATGAAGCAGACAATACAAAAAGCATGATATTGATGTCAGTGGTAGCTTTCAAGCCCTTTTTTGTACAAAGAATAGTGTGCTATTTTCTTTCTATATAAAAACATAATGGATTGATGCATTTTTGAATGGTGGAAATTGAAACAGAGTTTTGCAGTGGGTGTTAATCTGATTCTTAAGTCATTCTCTTCTCATGCAACAAGGAAGAGGAAATAGTAGAACCAATAAAGAAAGGAAGAACTATGTCAGAAGTGGGATTTGAAACCACGCCTCCAGAGGAGACTGCGACCTGAACGCAGCGCCATAGACCACTCGGCCATCCTGACATATACCTATTGCACTATTTTTAAGAAAAATTTAATATTATGAAGTGAAATTTGTGAATCTTGCACAAACTGGCTACTTTGTTTAGCTTATGGGATTGATTGGATCCTATTTTAATGTACCCTAGTGGGATTTATGTTCATGACCAATACAAAGAAGATGACATTGATCTCTTTGGTAGGTTTCAGGCCCCTATTTTTAAAGAGAAAACAGTGTGATCTTTTCTTGATACATAGCAAAATTGTGGATTGATTGATACATTTTTTACATGGTGGAATTGGAAACAGAATTTTGCAGAGAGTGTTCATCTAATTCTTAAGTCATTCTTTTTTCATGCAACAAGGAAGAAGAATTGAAGAACAAATAAGAAAAGAAAGAGTCATGTCAGAAGTTGGATTTGAACCCACGCCTCCAGAGGAGACTGCGACCTGAACGCAGCGCCTTAGACAGCACGGCCATCCTGACATATATCACATTAACTTTTTAAAAAGTGATATAGTACGAAATCCCCTCTCTAACGATACAATGGTCATATTGTAGAAACTATTGATTTAAAGACTGTATCAATTGCTTTTCCATTCATTTTGAAAGTGGTTCTAATGTATAAAGTAGGATTTATTTTCTCTTTTGAGGACTAGAATTCAAATGCCCAGAGTTTGTTTGCTGATGCATTTTCACTCACTGTTGAGTAAAATTTGTGAAGATTGCACAAACTGGCTACTTCCTTTAGCTTGTGGGATTCATTGGATTCTATTATAATAAACCCAAGTGGGGTTTATTTTCATGACCAATGGCTTAGAAGAGCAGTTTTCTTAAGTTAGAAAAATGCCTCCCAAATTCTTAATTTGGGAGGTATTTTATTTAGCAAAATATAAATCAAGAAGTATGAAGCAGACAATACAAAAAGCATGATATTGATGTCAGTGGTAGCTTTCAATCCCTTATTTGTACAAAGAATAGTGTGCTATTTTCTTTCTATATAAAAACATAATGGATTGATGCATTTTTGAATGGTGGAAATTGAAACAGAGTTTTGCAGTGGGTGTTAATCTGATTCTTAAGTCATTCTCTTCTCATGCAACAAGGAAGAGGAAATAGTAGAACCAATAAAGAAAGGAAGAACTATGTCAGAAGTGGGATTTGAACCCACGCCTCCAGAGGAGACTGCGACCAAAGACCACTCTTCCATCCTGACATATAGCTATCGCACTATTTTTAAGAAAAATGTAATATTATGAAGTGAAATTTGTGAATCTTGCACAAACTGGCTACTTTGTTTAGCTTATGGGATTGATTGGATCCTATTTTAATGTACCCAAGTGGGGTTTATGTTCATGACCAATACAAAGAAGATGACATTGATCTCTTTGGTAGGTTTCAGGCCCCTATTTTTAAAGAGAAAACAGTGTGATCTTTTCTTGATACATAGCAGAATTTTGGATTGATTGATACATTTTTTACATGGTGGAATTGTAAACAGAATTTTGCAGAGAGTCTTCATCTAATTCTTAAGTCATTCTTTTTTCATGCAACAAGGAAGAAGAATTGAAGAACAAATAAGAAAAGAAAGAGTCATGTCAGAAGTTGGATTTGAACCCACACCTCCAGAGGAGACTGCGACCTGAACGCAGCGCCTTAGACAGCACGGCCATCCTGACATATATCACATTAACTTTTTAAAAAGTGATATAGTACGAAATCCCCTCTCTAACGATACAATGGTCATATTGTAGAAACTATTGATTTAAAGACTGTATCAATTGCTTTTCCATTCATTTTGAAAGTGGTTCTAATGTATAAAGTAGGATTTATTTTCTCTTTTGAGGACTAGAATTCAAATGCCCAGAGTTTGTTTGCTGATGCATTTTCACTCACTGTTGAGTAAAATTTGTGAAGATTGCACAAACTGGCTACTTCCTTTAGCTTGTGGGATTCATTGGATTCTATTATAATAAACCCAAGTGGGGTTAATTTTCATGACCAATGGTTTAGAAGAGCAGTTTTCTTAAGTTAGAAAAATGCCTCCCAAATTCTTAATTTGGGAGGTATTTTATTTAGAGAAATATAAATCAAGAAGTATGGAGCAGATAATACAAAAAGCATGATATTGATGTCAGTGGTAGGTTTCAAGCCCTTATTTGTACAAAGAATAGTGTGCTATTTTCTTGCTATATAAAAATATAATGGATTGATGCCTTTTTGAATGGTGGAAATTGAAACAGAGTTTTGCAGTGGATGTTAATCTGATTCTTAAGTCATTCTCTTCTCATGCAAAAAGGAAAAGGAAATAGTAGAACCAATAAAGAAAGGAAGAACTATGTCAGAAGTGGGATTTGAACCCACGCCTCCAGAGGAGACTGCGACCAAAGACCACTCGGCCATCCTGACATATAGCTATCGCACTATTTTTAAGAAAAATGTAATATTATGAAGTGAAATTTGTGAATCTTGCACAAACTGGCTACTTTGTTTAGCTTATGGGATTGATTGGATCCTATTTTAATGTACCCAAGTGGGGTTTATGTTCATGACCAATACAAAGAACATGACATTGATCTCTTTGGTAGGTTTCAGGCCCCTATTTTTAAAGAGAAAACAGTGTGATCTTTTCTTCATACATAGCAAAATTGTGGATTGATTGATACATTTTTTTCCATGGTGGAATTGGAAACAGAATTTTGCAGAGAGTGTTCATCTAATTCTTAAGTCATTCTTTTTTCATGTAACAAGGAAGAAGAATTGAAGAACAAATAAGAAAAGAAAGAGTCCTGTCAGAAGTGGGATTTGAACCCACGCCTCCAGAGGAGACAACGACCTGAACGCAGCGCCTTAGACTGCTCGGCCATCCTGACATATATCACACTAACTTTTTAAAAAGTGATATAGTACGAAATCCCCTCTCTAACGATACAATGGTCATATTGTAGAAACTATTGATTTAAAGACTGTATCAATTGCTTTTCCATTCATTTTGAAAGTGATTCTAATGTATAAAGTAGGTTTTATTTTCTCTTTTGAGGATTAGAATTCAAATGCCCAGAGTTTGTTTGCTGATGCATTTTCACTCACTGTTGAGTAAAATTTGTGAAGATTGCACAAACTGGCTACTTCCTTTAGCTTGTGGGATTCATTGGATTCTATTATAATGAACCCAAGTGGGGTTTATTTTCATGACCAATGGCTTAGAAGAGCAGTTTTCTTAAGTTAGAAAAATGCCTCCCAAATTCTTAATTTGGGAGGTATTTTATTTAGCGAAATATAAATCAAGAAGTATGGAGCAGATAATACAAAAAGCATGATATTGATGTCAGTGGTAGGTTTCAAGCCCTTATTTGTACAAAGAATAGTGTGCTATTGTCTTGCTATATAAAAATATAATGGATTGATGCCTTTTTGAATGGTGGAAATTGAAACAGAGTTTTGCAGTGGGTGTTAATCTGATTCTTAAGTCATTCTCTTCTCATGCAAAAAGGAAAAGGAAATAGTAGAACCAATAAAGAAAGGAAGAACTATGTCAGAAGTGGGATTTGAACCCACGCCTCCAGAGGAGACTGCGACCAAAGACCACTCGGCCATCCTGACATATAGCTATCGCACTATTTTTAAGAAAAATTTAATATTATGAAGTGAAATTTGTGAATCTTGCACAAACTGGCTACTTTGTTTAGCTTATGGGATTGATTGGATCCTATTTTAATGTACCCAAGTGGGGTTTATGTTCATGACCAATACAAAGAACATGACATTGATCTCTTTGGTAGGTTTCAGGCCCCTATTTTTAAAGAGAAAACAGTGTGATCTTTTCTTGATACATAGCAAAATTGTGGATTGATTGATACATTTTTTTCCATGGTGGAATTGGAAACAGAATTTTGCAGAGAGTGTTCATCTAATTCTTAAGTCATTCTTTTTTCATGCAACAAGGAAGAAGAATTGAAGAACAAATAAGAAAAGAAAGAGTCCTGTCAGAAGTGGGATTTGAACCCACGCCTCCAGAGGAGACTGCGACCTGAACGCAGCGCCTTAGACCGCTCGGCCATCCTGACATATATCACGCTAATTTTTTAAAAGTGATATAGTACGAAATCCCCTCTCCAACGATACAATGGTCATATTGTAGAAACTATTGATTTAAAGACTGTATCAATTGCTTTTCCATTCATTTTGAAAGTGGTTCTAATGTATAAAGTAGGATTTATTTTCTCTTTTGAGGATTAGAATTCAAATGCCCAGAGTTTGTTTGCTGATGCATTTTCACTCACTGTTGAGTAAAATTTGTGAAGATTGCACAAACTGGCTACTTCCTTTAGCTTGTGGGATTCATTGGATTCTATTATAATGAACCCAAGTGGGGTTTATTTTCATGACCAATGGCTTAGAAGAGCAGTTTTCTTAAGTTAGAAAAATGCCTCCCAAATTCTTAATTTGGGAGGTATTTTATTTAGCAAAATATAAATCAAGAAGTATGGAGCAGACAATACAAAAAGCATGATATTGATGTCAGTGGTAGCTTTCAAGCCCTTTTTTGTACAAAGAATAGTGTGCTATTTTCTTTCTATATAAAAACATAATGGATTGATGCATTTTTGAATGGTGGAAATTGAAACAGAGTTTTGCAGTGGGTGTTAATCTGATTCTTAAGTCATTCTCTTCTCATGCAACAAGGAAGAGGAAATAGTAGAACCAATAAAGAAAGGAAGAACTATGTCAGAAGTGGGATTTGAACCCACGCCTCCAGAGGAGACTGCGACCTGAACGCAGCGCCATAGACCACTCGGCCATCCTGACGTATACCTATCGCACTATTTTTAAGAAAATTTTTATATTATGAAGTGAAATTTGTGAATCTTGCACAAACTGGCTACTTTGTTTAGCTTATGGGATTGATTGGATCCTATTTTAATGTACCCAAGTCGGGTTTATGTTCATGACCAATACAAAGAACATGACATTGATCTCTTTGGTAGGTTTCAGGCCCCTATTTTGACAGAGAAAACAGTGTGATCTTTTCTTGATACATAGCAAAATTGTGGATTGATTGATACATTTTTTACATGGTGGAATTGGAAACAGAATTTTGCAGAGAGTGTTCATCTAATTCTTTTTTTATTTTTTTTTACTTTTAATCTTTATTATATTTTAGATTATAAAAGACATTACATACATTACCTTACATACATATAAACATCCAAACATACAACTTGTGTAGACCATTTTACATTATTAAAAACATTTCTACATAAAGTGCTGAGTATCGGGGGGTTTTTATTTTAAGACTGGCTAAGCTTCTCTTTGCTATCTTACCCTTTCCTTGCCTTCCTTTTCCTTCCTTCCCTTCCCCTTCCCTTTATTTCCCTTCCTTCAATGCAATTCCTTTGAGACGGGGCAGAACAGAACAGAATGGCCTTTCCACTTCCCGCTTACTCCCAACCCTATTATTCCATTGCGTGCATACATACATAAGAGGAAAAAAAAAAAAAAAAGAGGACATATATTTATATATGTCAATAGTGATACTAATATTATACATATATTTTGTATTATAGTGTTTATATTACTCTATCCTAGCGTGAAAATTATTTTTACTTTTGTATCTTCTTATTACTGCAGAATTATTCTTTCATAAAAAGGTGACTGTATCCAGTGATTCCATATTAAATAAAACTTACTCATAATATTACGAGCATGTGCTAAGTTTTTCTCTTGTTGTAGAATTATATTCACACGTGTTTTCCATTGTTCTATGTCTGGTGCCACATTAGACATCCACCGACTTCCCAATATAACTTTTGCAATGGATATAAGGTTGACGATGTATGCTTTTTCGTTCCTATTCATATCCCCCTGTACTATTCCCAATAGGCAGCATTTCGATGTCAGGATTTCTATTGGTACCCCAGTACTCATTATAATATATTTGACTTTGTCCCAAAACTGGGAGATCTGATGACATTCCCATAGTAAATGGATGAATGTGCCAGGTGCATTTCCACATTTGGGGCATGCCGGAGAAGTACGCCCTGCAAATTTTACTAATTTTACCGCTGTCATATATGACCTATGCAAGATAAAAAGCTGTGTCTGCTGAACTCGCAGTTAGTTTGTTGCCTTAGCTACCGCTGACCTGGCCATAGACCATTCCTGTTCGCTTAACCCTCCAATCTCCTTCTCCCATTTTTCCTTTAATGTTGTTAAACCATCACTATTTTTATTTTCTATTAAGATGTTATATACTCTTGATGTTATTTTCTTAGTGTTAGGGACTTTAATTATCTTTTTAATTGCTGACTCGCTGAAGCATGGATTTGAATTTGTTATATGCATTTCGACCACACTTTTTAGTTGTATATATCGGAAAAGAAATGTATTCGGAAGGCCATATTCCTCTTTTAGTTGGAAAAAGGGTTTTAATCCCTTTGGATCATATAGCTGGGAGAGGTAATTTATTGCGTATGGATGCCAGGCTTCTGCTAGTTGCAGAACCCTAGCTTCCTTAGGGCTAAGTATGTCGACTATTCTAAATTCCTTATCCATAAATTTGTTATCTAATACTTGGTCTGCTTCACGCCAAATTTTTACTGCCTGCACCACCAATGGCAAATCACCCAAGTGTTTTTTACCCTGGATTAATCTAAACCTTGGGGGTATGTTGGGGGTGGAGGCATTTACAAGTTCATCTATCAGACGACTGTTGGCCACTTCTTCATTGAACCAAGAACTTAATTGTGCCATTTGCGAGGCTATATAATATAGCCTAAAATCCGGCAATCCTAACCCACCCTTTAGTCTTGGGCTCATTAATTTATCCAATTTGATCTTTGGTCGGGAGCCGTTCCAAATAAACGAACTTATTATGCTATTTAATTTCCTGAATAGGGATTTGGGAAGATACACCGGTGAATGATGCAGTATATACAGGAACTTGGGAAGAATAGTCATTTTTACCAGATTTATCCTTCCAGTGGCTATCAGGGGCAGCCTACTCCATATTTTTATTTTCTTTTTTAACCATTCCATTAAAGGACGTATATTTAGATCTATGTACTCCTTTGAGTCCCGGGAGATATAAACTCCTAAGTATTTAAAAACGGGTACCCATTTTAATTGGAATGATGATACTTGCGTGTAGTTGCCCGGGTTACCCACTGGAAAGACACTGGACTTTGCCCAATTTATCCTGAAGCCCGTATAGTCTCCATATTCCTCTATCAGCTTCAAAATCAGCGGAAGGGACTTTTTATATTCCTTTAAAAATATTAATAAATCGTCTGCATATAACGTGATCCTTTCTTCTTGGCCTTTTACCCTAAAACCTATGTCCTCCGGATGTTGCCTAATCAAGCAAGCCAAAGGCTCTATCGCCAGGGCGAACAGGGCCGGGGATAACGGACATCCCTGCCGTGTTCCCCTAGCGAGACCAAAGGGCAATGATGTCCATCCGTTAACGGATACCCGGGCAGATGGTTCAGAATATAGCAGCTGAAGCCACCTCAAAAAGTTTGGTCCGAGCCCATACGCCCGGAGGACCTGCCATAAATATGCCCACTCCACTGCATCAAAGGCTTTTATGGCGTCTAATGAGACCACTGCTCCATGGCTCTCCCCGGCGCCCATCAACTGCAAGTGTGAATATAGCCTTCGTATATTTATACTGGTCTCCTTTCCAGGGATAAAACCTGTCTGGTCAGAATGTATTAATTTTAAGATATGTTTGTTTAATCTTTTGGCAAATATTTTAGCGATCACTTTAGCCTCAAAAGAAATAAGTGAGATTGGCCTATATGAGTCCAAATCTAATGGATTTTTATCGGGTTTTAAGATCAATATGATTTTGGCTTCGGTCATTGATTTTGGAATAGTCCCCGTGGCGAATCCTTCCCCAAGGGTATTATAGAGAAGAGGTGCCAATGTATCGATATATTGTTTATAGACCTCGGCAGGTATGCCGTCCAGGCCAGGGGCTTTTCCTGAGGGTAATGACTTTATAGCCTCAGTGACTTCTTCAATCTTCAAAGGGGCCTCCAATTCCCATATACCTGCATCATCCAATTTGGGGAGCCTGATATTATCCAAATATTGTTTTATTTTTTCTTCACTGAATTGAAGCTTACTAGCGTATAATTGTCTAAAGTAAATTACAAATGCTTCCCCGATCTGGGAGGCAGTGTTTACTATTTTGTCTGCTTGATTTTTGACCGCCAATATAGTATTGGATGTTTCCTCGCATTTCGCTATAAAGGCGAGATATTTCCCTGCGCGGTCTTCGTTTTGGTATCTCAAATTTGCTCTGTGCATCATAATGGTTTGATTTACCTTTTTAATCGCATCTAACCATTTCCCTTTAGCCTCCTGCCAACTCCTATATGCGACATCTGTTTTATTTATACAGTATTCTTTTTTCTTTTCTATGCACTCCCTCTCCAAGGTTGAAATATCCTCTCTACTTTTTTTTTTGCTTCAGCGATGCATTTTCTGAGGGTTCCTCTAATAAACGCCTTAAAGGCATCCCAGACTATGGAAGTGCTCGCTGAGCCCTCATTACTCTCCCAGAATTTCTGCCACTGGTCCGCAAGATCGTTGTTTTGGTCAATACTGCACAGCCACATGGGGTTAAATCTCCAAGAGTTACTACCCTTTTCATTAGTCGCCTCAAATTCCATATATATCGGGGAGTGGTCCGATATGCCCCGCGCTTTATACTCGATCTTACGGACCTTTGGCACAAACTCTCTGGATACCAACATCAGGTCGATCCTGGAGAAAGCAATATATGATGTGGAGAAGCAAGAAAACTGCGCAGTATTGGGATTTCGGAGGCGCCAGGGGTCTATCCATCCAATATTGTCTATATAACTAGCAAATCCCTGATTCCCCCTACCTCCTCCTGCCCCCACACTACTCCATCTATCAAGCTGGGGATTCAATATATTATTGAAGTCCCCCATACACAGCAGAGGAATATTTGGGGTCAGGGCGATAAATTCTGTAGCCTTGTTGAGGATTTTGTATGTAAATGGTGGGGGGATATAAATTGCTAACACCAAGAGTTGCATTGAATTCACCGTACAATCCAAAAAGACATAACAACCGTTTGGGTCAATCAAGATCCTGTTGCAAGAAAAATATATTGATTTGCGAATTAAGACCGAAACTCCCCTAGAGGTCGATGTAAAAGGGGCATGATATGCGTGGCCAATCCACGATTTTTTAAGTGCCAAAAGTTTCTTCCCCTCTAGGTGAGTTTCGGACAGGCAAATGATATCTGCACCATAATGTTTAAGCTGGTTCAATACAAGAGAACGTTTTATCCTATCATTTATCCCGCGGATATTCCACGCAAGTGCTTTAATCAGGCCTGAGGGCATAATAGCTGTATTTTCATATAACTGTCCTCATCAAACAAGCCTATTCTTATCCCCTCAAGGCCCATCCAGTCTACTTCCGATATACCAAATTTATGTTTACCCCCGTAGTGAGCCAGCTGTATACAAGTTGAGCGCCTACACATAACACAAAATACATTTACAAAACACTTAACACTTACATACACAAGAATCCCCATCCCTTCCCCGCTCCCTCCCCCTCCCTGTATACCAACCCCCCCCCCAGGGTATACTTGTATTCCCCTCCCTTTACTATTTTCCCTTGGGGCTTAACTTCACTTGGCCACCAACGCGCGGGGAGCCCCCTGGAATATGTTTAAATTAATTTAAAGTCTCGCTGTCAGCCAATTGGTGTCTTCCCGGTGCCCATTTGTCAATCCAGCAAGCTGCTTCTTTTGGATTCGCAAAAAATACAGTTTCTGCACCCGCCACCACCCTCAGTTTGGCGGGGTATATCATAGAGTACTTGAGACCTTTTTCACGTAATCTGCGTTTTATCTCAATAAATTTCGCTCTTTCCTTCTGTATCTCAACTGCATAATCAGGGAAGATTGATATTTTAGCCCCATTGTGTTCAAGCAGGCTCTTTACTCTGGCAAGCCGGATTACTGTGTCGCGATCTTGGAAGTGCAACATTTTAATGATCATCGTTCTCGGTGGGGCTCCTGGAGGTAAGGGCCTAAGGGGCACCCTATGAGCTCTTTCTATCGAGAAGAATTTAGAGAACGATTCCCCTCCAAACTTCTCTCTTAACCATTGTTCCATATATTTTATGGGCTCAATGCCCTCCTCCCTTTCGGGCAGTCCAACAATCCTGACGTTATTCCTGCGACTCCTCCCTTCCAAGTCGGAGATTTTATTTTTCATATCTCTCATTTGATTGGACAACAAATCGACTTTCACCTCCATTTTGTTGCTACTGTCTTCCAGCTTTGATACCCGGGCTTCTGCCTCTTCTATCTGATCTTTTACAGCTTTCATATCCAGCCTCATATTGGCCACATCTGTTTGTATATCTGAGACCTTCTCCATGATTCTCTGCTCAGAGCCTTTTATGGCCTCCATTAATTGTTGTAGTGTAATCTCATGCTCCTCCTGTGAGCCACTACCTTTAACTGGTGTTGACATTGGGGTGGTTGTGGGGGTTTTTGTGGTGGGTTGAGAGCGGGCATATCTTTCTAATCTGGCTGCCGCACTTGCGTTCCCAGTTTTGCCCATTTCAGATAGTAATGTTTGGACAGTTTATACAATGCCTATTTTTAGTGCGGGAGCCTTTTCAATGATATACAGGAGTGGGGGCACGCCGAGGGAGGGTCCTTTAATATGTCTTTTTCCTTGGTCTGACGGCGGTTTATGCTGACTTTATCCCCTTGTAACTTTTACTCTGGCTAGCACGTTAACTCAGATGCCGAGTGACATAGTTCCCACAAAAGTCAAAAGCAGGTAATTTAGAGTGATATTACCTGATGGTATGATGCACTGCAATCGTCTCTGTGGGATAAAACAGAAAAACACATATAATGCGCTAGAAACAATGTATAAATATATAAATTTATTAAATAGAAATTACACTGGCCAGTGTTAAAAAATCAGATTGTTACAAACAATTTCATTAGAATATAAAAATGGAGAAAAAGACTAAAAAAAGGGGGGGGGGGTGGGTTTTTAGTCCGCCATCAAAAAAATGTTTTGTATTATTTTCCCACAGTCTTTGAGAGATTGAGAGGTTTATTTGTTTTTAATCATGGGTTCTCCTTGTGAGATAGGTGGAGGATATCTGTATTCCTCTATACATGAAACCTTCTCACACTATATTTGTCTGGCCTGACATAAATTCAATGTATGGAGAAAAAATTGAATAAAATATAAATAAAAAATAGGGGAGGTATCCTCCCTGTACCTGCACTGGAAGTCCCAGGTTTGTGTGCTTTATATTTTGTTAGCAATGGTGCTTTTTAAATTGATGGTACTTTCCTGGGAACCCGGGCTCCTTCTTCTAGGAGAGATCACAGTGTCCTCCGGTAATGTAGCACTTTCTGCAGGTATCACGGGCAGGTCCGCCTGTATTTCAGGATGAAAAAGTAATAGCTCAATAACGCGTTTCCCCGCCTCCGTGGGGACTCAGCGGCTTCCTCAGATTTTTGAGCTCAAAAATCTGAGGAAGCCGCTGAGTCCCCACGGAGGCGGGGAAACGCGTTATTGAGCTATTACTTTTTCATCCTGAAATACAGGCGGACCTGCCCGTGATACCTGCAGAAAGTGCTACATTACCGGAGGACACTGTGATCTCTCCTAGAAGAAGGAGCCCGGGTTCCCAGGAAAGTACCATCAATTTAAAAAGCACCATTGCTAACAAAATATAAAGCACACAAACCTGGGACTTCCAGTGCAGGTACAGGGAGGATACCTCCCCTATTTTTTATTTATATTTTATTCAATTTTTTCTCCATACATTGAATTTATGTCAGGCCAGACAAATATAGTGTGAGAAGGTTTCATGTATAGAGGAATACAGATATCCTCCACCTATCTCACAAGGAGAACCCATGATTAAAAACAAATAAACCTCTCAATCTCTCAAAGACTGTGGGAAAATAATACAAAACATTTTTTTGATGGCGGACTAAAAACCCACCCCCCCCCCCCCCCTTTTTTTAGTCTTTTTCTCCATTTTTATATTCTAATGAAATTGTTTGTAACAATCTGATTTTTTAACACTGGCCAGTGTAATTTCTATTTAATAAATTTATATATTTATACATTGTTTCTAGCGCATTATATGTGTTTTTCTGTTTTATTCTTGCATACCTCGGGAATAGGCAATTCCCTCACTCTATGCGGCTGGAACCCACTGTGCACATATACCAATATATTCATTGGGTACTTGTACACAGTGGTGTATTTGGGTCTATACCCCAAACATATTCCAAGAAAGTGGTTTATTGAGTTTAGCGCCGATATCATTTTCTGTCTCTGTGGGATCTCTTTATTTTAGGGGTCTCTCCCTCCAGCTCCAGAGCACACAAGATATGTCCCAGGGGATGTTTTCCTCCAGCTGAATGGCCCACTTGTGCCCAGCTAAGCGCACCGACAGTCGGGCTCCCTTCACCAGTCCTCCTCTCGGCACGAGCGCCAGTCCTCCTCTCCCCCTGTGCTCCAAAGCTGCACGTGCTTACGGCCAGCCACCCGTCCGCACCACTCCCATCGCCTCTGTGTGCCACGGACTCCTACGGCGCTTCTGCCGCGTGTCAGGGTTTTGTATTGCCCCTGTATCTTTCAGCGGCGCGCTCTCCTGCTAGCCGCCGCGTCGCGGCCTTGTCCCGGCCGCTGACGTCACCCCTGTGCGCCGCCGACTCTTACGGCGCTTCCACAACCCGTCAGAGAGGCTCACGTCAGACACCAGCGCTCTCCACGATCTCCAGCCGGCAGCGAAACGGCAGCAAGGGAACGAAGGTACACTCGCAGCCCACCGCACACGAAAGTTCAGCGCATGCAGGCAATGACACCCAGTTAGTTTTTCTTTTCCAGGCGGCTATATATATTTTTACAGGATTACATCCAGGGAGCTCTCCTTCCCACGTCTCCTCACTGCCGCCCTGCCATGGCCACGCCCCCCCGTTCATCTAATTCTTAAGTCATTCTTTTTTCATGCAACAAGGAAGAAGAATTGAAGAACAAATAAGAAAAGAAAGAGTCAGGTCAGAAGTGGGATTTGAACCCATGCCTCCAGAGGAGAATGCGACCTGAACGCAGCGCCTTAGACCGCTCGGCCATCCTGACATATATCACACTAGCTTTTTAAAAAGTGATATAGTACGAAATCCCCTCTCTAACGATACAATGGTCATATTGTAGAAACTATTGATTTAAAGACTGTATCAACTGCTTTTCCATTAATTTTGAAAGTGGTTCTAATGTATAAAGTAGGATTTATTTTCTCTTTTGAGGATTAGAATTCAAATGCCCAGAGTTTGTTTGCTGATGCATTTTCACTCACTGTTGAGTAAAATTTGTGAAGATTGCACAAACTGGCTACTTCATTTAGCTTGTGGGATTCATTGGATTCTATTATAATGAACCCAAGTGGGGTTTATTTTCATGACCAATGGCTTAGAAGAGCAGTTTTCTTAAGTTAGAAAAATGCCTCCCAAATTCTTAATTTGGGAGGTATTTTATTTAGCGAAATATAAATCAAGAAGTTTGGAGCAGATAATACAAAAAGCATGATATTGATGTCAGTGGTATTTTTCAAGCCCTTATTTGTACAAAGAATAGTGTGCTATTTTCTTGCTATATAAAAATATAATGGATTGATGCCTTTTTGAATGGTGGAAATTGAAACAGAGTTTTGCAGTGGGTGTTAATCTGATTCTTAAGTCATTCTCTTCTCATGCAAAAAGGAAAAGGAAATAGTAGAACCAATAAAGAAAGGAAGAACTATGTCAGAAGTGGGATTTGAACCCATGCCTCCAGAGGAGACTGCGACCATAGACCACTCGGCCATCCTGACATATAGCTATCGCACTATTTTTAAGAAAAATGTAATATTATGAAGTGAAATTTGTGAATCTTGCACAAACTGGCTACTTTGTTTAGCTTATGGGATTGATTGGATCCTATTTTAATGTACCCAAGTGGTGTTTATGTTCATGACCAATACAAAGAACATGACATTGATCTCTTTGGTAGGTTTCAGGCCCCTATTTTTAAAGAGAAAACAGTGTGATCTTTTCTTGATACATAGCAAAATTGTGGATTGATTGATACATTTTTTTTCCATGGTGGAATTGGAAACAGAATTTTGCAGAGAGTGTTCATCTAATTCTTAAGTCATTCTTTTTTCATGCAACAAGGAAGAAGAATTGAAGAACAAATAAGAAAAGAAAGAGTCCTGTCAGAAGTGGGATTTGAACCCACGCCTCCAGAGGAGACTGCGACATGAACGCAGCGCCTTAGACAGCTCGGCCATCCTGACATATATCACTATAACTTTTTAAAAAGTGATATAGTACGAAATCCCCTCTCTAACGATACAATGGTCATATTGTAGAAACTATTGATTTAAAGACTGTATCAATTGCTTTTCCATTCATTTTGAAAGTGGTTCTAATGTATAAAGTAGGATTTATTTTCTCTTTTGAGGATTATAATTCAAATGCCCAGAGTTTGTTTGCTGATGCATTTTCACTCACTGTTGAGTAAAATTTGTGAAGATTGCACAAACTGGCTACTTCCTTTAGCTTGTGGGATTCATTGGATTCTATTATAATGAACCCAAGTGGGGTTTATTTTCATGACCAATGGCTTAGAAGAGCAGTTTTCTTAAGTTAGAAAAAGGCCTCCCAAATTCTTAATTTGGGAGGTATTTTATTTAGCAAAATATAAATCAAGAAGTATGGAGCAGACAATACAAAAAGCATGATATTGATGTCAGTGGTAGCTTTCAAGCCCTTTTTTGTACAAAGAATAGTGTGCTATTTTCTTTCTATATAAAAACATAATGGATTGATGCATTTTTGAATGGTGGAAATTGAAACAGAGTTTTGCAGTGGGTGTTAATCTGATTCTTAAGTCATTCTCTTCTCATGCAACAAGGAAGAGGAAATAGTAGAACCAATAAAGAAAGGAAGAACTATGTCAGAAGTGGGATTTGAACCCACGCCTCCAGAGGAGACTGCGACCTGAACGCAGCACCATAGACCACTCGGCCATCCTGACATATATCTATCGCACTATTTTTAAGAAAAATTTAATTTTATGAAGTGAAATTTGTGAATCTTGCACAAACTGGCTACTTTGTTTAGCTTATGGGATTGATTGGATCCTATTTTAATGTACCCAAGTGGGGTTTATGTTCATGACCAATACAAAGAACATGACATTGATCTCTTTGGTAGGTTTCAGGCCCCTATTTTGACAGAGAAAACAGTGTGATCTTTTCTTGATACATAGCAAAATTGTGGATTGATTGATACATTTTTTCCATGGTGGAATTGTAAACAGAATTTTGCAGAGAGTCTTCATCTAATTCTTAAGTCATTCTTTTTTCATGCAACAAGGAAGAAGAATTGAAGAACAAATAAGAAAAGAAAGAGTCATGTCAGAAGTGGGATTTGAACCCACGCCTCCAGAGGAGACTGCAACCTGAACGCAGCGCCTTAGACAGCTCGGCCATCCTGACATATATCACATTAATTTTTTAAAAAGTGATATAGTACGAAATCCCCTCTCTAACGATACAATGGTCATATTGTAGAAACTATTGATTTAAAGACTGTTTCAACTGCTTTTCCATTCATTTTGAAAGTGGTTCTAATGTATAAAGTAGGATTTCTTTTCTCTTTTGAGGATTAGAATTCAAATGCCCAGAGTTTGTTTGCTGATGCATTTTCACTCACTGTTGAGTAAAATTTGTGAAGATTGCACAAACTGGCTACTTCATTTAGCTTGTGGGATTCATTGGATTCTATTATAATGAACCCAAGTGGGGTTTATTTTCATGACCAATGGCTTAGAAGAGCAGTTTTCTTAAGTTAGAAAAATGCCTCCCAAATTCTTAATTTGGGAGGTATTTTATTTAGCGAAATATAAATCAAGAAGTATGGAGCAGATAATACAAAAAGCATGATATTGATGTCAGTGGTAGGTTTCAAGCCCTTATTTGTACAAAGAATAGTGTGCTATTTTCTTGCTATATAAAAATATAATGGATTGATGCCTTTTTGAATGGTGGAAATTGAAACAGAGTTTTGCAGTGGGTGTTAATCTGATTCTTAAGTCATTCTTGAATGACTAGAATGAACCCTAGAATGTCTGTGTGCGTGTGTACATGTGGTAGAGAATATAGATTGTAAGCTCCACTGGGGCAGATACAGATGTCAATGTTCAACTATACTCTGTAAAGCGCTGAGTAATATGTGTGCGCTATATAAGAAACTTAATAATTCTTTTCTCATGCAAAAAGGAAAAGGAAATAGTAGAGCCAATAAAGAAAGGAAGAACTATGTCAGAAGTGGGATTTGAACCCACGCCTCCAGAGGAGACTGCGACCAAAGACCACTCGGCCATCCTGACATATAGCTATCGCAATATTTTTAAGAAAAATTTAATATTATGAAGTGAAATTTGTGAATCTTGCACAAACTGGCTACTTTGTTTAGCTTATGGGATTGATTGGATCCTATTTTAATGTACCCAAGTGGGGTTTATGTTCATGACCAATACAAAGAACATTGATCTCTTTGGTAGGTTTCAGGCCCCTATTTTTAAAGAGAAAACAGTGTGATCTTTTCTTGATACATAGCAAAATTGTGGATTGATTGATACATTTTTTTCCATGGTGGAATTGGAAACAGAATTTTGCAGAGAGTGTTCATCTAATTCTTAAGTCATTCTTTTTTCATGCAACAAGGAAGAAGAATTGAAGAGCAAATAAGAATAGAAAGAGTCATGTCAGAAGTGGGATTTGAACCCACGCCTCCAGAGGAGACTGCGACCTGAACGCAGCGCCTTAGACCGCTCGGCCATCCTGACATATATCAAACTAACTTTTTAAAAAGTGATATAGTACGAAATCCCCTCTCCAACGATACAATGGTCATATTGTAGAAACTATTGATTTAAAGACTGTATCAATTGCTTTTCCATTCATTTTGAAAGTGGTTCTAATGTATAAAGTAGGATTTATTTTCTCTTTTGAGGATTAGAATTCAAATGCCCAGAGTTTGTTTGCTGATGCATTTTCACTCACTGTTGAGTAAAATTTGTGAAGATTGCACAAACTGGCTACTTCCTTTAGCTTGTGGGATTCATTGGATTCTATTAAAATGAACCCAAGTGGGGTTTATTTTCATGACCAATGGCTTAGAAGAGCAGTTTTCTTAAGTTAGAAAAAGGCCTCCCAAATTCTTAATTTGGGAGGTATTTTATTTAGCAAAATATAAATCAAGAAGTATGGAGCAGACAATACAAAAAGCATGATATTGATGTCAGTGGTAGCTTTCAAGCCCTTTTTTGTACAAAGAATAGTGTGCTATTTTCTTTCTATATAAAAACATAATGGATTGATGCATTTTTGAATGGTGGAAATTGAAACAGAGTTTTGCAGTGGGTGTTAATCTGATTCTTAAGTCATTCTCTTCTCATGCAACAAGGAAGAGGAAATAGCAGAACCAATAAAGAAAGGAAGAACTATGTCAGAAGTGGGATTTGAACCCACGCCTCCAGAGGAGACTGCGACCTGAACGCAGCGCCATAGACCACTCGGCCATCCTGACATATACCTATCGCACTATTTTTAAGAAAAATTTTATATTATGAAGTGAAATTTGTGAATCTTGCACAAACTGGCTACTTTGTTTAGCTTATGGGATTGATTGGATCCTATTTTAATGTACCCAAGTGGGGTTTATGTTCATGACCAATACAAAGAACATGACATTGATCTCTTTGGTAGGTTTCAGGCCCCTATTTTGACAGAGAAAACAGTGTGATCTTTTCTTGATACATAGCAAAATTGTGGATTGATTGATACATTTTTTACATGGTGGAATTGGAAACAGAATTTTTCAGAGAGTGTTCATCTAATTCTTAAGTCATTCTTTTTTCATGCAACAAGGAAGAGGAATTGAAGAACAAATAAGAAAAGAAAGAGTCATGTCAGAAGTGGGATTTGAACCCACGCCTCCAGAGGAGGCTGCGATCTGAACGCAGCGCCTTAGACCGCTCGGCCATCCTGACATATATCACACTAAGTTTTTAAAAGTGATTTAGTACGAAATTACCTCTCTAACGATACAATGGTCATATTGTAGAAACTATTGATTTAAAGACTGTATCAATTGCTTTTCCATTCATTTTGAAAGTGGTTCTAATGTATAAAGTAGGATTTATTTTCTCTTTTGAGGATTAGAATTCAAATGCCCAGAGTTTGTTTGCTGATGCATTTTCACTCACTGTTGAGTAAAATTTGTGAAGATTGCACAAACTGGCTACTTCCTTTAGCTTGTGGGATTCATTGGATTCTATTATAATGAACCCAAGTGGGGTTTATTTTCATGACCAATGGCTTAGAAGAGCAGTTTTCTTAAGTTAGAAAAATGCCTCCCAAATTCTTAATTTGGGAGGTATTTTATTTAGCGAAATATAAATCAAGAAGTATGGAGCAGATAATACAAAAAGCATGATATTGATGTCAGTGGTAGGTTTCAAGCCCTTATTTGTACAAAGAATAGTGTGCTATTTTCTTTCTATATAAAAATATAATGGATTGATGCCTTTTTGAATGGTGGAAATTGAAACAGAGTTTTGCAGTGGGTGTTAATCTGATTCTTAAGTCATTCTCTTCTCATGCAAAAAGGAAAAGGAAATAGTAGAACCAATAAAGAAAGGAAGAACTATGTCAGAAGTGGGATTTGAACCCACGCCTCCAGAGGAGACTGCGACCTGAACGCAGCGCCATAGACCACTCGGCCATCCTGACATATACCTATCGCACTATTTTTAAGAAAAATGTAATATTATGAAGTGAAATTTGTGAATCTTGCACAAACTGGCTACTTTGTTTAGCTTATGGGATTGATTGGATCCTACTTTGTTTAGCTTATGGGATTGATTGGATCCTATTTTAATGAAACTATTGATTTAAAGACTGTATCAATTGCTTTTCCATTCATTTTGAAAGTGGTTCTAATGTATAAAGTAGGATTTATTTTCTCTTTTGAGGATTAGAATTCAAATGCCCAGAGTTTGTTTGCTGATGCATTTTCACTCACTGTTGAGTAAAATTTGTGAAGATTGCACAAACTGGCTACTTCCTTTAGCTTGTGGGATTCATTGGATCCTATTTTAATGTACCCAAGTGGGGTTTATGTTCATGACCAATACAAAGAACATGACATTGATCTCTTTGGTAGGTTTCAGGCCCCTATTTTGACAAAGAAAACAGTGTGATCTTTTCTTGATACATAGCAAAATTGTGGATTGATTGATACATTTTTTACATGGTGGAATTGGAAACAGAATTTTGCAGAGAGTGTTCATCTAATTCTTAAGTCATTCTTTTTTCATGCAACAAGGAAGAAGAATTGAAGAACAAATAAGAAAAGAAAGAGTCATGTCAGAAGTGGGATTTGAACCCACGCCTCCAGAGGAGACTGCGACCTGAACGCAGCGCCTTAGACCGCTCGGCCATCCTGACATATATCACACAAATTTTTTAAAAGTGATATAGTACGAAATCCCCTCTCCAACGATACAATGGTCATATTGTAGAAACTATTGATTTAAAGACTGTATCAATTGCTTTTCCATTCATTTTGAAAGTGGTTCTAATGTATAAAGTAGGATTTATTTTCTCTTTTGAGGATTAGAATTCAAATGCCCAGAGTTTGTTTGCTGATGCATTTTCACTCACTGTTGAGTAAAATTTGTGAAGATTGCACAAACTGGCTACTTCCTTTAGCTTGTGGGATTTATTGGATTCTATTATAATGAACCCAAGTGGGGTTTATTTTCATGACCAATGGCTTAGAAGAGCAGTTTTCTTAAGTTAGAAAAATGCCTCCCAAATTCTTAATTTGGGAGGTATTTTATTTAGCAAAATATAAATCAAGAAGTATGAACCAGACAATACAAAAAGCATGATATTGATGTCAGTGGTAGCTTTAAAGCCCTTTTTTGTACAAAGAATAGGCTGCTATTTTCTTTCTATATAAAAACATAATGGATTGATGCATTTTTGAATGGTGGAAATTGAAACAGAGTTTTGCAGTGGGTGTTAATCTGTATCTTAAGTCATTCTCTTCTCATGCAACAAGGAAGAGGAAATAGTAGAACCAATAAAGAAAGGAAGAACTATGTCAGAAGTGGGATTTGAACCCACCTCTCCAGAGGAGACTGCGACCTGAACGCAGCGCCATAGACCACTCGGCCATCCTGACATATACCTATCTCACTATTTTTAAGAAAAAATTTTATATTATGAAGTGAAATTTGTGAATCTTGCACAAACTGGCTACTTTGTTTAGCTTATGGGATTGATTGGATCCTACTTTGTTTAGCTTATGGGATTGATTGGATCCTATTTTAATGAAACTATTGATTTAAAGACTGTATCAATTGCTTTTCCATTCATTTTGAAAGTGGTTCTAATGTATAAAGTTGGATTTATTTTCTCTTTTGAGGATTAGAATTCAAATGCCCAGAGTTTGTTTGCTGATGCATTTTCACTCACTGTTGAGTAAAATTTGTGAAGATTGCACAAACTGGCTACTTCCTTTAGCTTGTGGGATTCATTGGATTCTATTATAATGAACCCAAGTGGGGTTTATTTTCATGACCAATGGCTTAGAAGAGCAGTTTTCTTAAGTTAGAAAAAGGCCTCCCAAATTCTTAATTTGGGAGGTATTTTATTTTGCAAAATATAAATCAAGAAGTATGGAGCAGATAATACAAAAAGCATGATATTGATGTCAGTGGTAGGTTTCAAGCCCTTATTTGTACAAAGAATAGTGTGCTATTTTCTTTCTATATAAAAATATAATGGATTGATGCCTTTTTGAATGGTGGAAATTGAAACAGAGTTTTGCAGTGGGTGTTAATCTGATTCTTAAGTCATTCTCTTCTCATGCAAAAAGGAAAAGGAAATAGTAGAACCAATAAAGAAAGGAAGAACTATGTCAGAAGTGGGATTTGAACCCACGCCTCCAGAGGAGACTGCGACCTGAACGCAGCGCCATAGACCACTCGGCCATCCTGACATATACCTATCGCACTATTTTTAAGAAAAATTTTATATTATGAAGTGAAATTTGTGAATCTTGCACAAACTGGCTACTTTGTTTAGCTTATGGGATTGATTGGATCCTATTTTAATGTACCCAAGTGGGGTTTATGTTCATGACCAATACAAAGAACATGACATTGATCTCTTTGGTAGGTTTCAGGCCCCTATTTTGACAGAGAAAACAGTGTGATCTTTTCTTGATACATAGCAAAATTGTGGATTGATTGATACATTTTTTACATGGTGGAATTGGAAACAGAATTTTGCAGAGAGTGTTCATCTAATTCTTAAGTCATTCTTTTTTCATGCAACAAGGAAGAAGAATTGAAGAACAAATAAGAAAAGAAAGAGTCATGTCAGAAGTGGGATTTGAACCCACGCCTCCAGAGGAGACTGCGACCTGAACGCAGCGCCTTAGACCGCTCGGCCATCCTGACATATATCACACAAATTTTTTAAAAGTGATATAGTACGAAATCCCCTCTCCAACGATACAATGGTCATATTGTAGAAACTATTGATTTAAAGACTGTATCAATTGCTTTTCCATTCATTTTGAAAGTGGTTCTAATGTATAAAGTAGGATTTATTTTCTCTTTTGAGGATTAGAATTCAAATGCCCAGAGTTTGTTTGCTGATGCATTTTCACTCACTGTTGAGTAAAATTTGTGAAGATTGCACAAACTGGCTACTTCCTTTAGCTTGTGGGATTTATTGGATTCTATTATAATGAACCCAAGTGGGGTTTATTTTCATGACCAATGGCTTAGAAGAGCAGTTTTCTTAAGTTAGAAAAATGCCTCCCAAATTCTTAATTTGGGAGGTATTTTATTTTGCAAAATATAAATCAAGAAGTATGGAGCAGATAATACAAAAAGCATGATATTGATGTCAGTGGTAGGTTTCAAGCCCTTATTTGTACAAAGAATAGTGTGCTATTTTCTTTCTATATAAAAATATAATGGATTGATGCCTTTTTGAATGGTGGAAATTGAAACAGAGTTTTGCAGTGGGTGTTAATCTGATTCTTAAGTCATTCTCTTCTCATGCAAAAAGGAAAAGGAAATAGTAGAACCAATAAAGAAAGGAAGAACTATGTCAGAAGTGGGATTTGAACCCACGCCTCCAGAGGAGACTGCGACCTGAACGCAGCGCCATAGACCACTCGGCCATCCTGACATATACCTATCGCACTATTTTTAAGAAAAATTTTATATTATGAAGTGAAATTTGTGAATCTTGCACAAACTGGCTACTTTGTTTAGCTTATGGGATTGATTGGATCCTATTTTAATGTACCCAAGTGGGGTTTATGTTCATGACCAATACAAAGAACATGACATTGATCTCTTTGGTAGGTTTCAGGCCCCTATTTTGACAGAGAAAACAGTGTGATCTTTTCTTGATACATAGCAAAATTGTGGATTGATTGATACATTTTTTACATGGTGGAATTGGAAACAGAATTTTGCAGAGAGTGTTCATCTAATTCTTAAGTCATTCTTTTTTCATGCAACAAGGAAGAAGAATTGAAGAACAAATAAGAAAAGAAAGAGTCATGTCAGAAGTGGGATTTGAACCCACGCCTCCAGAGGAGACTGCGACCTGAACGCAGCGCCTTAGACCACTCGGCCATCCTGACATATATCACACAAATTTTTTAAAAGTGATATAGTACGAAATCCCCTCTCCAACGATACAATGGTCATATTGTAGAAACTATTGATTTAAAGACTGTATCAATTGCTTTTCCATTCATTTTGAAAGTGGTTCTAATGTATAAAGTAGGATTTATTTTCTCTTTTGAGGATTAGAATTCAAATGCCCAGAGTTTGTTTGCTGATGCATTTTCACTCACTGTTGAGTAAAATTTGTGAAGATTGCACAAACTGGCTACTTCCTTTAGCTTGTGGGATTTATTGGATTCTATTATAATGAACCCAAGTGGGGTTTATTTTCATGACCAATGGCTTAGAAGAGCAGTTTTCTTAAGTTAGAAAAATGCCTCCCAAATTCTTAATTTGGGAGGTATTTTATTTAGCAAAATATAAATCAAGAAGTATGAACCAGACAATACAAAAAGCATGATATTGATGTCAGTGGTAGCTTTAAAGCCCTTTTTTGTACAAAGAATAGGGTGCTATTTTCTTTCTATATAAAAACATAATGGATTGATGCATTTTTGAATGGTGGAAATTGAAACAGAGTTTTGCAGTGGGTGTTAATCTGTATCTTAAGTCATTCTCTTCTCATGCAACAAGGAAGAGGAAATAGTAGAACCAATAAAGAAAGGAAGAACTATGTCAGAAGTGGGATTTGAACTCACCTCTCCAGAGGAGACTGCGACCTGAACGCAGCGCCATAGACCACTCGGCCATCCTGACATATACCTATCTCACTATTTTTAAGAAAAAATTTAATATTATGAAGTGAAATTTGTGAATCTTGCACAAACTGGCTACTTTGTTTAGCTTATGGGATTGATTGGATCCTACTTTGTTTAGCTTATGGGATTGATTGGATCCTATTTTAATGAAACTATTGATTTAAAGACTGTATCAATTGCTTTTCCATTCATTTTGAAAGTGGTTCTAATGTATAAAGTTGGATTTATTTTCTCTTTTGAGGATTAGAATTCAAATGCCCAGAGTTTGTTTGCTGATGCATTTTCACTCACTGTTGAGTAAAATTTGTGAAGATTGCACAAACTGGCTACTTCCTTTAGCTTGTGGGATTTATTGGATTCTATTATAATGAACCCAAGTGGGGTTTATTTTCATGACCAATGGCTTAGAAGAGCAGTTTTCTTAAGTTAGAAAAATGCCTCCCAAATTCTTAATTTGGGAGGTATTTTATTTAGCAAAATATAAATCAAGAAGTATGAAGCAGACAATACAAAAAGCATGATATTGATGTCAGTGGTAGCTTTCAAGCCCTTTTTTGTACAAAGAATAGTGTGCTATTTTCTTTCTATATAAAAACATAATGGATTGATGCATTTTTGAATGGTGGAAATTGAAACAGAGTTTTGCAGTGGGTGTTAATCTGTATCTTAAGTCATTCTCTTCTCATGCAACAAGGAATAGGAAATAGTAGAACCAATAAAGAAAGGAAGAACTATGTCAGAAGTGGGATTTGAACCCACGCCTCCAGAGGAGACTGCGACCTGAACGCAGCGCCATAGACCACTCGGCCATCCTGACATATACCTATCTCACTATTTTTAAGAAAAAATTTAATATTATGAAGTGAAATTTGTGAATCTTGCACAAACTGGCTACTTTGTTTAGCTTATGGGATTGATTGGATCCTACTTTGTTTAGCTTATGGGATTGATTGGATCCTATTTTAATGAAACTATTGATTTAAAGACTGTATCAATTGCTTTTCCATTCATTTTGAAAGTGGTTCTAATGTATAAAGTTGGATTTATTTTCTCTTTTGAGGATTAGAATTCAAATGCCCAGAGTTTGTTTGCTGATGCATTTTCACTCACTGTTGAGTAAAATTTGTGAAGATTGCACAAACTGGCTACTTCCTTTAGCTTGTGGGATTTATTGGATTCTATTATAATGAACCCAAGTGGGGTTTATTTTCATGACCAATGGCTTAGAAGAGCAGTTTTCTTAAATTAGAAAAATGCCTCCCAAATTCTTAATTTGGGAGGTATTTTATTTAGCAAAATATAAATCAAGAAGTATGAAGCAGACAATACAAAAAGCATGATATTGATGTCAGTGGTAGCTTTCAAGCCCTTTTTTGTACAAAGAATAGTGTGCTATTTTCTTTCTATATAAAAACATAATGGATTGATGCATTTTTGAATGGTGGAAATTGAAACAGAGTTTTGCAGTGGGTGTTAATCTGTATCTTAAGTCATTCTCTTCTCATGCAACAAGGAATAGGAAATAGTAGAACCAATAAAGAAAGGAAGAACTATGTCAGAAGTGGGATTTGAACCCACGCCTCCAGAGGAGACTGCGACCTGAACGCAGCGCCATAGACCACTCGGCCATCCTGACATATACCTCTCTCACTATTTTTAAGAAAAATTTAATATTATGAAGTGAAATTTGTGAATCTTGCACAAACTGGCTACTTTGTTTAGCTTATGGGATTGATTGGATCCTACTTTGTTTAGCTTATGGGATTGATTGGATCCTATTTTAATGAAACTATTGATTTAAAGACTGTATCAATTGCTTTTCCATTCATTTTGAAAGTGGTTCTAATGTATAAAGTAGGATTTATTTTCTCTTTTGAGGATTAGAATTCAAATGCCCAGAGTTTGTTTGCTGATGCATTTTCACTCACTGTTGAGTAAAATTTGTGAAGATTGCACAAACTGGCTACTTCCTTTAGCTTGTGGGATTTATTGGATTCTATTATAATGAACCCAAGTGGGGTTTATTTTCATGACCAATGGCTTATAAGAGCAGTTTTCTTAAGTTAGAAAAATGCCTCCCAAATTCTTAATTTGGGAGGTATTTTATTTAGCAAAATATAAATCAAGAAGTATGAACCAGACAATACAAAAAGCATGATATTGATGTCAGTGGTAGCTTTCAAGCCCTTTTTTGTACAAAGAATAGGGTGCTATTTTCTTTCTATATAAAAACATAATGGATTGATGCATTTTTAAATGGTGGAAATTGAAACAGAGTTTTGCAGTGGGTGTTAATCTGTATCTTAAGTCATTCTCTTCTCATGCAACAAGGAATAGGAAATAGTAGAACCAATAAAGAAAGGAAGAACTATGTCAGAAGTGGGATTTGAACCCACGCCTCCAGAGGAGACTGCGACCTGAACGTAGCGCCATAGACCACTCGGCCATCCTGACATATACCTCTCTCACTATTTTTAAGAAAATTTTAATATTATGAAGTGAAATTTGTGAATCTTGCACAAACTGGCTACTTTGTTTAGCTTATGGGATTGATTGGATCCTACTTTGTTTAGCTTATGGGATTGATTGGATCCTATTTTAATGAAACTATTGATTATAAGACTGTATCAATTGCTTTTCCATTCATTTTGAAAGTGGTTCTAATGTATAAAGTAGGATTTATTTTCTCTTTTGAGGATTAGAATTCAAATGCCCAGAGTTTGTTTGCTGATGCATTTTCACTCACTGTTGAGTAAAATTTGTGAAGATTGCACAAACTGGCTACTTCCTTTAGCTTGTGGGATTTATTGGATTCTATTATAATGAACCCAAGTGGGGTTTATTTTCATGACCAATGGCTTAGAAGAGCAGTTTTCTTAAGTTAGAAAAATGCCTCCCAAATTCTTAATTTGGGAGGTATTTTATTTTAAAATGTATAAAGTAGGATTTATTTTCTCTTTTGAGGATTAGAATTCAAATGCCCAGAGTTTGTTTGCTGATGCATTTTCACTCACTGTTGAGTAAAATTTGTGAAGATTGCACAAACTGGCTACTTCCTTTAGCTTGTGGGATTTATTGGATTCTATTATAATGAACCCAAGTGGGGTTTATTTTCATGACCAATGGCTTAGAAGAGCAGTTTTCTTAAGTTAGAAAAATGCCTCCCAAATTCTTAATTTGGGAGGTATTTTATTTAGCAAAATATAAATCAAGAAGTATGAACCAGACAATACAAAAAGCATGATATTGATGTCAGTGGTAGCTTTAAAGCCCTTTTTTGTACAAAGAATAGGGTGCTATTTTCTTTCTATATAAAAACATAATGGATTGATGCATTTTTGAATGGTGGAAATTGAAACAGAGTTTTGCAGTGGGTGTTAATCTGTATCTTAAGTCATTCTCTTCTCATGCAACAAGGAAGAGGAAATAGTAGAACCAATAAAGAAAGGAAGAACTATGTCAGAAGTGGGATTTGAACCCACCTCTCCAGAGGAGACTGCGACCTGAACGCAGCGCCATAGACCACTCGGCCATCCTGACATATACCTATCTCACTATTTTTAAGAAAAAATTTAATATTATGAAGTGAAATTTTTAAGAAAATTTTAATATTATGAAGTGAAATTTGTGAATCTTGCACAAACTGGCTACTTTGTTTAGCTTATGGGATTGATTGGATCCTACTTTGTTTAGCTTATGGGATTGATTGGATCCTATTTTAATGAAACTATTGATTATAAGACTGTATCAATTGCTTTTCCATTCATTTTGAAAGTGGTTCTAATGTATAAAGTAGGATTTATTTTCTCTTTTGAGGATTAGAATTCAAATGCCCAGAGTTTGTTTGCTGATGCATTTTCACTCACTGTTGAGTAAAATTTGTGAAGATTGCACAAACTGGCTACTTCCTTTAGCTTGTGGGATTTATTGGATTCTATTATAATGAACCCAAGTGGGGTTTATTTTCATGACCAATGGCTTAGAAGAGCAGTTTTCTTAAGTTAGAAAAATGCCTCCCAAATTCTTAATTTGGGAGGTATTTTATTTAGCAAAATATAAATCAAGAAGTATGAACCAGACAATACAAAAAGCATGATATTGATGTCAGTGGTAGCTTTCAAGCCCTTTTTTGTACGAAGAATAGGGTGCTATTTTCTTTCTATATAAAAACATAATGGATTGATGCATTTTTGAATGGTGGAAATTGAAACAGAGTTTTGCAGTGGGTGTTAATCTGTATCTTAAGTCATTCTCTTCTCATGCAACAAGGAAGAGGAAATAGTAGAACCAATAAAGAAAGGAAGAACTATGTCAGAAGTGGGATTTGAACCCACGCCTCCAGAGGAGACTGCGACCTGAACGCAGCGCCATAGACCACTCGGCCATCCTGACATATACCTATCGCACTATTTTTAAGAAAAATTTAATATTATGAAGTGAAATTTGTGAATCTTGCACAAACTGGCTACTTTGTTTAGCTTATGGGATTGATTGGATCCTATTTTAATGTACCCAAGTGGGGTTTATGTTCATGACCAATACAAAGAACATGACATTGATCTCTTTGGTAGGTTTCAGGCCCCTATTTTGACAGAGAAAACAGTGTGATCTTTTCTTGATACATAGCAAAATTGTGGATTGATTGATACATTTTTTACATGGTGGAATTGGAAACAGAATTTTGCAGAGAGTGTTCATCTAATTCTTAAGTCATTCTTTTTTCATGCAACAAGGAAGAAGAATTGAAGAACAAATAAGAAAAGAAAGAGTCATGTTAGAAGTGGGATTTGAACCAACGCCTCCAGAGGAGACTGCGACCTGAACGCAGCGCCTTAGACCGCTCGGCCATCCTGACATATATCACACTAACTTTTTAAAAAGTGATATAGTACGAAATCCCCTCTCTAACGATACAATGGTCATATTGTAGAAACTATTGATTTAAAGACTGTATCAATTGCTTTTCCATTCATTTTGAAAGTGGTTCTAATGTATAAAGTAGGATTTATTTTCTCTTTTGAGGATTAGAATTCAAATGCCCAGAGTTTGTTTGCTGATGCATTTTCACTCACTGTTGAGTAAAATTTGTGAAGATTGCACAAACTGGCTACTTCCTTTAGCTTGTGGGATTTATTGGATTCTATTATAATGAACCCAAGTGGGGTTTATTTTCATGACCAATGGCTTAGAAGAGCAGTTTTCTTAAGTTAGAAAAATGCCTCCCAAATTCTTAATTTGGGAGGTATTTTATTTAGCAAAATATAAATCAAGAAGTATGAAGCAGACAATACAAAAAGCATGATATTGATGTCAGTGGTAGCTTTCAAGCCCTTTTTTGTACAAAGAATAGTGTGCTATTTTCTTTCTATATAAAAACATAATGGATTGATGCATTTTTGAATGGTGGAAATTGAAACAGAGTTTTGCAGTGGGTGTTAATCTGTATCTTAAGTCATTCTCTTCTCATGCAACAAGGAATAGGAAATAGTAGAACCAATAAAGAAAGGAAGAACTATGTCAGAAGTGGGATTTGAACCCACGCCTCCAGAGGAGACTGCGACCTGAACGCAGCGCCATAGACCACTCGGCCATCCTGACATATACCTATCTCACTATTTTTAAGAAAAAATTTAATATTATGAAGTGAAATTTGTGAATCTTGCACAAACTGGCTACTTTGTTTAGCTTATGGGATTGATTGGATCCTACTTTGTTTAGCTTATGGGATTGATTGGATCCTATTTTAATGAAACTATTGATTTAAAGACTGTATCAATTGCTTTTCCATTCATTTTGAAAGTGGTTCTAATGTATAAAGTTGGATTTATTTTCTCTTTTGAGGATTAGAATTCAAATGCCCAGAGTTTGTTTGCTGATGCATTTTCACTCACTGTTGAGTAAAATTTGTGAAGATTGCACAAACTGGCTACTTCCTTTAGCTTGTGGGATTTATTGGATTCTATTATAATGAACCCAAGTGGGGTTTATTTTCATGACCAATGGCTTAGAAGAGCAGTTTTCTTAAGTTAGAAAAATGCCTCCCAAATTCTTAATTTGGGAGGTATTTTATTTAGCAAAATATAAATCAAGAAGTATGAAGCAGACAATACAAAAAGCATGATATTGATGTCAGTGGTAGCTTTCAAGCCCTTTTTTGTACAAAGAATAGTGTGCTATTTTCTTTCTATATAAAAACATAATGGATTGATGCATTTTTGAATGGTGGAAATTGAAACAGAGTTTTGCAGTGGGTGTTAATCTGTATCTTAAGTCATTCTCTTCTCATGCAACAAGGAATAGGAAATAGTAGAACCAATAAAGAAAGGAAGAACTATGTCAGAAGTGGGATTTGAACCCACGCCTCCAGAGGAGACTGCGACCTGAACGCAGCGCCATAGACCACTCGGCCATCCTGACATATACCTCTCTCACTATTTTTAAGAAAAATTTAATATTATGAAGTGAAATTTGTGAATCTTGCACAAACTGGCTACTTTGTTTAGCTTATGGGATTGATTGGATCCTACTTTGTTTAGCTTATGGGATTGATTGGATCCTATTTTAATGAAACTATTGATTTAAAGACTGTATCAATTGCTTTTCCATTCATTTTGAAAGTGGTTCTAATGTATAAAGTAGGATTTATTTTCTCTTTTGAGGATTAGAATTCAAATGCCCAGAGTTTGTTTGCTGATGCATTTTCACTCACTGTTGAGTAAAATTTGTGAAGATTGCACAAACTGGCTACTTCCTTTAGCTTGTGGGATTTATTGGATTCTATTATAATGAACCCAAGTGGGGTTTATTTTCATGACCAATGGCTTATAAGAGCAGTTTTCTTAAGTTAGAAAAATGCCTCCCAAATTCTTAATTTGGGAGGTATTTTATTTAGCAAAATATAAATCAAGAAGTATGAACCAGACAATACAAAAAGCATGATATTGATGTCAGTGGTAGCTTTCAAGCCCTTTTTTGTACAAAGAATAGGGTGCTATTTTCTTTCTATATAAAAACATAATGGATTGATGCATTTTTAAATGGTGGAAATTGAAACAGAGTTTTGCAGTGGGTGTTAATCTGTATCTTAAGTCATTCTCTTCTCATGCAACAAGGAATAGGAAATAGTAGAACCAATAAAGAAAGGAAGAACTATGTCAGAAGTGGGATTTGAACCCACGCCTCCAGAGGAGACTGCGACCTGAACGTAGCGCCATAGACCACTCGGCCATCCTGACATATACCTCTCTCACTATTTTTAAGAAAATTTTAATATTATGAAGTGAAATTTGTGAATCTTGCACAAACTGGCTACTTTGTTTAGCTTATGGGATTGATTGGATCCTACTTTGTTTAGCTTATGGGATTGATTGGATCCTATTTTAATGAAACTATTGATTATAAGACTGTATCAATTGCTTTTCCATTCATTTTGAAAGTGGTTCTAATGTATAAAGTAGGATTTATTTTCTCTTTTGAGGATTAGAATTCAAATGCCCAGAGTTTGTTTGCTGATGCATTTTCACTCACTGTTGAGTAAAATTTGTGAAGATTGCACAAACTGGCTACTTCCTTTAGCTTGTGGGATTTATTGGATTCTATTATAATGAACCCAAGTGGGGTTTATTTTCATGACCAATGGCTTAGAAGAGCAGTTTTCTTAAGTTATAAAAATGCCTCCCAAATTCTTAATTTGGGAGGTATTTTATTTAGCAAAATATAAATCAAGAAGTATGAACCAGACAATACAAAAAGCATGATATTGATGTCAGTGGTAGCTTTCAAGCCCTTTTTTGTACGAAGAATAGGGTGCTATTTTCTTTCTATATAAAAACATAATGGATTGATGCATTTTTGAATGGTGGAAATTGAAACAGAGTTTTGCAGTGGGTGTTAATCTGTATCTTAAGTCATTCTCTTCTCATGCAACAAGGAAGAGGAAATAGTAGAACCAATAAAGAAAGGAAGAACTATGTCAGAAGTGGGATTTGAACCCACGCCTCCAGAGGAGACTGCGACCTGAACGCAGCGCCATAGACCACTCGGCCATCCTGACATATACCTATCGCACTATTTTTAAGAAAAATTTAATATTATGAAGTGAAATTTGTGAATCTTGCACAAACTGGCTACTTTGTTTAGCTTATGGGATTGATTGGATCCTATTTTAATGTACCCAAGTGGGGTTTATGTTCATGACCAATACAAAGAACATGACATTGATCTCTTTGGTAGGTTTCAGGCCCCTATTTTGACAGAGAAAACAGTGTGATCTTTTCTTGATACATAGCAAAATTGTGGATTGATTGATACATTTTTTACATGGTGGAATTGGAAACAGAATTTTGCAGAGAGTGTTCATCTAATTCTTAAGTCATTCTTTTTTCATGCAACAAGGAAGAAGAATTGAAGAACAAATAAGAAAAGAAAGAGTCATGTTAGAAGTGGGATTTGAACCAACGCCTCCAGAGGAGACTGCGACCTGAACGCAGCGCCTTAGACCGCTCGGCCATCCTGACATATATCACACTAACTTTTTAAAAAGTGATATAGTACGAAATCCCCTCTCTAACGATACAATGGTCATATTGTAGAAACTATTGATTTAAAGACTGTATCAATTGCTTTTCCATTCATTTTGAAAGTGGTTCTAATGTATAAAGTAGGATTTATTTTCTCTTTTGAGGATTAGAATTCAAATGCCCAGAGTTTGTTTGCTGATGCATTTTCACTCACTGTTGAGTAAAATTTGTGAAGATTGCACAAACTGGCTACTTCCTTTAGCTTGTGGGATTCATTGGATTCTATTATAATGAACCCAAGTGGGGTTTATTTTCATGACCAATGGCTTAGAAGAGCAGTTTTCTTAAGTTAGAAAAATGCCTCCCAAATTCTTAATTTCGGAGGTATTTTATTTAGCAAAATATTAATCAAGAAGTATGAAGCAGACAATACAAAAAGCATGATATTGATGTCAGTGGTAGCTTTCAAGCCCTTTTTTGTACAAAGAATAGTGTGCTATTTTCTTTCTATATAAAAACATAATGGATTGATGCATTTTTGAATGGTGGAAATTGAAACAGAGTTTTGCAGTGGGTGTTAATCTGTATCTTAAGTCATTCTCTTCTCATGCAACAAGGAATAGGAAATAGTAGAACCAATAAAGAAAGGAAGAACTATGTCAGAAGTGGGATTTGAACCCACGCCTCCAGAGGAGACTGCGACCTGAACGCAGCGCCATAGACCACTCGGCCATCCTGACATATACCTCTCTCACTATTTTTAAGAAAAATTTAATATTATGAAGTGAAATTTGTGAATCTTGCACAAACTGGCTACTTTGTTTAGCTTATGGGATTGATTGGATCCTACTTTGTTTAGCTTATGGGATTGATTGGATCCTATTTTAATGAAACTATTGATTTAAAGACTGTATCAATTGCTTTTCCATTCATTTTGAAAGTGGTTCTAATGTATAAAGTAGGATTTATTTTCTCTTTTGAGGATTAGAATTCAAATGCCCAGAGTTTGTTTGCTGATGCATTTTCACTCACTGTTGAGTAAAATTTGTGAAGATTGCACAAACTGGCTACTTCCTTTAGCTTGTGGGATTTATTGGATTCTATTATAATGAACCCAAGTGGGGTTTATTTTCATGACCAATGGCTTATAAGAGCAGTTTTCTTAAGTTAGAAAAATGCCTCCCAAATTCTTAATTTGGGAGGTATTTTATTTAGCAAAATATAAATCAAGAAGTATGAACCAGACAATACAAAAAGCATGATATTGATGTCAGTGGTAGCTTTCAAGCCCTTTTTTGTACAAAGAATAGGGTGCTATTTTCTTTCTATATAAAAACATAATGGATTGATGCATTTTTAAATGGTGGAAATTGAAACAGAGTTTTGCAGTGGGTGTTAATCTGTATCTTAAGTCATTCTCTTCTCATGCAACAAGGAATAGGAAATAGTAGAACCAATAAAGAAAGGAAGAACTATGTCAGAAGTGGGATTTGAACCCACGCCTCCAGAGGAGACTGCGACCTGAACGTAGCGCCATAGACCACTCGGCCATCCTGACATATACCTCTCTCACTATTTTTAAGAAAATTTTAATATTATGAAGTGAAATTTGTGAATCTTGCACAAACTGGCTACTTTGTTTAGCTTATGGGATTGATTGGATCCTACTTTGTTTAGCTTATGGGATTGATTGGATCCTATTTTAATGAAACTATTGATTATAAGACTGTATCAATTGCTTTTCCATTCATTTTGAAAGTGGTTCTAATGTATAAAGTAGGATTTATTTTCTCTTTTGAGGATTAGAATTCAAATGCCCAGAGTTTGTTTGCTGATGCATTTTCACTCACTGTTGAGTAAAATTTGTGAAGATTGCACAAACTGGCTACTTCCTTTAGCTTGTGGGATTTATTGGATTCTATTATAATGAACCCAAGTGGGGTTTATTTTCATGACCAATGGCTTAGAAGAGCAGTTTTCTTAAGTTAGAAAAATGCCTCCCAAATTCTTAATTTGGGAGGTATTTTATTTAGCAAAATATAAATCAAGAAGTATGAACCAGACAATACAAAAAGCATGATATTGATGTCAGTGGTAGCTTTCAAGCCCTTTTTTGTACGAAGAATAGGGTGCTATTTTCTTTCTATATAAAAACATAATGGATTGATGCATTTTTGAATGGTGGAAATTGAAACAGAGTTTTGCAGTGGGTGTTAATCTGTATCTTAAGTCATTCTCTTCTCATGCAACAAGGAAGAGGAAATAGTAGAACCAATAAAGAAAGGAAGAACTATGTCAGAAGTGGGATTTGAACCCACGCCTCCAGAGGAGACTGCGACCTGAACGCAGCGCCATAGACCACTCGGCCATCCTGACATATACCTATCGCACTATTTTTAAGAAAAATTTAATATTATGAAGTGAAATTTGTGAATCTTGCACAAACTGGCTACTTTGTTTAGCTTATGGGATTGATTGGATCCTATTTTAATGTACCCAAGTGGGGTTTATGTTCATGACCAATACAAAGAACATGACATTGATCTCTTTGGTAGGTTTCAGGCCCCTATTTTGACAGAGAAAACAGTGTGATCTTTTCTTGATACATAGCAAAATTGTGGATTGATTGATACATTTTTTACATGGTGGAATTGGAAACAGAATTTTGCAGAGAGTGTTCATCTAATTCTTAAGTCATTCTTTTTTCATGCAACAAGGAAGAAGAATTGAAGAACAAATAAGAAAAGAAAGAGTCATGTTAGAAGTGGGATTTGAACCAACGCCTCCAGAGGAGACTGCGACCTGAACGCAGCGCCTTAGACCGCTCGGCCATCCTGACATATATCACACTAACTTTTTAAAAAGTGATATAGTACGAAATCCCCTCTCTAACGATACAATGGTCATATTGTAGAAACTATTGATTTAAAGACTGTATCAATTGCTTTTCCATTCATTTTGAAAGTGGTTCTAATGTATAAAGTAGGATTTATTTTCTCTTTTGAGGATTAGAATTCAAATGCCCAGAGTTTGTTTGCTGATGCATTTTCACTCACTGTTGAGTAAAATTTGTGAAGATTGCACAAACTGGCTACTTCCTTTAGCTTGTGGGATTCATTGGATTCTATTATAATGAACCCAAGTGGGGTTTATTTTCATGACCAATGGCTTAGAAGAGCAGTTTTCTTAAGTTAGAAAAATGCCTCCCAAATTCTTAATTTCGGAGGTATTTTATTTAGCAAAATATTAATCAAGAAGTATGAAGCAGACAATACAAAAAGCATGATATTGATGTCAGTGGTAGCTTTCAAGCCCTTTTTTGTACAAAGAATAGTGTGCTATTTTCTTTCTATATAAAAACATAATGGATTGATGCATTTTTGAATGGTGGAAATTGAAACAGAGTTTTGCAGTGGGTGTTAATCTGATTCTTAAGTCATTCTCTTCTCATGCAACAAGGAAGAGGAAATAGTAGAACCAATAAAGAAAGGAAGAACTATGTCAGAAGTGGGATTTGAACCCACGCCTCCAGAGGAGACTGCGACCTGAACGCAGCGCCATAGACCACTCGGCCATCCTGACATATACCTATCGCACTATTTTTAAGAAAAATTTAATATTATGAAGTGAAATTTGTGAATCTTGCACAAACTGGCTACTTTGTTTAGCTTATGGGATTGATTGGATCCTATTTTAATGTACCCTAGTGGGATTTATGTTCATGACCAATACAAAGAACATGACATTGATCTCTTTGGTAGGTTTCAGGCCCCTATTTTGACTGAGAAAACAGTGTGATCTTTTCTTGATACATAGCAAAATTGTGGATTGATTGATACATTTTTTACATGGTGGAATTGGAAACAGAATTTTGCAGAGAGTGTTCATCTAATTCTTAAGTCATTCTTTTTTCATGCAACAAGGAAGAAGAATTGAAGAACAAATAAGAAAATCAAGAGTCATGTCAGAAGTGGGATTTGAACCCACGCCTCCAGAGGTGACTGCGACCTGAACGCAGCGCCTTAGACCGCTCGGCCATCCTGACATATATCACACTAACTTTTTAAAAAGTGATATAGTACGAAATCCCCTCTCTAACGATACAATGGTCATATTGTAGAAACTATTGATTTAAAGACTGTATCAATTGCTTTTCCATTCATTTTGAAAGTGGTTCTAATGTATAAAGTAGGATTTATTTTCTCTTTTGAGGACTAGAATTCAAATGCCCAGAGTTTGTTTGCTGATGCATTTTCACTCACTGTTGAGTAAAATTTGTGAAGATTGCACAAACTGGCTACTTCCTTTAGCTTGTGGGATTCATTGGATTCTATTATAATAAACCCAAGTGGGGTTTATTTTCATGACCAATGGCTTAGAAGAGCAGTTTTCTTAAGTTAGAAAAATGCCTCCCAAATTCTTAATTTGGGAGGTATTTTATTTAGCAAAATATAAATCAAGAAGTATGAAGCAGACAATACAAAAAGCATGATATTGATGTCAGTGGTAGCTTTCAATCCCTTATTTGTACAAAGAATAGTGTGCTATTTTCTTTCTATATAAAAACATAATGGATTGATGCATTTTTGAATGGTGGAAATTGAAACAGAGTTTTGCAGTGGGTGTTAATCTGATTCTTAAGTCATTCTCTTCTCATGCAACAAGGAAGAGGAAATAGTAGAACCAATAAAGAAAGGAAGAACTATGTCAGAAGTGGGATTTGAACCCACGCCTCCAGAGGAGACTGCGACCAAAGACCACTCTTCCATCCTGACATATAGCTATCGCACTATTTTTAAGAAAAATGTAATATTATGAAGTGAAATTTGTGAATCTTGCACAAACTGGCTACTTTGTTTAGCTTATGGGATTGATTGGATCCTATTTTAATGTACCCAAGTGGGGTTTATGTTCATGACCAATACAAAGAAGATGACATTGATCTCTTTGGTAGGTTTCAGGCCCCTATTTTTAAAGAGAAAACAGTGTGATCTTTTCTTGATACATAGCAGAATTTTGGATTGATTGATACATTTTTTACATGGTGGAATTGTAAACAGAATTTTGCAGAGAGTCTTCATCTAATTCTTAAGTCATTCTTTTTTCATGCAACAAGGAAGAAGAATTGAAGAACAAATAAGAAAAGAAAGAGTCATGTCAGAAGTGGGATTTGAACCCACACCTCCAGAGGAGACTGCGACCTGAACGCAGCGCCTTAGACAGCACGGCCATCCTGACATATATCACATTAACTTTTTAAAAAGTGATATAGTACGAAATCCCCTCTCTAACGATACAATGGTCATATTGTAGAAACTATTGATTTAAAGACTGTATCAATTGCTTTTCCATTCATTTTGAAAGTTGTTCTAATGTATAAAGTAGGATTTATTTTCTCTTTTGAGGACTAGAATTCAAATGCCCAGAGTTTGTTTGCTGATGCATTTTCACTCACTGTTGAGTAAAATTTGTGAAGATTGCACAAACTGGCTACTTCCTTTAGCTTGTGGGATTCATTGGATTCTATTATAATAAACCCAAGTGGGGTTTATTTTCATGACCAATGGTTTAGAAGAGCAGTTTTCTTAAGTTAGAAAAATGCCTCCCAAATTCTTAATTTGGGAGGTATTTTATTTAGAGAAATATAAATCAAGAAGTATGGAGCAGATAATACAAAAAGCATGATATTGATGTCAGTGGTAGGTTTCAAGCCCTTATTTGTACAAAGAATAGTGTGCTATTTTCTTGCTATATAAAAATATAATGGATTGATGCCTTTTTGAATGGTGGAAATTGAAACAGAGTTTTGCAGTGGATGTTAATCTGATTCTTAAGTCATTCTCTTCTCATGCAAAAAGGAAAAGGAAATAGTAGAACCAATAAAGAAAGGAAGAACTATGTCAGAAGTGGGATTTGAACCCACGCCTCCAGAGGAGACTGCGACCAAAGACCACTCGGCCATCCTGACATATAGCTATCGCACTATTTTTAAGAAAAATGTAATATTATGAAGTGAAATTTGTGAATCTTGCACAAACTGGCTACTTTGTTTAGCTTATGGGATTGATTGGATCCTATTTTAATGTACCCAAGTGGGGTTTATGTTCATGACCAATACAAAGAACATGACATTGATCTCTTTGGTAGGTTTCAGGCCCCTATTTTTAAAGAGAAAACAGTGTGATCTTTTCTTCATACATAGCAAAATTGTGGATTGATTGATACATTTTTTTCCATGGTGGAATTGGAAACAGAATTTTGCAGAGAGTGTTCATCTAATTCTTAAGTCATTCTTTTTTCATGTAACAAGGAAGAAGAATTGAAGAACAAATAAGAAAAGAAAGAGTCCTGTCAGAAGTGGGATTTGAACCCACGCCTCCAGAGGAGACAACGACCTGAACGCAGCGCCTTAGACAGCTCGGCCATCCTGACATATATCACACTAGTTTTTTAAAAAGTGATATAGTACGAAATCCCCTCTCTATTGATACAATGGTCATATTGTAGAAACTATTGATTGAAAGACTGTATCAATTGCTTTTCCATTCATTTTGAAAGTGGTTCTAATGTATAAAGTAGGATTTATTTTCTCTTTTGAGGATTAGAATTCAAATGCCCAGAGTTTGTTTGCTGATGCATTTTCACTCACTGTTGAGTAAAATTTGTGAAGATTGCACAAACTGGCAACTTCCTTTAGCTTGTGGGATTCATTGGATTCTATTATAATGAACCCAAGTGGGGTTTATTTTCATGACCAATGGCTTAGAAGAGCAGTTTTCTTAAGTTAGAAAAATGCCTCCCAAATTCTTAATTTGGGAGGTATTTTATTTAGCAAATATAAATCAAGAAGTATGAAGCATACAATACAAAAAGCATGATATTGATGTCAGTGGTAGCTTTCAAGCCCTTTTTTGTACAAAGAATAGTGTGCTATTTTCTTTCTATATAAAAACATAATGGATTGATGCATTTTTGAATGGTGGAAATTGAAACAGAGTTTTGCAGTGGGTGTTAATCTGATTCTTAAGTCATTCTCTTCTCATGCAACAATTAAGAGGAAATAGTAGAACCAATAAAGAAAGGAAGAACTATGTCAGAAGTGGGATTTGAACCCACGCCTCCAGAGGAGACTGCGTCCTGAACGCAGCGCCATAGACCACTCGGCCATCCTGACATATACCTATTGCACTATTTTTAAGAAAAATTTAATATTATGAAGTGAAATTTGTGAATCTTGCACAAACTGGCTACTTTGTTTAGCTTATGGGATTGATTGGATCCTATTTTAATGTACCCTAGTGGGATTTATGTTCATGACCAATACAAAGAACATGACATTGATCTCTTTGTTAGGTTTCAGGCCCCTATTTTGACTGAGAAAACAGTGTGATCTTTTCTTGATACATAGCAAAATTGTGGATAGATTGATACATTTTTTACATGGTGGAATTGGAAACAGAATTTTGCAGAGAGTGTTCATCTAATTCTTAAGTCATTCTTTTTTCATGCAACAAGGAAGAAGAATTGAAGAACAAATAAGAAAAGAAAGAGTCATGTCAGAAGTGGGATTTGAACCCACGCCTCCAGAGATGACTGCGACCTGAACGCAGCGCCTTAGACCGCTCGGCCATCCTGACATATATCACACTAGCTTTTTAAAAAGTGATATAGTACGAAATCCCCTCTCTAACGATACAATGGTCATATTGTAGAAACTATTGATTTAAAGACTGTATCAATTGCTTTTCCATTCATTTTGAAAGTGGTTCTAATGTATAAAGTAGGATTTATTTTCTCTTTTGAGGACTAGAATTCAAATGCCCAGAGTTTGTTTGCTGATGCATTTTCACTCACTGTTGAGTAAAATTTGTGAAGATTGCACAAACTGGCTACTTCCTTTAGCTTGTGGGATTCATTGGATTCTATTATAATAAACCCAAGTGGGGTTTATTTTCATGACCAATGGCTTAGAAGAGCAGTTTTCTTAAGTTAGAAAAATGCCTCCCAAATTCTTAATTTGGGAGGTATTTTATTTAGCAAAATATAAATCAAGAAGTATGAAGCAGACAATACAAAAAGCATGATATTGATGTCAGTGGTAGCTTTCAATCCCTTATTTGTACAAAGAATAGTGTGCTATTTTCTTTCTATATAAAAACATAATGGATTGATGCATTTTTGAATGGTGGAAATTGAAACAGAGTTTTGCAGTGGGTGTTAATCTGATTCTTAAGTCATTCTCTTCTCATGCAACAAGGAAGAGGAAATAGTAGAACCAATAAAGAAAGGAAGAACTATGTCAGAAGTGGGATTTGAACCCACGCCTCCAGAGGAGACTGCGACCTGAACGCAGCGCCATAGACCACTCGGCCATCCTGACATATACCTATCGCACTATTTTTAAGAAAAATTTAATATTATGAAGTGAAATTTGTGAATCTTGCACAAACTGGCTACTTTGTTTAGCTTATGGGATTGATTGGATCTTATTTTAATGTACCCAAGTGGGGTTTATGTTCATGACCAATACAAAGAACATGACATTGATCTCTTTGGTAGGTTTCAGGCCCCTATTTTGACAGAGAAAACAGTGTGATCTTTTCTTGATACATAGCAAAATTGTGGATTGATTGATACATTTTTTCCATGGTGGAATTGTAAACAGAATTTTGCAGAGAGTCTTCATCTAATTCTTAAGTCATTCTTTTTTCATGCAACAAGGAAGAAGAATTGAAGAACAAATAAGAAAAGAAAGAGTCATGTCAGAAGTGGGATTTGAACCCACGCCTCCAGAGGAGACTGCGACCTGAACGCAGCACCTTAGACAGCTCGGCCATCCTGACATATATCACATTAACTTTTTAAAAAGTGATATAGTACGAAATCCCCTCTCTAACGATACAATGGTCATATTGTAGAAACTATTGATTTAAAGACTGTATCAACTGCTTTTCCATTCATTTTGAAAGTGGTTCTAATGTATAAAGTAGGATTTCTTTTCTCTTTTGAGGATTAGAATTCAAATGCCCAGAGTTTGTTTGCTGATGCATTTTCACTCACTGTTGAGTAAAATTTGTGAAGATTGCACAAACTGGCTACTTCATTTAGCTTGTGGGATTCATTGGATTCTATTATAATGAACCCAAGTGGGGTTTATTTTCATGACCAATGGCTTAGAAGAGCAGTTTTCTTAAGTTAGAAAAATGCCTCCCAAATTCTTAATTTGGGAGGTATTTTATTTAGCGAAATATAAATCAAGAAGTATGGAGCAGATAATACAAAAAGCATGATATTGATGTCAGTGGTAGGTTTCAAGCCCTTATTTGTACAAAGAATAGTGTGCTATTTTCTTGCTATATAAAAATATAATGGATTGGGGGCGTGGCCTGGACAGCAACCCAAGCAGACGTGCCTCGAGTGAGCTCCTAAGGAACGAGCAAAAAGGGGCTATTTTCTAACCTTTTCGCCCCTGAATCCTCCTCAATCCGGTTGCCCTGTGCCCCCACCTGGCTCCGGTGTTTGTGTGCCGCTGCTGCGGAGCCGGGGTGCCTTTTTAGAGGCGCCTGCGGGTTGCGGCCTAGGCCGCAGCACGGAGCCGGGGCCTCGAGTTATACCGCCGATCCGGGCGGCGTGCGGCCGCGGAGAAAATCGCTGCGGCTGGCGCCCTGAAGGAGAGGAGGCTCCAGCGACGGCGCCCAGCCGCTGAATCAAAGCAGGGGGTTCCCCCTCCCCTGGACCGTGTAGTTCTGAGGCCGGAGCGTCACTCGGCGGCGAGGAGTCGGGTCACCGGGCAGACCCCACCGCACGTTGGGCGGCGATACAGGAGACCCGGAGGCCAGCACCAGGGAGTAAGTAGAGGCGGGGGGAAGCCTGGGAGTCTCCACAGATCTTCTCCCCTCACAAGCCTGTCAGCAGAGGAAGGGAGGCTGACGCTGGGCGCCCCCTAGTCTGACCCACTCCATCACCCCCCGGCCACCACGTGTCTCTGACCCCCCCTGGGACTCCTGCCGCCCCCGAACCCAGGGTCCACTCAGGATCCTCCCCGGAGCCCCCCGCTGACCACCAGCTGAGAGACCCCACCTGATTACACTGATTACACTGCCTGGTAACAGGTAAGGGCTGCCAAGCCAGAGACTGGGACTAGCACAGTGTCCAGCCTGGCCCTGGGGCACCTTTGCCCGGGGCCCACAGAATAAAGCAAGGCCCTTAGGAGCTGCACATAGCTGTACTCCACAGGAGCACCTTCCCAGCATAAGCGTCAGCTCTAAGGCAACTCCTGCCGCTGACACGCCAGATATGGCTCCTGGCATATGAAGCAACTGCCCACCCCCCATGAGGCACATTGCGACTAGCTGAACAACGAGCTGCCAGATATCATATGCCCTGTACCTGGTCCACCACTGAAAGCCAATAGCCGCCAACCATCACCCCTGTCTTTATTGATCTAAACCCGCTGCCCTCTGGGTTATAACACCCATCATGCCCTCCAAAAGAAGTAAAGTCACTAAATCAATGCCCCAGGTCCCCTTCTTTAAGCCCTCACCCAGAAGCTCGGGAGGCGGTCAGGGACCCGGCGTGTCACCTACTGGTCCCCCTAAGACTGCCCCCCTCGTAGAGAGCCGCCCCCCTTCTCCTCAGACCCAACCGGGACCCCCACACCGCACTGAGATCCCAGACGACGCTGCACTGACAGTGGGCAACCTGAAGATTCTCCTCACCCAAATGAAAGACGAGGTGTCGTCCGAAATACGCCAGTCATTACAATTCTGCCAACGCTCAATTGATGACCTGGGGGAACGTACGGATGCACTAGAAAACAAAATGGGAGAGATGGTGCAGTCCCACAACGTGCTAATTGACTCTCACGCCTCATTAGAGGAAGAAGTGATCGCTCTACGAGAGAAAATCACAGATATGGAAGACAGGTCTAGGAGGAACAACCTCAAGATCAGGGGCATCCCGGAAAACATTTCCAACAGTAGCCTTAATGACTTTGCCTTGGACGTCTTCAGAAAGCTGCTACCATCGGCCTCCTCTGCTGACCTCCTGTTGGACAGAATTCATAGGCTTCCCAAGGCTAGATCCGCCCCGGAAGATGCCCCGAGAGATGTATTGATGCGGGTCCACTACTTCCACATCAAGGAGGCCCTCCTGAAGGCTGCGAGACCCTCGGCTGAATCCGCGGCGATCCTAGGCCCTCTCCAACTCTTCGGCGACTTCTCCAGAGCCACCCTGCTTAAGAGACGTTCCCTGCAGCCTGTCACCTCGGCTTTGAGAAAGGCCAACATCTTATACCGCTGGGCTTTCCCGACTCGACTTCTCATCCAAAGAGAGGGCTCTACAATTCCCATCACCTCCGTTGAAGAGGGCATGAAGCTGCTAGCGAAATGGAGCCTACTTGAACCCCCCCCTGCGGCCTCCCCGGCTCGAGGACTTCAGCAGGACTGGTCCTCGGTGGAGTAACGTATAACGTATAAAGTTAGGTTATTTACCAGGAAGGTCTGGGTTGTTGCTGGCTGTTGTGCTATTAATCTCTTTTTACACCCTACCAGGTACCCTAGCAAACTCTGGGGCAAATACTCCATTTCTCAGCATAAGTATTAGCCTATAAGACTAGAATGTACGTGCTTGTTTTGCTTTACTTTTCAGTCTAGCCACATAGTCTTATATTGCCTCCTAGGTCTGCTACTCTGTTCCTCTTGTTACCCAGTGTTGTGCGAGGGTTTGTTTCTCTTTGTTCATGTTCAGGGCATCATTAATTTAGCTATAACTGTCCTCATGGGGGTTAGGACCACTACCCCCCTGAACTACCCGATGGGACGACCACGTTGTAGTCTCCCACTACGACTCCTTATGGAGTTGCCAATTGTTTTTTCTTTCTCTCTTCTCTTTCTCTCCCCTTCTCGGGCCTTTCCTTCTGTTCTCTACCCTAGCCCTCCCCCTCCCCCTCGTGTCTCTCCCCCCCCTGGGTCCCCCCTGTCTGGTATCCACTTGCCCAGGTTACTTGAGAAGCTACTGATTCCCAGTGATTGCCACAGGTTATTCACGCTAATACTGAATAGAGGCGGGCTATATCCCCCAAACCCCCCCACAATGATTAATGTTCTATCACTGAATGCTAAGGGCTTAAACTCCCCCAATAAGAGGAGGCTGGCGTTATCCTATTTCCACAAACTAAAAGCCCATGTTGTGGCCGTTCAGGAGACCCACTTCGCTAGGAACGCCCCACCTAAATTTTACGATAACAAATACCCGCTCTGCTATACAGCAGACGGCCCCCGCAAAAAAGCGGGAGTGGCCATTCTAATCTCTGCAACATGTTCCTTCTCTGTTTCAAAACAATACGCCGATCCTGAGGGCAGGTTTCTGGTCTTGGTGGGTCTCCTGGATGGGATAGATGTGACCCTGGTCTCCTGCTACGCCCCCAATACAGGGCAATTGAAATTCAGTAGAAAACTGTTCTCTAAAATTCAGGAACACTCCAAGGGTGCGCTATGGATTCTGGGGGACTTTAATTTAACTCCAGATGTAGTAATGGACAGATCCCGCTCCCCCAACCATAGAGGTGTCCCTAATCTAGGACCGTCTAGGAGATTTAAACAGCTCATTAACGAGTTCGAGCTTCACGATGTTTGGCGTGCTAGAAATCCGAACACCAGAGACTACACCTTTTTCTCACACCCCCACCAATCGTATTCGAGAATAGATCTAGCCCTGATGGATAAGTGGTCTCTGGCCTCCATAGTTGAGGCCGTGATCCTGCCCATCACCTGGTCCGACCATTCCCCCTTACGGTTGGTGTGGGATCTGGGTTCATTCAGGGCTCCCCCGGGTCCGTGGCGACTGGGCCGCTCGGCCCTGTCCCACTTAGACTCCAGGAAAACGATCCAGGACTCAATCTCCAGTTATGTAGCCAATAATGACCCAGAAGATACAAATATTTTCACACACTGGTGTGCTCTGAAAGCTGTTGTGCGGGGCTCTGCATTACAAGCGGCAGTCAGAGTTAAGAGAGCAGAGGAGAACGAGAGACGCACTGCAGATGAGGATCTTCTTAGGCTAGAAGCAGCACATAAACATAACCCCCTAGACAGAGACATAGGCGCGCAACTCAACCGGGCCAGGGACAGAGTTAACGCCCTTTCCTTTAGAGAGATTCAGAAAAATGTTGAGAGGCTGAACCAACGCTTCTACCTATTTGGAAATAAAGCGGGGAGGCTGCTAGCAAGGAAATTAAGAGGGAGAAGAGCTAAAAACAGGGTAGACCTACTGATCAATTCCAGGGGTACCAGAGTAGTAGACCCCTTCCAGATTGCGGACACCTTCGCAGACTACTACGCTAAACTATATAATTTGAATTCCGATTCACACACCCCCCAGCCGACGTTCGAAGGGATCACCTCCTTCCTCGACAGTATCAGTCTACCAGTACTAGAGTCCGAGGTGGGCCAGGCTCTCAACGCGCCTTGGTCTAAAACGGAGATAGAGTCTGCCATCGACAGGTTACCCAGAGACAAAGCCCCAGGCCCTGACGGCTACCCCACCAATTTCTATAAATGCTTCAAAAATGAACTGAGCCCGATAATGACCAACGTCTTCAATGAGGCCTCCCAGTCGGGTATATTCCCCAAGGAAATGTTAGAAGCCCGGATTGTAACCATCCCGAAACCCGGTAAGCCACCCACCTCGGTCCAGAACTATAGACCCATTGCGCTGTTAAACACAGACCTGAAACTGTACGCCAAACTATTGGCCAACAGACTGGCCCCCCTCCTCCAGTCCCTAGTGGGGGGGGACCAGGTGGGCTTCGTGCCGGGGAGACAGGCCCCGGACAACACCCGTAGAGTGTTCAATGTTCTGGAGGTGTGCGACAGGGCCAAATCCCCCCTGCTGCTGTTGTCACTAGACGCTGAGAAGGCGTTTGATCGGCTTCACTGGGGCTACCTAAGAGAAGTGCTGAAGCGCTTTGGCATGGGTGGTAGATTCCTGGACTCAATATTTGCCCTCTACTCCCACCCTCTACTCCCACCCTCTACTCCAACGGCAGCCTCTCTTCTAGTTTTCCAATAACCAATGGTACTAGACAGGGGTGTCCCCTCTCCCCGTTGATTTTCGTCCTGGCAATGGAGCCTTTAGCAGTCAAAATCAGAACTGACGACCGTATCTTAGGCCCGCAGATTGGGAACACTTCCCACAAGATCTGTCTATTCGCAGACGATGTTCTCTTATGCCTTCTGCAGCCAGAGAAATCCCTCCCAGCGGTCCATGAAACCCTAGATGCTTACTCTGCGGTCTCTTACTATAGACTGAACACAAATAAAACAGAAGCCCTACCGGTAAATATCCCTCTAGCCAATGTAGCACGCCTTAAGGACTCCTACCGCTACGCCTGGCAGGAGAGAGCCATCAAATACCTAGGGGTTCAAGTCGCTAGGGACCCACATCTAATAGAATGCAATTTCACCCCACTCATAAACTCCTTTCAAAAACTCATACAGGAATGGTCCCTACACGAAATCTCGTGGCTGGGTAGGCTGGCGGCATCCAAAATGATTTTACTCCCTAAACTCCTATACTTATTTTGCGCGATCCCCAGAAACCTCCCTAAATCCCTACTCTGTAAACTTAATACACTACTCACTAAATACATTTGGAAGGGGTCAAAACCGAGAATATCAAGGGAAACCATGGCTCTACCAAAAGCCCTGGGAGGAGCAGGATACCCCGATTTAGAAAAATACCGTCAGGCCTGCCTCTTGAGCCAAGCTGGGGACTGGTTTAACAATCAGGAACCGAAACCCTGGGTATTAATTGAACAAACCTTAGCAAGTCAATTCCCCCTCACTGACATGTTCTGGCTCCCCATCAAGGCCACCCCCGGAAAACCGGAACTATGTATGGCCACAAAGGCGACTCTAGATACAAGGGCCAGAGTACTGGGAGACATAGGTGGGATCGCTCTTCCAAACACCAACCTCTCCCTCAAGGCTATTGCCAAACTGATCCCTAATCTAAGCCTGGACGGGTGGATCATTGCAGGCATTGCGGACCTGGGACACATGGTCCAGGGTGGATCTCTGACACAATTCTCGGAGCTCAGGGAGAGGTTTGGGCTTCCCAAGAGCGATTTTTTCAAATACTTACAAATTAGACACTGGTTATCGACTCTTAGAAGGGGCTCAGACCCCATTCTGCCAGCCCCCACTCTCATCCCCTCCAGATTGCAGAACGGCTCCCACAAAGGCGGGATCTCCAGGTGGTATGACTACCTGATAACATCAACGAAAAGAGGGAAACTCCCCGCCCAGCTCAAATGGGAAACTGACCTTAACATCACCTTAGACGAAGAAACATGGGACGCCATCCTCCTCTCGGGGTTTAAAATGTCTAAGTGCCTACTACACTCAGAGATGTTTTTTAAACTGTGCCATAGGGCCTACTTCACCCCCCTACGCCTCCATGCTATTTGGCCTGAGGTCTCTCACCTGTGCTGGAGAGGGTGCGGGGAGACTGGGTCTATACTCCACATATTCTGGCAATGCCCCCTCATCAGGCACTTCTGGGAGGAGATATCTTCCCTAATCGGTAACGTGATTAAAACTACGACCCAGTTAGAGCCCATCACAGCCTTGCTCCATTACACTAACGCAATAGCGGGGGGAGACCTCTACATCTTAAGACATATCCTGATTGCGGCGAAAGCCGCTATTGGGCTCCTGTGGAAATCGGCTGAAACCCCCACGGTACGAGGCGTTATCAACAAGGTGCACACCCACTTCCTCTATGAGACGATTAATGCCCGCTACTCCTCTTCAGCCTCCTCAATACACCTGAAATGGCTTAAATGGATGGACTTTAGAGAGTCTCAGGGCTTATCAGTATCTTCCAGCGATCCCTGGGACATCACCACATTCCATTCCCCACCCCACCTGCCAAGCAGTTAACCTGACTGTGACTACAGTGTACTATGCAATGTTCATAACCTGGGTACATACACCCTTCCCCCCCCCCCGGTGTGTCTGCCCCCCCCGCCTCCTATCCCTCTACTGACCTATTTCTTCTTTCACACAAGTCCTCCTTCCTTTTTTCTTTTTCTCACTGTTGGGGTTATCTTACCCCCAACTGTTATTTACGGGCACAGTTTAATGCCAAGATTTTCAGCAGGGGGCATGACTGTCAACGGAATTACTGGAATCATTGTTTGATGTTTCATGTCAGATTTACTGCTCTGCCTCTGTTTATACAATGTATGTGTTTCTTTCTGCTGTCCCAATAAAAATTTAATATTCAAAAAAAAAATATATAATGGATTGATGCCTTTTTGAATGGTGGAAATTGAAACAGAGTTTTGCAGTGGGTGTTAATCTGATTCTTAAGTCATTCTCTTCTCATGCAAAAAGGAAAAGGAAATAGTAGAACCAATAAAGAAAGGAAGAACTATGTCAGAAGTGGGATTTGAATCCACGCCTCCAGAGGAGACTGCGACCAAAGACCACTCGGCCATCCTGACATATAGCTATCGCACTATTTTTAAGAAAAATTTAATATTATGATGTGAAATTTGTGAATCTTGCACAAACTGGCTACTTTGTTTAGCTTTTGGGATTGATTGGATCCTATTTTAATGTACCCAAGTGGGGTTTATGTTCATGACCAATACAAAGAACATGACATTGATCTCTTTGGTAGGTTTCAGGCCCCTATTTTTAAAGAGAAAACAGTGTGATCTTTTCTTTATACATAGCAAAATTGTGGATTGATTGATACATTTTTTTCCATGGTGGAATTGGAAACAGAATTTTGCAGAGAGTGTTCATCTAATTCTTAAGTCATTCTTTTTTCATGCAACAAGGAAGAAGAATTGAAGAACAAATAAGAAAAGAAAGAGTCATGTCAGAAGTGGGATTTGAACCCACGCCTCCAGAGGAGACTGCGACCTGAACGCAGCGCCTTAGACCGCTCGGCCATCCTGACATATATCACACTAACTTTTTAAAAAGTGATATAGTACGAAATCCCCTCTCTAACGATACAATGGTCATATTGTAGAAACTATTGATTTAAAGACTGTATCAATTGCTTTTCCATTCATTTTGAAAGTGGTTCTAATGTATAAAGTAGGATTTATTTTCTCTTTTGAGGATTAGAATTCAAATGCCCAGAGTTTGTTTGCTGATGCATTTTCACTCACTGTTGAGTACAATTTGTGAAGATTGCACAAACTGGCTATTATTATTATTATTATTATTTTATTTATAAGGCGCCACAAGTGTTTCGCAGCGCCGTACAAAGGAACAATACAGGGAGACAAAACTTGGCATAACATTGAATAAATAACAAAAATACAGTACAAATAAAGAGCACCACAGTTCAATACACATTACAGCTTAAATGTAAGTAGTGAGGACCCAATCAACATACAACTAGAGGCTTGAGGCCAATGATGGAGATGAGTATGAAGATGGTCACTGAGTGTTGGAGTAAAGGAGAGCTGTGAGTGAAATGTGAAGAGAAGTGGGCTTTGACAACAGGAGGGAAGAGGGCCCTACTCGGAGGAGCTTACAATCTAGTAGGAAGGGGAGACAGACAGATTACAAGAGGTGCAAGCGAGGGGGTGGTGGTTAGATACCAGGATGTAAACAGGCAAGGGGTCGGAGAACCAGCTGGTTTATGCAGTGGAAGGGTACGCTTTGATGAATAGGTGAGTTTTCAGTGCCCGTTTGAAGCTTTGCAAGGTCGGGGAGAGTCTAATGGAGCGAGGGAGTGCGTTCCACTGAAGGGGTGCAGCACGGGCAAAGTCCTGTACTCTAGCATGGGAAGCAGTGATCAGGGTGGAGGAGGGACGACAGTCGTCAGCTGACCGTAGAGGGCGGGAGGGTGTATGAATGGAGATGAGGTTAGAGATATATGGAGCAATGGAATTAGAGATGGCCCTGTATGTGAGTGTGAGGTGTTTGAAGAGGATTCTGAAGGGGAATGGAAGCCAGTGCAGATTTTGTTGAAGGGGAGTAGCAGAGTTAGAGCGGCGGGAGAGGAAGATAAGCCTGGCTGCAGCATTGAGGACAGATTGGAGAGGAGCTAGTTGGGATTGAGCGAGGCCAGTGAGAAGAGCATTACAGTAGTCAAGCCGTGAGATGACTAATGAGTGGATGATCAGCTTAGTTGCACTCTGTTAGAGAAAGGGCCTGATGCGAGCAATGTTGCGTAACTGGAACCGACAAGAATGGGCCAGGGCTTGGATGTGGGGTGCAAAGGAGAGAGAGGAGTCAAGAGTGACACCCAGGCAGCGGAGTTGGGGAACAGGGGAGATGATGGTGTTGTTAACAGTGATAGAGATATTAGTAGGGGGCATAGCTCTGGGTGGGGGAAAGATAATAAGTTCGGTTTTGTCCATATTCAGCTTCAGAAATCGCTCAGACATCCAGGTAGAGATGGCAGCGAGGCAGTTGGAAACTTGAGAGAAAACAGTGGGGGACATATCAGGAGAGGAGAGGTAGATTTGGGTGTCATCTGCATAGAGGTGATATTGGAAGCCAAAGGAGTTAATGAGTGCACCCAGAGAGGAGGTGTACAGAGGGAACAGAATGGGGCCAAGGACGGAACCCTGAGGGACCCCGACAGGAAGGATAGAAGGTGGTGAGGTAGAGCCAGAGGCAGAGACTGAGAAGGAACGGTTGAAGAGGTAAGAGGAAAACCAGTTGAAGACTGTACCAGAGAGGCCAATGTTTTGGAGTGTGTGGAGGAGGAGAGGGTGATCCACAGTGTCAAAGGCAGCAGATAGGTCCAAAAGGATAAGCAGGGAGAAGTGACCCTTGGATTTGGCTGACAGCAGGTCATTGGTGACTTTCACTAGGGCAGTCTCAGTGGAGTGAAGTGGGCGAAAGCCAGATTGAAGGGGATCTAGGATGGAGTGGTCAGACAGGTAGCTGGTGAGACGCCTGTAGACCAGCCGTTCTAGTATTTTAGAGGCAAATGGGAGAAGAGAGATAGGGCGGTAGCTTGTGGGAGATAAAGGGTCCAGGTTAGGTTTTTTAAGAATAGGCGAGACCAGAGCGTGTTTGAAGGGTGAGGGAAAGATGCCAGTAGAAAGAGATAGGTTAAAGAGGTGAGCAAGGTGGGAGCAGCCAGTGGGGGAGAGGGAACTGAGGAGACAGGAGGGGAGAGGGTCCAAGTGACAGGTAGAGGGGGGAGAGGATGAGATGAGGGAGCGGACTTCCTCAGCTGTAGTAGGGCAGAAGGATGACAGAGTGGGGTAGTTGGTAGGGGAGGATGATTGGGGTGGGTGGGCAGCAGAGGGGGTATGGAAGGAGATATCATGTCGGATTACCTCAATTTTAGAGAGGAAGAAGGAGGCAAAGTCAGTGGCAGTGAGGGATGAAGGGAGGAGGGGTGGTGCAGGGCGAAGTAGAGTGTTGAAAGTATCAAAGAGACGTCGGGGATTGGAGGAATGGGAAGATATGAGAGATTTGAAGAAAGATTGTTTGGTATAGGAGAGAGCAGCGCTGTAGGAGGAGAGAATAAACTTGAAATGGAGGAAGTCTTCCAGAGAGTGAGATTTCCTCCAGAGGCGTTCAGCAGAGCGTGCACATTTTTGCAAGAATCTAGTTATTTTGTTGTGCCAGGGTTGTGGTTTAGAGCGTCGAAGGGGAACAGTGTGGAGGGGGGCTACAGAGTCGAGAGCAGAGGTGAGAGAAGAGTAATAGAAAGAGGCAGCCTGGTTGGGGCAAGTCATGGTTGAGAGAGGAGAGAGGAAAGTCTCCAGGGAAGACAGGACAGTGGGGTCAAGATATCCGAGGTTACGTCTGGTGATAGTGGGTCTGGGCAATGAGGGGAGAGGGGAGGATGAGAGGGTGAAAGAGAGCAGATTGTGGTCAGAGAGTGGGAAGGAAGAATTAGAGAAATCAGAGAGATTACAATGGTGGGTGAAGACTAGGTCAAGGGAGTGTCCGAGATTATGAGTGGGGGTGGAGGTCCATTGAGAAAGTCCAAAGGAGGTGGTAAGGTCAAGAAGGTTAGAGGAGGCAGCATTATTGATGTCAATAGGAATGTTAAAGTCACCGAGGATGATAGAGGGGAGGTCAGAGGCAAGAAAGTGGGGAAGCCACGCAGCAAAGTTATCAAGGAAAGGGGAGCAGGGGCCAGGGGGGCGGTAGATTACAGCCACAAGGAGGTGAATGGGGTAGAAGAGGCGGATAGTGTGTACCTCAAAGGTGGAGAATGTGAGGGAGGGCTCAGGTGGGATGGCGCGGAAGGTGCAGTTGGGGGAGAGGAGGATGCCCACTCCTCCACCCTGGCGGCCATCCGGTCTGACCGAGTGTGTGAAGGACAGGCCTCCATAAGAGAGGGCAGCAGGGGAGGTAGTGTCAGATGCGGACAGCCAGGTTTCAGTGATGGCAAGAAGGTTAAAATAGTGGGAGATAAAGAGGTCTTGGATGGTTGGGAGCTTGTTGCAGACTGATCTAGCATTCCAGAGAGCACAGGAGAAAGGAAGGGAGGGGACAGGTGAGATAGTAATTAGGTTGTGTGGGTTGTGGGTGCGTGTGAAAGGTGTGGAAGTTGAGAGGGGGAGAGACCTGACAGCAAGGACTGGTATGGGACTGGATCTAGGAGCCATATTTCTGTGTAAAGTTGGTCAGAGTAGTGATATAGAGTGAGATTGGAGTGGCCTAGAATGAGCAGTGAGAAGGTGATATACTGGAAGCGTGGAGAGCCTACAGGAAGTATAGTTAATGTATAAGTGAGACAGAGGCAGTGTGTGATAGCATTTAGTTCAGCATGGAGATCAGTGTCCAGGTTGTGCAGACTGAAGGTGATGATGAGGCAGGTAACTCACTGCAGTATGTTGATTGCTGGGGTTGCAGATGAAGGATGAAGTGTTCTTTGTCCTCCTGTTTCCCTCCTGTGCATCTCCAGTATATCTCCTATGTTATATTACTATAGTCTGCATACTTTACACTAGAATACTTCACATCTAGAAGACTACACAGCCAAAAAAAAAAAAAGGCTACATCCTTTAGCTTGTGGGATTCATTGGATTCTATTATAATGAACCCAAGTGGGGTTTATTTTCATGACCAATGGCTTAGAAGAGCAGTTTTCTTAAGTTAGAAAAATGCCTCCCAAATTCTTAATTTGGGAGGTATTTTATTTAGCAAAATATAAATCAAGAAGTATGAAGCAGACAATACAAAAAGCATGATATTGATGTCAGTGGTAGCTTTCAAGCCCTTTTTTGTACAAAGAATAGTGTGCTATTTTCTTTCTATATAAAAACATAATGGTATGATGCATTTTTGAATGGTGGAAATTGAAACAGAGTTTTGCAGTGGGTGTTAATCTGATTCTTAAGTCATTCTCTTCTCATGCAAAAAGGAAAAGGAAATAGTAGAACCAATAAAGAAAGGAAGAACTATGTCAGAAGTGGGATTTGAACCCACGCCTCCAGAGGAGACTGCAACCAAAGACCACTCGGCCATCCTGACATATAGCTATCGCACTATTTAAAAGAAAAATGTAATATTATGAAGTGAAATTTGTGAATCTTGCACAAACTGGCTACTTTGTTTAGCTTATGGGATTGATTGGATCCTATTTTAAAGTACCCAAGTGGGGTTTATGTTCATGACCAATACAAAGAACATGACATTGATCTCTTTGGTAGGTTTCAGGCCCCTATTTTTAAAGAGAAAACAGTGTGATCTTTTCTTGATACATAGCAAAATTGTGGATTGATTGATACATTTTTTTCCATGGTGGAATTGGAAACAGAATTTTGCAGAGAGTGTTCATCTAATTCTTAAGTCATTCTTTTTTCATGCAACAAGGAAGAAGAATTGAAGAACAAATAAGAAAAGAAAGAGTCCTGTCAGAAGTGGGATTTGAACCCAAGCCTCTAGAGGAGACTGCGACCTGAACGCAGCGCCTTAGACAGCTCGGCCATCCTGACATATATCACACTAACTTTTTAAAAAGTGATATAGTACGAAATCCCCTCTCTAACGATACAATGGTCATATTGTAGAAACTATTGATTTAAAGACTGTATCAACTGCTTTTCCATTCATTTTGAAAGTGGTTCTAATGTATAAAGTAGGATTTATTTTCTCTTTTGAGGATTAGAATTCAAATGCCCAGAGTTTGTTTGCTGATGCATTTTCACTCACTGTTGAGTAAAATTTGTGAAGATTGCACAAACTGGCTACTTCATTTAGCTTGTGGGATTCATTGGATTCTATTATAATAAACCCAAGTGGGGTTTATTTTCATGACCAATGGCTTAGAAGAGCAGTTTTCTTAAGTTAGAAAAATGCCTCCCAAATTCTTAATTTGGGAGGTATTTTATTTAGCGAAATATAAATCAAGAAGTATGGAGCAGATAATACAAAAAGCATGATATTGATGTCAGTGGTAGGTTTCAAGCCCTTATTTGTACAAAGAATAGTGTGCTATTTTCTTGCTATATAAAAATATAATGGATTGATGCCTTTTTGAATGGTGGAAATTGAAACAGAGTTTTGCAGTGGGTGTTAATCTGATTCTTAAGTCATTCTCTTCTCATGCAAAAAGGAAAAGGAAATAGTAGAACCAATAAAGAAAGGAAGAACTATGTCAGAAGTGGGATTTGAACCCACGCCTCCAGAGGAGACTGCAACCAAAGACCACTCGGCCATCCTGACATATAGCTATCGCACTATTTATAAGAAAAATGTAATATTATGAAGTGAAATTTGTGAATCTTGCACAAACTGGCTACTTTGTTTAGCTTATGGGATTGATTGGATCCTATTTTAATGTACCCAAGTGGGGTTTATGTTCATGACCAATACAAAGAACATGACATTGATCTCTTTGGTAGGTTTCAGGCCCCTATTTTGACAGAGAAAACAGTGTGATCTTTTCTTGATACATAGCAAAATTGTGGATTGATTGATACATTTTTTACATGGTGGAATTGTAAACAGAATTTTGCAGAGAGTGTTCATCTAATTCTTAAGTCATTCTTTTTTCATGCAACAAGGAAGAAGAATTGAAGAACAAATAAGAAAAGAAAGCGTCATGTCAGAAGTGGGATTTGAACCCTCGCCTCCAGAGGAGACTGCAACCTGAACGCAGCGCCTTAGACAGCTCGGCCATCCTGATATATATCACATTAACTTTTTAAAAAGTGATATAGTACGAAATCCCCTCTCTAACGATACAATGGTCATATTGTAGAAACTATTGATTTAAAGACTGTATCAACTGCTTTTCCATTCATTTTGAAAGTGGTTCTAATGTATAAAGTAGGATTTATTTTCTCTTTTGAGGATTAGAATTCAAATGCCCAGAGTTTGTTTGCTGATGCATTTTCACTCACTGTTGAGTAAAATTTGTGAAGATTGCACAAACTGGCTACTTCATTTAGCTTGTGGGATTCATTGGATTCTATTATAATGAACCCAAGTGGGGTTTATTTTCATGACAAATGGCTTAGAAGAGCAGTTTTCTTAAGTTAGAAAAATGCCTCCCAAATTCTTAATTTGGGAGGTATTTTATTTAGCAAAATATAAATCAAGAAGTATGAAGCAGACAATACAAAAAGCATGATATTGATGTCAGTGGTAGCTTTCAAGCCCTTTTTTGTACAAAGAATAGTGTGCTATTTTCTTTCTATATAAAAACATAATGGTATGATGCATTTTTGAATGGTGGAAATTGAAACAGAGCTTTGCAGTGGGTGTTAATCTGATTCTTAAGTCATTCTCTTCTCATGCAAAAAGGAAAAGGAAAAAGTAGAACCAATAAAGAAAGGAAGAACTATGTCAGAAGTGGGTTTTGAACCCACGCCTCCAGAGGAGACTGCGTCCTGAACGCAGCGCCATAGACCACTCGGCCATCCTGACATATACCTATCGCACTATTTTTAAGAAAAATGTAATATTATGAAGTGAAATTTGTGAATCTTGCACAAACTGGCTACTTTGTTTAGCTTATGGGATTGATTGGATCCTATTTTAATGTACCCAAGTGGGGTTTATGTTCATGACCAATACAAAGAACATGACATTGATCTCTTTGGTAGGTTTCAGGCCCCTATTTTGACAGAGAAAACAGTGTGATCTTTTCTTGATACATAGCAAAATTGTGGATTGATTGATACATTTTTTACATGGTGGAATTGTAAACAGAATTTTGCAGAGAGTCTTCATCTAATTCTTAAGTCATTCTTTTTTCATGCAACAAGGAAGAAGAATTGAAGAACAAATAAGAAAAGAAAGAGTCATGTCAGAAGTGGGATTTGAACCCAAGCCTCCAGCGGAGACTGCGACCTGAACGCAGCGCCTTAGACAGCTCGGCCATCCTGACATATATCACATTAACTTTTTAAAAAGTGATATAGTACGAAATCCCCTCTCTAACGATACAATGGTCATATTGTAGAAACTATTGATTTAAAGACTGTATCAACTGCTTTTCCATTCATTTTGAAAGTGGTTCTAATGTATAAAGTAGGATTTATTTTCTCTTTTGAGGATTAGAATTCAAATGCCCAGAGTTTGTTTGCTGATGCATTTTCACTCACTGTTGAGTAAAATTTGTGAAGATTGCACAAACTGGCTACTTCATTTAGCTTGTGGGATTCATTGGATTCTATTATAATAAACCCAAGTGGGGTTTATTTTCATGACCAATGGCTTAGAAGAGCAGTTTTCTTAAGTTAGAAAAATGCCTCCCAAATTCTTAATTTGGGAGGTATTTTATTTAGCGAAATATAAATCAAGAAGTATGGAGCAGATAATACAAAAAGCATGATATTGATGTCAGTGGTAGGTTTCAAGCCCTTATTTGTACAAAGAATAGTGTGCTATTTTCTTGCTATATAAAAATATAATGGATTGATGCCTTTTTGAATGGTGGAAATTGAAACAGAGTTTTGCAGTGGGTGTTAATCTGATTCTTAAGTCATTCTCTTCTCATGCAAAAAGGAAAAGGAAATAGTAGAACCAATAAAGAAAGGAAGAACTATGTCAGAAGTGGGATTTGAACCCACGCCTCCAGAGGAGACTGCGACCAAGGACCACTCGGCCATCCTGACATATAGCTATCGCACTATTTTTAAGAAAAATGTAATATTATGAAGTGAAATTTGTGAATCTTGCACAAACTGGCTACTTTGTTTAGCTTATGGGATTGATTGGATCCTATTTTAATGTACCCAAGTGGGGTTTATGTTCATGACCAATACAAAGAACATGACATTGATCTCTTTGGTAGGTTTCAGGCCCCTATTTTTAAAGAGAAAACAGTGTGATCTTTTCTTGATACATAGCAAAATTGTGGATTGATTGATACATTTTTTTCCATGGTGGAATTGGAAACAGAATTTTGCAGAGAGTGTTCATCTAATTCTTAAGTCATTCTTTTTTCATGCAACAAGGAAGAAGAATTGAAGAACAAATAAGAAAAGAAAGAGTCCTGTCAGAAGTGGGATTTGAACCCACGCCTCCAGAGGAGACTGCGACCTGAACGCAGCGCCTTAGACCGCTCGGCCATCCTGACATATATCACACTAATTTAATATTATGAAGTAAAATTTGTGAATCTTGCACAAACTGTCTACTTTGTTTAGCTTATGGGATTGATTGGATCCTATTTTAATGTACCCAAGTGGGGTTTATGTTCATGACCAATACAAAGAACATGACATTGATCTCTTTGGTAGGTTTCAGGCCCCTATTTTGACAGAGAAAACAGTGTGATCTTTTCTTGATACATAGCAAAATTGTGGATTGATTGATACATTTTTTACATGGTGGAATTGTAAACAGAATTTGGCAGAGAGTCTTCATCTAATTCTTAAGTCATTCTTTTTTCATGCAACAAGGAAGAAGAATTGAAGAACAAATAAGAAAAGAAAGAGTCATTATGAAGTGGGATTTGAACCCACGCCTCCATAGGAGACTGCGACCTGAACGCAGCGCCTTAGACAGCTCGGCCATCCTGACATATATCACATTAACTTTTTAAAAAGTGATATAGTACGAAATCCCTTGTCTAACGATACAATGGTCATATTGTAGAAACTATTGATTTAAAGACTGTATCAACTGCTTTTCCATTCATTTTGAAAGTGGTTCTAATGTATAAAGTAGGATTTATTTTCTCTTTTGAGGATTAGAATTCAAATGCCCAGAGTTTGTTTGCTGATGCATTTTCACTCACTGTTGAGTAAAATTTGTGAAGATTGCACAAACTGGCTACTTCATTTAGCTTGTGGGATTCATTGGATTCTATTATAATCAACCCAAGTGGGGTTTATTTTCATGACCAATGGCTTAGAAGAGCAGTTTTCTTAAGTTAGAAAAATGCCTCCCAAATTCTTAATTTGGGAGGTATTTTATTTAGCGAAATATAAATCAAGAAGTATGGAGCAGATAATACAAAAAGCATGATATTGATGTCAGTGGCAGGTTTCAAGCCCTTATTTGTACAAAGAATAGTGTGCTATTTTCTTGCTATATAAAAATATAATGGATTGATGCCTTTTTGAATGGTGGAAATTGAAACAGAGTTTTGCAGTGGATGTTAATCTGATTCTTAAGTCATTCTCTTCTCATGCAAAAAGGAAAAGGAAATAGTAGAACCAATAAAGAAAGGAAGAACTATGTCAGAAGTGGGATTTGAACCCACGCCTCCAGAGGAGACTGCGACCAAAGACCACTCAGCCATCCTGACATATAGCTATCGCACTATTTTTAAGAAAAATTTTATATTATGAAGTGAAATTTGTGAATCTTGCACAAACTGGCTACTTTGTTTAGCTTATGGGATTGATTGGATCCTATTTTAATGTACCCAAGTGGGGTTTATGTTCATGACCAATACAAAGAACATGACATTGATCTCTTTGGTAGGTTTCAGGCCCCTATTTTGACAGAGAAAACAGTGTGATCTTTTCTTGATACATAGCAAAATTGTGGATTGATTGATACATTTTTTACATGGTGGAATTGGAAACAGAATTTTGCAGAGAGTGTTCATCTAATTCTTAAGTCATTCTTTTTTCATGCAACAAGGAAGAAGAATTGAAGAGCAAATAAGAATAGAAAGAGTCATGTCAGAAGTGGGATTTGAACCCACGCCTCCAGAGGAGACTGCGACCTGAACGCAGCGCCTTAGACCGCTCGGCCATCCTGACATATATCACACTAACTTTTTAAAAAGTGATATAGTACGAAATCCCCTCTACAACGATACAATGGTCATATTGTAGAAACTATTGATTTAAAGACTGTATCAATTGCTTTTCCATTCATTTTGAAAGTGGTTCTAATGTATAAAGTAGGATTTATTTTCTCTTTTGAGGATTAGAATTCAAATGCCCAGAGTTTGTTTGCTGATGCATTTTCACTCACTGTTGAGTAAAATTTGTGAAGATTGCACAAACTGGCTACTTCCTTTAGCTTGTGGGATTCATTGGATTCTATTAAAATGAACCCAAGTGGGGTTTATTTTCATGACCAATGGCTTAGAAGAGCAGTTTTCTTAAGTTAGAAAAAGGCCTCCCAAATTCTTAATTTGGGAGATATTTTATTTAGCAAAATATAAATCAAGAAGTATGGAGCAGACAATACAAAAAGCATGATATTGATGTCAGTGGTAGCTTTCAAGCCCTTTTTTGTACAAAGAATAGTGTGCTATTTTCTTTCTATATAAAAACATAATGGATTGATGCATTTTTGAATGGTGGAAATTGAAACAGAGTTTTGCAGTGGGTGTTAATCTGATTCTTAAGTCATTCTTTCTCATGCAACAAGGAAGAGGAAATAGTAGAACCAATAAAGAAAGGAAGAACTATGTCAGAAGAGGGATTTGAACCCACACCTCCAGAGGAGACTGCGACCTGAACGCAGCGCCATAGACCACTCGGCCATCCTGACATATAGCTATCGCACTATTTTTAAGAAAATTTTTATATTATGAAGTGAAATTTGTGAATCTTGCACAAACTGGCTACTTTGTTTAGCTTATGGGATTGATTGGATCCTATTTTAATGTACCCAAGTGGGGTTTATGTTCATGACCAATACAAAGAACATGACATTGATCTCTTTAGTAGGTTTCAGGCCCCTATTTTGACAGAGAAAACAGTGTGATCTTTTCTTGATACATAGCAAAATTGTGGATTGATTGATACATTTTTTACATTGTGGAATTGGAAACAGAATTTTGCAGAGAGTGTTCATCTAATTCTTAAGTCATTCTTTTTTCATGCAACAAGGAAGAAGAATTGAAGAACAAATAAGAATAGAAAGAGTCATGTCAGAAGTGGGATTTGAACCCACGCATCCAGAGGAGACTGCGACCTGAACGCAGCGCCTTAGACCGCTCGGCCATCCTGACATATATCACACTAACTTTTTAAAAAGTGATATAGTACGAAATCCCCTCTCTAACGATACAATGTTCATATTGTAGAAACTATTGATTTAAAGACTGTATCAATTGCTTTTCCATTCATTTTGAAAGTGGTTCTAATGTATAAAGTAGGATTTATTTTCTCTTTTGAGGATTAGAATTCAAATGCCCAGAGTTTGTTTGCTGATGCATTTTCACTCACTGTTGAGTAAAATTTGTGAAGATTGCACAAACTGGCTACTTTCTTTAGCTTGTGGGATTCATTGGATTATATTATAATAAACCCAAGTGGGGTTTATTTTCATGACCAATGGCTTAGAAGAGCAGTTTTCTTAAGTTAGAAAAAGGCCTCCCAAATTCTTAATTTGGGAGGTATTTTATTTAGCAAAATATAAATCAAGAAGTATGAAGCAGACAATACAAAAAGCATGATATTGATGTCAGTGGTAGCTTTCAAGCCCTTTTTTGTACAAAGAATAGTGTGCTATTTTCTTTCTATATAAAAACATAATGGATTGATGCATTTTTGAATGGTGGAAATTGAAACAGAGTTTTGCAGTGGGTGTTAATCTGATTCTTAAGTCATTCTTGAATGACTAGAATGAACCCTAGAATGTCTGTGTGCGTGTGTACATGTGGTAGAGAATATAGATTGTAAGCTCCACTGGGGCAGATACAGATGTCAATGTTCAACTATACTCTGTAAAGCGCTGAGTAATATGTGTGCGCTATATAAGAAACTTAATAATTCTCTTCTCATGCAAAAAGGAAAAGGAAATAGTAGAACCAATAAAGAAAGGAAGAACTATGTCAGAAGTGGGATATGAACCCACGCCTCCAGAGGAGACTGCGACCAAAGACCACTCGGCCATCCTGACATATAGCTATCGCAATATTTTTAAGAAAAATTTTTAAGAAAAATTTAATATTATGAAGTGAAATTTGTGAATCTTGCACAAACTGGCTACTTTGTTTAGCTTATGGGATTGATTGGATCCTATTTTAATGTACCCAAGTGGGGTTTATGTTCATGACCAATACAAAGAACATGACATTGATCTCTTTGGTAGGTTTCAGGACCCTATTTTTAAAGAGAAAACAGTGTGATCTTTTCTTGATACATAGCAAAATTGTGGATTGATTGATACATTTTTTTCCATGGTGGAATTGGAAACAGAATTTTGCAGAGAGTGTTCATCTAATTCTTAAGTCATTCTTTTTTCATGCAACAAGGAAGAAGAATTGAAGAACAAATAAGAAAAGAAAGAGTCCTGTCAGAAGTGGGATTTGAACCCACGCCTCCAGAGGAGACTGCGACCTGAACGCAGCGCCTTAGACCACTCCGCCATCCTGACATATATCACACTAATTTTTTAAAAGTGATATAGTACGAAATCCCCTCTCCAACGATACAATGGTCATATTGTATAAACTATTGATTTAAAGACTGTATCATTTGCTTTTCCATTCATTTTGAAAGTGGTTCTAATGTATAAAGTAGGATTTATTTTCTCTTTTGAGGATTAGAATTCAAATGCCCAGAGTTTGTTTGCTGATGCATTTTCACTCACTGTTGAGTAAAATTTGTGAAGATTGCACAAACTGGCTACTTCATTTAGCTTGTGGGATTCATTGGATTCTATTATAATGAACCCAAGTGGGGTTTATTTTCATGACCAATGGCTTAGAAGAGCAGTTTTCTTAAGTTAGAAAAATGCCTCCCAAATTCTTAATTTGGGAGGTATTTTATTTAGCAAAATATAAATCAAGAAGTATGAAGCAGACAATACAAAAAGCATGATATTGATGTCAGTGGTAGCTTTCAAGCCCTTTTTTGTACAAAGAATAGTGTGCTATTTTCTTTCTATATAAAAACATAATGGTATGATGCATTTTTGAATGGTGGAAATTGAAACAGAGCTTTGCAGTGGGTGTTAATCTGATTCTTAAGTCATTCTCTTCTCATGCAAAAAGGAAAAGGAAAAAGTAGAACCAATAAAGAAAGGAAGAACTATGTCAGAAGTGGGTTTTGAACCCACGCCTCCAGAGGAGACTGCGTCCTGAACGCAGCGCCATAGACCACTCGGCCATCCTGACATATACCTATCGCACTATTTTTAAGAAAAATGTAATATTATGAAGTGAAATTTGTGAATCTTGCACAAACTGGCTACTTTGTTTAGCTTATGGGATTGATTGGATCCTATTTTAATGTACCCAAGTGGGGTTTATGTTCATGACCAATACAAAGAACATGACATTGATCTCTTTGGTAGGTTTCAGGCCCCTATTTTGACAGAGAAAACAGTGTGATCTTTTCTTGATACATAGCAAAATTGTGGATTGATTGATACATTTTTTACATGGTGGAATTGTAAACAGAATTTTGCAGAGAGTCTTCATCTAATTCTTAAGTCATTCTTTTTTCATGCAACAAGGAAGAAGAATTGAAGAACAAATAAGAAAAGAAAGAGTCATGTCAGAAGTGGGATTTGAACCCAAGCCTCCAGCGGAGACTGCGACCTGAACGCAGCGCCTTAGACAGCTCGGCCATCCTGACATATATCACATTAACTTTTTAAAAAGTGATATAGTACGAAATCCCCTCTCTAACGATACAATGGTCATATTGTAGAAACTATTGATTTAAAGACTGTATCAACTGCTTTTCCATTCATTTTGAAAGTGGTTCTAATGTATAAAGTAGGATTTATTTTCTCTTTTGAGGATTAGAATTCAAATGCCCAGAGTTTGTTTGCTGATGCATTTTCACTCACTGTTGAGTAAAATTTGTGAAGATTGCACAAACTGGCTACTTCATTTAGCTTGTGGGATTCATTGGATTCTATTATAATAAACCCAAGTGGGGTTTATTTTCATGACCAATGGCTTAGAAGAGCAGTTTTCTTAAGTTAGAAAAATGCCTCCCAAATTCTTAATTTGGGAGGTATTTTATTTAGCGAAATATAAATCAAGAAGTATGGAGCAGATAATACAAAAAGCATGATATTGATGTCAGTGGTAGGTTTCAAGCCCTTATTTGTACAAAGAATAGTGTGCTATTTTCTTGCTATATAAAAATATAATGGATTGATGCCTTTTTGAATGGTGGAAATTGAAACAGAGTTTTGCAGTGGGTGTTAATCTGATTCTTAAGTCATTCTTGAATGACTAGAATGAACCCTAGAATGTCTGTGTGCGTGTGTACATGTGGTAGAGAATATAGATTGTAAGCTCCACTGGGGCAGATACAGATGTCAATGTTCAACTATACTCTGTAAAGCGCTGAGTAATATGTGTGCGCTATATAAGAAACTTAATAATTCTCTTCTCATGCAAAAAGGAAAAGGAAATAGTAGAACCAATAAAGAAAGGAAGAACTATGTCAGAAGTGGGATATGAACCCACGCCTCCAGAGGAGACTGCGACCAAAGACCACTCGGCCATCCTGACATATAGCTATCGCAATATTTTTAAGAAAAATTTTTGTGAATCTTGCACAAACTGGCTACTTTGTTTAGCTTATGGGATTGATTGGATCCTATTTTAATGTACCCAAGTGGGGTTTATGTTCATGACCAATACAAAGAACATGACATTGATCTCTTTGGTAGGTTTCAGGACCCTATTTTTAAAGAGAAAACAGTGTGATCTTTTCTTGATACATAGCAAAATTGTGGATTGATTGATACATTTTTTTCCATGGTGGAATTGGAAACAGAATTTTGCAGAGAGTGTTCATCTAATTCTTAAGTCATTCTTTTTTCATGCAACAAGGAAGAAGAATTGAAGAACAAATAAGAAAAGAAAGAGTCCTGTCAGAAGTGGGATTTGAACCCACGCCTCCAGAGGAGACTGCGACCTGAACGAAGCGCCTTAGACCGCTCGGCCATCCTGACATATATCACACTAATTTTTTAAAAGTGATATAGTACGAAATCCCCTCTCCAACGATACAATGGTCATATTGTATAAACTATTGATTTAAAGACTGTATCATTTGCTTTTCCATTCATTTTGAAAGTGGTTCTAATGTATAAAGTAGGATTTATTTTCTCTTTTGAGGATTAGAATTCAAATGCCCAGAGTTTGTTTGCTGATGCATTTTCACTCACTGTTGAGTAAAATTTGTGAAGATTGCACAAACTGGCTACTTCCTTTAGCTTGTGGGATTCATTGGATTCTATTATAATGAAACCAAGTGGGGTTTATTTTCATGACCAATGGCTTAGAAGAGCAGTTTTCTTAAGTAAGAAAAAGGCCTCCCAAATTCTTAATTTGGGAGGTATTTTATTTAGCAAAATATAAATCAAGAAGTATGGAGCAGACAATACAAAAAGCATGATATTGATGTCAGTGGTAGCTTTCAAGCCCTTTTTTGTACAAAGAATAGTGTGCTATTTTCTTTCTATATAAAAACATAATTGATTGATGCATTTTTGAATGGTGGAAATTGAAACAGAGTTTTGCAGTGGGTGTTAATCTGATTCTTAAGTCATTCTCTTCTCATGCAACAAGGTAGAGGAAATAGTAGAACCAATAAAGAAAGGAAGAACTATGTCAGAAGTGGGATTTGAGCCCACGCCTCCAGAGGAGACTGCGACCTGAACGCAGCGCCATAGACCACTCGGCCATCCTGACATATACCTATTGCACTATTTTTAAGAAAAATTTAATATTATGAAGTGAAATATGTGAATCTTGCACAAACTGGCTACTTTGTTTAGCTTATGGGATTGATTGGATCCTATTTTAATGTACCCAAGTGGGGTTTATGTTCATGACCAATACAAAGAACATGACATTGATCTCTTTGGTAGGTTTCAGGCCCCTATTTTGACAGAGAAAACAGTGTGATCTTTTCTTGATACATAGCAAAATTGTGGATAGATTGATACATTTTTTACATGGTGGAATTGGAAACAGAATTTTGCAGAGAGTGTTCATCTAATTCTTAAGTCATTCTTTTTTCATGCAACAAGGAAGAAGAATTGAAGAACAAATAAGAAAAGAAAGAGTCATGTCAGAAGTGGGATTTGAACCCACGCCTCCAGAGGAGACTGCGACCTGAACGCAGCGCCTTAGACCGCTCGGCTATCCTGACATATATCACACGAACTTTTTAAAAAGTGATATAGTACGAAATCCCCTCTCTAACGATACAATGGTCATATTGTAGAAACTATTGATTTAAAGACTGTATCAATTGCTTTTCCATTAATTTTGAAAGTGGTTCTAATGTATAAAGTAGGATTTATTTTCTCTTTTGAGGATTAGAATTCAAATGCCCAGAGTTTGTTTGCTGATGCATTTTCACTCACTGTTGAGTAAAATTTGTGAAGATTGCACAAACTGGCTACTTCCTTTAGCTTGTGGGATTCATTGGATTATATTATAATAAACCCAAGTGGGGTTTATTTTCATGACCAATGGCTTAGAAGAACAGTTTTCTTAAGTTAGAAAAAGGCCTCCCAAATTCTTAATTTGGGAGGTATTTTATTTAGCAAAATATAAATCAAGAAGTATGAAGCAGACAATACAAAAAGCATGATATTGATGTCAGTGGTAGCTTTCAAGCCCTTTTTTGTACAAAGAATAGTGTGCTATTTTCTTTCTATATAAAAACATAATGGATTGATGCATTTTTGAATGGTGGAAATTGAAACAGAGTTTTGCAGTGGGTGTTAATCTGATTCTTAAGTCATTCTCTTCTCATGCAACAAGGAAGAGGAAATAGTAGAACCAATAAAGAAAGGAAGAACTATGTCAGAAGTGGGATTTAAACCCACGCCTCCAGAGGAGACTGCGACCTGAACGCAGCGCCATAGACCACTCGGCCATCCTGACATATACCTATCGCACTATTTTTAAGAAAAATTTAATATTATGAAGTGAAATTTGTGAATCTTGCACAAACTGGCTACTTTGTTTAGCTTATGATATTGATTGGATCCTATTTTAATGTACCCAAGTGGGGTTTATGTTCATGACCAATACAAAGAACATGACATTGATCTCTTTGGTAGGTTTCAGGCCCCTATTTTGACAGAGAAAACAGTGTGATCTTTTCTTGATACATAGCAAAATTGTGGATTGATTGATACATTTTTTCCATGGTGGAATTGTAAACAGAATTTTGCAGAGAGTCTTCATCTAATTCTTAAGTCATTCTTTTTTCATGCAACAAGGAAGAAGAATTGAAGAACAAATAAGAAAAGAAAGAGTCATGTCAGAAGTGGGATTTGAACCCACGCCTCCAGAGGAGACTGCGACCTGAACGCAGCGCCTTAGACCGCTCGGCCATCCTGACATATATCACTTTACATTTTTAAAAAGTGATATAGTACGAAATCCCCTCTCTAACGATACAATGGTCATATTGTAGAAACTATTGATTTAAAGACTGTATCAACTGCTTTTCCATTCATTTTGAAAGTGGTTCTAATGTATAAAGTAGGATTTCTTTTCTCTTTTGAGGATTAGAATTCAAATGCCCAGAGTTTGTTTGCTGATGCATTTTCACTCACTGTTGAGTAAAATTTGTGAAGATTGCACAAACTGGCTACTTCATTTAGCTTGTGGGATTCATTGGATTCTATTATAATGAACCCAAGTGGGGTTTATTTTCATGACCAATGGCTTAGAAGAGCAGTTTTCTTAAGTTAGAAAAATGCCTCCCAAATTCTTAATTTGGGAGATATTTTATTTAGCGAAATATAAATCAAGAAGTATGGAGCAGATAATACAAAAAGCATGATATTGATGTCAGTGGTAGGTTTCAAGCCCTTATTTGTACAAAGAATAGTGTGCTATTTTCTTGCTATATAAAAATATAATGGATTGATGCCTTTTTGAATGGTGGAAATTGAAACAGAGTTTTGCAGTGGGTGTTAATCTGATTCTTAAGTCATTCTCTTCTCATGCAAAAAGGAAAAGGAAATAGTAGAACCAATAAAGAAAGGAAGAACTATGTCAGAAGTGGGATTTGAACCCACGCCTCCAGAGGAGACTGCGACCAAAGACCACTCGGCCATCCTGACATATAGCTATCGCACTATTTTTAAGAAAAATTTAACCCCTTCCTGACAGAGCTAGTTTTTGCGTTCCTGACAGAGCCATTTTTTTTAAATCTGACATGTCTCACTTAAGTGGGGATAACTTTTTTTTGCTTTTACTTATCCCAGTGATTTTGAGATTGTTTTTTCGTGACACATTGTACTTCAAATTAGTGGTAAATTTGGGTCGATACAGTCTGTGTTTTTTTGTGAAAAATACCAAAATGTCGTGAAAAAATGGAAAATTTAGCGATTTGCAAAATGTTAAATTTTCTGCTTGTGAGACAAATAATCATACCACTCAAAATAGTTAATAACTAACATAGACCATATGTCTACTTTATATTTCCATCATTATTTCAACTTCCTTTTAATTTTTTTGGACACTAGGAGGCTTACAATATGAATAGCAAATTCTCAAATTTTCAAGAAAATTTCAAACACTGATTTTTTTAGGGACCAGTTCAGTTCTGATGTGACTTTGAGGGACTTGTATGTGAGACACCCCCATAAATGATGCCATTTCAAAAACTGCACCCCTCACAGTATTCAAAACAGCATTTTGGAAGTTTGTTAACCCTTTAGGTGTTTCACAGGAATTAAAACAAAGTGTAGGTGAAATTTCAAAATTTCATTTTTTTTTCGGATTTTCAATTTTAATACATTTTTCTAAGGAACACAGTAGATTTTACTAGAGAAATGTGACTAAAAATTGATTCCCCCAATTCTTTGGTTTTCATAAATATCCTATATGTGGCCCTAGTGTGCACGGTGACCAAACCACCGGCTTCATAATAGAAGGAGCACCTACTTGATTTTGGAGCCTCCTTTTTATGAGATTATTTTTTAGGCACCATGTAGGTTTCTAGGCACCATAAGATGCTAAAAGTTAGGAACCCCCCCACAAGTGACCCCATTTTGCAAACTACACCCCTCAGGGAATTCATCTAGGGGTATAGTGTACATTTCAAACCCCCAGGGGTTTCACCAATTGTGGTACAACTGGGCAGTGAAAATGAAAAAAAATAATTTTTCATTTTCACAGCTCAGTTGTATCAAAATTGGTGAAACCCCGGGGGGTTTGAAATGTACTCTATACCCCTAGATGAATTCCCTGAGGGGTGTAGTTTGCAAAATGGGGTCACTTGTGGGGGGGTTCCACTGTATGGGTGTTTCGGGGGTCATTCAACCAGAATCTGTGCTGCAAAATCCAAAAATCACTCCTTCCCTTCTGAGTCCTGCCATGCACCCAACTGGTATTTTTTGGTCACATGTGAGGCATTGCCGTACCCGGGAGAAATTGGGGCACAGATTTTGGGGTGCTTTGTCTCCTTTATTCCTTGTGAAAATGAAAAATTTTGAGCCAGATCTGCATTTTTGTGTAAAAAATTTTATTTTTTTACACAAAAATGCAGTTCTGGCTCAAAATTTTTAATTTTCACAAGGAATGAAGGAGACAAAGCACCCCAAAATCTGTGCCCCAATTTCTCCCGGGTACGGCAATGCCTCACATGTGACCAAAAAATACCAGTTGGGTGCATGGCAGGACTCAGAAGGGAAGGAGTGATTTTTGGTGGTGGAATGAATGGCGGGTGCTATGTCGCATTAGCAAGACCCCCGAAGCACCAATACAGTGGAACCCCCCCACAAGTGACCCCATTTTGGTCACCAGCTTTGGGAGGGGGGCTGGCGCTGCGGCTGGCGGGGGGGTGGGAGGGGTGCTGGCGCTGCGGCAGCCGGGTGGGTGGGAGGGAGGGGGGCTGCCGGGTGGGAGGGGGGGGGGCTGGCGATCGTAGGTGATCGGTGCGGTATACGCACACACACACACACACACACACACACATATATATATATATATATATATATATGTGTGTATATATATATATATATATATATATATACATATATATACATATATATACACACACATATATATATATATATATATATGTGTGTGTATATATATATATATATATATATATATATATATATATATATACACATTTGCACATTTTTTTTTATTTTATTTTATTTTTTAACTTTTCCAGCAGCAGCATGATGCTGCTGCTGCTGCTGCTGCTGCTGCGGGGGGGAGGGGGGAGGAGGGGAGCGCAGCGTGCGCTCCGGACGTAGCGGTGGAGCCGCTGGAGCTGCTGCTGCTGCCGGGTGAGTGCCCGGCGGGTGGGAGGGGGTGCTGCCGCTCGGTGGTGATCGGTGCTGCACCGATCACCACCGATCCCTGTGTTACCGAGCGGCTTAGCCGCCGGTAACACAGGAAACGCTGTGAATGGCTGTTCAGATTTGAACAGCCAATCACAGCGATCGCCGACCGGGGGGGGCACCCCTGCCCCCCCTGGGCGACGAGGGGGGATGTCTGCTGTCAGGGACAGCAGACATCACCTAACTGTCACTGCGTCTCTAGACGCAGTGACAGTTTGAAGTCATGACGTACATGTACGTCAAATGTCGGGAAGTACTTCCCGACCATGACGTACATGTACGTCAAATGTCGGGAAGGGGTTAATATTATGAAGTGAAATTTGTGAATCTTGCACAAACTGGCTACTTTGTTTAGCTTATGGGATTGATTGGATCCTATTTTAATGTACCCAAGTGGGGTTTATGTTCATGACCAATACAAAGAACATGACATTGATCTCTTTGGTAGGTTTCAGGACCCTATTTTTAAAGAGAAAACAGTGTGATCTTTTCTTGATACATAGCAAAATTGTGGATTGATTGATACATTTTTTTCCATGGTGGAATTGGAAACAGAATTTTGCAGAGAGTGTTCATCTAATTCTTAAGTCATTCTTTTTTCATGCAACAAGGAAGAAGAATTGAAGAACAAATAAGAAAAGAAAGAGTCCTGTCAGAAGTGGGATTTGAACCCACACCTCCAGAGGAGACTGCGACCTGAACGCAGCGCCTTAGACCGCTCGGCCATCCTGACATATATCACACTAATTTTTTAAAAGTGATATAGTACGAAATCCCCTCTCCAACGATACAATGGTCATATTGTATAAACTATTGATTTAAAGACTGTATCATTTGCTTTTCCATTCATTTTGAAAGTGGTTCTAATGTATAAAGTAGGATTTATTTTCTCTTTTGAGGATTAGAATTCAAATGCCCAGAGTTTGTTTGCTGATGCATTTTCACTCACTGTTGAGTAAAATTTGTGAAGATTGCACAAACTGGCTACTTCCTTTAGCTTGTGGGATTCATTGGATTCTATTATAATGAACCCAAGTGGGGTTTATTTTCATGACCAATGGCTTAGAAGAGCAGTTTTCTTAAGTAAGAAAAAGGCCTCCCAAATTCTTAATTTGGGAGGTATTTTATTTAGCAAAATATAAATCAAGAAGTATGGAGCAGACAATACAAAAAGCATGATATTGATGTCAGTGGTAGCTTTCAAGCCCTTTTTTGTACAAAGAATAGTGTGCTATTTTCTTTCTATATAAAAACATAATGGATTGATGCATTTTTGAATGGTGGAAATTGAAACAGAGTTTTGCAGTGGGTGTTAATCTGATTCTTAAGTCATTCTCTTCTCATGCAACAAGGAAGAGGAAATAGTAGAACCAATAAAGAAAGGAAGAACTATGTCAGAAGTGGGATTTGAACCCACGCCTCCAGAGGAGACTGCGACCTGAACGCAGCGCCATAGACCACTCGGCCATCCTGACATATACCTATTGCACTATTTTTAAGAAAAATTTAATATTATGAAGTGAAATTTGTGAATCTTGCACAAACTGGCTACTTTGTTTAGCTTATGGGATTGATTGGATCCTATTTTAATGTACCCAAGTGGGGTTTATGTTCATGACCAATACAAAGAACATGACATTGATCTCTTTGGTAGGTTTCAGGCCCCTATTTTGACAGAGAAAACAGTGTGATCTTTTCTTGATACATAGCAAAATTGTGGATTGATTGATACATTTTTTCCATGGTGGAATTGTAAACAGAATTTTGCAGAGAGTCTTCATCTAATTCTTAAGTCATTCTTTTTTCATGCAACAAGGAAGAAGAATTGAAGAACAAATAAGAAAAGAAAGAGTCATGTCAGAAGTGGGATTTGAACCCACGCCTCCAGAGGAGACTGCGACCTGAACGCAGCGCCTTAGACAGCTCGGCCATCCTGACATATATCACATTAACTTTTTAAAAAGTGATATAGTACGAAATCCCCTCTCTAACGATACAATGGTCATATTGTAGAAACTATTGATTTAAAGACTGTATCAACTGCTTTTCCATTCATTTTGAAAGTGGTTCTAATGTATAAAGTAGGATTTCTTTTCTCTTTTGAGGATTAGAATTCAAATGCCCAGAGTTTGTTTGCTGATGCATTTTCACTCACTGTTGAGTAAAATTTGTGAAGATTGCACAAACTGGCTACTTCATTTAGCTTGTGGGATTCATTGGATTCTATTATAATGAACCCAAGTGGGGTTTATTTTCATGACCAATGGCTTAGAAGAGCAGTTTTCTTAAGTTAGAAAAATGCCTCCCAAATTCTTAATTTGGGAGGTATTTTATTTAGCGAAATATAAATCAAGAAGTATGGAGCAGATAATACAAAAAGCATGATATTGATGTCAGTGGTAGGTTTCAAGCCCTTATTTGTACAAAGAATAGTGTGCTATTTTCTTGCTATATAAAAATATAATGGATTGATGCCTTTTTGAATGGTGGACATTGAAACAGAGTTTTGCAGTGGGTGTTAATCTGATTCTTAAGTCATTCTTGAATGACTAGAATGAACCCTAGAATGTCTGTGTGCGTGTGTACAATGTGGTAGAGAATATAGATTGTAAGCTCCACTGGGGCAGATACAGATGTCAATGTTCAACTATACTCTGTAAAGCGCTGAGTAATATGTGTGCGCTATATAAGAAACTTAATAATTATCTTCTCATGCAAAAAGGAAAAGGAAATAGTAGAACCAATAAAGAAAGGAAGAACTATGTCAGAAGTGGGATATGAACCCACGCCTCCAGAGGAGACTGCGACCTGAACGCAGCGCCTTAGACCGCTCGGCCATCCTGACATATATCACACTAGTTTTTTAAAAGTGATATAGTACGAAATCCCCTCTCCAACGATACAATGGTCATATTGTATAAACTATTGATTTAAAGACTGTATCATTTGCTTTTCCATTCATTTTGAAAGTGGTTCTAATGTATAAAGTAGGATTTATTTTCTCTTTTGAGGATTAGAATTCAAATGCCCAGAGTTTGTTTGCTGATGCATTTTCACTCACTGTTGAGTAAAATTTGTGAAGATTGCACAAACTGGCTACTTCCTTTAGCTTGTGGGATTCATTGGATTCTATTATAATGAACCCAAGTGGGGTTTATTTTCATGACCAATGGCTTAGAAGAGCAGTTTTCTTAAGTAAGAAAAAGGCCTTCCAAATTCTTAATTTGGGAGGTATTTTATTTAGCAAAATATAAATCAAGAAGTATGGAGCAGACAATACAAAAAGCATGATATTGATGTCAGTGGTAGCTTTCAAGCCCTTTTTTGTACAAAGAATAGTGTGCTATTTTCTTTCTATATAAAAACATAATGGATTGATGCATTTTTGAATGGTGGAAATTGAAACAGAGTTTTGCAGTGGGTGTTAATCTGATTCTTAAGTCATTCTCTTCTCATGCAACAAGGAAGAGGAAATAGTAGAACCAATAAAGAAAGGAAGAACTATGTCAGAAGTGGGATTTGAACCCACGCCTCCAGAGGAGACTGCGACCTGAACGCAGCGCCATAGACCACTCGGCCATCCTGACATATACCTATTGCACTATTTTTAAGAAAAATTTAATATTATGAAGTGAAATTTGTGAATCTTGCACAAACTGGCTACTTTGTTTAGCTTATGGGATTGATTGGATCCTATTTTAATGTACCCAAGTGGGGTTTATGTTCATGACCAATACAAAGAACATGACATTGATCTCTTTGGTAGGTTTCAGGCCCCTATTTTGACAGAGAAAACAGTGTGATCTTTTCTTGATACATAGCAAAATTGTGGATTGATTGATACATTTTTTTCCATGGTGGAATTGTAAACAGAATTTTGCAGAGAGTCTTCATCTAATTCTTAAGTCATTCTTTTTTCATGCAACAAGGAAGAAGAATTGAAGAACAAATAAGAAAAGAAAGAGTCATGTCAGAAGTGGGATTTGAACCCACGCCTCCAGAGGAGACTGCGACCTGAACGCAGCGCCTTAGACAGCTCGGCCATCCTGACATATATCACATTAACTTTTTAAAAAGTGATATAGTACGAAATCCCCTCTCTAACGATACAATGGTCATATTGTAGAAACTATTGATTTAAACACTGTATCAACTGCTTTTCCATTCATTTTGAAAGTGGTTCTAATGTATAAAGTAGGATTTCTTTTCTCTTTTGAGGATTAGAATTCAAATGCCCAGAGTTTGTTTGCTGATGCATTTTCACTCACTGTTGAGTAAAATTTGTGAAGATTGCACAAACTGGCTACTTCATTTAGCTTGTGGGATTCATTGGATTCTATTATAATGAACCCAAGTGGGGTTTATTTTCATGACCAATGGCTTAGAAGAGCAGTTTTCTTAAGTTAGAAAAATGCCTCCCAAATTCTTAATTTGGGAGGTATTTTATTTAGCGAAATATAAATCAAGAAGTATGGAGCAGATAATACAAAAAGCATGATATTGATGTCAGTGGTAGGTTTCAAGCCCTTATTTGTACAAAGAATAGTGTGCTATTTTCTTGCTATATAAAAATATAATGGATTGATGCCTTTTTGAATGGTGGAAATTGAAACAGAGTTTTGCAGTGGGTGTTAATCTGATTCTTAAGTCATTCTTGAATGACTAGAATGAACCCTAGAATGTCTGTGTGCGTGTGTACAATGTGGTAGAGAATATAGATTGTAAGCTCCACTGGGGCAGATACAGATGTCAATGTTCAACTATACTCTGTAAAGCGCTGAGTAATATGTGTGCGCTATATAAGAAACTTAATAATTCTCTTCTCATGCAAAAAGGAAAAGGAAATAGTAGAACCAATAAAGAAAGGAAGAACTATGTCAGAAGTGGGATATGAACCCACGCCTCCAGAGGAGACTGCGACCAAAGACCACTCGGCCATCCTGACATATAGCTATCGCAATATTTTTAAGAAAAATTTTATATTATGAAGTGAAATTTGTGAATCTTGCACAAACTGGCTACTTTGTTTAGCTTATGGGATTGATTGGATCCTATTTTAATGTACCCAAGTGGGGTTTATGTTCATGACCAATACAAAGAACATGACATTGATCTCTTTGGTAGGTTTCAGGCCCCTATTTTTAAAGAGAAAACAGTGTGATCTTTTCTTGATACATAGCAAAATTGTGGATTGATTGATACATTTTTTTCCATGGTGGAATTGGAAACAGAATTTTGCAGAGAGTGTTCATCTAATTCTTAAGTCATTCTTTTTTCATGCAACAAGGAAGAAGAATTGAAGAACAAATAAGAAAAGATAGAGTCCTGTCAGAAGTGGGATTTGAACCCACGCTTCCAGAGGAGACTGCGACCTGAACGCAGCGCCTTAGACCGCTCGGCCATCCTGACATATATCACACTAATTTTTTAAAAGTGATATAGTACGAAATCCCCTCTCCAACGATACAATGGTCATATTGTAGAAACTATTGATTTAAAGACTGTATCAATTGCTTTTCCATTCATTTTGAAAGTGGTTCTAATGTATAAAGTAGGATTTATTTTCTCTTTTGAGGATTAGAATTCAAATGCCCAGAGTTTGTTTGCTGATGCATTTTCACTCACTGTTGAGTAAAATTTGTGAAGATTGCACAAACTGGCTACTTCATTTAGCTTGTGGGATTCATTGGATTCTATTATAATGAACCCAAGTGGGGTTTATTTTCATGACCAATGGCTTAGAAGAGCAGTTTTCTTAAGTTAGAAAAATGCCTCCCAAATTCTTAATTTGGGAGGTATTTTATTTAGCGAAATATAAATCAAGAAGTATGGAGCAGATAATACAAAAAGCATGATATTGATGTCAGTGGTAGGTTTCAAGCCCTTATTTGTACAAAGAATAGTGTGCTATTTTCTTGCTATATAAAAATATAATGGATTGATGCCTTTTTGAATGGTGGAAATTGAAACAGAGTTTTGCAGTGGGTGTTAATCTGATTCTTAAGTCATTCTCTTCTCATGCAAAAAGGAAAAGGAAATAGTAGAACCAATAAAGAAAGGAAGAACTATGTCAGAAGTGGGATTTGAACCCACGCCTCCAGAGGAGACTGCGACCAAAGACCACTCGGCCATCCTGACATATAGCTATCGCACTATTTTTAAGAAAAATGTAATATTATGAAGTGAAATTTGTGAATCTTGCACAAACTGGCTACTTTGTTTAGCTTATGGGATTGATTGGATCCTATTTTAATGTACCCAAGTGGGGTTTATGTTCATGACCAATACAAAGAACATGACATTGATCTCTTTGGTAGGTTTCAGGCCCCTATTTTTAAAGAGAAAACAGTGTGATCTTTTCTTGATACATAGCAAAATTGTGGATTGATTGATACATTTTTTTCCATGGTGGAATTGGAAACAGAATTTTGCAGAGAGTGTTCATCTAATTCTTAAGTCATTCTTTTTTCATGCAACAAGGAAGAAGAATTGAAGAACAAATAAGAAAAGAAAGAGTCCTGTCAGAAGTGGGATTTGAACCCACGCCTCCAGAGGAGACTGCGACCTGAACGCAGCGCCTTAGACCGCTCGGCCATCCTGACATATATCAAACTAATTTTTTAAAAGTGATATAGTACGAAATCCCCTCTCCAACGATACAATGGTCATATTGTATAAACTATTGATTTAAAGACTGTATCATTTGCTTTTCCATTCATTTTGAAAGTGGTTCTAATGTATAAAGTAGGATTTATTTTCTCTTTTGAGGATTAGAATTCAAATGCCCAGAGTTTGTTTGCTGATGCATTTTCACTCACTGTTGAGTAAAATTTGTGAAGATTGCACAAACTGGCTACTTCATTTAGCTTGTGGGATTCATTGGATTCTATTATAATGAACCCAAGTGGGGTTTATTTTCATGACCAATGGCTTAGAAGAGCAGTTTTCTTAAGTTAGAAAAATGCCTCCCAAATTCTTAATTTGGGAGGTATTTTATTTAGCGAAATATAAATCAAGAAGTATGGAGCAGATAATACAAAAAGCATGATATTGATGTCAGTGGTAGGTTTCAAGCCCTTATTTGTACAAAGAATAGTGTGCTATTTTCTTGCTATATAAAAATATAATGGATTGATGCCTTTTTGAATGGTGGAAATTGAAACAGAGTTTTGCAGTGGGTGTTAATCTGATTCTTAAGTCATTCTTGAATGACTAGAATGAACCCTAGAATGTCTGTGTGCGTGTGTACAATGTGGTAGAGAATATAGATTGTAAGCTCCACTGGGGCAGATACAGATGTCAATGTTCAACTATACTCTGTAAAGCGCTGAGTAATATGTGTGCGCTATATAAGAAACTTAATAATTCTCTTCTCATGCAAAAAGGAAAAGGAAATAGTAGAACCCAGTGGCAAACGCAGGATTTTCAGAAGGGGGTTTCCAGAGGGGCGGAGCAAAGCATGGAGATGGACACTTAGGTGACCCAGTATATGCCGGGTCAGTTAAAGTATTATAGATAGACCAAATGTATATAAATAATAATATATATATATATACACACACACACACACACACACACACACATATATACATACATATACATACAGGGGCGTCAACAGCAGTGTAGACCCCTGGGCATAGCAATGTATTGGGGCACCTACCGATCCTCCAGCGGTAGGGGTGGGGGAAGCTTTGATGTCCCACAGGTGGTAGGGGGTATTATATCAACCGCTCAGCATGTAGGGCCTGGATCCGTAATTTCCACTTATTTCCGCTTTACTGCACAGATGGTGGGAGAAGGGGGTATAGGATGAATGAAGGGGCCCTGATACATAACTTCCAGGGTGGTAGAGGGTGTTTAATATGCAGAGGAGGGGTGTATAGTGGAGTGGGCTTATTATTCATAATTTTCTGGTGGGAGGACAGCTTGCTTGGTTGCAGATACCTCCAGTTCCCAGAAATAGATTTCTTAGATTTTAATGGAATTAAAAACTAGAGAATCCCACCTACCAAATGGTATTGGGGACTAGGGGATCAGATTTCAGGAGGCAGAGCAATCTGCCAACGAATATATAAAACCTACATACCAGGTGTGTGGAGCTGGAGCAGTAACCAGCTGCTGGAAGGCTGATATCTCTGGTTCTGGGAACAGTAGAGACAAGCTACTAGTGTCCATCAAAGGGGGAGAGTCCCAGCTTTTGGAATATATCCTCAGAAAAACTCTAAGTCAGATAGAACCTGAAATATCTGACTGGGAAGAGCAATTAACAGGCTTGGATGGGGACCACTGCTTTGAAGTCAGATATCTCCGGTTCCCAAGGGCCGATTTTTAAAATTCTTGTCCCCATGGAAAGAGGGGACCCTCAGCTTTCAGCCTATGGCCCTTAGACTCCTGGGGGGGTTTCTGGGTACTCAGAAACCCCCCCTGCGTGCGCTACTGGAACCAATAAAGAAAGGAAGAACTATGTCAGAAGTGGGATATGAACCCACGCCTCCAGAGGAGACTGCGACCAAAGACCACTCGGCCATCCTGACATATAGCTATCGCAATATTTTTAAGAAAAATTTTATATTATGAAGTGAAATTTGTGAATCTTGCACAAACTGGCTACTTTGTTTAGCTTATGGGATTGATTGGATCCTATTTTAATGTACCCAAGTGGGGTTTATGTTCATGACCAATACAAAGAACATGACATTGATCTCTTTGGTAGGTTTCAGGCCCCTATTTTTAAAGAGAAAACAGTGTGATCTTTTCTTGATACATAGCAAAATTGTGGATTGATTGATACATTTTTTTCCATGGTGGAATTGGAAACAGAATTTTGCAGAGAGTGTTCATCTAATTCTTAAGTCATTCTTTTTTCATGCAACAAGGAAGAAGAATTGAAGAACAAATAAGAAAAGAAAGAGTCCTGTCAGAAGTGGGATTTGAACCCACGCTTCCAGAGGAGACTGCGACCTGAACGCAGCGCCTTAGACCGCTCGGCCATCCTGACATATATCACACTAATTTTTTAAAAGTGATATAGTACGAAATCCCCTCTCCAACGATACAATGGTCATATTGTAGAAACTATTGATTTAAAGACTGTATCAATTGCTTTTCCATTCATTTTGAAAGTGGTTCTAATGTATAAAGTAGGATTTATTTTCTCTTTTGAGGATTAGAATTCAAATGCCCAGAGTTTGTTTGCTGATGCATTTTCACTCACTGTTGAGTAAAATTTGTGAAGATTGCACAAACTGGCTACTTCCTTTAGCTTGTGGGATTCATTGGATTCTATTAAAATGAACCCAAGTGGGGTTTATTTTCATGACCAATGGCTTAGAAGAGCAGTTTTCTTAAGTTAGAAAAAGGCCTCCCAAATTCTTAATTTGGGAGGTATTTTATTTAGCAAAATATAAATCAAGAAGTATGGAGCAGACAATACAAAAAGCATGATATTGATGTCAGTGGTAGCTTTCAAGCCCTTTTTTGTACAAAGAATAGTGTGCTATTTTCTTTCTATATAAAAACATAATGGATTGATGCATTTTTGAATGGTGGAAATTGAAACAGAGTTTTGCAGTGGGTGTTAATCTGATTCTTAAGTCATTCTCTTCTCATGCAACAAGGTAGAGGAAATAGTAGAACCAATAAAGAAAGGAAGAACTATGTCAGAAGTGGGATTTGAACCCACGCCTCCAGAGGAGACTGCGACCAAAGACCACTCGGCCATCCTGACATATAGCTATCGCACTATTTTTAAGAAAAATTTAATATTATGAAGTGAAATTTGTGAATCTTGCACAAACTGGCTACTTTGTTTAGCTTATGGGATTGATTGGATCCTATTTTAATGTACCCAAGTGGGGTTTATGTTCATGACCAATACAAAGAACATGACATTGATCTCTTTGGTAGGTTTCAGGACCCTATTTTGACAGAGAAAACAGTGTGATCTTTTCTTGATACATAGCAAAATTGTGGATTGATTGATACATTTTTTCCATGGTGGAATTGTAAACAGAATTTTGCAGAGAGTCTTCATCTAATTCTTAAGTCATTCTTTTTTCATGCAACAAGGAAGAAGAATTGAAGAACAAATAAGAAAAGAAAGAGTCATGTCAGAAGTGGGATTTGAACCCACGCCTCCAGAGGAGACTGCGACCTGAACGCAGCGCCTTAGACCGCTCGGCCATCCTGACATATATCACACTAAGTTTTTAAAAAGTGATATAGTACGAAATCCCTTCTCTAACGATACAATGGTCATATTGTAGAAACTATTGATTTAAAGACTGTATCAATTGCTTTTCCATTCATTTTGAAAGTGGTTCTAATGTATAAAGTAGGATTTATTTTCTCTTTTGAGGATTAGAATTCAAATGCCCAGAGTTTGTTTGCTGATGCATTTTCACTCACTGTTGAGTAAAATTTGTGAAGATTGCACAAACTGGCTACTTCCTTTAGCTTGTGGGATTCATTGGATTCTATTATAATGAACCCAAGTGGGGTTTATTTTCATGACCAATGGCTTAGAAGAGCAGTTTCCTTAAGTTAGAATAATGCCTCCCAAATTCTTAATTTGGGAGGTATTTTATTTAGCAAAATATAAATCAAGAAGTATGAAGCAGACAATACAAAAAGCATGATATTGATGACAGTGGTAGCTTTCAAGCCCTTTTTTGTACAAAGAATAGTGTGCTATTTTCTTTCTATATAAAAATATAATGGATTGATGCCTTTTTGAATGGTGGAAATTGAAACAGAGTTTTGCAGTGGGTGTTAATCTGATTCTTAAGTCATTCTTGAATGACTAGAATGAACCCTAGAATGTCTGTGTGCGTGTGTACATGTGGTAGAGAATATAGATTGTAAGCTCCACTGGGGCAGATACAGATGTCAATGTTCAACTATACTCTGTAAAGCGCTGAGTAATATGTGTGCGCTATATAAGAAACTTAATAATTCTCTTCTCATGCAAAAAGGAAAAGGAAATAGTAGAACCAATAAAGAAAGGAAGAACTATGTCAGAAGTGGGATATGAACCCACGCCTCCAGAGGAGACTGCGACCAAAGACCACTCGGCCATCCTGACATATAGCTATCGCAATATTTTTAAGAAAATTTTTTAAGAAAAATTTAATATTATGAAGTGAAATTTGTGAATCTTGCACAAACTGGCTACTTTGTTTAGCTTATGGGATTGATTGGATCCTATTTTAATGTACCCAAGTGGGGTTTATGTTCATGACCAATACAAAGAACATGACATTGATCTCTTTGGTAGGTTTCAGGACCCTATTTTTAAAGAGAAAACAGTGTGATCTTTTCTTGATACATAGCAAAATTGTGGATTGATTGATACATTTTTTTCCATGGTGGAATTGGAAACAGAATTTTGCAGAGAGTGTTCATCTAATTCTTAAGTCATTCTTTTTTCATGCAACAAGGAAGAAGAATTGAAGAACAAATAAGAAAAGAAAGAGTCCTGTCAGAAGTGGGATTTGAACCCACGCCTCCAGAGGAGACTGCGACCTGAACGCAGCGCCTTAGACCGCTCGGCCATCCTGACATATATCACACTAATTTTTTAAAAGTGATATAGTACGAAATCCCCTCTCCAACGATACAATGGTCATATTGTATAAACTATTGATTTAAAGACTGTATCATTTGCTTTTCCATTCATTTTGAAAGTGGTTCTAATGTATAAAGTAGGATTTATTTTCTCTTTTGAGGATTAGAATTCAAATGCCCAGAGTTTGTTTGCTGATGCATTTTCACTCACTGTTGAGTAAAATTTGTGAAGATTGCACAAACTGGCTACTTCCTTTAGCTTGTGGGATTCATTGGATTCTATTATAATGAAACCAAGTGGGGTTTATTTTCATGACCAATGGCTTAGAAGAGCAGTTTTCTTAAGTAAGAAAAAGGCCTCCCAAATTCTTAATTTGGGAGGTATTTTATTTAGCAAAATATAAATCAAGAAGTATGGAGCAGACAATACAAAAAGCATGATATTGATGTCAGTGGTAGCTTTCAAGCCCTTTTTTGTACAAAGAATAGTGTGCTATTTTCTTTCTATATAAAAACATAATTGATTGATGCATTTTTGAATGGTGGAAATTGAAACAGAGTTTTGCAGTGGGTGTTAATCTGATTCTTAAGTCATTCTCTTCTCATGCAACAAGGTAGAGGAAATAGTAGAACCAATAAAGAAAGGAAGAACTATGTCAGAAGTGGGATTTGAACCCACGCCTCCAGAGGAGACTGCGACCTGAACGCAGCGCCATAGACCACTCGGCCATCCTGACATATACCTATTGCACTATTTTTAAGAAAAATTTAATATTATGAAGTGAAATATGTGAATCTTGCACAAACTGGCTACTTTGTTTAGCTTATGGGATTGATTGGATCCTATTTTAATGTACCCAAGTGGGGTTTATGTTCATGACCAATACAAAGAACATGACATTGATCTCTTTGGTAGGTTTCAGGCCCCTATTTTGACAGAGAAAACAGTGTGATCTTTTCTTGATACATAGCAAAATTGTGGATAGATTGATACATTTTTTACATGGTGGAATTGGAAACAGAATTTTGCAGAGAGTGTTCATCTAATTCTTAAGTCATTCTTTTTTCATGCAACAAGGAAGAAGAATTGAAGAACAAATAAGAAAAGAAAGAGTCATGTCAGAAGTGGGATTTGAACCCACGCCTCCAGAGGAGACTGCGACCTGAACGCAGCGCCTTAGACCGCTCGGCTATCCTGACATATATCACACTAACTTTTTAAAAAGTGATATAGTACGAAATCCCCTCTCTAACGATACAATGGTCATATTGTAGAAACTATTGATTTAAAGACTGTATCAATTGCTTTTCCATTCATTTTGAAAGTGGTTCTAATGTATAAAGTAGGATTTATTTTCTCTTTTGAGGATTAGAATTCAAATGCCCAGAGTTTGTTTGCTGATGCATTTTCACTCACTGTTGAGTAAAATTTGTGAAGATTGCACAAACTGGCTACTTCCTTTAGCTTGTGGGATTCATTGGATTATATTATAATAAACCCAAGTGGGGTTTATTTTCATGACCAATGGCTTAGAAGAGCAGTTTTCTTAAGTTAGAAAAAGGCCTCCCAAATTCTTAATTTGGGAGGTATTTTATTTAGCAAAATATAAATCAAGAAGTATGAAGCAGACAATACAAAAAGCATGATATTGATGTCAGTGGTAGCTTTCAAGCCCTTTTTTGTACAAAGAATAGTGTGCTATTTTCTTTCTATATAAAAACATAATGGATTGATGCATTTTTGAATGGTGGAAATTGAAACAGAGTTTTGCAGTGGGTGTTAATCTGATTCTTAAGTCATTCTCTTCTCATGCAACAAGGAAGAGGAAATAGTAGAACCAATAAAGAAAGGAAGAACTATGTCAGAAGTGGGATTTAAACCCACGCCTCCAGAGGAGACTGCGACCTGAACGCAGCGCCATAGACCACTCGGCCATCCTGACATATACCTATCGCACTATTTTTAAGAAAAATTTAATATTATGAAGTGAAATTTGTGAATCTTGCACAAACTGGCTACTTTGTTTAGCTTATGATATTGATTGGATCCTATTTTAATGTACCCAAGTGGGGTTTATGTTCATGACCAATACAAAGAACATGACATTGATCTCTTTGGTAGGTTTCAGGCCCCTATTTTGACAGAGAAAACAGTGTGATCTTTTCTTGATACATAGCAAAATTGTGGATTGATTGATACATTTTTTCCATGGTGGAATTGTAAACAGAATTTTGCAGAGAGTCTTCATCTAATTCTTAAGTCATTCTTTTTTCATGCAACAAGGAAGAAGAATTGAAGAACAAATAAGAAAAGAAAGAGTCATGTCAGAAGTGGGATTTGAACCCACGCCTCCAGAGGAGACTGCGACCTGAACGCAGCGCCTTAGACCGCTCGGCCATCCTGACATATATCACTTTACATTTTTAAAAAGTGATATAGTACGAAATCCCCTCTCTAACGATACAATGGTCATATTGTAGAAACTATTGATTTAAAGACTGTATCAACTGCTTTTCCATTCATTTTGAAAGTGGTTCTAATGTATAAAGTAGGATTTCTTTTCTCTTTTGAGGATTAGAATTCAAATGCCCAGAGTTTGTTTGCTGATGCATTTTCACTCACTGTTGAGTAAAATTTGTGAAGATTGCACAAACTGGCTACTTCATTTAGCTTGTGGGATTCATTGGATTCTATTATAATGAACCCAAGTGGGGTTTATTTTCATGACCAATGGCTTAGAAGAGCAGTTTTCTTAAGTTAGAAAAATGCCTCCCAAATTCTTAATTTGGGAGGTATTTTATTTAGCGAAATATAAATCAAGAAGTATGGAGCAGATAATACAAAAAGCATGATATTGATGTCAGTGGTAGGTTTCAAGCCCTTATTTGTACAAAGAATAGTGTGCTATTTTCTTGCTATATAAAAATATAATGGATTGATGCCTTTTTGAATGGTGGAAATTGAAACAGAGTTTTGCAGTGGGTGTTAATCTGATTCTTAAGTCATTCTCTTCTCATGCAAAAAGGAAAAGGAAATAGTAGAACCAATAAAGAAAGGAAGAACTATGTCAGAAGTGGGATTTCAACCCACGCCTCCAGAGGAGACTGCGACCAAAGACCACTCGGCCATCCTGACATATAGCTATCGCACTATTTTTAAGAAAAATTTAATATTATGAAGTGAAATTTGTGAATCTTGCACAAACTGGCTACTTTGTTTAGCTTATGGGATTGATTGGATCCTATTTTAATGTACCCAAGTGGGGTTTATGTTCATGACCAATACAAAGAACATGACATTGATCTCTTTGGTAGGTTTCAGGACCCTATTTTTAAAGAGAAAACAGTGTGATCTTTTCTTGATACATAGCAAAATTGTGGATTGATTGATACATTTTTTTCCATGGTGGAATTGGAAACAGAATTTTGCAGAGAGTGTTCATCTAATTCTTAAGTCATTCTTTTTTCATGCAACAAGGAAGAAGAATTGAAGAACAAATAAGAAAAGAAAGAGTCCTGTCAGAAGTGGGATTTGAACCCACGCCTCCAGAGGAGACTGCGACCTGAACGCAGCGCCTTAGACCGCTCGGCCATCCTGACATATATCACACTAATTTTTTAAAAGTGATATAGTACGAAATCCCCTCTCCAACGATACAATGGTCATATTGTATAAACTATTGATTTAAAGACTGTATCATTTGCTTTTCCATTCATTTTGAAAGTGGTTCTAATGTATAAAGTAGGATTTATTTTCTCTTTTGAGGATTAGAATTCAAATGCCCAGAGTTTGTTTGCTGATGCATTTTCACTCACTGTTGAGTAAAATTTGTGAAGATTGCACAAACTGGCTACTTCCTTTAGCTTGTGGGATTCATTGGATTCTATTATAATGAACCCAAGTGGGGTTTATTTTCATGACCAATGGCTTAGAAGAGCAGTTTTCTTAAGTAAGAAAAAGGCCTCCCAAATTCTTAATTTGGGAGGTATTTTATTTAGCAAAATATAAATCAAGAAGTATGGAGCAGACAATACAAAAAGCATGATATTGATGTCAGTGGTAGCTTTCAAGCCCTTTTTTGTACAAAGAATAGTGTGCTATTTTCTTTCTATATAAAAACATAATGGATTGATGCATTTTTGAATGGTGGAAATTGAAACAGAGTTTTGCAGTGGGTGTTAATCTGATTCTTAAGTCATTCTCTTCTCATGCAACAAGGAAGAGGAAATAGTAGAACCAATAAAGAAAGGAAGAACTATGTCAGAAGTGGGATTTGAACCCACGCCTCCAGAGGAGACTGCGACCTGAACGCAGCGCCATAGACCACTCGGCCATCCTGACATATACCTATTGCACTATTTTTAAGAAAAATTTAATATTATGAAGTGAAATTTGTGAATCTTGCACAAACTGGCTACTTTGTTTAGCTTATGGGATTGATTGGATCCTATTTTAATGTACCCAAGTGGGGTTTATGTTCATGACCAATACAAAGAACATGACATTGATCTCTTTGGTAGGTTTCAGGCCCCTATTTTGACAGAGAAAACAGTGTGATCTTTTCTTGATACATAGCAAAATTGTGGATTGATTGATACATTTTTTCCATGGTGGAATTGTAAACAGAATTTTGCAGAGAGTCTTCATCTAATTCTTAAGTCATTCTTTTTTCATGCAACAAGGAAGAAGAATTGAAGAACAAATAAGAAAAGAAAGAGTCATGTCAGAAGTGGGATTTGAACCCACGCCTCCAGAGGAGACTGCGACCTGAACGCAGCGCCTTAGACAGCTCGGCCATCCTGACATATATCACATTAACTTTTTAAAAAGTGATATAGTACGAAATCCCCTCTCTAACGATACAATGGTCATATTGTAGAAACTATTGATTTAAAGACTGTATCAACTGCTTTTCCATTCATTTTGAAAGTGGTTCTAATGTATAAAGTAGGATTTCTTTTCTCTTTTGAGGATTAGAATTCAAATGCCCAGAGTTTGTTTGCTGATGCATTTTCACTCACTGTTGAGTAAAATTTGTGAAGATTGCACAAACTGGCTACTTCATTTAGCTTGTGGGATTCATTGGATTCTATTATAATGAACCCAAGTGGGGTTTATTTTCATGACCAATGGCTTAGAAGAGCAGTTTTCTTAAGTTAAAAAAAGGCCTCCCAAATTCTTAATTTGGGAGGTATTTTATTTAGCAAAACATAAATCAAGAAGTATGGAGCAGATAATACAAAAAGCATGATATTGATGTCAGTGGTAGGTTTCAAGCCCTTATTTGTACAAAGAATAGTGTGCTATTTTCTTGCTATATAAAAATATAATGGATTGATGCCTTTTTGAATGGTGGAAATTGAAACAGAGTTTTGCAGTGGGTGTTAATCTGATTCTTAAGTCATTCTCTTCTCATGCAACAAGGAAGAGGAAATAGTAGAACCAATAAAGAAAGGAAGAACTATGTCAGAAGTGGGATTTGAACCCACGCCTCCAAAGGAGACTGCGACCTGAACAGTGTGATCTTTTCTTGATACTTAGCAAAAGTGTGGATTGATTGACCAAAGACCACTCGGCCATCCTGACATATACCTATCGCACTATTTTTAAGAAAAATTTTATATTATGAAGTGAAATTTGTGAATCTTGCACAAACTGGCTACTTTGTTTAGCTTATGGGATTGATTGGATCCTATTTTAATGTACCCAAGTGGGGTTTATGTTCATGACCAATACAAAGAACATGACATTGATCTCTTTGGTAGGTTTCAGGCCCCTATTTTTAAAGAGGAAACAGTGTGATCTTTTCTTGATACATAGCAAAATTGTGGATTGATTGATACATTTTTTTCCGTTGTGGAATTGGAAACAGAATTTTGCAGAGAGTGTTCATCTAATTCTTAAGTCATTCTTTTTTCATGCAACAAGGAAGAAGAATTGAAGAACAAATAAGAAAAGAAAGAGTCCTGTCAGAAGTGGGATTTGAACCCACGCCTCCAGAGGAGACTGCGACCTGAACGCAGCGCCTTAGACCGCTCGGCCATCCTGACATATATCACGCTAATTTTTTAAAAGTGATATAGTACGAAATCCCCTCTCCAACGATACAATGGTCATATTGTATAAACTATTGATTTAAAGACTGTATCATTTGCTTTTCCATTCATTTTGAAAGTGGTTCTAATGTATAAAGTAGGATTTATTTTCTCTTTTGAGGATTAGAATTCAAATGCCCAGAGTTTGTTTGCTGATGCATTTTCACTCACTGTTGAGTAAAATTTGTGAAGATTGCACAAACTGGCTACTTCCTTTAGCTTGTGGGATTCATTGGATTCTATTATAATGAACCCAAGTGGGGTTTATTTTCATGACCAATGGCTTAGAAGAGCAGTTTTCTTAAGTTAGAAAAAGGCCTCCCAAATTCTTAATTTGGGAGGTATTTTATTTAGCAAAATATAAATCAAGAAGTATGAAGCAGACAATACAAAAAGCATGATATTGATGTCAGTGGTAGCTTTCAAGCCCTTTTTTGTACAAAGAATAGTGTGCTATTTTCTTTCTATATAAAAACATAATGGATTGATGCATTTTTGAATGGTGGAAATTGAAACAGAGTTTTGCAGTGGGTGTTAATCTGATTCTTAAGTCATTCTCTTCTCATGCAACAAGGAAGAAGAAATAGTAGAACCAATAAAGAAAGGAAGAACTATGTCAGAAGTGGGATTTGAACCCACGCCTCCAGAGGAGACTGCGTCCTGAACGCAGCGCCAAAGACCACTCGGCCATCCTGACATATACCTATTGCACTATTTTTAAGAAAAATTTAATATTATGAAGTGAAATTTGTGAATCTTGCACAAACTGGCTACTTTGTTTAGCTTATGGGATTGATTGGATCCTATTTTAATGTACCCAAGTGGGGTTTATGTTCATGACCAATACAAAGAACATGACATTGATCTCTTTGGTAGGTTTCAGGCCCCTATTTTGACAGAGAAAACAGTGTGATCTTTTCTTGATACATAGCAAAATTGTGGATTGATTGATACATTTTTTCCATGGTGGAATTGGAAACAGAATTTTGCAGAGAGTGTTCATCTAATTCTTAAGTCATTCTTTTTTTATGCAACAAGGAAGAAGAATTGAAGAACAAATAAGAAAAGAAAGAGTCATGTCAGAAGTGGGATTTGAACCCACGCCTCCAGAGGAGACTGCGACTTGAACGGAGCGCCTTAGACAGCTCGGCCATCCTGACATATATCACATTAACTTTTTAAAAAGTGATATAGTACGAAATCCCCTCTCCAACGATACAATGGTCATATTGTAGAAACTATTGATTTAAAGACTGTATCAATTGCTTTTCCATTCATTTTGAAAGTGGTTCTAATGTATAAAGTAGGATTTATTTTCTCTTTTGAGGATTAGAATTCAAATGCCCAGAGTTTGTTTGCTGATGCATTTTCACTCACTGTTGAGTAAAATTTGTGAAGATTGCACAAACTGGCTACTTCCTTTAGCTTGTGGGATTCATTGGATTCTATTATAATGAACCCAAGTGGGGTTTATTTTCATGACCAATGGCTTAGAAGAGCAGTTTTCTTAAGTTAGAAAAATGCCTCCCAAATTCTTAATTTGGGAGGTATTTTATTTAGCAAAATATAAATCAAGAAGTATGAAGCAGACAATACAAAAAGCATGATATTGATGTCAGTGGTAGCTTTCAAGCCCTTTTTTGTACAAAGAATAGTGTGCTATTTTCTTGCTATATAAAAATATAATGGATTGATGCCTTTTTGAATGGTGGAAATTGAAACAGAGTTTTGCAGTGGGTGTTAATCTGATTCTTAAGTCATTCTTGAATGACTAGAATGAACCCTAGAATGTCTGTGTGCGTGTGTACATGTGGTAGAGAATATAGATTGTAAGCTCCACTGGGGCAGATACAGATGTCAATGTTCAACTATACTCTGTAAAGCGCTGAGTAATATGTGTGCGCTATATAAGAAACTTAATAATTCTCTTCTCATGCAAAAAGGAAAAGGAAATAGTAGAACCAATAAAGAAAGGAAGAACTATGTCAGAAGTGGGATATGAACCCACGCCTCCAGAGGAGACTGCGACCAAAGACCACTCGGCCATCCTGACATATAGCTATCGCAATATTTTTAAGAAAAATTTTTAAGAAAAATTTAATATTATGAAGTGAAATTTGTGAATCTTGCACAAACTGGCTACTTTGTTTAGCTTATGGGATTGATTGGATCCTATTTTAATGTACCCAAGTGGGGTTTATGTTCATGACCAATACAAAGAACATGACATTGATCTCTTTGGTAGGTTTCAGGACCCTATTTTTAAAGAGAAAACAGTGTGATCTTTTCTTGATACATAGCAAAATTGTGGATTGATTGATACATTTTTTTCCATGGTGGAATTGGAAACAGAATTTTGCAGAGAGTGTTCATCTAATTCTTAAGTCATTCTTTTTTCATGCAACAAGGAAGAAGAATTGAAGAACAAATAAGAAAAGAAAGAGTCCTGTCAGAAGTGGGATTTGAACCCACGCCTCCAGAGGAGACTGCGACCTGAACGCAGCGCCTTAGACCGCTCGGCCATCCTGACATATATCACACTAATTTTTTAAAAGTGATATAGTACGAAATCCCCTCTCCAACGATACAATGGTCATATTGTATAAACTATTGATTTAAAGACTGTATCATTTGCTTTTCCATTCATTTTGAAAGTGGTTCTAATGTATAAAGTAGGATTTATTTTCTCTTTTGAGGATTAGAATTCAAATGCCCAGAGTTTGTTTGCTGATGCATTTTCACTCACTGTTGAGTAAAATTTGTGAAGATTGCACAAACTGGCTACTTCCTTTAGCTTGTGGGATTCATTGGATTCTATTATAATGAAACCAAGTGGGGTTTATTTTCATGACCAATGGCTTAGAAGAGCAGTTTTCTTAAGTAAGAAAAAGGCCTCCCAAATTCTTAATTTGGGAGGTATTTTATTTAGCAAAATATAAATCAAGAAGTATGGAGCAGACAATACAAAAAGCATGATATTGATGTCAGTGGTAGCTTTCAAGCCCTTTTTTGTACAAAGAATAGTGTGCTATTTTCTTTCTATATAAAAACATAATTGATTGATGCATTTTTGAATGGTGGAAATTGAAACAGAGTTTTGCAGTGGGTGTTAATCTGATTCTTAAGTCATTCTCTTCTCATGCAACAAGGAAGAGGAAATAGTAGAACCAATAAAGAAAGGAAGAACTATGTCAGAAGTGGGATTTGAAACCACGCCTCCAGAGGAGACTGCGACCTGAACGCAGCGCCATAGACCACTCGGCCATCCTGACATATACCTATTGCACTATTTTTAAGAAAAATTTAATATTATGAAGTGAAATATGTGAATCTTGCACAAACTGGCTACTTTGTTTAGCTTATGGGATTGATTGGATCCTATTTTAATGTACCCAAGTGGGGTTTATGTTCATGACCAATACAAAGAACATGACATTGATCTCTTTGGTAGGTTTCAGGCCCCTATTTTGACAGAGAAAACAGTGTGATCTTTTCTTGATACATAGCAAAATTGTGGATAGATTGATACATTTTTTACATGGTGGAATTGGAAACAGAATTTTGCAGAGAGTGTTCATCTAATTCTTAAGTCATTCTTTTTTCATGCAACAAGGAAGAAGAATTGAAGAACAAATAAGAAAAGAAAGAGTCATGTCAGAAGTGGGATTTGAACCCACGCCTCCAGAGGAGACTGCGACCTGAACGCAGCGCCTTAGACCGCTCGGCTATCCTGACATATATCACACTAACTTTTTAAAAAGTGATATAGTACGAAATCCCCTCTCTAACGATACAATGGTCATATTGTAGAAACTATTGATTTAAAGACTGTATCAATTGCTTTTCCATTCATTTTGAAAGTGGTTCTAATGTATAAAGTAGGATTTATTTTCTCTTTTGAGGATTAGAATTCAAATGCCCAGAGTTTGTTTGCTGATGCATTTTCACTCACTGTTGAGTAAAATTTGTGAAGATTGCACAAACTGGCTACTTCCTTTAGCTTGTGGGATTCATTGGATTATATTATAATAAACCCAAGTGGGGTTTATTTTCATGACCAATGGCTTAGAAGAGCAGTTTTCTTAAGTTAGAAAAAGGCCTCCCAAATTCTTAATTTGGGAGGTATTTTATTTAGCAAAATATAAATCAAGAAGTATGAAGCAGACAATACAAAAAGCATGATATTGATGTCAGTGGTAGCTTTCAAGCCCTTTTTTGTACAAAGAATAGTGTGCTATTTTCTTTCTATATAAAAACATAATGGATTGATGCATTTTTGAATGGTGGAAATTGAAACAGAGTTTTGCAGTGGGTGTTAATCTGATTCTTAAGTCATTCTCTTCTCATGCAACAAGGAAGAGGAAATAGTAGAACCAATAAAGAAAGGAAGAACTATGTCAGAAGTGGGATTTAAACCCACGCCTCCAGAGGAGACTGCGACCTGAACGCAGCGCCATAGACCACTCGGCCATCCTGACATATACCTATCGCACTATTTTTAAGAAAAATTTAATATTATGAAGTGAAATTTGTGAATCTTGCACAAACTGGCTACTTTGTTTAGCTTATGATATTGATTGGATCCTATTTTAATGTACCCAAGTGGGGTTTATGTTCATGACCAATACAAAGAACATGACATTGATCTCTTTGGTAGGTTTCAGGCCCCTATTTTGACAGAGAAAACAGTGTGATCTTTTCTTGATACATAGCAAAATTGTGGATTGATTGATACATTTTTTCCATGGTGGAATTGGAAACAGAATTTTGCAGAGAGTCTTCATCTAATTCTTAAGTCATTCTTTTTTCATGCAACAAGGAAGAAGAATTGAAGAACAAATAAGAAAAGAAAGAGTCATGTCAGAAGTGGGATTTGAACCCACGCCTCCAGAGGAGACTGCGACCTGAACGCAGCGCCTTAGACCGCTCGGCCATCCTGACATATATCACTTTACATTTTTAAAAAGTGATATAGTACGAAATCCCCTCTCTAACGATACAATGGTCATATTGTAGAAACTATTGATTTAAAGACTGTATCAACTGCTTTTCCATTCATTTTGAAAGTGGTTCTAATGTATAAAGTAGGATTTCTTTTCTCTTTTGAGGATTAGAATTCAAATGCCCAGAGTTTGTTTGCTGATGCATTTTCACTCACTGTTGAGTAAAATTTGTGAAGATTGCACAAACTGGCTACTTCATTTAGCTTGTGGGATTCATTGGATTCTATTATAATGAACCCAAGTGGGGTTTATTTTCATGACCAATGGCTTAGAAGAGCAGTTTTCTTAAGTTAGAAAAATGCCTCCCAAATTCTTAATTTGGGAGGTATTTTATTTAGCGAAATATAAATCAAGAAGTATGGAGCAGATAATACAAAAAGCATGATATTGATGTCAGTGGTAGGTTTCAAGCCCTTATTTGTACAAAGAATAGTGTGCTATTTTCTTGCTATATAAAAATATAATGGATTGATGCCTTTTTGAATGGTGGAAATTGAAACAGAGTTTTGCAGTGGGTGTTAATCTGATTCTTAAGTCATTCTCTTCTCATGCAAAAAGGAAAAGGAAATAGTAGAACCAATAAAGAAAGGAAGAACTATGTCAGAAGTGGGATTTGAACCCACGCCTCCAGAGGAGACTGCGACCAAAGACCACTCGGCCATCCTGACATATAGCTATCGCACTATTTTTAAGAAAAATGTAATATTATGAAGTGAAATTTGTGAATCTTGCACAAACTGGCTACTTTGTTTAGCTTATGGGATTGATTGGATCCTATTTTAATGTACCCAAGTGGGGTTTATGTTCATGACCAATACAAAGAACATGACATTGATCTCTTTGGTAGGTTTCAGGACCCTATTTTTAAAGAGAAAACAGTGTGATCTTTTCTTGATACATAGCAAAATTGTGGATTGATTGATACATTTTTTTCCATGGTGGAATTGTAAACAGAATTTTGCAGAGAGTCTTCATCTAATTCTTAAGTCATTCTTTTTTCATGCAACAAGGAAGAAGAATTGAAGAACAAATAAGAAAATAAAGGGTCATGTCAGAAGTGGGATTTGAACCCTCGCCTCCAGAGGAGACTGCGACCTGAACGCAGCGCCTTAGACAGCTCGGCCATCCTGACATATATCACATTAACTTTTTAAAAAGTGATATAGTACGAAATCCCCTCTCTAACGATACAATGGTCATATTGTAGAAACTATTGATTTAAAGACTGTATCAACTGCTTTTCCATTCATTTTGAAAGTGGTTCTAATGTATAAAGTAGGATTTCTTTTCTCTTTTGAGGATTAGAATTCAAATGCCCAGAGTTTGTTTGCTGATGCATTTTCACTCACTGTTGAGTAAAATTTGTGAAGATTGCACAAACTGGCTACTTCATTTAGCTTGTGGGATTCATTGGATTCTATTATAATGAACCCAAGTGGGGTTTATTTTCATGACCAATGGCTTAGAAGAGCAGTTTTCTTAAGTTAGAAAAATGCCTCCCAAATTCTTAATTTGGGAGGTATTTTATTTAGCGAAATATAAATCAAGAAGTATGGAGCAGATAATACAAAAAGCATGATATTGATGTCAGTGGTAGGTTTCAAGCTCTTATTTGTACAAAGAATAGTGTGCTATTTTCTTGCTATATAAAAATATAATGGATTGATGCCTTTTTGAATGGTGGAAATTGAAACAGAGTTTTGCAGTGGGTGTTAATCTGATTCTTAAGTCATTCTTGAATGACTAGAATGAACCCTAGAATGTCTGTGTGCGTGTGTACAATGTGGTAGAGAATATAGATTGTAAGCTCCACTGGGGCAGATACAGATGTCAATGTTCAACTATACTCTGTAAAGCGCTGAGTAATATGTGTGCGCTATATAAGAAACTTAATAATTCTCTTCTCATGCAAAAAGGAAAAGGAAATAGTAGAACCAATAAAGAAAGGAAGAACTATGTCAGAAGTGGGATATGAACCCACGCCTCCAGAGGAGACTGCGACCAAAGACCACTCGGCTATCCTGACATATAGCTATCGCAATATTTTTAAGAAAAATTTTATATTATGAAGTGAAATTTGTGAATCTTGCACAAACTGGCTACTTTGTTTAGCTTATGGGATTGATTGGATCCTATTTTAATGTACCCAAGTGGGGTTTATGTTCATGACCAATACAAAGAACATGACATTGATCTCTTTGGTAGGTTTCAGGCCCCTATTTTTAAAGAGAAAACAGTGTGATCTTTTCTTGATACATAGCAAAATTGTGGATTGATTGATACATTTTTTTCCATGGTGGAATTGGAAACAGAATTTTGCAGAGAGTGTTCATCTAATTCTTAAGTCATTCTTTTTTCATGCAACAAGGAAGAAGAATTGAAGAACAAATAAGAAAAGATAGAGTCCTGTCAGCAGTGGGATTTGAACCCACGCTTCCAGAGGAGACTGCGACCTGAACGCAGCGCCTTAGACCGCTCGGCCATCCTGACATATATCACACTAATTTTTTAAAAGTGATATAGTACGAAATCCCCTCTCCAACGATACAATGGTCATATTGTAGAAACTATTGATTTAAAGACTGTATCAATTGCTTTTCCATTCATTTTGAAAGTGGTTCTAATGTATAAAGTAGGATTTATTTTCTCTTTTGAGGATTAGAATTCAAATGCCCAGAGTTTGTTTGCTGATGCATTTTCACTCACTGTTGAGTAAAATTTGTGAAGATTGCACAAACTGGCTACTTCCTTTAGCTTGTGGGATTCATTGGATTCTATTAAAATGAACCCAAGTGGGGTTTATTTTCATGACCAATGGCTTAGAAGAGCAGTTTTCTTAAGTTAGAAAAAGGCCTCCCAAATTCTTAATTTGGGAGGTATTTTATTTAGCAAAATATAAATCAAGAAGTATGAAGCAGACAATACAAAAAGCATGATATTGATGTCAGTGGTAGCTTTCAAGCCCTTTTTTGTACAAAGAATAGTGTGCTATTTTCTTTCTATATAAAAACATAATGGATTGATGCATTTTTGAATGGTGGAAATTGAAACAGAGTTTTGCAGTGGGTGTTAATCTGATTCTTAAGTCATTCTCTTCTCATGCAACAAGGAAGAGGAAATAGTAGAACCAATAAAGAAAGGAAGAACTATGTCAGAAGTGGGATTTGAACCCACGCCTCCAGAGGAGACTGCGACCAAAGACCACTCGGCCATCCTGACATATAGCTATCGCACTATTTTTAAGAAAAATTTAATATTATGAAGTGAAATTTGTGAATCTTGCACAAACTGGCTACTTTGTTTAGCTTATGGGATTGATTGGATCCTATTTTAATGTACCCAAGTGGGGTTTATGTTCATGACCAATACAAAGAACATGACATTGATCTCTTTGGTAGGTTTCAGGACCCTATTTTTAAAGAGAAAACAGTGTGATCTTTTCTTGATACATAGCAAAATTGTGGATTGATTGATACATTTTTTTCCATGGTGGAATTGGAAACAGAATTTTGCAGAGAGTGTTCATCTAATTCTTAAGTCATTCTTTTTTCATGCAACAAGGAAGAAGAATTGAAGAACAAATAAGAAAAGAAAGAGTCCTGTCAGAAGTGGGATTTGAACCCACGCCTCCAGAGGAGACTGCGACCTGAACGCAGCGCCTTAGACCGCTCGGCCATCCTGACATATATCACACTATTTTTTTAAAAGTGATATAGTACGAAATCCCCTCTCCAACGATACAATGGTCATATTGTATAAACTATTGATTTAAAGACTGTATCATTTGCTTTTCCATTCATTTTGAAAGTGGTTCTAATGTATAAAGTAGGATTTATTTTCTCTTTTGAGGATTAGAATTCAAATGCCCAGAGTTTGTTTGCTGATGCATTTTCACTCACTGTTGAGTAAAATTTGTGAAGATTGCACAAACTGGCTACTTCCTTTAGCTTGTGGGATTCATTGGATTCTATTATAATGAAACCAAGTGGGGTTTATTTTCATGACCAATGGCTTAGAAGAGCAGTTTTCTTAAGTAAGAAAAAGGCCTCCCAAATTCTTAATTTGGGAGGTATTTTATTTAGCAAAATATAAATCAAGAAGTATGGAGCAGACAATACAAAAAGCATGATATTGATGTCAGTGGTAGCTTTCAAGCCCTTTTTTGTACAAAGAATAGTGTGCTATTTTCTTTCTATATAAAAACATAATTGATTGATGCATTTTTGAATGGTGGAAATTGAAACAGAGTTTTGCAGTGGGTGTTAATCTGATTCTTAAGTCATTCTCTTCTCATGCAACAAGGAAGAGGAAATAGTAGAACCAATAAAGAAAGGAAGAACTATGTCAGAAGTGGGATTTGAACCCACGCCTCCAGAGGAGACTGCGACCTGAACGCAGCGCCATAGACCACTCGGCCATCCTGACATATACCTATTGCACTATTTTTAAGAAAAATTTAATATTATGAAGTGAAATATGTGAATCTTGCACAAACTGGCTACTTTGTTTAGCTTATGGGATTGATTGGATCCTATTTTAATGTACCCAAGTGGGGTTTATGTTCATGACCAATACAAAGAACATGACATTGATCTCTTTGGTAGGTTTCAGGCCCCTATTTTGACAGAGAAAACAGTGTGATCTTTTCTTGATACATAGCAAAATTGTGGATAGATTGATACATTTTTTACATGGTGGAATTGGAAACAGAATTTTGCAGAGAGTGTTCATCTAATTCTTAAGTCATTCTTTTTTCATGCAACAAGGAAGAAGAATTGAAGAACAAATAAGAAAAGAAAGAGTCATGTCAGACGTGGGATTTAAACCCACGCCTCCAGAGGAGACTGCGACCTGAACGCAGCGCCTTAGACCGCTCGGCTATCCTGACATATATCACACTAACTTTTTAAAAAGTGATATAGTACGAAATCCCCTCTCTAACGATACAATGGTCATATTGTAGAAACTATTGATTTAAAGACTGTATCAATTGCTTTTCCATTCATTTTGAAAGTGGTTCTAATGTATAAAGTAGGATTTATTTTCTCTTTTGAGGATTAGAATTCAAATGCCCAGAGTTTGTTTGCTGATGCATTTTCACTCACTGTTGAGTAAAATTTGTGAAGATTGCACAAACTGGCTACTTCCTTTAGCTTGTGGGATTTATTGGATTATATTATAATAAACCCAAGTGGGGTTTATTTTCATGACCAATGGCTTAGAAGAGCAGTTTTCTTAAGTTAGAAAAAGGCCTCCCAAATTCTTAATTTGGGAGGTATTTTATTTAGCAAAATATAAATCAAGAAGTATGAAGCAGACAATACAAAAAGCATGATATTGATGTCAGTGGTAGCTTTCAAGCCCTTTTTTGTACAAAGAATAGTGTGCTATTTTCTTTCTATATAAAAACATAATGGATTGATGCATTTTTGAATGGTGGAAATTGAAACAGAGTTTTGCAGTGGGTGTTAATCTGATTCTTAAGTCATTCTCTTCTCATGCAACAAGGAAGAGGAAATAGTAGAACCAATAAAGAAAGGAAGAACTATGTCAGAAGTGGGATTTAAACCCACGCCTCCAGAGGAGACTGCGACCTGAACGCAGCGCCATAGACCACTCGGCCATCCTGACATATACCTATCGCACTATTTTTAAGAAAAATTTAATATTATGAAGTGAAATTTGTGAATCTTGCACAAACTGGCTACTTTGTTTAGCTTATGATATTGATTGGATCCTATTTTAATGTACCCAAGTGGGGTTTATGTTCATGACCAATACAAAGAACATGACATTGATCTCTTTGGTAGGTTTCAGGCCCCTATTTTGACAGAGAAAACAGTGTGATCTTTTCTTGATACATAGCAAAATTGTGGATTGATTGATACATTTTTTCCATGGTGGAATTGGAAACAGAATTTTGCAGAGAGTCTTCATCTAATTCTTAAGTCATTCTTTTTTCATGCAACAAGGAAGAAGAATTGAAGAACAAATAAGAAAAGAAAGAGTCATGTCAGAAGTGGGATTTGAACCCACGCCTCCAGAGGAGACTGCGACCTGAACGCAGCGCCTTAGACCGCTCGGCCATCCTGACATATATCACTTTACATTTTTAAAAAGTGATATAGTACGAAATCCCCTCTCTAACGATACAATGGTCATATTGTAGAAACTATTGATTTAAAGACTGTATCAACTGCTTTTCCATTCATTTTGAAAGTGGTTCTAATGTATAAAGTAGGATTTCTTTTCTCTTTTGAGGATTAGAATTCAAATGCCCAGAGTTTGTTTGCTGATGCATTTTCACTCACTGTTGAGTAAAATTTGTGAAGATTGCACAAACTGGCTACTTCATTTAGCTTGTGGGATTCATTGGATTCTATTATAATGAACCCAAGTGGGGTTTATTTTCATGACCAATGGCTTAGAAGAGCAGTTTTCTTAAGTTAGAAAAATGCCTCCCAAATTCTTAATTTGGGAGGTATTTTATTTAGCGAAATATAAATCAAGAAGTATGGAGCAGATAATACAAAAAGCATGATATTGATGTCAGTGGTAGGTTTCAAGCCCTTATTTGTACAAAGAATAGTGTGCTATTTTCTTGCTATATAAAAATATAATGGATTGATGCCTTTTTGAATGGTGGAAATTGAAACAGAGTTTTGCAGTGGGTGTTAATCTGATTCTTAAGTCATTCTCTTCTCATGCAAAAAGGAAAAGGAAATAGTAGAACCAATAAAGAAAGGAAGAACTATGTCAGAAGTGGGATTTGAACCCACGCCTCCAGAGGAGACTGCGACCAAAGACCACTCGGCCATCCTGACATATAGCTATCGCACTATTTTTAAGAAAAATGTAATATTATGAAGTGAAATTTGTGAATCTTGCACAAACTGGCTACTTTGTTTAGCTTATGGGATTGATTGGATCCTATTTTAATGTACCCAAGTGGGGTTTATGTTCATGACCAATACAAAGAACATGACATTGATCTCTTTGGTAGGTTTCAGGACCCTATTTTTAAAGAGAAAACAGTGTGATCTTTTCTTGATACATAGCAAAATTGTGGATTGATTGATACATTTTTTTCCATGGTGGAATTGTAAACAGAATTTTGCAGAGAGTCTTCATCTAATTCTTAAGTCATTCTTTTTTCATGCAACAAGGAAGAAGAATTGAAGAACAAATAAGAAAATAAAGGGTCATGTCAGAAGTGGGATTTGAACCCTCGCCTCCAGAGGAGACTGCGACCTGAACGCAGCGCCTTAGACAGCTCGGCCATCCTGACATATATCACATTAACTTTTTAAAAAGTGATATAGTACGAAATCCCCTCTCTAACGATACAATGGTCATATTGTAGAAACTATTGATTTAAAGACTGTATCAACTGCTTTTCCATTCATTTTGAAAGTGGTTCTAATGTATAAAGTAGGATTTCTTTTCTCTTTTGAGGATTAGAATTCAAATGCCCAGAGTTTGTTTGCTGATGCATTTTCACTCACTGTTGAGTAAAATTTGTGAAGATTGCACAAACTGGCTACTTCATTTAGCTTGTGGGATTCATTGGATTCTATTATAATGAACCCAAGTGGGGTTTATTTTCATGACCAATGGCTTAGAAGAGCAGTTTTCTTAAGTTAGAAAAATGCCTCCCAAATTCTTAATTTGGGAGGTATTTTATTTAGCGAAATATAAATCAAGAAGTATGGAGCAGATAATACAAAAAGCATGATATTGATGTCAGTGGTAGGTTTCAAGCTCTTATTTGTACAAAGAATAGTGTGCTATTTTCTTGCTATATAAAAATATAATGGATTGATGCCTTTTTGAATGGTAGAAATTGAAACAGAGTTTTGCAGTGGGTGTTAATCTGATTCTTAAGTCATTCTTGAATGACTAGAATGAACCCTAGAATGTCTGTGTGCGTGTGTACAATGTGGTAGAGAATATTGATTGTAAGCTCCACTGGGGCAGATACAGATGTCAATGTTCAACTATACTCTGTAAAGCGCTGAGTAATATGTGTGCGCTATATAAGAAACTTAATAATTCTCTTCTCATGCAAAAAGGAAAAGGAAATAGTAGAACCAATAAAGAAAGGAAGAACTATGTCAGAAGTGGGATATGAACCCACGCCTCCAGAGGAGACTGCGACCAAAGACCACTCGGCTATCCTGACATATAGCTATCGCAATATTTTTAAGAAAAATTTTATATTATGAAGTGAAATTTGTGAATCTTGCACAAACTGGCTACTTTGTTTAGCTTATGGGATTGATTGGATCCTATTTTAATGTACCCAAGTGGGGTTTATGTTCATGACCAATACAAAGAACATGACATTGATCTCTTTGGTAGGTTTCAGGCCCCTATTTTTAAAGAGAAAACAGTGTGATCTTTTCTTGATACATAGCAAAATTGTGGATTGATTGATACATTTTTTTCCATGGTGGAATTGGAAACAGAATTTTGCAGAGAGTGTTCATCTAATTCTTAAGTCATTCTTTTTTCATGCAACAAGGAAGAAGAATTGAAGAACAAATAAGAAAAGATAGAGTCCTGTCAGCAGTGGGATTTGAACCCACGCTTCCAGAGGAGACTGCGACCTGAACGCAGCGCCTTAGACCGCTCGGCCATCCTGACATATATCACACTAATTTTTTAAAAGTGATATAGTACGAAATCCCCTCTCCAACGATACAATGGTCATATTGTAGAAACTATTGATTTAAAGACTGTATCAATTGCTTTTCCATTCATTTTGAAAGTGGTTCTAATGTATAAAGTAGGATTTATTTTCTCTTTTGAGGATTAGAATTCAAATGCCCAGAGTTTGTTTGCTGATGCATTTTCACTCACTGTTGAGTAAAATTTGTGAAGATTGCACAAACTGGCTACTTCCTTTAGCTTGTGGGATTCATTGGATTCTATTAAAATGAACCCAAGTGGGGTTTATTTTCATGACCAATGGCTTAGAAGAGCAGTTTTCTTAAGTTAGAAAAAGGCCTCCCAAATTCTTAATTTGGGAGGTATTTTATTTAGCAAAATATAAATCAAGAAGTATGAAGCAGACAATACAAAAAGCATGATATTGATGTCAGTGGTAGCTTTCAAGCCCTTTTTTGTACAAAGAATAGTGTGCTATTTTCTTTCTATATAAAAACATAATGGATTGATGCATTTTTGAATGGTGGAAATTGAAACAGAGTTTTGCAGTGGGTGTTAATCTGATTCTTAAGTCATTCTCTTCTCATGCAACAAGGAAGAGGAAATAGTAGAACCAATAAAGAAAGGAAGAACTATGTCAGAAGTGGGATTTGAACCCACGCCTCCAGAGGAGACTGCGACCAAAGACCACTCGGCCATCCTGACATATAGCTATCGCACTATTTTTAAGAAAAATTTAATATTATGAAGTGAAATTTGTGAATCTTGCACAAACTGGCTACTTTGTTTAGCTTATGGGATTGATTGGATCCTATTTTAATGTACCCAAGTGGGGTTTATGTTCATGACCAATACAAAGAACATGACATTGATCTCTTTGGTAGGTTTCAGGACCCTATTTTTAAAGAGAAAACAGTGTGATCTTTTCTTGATACATAGCAAAATTGTGGATTGATTGATACATTTTTTTCCATGGTGGAATTGTAAACAGAATTTTGCAGAGAGTGTTCATCTAATTCTTAAGTCATTCTTTTTTCATGCAACAAGGAAGAAGAATTGAAGAACAAATAAGAAAAGAAAGAGTCCTGTCAGAAGTGGGATTTGAACCCACGCCTCCAGAGGAGACTGCGACCTGAACGCAGCGCCTTAGACCGCTCGGCCATCCTGACATATATCACACTATTTTTTTAAAAGTGATATAGTACGAAATCCCCTCTTCAACGATACAATGGTCATATTGTATAAACTATTGATTTAAAGACTGTATCATTTGCTTTTCCATTCATTTTGAAAGTGGTTCTAATGTATAAAGTAGGATTTATTTTCTCTTTTGAGGATTAGAATTCAAATGCCCAGAGTTTGTTTGCTGATGCATTTTCACTCACTGTTGAGTAAAATTTGTGAAGATTGCACAAACTGGCTACTTCCTTTAGCTTGTGGGATTCATTGGATTCTATTATAATGAACCCAAGTGGGGTTTATTTTCATGACCAATGGCTTAGAAGAGCAGTTTTCTTAAGTAAGAAAAAGGCCTCCCAAATTCTTAATTTGGGAGGTATTTTATTTAGCAAAATATAAATCAAGAAGTATGGAGCAGACAATACAAAAAGCATGATATTGATGTCAGTGGTAGCTTTCAAGCCCTTTTTTGTACAAAGAATAGTGTGCTATTTTCTTTCTATATAAAAACATAATGGATTGATGCATTTTTGAATGGTGGAAATTGAAACAGAGTTTTGCAGTGGGTGTTAATCTGATTCTTAAGTCATTCTCTTCTCATGCAACAAGGAAGAGGAAATAGTAGAACCAATAAAGAAAGGAAGAACTATGTCAGAAGTGGGATTTGAACCCACGCCTCCAGAGGAGACTGCGACCTGAACGCAGCGCCATAGACCACTCGGCCATCCTGACATATACCTATTGCACTATTTTTAAGAAAAAATTAATATTATGAAGTGAAATTTGTGAATCTTGCACAAACTGGCTACTTTGTTTAGCTTATGGGATTGATTGGATCCTATTTTAATGTACCCAAGTGGGGTTTATGTTCATGACCAATACAAAGAACATGACATTGATCTCTTTGGTAGGTTTCAGGCCCCTATTTTGACAGAGAAAACAGTGTGATCTTTTCTTGATACATAGCAAAATTGTGGATTGATTGATACATTTTTTCCATGGTGGAATTGTAAACAGAATTTTGCAGAGAGTCTTCATCTAATTCTTAAGTCATTCTTTTTTCATGCAACAAGGAAGAAGAATTGAAGAACAAATAAGAAAAGAAAGAGTCATGTCAGAAGTGGGATTTGAACCCACGCCTCCAGAGGAGACTGCGACCTGAACGCAGCGCCTTAGACAGCTCAGCCATCCTGACATATATCACATTAACTTTTTAAAAAGTGATATAGTACGAAATCCCCTCTCTAACGATACAATGGTCATATTGTAGAAACTATTGATTTAAAGACTGTATCAACTGCTTTTCCATTCATTTTGAAAGTGGTTCTAATGTATAAAGTAGGATTTCTTTTCTCTTTTGAGGATTAGAATTCAAATGCCCAGAGTTTGTTTGCTGATGCATTTTCACTCACTGTTGAGTAAAATTTGTGAAGATTGCACAAACTGGCTACTTCATTTAGCTTGTGGGATTCATTGGATTCTATTATAATGAACCCAAGTGGGGTTTATTTTCATGACCAATGGCTTAGAAGAGCAGTTTTCTTAAGTTAGAAAAATGCCTCCCAAATTCTTAATTTGGGAGGTATTTTATTTAGCGAAATATAAATCAAGAAGTATGGAGCAGATAATACAAAAAGCATGATATTGATGTCAGTGGTAGGTTTCAAGCCCTTATTTGTACAAAGAATAGTGTGCTATTTTCTTGCTATATAAAAATATAATGGATTGATGCCTTTTTGAATGGTGGAAATTGAAACAGAGTTTTGCAGTGGGTGTTAATCTGATTCTTAAGTCATTCTTGAATGACTAGAATGAACCCTAGAATGTCTGTGTGCGTGTGTACAATGTGGTAGAGAATATAGATTGTAAGCTCCACTGGGGCAGATACAGATGTCAATGTTCAACTATACTCTGTAAAGCGCTGAGTAATATGTGTGCGCTATATAAGAAACTTAATAATTCTCTTCTCATGCAAAAAGGAAAAGGAAATAGTAGAACCAATAAAGAAAGGAAGAACTATGTCAGAAGTGGGATATGAACCCACGCCTCCAGAGGAGACTGCGACCAAAGACCACTCGGCCATCCTGACATATAGCTATCGCAATATTTTTAAGAAAAATTTTATATTATGAAGTGAAATTTGTGAATCTTGCACAAACTGGCTACTTTGTTTAGCTTATGGGATTGATTGGATCCTATTTTAATGTACCCAAGTGGGGTTTATGTTCATGACCAATACAAAGAACATGACATTGATCTCTTTGGTAGGTTTCAGGCCCCTATTTTTAAAGAGAAAACAGTGTGATCTTTTCTTGATACATAGCAAAATTGTGGATTGATTGATACATTTTTTTCCATGGTGGAATTGGAAACAGAATTTTGCAGAGAGTGTTCATCTAATTCTTAAGTCATTCTTTTTTCATGCAACAAGGAAGAAGAATTGAAGAACAAATAAAGTCCTGTCAGAAGTGGGATTTGAACCCACGCTTCCAGAGGAGACTGCGACCTGAACGCAGCGCCTTAGACCGCTCGGCCATCCTGACATATATCACACTAATTTTTTAAAAGTGATATAGTACGAAATCCCCTCTCCAACGATACAATGGTCATATTGTAGAAACTATTGATTTAAAGACTGTATCAATTGCTTTTCCATTCATTTTGAAAGTGGTTCTAATGTATAAAGTAGGATTTATTTTCTCTTTTGAGGATTAGAATTCAAATGCCCAGAGTTTGTTTGCTGATGCATTTTCACTCACTGTTGAGTAAAATTTGTGAAGATTGCACAAACTGGCTACGTCCTTTAGCTTGTGGGATTCATTGGATTCTATTAAAATGAACCCAAGTGGGGTTTATTTTCATGACCAATGGCTTAGAAGAGCAGTTTTCTTAAGTTAGAAAAAGGCCTCCCAAATTCTTAATTTGGGAGGTATTTTATTTAGCAAAATATAAATCAAGAAGTATGGAGCAGACAATACAAAAAGCATGATATTGATGTCAGTGGTAGCTTTCAAGCCCTTTTTTGTACAAAGAATAGTGTGCTATTTTCTTTCTATATAAAAACATAATGGATTGATGCATTTTTGAATGGTGGAAATTGAAACAGAGTTTTGCAGTGGGTGTTAATCTGATTCTTAAGTCATTCTCTTCTCATGCAACAAGGAAGAGGAAATAGTAGAACCAATAAAGAAAGGAAGAACTATGTCAGAAGTGGGATTTGAACCCACGCCTCCAGAGGAGACTGCGACCTGAACGCAGCGCCATAGACCACTCGGCCATCCTGACATATACCTATCGCACTATTTTTAAGAAAAATTAATATTATGAAGTGAAATTTGTGAATCTTGCACAAACTGGCTACTTTGTTTAGCTTATGGGATTGATTGGATCCTATTTTAATGTACCCAAGTGGGGTTTATGTTCATGACCAATACAAAGAACATGACATTGATCTCTTTGGTAGGTTTCAGGCCCCTATTTTGACAGAGAAAACAGTGTGATCTTTTCTTGATACATAGCAAAATTGTGGATTGATTGATACATTTTTTACATGGTGGAATTGGAAACAGAATTTTGCAGAGAGTGTTCATCTAATTCTTAAGTCATTCTTTTTTCATGCAACAAGGAAGAAGAATTGAAGAACAAATAAGAAAAGAAAGAGTCATGTCAGAAGTGGGATTTGAACCCACGCCTCCAGAGGAGACTGCGACCTGAACGCAGCGCCTTAGACCGCTCAGCCATCCTGACATATATCACACTAGCTTTTTAAAAAGTGATATAGTACGAAATCCCCTCTCTAACGATACAATGGTCATATTGTAGAAACTATTGATTTAAAGACTGTATCAACTGCTTTTCCATTCATTTTGAAAGTGGTTCTAATGTATAAAGTAGGATTTATTTTCTCTTTTGAGGATTAGAATTCAAATGCCCAGAGTTTGTTTGCTGATGCATTTTCACTCACTGTTGAGTAAAATTTGTGAAGATTGCACAAACTGGCTACTTCATTTAGCTTGTGGGATTCATTGGATTGTATTATAATGAACCCAAGTTGGGTTTATTTTCATGACCAATGGCTTAGAAGAGCAGTTTTCTTAAGTTAGAAAAATGCCTCCCAAATTCTTAATTTGGGAGGTATTTTATTTAGCGAAATATAAATCAAGAAGTATGGAGCAGATAATACAAAAAGCATGATATTGATGTCAGTGGTAGGTTTCAAGCCCTTATTTGTACAAAGAATAGTGTGCTATTTTCTTGCTATATAAAAATATAATGGATTGATGCCTTTTTGAATGGTGGAAATTGAAACAGAGTTTTGCAGTGGGTGTTAATCTGATTCTTAAGTCATTCTATTCTCATGCAACAAGGAAAAGGAAATAGTAGAACCAATAAAGAAAGGAAGAACTATGTCAGAAGTGGGATTTGAACCCACACCTCCAGAGGAGACTGCGACCATAGACCACTCGGCCATCCTGACATATACCTATCGCCCTATTATTAGGAAAAATGTAATATTATGAAGTGAAATTTGTGAAAGTTGCACAAACTGGCTACTTTGTTTAGCTTATGGGATTGATTGGATCCTATTTTAATGTACCCAAGTGGGGTTTATGTTCATGACCAATACAAAGAACATGACATTGATCTCTTTGGTAGGTTTCAGGCCCCTATTTTTAAAGAGAAAACAGTGTGATCTTTTCTTGATACATAGCAAAATTGTGGATTGATCGATACATTTTTTTCCATGGTGGAATTGGAAACAGAATTTTGCAGAGAGTGTTCATCTAATTCTTAAGTCATTCTTTTTTCATGCAACAAGGAAGAAGAATTGAAGAACAAATAAGAAAAGAAAGAGTCCTGTCAGAAGTGGGATTTGAACCCACGCCTCCAGAGGAGACTGCGACCTGAACGCAGCGCCTTAGACCACTCGGCCATCCTGACATATATCACACAAATTTTTGAAAAGTGATATAGTACGAAATCCCCTCTCCAACGATACAATGGTCATATTGTATAAACATTTGATTTAAAGACTGTATCAATTGCTTTTCCATTCATTTTGAAAGTGGTTCTAATGTATAAAGTAGGATTTATTTTCTCTTTTGAGGATTAGAATTCAAATGCCCAGAGTTTGTTTGCTAATGCATTTTCACTCACTGTTGAGTAAAATTTGTGGAGAATGCACAAACTGGCTACTTCATTTAGCTTGTGGGATTCATTGGATTCTATTATAATGAACCCAAGTGGGGTTTATTTTCATGACCAATGGCTTAGAAGAGCAGTTTTCTTAAGTTAGAAAAATGCCTCCCAAATTCTTAATTTGGGAGGTATTTTATTTAGCAAAATATAAATCAAGAAGTATGAAGCAGACAATACAAAAAGCATGATAATGATGTCAGTGGTAGGTTTCAAGCCCTTATTTGTACAAAGAATAGTGTGCTATTTTCTTGCTATATAAAAATATAATGGATTGATGCCTTTTTGAATGGTGGAAATTTAAACAGAGTTTTGCAGTGGGTGTTAATCTGATTCTTAAGTCATTCTCTTCTCATGCAAAAAGGAAAAGGAAATAGTAGAACCAATAAAGAAAGGAAGAACTATGTCAGAAGTGGGATTTGAACCCACGCCTCCAGAGGAGACTGCGACCAAAGACCACTCGGCCATCCTGACATATAGCTATCGCACTATTTTTAAGAAAAATGTAATATTATGAAGTGAAATTTGTGAATCTTGCACAAACTGGCTACTTTGTTTAGCTTATGGGATTGATTGGATCCTATTTTAATGTACCCAAGTGGGGTTTATGTTCATGACCAATACAAAGAACATGACATTGATCTCTTTGGTAGGTTTCAGGACCCTATTTTTAAAGAGAAAACAGTGTGATCTTTTCTTGATACATAGCAAAATTGTGGATTGATTGATACATTTTTTTCCATGGTGGAATTGTAAACAGAATTTTGCAGAGAGTCTTCATCTAATTCTTAAGTCATTCTTTTTTCATGCAACAAGGAAGAAGAATTGAAGAACAAATAAGAAAATAAAGGATCATGTCAGAAGTGGGATTTGAACCCTCGCCTCCAGAGGAGACTGCGACCTGAACGCAGCGCCTTAGACAGCTCGGCCATCCTGACATATATCACATTAACTTTTTAAAAAGTGATATAGTACGAAATCCCCTCTCTAACGATACAATGGTCATATTGTAGAAACTATTGATTTAAAGACTGTATCAACTGCTTTTCCATTCATTTTGAAAGTGGTTCTAATGTATAAAGTAGGATTTCTTTTCTCTTTTGAGGATTAGAATTCAAATGCCCAGAGTTTGTTTGCTGATGCATTTTCACTCACTGTTGAGTAAAATTTGTGAAGATTGCACAAACTGGCTACTTCATTTAGCTTGTGGGATTCATTGGATTCTATTATAATGAACCCAAGTGGGGTTTATTTTCATGACCAATGGCTTAGAAGAGCAGTTTTCTTAAGTTAGAAAAATGCCTCCCAAATTCTTAATTTGGGAGGTATTTTATTTAGCGAAATATAAATCAAGAAGTATGGAGCAGATAATACAAAAAGCATGATATTGATGTCAGTGGTAGGTTTCAAGCTCTTATTTGTACAAAGAATAGTGTGCTATTTTCTTGCTATATAAAAATATAATGGATTGATGCCTTTTTGAATGGTGGAAATTGAAACAGAGTTTTGCAGTGGGTGTTAATCTGATTCTTAAGTCATTCTTGAATGACTAGAATGAACCCTAGAATGTCTGTGTGCGTGTGTACAATGTGGTAGAGAATATAGATTGTAAGCTCCACTGGGGCAGATACAGATGTCAATGTTCAACTATACTCTGTAAAGCGCTGAGTAATATGTGTGCGCTATATAAGAAACTTAATAATTCTCTTCTCATGCAAAAAGGAAAAGGAAATAGTAGAACCAATAAAGAAAGGAAGAACTATGTCAGAAGTGGGATATGAACCCACGCCTCCAGAGGAGACTGCGACCAAAGACCACTCGGCTATCCTGACATATAGCTATCGCAATATTTTTAAGAAAAATTTTATATTATGAAGTGAAATTTGTGAATCTTGCACAAACTGGCTACTTTGTTTAGCTTATGGGATTGATTGGATCCTATTTTAATGTACCCAAGTGGGGTTTATGTTCATGACCAATACAAAGAACATGACATTGATCTCTTTGGTAGGTTTCAGGCCCCTATTTTTAAAGAGAAAACAGTGTGATCTTTTCTTGATACATAGCAAAATTGTGGATTGATTGATACATTTTTTTCCATGGTGGAATTGGAAACAGAATTTTGCAGAGAGTGTTCATCTAATTCTTAAGTCATTCTTTTTTCATGCAACAAGGAAGAAGAATTGAAGAACAAATAAGAAAATATAGAGTCCTGTCAGCAGTGGGATTTGAACCCACGCTTCCAGAGGAGACTGCGACCTGAACGCAGCGCCTTAGACCGCTCGGCCATCCTGACATATATCACACTAATTTTTTAAAAGTGATATAGTACGAAATCCCCTCTCCAACGATACAATGGTCATATTGTAGAAACTATTGATTTAAAGACTGTATCAATTGCTTTTCCATTCATTTTGAAAGTGGTTCTAATGTATAAAGTAGGATTTATTTTCTCTTTTGAGGATTAGAATTCAAATGCCCAGAGTTTGTTTGCTGATGCATTTTCACTCACTGTTGAGTAAAATTTGTGAAGATTGCACAAACTGGCTACTTCCTTTAGCTTGTGGGATTCATTGGATTCTATTAAAATGAACCCAAGTGGGGTTTATTTTCATGACCAATGGCTTAGAAGAGCAGTTTTCTTAAGTTAGAAAAAGGCCTCCCAAATTCTTAATTTGGGAGGTATTTTATTTAGCAAAATATAAATCAAGAAGTATGAAGCAGACAATACAAAAAGCATGATATTGATGTCAGTGGTAGCTTTCAAGCCCTTTTTTGTACAAAGAATAGTGTGCTATTTTCTTTCTATATAAAAACATAATGGATTGATGCATTTTTGAATGGTGGAAATTGAAACAGAGTTTTGCAGTGGGTGTTAATCTGATTCTTAAGTCATTCTCTTCTCATGCAACAAGGAAGAGGAAATAGTAGAACCAATAAAGAAAGGAAGAACTATGTCAGAAGTGGGATTTGAACCCACGCCTCCAGAGGAGACTGCGACCAAAGACCACTCGGCCATCCTGACATATAGCTATCGCACTATTTTTAAGAAAAATTTAATATTATGAAGTGAAATTTGTGAATCTTGCACAAACTGGCTACTTTGTTTAGCTTATGGGATTGATTGGATCCTATTTTAATGTACCCAAGTGGGGTTTATGTTCATGACCAATACAAAGAACATGACATTGATCTCTTTGGTAGGTTTCAGGACCCTATTTTTAAAGAGAAAACAGTGTGATCTTTTCTTGATACATAGCAAAATTGTGGATTGATTGATACATTTTTTTCCATGGTGGAATTGGAAACAGAATTTTGCAGAGAGTGTTCATCTAATTCTTAAGTCATTCTTTTTTCATGCAACAAGGAAGAAGAATTGAAGAACAAATAAGAAAAGAAAGAGTCCTGTCAGAAGTGCGATTTGAACCCACGCCTCCAGAGGAGACTGCGACCTGAACGCAGCGCCTTAGACCGCTCGGCCATCCTGACATATATCACACTAATTTTTTAAAAGTGATATAGTACGAAATCCCCTCTCCAACGATACAATGGTCATATTGTATAAACTATTGATTTAAAGACTGTATCATTTGCTTTTCCATTCATTTTGAAAGTGGTTCTAATGTATAAAGTAGGATTTATTTTCTCTTTTGAGGATTAGAATTCAAATGCCCAGAGTTTGTTTGCTGATGCATTTTCACTCACTGTTGAGTAAAATTTGTGAAGATTGCACAAACTGGCTACTTCCTTTAGCTTGTGGGATTCATTGGATTCTATTATAATGAAACCAAGTGGGGTTTATTTTCATGACCAATGGCTTAGAAGAGCAGTTTTCTTAAGTAAGAAAAAGGCCTCCCAAATTCTTAATTTGGGAGGTATTTTATTTAGCAAAATATAAATCAAGAAGTATGGAGCAGACAATACAAAAAGCATGATATTGATGTCAGTGGTAGCTTTCAAGCCCTTTTTTGTACAAAGAATAGTGTGCTATTTTCTTTCTATATAAAAACATAATTGATTGATGCATTTTTGAATGGTGGAAATTGAAACAGAGTTTTGCAGTGGGTGTTAATCTGATTCTTAAGTCATTCTCTTCTCATGCAACAAGGAAGAGGAAATAGTAGAACCAATAAAGAAAGGAAGAACTATGTCAGAAGTGGGATTTGAACCCACGCCTCCAGAGGAGACTGCGACCTGAACGCAGCGCCATAGACCACTCGGCCATCCTGACATATACCTATTGCACTATTTTTAAGAAAAATTTAATATTATGAAGTGAAATATGTGAATCTTGCACAAACTGGCTACTTTGTTTAGCTTATGGGATTGATTGGATCCTATTTTAATGTACCCAAGTGGGGTTTATGTTCATGACCAATACAAAGAACATGACATTGATCTCTTTGGTAGGTTTCAGGCCCCTATTTTGACAGAGAAAACAGTGTGATCTTTTCTTGATACATAGCAAAATTGTGGATAGATTGATACATTTTTTACATGGTGGAATTGGAAACAGAATTTTGCAGAGAGTGTTCATCTAATTCTTAAGTCATTCTTTTTTCATGCAACAAGGAAGAAGAATTGAAGAACAAATAAGAAAAGAAAGAGTCATGTCAGAAGTGGGATTTGAACCCACGCCTCCAGAGGAGACTGCGACCTGAACGCAGCGCCTTAGACCGCTCGGCTATCCTGACATATATCACACTAACTTTTTAAAAAGTGATATAGTACGAAATCCCCTCTCTAACGATACAATGGTCATATTGTAGAAACTATTGATTTAAAGACTGTATCAATTGCTTTTCCATTCATTTTGAAAGTGGTTCTAATGTATAAAGTAGGATTTATTTTCTCTTTTGAGGATTAGAATTCAAATGCCCAGAGTTTGTTTGCTGATGCATTTTCACTCACTGTTGAGTAAAATTTGTGAAGATTGCACAAACTGGCTACTTCCTTTAGCTTGTGGGATTCATTGGATTATATTATAATAAACCCAAGTGGGGTTTATTTTCATGACCAATGGCTTAGAAGAGCAGTTTTCTTAAGTTAGAAAAAGGCCTCCCAAATTCTTAATTTGGGAGGTATTTTATTTAGCAAAATATAAATCAAGAAGTATGAAGCAGACAATACAAAAAGCATGATATTGATGTCAGTGGTAGCTTTCAAGCCCTTTTTTGTACAAAGAATAGTGTGCTATTTTCTTTCTATATAAAAACATAATGGATTGATGCATTTTTGAATGGTGGAAATTGAAACAGAGTTTTGCAGTGGGTGTTAATCTGATTCTTAAGTCATTCTCTTCTCATGCAACAAGGAAGAGGAAATAGTAGAACCAATAAAGAAAGGAAGAACTATGTCAGAAGTGGGATTTAAACCCACGCCTCCAGAGGAGACTGCGACCTGAACGCAGCGCCATAGACCACTCGGCCATCCTGACATATACCTATCGCACTATTTTTAAGAAAAATTTAATATTATGAAGTGAAATTTGTGAATCTTGCACAAACTGGCTACTTTGTTTAGCTTATGATATTGATTGGATCCTATTTTAATGTACCCAAGTGGGGTTTATGTTCATGACCAATACAAAGAACATGACATTGATCTCTTTGGTAGGTTTCAGGCCCCTATTTTGACAGAGAAAACAGTGTGATCTTTTCTTGATACATAGCAAAATTGTGGATTGATTGATACATTTTTTCCATGGTGGAATTGGAAACAGAATTTTGCAGAGAGTCTTCATCTAATTCTTAAGTCATTCTTTTTTCATGCAACAAGGAAGAAGAATTGAAGAACAAATAAGAAAAGAAAGAGTCATGTCAGAAGTGGGATTTGAACCCACGCCTCCAGAGGAGACTGCGACCTGAACGCAGCGCCTTAGACCGCTCGGCCATCCTGACATATATCACTTTACATTTTTAAAAAGTGATATAGTACGAAATCCCCTCTCTAACGATACAATGGTCATATTGTAGAAACTATTGATTTAAAGACTGTATCAACTGCTTTTCCATTCATTTTGAAAGTGGTTCTAATGTATAAAGTAGGATTTCTTTTCTCTTTTGAGGATTAGAATTCAAATGCCCAGAGTTTGTTTGCTGATGCATTTTCACTCACTGTTGAGTAAAATTTGTGAAGATTGCACAAACTGGCTACTTCATTTAGCTTGTGGGATTCATTGGATTCTATTATAATGAACCCAAGTGGGGTTTATTTTCATGACCAATGGCTTAGAAGAGCAGTTTTCTTAAGTTAGAAAAATGCCTCCCAAATTCTTAATTTGGGAGGTATTTTATTTAGCGAAATATAAATCAAGAAGTATGGAGCAGATAATACAAAAAGCATGATATTGATGTCAGTGGTAGGTTTCAAGCCCTTATTTGTACAAAGAATAGTGTGCTATTTTCTTGCTATATAAAAATATAATGGATTGATGCCTTTTTGAATGGTGGAAATTGAAACAGAGTTTTGCAGTGGGTGTTAATCTGATTCTTAAGTCATTCTCTTCTCATGCAAAAAGGAAAAGGAAATAGTAGAACCAATAAAGAAAGGAAGAACTATGTCAGAAGTGGGATTTGAACCCACGCCTCCAGAGGAGACTGCGACCAAAGACCACTCGGCCATCCTGACATATAGCTATCGCACTATTTTTAAGAAAAATGTAATATTATGAAGTGAAATTTGTGAATCTTGCACAAACTGGCTACTTTGTTTAGCTTATGGGATTGATTGGATCCTATTTTAATGTACCCAAGTGGGGTTTATGTTCATGACCAATACAAAGAACATGACATTGATCTCTTTGGTAGGTTTCAGGACCCTATTTTTAAAGAGAAAACAGTGTGATCTTTTCTTGATACATAGCAAAATTGTGGATTGATTGATACATTTTTTTCCATGGTGGAATTGTAAACAGAATTTTGCAGAGAGTCTTCATCTAATTCTTAAGTCATTCTTTTTTCATGCAACAAGGAAGAAGAATTGAAGAACAAATAAGAAAATAAAGGGTCATGTCAGAAGTGGGATTTGAACCCTCGCCTCCAGAGGAGACTGCGACCTGAACGCAGCGCCTTAGACAGCTCGGCCATCCTGACATATATCACATTAACTTTTTAAAAAGTGATATAGTACGAAATCCCCTCTCTAACGATACAATGGTCATATTGTAGAAACTATTGATTTAAAGACTGTATCAACTGCCTTTCCATTCATTTTGAAAGTGGTTCTAATGTATAAAGTAGGATTTCTTTTCTCTTTTGAGGATTAGAATTCAAATGCCCAGAGTTTGTTTGCTGATGCATTTTCACTCACTGTTGAGTAAAATTTGTGAAGATTGCACAAACTGGCTACTTCATTTAGCTTGTGGGATTCATTGGATTCTATTATAATGAACCCAAGTGGGGTTTATTTTCATGACCAATGGCTTAGAAGAGCAGTTTTCTTAAGTTAGAAAAATGCCTCCCAAATTCTTAATTTGGGAGGTATTTTATTTAGCGAAATATAAATCAAGAAGTATGGAGCAGATAATACAAAAAGCATGATATTGATGTCAGTGGTAGGTTTCAAGCTCTTATTTGTACAAAGAATAGTGTGCTATTTTCTTGCTATATAAAAATATAATGGATTGATGCCTTTTTGAATGGTGGAAATTGAAACAGAGTTTTGCAGTGGGTGTTAATCTGATTCTTAAGTCATTCTTGAATGACTAGAATGAACCCTAGAATGTCTGTGTGCGTGTGTACAATGTGGTAGAGAATATAGATTGTAAGCTCCACTGGGGCAGATACAGATGTCAATGTTCAACTATACTCTGTAAAGCGCTGAGTAATATGTGTGCGCTATATAAGAAACTTAATAATTCTCTTCTCATGCAAAAAGGAAAAGGAAATAGTAGAACCAATAAAGAAAGGAAGAACTATGTCAGAAGTGGGATATGAACCCACGCCTCCAGAGGAGACTGCGACCAAAGACCACTCGGCTATCCTGACATATAGCTATCGCAATATTTTTAAGAAAAATTTTATATTATGAAGTGAAATTTGTGAATCTTGCACAAACTGGCTACTTTGTTTAGCTTATGGGATTGATTGGATCCTATTTTAATGTACCCAAGTGGGGTTTATGTTCATGACCAATACAAAGAACATGACATTGATCTCTTTGGTAGGTTTCAGGCCCCTATTTTTAAAGAGAAAACAGTGTGATCTTTTCTTGATACATAGCAAAATTGTGGATTGATTGATACATTTTTTTCCATGGTGGAATTGGAAACAGAATTTTGCAGAGAGTGTTCATCTAATTCTTAAGTCATTCTTTTTTCATGCAACAAGGAAGAAGAATTGAAGAACAAATAAGAAAAGATAGAGTCCTGTCAGCAGTGGGATTTGAACCCACGCTTCCAGAGGAGACTGCGACCTGAACGCAGCGCCTTAGACCGCTCGGCCATCCTGACATATATCACACTAATTTTTTAAAAGTGATATAGTACGAAATCCCCTCTCCAACGATACAATGGTCATATTGTAGAAACTATTGATTTAAAGACTGTATCAATTGCTTTTCCATTCATTTTGAAAGTGGTTCTAATGTATAAAGTAGGATTTATTTTCTCTTTTGAGGATTAGAATTCAAATGCCCAGAGTTTGTTTGCTGATGCATTTTCACTCACTGTTGAGTAAAATTTGTGAAGATTGCACAAACTGGCTACTTCCTTTAGCTTGTGGGATTCATTGGATTCTATTAAAATGAACCCAAGTGGGGTTTATTTTCATGACCAATGGCTTAGAAGAGCAGTTTTCTTAAGTTAGAAAAAGGCCTCCCAAATTCTTAATTTGGGAGGTATTTTATTTAGCAAAATATAAATCAAGAAGTATGAAGCAGACAATACAAAAAGCATGATATTGATGTCAGTGGTAGCTTTCAAGCCCTTTTTTGTACAAAGAATAGTGTGCTATTTTCTTTCTATATAAAAACATAATGGATTGATGCATTTTTGAATGGTGGAAATTGAAACAGAGTTTTGCAGTGGGTGTTAATCTGATTCTTAAGTCATTCTCTTCTCATGCAACAAGGAAGAGGAAATAGTAGAACCAATAAAGAAAGGAAGAACTATGTCAGAAGTGGGATTTGAACCCACGCCTCCAGAGGAGACTGCGACCAAAGACCACTCGGCCATCCTGACATATAGCTATCACACTATTTTTAAGAAAAATTTAATATTATGAAGTGAAATTTGTGAATCTTGCACAAACTGGCTACTTTGTTTAGCTTATGGGATTGATTGGATCCTATTTTAATGTACCCAAGTGGGGTTTATGTTCATGACCAATACAAAGAACATGACATTGATCTCTTTGGTAGGTTTCAGGACCCTATTTTTAAAGAGAAAACAGTGTGATCTTTTCTTGATACATAGCAAAATTGTGGATTGATTGATACATTTTTTTCCATGGTGGAATTGGAAACAGAATTTTGCAGAGAGTGTTCATCTAATTCTTAAGTCATTCTTTTTTCATGCAACAAGGAAGAAGAATTGAAGAACAAATAAGAAAAGAAAGAGTCCTGTCAGAAGTGGGATTTGAACCCACGCCTCCAGAGGAGACTGCGACCTGAACGCAGCGCCTTAGACCACTCGGCCATCCTGACATATATCACACAAATTTTTGAAAAGTGATATAGTACGAAATCCCCTCTCCAACGATACAATGGTCATATTGTATAAACATTTGATTTAAAGACTGTATCAATTGCTTTTCCATTCATTTTGAAAGTGGTTCTAATGTATAAAGTAGGATTTATTTTCTCTTTTGAGGATTAGAATTCAAATGCCCAGAGTTTGTTTGCTAATGCATTTTCACTCACTGTTGAGTAAAATTTGTGGAGAATGCACAAACTGGCTACTTCATTTAGCTTGTGGGATTCATTGGATTCTATTATAATGAACCCAAGTGGGGTTTATTTTCATGACCAATGGCTTAGAAGAGCAGTTTTCTTAAGTTAGAAAAATGCCTCCCAAATTCTTAATTTGGGAGGTATTTTATTTAGCAAAATATAAATCAAGAAGTATGAAGCAGACAATACAAAAAGCATGATAATGATGTCAGTGGTAGCTTTCAAGCCCTTATTTGTACAAAGAATAGTGTGCTATTTTCTTGCTATATAAAAATATAATGGATTGATGCCTTTTTGAATGGTGGAAATTTAAACAGAGTTTTGCAGTGGGTGTTAATCTGATTCTTAAGTCATTCTCTTCTCATGCAACAAGGAAGAGGAAATAGTAGAACCAATAAAGAAAGGAAGAACTATGTCAGAAGTGGGATTTGAACCCACGCCTCCAGAGGAGACTGCGTCCTGAACGCAGCGCCATAGACCACTCGGCCATCCTGACATATACCTATTGCACTATTTTTAAGAAAAATTTAATATTATGAAGTGAAATTTGTGAATCTTGCACAAACTGGCTACTTTGTTTAGCTTATGGGATTGATTGGATCCTATTTTAATGTACCCAAGTGGGATTTATGTTCATGACCAATACAAAGAACATGACATTGATCTCTTTGGTAGGTTTCAGGCCCCTATTTTGACTGAGAAAACAGTGTGATCTTTTCTTGATAAATAGCAAAATTGTGGATTGATTGATACATTTTTTACATGGTGGAATTGGAAACAGAATTTTGCAGAGAGTGTTCATCTAATTCTTAAGTCATTCTTTTTTCATGCAACAAGGAAGAAGAATTGAAGAACAAATAAGAATAGATAGAGTCATGTCATAAGTGGGATTTGAACCCGCGCCTCCAGAGGAGACTGCGAACTGAACGCAGCGCCTTAGACCGCTCGGCCATCCTGACATATATCGCACTAACTTTTTAAAAAGTGATATAGTACGAAATCCCCTCTCTAACGATACAATGGTCATATTGTAGAAACTATTGATTTAAAGACTGTATCAATTGCTTTTCCATTCATTTTGAAAGTGATTCTAATGTATAAAGTAGGTTTTATTTTCTCTTTTGAGGATTAGAATTCAAATGCCCAGAGTTTGTTTGCTGATGCATTTTCACTCACTGTTGAGTAAAATTTGTGAAGATTGCACAAACTGGCTACTTCCTTTAGCTTGTGGGATTCATTGGATTCTATTATAATGAACCCAAGTGGGGTTTATTTTCATGACCAATGGCTTAGAAGAGCAGTTTTCTTAAGTTAGAAAAATGCCTCCCAAATTCTTAATTTGGGAGGTATTTTATTTAGCGAAATATAAATCAAGAAGTATGGAGCAGATAATACAAAAAGCATGATATTGATGTCAGTGGTAGGTTTCAAGCCCTTATTTGTACAAAGAATAGTGTGCTATTGTCTTGCTATATAAAAATATAATGGATTGATGCCTTTTTGAATGGTGGAAATTGAAACAGAGTTTTGCAGTTGGTGTTAATCTGATTCTTAAGTCATTCTCTTCTCATGCAAAAAGGAAGAGGAAATAGTAGAACCAATAAAGAAAGGAAGAACTATGTCAGAAGTGGGATTTGAACCCACGCCTCCAGAGGAGACTGCGACCTGAACGCAGCGCCATAGACCACTCGGCCATCCTGACATATAGCTATCGCACTATTTTTAAGAAAAATTTAATATTATGAAGTGAAATTTGTGAATCTTGCACAAACTGGCTACTTTGTTTAGCTTATGGGATTGATTGGATCCTATTTTAATGTACCCAAGTGGGGTTTATGTTCATGACCAATACAAAGAACATGACATTGATCTCTTTGGTAGGTTTCAGGCCCCTATTTTGACAGAGAAAACAGTGTGATCTTTTCTTGATACATAGCAAAATTGTGGATTGATTGATACATTTTTTTCCATGGTGGAATTGGAAACAGAATTTTGCAGAGAGTGTTCATCTAATTCTTAAGTCATTCTTTTTTCATGCAACAAGGAAGAAGAATTGAAGAACAAATAAGAAAAGAAAGAGTCCTGTCAGAAGTGTGATTTGAACCCACGTCTCCAGAGAACACTGCGACCTGAACGCAGCGCCTTAGACCGCTCGGCCATCCTGACACATATCAAACTAATTTTTTAAAAGTGATATAGTACGAAATCCCCTCTCCAACGATACAATGGTCATATTGTAGAAACTATTGATTTAAAGACTGTATCAATTGCTTTTTCCATTCATTTTGAAAGTGGTTCTAATATATAAAGTAGGATTTATTTTCTCTTTTGAGGATTAGAATTCAAATGCCCAGAGTTTGTTTGCTGATGCATTTTCACTCACTGTTGAGTAAAATTTGTGGAGATTGCACAAACTGGCTACTTCATTTAGCTTGTGGGATTCATTGGATTATATTATAATGAACCCAAGTGGGGTTTATTTTCATGACCAATGGCTTAGAAGAGCAGTTTTCTTAAGTTAGAAAAATGCCTCCCAAATTCTTAATTTGGGTGGTATTTTATTTAGCAAAATATAAATCAAGAAGTATGAAGCAGACAATACAAAAAGCATGATATTGATGTCAGTGGTAGCTTTAAAGCCCTTATTTGTACAAAGAATAGTGTGCTATTTTCTTTCTATATAAAAACATAATGGATTGATGCATTTTTGAATGGTGGAAATTGAAACAGAGTTTTGCAGTGGGTGTTAATCTGATTCTTAAGTCATTCTCTTCTCATGCAACAAGGAAGAGGAAATAGTAGAACCAATAAAGAAAAGAAGAACTATGTCAGAAGTGGGATTTGAACCCACGCCTTCAGAGGAGACTGCGACCTGAACGCAGCGCCACAGACCACTCGGCCATCCTGACATATACCTATCGCACTATTTTTAAGAAAAATTTAATTTTATGAAGTGAAATTTGTGAATCTTGCACAAACTGGCTACTTTGTTTAGCTTATGGGATTGATTGGATCCTATTTTAATGTACCCAAGTGGGGTTTATGTTCATGACCAATACAAAGAACATGACATTGATCTCTTTGGTAGGTTTCAGGCCCCTATTTTGACAGAGAAAACAGTGTGATCTTTTCTTAATACATAGCAAAATTGTGGATTGATTGATACATTTTTTACATGGTGGAATTGTAAACAGAATTTTGCAAAGAGTCTCTGTCAAAATAGAGGCCTGAAACCTACCAAAGAGATCAATGTCATGTTCTTTGTATTAAGTCATTCTTTTTTCATGCAACAAGGAAGAAGAATTGAAGAACAAATAAGAAAAGAAAGAGTCATGTCAGAAGTGGGCTTTGAACCCACGCCTCCAGAGGAGACTGCGACCTGAACGCAGCGCCTTAGACAGCTCGGCCATCCTGACATATATCATATTAACTTTTTTAAAAGTGATATAGTATGAAATCCCCTCTCTAACGATACAATGGTCATATTGTAGAAACTATTGATTTAAAGACTGTATCAACTGCTTTTCCATTCATTTTGAAAGTGGTTCTAATGTATAAAGTAGGATTTCATTTCTCTTTTAAGGATAAGAATTCAAATGCCCAGAGTTTGTTTGCTGATGCATTTTCACTCACTGTTGAGTAAAATTTGTGAAGATTGCACAAACTGGCTACTTCATTTACCTTGTGGGATTCATTGGATTCTATTATAATGAACCCAAGTGGGGTTTATTTTCATGACCAATGGCTTAGAAGAGCAGTTTTCTTAAGTTAGAAAAAGGCCTCTCAAATTCTTAATTTGGGAGGTATTTTATTTAGCAAAATATAAATCAAGAAGTATGGAGCAAACAATACAAAAAGCATGATATTGATGTCAGTGGTAGCTTTCAAGCCCTTTTTTGTACAAAGAATAGTGTGCTATTTTCTTTCTATATAAAAACATAATGGATTGATGCATTTTTGATTGGTGGAAATTGAAACAGAGTTTTGCAGTGGGTGTTAATCTGATTCTTAAGTCATTCTCTTCTCATGCAACAAGGAAGAGGAAATAGTAGAACCAATAAAGAAAGGAAGAACTATGTCAGAAGTGTGATTTGAACCCACGCCTCCAGAGGAGACTGCGACCTGAACGCAGTGCCAAAGACCACTCGGCCATCCTGACATATACCTATCGCACTATTTTCTCTTTTGAGGATTAGAATTCAAATGCCCAGAGTTTGTTTGCTGATGCATTTTCACTCACTGTTGAGTAAAATTTGTGAAGATTGCACAAACTGGCTACTTCCTTTAGCTTGTGGGATTCATTGGATTCTATTATAATGAACCCAAGTGGGGTTTATTTTCATGACCAATGGCTTAGAAGAGCAGTTTTCTTAAGTTAGAAAAATGCCTCCCAAATTCTTAATTTGGGAGGTATTTTATTTAGCAAAATATAAATCAAGAAGTATGAAGCAGACAATACAAAAAGCATGATATTGATGTCAGTGGTAGCTTTCAAGCCCTTTTTTGTACAAAGAATAGTGTGCTATTTTCTTTCTATATAAAAACATAATGGATTGATGCATTTTTGAATGGTGGAAATTGAAACAGAGTTTTGCAGTGGGTGTTAATCTGATTCTTAAGTCATTCTCTTCTCATGCAACAAGGAAGAGGAAATAGTAGAACCAATAAAGAAAGGAAGAACTATGTCAGAAGTGGGATTTGAACCCACGCCTCCAGAGGAGACTGCGACCTGAACGCAGTGCCATAGACCACCCGGCCATCCTGACATATACCTATCGCACTATTTTCTCTTTTGAGGATTAGAATTCAAATGCCCAGAGTTTGTTTGCTGATGCATTTTCACTCACTGTTGAGTAAAATTTGTGAAGATTGCACAAACTGGCTACTTCCTTTAGCTTGTGGGATTCATTGGATTCTATTATAATGAACCCAAGTGGGGTTTATTTTCATGACCAATGGCTTAGAAGAGCAGTTTTCTTAAGTTAGAAAAATGCCTCCCAAATTCTTAATTTGGGAGGTATTTTATTTAGCAAAATATAAATCAAGAAGTATGAAGCAGACAATACAAAAAGCATGATATTGATGTCAGTGGTAGCTTTCAAGCCCTTTTTTGTACAAAGAATAGTGTGCTATTTTCTTTCTATATAAAAACATAATGGATTGATGCATTTTTGAATGGTGGAAATTGAAACAGAGTTTTGCAGTGGGTGTTAATCTGATTCTTAAGTCATTCTCTTCTCATGCAACAAGGAAGAGGAAATAGTAGAACCAATGAAGAAAGGAAGAACTATGTCAGAAATGGGATTTGAACCCACGCCTCCAGAGGAGACTGCGACCTGAACGCAGCGCCATAGACCACTCGGCCATCCTGACATATAGCTATCGCACTATTTTTAAGAAAAATTTAATATTATGAAGTGAAATTTGTGAATCTTGCACAAACTGGCTACTTTGTTTAGCTTATGGGATTGATTGGATCCTATTTTAATGTACCCAAGTGGGGTTTATGTTCATGACCAATACAAAGAACATGACATTGATCTCTTTGGTATGTTTCAGGCCCCTATTTTGACAGAGAAAACAGTGTGATCTTTTCTTGATACATAGCAAAATTGTGGATTGATTGATACATTTTTTTCCATGGTGGAATTGGAAACAGAATTTTGCAGAGAGTGTTCATCTAATTCTTAAGTCATTCTTTTTTCATGCAACAAGGAAGAAGAATTGAAGAACAAATAAGAAAAGAAAGAGTCCTGTCAGAAGTGGGATTTGAACCCACGTCTCCAGAGGAGACTGCGACCTGAACGCAGCACCTTAGACCGCTCGGCCATCCTGACACATATCAAACTAATTTTTTAAAAGTTATATAGTACGAAATCCCCTCTCCAACGATACAATGGTCATATTGTAGAAACTATTGATTTAAAGACTGTATCAATTGCTTTTTCCATTCATTTTAAAAGTAGTTCTAATATATAAAGTAGCATTTATTTTCTCTTTTGAGGATTAGAATTCAAATGCCCAGAGTTTGTTTGCTGATGCATTTTTACTCACTGTTGAGTAAAATTTGTGGAGATTGCACAAACTGGCTACTTCATTTAGCTTGTGGGATTCATTGGATTCTATTATAATGAACCCAAGTGGGGTTTATTTTCATGACCAATGGCTTAGAAGAGCAGTTTTCTTAAGTTAGAAAAATGCCTCCCAAATTCTTAATTTGGGTGGTATTTTATTTAGCAAAATATAAATCAAGAAGTATGAAGCAGACAATACAAAAAGCATGATATTGATGTCAGTGGTAGCTTTAAAGCCCTTATTTGTACAAAGAATAGTGTGCTATTTTCTTTCTATATAAAAACATAATGGATTGATGCATTTTTGAATGGTGGAAATTGAAACAGAGTTTTTCAGTGGGTGTTAATCTGATTCTTAAGTCATTCTCTTCTCATGCAAAAAGGAAAAGGAAATAGTAGAACCAATAAAGAAAGGAAGAACTATGTCAGAAGTGGGATTTGAACCCACGCCTCCAGAGGAGACTGCGACCAAAGACCACTCGGCCATCCTGACATATACCTATCGCACTATTTTTAAGAAAAATTTAATATTATGAAGTGAAATTTGTGAATCTTGCACAAACTGGCTACTTTGTTTAGCTTATGGGATTGATTGGATCCTATTTTAATGTACCCAAGTGGGGTTTATGTTCATGACCAATACAAAGAACATGACATTGATCTCTTTGGTAGGTTTCAGGCCCCTATTTTGACAGAGAAAACAGTGTGATCTTTTCTTGATACATAGCAAAATTGTGGATTGATTGACACATTTTTTACATGGTGGAATTGGAAACAGAATTTTGCAGAGAGTGTTCATCTAATTCTTAAGTCATTCTTTTTTCATGCAACAAGGAAGAAGAATTGAAGAACAAATAAGAATAGAAAGAGTCATGTCAGAAGTGGGATTTGAACCCACGCCTCCAGAAGAGACTGCGACTTGAACGCAGCGCCTTAGACCGCTCGGCCATCCTGACATATATCACACTAACTTTTTAAAAAGTGATATAGTACGAAATCCCCTCTCTAACGATACAATGGTCATATTGTAGAAACTATTGATTTAAAGACTGTATCAATTGCTTTTCCATTCATTTTGAAAGTGGTTCTAATGTATAAAGTAGGATTTATTTTCTCTTTTGAGGATTAGAATTCAAATGCCCAGAGTTTGTTTGCTGATGCATTTTCACTCACTGTTGAGTAAAATTTGTGAAGATTGCACAAACTGGCTACTTCCTTTAGCTTGTGGGATTCATTGGATTCTATTATAATAAACCCAAGTGGGGTTTATTTTCATGACCAATGGCTTAGAAGAGCAGTTTTCTTAAGTTAGAAAAATGCCTCCCAAATTCTTAATTTCGGAGGTATTTTATTTAGCAAAATATTAATCAAGAAGTATGAAGCAGACAATACAAAAAGCATGATATTGATGTCAGTGGTAGCTTTCAAGCCCTTTTTTGTACAAAGAATAGTTTGCTATTTTCTTTCTATATCAAAACATAACGGATTGATGCATTTTTGAATGGTGGAAATTGAAACAGAGTTTTGCAGTGGGTGTTAATCTGATTCTTAAGTCATTCTCTTCTCATGCAACAAGGAAGAGGAAATAGTAGAACCAATAAAGAAAAGAAGAACTATGTCAGAAGTGGGATTTGAACCCACGCCTTCAGAGGAGACTGCGACCTGAACGCAGCGCCACAGACCACTCGGCCATCCTGACATATACCTATCGCACTATTTTTAAGAAAAATTTAATTTTATGAAGTGAAATTTGTGAATCTTGCACAAACTGGCTACTTTGTTTAGCTTATGGGATTGATTGGATCCTATTTTAATGTACCCAAGTGGGGTTTATGTTCATGACCAATACAAAGAACATGACATTGATCTCTTTGGTAGGTTTCAGGCCCCTATTTTGACAGAGAAAACAGTGTGATCTTTTCTTGATACATAGCAAAATTGTGGATTGATTGATACATTTTTTACATGGTGGAATTGTAAACAGAATTTTGCAGAGAGTGTTCATCTAATTCTTAAGTCATTCTTTTTTCATGCAACAAGGAAGAAGAAATGAAGAACAAATAAGAAAAGAAAGAGTCCTGTCAGAAGTGGGATTTGAACCCACGTCTCCAGAGGAGACTGCGACCTGAACGCAGCGCCTTAGACCGCTCGGCCATCCTGACACATATCAAACTAATTTTTTAAAAGTTATATAGTACGAAATCCCCTCTCCAACGATACAATGGTCATATTGTAGAAACTATTGATTTAAAGACTGTATCAATTGCTTTTTCCATTCATTTTGAAAGTGGTTCTAATATATAAAGTAGGATTTATTTTCTCTTTTGAGGATTAGAATTCAAATGCCCAGAGTTTGTTTGCTGATGCATTTTTACTCACTGTTGAGTAAAATTTGTGGAGATTGCACAAACTGGCTACTTCATTTAGCTTGTGGGATTCATTGGATTCTATTATAATGAACCCAAGTGGGGTTTATTTTCATGACCAATGGCTTAGAAGAGCAGTTTTCTTAAGTTAGAAAAATGCCTCCCAAATTCTTAATTTGGGTGGTATTTTATTTAGCAAAATATAAATCAAGAAGTATGAAGCAGACAATACAAAAAGCATGATATTGATGTCAGTGGTAGCTTTAAAGCCCTTATTTGTACAAAGAATAGTGTGCTATTTTCTTTCTATATAAAAACATAATGGATTGATGCATTTTTGAATGGTGGAAATTGAAACAGAGTTTTTCAGTGGGTGTTAATCTGATTCTTAAGTCATTCTCTTCTCATGCAAAAAGGAAAAGGAAATAGTAGAACCAATAAAGAAAGGAAGAACTATGTCAGAAGTGGGATTTGAACCCACGCCTCCAGAGGAGACTGCGACCAAAGACCACTCGGCCATCCTGACATATACCTATCGCACTATTTTTAAGAAAAATTTAATATTATGAAGTGAAATTTGTGAATCTTGCACAAACTGGCTACTTTGTTTAGCTTATGGGATTGATTGGATCCTATTTTAATGTACCCAAGTGGGGTTTATGTTCATGACCAATACAAAGAACATGACATTGATCTCTTTGGTAGGTTTCAGGCCCCTATTTTGACAGAGAAAACAGTGTGATCTTTTCTTGATACATAGCAAAATTGTGGATTGATTGACACATTTTTTACATGGTGGAATTGGAAACAGAATTTTGCAGAGAGTGTTCATCTAATTCTTAAGTCATTCTTTTTTCATGCAACAAGGAAGAAGAATTGAAGAACAAATAAGAATAGAAAGAGTCATGTCAGAAGTGGGATTTGAACCCACGCCTCCAGAGGAGACTGCGACTTGAACGCAGCGCCTTAGACCGCTCGGCCATCCTGACATATATCACCCTAACTTTTTAAAAAGTGATATAGTACGAAATCCCCTCTCTAACGATACAATGGTCATATTGTAGAAACTATTGATTTAAAGACTGTATCAATTGCTTTTCCATTCATTTTGAAAGTGGTTCTAATGTATAATGTAGGATTTATTTTCTCTTTTGAGGATTAGAATTCAAATGCCCAGAGTTTGTTTGCTGATGCATTTTCACTCACTGTTGAGTAAAATTTGTGAAGATTGCACAAACTGGCTACTTCCTTTAGCTTGTGGGATTCATTGGATTTTATTATAATAAACCCAAGTGGGGTTTATTTTCATGACCAATGGCTTAGAAGAGCAGTTTTCTTAAGTTAGAAAAATGCCTCCCAAATTCTTAATTTCGGAGGTATTTTATTTAGCAAAATATTAATCAAGAAGTATGAAGCAGACAATACAAAAAGCATGATATTGATGTCAGTGGTAGCTTTCAAGCCCTTTTTTGTACAAAGAATAGTGTGCTATTTTCTTTCTATATCAAAACATAATGGATTGATGCATTTTTGAATGGTGGAAATTGAAACAGAGTTTTGCAGTGGGTGTTAATCTGATTCTTAAGTCATTCTCTTCTCATGCAACAAGGAAGAGGAAATAGTAGAACCAATAAAGAAAGGAAGAACTATGTCAGAAGTGGGATTTGAACCCACGCCTCCAGAGGAGACTGCGACCTGAGCGCAGCGCCATAGACCACTCGGCCATCCTGACATATACCTATCGCACTATTTTTAAGAAAAATTTAATTTTATGAAGTGAAATTTGTGAATCTTGCACAAACTGGCTACTTTGTTTAGCTTATGGGATTGATTGGATCCTATTTTAATGTACCCAAGTGGGGTTTATGTTCATGACCAATAAAAAGAACATGACATTGATCTCTTTGGTAGGTTTCAGGCCCCTATTTTGACAGAGAAAACAGTGTGATCTTTTCTTAATACATAGCAAAATTGTGGATTGATTGATACATTTTTTACATGGTGGAATTGTAAACAGAATTTTGCAGAGAGTGTTCATCTAATTCTTAAGTCATTCTTTTTTCATGCAACAAGGAAGAAGAATTGAAGAACAAATAAGAATAGAAAGAGTCATGTCAGAAGTGGGATTTGAACCCACGCCTCCAGAGGAGACTGCGACTTGAACGCAGCGCCTTAGACCGCTCGGCCATCCTGACATATATCACACTAACTTTTTAAAAAGTGATATAGTACGAAATCCCCTCTCTAACGATACAATGGTCATATTGTAGAAACTATTGATTTAAAGACTGTATCAATTGCTTTTCCATTCATTTTGAAAGTGGTTCTAATGTATAAAGTAGGATTTATTTTCTCTTTTGAGGATCAGAATTCAAATGCCCAGAGTTTGTTTGCTGATGCATTTTCACTCACTGTTGAGTAAAATTTGTGAAGATTGCACAAACTGGCTACTTCCTTTAGCTTGTGGGATTCATTGGATTCTATTATAATAAACCCAAGTGGGGTTTATTTTCATGACCAATGGCTTAGAAGAGCAGTTTTCTTAAGTTAGAAAAATGCCTCCCAAATTCTTAATTTCGGAGGTATTTTATTTAGCAAAATATTAATCAAGAAGTATGAAGCAGACAATACAAAAAGCATGATATTGATGTCAGTGGTAGCTTTCAAGCCCTTTTTTGTACAAAGAATAGTGTGCTATTTTCTTTCTATATCAAAACATAATGGATTGATGCATTTTTGAATGGTGGAAATTGAAACAGAGTTTTGCAGTGGGTGTTAATCTGATTCTTAAGTCATTCTCTTCTCATGCAACAAGGAAGAGGAAATAGTAGAACCAATAAAGAAAGGAAGTACTATGTCAGAAGTGGGGTTTGAACCCACGCCTCCAGAGGAGACTGCGACCTGAGCGCAGCGCCATAGACCACTCGGCCATCCTGACATATAGCTATCGCACTATTTTTAAGAAAAATTTAATATTATGAAGTGAAATTTGTGAATCTTGCACAAACTGGCTACTTTGTTTAGCTTATGGGATTGATTGGATCCTATTTTAATGTACCCAAGTGGGGTTTATGTTCATGACCAATACAAAGAATATGACACTGATCTCTTTGGTAGGTTTCAGGCCCCTATTTTTAAAGAGAAAACAGTGTGATCTTTTCTTGATACATAGCAAAATTGTGGATTGATTGATACATTTTTTTTTCATGGTGGAATTGGAAACAGAATTTTGCAGAGAGTGTTCATCTAATTCTTAAGTCATTCTGTTTTCATGCAACAAGGAAGAGGAAATAGTAGAACCAATAAAGAAAGGAAGAACTATGTCAGAAGTGGGATTTGAACCCACGCCTCCAGAGGAGACTGCGACCTGAACGCAGCGCCATAGACCACTCGGCCATCCTGACATATACCTATCGCACTATTTTTAAGAAAAAATTTATATTATGAAGTGAAATTTGTGAATCTTGCACAAACTGGCTACTTTGTTTAGCTTATGGGATTGATTGGATCCTATTTTAATGTACCCAAGTGGGGTTTATGTTCATGACCAATACAAAGAACATGACATTGATCTCTTTGGTAGGTTTCAGGCCCCTATTTTGACAGAGAAAACAGTGTGATCTTTTCTTGATACATAGCAAAATTGTGGATTGATTGATACATTTTTTACATGGTGGAATTGGAAACAGAATTTTGCAGAGAGTGTTCATCTAATTCTTAAGTCATTCTTTTTTCATGCAACAAGGAAGAAGAATTGAAGAACAAATAAGAAAAGAAAGAGTCATGTCAGAAGTGGGATTTGAACCCACGCCTCCAGAGGAGACTGCGACCTGAACGCAGCGCCTTAGACCGCTCGGCTATCCTGACATATATCACACTAACTTTTTAAAAAGTGATATAGTACGAAATCCCCTCTCTAACGATACAATGGTCATATTGTAGAAACTATTGATTTAAAGACTGTATCAACTGCTTTTCCATTCATTTTGAAAGTGGTTCTAATGTATAAAGTAGGATTTCTTTTCTCTTTTGAGGATTAGAATTCAAATGCCCAGAGTTTGTTTGCTGATGCATTTTCACTCACTGTTGAGTAAAATTTGTGAAGATTGCACAAACTGGCTACTTCATTTAGCTTGTGGGATTCATTGGATTCTATTATAATGAACCCAAGTGGGGTTTATTTTCATGACCAATGGCTTAGAAGAGCAGTTTTCTTAAGTTAGAAAAATGCCTCCCAAATTCTTAATTTGGGAGGTATTTTATTTAGCGAAATATAAATCAAGAAGTATGGAGCAGATAATACAAAAAGCATGATATTGATGTCAGTGGTAGGTTTCAAGCCCTTATTTGTACAAAGAATAGTGTGCTATTTTCTTGCTATATAAAAATATAATGGATTGATGCCTTTTTGAATGGTGGAAATTGAAACAGTTTTGCAGTGGGTGTTAATCTGATTCTTAAGTCATTCTCTTCTCATGCAAAAAGGAAAAGGAAATAGTAGAACCAATAAAGAAAGGAAGAACTATGTCAGAAGTGGGATTTGAACCCACGCCTCCAGAGGAGACTGCGACCAAAGACCACTCGGCCATCCTGACATATAGCTATCGCACTATTTTTAAGAAAAATTTAATATTATGAAGTGAAATTTGTGAATCTTGCACAAACTGGCTACTTTGTTTAGCTTATGGGATTGATTGGATCTTATTTTAATGTACCCAAGTGGGGTTTATGTTCATGACCAATACAAAGAACATGACATTGATCTCTTTGGTAGGTTTCAGGCCCCTATTTTTAAAGAGAAAACAGTGTGATCTTTTCTTGATACATAGCAAAATTGTGGATTGATTGATACATTTTTTACATGGTGGAATTGAAAACAGAATTTTGCAGATAGTGTTCATCTAATTCTTAAGTCATTCTTTTTTCATGCAACAAGGAAGAAGAATTGAAGAACAAATAAGAAAAGAAAGAGTCATGTCAGAAGTGGGATTTGAACCCACGCCTCCAGAGGAGACTGCGACCTGAATGCAGAGCCTTAGACCACTCGGCCATCCTGACATATATCACACTAACTTTTTAAAAAGTGATATAGTACGAAATCCCCTCTCTAACGATACAATGGTCATATTGTAGAAACTATTGATTTAAAGACTGTATCAATTGCTTTTCCATTCATTTTGAAAGTGGTTCTAATGTATAAAGTAGGATTTATTTTCTCTTTTGAGGATTAGAATTCAAATGCCCAGAGTTTGTTTGCTGATGCATTTTCACTCACTGTTGAGTAAAATTTGTGAAGATTGCACAAACTGGCTACTTCCTTTAGCTTGTGGGATTCATTAGGATTCTATTATAATGAACTCAAGTGGGGTTTATTTTCATGACCAATGGCTTAGAAGAGCAGTTTTCTTAAGTTAGAAAAATGCCTCCCAAATTCTTAATTTGGGAGGTATTTTATTTAGCAAAATATAAATCAAGAAGTATGAAGCAGACAATACAAAAAGCATGATATTGATGTCAGTGGTAGCTTTCAAGCCCTTTTTTGTACAAAGAATAGTGTGCTATTTTCTTTCTATATAAAAACATAATGAATTGATGCATTTTTGAATGGTGGAAATTGAAACAGAGTTTTGCAGTGGGTGTTAATCTGATTCTTAAGTCATTCTCTTCTCATGCAACAAGGAAGAGGAAATAGTAGAACCAATAAAGAAAGGAAGAACTATGTCAGAAGTGGGATTTGAACCCACGCCTCCAGAGGAGACTGCGACCTGAACGCAGTGCCATAGACCACTCGGCCATCCTGACATATACCTATCGCACTATTTTTAAGAAAAATGTAATATTATGAAGTGAAATTTGTGAATCTTGCACAAACTGGCTACTTTGTTTAGCTTATGGGATTGATTGGATCCTATTTTAATGTACCCAAGTGGGGTTTATGTTCATGACCAATACAAAGAACATGACATTGATCTCTTTGGTAGGTTTCAGGCCCCTATTTTTAAAGAGAAAACAGTGTGATCTTTTCTTGATACATAGCAAAATTGTGGATTGATTGATACATTTTTTTCCATGGTGGAATTGGAAACAGAATTTTGCAGAGAGTGTTCATCTAATTCTTAAGTCATTCTTTTTTCATGCAACAAGGAAGAGGAAATAGTAGAACCAATAAAGAAAGGAAGAACTATGTCAGAAGTGGGATTTGAACCCACGCCTCCAGAGGAGACTGCGACCTGAACGCAGCGCTAACGACCACTCGGCCATCCTGACATATAGCTATCGCACTATTTTTAAGAAAAATTTAATATTATGAAGTGAAATTTGTGAATCTTGCACAAACTGGCTACTTTGTTTAGCTTATGGGATTGATTGGATCCTATTTTAATGTACCCAAGTGGGGTTTATATTCATGACCAATACAAAGAACATGACATTGATCTCTTTGGTAGGTTTCAGGCCCCTATTTTGACAGAGAAAACAGTGTGATCTTTTCTTGATACATAGCAAAATTGTGGATTGATTGATACATTTTTTCCATGGTGGAATTGTAAACAGAATTTTGCAGAGAGTCTTCATCTAATTCTTAAGTCATTCTTTTTTCATGCAACAAGGAAGAAGAATTGAAGAACAAATAAGAAAAGAAAGAGTCATGTCAGAAGTGGGATTTGAACCCACGCCTCCAGAGGAGACTGCGACCTGAACGCAGCGCCTTAGACCGCTCGGCCATCCTGACATATATCACACTATTTTTTTAAAAAGTGATATAGTACGAAATCCCCTCTCTAACGATACAATGGTCATATTGTAGAAACTATTGATTTAAAGACTGTATCAATTGCTTTTCCATTCATTTTGAAAGTGGTTCTAATGTATAAAGTAGGATTTATTTTCTCTTTTGAGGATTAGAATTCAAATGCCCAGAGTTTGTTTGCTGATGCATTTTCACTCACTGTTGAGTAAAATTTGTGAAGATTGCACAAACTGGCTACTTCCTTTAGCTTGTGGGATTCATTGGATTCTATTATAATGAACCCAAGTGGGGTTTATTTTCATGACCAATGGCTTAGAAGAGCAGTTTTCTTAAGTTAGAAAAAGGGCTCCCAAATTCTTAATTTGGGAGGTATTTTATTTAGCAAAATATAAATCAAGAAGTATGAAGCAGACAATACAAAAAGCATGATATTGATGTCAGTGGTAGGTTTCAAGCCCTTATTTGTACAAAGAATAGTGTGCTATTTTCTTGCTATATAAAAATATAATGGATTGATGCCTTTTTGAATGGTGGAAATTGAAACAGAGTTTTGCAGTGGGTGTTAATCTGATTCTTAAGTCATTCTCTTCTCATGCAAAAAGGAAAAGGAAATAGTAGAACCAATAAAGAAAGGAAGAACTATGTCAGAAGTGGGATTTGAACCCACGCCTCCAGAGGAAACTGCGACTAAAGACCACTCGGCCATCCTGACATATAGCTATCGCACTATTTTTAAGAAAAATTTAATATTATGAAGTGAAATTTGTGAATCTTGCACAAACTGGCTACTTTGTTTAGCTTATGGGATTGATTGGATCCTATTTTAATGTACCCAAGTGGGGTTTATGTTCATGACCAATACAAAGAACATGACATTGATCTCTTTGGTAGGTTTCAGGCCCCTATTTTTAAAGAGAAAACCGTGTGATCTTTTCTTGATACATAGCAAAATTGTGGATTGATTGATACATTTTTTACATGGTGGAATTGGAAACAGAATTTTGCAGATAGTGTTCATCTAATTCTTAAGTCATTCTTTTTTCATGCAACAAGGAAGAAGAATTGAAGAACAAATAAGAAAAGAAAGAGTCATGTCAGAAGTGGGATTTGAACCCACGCCTCCAGAGGAGACTGCGACCTGAACGCAGCGCCTTAGACCGCTCGGCCATCCTGACATATATCACACTAACTTTTTAAAAAGTGATATAGTACGAAATCCCCTCTCTAACGATACAATGGTCATATTGTAGAAACTATTGATTTAAAGACTGTATCAACTGCTTTTCCATTCATTTTGAAAGTGGTTCTAATGTATAAAGTAGGATTTCTTTTCTCTTTTGAGGATTAGAATTCAAATGCCCAGAGTTTGTTTGCTGATGCATTTTCACTCACTGTTGAGTAAAATTTGTGAAGATTGCACAAACTGGCTACTTCCTTTAGCTTGTGGGATTCATTGGATTCTATTATAATGAACCCAAGTGGGGTTTATTTTCATGACCAATGGCTTAGAAGAGCAGTTTTCTTAAGTTAGAAAAATGCCTCCCAAATTCTTAATTTGGGAGGTATTTTATTTAGCGAAATATAAATCAAGAAGTATGGAGCAGATAATACAAAAAGCATGATATTGATGTCAGTGGTAGCTTTCAAGCCCTTTTTTGTACAAAGAATAGTGTGCTATTTTCTTTCTATATAAAAACATAATGGATTGATGCATTTTTGAATGGTGGAAATTGAAACAGAGTTTTGCAGTGGGTGTTAATCTGATTCTTAAGTCATTCTCTTCTCATGCAACAAGGAAGAGGAAATAGTAGAACCAATAAAGAAAGGAAGAATTATGTCAGAAGCGGGATTTGAACCCACGCCAAGAGAGGAGACTGCGACCTGAACGTAGCGCCATAGACCACTCGGCCATCCTGACATATACCTATCGCACTATTTTTAAGAAAAATTTAATATTATGAAGTGAAATTTGTGAATCTTGCACAAACTGGCTACTTTGTTTAGCTTATGGGATTGATTGGATCCTATTTTAATGTTTCCAAGTGGGGTTTATGTTCATGACCAATACAAAGAACATGACATTGATCTCTTTGGTAGGTTTCAGGCCCCTATTTTGACAGAGAAAACAGTGTGATCTTTTCTTGATACATAGCAAAATTGTGGATTGATTGATACATTTTTTACATGGTGGAATTGGAAACAGAATTTTGCAGAGAGTGTTCATCTAATTCTTAAGTCATTCTTTTTTCATGCAACAAGGAAGAAGAATTGAAGAACAAATAAGAAAAGAAAGAGTCATGTCAGAAGTGGGATTTGAACCCACGCCTCCAGAGGAGACTGCGACCTGAACGCAGCGCCTTAGACCGCTCGGCCATCCTGACAGATATCACACTAACTTTTTAAAAAGTGATATAGTACGAAATCCCCTCTCTAACGATACAATGGTCATATTGTAGAAACTATTGATTTAAAGACTGTATCAACTGCTTTTCCATTCATTTTGAAAGTGGTTCTAATGTATAAAGTAGGATTTCTTTTCTCTTTTAAGGATTAGAATTCAAATGCCCAGAGTTTGTTTGCTGATGCATTTTCACTCACTGTTGAGTAAAATTTGTGAAGATTGCACAAACTGGCTACTTCATTTAGCTTGTGGGATTCATTGGATTCTATTATAATGAACCCAAGTGGGGTTTATTTTCATGACCAATGGCTTAGAAGAGCAGTTTTCTTAAGTTAGAAAAATGCCTCCCAAATTTTTAATTTGGGAGGTATTTTATTTAGCGAAATATAAATCAAGAAGTATGGAGCAGATAATACAAAAAGCATGATATTGATGTCAGTGGTAGGTTTCAAGCCCTTATTTGTACAAAGAATAGTGTGCTATTTTCTTGCTAAATAAAAATATAATGGATTGATGCCTTTTTGAATGGTGGAAATTGAAACAGAGTTTTGCAGTGGGTGTTAATCTGATTCTTAAGTCATTCTCTTCTCATGCAAAAAGGAAAAGGAAATAGTAGAACCAATAAAGAAAGGAAGAACTATGTCAGAAGTGGGATTTGAACCCACGCCTCCAGAGGAGACTGTGACCAAAGACCACTCGGCCATCCTGACATATAGCTATCGCATTATTTTTAAGAAAAATTTAATATTATGAAGTGAAATTTGTGAATCTTGCACAAACTGGCTACTTTGTTTAGCTTATTGGATTGATTGGATCCTATTTTAATGTACCCAAGTGGGGTTTATGTTCATGACCAATACAAAGAACATGACATTGATCTCTTTGGTAGGTTTCAGGCCCCTATTTTTAAAGAGAAAACAGTGTGATCTTTTCTTGATATATAGCAAAATTGTGGATTGATTGATACATTTTTTTCCATGGTGGAATTGGAAACAGAATTTTGCAGAGAGTGTTCATCTAATTCTTAAGTCATTCTTTTTTCATGCAACAAGGAAGAAGAATTGAAGAACAAATAAGAAAAGAAAGAGTCCTGTCAGAAGTGGGATTTGAACCCACGCCTCCAGAGGAGACTGCGACCTGAACGCAGCGCCTTAGACCACTCGGCCATCCTGACATATATCACACTAATTTTTTTGCACAAACTGGCTACTTTGTTTAGCTTATGGGATTGATTGGATCCTATTTTAATGTACCCAAGTGGGGTTTATGTTCATGACCAATACAAAGAACATGACATTGATCTCTTTGGTAGGTTTCAGGCCCCTATTTTTAAAGAGAAAACAGTGTGATCTTTTCTTGATACATAACAAAATTGTGGATTGATTGATACATTTTTTTCCATGGTGGAATTGGAAACAGAATTTTGCAGAGAGTGTTCATCTAATTCTTAAGTCATTCTTTTTTCATGCAACAAGGAAGAAGAATTGAAGAACAAATAAGAAAAGAAAGAGTCCTGTTAGAAGTGGGATTTGAACCCACGCCTCCAGAGGAGACTGCGACCTGAACGCAGCGCCATAGACCGCTCGGCCATCCTGACATATATCACACTAACTTTTTAAAAAGTGATATAGTACGAAATCCCCTCTCTAACGATACAATGGTCATATTGTAGAAACTATTGATTTAAAGACTGTATCAATTGCTTTTCCATTCATTTTGAAAGTGGTTCTAATGTATAAAGTAGGATTTATTTTCTCTTTTGAGGATTAGAATTCAAATGCCCAGAGTTTGTTTGCTGATGCATTTTCACTCACTGTTGAGTAAAATTTGTGAAGATTGCACAAACTGGCTACTTCCTTTAGCTTGTGGGATTCATTGGATTCTATTATAATGAACCCAAGTGGGGTTTATTTTCATGACCAATGGCTTAGAAGAGCAGTTTTCTTAAGTTAGAAAAATGCCTCCCAAATTCTTAATTTGGGAGGTATTTTATTTAGCAAAATATAAATCAAGAAGTATGAAGCAGACAATACAAAAAGCATGATATTGATGTCAGTGGTAGCTTTCAAGCCCTTTTTTGTACAAAGAATAGTGTGCTATTTTCTTTCTATATAAAAACATAATGAATTGATGCATTTTTGAATGGTGGAAATTGAAACAGAGTTTTGCAGTGGGTGTTAATCTGATTGTTAAGTCATTCTCTTCTCATGCAACAAGGAAGAGGAAATAGTAGAACCAATAAAGAAAGGAAGAACTATGTCAGAAGTGGGATTTGAACCCACGCCTCCAGAGGAGACTGCGACCTGAACGCAGCGCCATAGACCACTCGGCCATCCTGACATATAGCTATCGCACTATTTTTAAGAAAAAATTAATATTATGAAGTGAAATTTGTGAATCTTGAACAAACTGGCTACTTTGTTTAGCTTATGGGATTGATTGGATCCTATTTTAATGTACCCAAGTGGGGTTTATGTTCATGACAATACAAAGAACATGACATTGATCTCTATGGTAGGTTTCAGGCCCCTATTTTTAAAGAGAAAACAGTGTGATCTTTTCTTGATACATAGCAAAATTGTGGATTGATTGATACATTTTTTTCCATGGTGGAATTGGAAACAGAATTTTGCAGAGAGTGTTCATCTAATTCTTAAGTCATTCTTTTTTCATGCAACAAGGAAGAGGAAATAGTAGAACCAATAAAGAAAGGAAGAACTATGTCAGAAGTGGGATTTGAACCCACGCCTCCAGAGGAGACTGTGACCTGAACGCAGCGCCATAGACCACTCGGCCATCCTGACATATACCTATCGCACTATTTTTAAGAAAAAATTTATATTATGAAGTGAAATTTGTGAATCTTGCACAAACTGGCTACTTTGTTTAGCTTATGGGATTGATTGGATCCTATTTTAATGTACCCAAGTGGGGTTTATGTTCATGACCAATACAAAGAACATGACATTGATCTCTTTGGTAGGTTTCAGGCCCCTATTTTTAAAGAGAAAACAGTGTGATCTTTTCTTGATACATAACAAAATTGTGGATTGATTGATACATTTTTTTCCATGGTGGAATTGGAAACAGAATTTTGCAGAGAGTGTTCATCTAATTCTTAAGTCATTCTTTTTTCATGCAACAAGGAAGAAGAATTGAAGAACAAATAAGAAAAGAAAGAGTCCTGTCAGAAGTGGGATTTGAACCCACGCCTCCAGAGGAGACTGCGACCTGAACGCAGCGCCATAGACCGCTCGGCCATCCTGACATATATCACACTAACTTTTTAAAAAGTGATATAGTACGAAATCCCCTCTCTAACGATACAATGGTCATATTGTAGAAACTATTGATTTAAAGACTGTATCAATTGCTTTTCCATTCATTTTGAAAGTGGTTCTAATGTATAAAGTAGGATTTATTTTCTCTTTTGAGGATTAGAATTCAAATGCCCAGAGTTTGTTTGCTGATGCATTTTCACTCACTGTTGAGTAAAATTTGTGAAGATTGCACAAACTGGCTACTTCCTTTAGCTTGTGGGATTCATTGGATTCTATTATAATGAACCCAAGTGGGGTTTATTTTCATGACCAATGGCTTAGAAGAGCAGTTTTCTTAAGTTAGAAAAATGCCTCCCAAATTCTTAATTTGGGAGGTATTTTATTTAGCAAAATATAAATCAAGAAGTATGAAGCAGACAATACAAAAAGCATGATATTGATGTCAGTGGTAGCTTTCAAGCCCTTTTTTGTACAAAGAATAGTGTGCTATTTTCTTTCTATATAAAAACATAATGGATTGATGCATTTTTGAATGGTGGAAATTGAAACAGAGTTTTGCAGTGGGTGTTAATCTGATTGTTAAGTCATTCTCTTCTCATGCAACAAGGAAGAGGAAATAGTAGAACCAATAAAGAAAGGAAGAACTATGTCAGAAGTGGGATTTGAACCCACGCCTCCAGAGGAGACTGCGACCTGAACGCAGCGCCATAGACCACTCGGCCATCCTGACATATAGCTATCGCACTATTTTTAAGAAAAAATTAATATTATGAAGTGAAATTTGTGAATCTTGAACAAACTGGCTACTTTGTTTAGCTTATGGGATTGATTGGATCCTATTTTAATGTACCCAAGTGGGGTTTATGTTCATGACAATACAAAGAACATGACATTGATCTCTATGGTAGGTTTCAGGCCCCTATTTTTAAAGAGAAAACAGTGTGATCTTTTCTTGATACATAGCAAAATTGTGGATTGATTGATACATTTTTTTCCATGGTGGAATTGGAAACAGAATTTTGCAGAGAGTGTTCATCTAATTCTTAAGTCATTCTTTTTTCATGCAACAAGGAAGAGGAAATAGTAGAACCAATAAAGAAAGGAAGAACTATGTCAGAAGTGGGATTTGAACCCACGCCTCCAGAGGAGACTGCGACCTGAATGCAGCGCTAACGACCACTCGGCCATCCTGACATACAGCTATCGCACTATTTTTAAGAAAAATTTAATATTATGAAGTGAAATTTGTGAATCTTACACAAACTGGCTACTGAACGCAGCGCCATAGACCACTCGGCCATCCTGACATATAGCTATCGCACTATTTTTAAGAAAAATTTAATATTATGAAGTGAAATTTGTGAATCTTGCACAAACTGGCTACTTTGTTTAGCTTATGGGATTGATTGGATCCTATTTTAATGTACCCAAGTGGGGTTTATGTTCATGACCAATACAAAGAACATGACATTGATCTCTTTGGTAGGTTTCAGGCCCCTATTTTTAAAGAGAAAACAGTGTGATCTTTTCTTGATACATAGCAAAATTGTGGATTGATTGATACATTTTTTTCCATGGTGGAATTGGAAACAGAATTTTGCAGAGAGTGTTCATCTAATTCTTAAGTCATTCTTTTTTCATGCAACAAGGAAGAAGAATTGAAGAACAAATAGGAAAAGAAAGAGTCCTGTCAGAAGAGGGATTTGAACCCACGCCTCCAGAGGAGACTGCAACCTGAACGCAGCGCCTTAGACCACTCGGCCATCCGGACATATATCACACTAATTTTTTAAAAGTGATATAGTACGAAATCCCCTCTCCAACGATACAATGGTCATATTGTAGAAACTATTGATTTAAAGACTGTATCAATTGCTTTTCCATTCATTTTGAAAGTGGTTCTAATGTATAAAGTAGGATTTATTTTCTCTTTTGAGGATTAGAATTCAAATGCCCAGAGTTTGTTTGCTGATGCATTTTCACTCACTGTTGAGTAAAATTTGTGAAGATTGCACAAACTGGCTACTTCCTTTAGCTTGTGGGATTCATTGGATTCTATTATAATGAACCCAAGTGGGGTTTATTTTCATGACCAATGGCTAAGGCTTAGAAGAGCAGTTTTCTTAAGTTAGAAAAAGGCCTCCCAAATTCTTAATTTGGGAGGTATTTTATTTAGCAAAATATAAATCAAGAAGTATGGAGCAGACAATACAAAAAGCATGATATTGATGTCAGTGGTAGCTTTCAAGCCCTTTTTTGTACAAAGAATAGTGTGCTATTTTCTTTCTATATAAAAACATAATGGATTGATGCATTTTTGAATGGTGGAAATTGAAACAGAGTTTTGCAGTGGGTGTTAATCTGATTCATAAGTCATTGTCTTCTCATGCAACAAGGAAGAGGAAATAGTAGAACCAATAAAGAAAGGAAGAACTATGTCAGAAGAGGGATTTGAACCCACGCCTCCAGAGGAGACTGCGATCTGAACGCAGCGCCTTAGACCACTCGGCCATCCTGACATATATCACACTAACTTTTTAAAAAGTGATATAGTACGAAATCCCCTCTCTAACGATACAATGGTCATATTGTAGAAACTATTGATTTAAAGACTGTATCAATTGCTTTTCCATTCATTTTGAAAGTGGTTCTAATGTATAAAGTAGGATTTATTTTCTCTTTTGAGGATTAGAATTCAAATGCCCAGAGTTTGTTTGCTGATGCATTTTCACTCACTGTTGAGTAAAATTTGTGAAGATTGCACAAACTGGCTACTTCCTTTAGCTTGTGGGATTCATTGGATTCTATTATAATGAACCCAAGTGGGGTTTATTTTCATGACCAATGGCTTAGAAGAGCAGTTTTCTTAAGTTAAAAAAGTGCCTCCCAAATTCTTAATTTGGGAGGTATTTTATTTAGCAAAATATAAATCAAGAAGTATGAAGCAGACAATACAAAAAGCATGATATTGATGTCAGTGGTAGCTTTCAAGCCCTTTTTTGTACAAAGAATAGTGTGCTATTTTCTTTCTATATAAAAACATAATGGATTGATGCATTTTTGAATGGTGGAAATTGAAACAGAGTTTTGCAGTGGGTGTTAATCTGATTCTTAAGTCATTCTCTTCTCATGCAACAAGGAAGAGAAAATAGTAGAACCGATAAAGAAAGGAAGAACTATGTCAGAAGTGGGATTTGAACCCACGCCTCCAGAGGAGACTGCGACCTGAACGCAGCGCCATAGACCACTCGGCCATCCTGACATATAGCTATCGCACTATTTTTAAGAAAAATTTAATATTATGAAGTGAAATTTGTGAATCTTGCACAAACTGGCTACTTTGTTTAGCTTATGGGATTGATTGGATCCTATTTTAATGTACCCAAGTGGGGTTTATGTTCATGACCAATACAAAGAACATGACATTGATCTCTTTGGTAGGTTTCAGGCCCCTATTTTTAAAGAGAAAACAGTGTGATCTTTTCTTGATACATAGCAAAATTGTGGATTGATTGATACATTTTTTTCCATGGTGGAATTGGAAACAGAATTTTGCAGAGAGTGTTCATCTAATTCTTAAGTCATTCTTTTTTCATGCAACAAGGAAGAAGAATTGAAGAACAAATAGGAAAAGAAAGAGTCCTGTCAGAAGTGGGATTTGAACCCACGCCTCCAGAGGAGACTGCAACCTGAACGCAGCGCCTTAGACCGCTCGGCCATCCTGACATATATCACACTAATTTTTTAAAAGTGATATAGTACGAAATCCCCTCTCCAACGATACAATGGTCATATTGTAGAAACTATTGATTTAAAGACTGTATCAATTGCTTTTTCCATTCATTTTGAAAGTGGTTCTAATATATAAAGTAGGATTTATTTTCTCTTTTGAGGATTAGAATTCAAATGCCCAGAGTTTGTTTGCTGATGCATTTTCACTCACTGTTGAGTAAAATTTGTGGAGATTGCACAAACTGGCTACTTCATTTAGCTTGTGGGATTCATTGGATTCTATTATAATGAACCCAAGTGGGGTTTATTTTCATGACCAATGGCTTAGAAGAGCAGTTTTCTTAAGTTAGAAAAAGGCCTCTCAAATTCTTAATTTGGGAGGTATTTTATTTAGCAAAATATAAATCAAGAAGTATGGAGCAGACAATACAAAAAGCATGATATTGATGTCAGTGGTAGCTTTCAAGCCCTTTTTTGTACAAAGAATAGTGTGCTATTTTCTTTCTATATAAAAACATAATGGATTGATGCATTTTTGAATGGTGGAAATTAAAACAGAGTTTTGCAGTGGGTGTTAATCTGATTCATAAGTCATTGTCTTCTCATGCAACAAGGAAGAGGAAATAGTAGAACCAATAAAGAAAGGAAGAACTATGTCAGAAGAGGGATTTGAACCCACGCCTCCAGAGGAGACTGCGATCTGAACGCAGCGCCTTAGACCACTCGGCCATCCTGACATATATCACACTAACTTTTTAAAAAGTGATATAGTACGAAATCCCCTCTCTAACGATACAATGGTCATATTGTAGAAACTATTGATTTAAAGACTGTATCAATTGCTTTTCCATTCATTTTGAAAGTGGTTCTAATGTATAAAGTAGGATTTATTTTCTCTTTTGAGGATTAGAATTCAAATGCCCAGAGTTTGTTTGCTGATGCATTTTCACTCACTGTTGAGTAAAATTTGTGAAGATTGCACAAACTGGCTACTTCCTTTAGCTTGTGGGATTCATTGGATTCTATTATAATGAACCCAAGTGGGGTTTATTTTCATGACCAATGGCTTAGAAGAGCAGTTTTCTTAAGTTAAAAAAGTGCCTCCCAAATTCTTAATTTGGGAGGTATTTTATTTAGCAAAATATAAATCAAGAAGTATGAAGCAGACAATACAAAAAGCATGATATTGATGTCAGTGGTAGCTTTCAAGCCCTTTTTTGTACAAAGAATAGTGTGCTATTTTCTTTCTATATAAAAACATAATGGATTGATGCATTTTTGAATGGTGGAAATTGAAACAGAGTTTTGCAGTGGGTGTTAATCTGATTCTTAAGTCATTCTCTTCTCATGCAACAAGGAAGAGAAAATAGTAGAACCGATAAAGAAAGGAAGAACTATGTCAGAAGTGGGATTTGAACCCACGCCTCCAGAGGAGACTGCGACCTGAACGCAGCGCCATAGACCACTCGGCCATCCTGACATATAGCTATCGCACTATTTTTAAGAAAAATGTAATATTATGAAGTGAAATTTGTGAATCTTGCACAAACTGGCTACTTTGTTTAGCTTATGGGATTGATTGGATCCTATTTTAATGTACCCAAGTGGGGTTTATGTTCATGACCAATACAAAGAACATGACATTGATCTCTTTGGTAGGTTTCAGGCCCCTATTTTTAAAGAGAAAACAGTGTGATCTTTTCTTGATACATAGCAAAATTGTGGATTGATTGATACATTTTTTTCCATGGTGGAATTGGAAACAGAATTTTGCAGAGAGTGTTCATCTAATTCTTAAGTCATTCTTTTTTCATGCAACAAGGAAGAAGAATTGAAGAACAAATAGGAAAAGAAAGAGTCCTGTCAGAAGTGGGATTTGAACCCACGCCTCCAGAGGAGACTGCAACCTGAACGCAGCGCCTTAGACAGCTCGGCCATCCTGACATATATTGCACTAATTTTTTTAAAGTGATATAGTACGAAATCCCCTCTCCAAAGATACAATGGTCATATTGTAGAAACTATTGATTTAAAGACTGTATCAATTGCTTTTCCATTCATTTTGAAAGTGGTTCTAATGTATAAAGTAGGATTTATTTTCTCTTTTGAGGATTAGAATTCAAATGCCCAGAGTTTGTTTGCTGATGCATTTTCACTCACTGTTGAGTAAAATTTGTGAAGATTGCACAAACTGGCTACTTCCTTTAGATTGTGGGATTCATTGGATTCTATTATAATGAACCCAAGTGGGGTTTATTTTCATGACCAATGGCTTAGAAGAGCAGTTTTCTTAAGTTAGAAAAAGGCCTCCCAAATTCTTAATTTGGGAGGTATTTTATTTAGCAAAATATAAATCAAGAAGTATGGAGCAGACAATACAAAAAGCATGATATTGATGTCAGTGGTAGCTTTCAAGCCCTTTTTTGTACAAAGAATAGTGTGCTATTTTCTTTCTATATAAAAACATAATGGATTGATGCATTTTTGAATGGTGGAAATTGAAACAGAGTTTTGCAGTGGGTGTTAATCTCATTCTTAAGTCATTGTCTTCTCATGCAACAAGGAAGAGGAAATAGTAGAACCAATAAAGAAAGGAAGAACTATGTCAGAAGTGGGATTTGAACCCACGCCTCCAGAGGAGACTGCGACCTGAACGCAGCGCCTTAGACCGCTCGGCCATCCTGACATATATCACACTAACTTTTTAAAAAGTGATATAGTACGAAATCCCCTCTCTAATGATACAATGGTCATATTGTAGAAACTATTGATTTAAAGACTGTATCAATTGCTTTTCCATTCATTTTGAAAGTGGTTCTAATGTATAAAGTAGGATTTATTTTCTCTTTTGAGGATTAGAATTCAAATGCCCAGAGTTTGTTTGCTGATGCATTTTCACTCACTGTTGAGTAAAATTTGTGAAGATTGCACAAACTGGCTACTTCCTTTAGCTTGTGGGATTCATTGGATTCTATTATAATGAACCCAAGTGGGGTTTATTTTCATGACCAATGGCTTAGAAGAGCAGTTTTCTTAAGTTAGAAAAATGCCTCCCAAATTCTTAATTTGGGAGGTATTTTATTTAGCAAAATATAAATCAAGAAGTATGGAGCAGACAATACAAAAAGCATGATATTGATGTCAGTGGTAGCTTTCAAGCCCTTTTTTGTACAAAGAATAGTGTGCTATTTTCTTTCTATATAAAAACATAATGGATTGATGCATTTTTGAATGGTGGAAATTGAAACAGAGTTTTGCAGTGGGTGTTAATCTCATTCTTAAGTCATTGTCTTCTCATGCAACAAGGAAGAGGAAATAGTAGAACCAATAAAGAAAGGAAGAACTATGTCAGAAGTGGGATTTGAACCCACGCCTCCAGAGGAGACTGCGACCTGAACGCAGCGCCTTAGACCGCTCGGCCATCCTGACATATATCACACTAACTTTTTAAAAAGTGATATAGTACGAAATCCCCTCTCTAATGATACAATGGTCATATTGTAGAAACTATTGATTTAAAGACTGTATCAATTGCTTTTCCATTCATTTTGAAAGTGGTTCTAATGTATAAAGTAGGATTTATTTTCTCTTTTGAGGATTAGAATTCAAATGCCCAGAGTTTGTTTGCTGATGCATTTTCACTCACTGTTGAGTAAAATTTGTGAAGATTGCACAAACTGGCTACTTCCTTTAGCTTGTGGGATTCATTGGATTCTATTATAATGAACCCAAGTGGGGTTTATTTTCATGACCAATGGCTTAGAAGAGCAGTTTTCTTAAGTTAGAAAAATGCCTCCCAAATTCTTAATTTGGGAGGTATTTTATTTAGCAAAATATAAATCAAGAAGTATGAAGCAGACAATACAAAAAGCATGATATTGATGTCAGTGGTAGCTTTCAAGCCCTTTTTTGTACAAAGAATAGTGTGCTATTTTCTTTCTATATAAAAACATAATGGATTGATGCATTTTTGAATGGTGGAAATTGAAACAGAGTTTTGCAGTGGGTGTTAATCTGATTCTTAAGTCATTCTCTTCTCATGCAACAAGGAAGAGGAAATAGTAGAACCAATAAAGAAAGGAAGAACTATGTCAGAAGTGTGATTTGAACCCACGCCTCCAGAGGAGACTGCGACCTGAACGCAGCACCATAGACCACTCGGCCATCCTTACATATAGCTATCGCACTATTTTTAAGAAAAATTTTATATTATGAAGTGAAATTTGTGAATCTTGCACAAACTGGCTACTTTGTTTAGCTTATGGGATTGATTGGATCCTATTTTAATGTACCCAAGTGGGGTTTATGTTCATGACCAATACAAAGAACATGACATTGATCTCTTTGGTAGGTTTCAGGCCCCTATTTTTAAAGAGAAAACAGTGTGATCTTTTCTTGATACATAGCAAAATTGTGGATTGATTGATACATTTTTTTCCATGGTGGAATTGGAAACAGAATTTTGCAGAGAGTGTTCATCTAATTCTTAAGTCATTCTTTTTTCATGCAACAATTAAGAAGAATTGAAGAACAAATAAGAAAAGAAAGAGTCATGTCAGAAGTGGGATTTGAACCCACGCCTCCAGAGGAGACTGCGACCTGAACGCAGCGCCTTAGACCGCTCGGCCATCCTGACATATATCACACTAACTTTTTAAAAAGTGATATAGTACGAAATCCCCTCTCTAACGATACAATGGTCATATTGTAGAAACTATTGATTTAAAGACTGTATCAATTGCTTTTCCATTCATTTTGAAAGTGGTTCTAATGTATAAAGTAGGATTTATTTTCTCTTTTGAGGATTAGAATTCAAATGCCCAGAGTTTGTTTGCTGATGCATTTTCACTCACTGTTGAGTAAAATTTGTGAAGATTGCACAAACTGGCTACTTCCTTTAGCTTGTGGGATTCATTGGATTCTATTATAATGAACCCAAGTGGGGTTTATTTTCATGACCAATGGCTTAGAAGAGCAGTTTTCTTAAGTTAGAAAAATGCCTCCCAAATTCTTAATTTGCGAGGTATTTTATTTAGCAAAATATAAATCAAGAAGTATGAAGCAGACAATACAAAAAGCATGATATTGATGTCAGTGGTAGCTTTCAAGACCTTTTTTGTACAAAGAATAGTGTGCTATTTTCTTGCTATATAAAAATATAATGGATTGATGCCTTTTTGAATGGTAGAAATTGAAACAGAGTTTTGCAGTGGGTGTTAATCTGATTCTTAAGTCATTCTCTTCTCATGCAAAGAGGAAAAGGAAATAGTAGAACCAATAAAGAAAGGAAGAACTATGTCAGAAGTGGGATTTGAACCCACGCCTCCAGAGGAGACTGCGACCATAGACCACTCGGCCATCCTGACATATAGCTATCGCACTATTTTTAAGAAAAATTTAATATTATGAAGTGAAATTTGTGAATCTTGCACAAACTGGCTACTTTGTTTAGTTTATGGGATTGATTGGATCCTATTTTAATGTACCCAAGTGGGGTTTATGTTCATGACCAATACAAAGAACATGACAATGATCTCTTTGGTAGGTTTCAGGCCCCTATTTTTAAAGAGAAAACAGTGTGATCTTTTCTTGATACATAGCAAAATTGTGGATTGATTGATACATTTTTTACATGGTGGAATTGGAAACAGAATTTTGCAGAGAGTGTTCATCTAATTCTTAAGTCATTCTTTTTTCATGCAACAAGGAAGAAGAATTGAAGAACAAATAAGAAAAGAAAGAGTCTTGTCAGAAGTGGGATTTGAACCCACGCCTCCAGAGGAGACTGCGACCTGAACGCAGCGCCTTAGACCGATCGGCCATCCTGACATATATCACACTAATTTTTAAAAGTGATATAGTACGAAATCCCCTCTCCAACGATACAATGGTCATATTGTAGAAACTATTGATTTAAAGACTGTATCAATTGCTTTTCCATTCATTTTGAAAGTGGTTCTAATGTATAAAGTAGGATTTATTTTCTCTTTTGAGGATTAGAATTCAAATGCCCAGAGTTTGTTTGCTGATGCATTTTCACTCACTGTTGAGTAAAATTTGTGAAGATTGCACAAACTGGCTACTTCCTTTAGCTTGTGGGATTCATTGGATTCTATTATAATGAACCCAAGTGGGGTTTATTTTCATGACCAATGGCTTAGAAGAGCAGTTTTCTTAAGTTAGAAAAATGCCTCCCAAATTCTTAATTTGGGAGGTATTTTATTTAGCAAAATATAAATCAAGAAGTATGAAGCAGACAATACAAAAAGCATGATATTGATGTCAGTGGTAGCTTTCAAGCCCTTATTTGTACAAAGAATAGTGTGCTATTTTCTTTCTATATAAAAACATAATGGATTGATGCATTTTTGAATGGTGGAAATTGAAACAGAGTTTTGCAGTGGGTGTTAATCTGATTCTTAAGTCATTCTCTTCTCATGCAACAAGGAAGAGGAAATAGTAGAACCAATAAAGAAAGGAAGAACTATGTCAGAAGTGGGATTTGAACCCACGCCTCCAGAGGAGACTGCGACCTGAACGCAGCGCCATAGACCACTCGGCCATCCTGACATATACCTATCGCACTATTTTTAAGAAAAATTTAATATTATGAAGTGAAATTTGTGAATCTTACACAAACTGGCTACTTTGTTTAGCTTATGGGATTGATTGGATCCTATTTTAATGTACCCAAGTGGGGTTTATGTTCATGACCAATACAAAGAACATGACATTGATCTCTTTGGTAGGTTTCAGGCCCCTATTTTGACAGAGAAAACAGTGTGATCTTTTCTTGATACATAGCAAAATTGTGGATTGATTGATACATTTTTTACATGGTGGAATTGGAAACAGAATTTTGCAGAGAGTGTTCATCTAATTCTTAAGTCATTCTTTTTTCATGCAACAAGGAAGAGGAATTGAAGAACAAATAAGAAAAGAAAGAGTCCTGTCAGAAGTGGGATTTGAACCCACGCCTCCAGAGGAGACTGCGACCTGAACGCAGCGCCTTAGACCGCTCGGCCATCCTGACATATTTCACACTAATTTTTTTAAAAGTGATATAGTACGAAATCCCCTCTCCAACGATACAATGGTCATATTGTAGAAACTATTGATTTAAAGACTGTATCAATTGCTTTTCCATTCATTTTGAAAGTGGTTCTAATGTATAAAGTAGGATTTATTTTCTCTTTTGAGGATTAGAATTCAAATGCCCAGAGTTTGTTTGCTGATGCATTTTCACTCACTGTTGAGTAAAATTTGTGAAGATTGCACAAACTGGCTACTTCCTTTAGCTTGTGGGATTCATTGGATTCTATTATAATGAACCCAAGTGGGGTTTATTTTCATGACCAATGGCTTAGAAGAGCAGTTTTCTTAAGTTAGAAAAAGGCCTCCCAAATTCTTAATTTGGGAGGTATTTTATTTATTTTTTTTTTTTTTTTTAATTAAGTTTTATTTAATCACACAAATTACATGGTTAAAGTATATCCATTACATCATTATTATATTTTCACATTTGATAGACTTTACAATAAGAAGATAGCCCATTACCCCCACCCTCCCCCTGCCCTAAAAGAGACGAAGACAAAGAGAACAAAAAAAAAAAAGATGGGTCGGCCACACCTTATTCATATGTCAACATAACATCAAGCTGCATAGTACATAAAAGACTAAAAAATAAATACTTGTTATTACACGATGGGGTATAAGTCAACATATAGGGCCCATGAGAGGTCACTCCCAGATATATCCAACTGCCGCACTTCAAATCCAGACTACAATAATCCTGTCCTACACAGAGAAAGTAAGTACTAAAATAAATAAATAAATAAATATATCTAACCAACAAGTGTACACATATCTTACGTCCTAATCTTAATTATATAATAATTTTCTAAATAAATACATTCTACTAATACCTCCCTAGATATCCCTTAATATTATCCAAATACAGATATTTCCTGCTGTCTACCCCACTCTTAGACTAAAAAGATATTTGTGATTCTGTGTTTCCAAAACAAACGTGTCAACTCAAATCCAAAAACTGTTCTTACAAACTATTTTATAAACTAATTAAGTGCACTTAGTTAGAACTCCAAAGAGTACCCAATTATTCAATCTATACAGTAGTAGTTCAGTGCAAATGTCCAATCTCTATTATACCATACAAATATATGTGATTCTATGTTTCCTCAACGAAAAAAACAAACACAGTAAAAGAAAAAGATAAACGTTTTTAAACATGCATTAGTGGTACAGAGTAATACTTCGAGGCTTTCCATAAACCCCAAATCTTGTGAAATTTTTCGCTAACTCCCCTTGTAGCATACACAAATCTCTCGTGTGAACAGGTATTATTAACTAGTTTTAACCATTCTCCAACCGTTGGGGCTAAGGGGGCCATCCACCACCTGGCGACAATAACCTTCGCAATGGCTGACAGGTTCCAAGCTAACTTTTTCCATTCTCCCCCGTAGACCCCTTGCTCCCAAACCCCAAGTAATAAACTAGTGGGGGTGATAGTGTTCCGGGGGATTCCAACATCCACCATTAGATTAACGATTTCATCCCAGAAGGATTTTACAACTCTACACTCCCATAGCATATGCCAGAAAGTCCCCACACCTTCCTTGCACTTAGGGCATATCTCAGAATAGGAGCTCTCTACTTTCTTTAGTCTCACTGGGGTTATATAGCTTCTGTGCAGAATATTAAACTGCACCTGCTGAATAGGGAATGAGGTAGTAGCGCCGCTGGGAGAGGACAATACCTCACTCCAGGAGCTTAGGGACACCTGGGGAACATCCTCCGTCCAATGTCTTTTTAGTTGCTCCAAATCCTCGCACTGTACCTGGGAGAGTAAGTACCTATATAACTTGGACAGCCTCTTACGGGGACACAATTGCTTCATATATTTCTTACACGGTGAGTCAATAATATTTATCCTTCCCCATCCTTCAGACTGTTGTAACGCACTCCTAACCTGAAGATATCTATAAAACATATGGTTAGGAAGATTATACTGCATTCGTAGCTCACTGAAAGTTCTAAGATGACCTTCCTGGTAAAATTGACCGATAGAGGTTAAACCATATTTTCCCCATACTATACCACCCTGTTGTACCTTGATTCCTTTCAGGGCTACTAATGAAAAAATAGACGTGTCTGGATCTACACCATCAAACCGTATAGTTCTATGCACCCACTTCCAAATCTCAACTGTTTGTTTAATAATGGGGGGCAAGCCACTTCGTAAGTCACCAGACAACAATCTTTGAAGAGGAGTTAAATCCGGGTCCAAGCAGTTTATCAATTTTCCCATCTCTGCTGTGATTTCATTATCCCAAACCCATGCACAGGCATGTGCTAATTGAGCGGCCATATAATATAGCTTCATATTGGGAGACGCCAGGCCTCCCCTGGCCCGATCTCTACTCAATGTGGCCATTTTAATCCTCGGACGTTTATTTCGCCAGATAAAGGAGGATAGAATACTGTCTATTTCCTTAAAATATTCATTTTTAATATAAACTGGAGAATGTTGGAAGACATATAAGAGCCTCGGGAGGACAGACATCTTAATCAGGTTAACCCTTCCTATTTGTGAAATAGGAAGTTTAACCCACCTACGACACTTAACCTTGATTTCTTTAATAAGTGGAACAAGATTATCCCCGATATAATCTTGAGGGACCTTCGAAACACAAATTCCTAAATACCTGAACTTGTTGGTCGGGTAAATTGGTAACCCAGTTTGCACCGTCTGTGAACTATCCCCTAAATACATCAAATTCGACTTTGCCCAATTAATCTTTATCCCTGAGTATTCCCCAAATTCCCTCAACTGAGTCAAAATAACTGGCAGATCTATCTCAGGTTTATCCACCCCTACTAGCAGATCATCTGCATACAGAGAAACCATATTTATTCCATATCCAGAGTCGGTTATACGATCCCTGAGTTTTTCTCTCAATATGCACGCAAGGGGTTCCACTGCCACCGCGAATAATAGCGGTGACAATGGACACCCCTGTCGAGTACCCCTTGCAAGCGGGAAAGAGGATGATATATACCCATTGATTGAGATCCTAGCCACTGGTTTCTGATACATTAGTGTTATCCAGTTGAGAAAGCTCTCCCCAAATCCAAAAGCCTTGAGAACCCCCCAAAGATATTCCCACTCTATTGAATCAAAGGCTTTGTTGGCATCAAAAGATGCCAACGCAGCCCTACCTTTCCTATAATTAACATTTTGGATATACGAGAGGACCCTCCTCAGGTTGATTGCAGTTGACATACCTGCCCTAAAACCCGTTTGGTCAGGGTGCACGATATGGTCAAGCACCGTTCCCAAACGGTTAGCTAATACTTTAGCAAAGATTTTTGCATCAGTTGTCATTATTGAGATCGGTCGGTATGACTCCACCTGAGAAGGATCCTTTCCAGCTTTGGGGATCATTGCTATTGAGGCTGCTGACATTGACGGAGGAAAGTTTCCTTCTTCCACCATCTCCTGAAACAACACCAAAAGAGAAGGGGCCAGGGTTTTTACATATTTTTGGTAAAATTCGCCTGGGAGCCCATCCAACCCCGGAGCTTTATTGGTTGGCAAGGCCTTAATAGCTGCCACAACCTCCTCTAAACTAAATGGGGAATCTAGAAGCTCTCTAAATTCTGAGGGTATTTGAGGCAGTGCAGATGCCTTCAAATATTCAGCAATCTCTTCTTTATTCTTAGCCAGCTGGGATTGGTATATATTGCTAAAATATGAGACAAACTCCGAAACTATCTTGGGTGTGTCACACTCCAGTTCGCCTGATTCCACCCTTATATTAGGAATAATATTGGGAGGGCTATCCTGTTTGGCCAGAAGGGCTAGCCACTTCCCAGCCCTATCTGCACTGGCATATCTGCGATGATCACCGGAAATTAATCTACGACTTGTAACCTCTTGCATATAGTCCTGCCATTCTTTTTGGGCTACAAGCCAGGCATTCCTATCTGCATCCAAGCCGCTCTTCACAAATATTGTCTCAAAATTAGCTACCCTGCTTTCTAGTTCAGTAGCCCTAATCCGATGTCCTTTCTTTATAAACGCAATCTTTTTAATTAGAATCCCTCTAACGAAGGCCTTAAAAGTGTCCCACACCATCGTGCCTTGAACAGAGCCGCGGTTCTCATTAAAAAACTCCTCTATTGCTGCTTCCAACTCCTCCTGCTCCCCTAGTTGGGCCAGCCAATATGGCTGCAGTTTCCAGTACTTGAACCCCTCCTCCTTTGTTAGTTCTAACTGGATAATTACGGGGGAGTGGTCTGAGATTCCTCGCGATTTATACTCAATCAGAGCAACCTTATTAAGGAGACTATCAGACACAAGAATTAAGTCTATTCTAGAAAATACCTTATAGGTAGCTGAATAACATGAGTATTGCTTGCGATCTGGATATTTTAGACGCCAAGGGTCCCACCATCCTATTTCTCTAATAAAGTCATGGAACTTATTACCTTCATTAACTGTCCCCTGGGGTGATTTCCAACGGTCTAGTCGGGAATCCAGAACCTTATTAAAGTCCCCTAAACATATTACCTGACTATCTGGGTAGTTCGCCGAGAACTCTACGGCTTCCTTGATAATATCATAGGAGAACGGTGGGGGTATATACACTGCCAGAATGCACATCCTTGTCTGATTGATACGGCACTCTAAGAATATATACCTGCCCAAGGGATCTATCTTACAAACTCCCGGTATAAAAGCCAAGGCTTTTTTGATCAAAATCGAGACCCCTCTGGACATGGACGAGAAAGGGGCATGGTAGAGGGTACCCAGCCAGGGTCGTTTTAACGAATGTAATTTATCCCCAACCAGATGGGTTTCTTGAAGGCAGATTATATCTGCTTCATAATTTTTACATTGTTTTAACACCAGAGCCCATTTTATTCTCTCATTCAGGCCCCTCACATTCCAGCTCAAAATACGAACTCCCATGTTGACTTAAAGCAACTAAATTGGGTACAAAGAAAGAAACCTATTGCAGCTTGTTCCGCCATTCCAAATTGAGCAAATTGTGACCAGAGAAAACACAAACAAACATATATAACATTACAAATAACACACCCCTCCCCCCACCCCCACCCTGTATACCCATAACCCCTAGGCATACCTTCGTCCCTATATCCCCACCCCCCCTCCCCAAAACAACCCTTCTCTAGGGGCAATTAACTAATAAGCCACTGGAGAGAACTGACCCCCCCTCCCCATGCCCCACCTGCAAAAAACACTGTATTAGGTATATTCAAATTTCTATGAGCCAATCACACACTCGTCATTAGCCCAACCAATCAAAATACATAATTTCTGGTCTGAAAGCGACACCCGAGTATGTTAGTCCAAGACTAATTAGCAAGCACTTGTCTCTTCCCTGGATAGGAACTGTACAGCCAATAGGCCACATCGCTAGGCGAAGAAAAGAATTTTGTTGACCCATCCGCCACTATCCTCAAGTTGGACGGGTACATCATTGAGTATTTCAAACCCAAACCCCGCAGCCGCGTTTTCACATCTTTGAATTTTGCGCGGTCTCGCTGGACCTCAATAGGAAAGTCCGGAAAGGTGGCTATTTTTTTCCCATTATGTGTTAAGTCCTCTTTATCCCTAGCCAGCCGCAACAAGGCATCATGATCTTTGAAGTGCAGGAATTTAGCAATCATGGTTCAAAACGGGGCCCCCGGCACAGGTGGCCACCCTGGGATTCGGTGCGCCCGTTCGATAGCGAACTGGGTAGAGAAGCCTTCTCTACCAAATGATTGTATTATCCACTCTTCCAAAAAATTTTCAGGCTCCCTACCCTCCACACGTTCATCAAAGCCCAAGAACCGAACATTGTTGCGTCTGAGCCTCCCTTCCATATCCGTGAGCTTTTGACGCAGCTCTACAACATTAGATGCCATTGTTTTAACCTGTACATTAAGTGGGGTAACACAGTCCTCCAATAACGATATGCGGTTCTCGGCTTCGGACACCCTTTCTCTTATTTTCTGCGCATCATTTCTTAATAATGAAATGTCCGACTGTACTTTACCCATTTGTTCCAGTAAGCGGGACTCACACTTATTTACAGCCTCCAACACTTGCTGCAAAGTAACATCCGTTTCTGGTTGGGGATTACCACCCTTTACTGGGGTAGTTGCGGGAGTAGTGGACTGGGAACTGCTCCCAAGCTGAGACTGTGTACGGGCATATTTTTCAAGTCTGGCTGCGGCCGTGTTCTGGCCTGTTTTACCCATAATACTTATATGAGCAATAGAAGTAGACAGCTACAACCTTCTGAAGCCAACTGGAGAAAAAAAAAAAAAAAAAAAGTCACAATGCACGCAACTGGTATAATCCTGCCCTTCACAGGGGTGTGAAAGCTGGGAATGTTCCTATATGTCCCAAATAGCGAGCAACTGCCCACTCTGTGCTGTAGGAGTATGACTCTGCAACCTTCCAGAGCCAACTGAATAAACCCCTTATTATAGACGCACTGGACAGGGTGAGGTCTTACCGCTAGTCAGAATACACACATCCACTATTATTCTGTACTTTACAAGCATGTAGGATTTAGAAATGGTCCTGTATGTCCCAATAGAGGTGCAGCAGCCTGCTCTTAATCAGCTGCCTCTCTCACAGGCAGCCCGGTATAGGCAAACGCAGCAGGGATGTTAGAGGGATTTGTACTGACCGTACCTTCCCGTCGGTCGAGATCACTGGCTGCCAGCCAAAAGTCCCAGCTGGCCAGATACTGATCTTCCCTGTTGCAGAGCTGCTCCGATGGACGCCGCCAGCCAAGTTGCGTCAGCCGCGTGCACGCGTTCCACAGTGGTCGGAGGTTGATGACGGCAAACAGATGATGCTCCCGGAAGCGCTACACACAACGAGTCACCGCTGCCCGCACCACGCCAGCGGGTCCAGTATGGCTTCAGACCTGCCCAATCGTCCAGCAAACACTCCGGACGCAGAGCAGGAACTTCCTCTCGCCAAGGGACGCCAATTTGCCCCGGGCAGCTGCAGTCAGATCCGGCACGAATTCCGGGCTGCAAACGAGGGACAGAGCTCAAAGAATCATGCAGGTAGGCATAGGGAGGAGAGAGCACGCTACCTCACGTCTGCACCGCCGTGGCCACACCCCCGTGAATTAGCGGGAGGTATTTTATTTAGCAAAATATAAATCAAGAAGTATGGAGCAGACAATACAAAAAGCATGATATTGATGTCAGTGGTAGCTTTCAAGCCCTTTTTTGTACAAAGAATAGTGTGCTATTTTCTTTCTATATAAAAACATAATGGATTGATGCATTTTTGAATGGTGGAAATTGAAACAGAGTTTTGCAGTGGGTGTTAATCTGATTCTTAAGTCATTCTCTTCTCATGCAACAAGGAAGAGGAAATAGTAGAACCAATAAAGAAAGGAAGAACTATGTCAGAAGTGGGATTTAACCCACGCCTCCAGAGGAAACTGCGACCTAAACGCAGCGCCATAGACCACTCGGCCATCCTGACATATACCTATCGCACTATTTTTAATAAAAATTTAATATTATGAAGTGAAATTTGTGAATCTTGCACAAACTGGCTACTTTGTTTAGCTTATGGGATTGATTGGATCCTATTTTAATGTACCCAAGTGGGGTTTATGTTCATGACCAATACAAAGAACATGACATTGATCTCTTTGGTAGGTTTCAGACCCCTATTTTGACAGAGAAAACAGTGTGATCTTTTCTTGATACATAGCAAAATTGTGGATTGATTGATACATTTTTTACATGGTGGAATTGGAAACAGAATTTTGCAGAGAGTGTTCATCTAATTCTTAAGTCATTCTTTTTTCATGCAACAAGGAAGAAGAATTGAAGAACAAATAAGAAAAGAAATAGTCATGTCAGAAGTGGGATTTGAACCCACGCCTCCAGAGGAGACTGCGACCTGAACGCAGCGCCTTAGACCGCTCGGCCATCCTGACATATATCTCACTAACTTTTTAAAAAGTCATATAGTACGAAATCCCCTCTCTAACGATACAATGGTCATATTGTAGAAACTATTGATTTAAAGACTGTATCAATTGCTTTTCCATTCATTTTGAAAGTGGTTCTAATGTATAAAGTAGGATTTATTTTCTCTTTTGAGGATTAGAATTCAAATGCCCAGAGTTTGTTTGCTGATGCATTTTCACTCACTGTTGAGTAAAATTTGTGAAGATTGCACAAACTGGCTACTTCCTTTAGCTTGTGGGATTCATTAGGATTCTATTATAATGAACCCAAGTGGGGTTTATTTTCATGACCAATGGCTTAGAAGAGCAGTTTTCTTAAGTTAGAAAAAGGCCTCCCAAATTCTTAATTTGGGAGGTATTTTATTTAGCAAAATATAAATCAAGAAGTATGAAGCAGACAATACAAAAAGCATGATATTGATGTCAGTGGTAGCTTTCAAGCCCTTATTTGTACAAAGAATAGTGTGCTATTTTCTTTCTATATAAAAACATAATGGATTGATGCATTTTTGAATGGTGGAAATTGAAACAGAGTTTTGCAGTGGGTGTTAATCTGATTCTTAAGTCATTCTCTTCTCATGCAACAAGGAAGAGGAAATAGTAGAACCAATAAAGAAAGGAAGAACTATGTCAGAAGTGGGATTTGAACCCACGCCTCCAGAGGAGACTGCGACCTGAACGCAGCGCCATAGACCACTCGGCCATCCTGACATATAGCTATCGCACTATTTTTAAGAAAAATTTAATATTATGAAGTGAAATTTGTGAATCTTGCACAAACTGGCTACTTTGTTTAGCTTATGGGATTGATTGGATCCTATTTTAATGTACCCAAGTGGGGTTTATGTTCATGACCAATACAAAGAACATGACATTGATCTCTTTGGTAGGTTTCAGGCCCCTATTTTGACAGAGAAAACAGTGTGATCTTTTCTTGATACATAGCAAAATTGTGGATTGATTGATACATTTTTTACATGGTGGAATTGGAAATCGAATTTTGCAGAGAGTGTTCATCTAACTCTTAAGTCATTATTTTTTCATGCAACAAGGAAGAAGAATTGAAGAACAAATAAGAAAAGTAAGAGTCATGTCAGAAGCGGGATTTGAACCCACGCCTCCAGAGGAGACTGCGACCTGAACGCAGCGCCTTAGACCGCTCGGCCATCCTGATATATATCACACTAACTGTTTAAAAAGTGATATAGTACGAAATCCCCTCTCTAACGATACAATGGTCATATTGTAGAAACTATTGATTTAAAGACTGTATCAACTGCTTTTCCATTCATTTTGAAAGTGGTTCTAATGTATAAAGTAGGATTTATTTTCTCTTTTGAGGATTAGAATTCAAATGCCCAGAGTTTGTTTGCTGATGCATTTTCACTCACTGTTGAGTAAAATTTGTGAAGATTGCACAAACTGGCTACTTCCTTTAGCTTGTGGGATTCATTGGATTCTATTATAATGAACCCAAGTGGGGTTTATTTTCATGACCAATGGCTTAGAAGAGCAGTTTTCTTAAGTTAGAAAAATGCCTCCCAAATTCTTAATTTGGGAGGTATTTTATTTAGCAAAATATAAATCAAGAAGTATGAAGCAGACAATACAAAAAGCATGATATTGATGTCAGTGGTAGCTTTCAAGCCCTTTTTTGTACAAAGAATAGTGTGCTATTTTCTTTCTATATAAAAACATAATGGATTGATGCATTTTTGAATGGTGGAAAATGAAACAGAGTTTTGCAGTGGGTGTTAATCTGAATCTTAAGTCATTCTCTTCTCATGCAACAAGGAAGAGGAAATAGTAGAACCAATAAAGAAAGGTAGAACAATGTCAGAAGTGGGATTTGAACCCACGCCTCCAGAGGAGACTGCGACCTGAATGCAGCGCCATAGACCACTCGGCCATCCTGACATATACCTATCGCACAATTTTTAAGAAAAATTTAATATTATGAAGTGAAATTTGTGAATCTTGCACAAACTGGCTACTTTGTTTAGCTTATGGGATTGATTGGATCCTATTTTAATGTACCCAAGTGGGGTTTATGTTCATGACCAATACAAAGAACATGACATTGATCTCTTTGGTAGGTTTCAGGCCCCTATTTTGACAGAGAAAACAGTGTGATCTTTTCTTGATACATAGCAAAATTGTGGATTGATTGATACATTTTTTACATGGTGGAATTGGAAATCGAATTTTGCAGAGAGTGTTCATCTAACTCTTAAGTCATTATTTTTTCATGCAACAAGGAAGAAGAATTGAAGAACAAATAAGAAAAGTAAGAGTCATGTCAGAAGTGGGATTTGAACCCACGCCTCCAGAGGAGACTGCGACCTGAACGCAGCGCCTTAGACCGCTCGGCCATCCTGATATATATCACACTAACTGTTTAAAAAGTGATATAGTACGAAATCCCCTCTCTAACGATACAATGGTCATATTGTAGAAACTATTGATTTAAAGACTGTATCAACTGCTTTTCCATTCATTTTGAAAGTGGTTCTAATGTATAAAGTAGGATTTATTTTCTCTTTTGAGGATTAGAATTCAAATGCCCAGAGTTTGTTTGCTGATGCATTTTCACTCACTGTTGAGTAAAATTTGTGAAGATTGCACAAACTGGCTACTTCCTTTAGCTTGTGGGATTCATTGGATTCTATTATAATGAACCCAAGTGGGGTTTATTTTCATGACCAATGGCTTAGAAGAGCAGTTTTCTTAAGTTAGAAAAATGCCTCCCAAATTCTTAATTTGGGAGGTATTTTATTTAGCGAAATATAAATCAAGAAGTATGGAGCAGATAATACAAAAAGCATGATATTGATGTCAGTGGTAGGTTTCAAGCCCTTATTTGTACAAAGAATAGTGTGCTATTTTCTTGCTATATAAAAATATAATGGATTGATGCCTTTTTGAATGGTGGAAATTGAAACAGAGTTTTGCAGTGGGTGTTAATCTGATTCTTAAATCATTCTCTTCTCATGCAAAAAGGAAAAGGAAATAGTAGAACCAATAAAGAAAGGAAGAACTATGTCAGAAGTGGGATTTGAACCCACGCCTCCAGAGGAGACTGCGACCAAAGACCACTCGGCCATCCTGACATATAACTATTGCACTATTTTTAAGAAAAATTTAATATTATGAAGTGAAATTTGTGAATCTTGCACAAACTGGCTACTTTGTTTAGGTTATGGGAATGATTGGATCCTATTTTGTGGATTGATTGATTGATACATTTTTTACATGGTGGAATTGGAAACAGAATTTTGCAGAGAGTGTTCATCTAATTCTTAAGTCATTCTTTTTTCATGCAACAAGGAAGAATAATTGAAGAACAAATAAGAAAAGAAAGAGTCATGTCAGAAGTGGGATTTGAGCCCACGCCTCCAGAGGAGACTGCGACATGAACGCAGCGCCTCAGACCGCACGGCCATCCGGACATATATCACACTAACTTTTTAAAAAGTGATATAGTACGAAATCCCCTCTCCAACGATACAATGGTCATATTGTAGAAACTATTGATTTAAAGACTGTATCAATTGCTTTTCCATTCATTTTGAAAGTGGTTCTAATGTATAAAGTAGGATTTATTTTCTCTTTTGAGGATTTGAATTCAAATGCCCAGAGTTTGTTTGCTGATGCATTTTCACTCACTGTTGAGTAAAATTTGTGAAGATTGCACAAACTGGCTACTTCCTTTAGCTTGTGGGATTCATTGGATTCTATTATAATGAACCCAAGTGGGGTTTATTTTCATGACCAATGGCTTAGAAGAGCAGTTTTCTTAAGTTAGAAAAATGCCTCCCAAATTCTTAATTTGGGAGGTATTTTATTTAGCAAAATATAAATCAAGAAGTATGAAGCAGACAATACAAAAAGCATGATATTGATGTCAGTGGTAGCTTTCAAGCCCTTTTTGTACAAAGAATAGTGTGCTATTTTCTTTCTATATAAAAACATAATGGATTGATGCATTTTTGAATGGTGGAAAATGAAACAGAGTTTTGCAGTGGGTGTTAATCTGAATCTTAAGTCATTCTCTTCTCATGCAACAAGGAAGAGGAAATAGTAGAACCAATAAAGAAAGGTAGAACAATGTCAGAAGTGGGATTTGAACCCACGCCTCCAGAGGAGACTGCGACCTGAATGCAGCGCCATAGACCACTCGGCCATCCTGACATATACCTATCGCACAATTTTTAAGAAAAATTTAATATTATGAAGTGAAATTTGTGAATCTTGCACAAACTGGCTACTTTGTTTAGCTTATGGGATTGATTGGATCCTATTTTAATGTACCCAAGTGGGGTTTATGTTCATGACCAATACAAAGAACATGACATTGATCTCTTTGGTAGGTTTCAGGCCCCTATTTTGACAGAAAACAGTGTGATCTTTTCTTGATACATAGCAAAATTGTGGATTGATTGATACATTTTTTACATGGTGGAATTGGAAACAGAATTTTGCAGAGAGTGTTCATCTAATTCTTAAGTCATTCTTTTTTCATGCAACAAGGAAGAAGAATTGAAGAACAAATAAGAAAAGAAAGAGTCATGTCAGAAGCGGGATTTGAACCCACACCTCCAGAGGAGACTGCGACCTGAACGCAGCACCTTAGACCGCTCGGCCATCCTGACATATATCACACTAACTTTTTAAAAAGTGATATAGTACGAAATCCCCTCTCTAACGATACAATGGTCATATTGTAGAAATTATTGATTGAAAGACTGTATCAACTGCTTTTCCATTCATTTTGAAAGTGGTTCTAATGTATAAAGTAGGATTTATTTTCTCTTTTGAGGATTAGAATTCAAATGCCCAGAGTTTGTTTGCTGATGCATTTTCACTCACTGTTGAGTAAAATTTGTGAAGATTGCACAAACTGGCTACTTCATTTAGCTTGTGGGATTCATTGGATTCTATTATAATGAACCCAAGTGGGGTTTATTTTCATGACCAATGGCTTAGAAGAGCAGTTTTCTTAAGTTAGAAAAATGCCTCCCAAATTCTTAATTTGGGAGGTATTTTATTTAGCGAAATATAAATCAAGAAGTATGGAGCAGATAATACAAAAAGCATGATATTGATGTCAGTGGTAGGTTTCAAGCCCTTATTTGTACAAAGAATAGTGTGCTATTTTCTTGCTATATAAAATATAATGGATTGATGCCTTTTTGAATGGTGTAAATTGAAACAGAGTTTTGCATTGGGTGTTAATCTGATTATTAAGTCATTCTCTTCTCATGCAACAAGGAAGAGAATATAGTAGAACCAATAAAGAAAGTAAGGACTATGTCAGAAGTAGGATTTGAACTAACGCCTCCAGAGGAGACTGCAACCTGAACGCCGCGCCATAGACCACTCGGCCATCCTGACATATACCTATCGCACAATTTTTAAGAAAAATTTAATATTATGAAGTGAAATTTGTGAATCTTGCACAAACTGGCTACTTTGTTTAGCTTATGGGATTGATTGGATCCTATTTTAATGTACCCAAGTGGGGTTTATGTTCATGACCAATACAAAGAACATGACATTGATCTCTTTGGTAGGTTTCAGGCTCCTATTTTGACAGAAAACAGTGTGATCTTTTCTTGATACATAGCAAAATTGTGGATTGATTGATACATTTTTTACATGGTGGAATTGGAAACAGAATTTTGCAGAGAGTGTTCATCTAATTCTTAAGTCATTCTTTTTTCATGCAACAAGGAAGAAGAATTGAAGAACAAATAAGAAAAGAAAGAGTCATGTCAGAAGCGGGATTTGAACCCACACCTCCAGAGGAGACTGCGACCTGAACGCAGCACCTTAGACCGCTCGGCCATCCTGACATATATCACACTAACTTTTTAAAAAGTGATATAGTACGAAATCCCCTCTCTAACGATACAATGGTCATATTGTAGAAATTATTGATTGAAAGACTGTATCAACTGCTTTTCCATTCATTTTGAAAGTGGTTCTAATGTATAAAGTAGGATTTATTTTCTCTTTTGAGGATTAGAATTCAAATGCCCAGAGTTTGTTTGCTGATGCATTTTCACTCACTGTTGAGTAAAATTTGTGAAGATTGCACAAACTGGCTACTTCATTTAGCTTGTGGGATTCATTGGATTCTATTATAATGAACCCAAGTGGGGTTTATTTTCATGACCAATGGCTTAGAAGAGCAGTTTTCTTAAGTTAGAAAAATGCCTCCCAAATTCTTAATTTGGGAGGTATTTTATTTAGCGAAATATAAATCAAGAAGTATGGAGCAGATAATACAAAAAGCATGATATTGATGTCAGTGGTAGGTTTCAAGCCCTTATTTGTACAAAGAATAGTGTGCTATTTTCTTGCTATATAAAATATAATGGATTGATGCCTTTTTGAATGGTGTAAATTGAAACAGAGTTTTGCATTGGGTGTTAATCTGATTATTAAGTCATTCTCTTCTCATGCAACAAGGAAGAGAATATAGTAGAACCAATAAAGAAAGTAAGGACTATGTCAGAAGTAGGATTTGAACTCACGCCTCCAGAGGAGACTGCAACCTGAACGCCGCGCCATAGACCACTCGGCCATCCTGACATATACTATCGCACTATTTTTTAAGAAAAAATTTATATTATGAAGTGAAAATTGTGAATCTTGCACAAACTGGCTACTTTGTTTAGCTTATGGGATTGATTGGATCCTATTTTAATGTACCCAAGTGGGGTTTATGTTCATTACCAATACAAAGAACATAACATTGATTTCTTTGGAAGGTTTCAGGCCCCTATTTTGACAGAAAACAGTGTGATCTTTTCTTGATACATAGCAAAATTGTGGATTGATTGATACATTTTTTACATGGTGGAATTGGAAACAGAATTTTGCAGAGAGTGTTCATCTAATTCTTAAGTCATTCTTTTTTCATGCAACAAGGAAGAAGAATTGAAGAACAAATAAGAAAAGAAAGAGTCATGTCAGAAGCGGGATTTGAACCCACACCTCCAGAGGAGACTGCGACCTGAACGCAGCACCTTAGACCGCTCGGCCATCATGACATATATCACACTAACTTTTTAAAAAGTGATATAGTACGAAATCCCCTCTCTAACGATACAATGGTCATATTGTAGAAATTATTGATTGAAAGACTGTATCAACTGCTTTTCCATTCATTTTGAAAGTGGTTCTAATGTATAAAGTAGGATTTATTTTCTCTTTTGAGGATTAGAATTCAAATGCCCAGAGTTTGTTTGCTGATGCATTTTCACTCACTGTTGAGTAAAATTTGTGAAGATTGCACAAACTGGCTACTTCATTTAGCTTGTGGGATTCATTGGATTCTATTATAATGAACCCAAGTGGGGTTTATTTTCATGACCAATGGCTTAGAAGAGCAGTTTTCTTAAGTTAGAAAAATGCCTCCCAAATTCTTAATTTGGGAGGTATTTTATTTAGCGAAATATAAATCAAGAAGTATGGAGCAGATAATACAAAAAGCATGATATTGATGTCAGTGGTAGGTTTCAAGCCCTTATTTGTACAAAGAATAGTGTGCTATTTTCTTGCTATATAAAATATAATGGATTGATGCCTTTTTGAATGGTGTAAATTGAAACAGAGTTTTGCATTGGGTGTTAATCTGATTATTAAGTCATTCTCTTCTCATGCAACAAGGAAGAGAATATAGTAGAACCAATAAAGAAAGTAAGGACTATGTCAGAAGTAGGATTTGAACTCACGCCTCCAGAGGAGACTGCAACCTGAACGCCGCGCCATAGACCACTCGGCCATCCTGACATATACCTATCGCACAATTTTTAAGAAAAATTTAATATTATGAAGTGAAATTTGTGAATCTTGCACAAACTGGCTACTTTGTTTAGCTTATGGGATTGATTGGATCCTATTTTAATGTACCCAAGTGGGGTTTATGTTCATTACCAATACAAAGAACATAACATTGATTTCTTTGGAAGGTTTCAGGCCCCTATTTTGACAGAGAAAACAGTGTGATATTTTCTTGATACATAGCAAAATTGTGGATTGATTAATACATTTTTTTACATGGTGGAATTGGAAACAGAATTTTGCAGAGTGTGTTCATCTAATTCATAAGTCATTCTTTTTTCATGCAACAAGGAAGAAGAATTGAAGAACAAATAAGAAAAGAAAGAGTCCTGTCAGAAGTGGGATTTGAACCCACGCCTCCAGAGGAGACTGCGACCTGAACGCAGCGCCATAGACCGCTCGGCCATCCTGACATATATCACACTATTTTTTTAAAAAGGGATATAGTACGAAATCCCCTCTCTAACGATACAATGGTCATATTGTAGAAACTATTGATTTAAAGACTGTATCAATTGCTTTTCCATTCATTTTGAAAGTTGTTCTAATGTATAAAGTAGGATTTATTTTTTCTTTTGAGGATTAGAATTCAAATGCCCAGAGTTTGTTTGCTGATGCATTTTCACTCACTGTTGAGTAAAATTTGTGAAGATTGCACAAACTGGCTACTTCCATTAGCTTGTGGGATTCATTGGATTCTATTATGATGAACCCAAGTGGGGTTTATTTTCATGACCAATGGCTTAGAAGAGCAGCTTTCTTCAGTTTGAAAAATGCCTCCCAAATTCTTAATTTGGGAGGTATTTTATTTAGCAAAATATAAATCAAGAAGTATGGAGCAGACAATACAAAAAGCATGATATTGATTTCAGTGGTAGGTTTCAAGCCCTTATTTGTACAAAGAATAGTGTGCTATTTTCTTGCTATATAAAAAATAATGGATTGATGCATTTTTAAATGGTGGAAATTGAAACAGAGTTTTGCAGTGGGTGTTAATCTGATTCTTAAGTCATTCTCTTCTCATGCAACAAGGAAGAGGAAATAGTAGAACCAATAAAGAAAGGAAGAACTATGTCAGAAGTGGGATTTGAACCCACGCCTCCAGAGGAGACTGCGACCTGAACGCAGCGCCATAGACCACTCGGCCTTCCTGACATATACCTATCTTACTCTTTTTAAGAATTTTTTTATATTATGAAGTTAAATTTGTGAATCTTGCACAAACTGGCTACTTTGTTTAGCTTATGGGATTGATTGGATCCTATTTTAATGTACCCAAGTGGGGTTTATGTTCATGACCAATACAAAGAACATGACATTGATCTCTTTGGTAGGTTTCAGGACCCTATTTTGACAGAGAAAACAGTGTGATCTTTTCTTGATACATAGGAAAATTGTGGATTGATTGATACATTTTTTTCCATGGTGGAATTGGAAACAGAATTTTGCAGAGAGTGTTTATCTAATTCTTAAGTCATTCTTTTTTCATGCAACAAGGAAGAAGAATTGAAGAACAAATAAGAAAAGAAAGAGTCCTGTCAGAAGTGGGATTTGAACCCACGCCTCCAGAGGAGACTGCGACCTGAACACAGCGCCTTAGACCGCTCGGCCATTCTGACATATATCACACTAACTTTTTTAAAAGTGATATAGTACGAAATCCCCTCTCCAACGATACAATGGTCATATTGTAGAAACTATTGATTTAAAGACTGTATCAATTGCTTTTCCATTCATTTTGAAAGTGGTTCTAATGTATAAAGTAGGATTTATTTTCTCATTTGAGGATTAGAATTCAAATGCCTAAAGTTTGTTTGCTGATGCATTTTCACTCACTGTTGAGTAAAATTTGTGAAGATTGCACAAACTGGCTACTTCATTTAGCTTGTGGGATTCATTGGATTCTATTATAATGAACCCAAGTGGGGTTTATTTTCATGACCAATGGCTTAGAAGAGCAGTTTTCTTAAGTTAGAAAAATACCTCCCAAATTCTTAATTTGGGAGGTATTTTATTTAGCGAAATATAAATCAAGAAGTATGGAGCAGATAATACAAAAAGCATGATATTGATGTCAGTGGTAGGTTTCAAGCCCTTATTTGTACAAAGAATAATGTGCTATTTTCTTGCTATATAAAAATATAATGGATTGATGCCTTTTTGAATGGTGGAAATTGAAACAGAGTTTTGCAGTGGGTGTTAATCTGATTCTTAAGTCATTCTCTTCTCATGCAAAAAGGAAATAGTAGAACCAATAAAGAAAGGAAGAACTATGTCAGAAGTGGGATTTGAACCCACGCCTCCAGAGGAGACTGCGACCATAAACCACTCGGCCATCCTGACATATAGCTATCGCACTATTTTTAAGAAAAATTTAATATTATGAAGTGAAATTTGTGAATCTTGCACAAACTGGCTACTTTGTTTAGCTTATGGCATTGATTGGATCCTATTTTAATGTACCCAAGTGGGGTTTATGTTCATGACCAATACAAAGAACATGACATTGATCTCTTTGGTAGGTTTCAGGCCCCTATTTTTAAAGAGAAAACAGTGTGATCTTTTCTTGATACATAGCAAAATTGTGGATTGATTGATACATTTTTTACATGGTGGAATTGGAAACAGAATTTTGCAGAGAGTGTTTATCTAATTCTTAAGTCATTCTTTTTTCATGCAACAAGGAAGAAGAAATGAAGAACAAATAAGAAAAGAAAGAGTCATGTCAGAAGTGGGATTTGAACCCATGCCTCCAGAGGAGACTGCGACCTGAACACAGCGCCTTAGACCGCTCGGCCATCCTGACATATATCACACTATTTTTTTAAAAAGGGATATAGTACGAAATTCCCTCTCTAACGATACAATGGTCATATTGTAGAAACTATTGATTTAAAGACTGTATCAACTGCTTTTCCATTCATTTTGAAAGTGGTTCTAATGTATAAAGTAGGATTTATTTTCTCTTTTGAGGATTAGAATTCAAATGCCCAGAGTTTGTTTGCTGATGCATTTTCACTCACTGTTGAGTAAAATTTGTGAAGATTGCACAAACTGGCTACTTCATTTAGCTTGTGGGATTCATTGGATTCTATTATAATGAACCCAAGTGGGGTTTATTTTCATGACCAATGGCTTAGAAGAGCAGTTTTCTTAAGTTAGAAAAATGCCTCCCAAATTCTTAATTTGGGAGGTATTTTATTTAGCAAAATATAAATCAAGAAGTATGAAGCAGACAATACAAAAAGCATGATATTGATGTCAGTGGTAGCTTTCAAGCCCTTATTTGTACAAAGAATAGTGTGCTATTTTCTTTCTATATAAAAACATAATGGATTGATGCATTTTTGAATGGTGGAAATTGAAACAGAGTTTTGCAGTGGGTGTTAATCTGATTCTTAAGTCATTCTCTTCTTATGCAACAAGGAAGAGGAAATAGTAGAAGCAATAAAGAAAGGAAGAGTAGAACCAATAAAGAAATTTGTGAATCTTGCACAAACTGGCTACTTTGTTTAGCTTATGGCATTGATTGGATCCTATTTTAATGTACCCAAGTGGGGTTTATGTTCATGACCAATACAAAGAACATGACATTGATCTCTTTGGTAGGTTTCAGGCCCCTATTTTTAAAGAGAAAACAGTGTGATCTTTTCTTGATACATAGCAAAATTGTGGATTGATTGATACATTTTTTACATGGTGGAATTGGAAACAGAATTTTGCAGAGAGTGTTTATCTAATTCTTAAGTCATTATTTTTTTCATGCAACAAGGAAGAAGAAATGAAGAACAAATAAGAAAAGAAAGAGTCATGTCAGAAGTGGGATTTGAACCCACGCCTCCAGAGGAGACTGCGACCTGAACACAGCGCCTTAGACCGCTCGGCCATCCTGACATATATCACACTATTTTTTTAAAAAGGGATATAGTACGAAATCCCCTCTCTAACGATACAATGGTCATATTGTAGAAACTATTGATTTAAAGACTGTATCAACTGCTTTTCCATTCATTTTGAAAGTGGTTCTAATGTATAAAGTAGGATTTATTTTCTCTTTTGAGGATTAGAATTCAAATGCCCAGAGTTTGTTTGCTGATGCATTTTCACTCACTGTTGAGTAAAATTTGTGAAGATTGCACAAACTGGCTACTTCATTTAGCTTGTGGGATTCATTGGATTATATTATAATGAACCCAAGTGGGGTTTATTTTCATGACCAATGGCTTAGAAGAGCAGTTTTCTTAAGTTAGAAAAATGCCTCCCAAATTCTTAATTTGGGAGGTATTTTATTTAGCAAAATATAAATCAAGAAGTATGAAGCAGACAATACAAAAAGCATGATATTGATGTCAGTGGTAGCTTTCAAGCCCTTATTTGTACAAAGAATAGTGTGCTATTTTCTTTCTATATAAAAACATAATGGATAGATGCATTTTTGAATGGTGGAAATTGAAACAGAGTTTTGCAGTGGGTGTTAATCTGATTCTTAAGTCATTCTCTTATGAAGTGAAATTTGTGAATCTTGCACAAACTGGCTACTTTGTTTAGCTTATGGGATTGATTGGATCCTATTTTAATGTACCCAAGTGGGGTTTATGTTCATGACCAATACAAAGAACATGACATTGATCTCTTTGGTAGGTTTCAGGCCCCTATTTTTAAAGAGAAAACAGTGTGATCTTTTCTTGATACATAGCAAAATTGTGGATTGATTGATTGATACATTTTTTTCCATGGAGGAATTGGAAACAGAATTTTGCAGAGAGTGTTCATCTAATTCTTAAGTCATTCTTTTTTCATGCAACAAGGAAGAAGAATTGAAGAACAAATAGGAAAAGAAAGAGTCCTGTCAGAAGTGGGATTTGAACCCACGCCTCCAGAGGAGACTGCAACCTGAACGCAGCGCCTTAGACAGCTCGGCCATCCTGACATATATTGCACTAATTTTTTTAAAGTGATATAGTACGAAATCCCCTCTCCAAAGATACAATGGTCATATTGTAGAAACTATTGATTTAAAGACTGTATCAATTGCTTTTCCATTCATTTTGAAAGTGGTTCTAATGTATAAAGTAGGATTTATTTTCTCTTTTGAGGATTAGAATTCAAATGCCCAGAGTTTGTTTGCTGATGCATTTTCACTCACTGTTGAGTAAAATTTGTGAAGATTGCACAAACTGGCTACTTCCTTTAGATTGTGGGATTCATTGGATTCTATTATAATGAACCCAAGTGGGGTTTATTTTCATGACCAATGGCTTAGAAGAGCAGTTTTCTTAAGTTAGAAAAAGGCCTCCCAAATTCTTAATTTGGGAGGTATTTTATTTAGCAAAATATAAATCAAGAAGTATGGAGCAGACAATACAAAAAGCATGATATTGATGTCAGTGGTAGCTTTCAAGCCCTTTTTTGTACAAAGAATAGTGTGCTATTTTCTTTCTATATAAAAACATAATGGATTGATGCATTTTTGAATGGTGGAAATTGAAACAGAGTTTTGCAGTGGGTGTTAATCTCATTCTTAAGTCATTGTCTTCTCATGCAACAAGGAAGAGGAAATAGTAGAACCAATAAAGAAAGGAAGAACTATGTCAGAAGTGGGATTTGAACCCACGCCTCCAGAGGAGACTGCGACCTGAACGCAGCGCCTTAGACCGCTCGGCCATCCTGACATATATCACACTAACTTTTTAAAAAGTGATATAGTACGAAATCCCCTCTCTAATGATACAATGGTCATATTGTAGAAACTATTGATTTAAAGACTGTATCAATTGCTTTTCCATTCATTTTGAAAGTGGTTCTAATGTATAAAGTAGGATTTATTTTCTCTTTTGAGGATTAGAATTCAAATGCCCAGAGTTTGTTTGCTGATGCATTTTCACTCACTGTTGAGTAAAATTTGTGAAGATTGCACAAACTGGCTACTTCCTTTAGCTTGTGGGATTCATTGGATTCTATTATAATGAACCCAAGTGGGGTTTATTTTCATGACCAATGGCTTAGAAGAGCAGTTTTCTTAAGTTAGAAAAATGCCTCCCAAATTCTTAATTTGGGAGGTATTTTATTTAGCAAAATATAAATCAAGAAGTATGAAGCAGACAATACAAAAAGCATGATATTGATGTCAGTGGTAGCTTTCAAGCCCTTTTTTGTACAAAGAATAGTGTGCTATTTTCTTTCTATATAAAAACATAATGGATTGATGCATTTTTGAATGGTGGAAATTGAAACAGAGTTTTGCAGTGGGTGTTAATCTGATTCTTAAGTCATTCTCTTCTCATGCAACAAGGAAGAGGAAATAGTAGAACCAATAAAGAAAGGAAGAACTATGTCAGAAGTGGGATTTGAACCCACGCCTCCAGAGGAGACTGCGACCTGAACGCAGCACCATAGACCACTCGGCCATCCTTACATATAGCTATCGCACTATTTTTAAGAAAAATTTAATATTATGAAGTGAAATTTGTGAATCTTGCACAAACTGGCTACTTTGTTTAGCTTATGGGATTGATTGGATCCTATTTTAATGTACCCAAGTGGGGTTTATGTTCATGACCAATACAAAGAACATGACATTGATCTCTTTGGTAGGTTTCAGGCCCCTATTTTGACAGAGAAAACAGTGTGATCTTTTCTTGATACATAGCAAAATTGTGGATTGATTGATACATTTTTTTCCATGGTGGAATTGGAAACAGAATTTTGCAGAGAGTGTTCATCTAATTCTTAAGTCATTCTTTTTTCATGCAACAAGGAAGAGAAAATAGTAGAACCAATAAAGAAAGGAAGAACTATGTCAGAAGTGGGATTGGAACCCACGCCTCCAGAGGAGACTGCGACCTGAACGCAGCACCATAGACCACTCGGCCATCCTGACATATACCTATCGCACTATTTTTAAGAAAAATTTTATATTATGAAGTGAAATTTGTGAATCTTGCACAAACTGGCTATTTTGTTTAGCTTATGGGATTGATTGGATCCTATTTTAATGTACCCAAGTGGGGTTTATGTTCATGACCAATACAAAGAACATGACATTGATCTCTTTGGTAGGTTTCAGGCCCCTATTTTGACAGAGAAAACAGTGTGATCTTTTCTTGATACATAGCAAAATTGTGGATTGATTGATACATTTTTTACATGGTGGAATTGGAAACAGAATTTTGCAGATAGTGTTCATCTAATTCTTAAGTCATTCTTTTTTCATGCAACAAGGAAGAAGAATTGAAGAACAAATAAGAAAAGAAAGAGTCATGTCAGAAGTGGGATTTGAACCCACGCCTCCAGAGGAGACTGCGACCTGAACGCAGCGCCTTAGACCGCTCGGCCATCCTGACATATATCACACTAACTTTTTAAAAAGTGATATAGTACGAAATCCCCTCTCTAACGATACAATGGTCATATTGTAGAAACTATTGATTTAAAGACTGTATCAATTGCTTTTCCATTCATTTTGAAAGTGGTTCTAATGTATAAAGTAGGATTTATTTTCTCTTTTGAGGATTAGAATTCAAATGCCCAGAGTTTGTTTGCTGATGCATTTTCACTCACTGTTGAGTAAAATTTGTGAAGATTGCACAAACTGGCTACTTCCTTTAGCTTGTGGGATTCATTGGATTCTATTATAATGAACCCAAGTGGGGTTTATTTTCATGACCAATGGCTTAGAAGAGCAGTTTTCTTAAGTTAGAAAAATGCCTCCCAAATTCTTAATTTGGGAGGTATTTTATTTAGCAAAATATAAATCAAGAAGTATGAAGCAGACAATACAAAAAGCATGATATTGATGTCAGTGGTAGCTTTCAAGACCTTTTTTGTACAAAGAATAGTGTGCTATTTTCTTTCTATATCAAAACATAATGGATTGATGCATTTTTGAATGGTGGAAATTGAAACAGAGTTTTGCAGTGGGTGTTAATCTGATTCTTAAGTCATTCTCTTCTCATGCAACAAGGAAGAGGAAATAGTAGAACCAATAAAGAAAGGAAGTACTATGTCAGAAGTGGGATTTGAACCCACGCCTCCAGAGGAGACTGCGACCTGAGCGCAGCGCCATAGACCACTCGGCCATCCTGACATATACCTATCGCACTATTTTTAAGAAAAATTTAATATTATGAAGTGAAATTTGTGAATCTTGCACAAACTGGCTACTTTGTTTAGCTTTTGGGATTGATTGGATCCTATTTTAATGTACCCAAGTGGGGTTTATGTTCATGACCAATACAAAGAACATGACATTGATCTCTTTGGTAGGTTTCAGGCCCCTATTTTGACAGAGAAAACAGTGTGATCTTTTCTTGATACATAGCAAAATTGTGAATTGATTGATACATTTTTTACATGGTGGAATTGGAAACAGAATTTTGCAGAGAGTGTTCATCTAATTCTTAAGTCATTCTTTTTTCATGCAACAAGGAAGAAGAATTGAAGAACAAATAAGAAAAGAAAGAGTCATGTCAGAAGTGGGATTTGAACCCACGCCTCCAGAGGAGACTGCGACCTGAACGCAGCGCCTTAGACCGCTCGGCCATCCTGACATATATCACACTAATTCTTTAAAAGTGATATAGTACGAAATCCCCTCTCCAACGATACAATGGTCATATTGTAGAAACTATTGATTTAAAGACTGTATCAATTGCTTTTCCATTCATTTTGAAAGTGGTTCTAATGTATAAAGTAGAATTTATTTTCTCTTTTGAGGATTAGAATTCAAATGCCCAGAGTTTGTTTGCTGATGCATTTTCACTCACTGTTGAGTAAAATTTGTGAAGATTGCACAAACTGGCTACTTCCTTTAGCTTGTGGGATTCATTGGATTCTATTATAATGAACCCAAGTGGGGTTTATTTTCATGACCAATGGCTTAGAAGAACAGTTTTCTTAAGTTAGAAAAAGGCCTCTCAAATTCTTAATTTGGGAGGTATTTTATTTAGCAAAATATAAATCAAGAAGTATGGAGCAGACAATACAAAAAGCATGATATTGATGTCAGTGGTAGCTTTCAAGCACTTTTTTGTACAAAGAATAGTGTGCTATTTTCTTTCTATATAAAAACATAATGGATTGATGCATTTTTGAATGGTGGAAATTGAAACAGAGTTTTGCAGTGGGTGTTAATCTGATTCTTAAGTCATTCTCTTCTCATGCAACAAGGAAGAGGAAATAGTAGAACCAATAAAGAAAGGAAGAACTATGTCAGAAGTGTGATTTGAACCCACGCCTCCAGAGGAGACTGCAACCTGAACGCAGCGCCATAGACCACTCAGCCATCCTGACATATACCTATCGCACTATTTTCTCTTTTGAGGATTAGAATTCAAATGCCAAGAGTTTGTTTGCTGATGCATTTTCACTCACTGTTGAGTAAAATTTGTGAAGATTGCACAAACTGGCTACTTCCTTTAGCTTGTGGGATTCATTGGATTCTATTATAATGAACCCAAGTGGGGTTTATTTTCATGACCAATGGCTTAGAAGAGCAGTTTTCTTAAGTTAGAAAAATGCCTCCCAAATTCTTAATTTGGGAGGTATTTTATTTAGCAAAATATAAATCAAGAAGTATGAAGCAGACAATACAAAAAGCATGATATTGATGTCAGTGGTAGCTTTCAAGCCCTTTTTTGTACAAAGAATAGTGTGCTATTTTCTTTCTATATAAAAACATAATGGATTGATGCATTTTTGAATGGTGGAAATTGAAACAGAGTTTTGCAGTGGGTGTTAATCTGATTCTTAAGTCATTCTCTTCTCATGCAACAAGGAAGAGGAAATAGTAGAACCAATAAAGAAAGGAAGAACTATGTCAGAAGTGGGATTTGAACCCACGCCTCCAGAGGAGACTGCGACCTGAACGCAGCACCATAGACCACTCGGCCATCCTTACATATAGCTATCGCACTATTTTTAAGAAAAATTTAATATTATGAAGTGAAATTTGTGAATCTTGCACAAACTGGCTACTTTGTTTAGCTTATGGGATTGATTGGATCCTATTTTAATGTACCCAAGTGGGGTTTATGTTCATGACCAATACAAAGAACATGACATTGATCTCTTTGGTAGGTTTCAGGCCCCTATTTTGACAGAGAAAACAGTGTGATCTTTTCTTGATACATAGCAAAATTGTGGATTGATTGATACATTTTTTTCCATGGTGGAATTGGAAACAGAATTTTGCAGAGAGTGTTCATCTAATTCTTAAGTCATTCTTTTTTCATGCAACAAGGAAGAGAAAATAGTAGAACCAATAAAGAAAGGAAGAACTATGTCAGAAGTGGGATTGGAACCCACGCCTCCAGAGGAGACTGCGACCTGAACGCAGCACCATAGACCACTCGGCCATCCTGACATATACCTATCGCACTATTTTTAAGAAAAATTTTATATTATGAAGTGAAATTTGTGAATCTTGCACAAACTGGCTACTTTGTTTAGCTTATGGGATTGATTGGATCCTATTTTAATGTACCCAAGTGGGGTTTATGTTCATGACCAATACAAAGAACATGACATTGATCTCTTTGGTAGGTTTCAGGCCCCTATTTTGACAGAGAAAACAGTGTGATCTTTTCTTGATACATAGCAAAATTGTGGATTGATTGATACATTTTTTACATGGTGGAATTGGAAACAGAATTTTGCAGATAGTGTTCATCTAATTCTTAAGTCATTCTTTTTTCATGCAACAAGGAAGAAGAATTGAAGAACAAATAAGAAAAGAAAGAGTCATGTCAGAAGTGGGATTTGAACCCACGCCTCCAGAGGAGACTGCGACCTGAACGCAGCGCCTTAGACCGCTCGGCCATCCTGACATATATCACACTAACTTTTTAAAAAGTGATATAGTACGAAATCCCCTCTCTAATGATACAATGGTCATATTGTAGAAACTATTGATTTAAAGACTGTATCAATTGCTTTTCCATTCATTTTGAAAGTGGTTCTAATGTATAAAGTAGGATTTATTTTCTCTTTTGAGGATTAGAATTCAAATGCCCAGAGTTTGTTTGCTGATGTATTTTCACTCACTGTTGAGTAAAATTTGTGAAGATTGCACAAACTGGCTACTTCCTTTAGCTTGTGGGATTCATTGGATTCTATTATAATGAACCCAAGTGGGGTTTATTTTCATGACCAATGGCTTAGAAGAGCAGTTTTCTTAAGTTAGAAAAATGCCTCCCAAATTCTTAATTTGGGAGGTATTTTATTTAGCAAAATATAAATCAAGAAGTATGAAGCAGACAATACAAAAAGCATGATATTGATGTCAGTGGTAGCTTTCAAGACCTTTTTTGTACAAAGAATAGTGTGCTATTTTCTTTCTATATCAAAACATAATGGATTGATGCATTTTTGAATGGTGGAAATTGAAACAGAGTTTTGCAGTGGGTGTTAATCTGATTCTTAAGTCATTCTCTTCTCATGCAACAAGGAAGAGGAAATAGTAGAACCAATAAAGAAAGGAAGTACTATGTCAGAAGTGGGATTTGAACCCACGCCTCCAGAGGAGACTGCGACCTGAGCGCAGCGCCATAGACCACTCGGCCATCCTGACATATACCTATCGCACTATTTTTAAGAAAAATTTAATATTATGAAGTGAAATTTGTGAATCTTGCACAAACTGGCTACTTTGTTTAGCTTTTGGGATTGATTGGATCCTATTTTAATGTACCCAAGTGGGGTTTATGTTCATGACCAATACAAAGAACATGACATTGATCTCTTTGGTAGGTTTCAGGCCCCTATTTTGACAGAGAAAACAGTGTGATCTTTTCTTGATACATAGCAAAATTGTGAATTGATTGATACATTTTTTACATGGTGGAATTGGAAACAGAATTTTGCAGAGAGTGTTCATCTAATTCTTAAGTCATTCTTTTTTCATGCAACAAGGAAGAAGAATTGAAGAACAAATAAGAAAAGAAAGAGTCATGTCAGAAGTGGGATTTGAACCCACGCCTCCAGAGGAGACTGCGACCTGAACGCAGCGCCTTAGACCGCTCGGCCATCCTGACATATATCACACTAATTCTTTAAAAGTGATATAGTACGAAATCCCCTCTCCAACGATACAATGGTCATATTGTAGAAACTATTGATTTAAAGACTGTATCAATTGCTTTTCCATTCATTTTGAAAGTGGTTCTAATGTATAAAGTAGAATTTATTTTCTCTTTTGAGGATTAGAATTCAAATGCCCAGAGTTTGTTTGCTGATGCATTTTCACTCACTGTTGAGTAAAATTTGTGAAGATTGCACAAACTGGCTACTTCCTTTAGCTTGTGGGATTCATTGGATTCTATTATAATGAACCCAAGTGGGGTTTATTTTCATGACCAATGGCTTAGAAGAACAGTTTTCTTAAGTTAGAAAAAGGCCTCTCAAATTCTTAATTTGGGAGGTATTTTATTTAGCAAAATATAAATCAAGAAGTATGGAGCAGACAATACAAAAAGCATGATATTGATGTCAGTGGTAGCTTTCAAGCACTTTTTTGTACAAAGAATAGTGTGCTATTTTCTTTCTATATAAAAACATAATGGATTGATGCATTTTTGAATGGTGGAAATTGAAACAGAGTTTTGCAGTGGGTGTTAATCTGATTCTTAAGTCATTCTCTTCTCATGCAACAAGGAAGAGGAAATAGTAGAACCAATAAAGAAAGGAAGAACTATGTCAGAAGTGTGATTTGAACCCACGCCTCCAGAGGAGACTGCAACCTGAACGCAGCGCCATAGACCACTCAGCCATCCTGACATATACCTATCGCACTATTTTCTCTTTTGAGGATTAGAATTCAAATGCCAAGAGTTTGTTTGCTGATGCATTTTCACTCACTGTTGAGTAAAATTTGTGAAGATTGCACAAACTGGCTACTTCCTTTAGCTTGTGGGATTCATTGGATTCTATTATAATGAACCCAAGTGGGGTTTATTTTCATGACCAATGGCTTAGAAGAGCAGTTTTCTTAAGTTAGAAAAATGCCTCCCAAATTCTTAATTTGGGAGGTATTTTATTTAGCAAAATATAAATCAAGAAGTATGAAGCAGACAATACAAAAAGCATGATATTGATGTCAGTGGTAGCTTTCAAGCCCTTTTTTGTACAAAGAATAGTGTGCTATTTTCTTTCTATATAAAAACATAATGGATTGATGCATTTTTGAATGGTGGAAATTGAAACAGAGTTTTGCAGTGGGTGTTAATCTGATTCTTAAGTCATTCTCTTCTCATGCAACAAGGAAGAGGAAATAGTAGAACCAATAAAGAAAGGAAGAAAGGAAGAACTATGTCAGAAGTGGGATTTGAACCCATGCCTCCAGAGGAGACTGCGACCTGAACGCAGCGCCATAGACCACTCGGCCATCCTGACATATAGCTATCGCACTATTTTTAAGAAAAATTTAATATTATGAAGTGAAATTTGTGAATCTTGCACAAACTGGCTACTTTGTTTAGCTTATGGGATTGATTGGATCCTATTTTAATGTACCCAAGTGGGGTTTATGTTCATGACCAATACAAAGAACATGACATTGATCTCTTTGGTAGGTTTCAGGCCCCTATTTTGACAGAGAAAACAGTGTGATCTTTTCGTGATACATAGCAAAATTGTGGATTGATTGATACATTTTTTTTCCATGGTGGAATTGGAAACAGAATTTTGCAGAGAGTGTTCATCTAATTCTTAAGTCATTCTTTTTTCATGCAACAAGGAAGAAGAATTGAAGAACAAATAAGAAAAGAAAGAGACCTGTCAGAAGTGGGATTTGAACCCACGTCTCCAGAGGAGACTGCGACCTGAACGCAGCGCCTTAGACCGCTCGGCCATCCTGACACATATCAAACTAATTTTTTAAAAGTGATATAGTACGAAATCCCCTCTCCAACGATACAATGGTCATATTGTAGAAACTATTGATTTAAAGACTGTATCAATTGCTTTTTCCATTCATTTTGAAAGTGGTTCTAATATATAAAGTAGGATTTATTTTCTCTTTTGAGGATTAGAATTCAAATGCCCAGAGTTTGTTTGCTGATGCATTTTCACTCACTGTTGAGTAAAATTTGTGGAGATTGCACAAACTGGCTACTTCATTTAGCTTGTGGGATTCATTGGATTCTATTATAATGAACCCAAGTGGGGTTTATTTTCATGACCAATGGCTTAGAAGAGCAGTTTTCTTAAGTTAGAAAAAGGCCTCTCAAATTCTTAATTTGGGAGGTATTTTATTTAGCAAAATATAAATCAAGAAGTATGGAGCAGACAATACAAAAAGCATGATATTGATGTCAGTGGTAGCTTTCAAGCCCTTTTTTGTACAAAGAATAGTGTGCTATTTTCTTTCTATATAAAAACATAATGGATTGATGCATTTTTGAATGGTGGAAATTGAAACAGAGTTTTGCAGTGGGTGTTAATCTGATTCTTAAGTCATTCTCTTCTCATGCAACAAGGAAGAGGAAATAGTAGAACCAATAAAGAAAGGAAGAACTATGTCAGAAGTGGGATTTGAACCCACGCCTCCAGAGGAGACTGCGACCTGAACGCAGCGCCATAGACCACTCGGCCATCCTGACATATAGCTATCGCACTATTTTTAAGAAAAATTTAATATTATGAAGTGAAATTTGTGAATCTTGCACAAACTGGCTACTTTGTTTAGCTTATGGGATTGATTGGATCCTATTTTAATGTACCCAAGTGGGGTTTATGTTCATGACCAATACAAAGAACATGACATTGATCTCTTTGGTAGGTTTCAGGCCCCTATTTTGACAGAGAAAACAGTGTGATCTTTTCTTGATACATAGAAAATTGTGGATTGATTGATACATTTTTTACATGGTGGAATTGGAAACAGAATTTTGCAGAGAGTGTTCATCTAATTCTTAAGTCATTCTTTTTTCATGCAACAAGGAAGAAGAATTGAACAACAAATAAGAAAGGAAACAGTCATGTCAGAAGTGGGATTTGAACCCACGCCTCCAGAGGAGACTGCGACCTGAACGCAGCGCCTTAGACCGCACGGCCATCCTGACATATATCACACTAATTTTTTAAAAGTGATATAGTACGAAATCCCCTCTCCAACGATACAATGGTCATATTGTAGAAACTATTGATTTAAAGACTGTATCAATTGCTTTTCCATTCATTTTGAAAGTGGTTCTAATGTATAAAGTAGGATTTCTTTTCTATTTTGAGGATTAGAATTCAAATGCCCAGAGTTTGTTTGCTGATGCATTTTCACTCACTGTTGAGTAAAATTTGTGAAGATTGCACAAACTGGCTACTTCCTTTAGCTTGTGGGATTCATTGGATTCTATTATAATGAACCCAAGTGGGGTTTATTTTCATGACCAATGGCTTAGAAGAGCAGTTTTCTTAAGTTAGAAAAATGCCTCCCAAATTCTTAATTTCGGAGGTATTTTATTTAGCAAAATATTAATCAAGAAGTATGAAGCAGACAATACAAAAAGCATGATATTGATGTCAGTGGTAGCTTTCAAGCCCTTTTTTGTACAAAGAATAGTGTGCTATTTTCTTTCTATATCAAAACATAATGGATTGATGCATTTTTGAATGGTGGAAATTGAAACAGAGTTTTGCAGTGGGTGTTAATCTGATTCTTAAGTCATTCTCTTCTCATGCAACAAGGAAGAGGAAATAGTAGAACCAATAAAGAAAGGAAGTACTATGTCAGAAGTGGGATTTGAACCCACGCCTCCAGAGGAGACTGCGACCTGAGCGCAGCGCCATAGACCACTCGGCCATCCTGACATATACCTATCGCACTATTTTTAAGAAAAATTTAATATTATGAAGTGAAATTTGTGAATCTTGCACAAACTGGCTACTTTGTTTAGCTTATGGGATTGATTGGATCCTATTTTAATGTACCCAAGTGGGGTTTATGTTCATGACCAATACAAAGAACATGACATTGATCTCTTTGGTAGGTTTCAGGCCCCTATTTTGACAGAGAAAACAGTGTGATCTTTTCTTGATACGTAGAAAATTGTGGATTGATTGATACATTTTTTACATGGTGGAATTGGAAACAGAATTTTGCAGAGAGTGTTCATCTAATTCTTAAGTCATTCTTTTTTCATGCAACAAGGAAGAAGAATTGAAGAACAAATAAGAATAGAAAGAGTCATGTCAGAAGTGGGATTTGAACCCACGCCTCCAGAGGAGACTGCGACTTGAACGCAGCGCCTTAGACCGCTCGGCCATCCTGACATATATCACACTAACTTTTTAAAAAGTGATATAGTACGAAATCCCCTCTCTAACGATACAATGGTCATATTGTAGAAACTATTGATTTAAAGACTGTATCAATTGCTTTTCCATTCATTTTGAAAGTGGTTCTAATGTATAAAGTAGGATTTATTTTCTCTTTTGAGGATCAGAATTCAAATGCCCAGAGTTTGTTTGCTGATGCATTTTCACTCACTGTTGAGTAAAATTTGTGAAGATTGCACAAACTGGCTACTTCCTTTAGCTTGTGGGATTCATTGGATTCTATTATAATAAACCCAAGTGGGGTTTATTTTCATGACCAATGGCTTAGAAGAGCACTTTTCTTAAGTTAGAAAAATGCCTCCCAAATTCTTAATTTCGGAGGTATTTTATTTAGCAAAATATTAATCAAGAAGTATGAAGCAGACAATACAAAAAGCATGATATTGATGTCAGTGGTAGCTTTCAAGCCCTTTTTTGTACAAAGAATAGTGTGCTATTTTCTTTCTATATCAAAACATAATGGATTGATGCATTTTTGAATGGTGGAAATTGAAACAGAGTTTTGCAGTGGGTGTTAATCTGATTCTTAAGTCATTCTCTTCTCATGCAACAAGGAAGAGGAAATAGTAGAACCAATAAAGAAAGGAAGTACTATGTCAGAAGTGGGATTTGAACCCACGCCTCCAGAGGAGACTGCGACCTGAGCGCAGCGCCATAGACCACTCGGCCATCCTGACATATACCTATCGCACTATTTTTAAGAAAAATTTAATATTATGAAGTGAAATTTGTGAATCTTGCACAAACTGGCTACTTTGTTTAGCTTATGGGATTGATTGGATCCTATTTTAATGTACCCAAGTGGGGTTTATGTTCATGACCAATACAAAGAACATGACATTGATCTCTTTGGTAGGTTTCAGGCCCCTATTTTGACAGAGAAAACAGTGTGATCTTTTCTTGATACATAGCAAAATTGTGAATTGATTGATACATTTTTTACATGGTGGAATTGGAAACAGAATTTTGCAGAGAGTGTTCATCTAATTCTTAAGTCATTCTTTTTTCATGCAACAAGGAAGAAGAAATAAGAAAAGAAAGAGTCATGTCAGAAGTGGGATTTGAACCCACGCCTCCAGAGGAGACTGCGACCTGAACGCAGCGCCTTAGACCGCTCGGCCATCCTGACATATATCACACTAATTCTTTAAAAGTGATATAGTACGAAATCCCCTCTCCAACGATACAATGGTCATATTGTAGAAACTATTGATTTAAAGACTGTATCAATTGCTTTTCCATTCATTTTGAAAGTGGTTCTAATGTATAAAGTAGGATTTATTTTCTCTTTTGAGGATTAGAATTCAAATGCCCAGAGTTTGTTTGCTGATGCATTTTCACTCACTGTTGAGTAAAATTTGTGAAGATTGCACAAACTGGCTACTTCCTTTAGCTTGTGGGATTCATTGGATTCTATTATAATGAACCCAAGTGGGGTTTATTTTCATGACCAATGGCTTAGAAGAGCAGTTTTCTTAAGTTAGAAAAAGGCCTCTCAAATTCTTAATTTGGGAGGTATTTTATTTAGCAAAATATAAATCAAGAAGTATGGAGCAGACAATACAAAAAGCATGATATTGATGTCAGTGGTAGCTTTCAAGCCCTTTTTTGTACAAAGAATAGTGTGCTATTTTCTTTCTATATAAAAACATAATGGATTGATGCATTTTTGAATGGTGGAAATTGAAACAGAGTTTTGCAGTGGGTGTTAATCTGATTCTTAAGTCATTCTCTTCTCATGCAACAAGGAAGAGGAAATAGTAGAACCAATAAAGAAAGGAAGAACTATGTCAGAAGTGTGATTTGAACCCACGCCTCCAGAGGAGACTGCGACCTGAACGCAGCGCCATAGACCACTCAGCCATCCTGACATATACCTATCGCACTATTTTCTCTTTTGAGGATTAGAATTCAAATGCCCAGAGTTTGTTTGCTGATGCATTTTCACTCACTGTTGAGTAAAATTTGTGAAGATTGCACAAACTGGCTACTTCCTTTAGCTTGTGGGATTCATTGGATTCTATTATAATGAACCCAAGTGGGGTTTATTTTCATGACCAATGGCTTAGAAGAGCAGTTTTCTTAAGTTAGAAAAATGCCTCCCAAATTCTTAATTTGGGAGGTATTTTATTTAGCAAAATATAAATCAAGAAGTATGAAGCAGACAATACAAAAAGCATGATATTGATGTCAGTGGTAGCTTTCAAGCCCTTTTTTGTACAAAGAATAGTGTGCTATTTTCTTTCTATATAAAAACATAATGAATTGATGCATTTTTGAATGGTGGAAATTGAAACAGAGTTTTGCAGTGGGTGTTAATCTGATTCTTAAGTCATTCTCTTCTCATGCAACAAGGAAGAGGAAATAGTAGAACCAATAAAGAAAGGAAGAACTATGTCAGAAGTGGGATTTGAACCCACGCCTCCAGAGGAGACTGCGACCTGAACGCAGCGCCATAGACCACTCGGCCATCCTGACATATAGCTATCGCACTATTTTTAAGAAAAATTTAATATTATGAAGTGAAATTTGTGAATCTTGCACAAACTGGCTACTTTGTTTAGCTTATGGGATTGATTGGATCCTATTTTAATGTACCCAAGTGGGGTTTATGTTCATGACCAATACAAAGAACATGACATTGATCTCTTTGGTAGGTTTCAGGCCCCTATTTTGACAGAGAAAACAGTGTGATCTTTTCGTGATACATAGCAAAATTGTGGAATGATTGATACATTTTTTTTCCATGGTGGAATTGGAAACAGAATTTTGCAGAGAGTGTTCATCTAATTCTTAAGTCATTCTTTTTTCATGCAACAAGGAAGAAGAATTGAAGAACAAATAAGAAAAGAAAGAGACCTGTCAGAAGTGGGATTTGAACCCACGTCTCCAGAGGAGACGGCGACCTGAACGCAGCGCCTTAGACCGCTCGGCCATCCTGACACATATCAAACTAGTTTTTTAAAAGTGATATAGTACGAAATCCCCTCTCCAACGATACAATGGTCATATTGTAGAAACTATTGATTTAAAGACTGTATCAATTGCTTTTTCCATTCATTTTGAAAGTGGTTCTAATATATAAAGTAGGATTTATTTTCTCTTTTGAGGATTAGAATTCAAATGCCCAGAGTTTGTTTGCTGATGCATTTTCACTCACTGTTGAGTAAAATTTGTGGAGATTGCACAAACTGGCTACTTCATTTAGCTTGTGGGATTCATTGGATTCTATTATAATGAACCCAAGTGGGGTTTATTTTCATGACCAATGGCTTAGAAGAGCAGTTTTCTTAAGTTAGAAAAAGGCCTCTCAAATTCTTAATTTGGGAGGTATTTTATTTAGCAAAATATAAATCAAGAAGTATGGAGCAGACAATACAAAAAGCATGATATTGATGTCAGTGGTAGCTTTCAAGCCCTTTTTTGTACAAAGAATAGTGTGCTATTTTCTTTCTATATAAAAACATAATGGATTGATGCATTTTTGAATGGTGGAAATTGAAACAGAGTTTTGCAGTGGGTGTTAATCTGATTCTTAAGTCATTCTCTTCTCATGCAACAAGGAAGAGGAAATAGTAGAACCAATAAAGAAAGGAAGAACTATGTCAGAAGTGGGATTTGAACCCACGCCTCCAGAGGAGACTGCGACCTGAACGCAGCGCCATAGACCACTCGGCCATCCTGACATATAGCTATCGCACTATTTTTAAGAAAAATTTAATATTATGAAGTGAAATTTGTGAATCTTGCACAAACTGGCTACTTTGTTTAGCTTATGGGATTGATTGGATCCTATTTTAATGTACCCAAGTGGGGTTTATGTTCATGACCAATACAAAGAACATGACATTGATCTCTTTGGTAGGTTTCAGGCCCCTATTTTGACAGAGAAAACAGTGTGATCTTTTCTTGATACATAGAAAATTGTGGATTGATTGATACATTTTTTACATGGTGGAATTGGAAACAGAATTTTGCAGAGAGTGTTCATCTAATTCTTAAGTCATTCTTTTTTCATGCAACAAGGAAGAAGAATTGAACAACAAATAAGAAAGGAAACAGTCATGTCAGAAGTGGGATTTGAACCCACGCCTCCAGAGGAGACTGCGACCTGAACGCAGCGCCTTAGACCGCTCGGCCATCCTGACATATATCACACTAATTTTTTAAAAGTGATATAGTACGAAATCCCCTCTCCAACGATACAATGGTCATATTGTAGAAACTATTGATTTAAAGACTGTATCAATTGCTTTTCCATTCATTTTGAAAGTGGTTCTAATGTATAAAGTAGGATTTCTTTTCTCTTTTGAGGATTAGAATTCAAATGCCCAGAGTTTGTTTGCTGATGCATTTTCACTCACTGTTGAGTAAAATTTGTGAAGATTGCACAAACTGGCTACTTCCTTTAGCTTGTGGGATTCATTGGATTCTATTATAATGAACCCAAGTGGGGTTTATTTTCATGACCAATGGCTTAGAAGAGCAGTTTTCTTAAGTTAGAAAAAGGCCTCCCAAATTCTTAATTTGGGAGGTATTTTATTTAGCAAAATATAAATCAAGAAGTATGAAGCAGACAATACAAAAAGCATGATATTGATGTCAGTGGTAGCTTTCAAGCCCTTTTTTGTACAAAGAATAGTGTGCTATTTTCTTTCTATATAAAAACATAATGGATTGATGCATTTTTGAATGGTGGAAATTGAAACAGAGTTTTGCAGTGGGTGTTAATCTGATTCTTAAGTCATTCTCTTCTCATGCAACAAGTAAGAGGAAATAGTAGAACCAATAAAGAAAGGAAGAACTATGTCAGAAGTGGGATTTGAACCCACGCCTCCAGAGGAGACTGCGACCTGAACGCAGCGCCATAGACCACTCGGCCATCCTGACATATACCTATCGCACTATTATTAAGAAAAATTTTATATTATGAAGTGAAATTTGTGAATCTTGCACAAACTGGCTACTTTGTTTAGCTTATGGGATTGATTGGATCCTATTTTAATGTACCCAAGTGGGGTTTATGTTCATGACCAATACAAAGAACATGACATTGATCTCTTTGGTAGGTTTCAGGCCCCTATTTTTAAAGAGAAAACAGTGTGATCTTTTCTTGATACATAGCAAAATTGTGGATTGATTGATACATTTTTTACATGGTGGAATTGGAAACAGAATTTTGCAGAGAGTGTTTATCTAATTCTTAAGTCATTCTTTTTTCATGCAACAAGGAAGAAGAATTGAAGAACAAATAAGAAAAGAAAGAGTCATGTCAGAAGTGGGATTTGAACCCACGCCACCAGAGGAGACTGCGACCTGAACGCAGCGCCTTAGACCGCTCGGCCATCCTGACATATATCACACTATTTTTTTAAAAAGTGATATAGTACGAAATCCCCTCTCTAACGATACAAGGGTCATATTGTAGAAACTATTGATTTAAAGACTGTATCAACTGCTTTTCCATTCATTTTGAAAGTGGTTCTAATGTATAAAGTAGGATTTATTTTCTCTTTTGAGGATTAGAATTCAAATGCCCAGAGTTTGTTTGCTGATGCATTTTCACTCACTGTTGAGTAAAATTTGTGAAGATTGCACAAACTGGCTACTTCCTTTAGCTTGTGGGATTCATTGGATTCTATTATAATGAACCCAAGTGGGGTTTATTTTTATGACCAATGGCTTAGAAGAGCAGTTTTCTTAAGTTAGAAAAATGCCTCCCAAATTCTTAATTTGGGAGGTATTTTATTTAGCAAAATATAAATCAAGAAGTATGAAGCAGACAATACAAAAAGCATGATATTGATGTCAGTGGTAGCTTTCAAGCCCTTTTTTGTACAAAGAATAGTGTGCTATTTTCTTTCTATATAAAAACATAATGGATTGATGCATTTTTGAATGGTGGAAAATGAAACAGAGTTTTGCAGTGGGTGTTAATCTGATTCTTAAGTCATTCTCTTCTCATGCAACAAGGAAGAGGAAATAGTAGAACCAATAAAGAAACGTAGAACTATGTCAGAAGTGGGATTTGAACCTTAGACCGCTCGGCCATCCTGACATATATCACACTATTTTTTTAAAAAGTGATATAGTACGAAATCCCCTCTCTAACGATACAAGGATCATATTGTAGAAACTATTGATTTAAAGACTGTATCAACTGCTTTTCCATTCATTTTGAAAGTGGTTCTAATGTATAAAGTAGGATTTATTTTCTCTTTTGAGGATTAGAATTCAAATGCCCAGAGTTTGTTTGCTGATGCATTTTCACTCACTGTTGAGTAAAATTTGTGAAGATTGCACAAACTGGCTACTTCATTTAGCTTGTGGGATTCATTGGATTCTATTATAATGAACCCAAGTGGGGTTTATTTTTATGACCAATGGCTTAGAAGAGCAGTTTTCTTAAGTTAGAAAAATGCCTCCCAAATTCTTAATTTGGGAGGTATTTTATTTAGCGAAATATAAATCAAGAAGTATGGAGCAGATAATACAAAAAGCATGATATTGATGTCAGTGGTAGGTTTCAAGCCCTTATTTGTACAAAGAATAGTGTGCTATTTTCTTGCTATATAAAAATATAATGGATTGATGCCTTTTTGAATGGTGGAAATTGAAACAGAGTTTTGCAGTGGGTGTTAATCTGATTCTTAAGTCATTCTCTTCTCATGCAAAAAGGAAAAGGAAATAGTAGAACCAATAAAGAAAGGAAGAACTATGTCAGAAGTGGGATTTGAACCCACGCCTCCAGAGAAGACTGCGACCATAGACCACTCGGCCATCCTGACACATAGCTATCGCACTATTTTTAAGAAAAATTTAATATTATGAAGTGAAATTTGTGAATCTTGCACAAACTGGCTACTTTGTTTAGCTTATGGGATTGATTGGATCCTATTTTAATGTACCCAAGTGGGGTTTATGTTCATGACCAATACAAAGAACATGACATTGATCTCTTTGGTAGGTTTCAGGCCCCTATTTTGACAGAAAACAGTGTGATCTTTTCTTGATACATAGCAAAATTGTGGATTGATTGATACATTTTTTACATGGTGGAATTGGAAACAGAAATTTGCAGAGAGTGTTCATCTAATTCTTAAGTCATTCTTTTTTCATGCAACAAGGAAGAAGAATTGAAGAACAAATAAGAAAAGAAAAAGTCATGTCAGAAGTGGGATTTGAACCCACGCCTCCAGAGGAGACTGCGACCTGAACGCAGCGCCTTAGACCGCTCGGCCATCCTGACATATATCACATTAACTTTTTAAAAAGTGATATAGTACGAAATCCCCTCTCTAACGATACAATGGTCATATTGTAGAAACTATTGATTTAAAGACTGTATCAACTGCTTTTCCATTCATTTTGAAAGTGGTTCTAATGTATAAAGTAGGATTTCTTTTCTCTTTTGAGGATTAGAATTCAAATGCCCAGAGTTTGTTTGCTGATGCATTTTCACTCACTGTTGAGTAAAATTTGTGAAGATTGCACAAACTGGCTACTTCATTTAGCTTGTGGGATTCATTGGATTCTATTATAATGAACCCAAGTGGGGTTTATTTTCATGACCAATGGCTTAGAAGAGCAGTTTTCTTAAGTTAGAAAAATGCCTCCCAAATTCTTAATTTGGGATGTATTTTATTTAGCGAAATATAAATCAAGAAGTATGGAGCAGATAATACAAAAAGCATGATATTGATGTCAGTGGTAGCTTTCAAGCCCTTTTTTGTACAAAGAATAGTGTGCTATTTTCTTTCTATATAAAAACATAATGGATTGATGCATTTTTGAATGGTGGAAATTGAAACAGAGTTTTGCAGTGGGTGTTAATCTGATTCTTAAGTCATTCTCTTCTCATGCAACAAGGAAGAGGAAATAGTAGAACCAATAAAGAAAGGAAGAACTATATCAGCAGTGTGATTTGAACCCACGCCTCCAGAGGAGACTGCGACCTTAACGCAGCGCCATAGACCACTCGGCCATCCTGACATATACCTATCGCACTATTATTAAGAAAAATTTTATATTATGATTTGAAATTTGTGAATCTTGCACAAACTGGCTACTTTGTTTAGCTTATGGGATTGATTGAATCCTATTTGAATGTACCCAAGTGGGGTTTATGTTCATGACCAATACAAAGAACATGACATTGATCTCTTTGGTAGGTTTCAGGCCCCTATTTTGACAGAGAAAACAGTGTGATCTTTTCTTGATACATAGCAAAATTGTGGATTGATTGATACATTTTTTACATGGTGGAATTGTAAACAGAATTTTGCAGAGAGTCTTCATCTAATTCTTAAGTCATTCTTTTTTCATGCAACAAGGAAGAAGAATTGAAGAACAAATAAGAAAAGAAAGAGTCATGTCAGAAGTTGGATTTGAACCCACGCCTCCAGAGGAGACTGCGACCTGAACGCAGCGCCTTAGACAGCTCGGCCATCCTGACATATATCACATTAACTTTTTAAAAAGTGATATAGTACGAAATCCCCTCTCTAACGATACAATGGTCATATTGTAGAAACTATTGATTTAAAGACTGTATCAACTGCTTTTCCATTCATTTTGAAAGTGGTTCTAATGTATAAAGTAGGATTTCTTTTCTCTTTTGAGGATTAGAATTCAAATGCCCAGAGTTTGTTTGCTGATGCATTTTCACTCACTGTTGAGTAAAATTTGTGAAGATTGCACAAAATGGCTACTTCCTTTAGCTTGTGGGATTCATTGGATTCTATTATAATGAACCCAAGTGGGGTTTATTTTCATGACCAATGGCTTAGAAGAGCAGTTTTCTTAAGTTAGAAAAAGGCCTCCCAAATTCTTAATTTGGGAGGTATTTTATTTAGCAAAATATAAATCAAGAAGTATGGAGCAGACAATACAAAAAGCATGATATTGATGTCAGTGGTAGCTTTCAAGCCCTTTTTTGTACAAAGAATAGTGTGCTATTTTCTTTCTTTATAAAAACATAATGGATTGATGCATTTTTGAATGGTGGAAATTGAAACAGAGTTTTGCAGTGGGTGTTAATCTGATTCTTAAGTCATTATCTTCTCATGCAACAAGGAAGAGGAAATAGTAGAACCAATAAAGAAAGGAAGAATTATGTCAGAAGTGGAATTTGAACCCACGCCTCCAGAGGAGACTGCGACCTGAACGCAGCGCCATAGACCACTCGGCCATCCTGACATATACCTATCGCACTATTATTAAGAAAAATTTTATATTATGAAGTGAAATTTGTGAATCTTGCACAAACTGGCTACTTTGTTTAGCTTATGGGATTGATTGAATCCTATTTGAATGTACCCAAGTGGGGTTTATGTTCATGACCAATACAAAGAACATGACATTGATCTCTTTGGTAGGTTTCAGGCCCCTATTTTGACAGAGGAAACAGTGTGATCTTTTCTTGATACATAGCAAAATTGTGGATTGATTGATAGATTTTTTACATGGTGGAATTGTAAACAGAATTTTGCAGAGAGTCTTCATCTAATTCTTAAGTCATTCTTTTTTCATGCAACAAGGAAGAAGAATTGAAGAACAAATAAGAAAAGAAAGAGTCATGTCAGAAGTTGGATTTGAACCCACGCCTCCAGAGGAGACTGCGACCTGAACGCAGCGCCTTAGACAGCTCGGCCATCCTGACATATATCACATTAACTTTTTAAAAAGTGATATAGTACGAAATCCCCTCTCTAACGATACAATGGTCATATTGTAGAAACTATTGATTTAAAGACTGTATCAACTGCTTTTCCATTCATTTTGAAAGTGGTTCTAATGTATAAAGTAGGATTTATTTTCTCTTTTGAGGATTAGAATTCAAATGCCCAGAGTTTGTTTGCTGATGCATTTTCACTCACTGTTGAGTAAAATTTGTGAAGATTGCACAAACTGGCTACTTCATTTAGCTTGTGGGATTCATTGAATTCTATTATAATGAACCCAAGTGGGGTTTATTTTCATGACCAATGGCTTAGAAGAGCAGTTTTCTTAAGTTAGAAAAATGCCTCCCAAATTCTTAATTTGGGAGGTATTTTATTTAGCGAAATATAAATCAAGAAGTATGGAGCAGATAATACAAAAAGCATGATATTGATGTCAGTGGTAGGTTTCAAGCCCTTATTTGTACAAAGAATAGTGTGCTATTTTCTTGCTATATAAAAATATAATGGATTGATGCCTTTTTGAATGGTGGAAATTGAAACAGAGTTTTGCAGTGGGTGTTAATCTGATTCTTAAGTCATTCTCTTCTCATGCAAAAAGGAAAAGGAAATAGTAGAACCAATAAAGAAAGGAAGAACTATGTCAGAAGTGGGATTTGAACCCACGCCTCCAGAGGAGACTGCGACCAAAGACCACTCGGCCATCCTGACATATAGCTATCGCACTATTTTTAAGAAATATTTAATATTATGAAGTGAAATTTGTGAATCTTGCACAAACTGGCTACTTTGTTTAGCTTATGGGATTGATTGGATCCTATTTTAATGTACCCAAGTGGGGTTTATGTTCATGACCAATACAAAGAACATGACATTGATCTCTTTGGTAGGTTTCAGGCCCCTATTTTTAAAGAGAAAACAGTGTGATCTTTTCTTGATATATAGCAAAATTGTGGATTGATTGATACATTTTTTTCCATGGTGGAATTGGAAACAGAATTTTGCAGAGAGTGTTCATCTAATTCTTAAGTCATTCTTTTTTCATGCAACAAGGAAGAAGAATTGAAGAACAAATAAGAAAAGAAAGAGTCATGTCAGAAGTGGGATTTGAACCCACGCCTCCAGAGGAGACTGCGACCTGAACGCAGCGCCTTAGACCGCTCGGCCTTCCTGACATATATCACACTAATTTTTTTGCACAAACTGGCTACTTTGTTTAGCTTATGGGATTGATTGGATCCTATTTTAATGTACCCAAGTGGGGTTTATGTTCATGACCAATACAAAGAACATGACATTGATCTCTTTGGTAGGTTTCAGGCCCCTATTTTGACAGAGAAAACAGTGTGATCTTTTCTTGATACATAGCAAAATTGTGGATTGATTGATACATTTTTTACATGGTGGAATTGGAAACAGAATTTTGCAGATAGTGTTCATCTAATTCTTAAGTCATTCTTTTTTCATGCAACAAGGAAGAAGAATTGAAGAACAAATAAGAAAAGAAAGAGTCATGTCAGAAGTGGGATTTGAACCCACAACTCCAGAGGAGACTGCGACCTGAACGCAGCGCCTTAGACCGCTCGGCCATCCTGACATATATCACACTAACTTTTTAAAAAGTGATATAGTACGAAATCCCCTCTCTAACGATACAATGGTCATATTGTAGAAACTATTGATTTAAAGACTGTATCAATTGCTTTTCCATTCATTTTGAAAGTGGTTCTAATGTATAAAGTAGGATTTATTTTCTCTTTTGAGGATTAGAATTCAAATGCCCAGAGTTTGTTTGCTGATGCATTTTCACTCACTGTTGAGTAAAATTTGTGAAGATTGCACAAACTGGCTACTTCCTTTAGCTTGTGGGATTCATTGGATTCTATTATAATGAACCCAAGTGGGGTTTATTTTCATGACCAATGGCTTAGAAGAGCAGTTTTCTTAAGTTAGAAAAATGCCTCCCAAATTCTTAATTTGGGAGGTATTTTATTTAGCAAAATATAAATCAAGAAGTATGAAGCAGACAATACAAAAAGCATGATATTGATGTCAGTGGTAGCTTTCAAGCCCTTTTTTGTACAAAGAATAGTGTGCTATTTTCTTTCTATATAAAAACATAATGGATTGATGCATTTTTGAATGGTGGAAATTGAAACAGAGTTTTGCAGTGGGTGTTAATCTGATTCTTAAGTCATTCTCTTCTCATGCAACAAGGAAGAGGAAATAGTAGAACCAATAAAGAAAGGAAGAATTATGTCAGAAGTGGGATTTGAACCCACGCCACCAGAAAAGACTGCGACCTAAGCGTAGCGCCATAGACCACTCGGCCATCCTGACATATACCTATCGCACTGTTTTTAAGAAAAATTTAATATTATGAAGTGAAATTTGTGAATCTTGCACAAATTGGCTACTTTGTTTACCTTATGGGATTGATTGGATCCTATTTTAATGTACCCAAGTGGGGTTTATGTTCATGACCAATACAAAGAACATGACATTGATCTCTTTGGTAGGTTTCAGGCCCCTATTTTGACAGAGAAAACAGTGTGATCTTTTCTTGATACATAGCAAAATTGTGGATTGATTGATACATTTTTTACATGGTGGAATTGGAAACAGAATTTTGCAGAGAGTGTTCATCTAATTCTTAAGTCATTCTTTTTTCATGCAACAAGGAAGAAGAATTGAAGAACAAATAAGAAAAGAAAGAGTCATTTCAGAAGTGGGATTTGAACCCACGCCTCCAGAGGAGACTGCGACCTGAACGCAGCGCCTTAGACCGCTCGGCCATCCTGACATATATCACACTAACTTTTTAAAAAGTGATATAGTACGAAATCCCCTCTCTAACGATACAATGGTCATATTGTAGAAACTATTGATTTAAAGACTGTATCAACTGCTTTTCCATTCATTTTGAAAGTGGTTCTAATGTATAAAGTAGGATTTCTTTTCTCTTTTGAGGATTAGAATTCAAATGCCCAGAGTTTGTTTGCTGATGCATTTTCACTCACTGTTGAGTAAAATTTGTGAAGATTGCACAAACTGGCTACTTCATTTAGCTTGTGGGATTCATTGGATTCTATTATAATGAACCCAAGTGGGGTTTATTTTCATGACCAATGGCTTAGAAGAGCAGTTTTCTTAAGTTAGAAAAATGCCTCCCAAATTCTTAATTTGGGAGGTATTTTATTTAGCGAAATATAAATCAAGAAGTATGGAGCAGATAATACAAAAAGCATGATATTGATGTCAGTGGTAGGTTTCAAGCCCTTAATTGTACAAAGAATAGTGTGCTATTTTCTTGCTATATAAAAATATAATGGATTGATGCCTTTTTGAATGGTGGAAATTGAAACAGAGTTTTGCAGTGGGTGTTAATCTGATTCTTAAGTCATTTTCTTCTCATGCAAAAAGGAAAAGGAAATAGTAGAACCAATAAAGAAAGGAAGAACTATGTCAGAAGTGGGATTTGAACCCACGCCTCCAGAGGAGACTGCGACCAAAGAACACTCGGCCATCCTGACATATAGCTATCGCACTATTTTTAAGAAAAATTTAATATTATGAAGTGAAATTTGTGAATCTTGCACAAACTGGCTACTTTGTTTAGCTTATGGGATTGATTGGATCCTATTTTAATGTACCCAAGTGGGGTTTATGTTCATGACCAATACAAAGAACATGACATTGATCTCTTTGGTAGGTTTCAGGCCCCTATTTTTAAAGAGAAAACAGTGTGATATTTTCTTGATATATAGCAAAATTGTGGATTGATTGATACATTTTTTTCCATGGTGGAATTGGAAACAGAATTTTGCAGAGAGTGTTCATCTAATTCTTAAGTCATTCTTTTTTCATGCAACAAGGAAGAAGAATTGAAGAACAAATACGAAGTCCTATCAGAAGTGGGATTTGAACCGACGCCTCCAGAGGAGACTGCGACCTGAACGCAGCGCCTTAGACCGCTCGGCCATCCTGACATATATCACACTAATTTTTTTGCACAAACTGGCTACTTTGTTTAGCTTATGGGATTGATTGGATCCTATTTTAATGTACCCAAGTGGGGTTTATGTTCATGACCAATACAAAGAACATGACATTGATCTCTTTGGTAGGTTTCAGGCCCCTATTTTGACAGAGAAAACCGTGTGATCTTTTCTTGATACATAGCAAAATTGTGGATTGATTGATACATTTTTTACATGGTGGAATTGGAAACAGAATTTTGCAGAGAGTGTTCATCTAATTCTTAAGTCATTCTTTTTTCATGCAACAAGGAAGAAGAATTGAAGAACAAATAAGAAAAGAAAGTGTCATGTCAGAAGTGGGATTTGAACCCACGCCTCCAGAGGAGACTGCGACCTGAACGCAGCGCCTTAGACCGCTCGGCCATCCTGACATATATCACACTAACTTTTTAAAAAGTGATATAGTACGAAATCCCCTCTCTAACGATACAATGGTCATATTGTAGAAACTATTGATTTAAAGACTGTATCAACTGCTTTTCCATTCATTTTGAAAGTGGTTCTAATGTATAAAGTAGGATTTATTTTCTCTTTTGAGGATTAGAATTCAAATGCCCAGAGTTTGTTTGCTGATGCATTTTCACTCACTGTTGAGTAAAATTTGTGAAGATTGCACAAACTGGCTACTTCATTTAGCTTGTGGGATTCATTGAATTCTATTATAATGAACCCAAGTGGGGTTTATTTTCATGACCAATGGCTTAGAAGAGCAGTTTTCTTAAGTTAGAAAAATGCCTCCCAAATTCTTAATTTGGGAGGTATTTTATTTAGCGAAATATAAATCAAGAAGTATGGAGCAGATAATACAAAAAGCATGATATTGATGTCAGTGGTAGGTTTCAAGCCCTTATTTGTACAAAGAATAGTGTGCTATTTTCTTGCTATATAAAAATATAATGGATTGATGCCTTTTTGAATGGTGGAAATTGAAACAGAGTTTTGCAGTGGGTGTTAATCTGATTCTTAAGTCATTCTCTTCTCATGCAAAAAGGAAAAGGAAATAGTAGAACCAATAAAGAAAGGAAGAACTATGTCAGAAGTGGGATTTGAACCCACGCCTCCAGAGGAGACTGCGACCAAAGACCACTCGGCCATCCTGACATATAGCTATCGCACTATTTTTAAGAAATATTTAATATTATGAAGTGAAATTTGTGAATCTTGCACAAACTGGCTACTTTGTTTAGCTTATGGGATTGATTGGATCCTATTTTAATGTACCCAAGTGGGGTTTATGTTCATGACCAATACAAAGAACATGACATTGATCTCTTTGGTAGGTTTCAGGCCCCTATTTTTAAAGAGAAAACAGTGTGATCTTTTCTTGATATATAGCAAAATTGTGGATTGATTGATACATTTTTTTCCATGGTGGAATTGGAAACAGAATTTTGCAGAGAGTGTTCATCTAATTCTTAAGTCATTCTTTTTTCATGCAACAAGGAAGAAGAATTGAAGAACAAATAAGAAAAGAAAGAGTCATGTCAGAAGTGGGATTTGAACCCACGCCTCCAGAGGAGACTGCGACCTGAACGCAGCGCCTTAGACCGCTCGGCCTTCCTGACATATATCACACTAATTTTTTTGCACAAACTGGCTACTTTGTTTAGCTTATGGGATTGATTGGATCCTATTTTAATGTACCCAAGTGGGGTTTATGTTCATGACCAATACAAAGAACATGACATTGATCTCTTTGGTAGGTTTCAGGCCCCTATTTTGACAGAGAAAACAGTGTGATCTTTTCTTGATACATAGCAAAATTGTGGATTGATTGATACATTTTTTACATGGTGGAATTGGAAACAGAATTTTGCAGATAGTGTTCATCTAATTCTTAAGTCATTCTTTTTTCATGCAACAAGGAAGAAGAATTGAAGAACAAATAAGAAAAGAAAGAGTCATGTCAGAAGTGGGATTTGAACCCACACCTCCAGAGGAGACTGCGACCTGAACGCAGCGCCTTAGACCGCTCGGCCATCCTGACATATATCACACTAACTTTTTAAAAAGTGATATAGTACGAAATCCCCTCTCGAACGATACAATGGTCATATTGTAGAAACTATTGATTTAAAGACTGTATCAATTGCTTTTCCATTCATTTTGAAAGTGGTTCTAATGTATAAAGTAGGATTTATTTTCTCTTTTGAGGATTAGAATTCAAATGCCCAGAGTTTGTTTGCTGATGCATTTTCACTCACTGTTGAGTAAAATTTGTGAAGATTGCACAAACTGGCTACTTCCTTTAGCTTGTGGGATTCATTGGATTCTATTATAATGAACCCAAGTGGGGTTTATTTTCATGACCAATGGCTTAGAAGAGCAGTTTTCTTAAGTTAGAAAAATGCCTCCCAAATTCTTAATTTGGGAGGTATTTTATTTAGCAAAATATAAATCAAGAAGTATGAAGCAGACAATACAAAAAGCATGATATTGATGTCAGTGGTAGCTTTCAAGCCCTTTTTTGTACAAAGAATAGTGTGCTATTTTCTTTCTATATAAAAACATAATGGATTGATGCATTTTTGAATGGTGGAAATTGAAACAGAGTTTTGCAGTGGGTGTTAATCTGATTCTTAAGTCATTCTCTTCTCATGCAACAAGGAAGAGGAAATAGTAGAACCAATAAAGAAAGGAAGAATTATGTCAGAAGTGGGATTTGAACCCACGCCACCAGAAAAGACTGCGACCTAAGCGTAGCGCCATAGACCACTCGGCCATCCTGACATATACCTATCGCACTGTTTTTAAGAAAAATTTAATATTATGAAGTGAAATTTGTGAATCTTGCACAAATTGGCTACTTTGTTTACCTTATGGGATTGATTGGATCCTATTTTAATGTACCCAAGTGGGGTTTATGTTCATGACCAATACAAAGAACATGACATTGATCTCTTTGGTAGGTTTCAGGCCCCTATTTTGACAGAGAAAACAGTGTGATCTTTTCTTGATACATAGCAAAATTGTGGATTGATTGATACATTTTTTACATGGTGGAATTGGAAACAGAATTTTGCAGAGAGTGTTCATCTAATTCTTAAGTCATTCTTTTTTCATGCAACAAGGAAGAAGAATTGAAGAACAAATAAGAAAAGAAAGAGTCATTTCAGAAGTGGGATTTGAACCCACGCCTCCAGAGGAGACTGCGACCTGAACGCAGCGCCTTAGACCGCTCGGCCATCCTGACATATATCACACTAACTTTTTAAAAAGTGATATAGTACGAAATCCCCTCTCTAACGATACAATGGTCATATTGTAGAAACTATTGATTTAAAGACTGTATCAACTGCTTTTCCATTCATTTTGAAAGTGGTTCTAATGTATAAAGTAGGATTTCTTTTCTCTTTTGAGGATTAGAATTCAAATGCCCAGAGTTTGTTTGCTGATGCATTTTCACTCACTGTTGAGTAAAATTTGTGAAGATTGCACAAACTGGCTACTTCATTTAGCTTGTGGGATTCATTGGATTCTATTATAATGAACCCAAGTGGGGTTTATTTTCATGACCAATGGCTTAGAAGAGCAGTTTTCTTAAGTTAGAAAAATGCCTCCCAAATTCTTAATTTGGGAGGTATTTTATTTAGCGAAATATAAATCAAGAAGTATGGAGCAGATAATACAAAAAGCATGATATTGATGTCAGTGGTAGGTTTCAAGCCCTTAATTGTACAAAGAATAGTGTGCTATTTTCTTGCTATATAAAAATATAATGGATTGATGCCTTTTTGAATGGTGGAAATTGAAACAGAGTTTTGCAGTGGGTGTTAATCTGATTCTTAAGTCATTTTCTTCTCATGCAAAAAGGAAAAGGAAATAGTAGAACCAATAAAGAAAGGAAGAACTATGTCAGAAGTGGGATTTGAACCCACGCCTCCAGAGGAGACTGCGACCAAAGAACACTCGGCCATCCTGACATATAGCTATCGCACTATTTTTAAGAAAAATTTAATATTATGAAGTGAAATTTGTGAATCTTGCACAAACTGGCTACTTTGTTTAGCTTATGGGATTGATTGGATCCTATTTTAATGTACCCAAGTGGGGTTTATGTTCATGACCAATACAAAGAACATGACATTGATCTCTTTGGTAGGTTTCAGGCCCCTATTTTTAAAGAGAAAACAGTGTGATATTTTCTTGATATATAGCAAAATTGTGGATTGATTGATACATTTTTTTCCATGGTGGAATTGGAAACAGAATTTTGCAGAGAGTGTTCATCTAATTCTTAAGTCATTCTTTTTTCATGCAACAAGGAAGAAGAATTGAAGAACAAATACGAAGTCCTATCAGAAGTGGGATTTGAACCGACGCCTCCAGAGGAGACTGCGACCTGAACGCAGCGCCTTAGACCGCTCGGCCATCCTGACATATATCACACTAATTTTTTTGCACAAACTGGCTACTTTGTTTAGCTTATGGGATTGATTGGATCCTATTTTAATGTACCCAAGTGGGGTTTATGTTCATGACCAATACAAAGAACATGACATTGATCTCTTTGGTAGGTTTCAGGCCCCTATTTTGACAGAGAAAACCGTGTGATCTTTTCTTGATACATAGCAAAATTGTGGATTGATTGATACATTTTTTACATGGTGGAATTGGAAACAGAATTTTGCAGAGAGTGTTCATCTAATTCTTAAGTCATTCTTTTTTCATGCAACAAGGAAGAAGAATTGAAGAACAAATAAGAAAAGAAAGTGTCATGTCAGAAGTGGGATTTGAACCCACGCCTCCAGAGGAGACTGCGACCTGAACGCAGCGCCTTAGACCGCTCGGCCATCCTGACATATATCACACTAACTTTTTAAAAAGTGATATAGTACGAAATCCCCTCTCTAACGATACAATGGTCATATTGTAGAAACTATTGATTTAAAGACTGTATCAACTGCTTTTCCATTCATTTTGAAAGTGGTTCTAATGTATAAAGTAGGATTTATTTTCTCTTTTGAGGATTAGAATTCAAATGCCCAGAGTTTGTTTGCTGATGCATTTTCACTCACTGTTGAGTAAAATTTGTGAAGATTGCACAAACTGGCTACTTCATTTAGCTTGTGGGATTCATTGGATTCTATTATATTGAACCCAAGTGGGGTTTATTTTCATGACCAATGGCTTAGAAGAGCAGTTTTCTTAAGTTAGAAAAATGCCTCCCAAATTTTTAATTTGGGAGGTATTTTATTTAGCGAAATATAAATCAAGAAGTATGGAGCAGATAATACAAAAAGCATGATATTGATGTCAGTGGTAGGTTTCAAGCCCTTATTTGTACAAAGAATAGTGTGCTATTTTCTTGCTATATAAAAATATAATGGATTGATGCCTTTTTGAATGGTGGAAATTGAAACAGAGTTTTGCAGTGGGTGTTAATCTGATTCTTAAGTCATTCTCTTCTCATGCAAAAAGGAAAAGGAAATAGTAGAACCAATAAAGAAAGGAAGAACTATGTCAGAAGTGGGATTTGAACCCACGCCTCCAGAGGAGACTGCGACCAAAGACCACTCGGCCATCCTGACATATAGCTATCGCACTATTTTTAAGAAAAATTTAATATTATGAAGTGAAATTTGTGAATCTTGCACAAACTGGCTACTTTGTTTAGCTTATTGGATTGATTGGATCCTATTTTAATGTACCCAAGTGGGGTTTATGTTCATGACCAATACAAAGAACATGACATTGATCTCTTTGGTAGGTTTCAGGCCCCTATTTTTAAAGAGAAAACAGTGTGATCTTTTCTTGATATATAGCAAAATTGTGGATTGATTGATACATTTTTTTCCATGGTGGAATTGGAAACAGAATTTTGCAGAGAGTGTTCATCTAATTCTTAAGTCATTCTTTTTTCATGCAACAAGGAAGAAGAATTGAAGAACAAATAAGAAAAGAAAGAGTCCTGTCAGAAGTGGGATTTGAACCCACGCCTCCAGAGGAGACTGCGACCTGAACGCAGCGCCTTAGACCGCTCGGCCATCCTGACATATATCACACTAATTTTTTTGCACAAACTGGCTACTTTGTTTAGCTTATGAGATTGATTGGATCCTATTTTAATGTACCCAAGTGGGGTTTATGTTCATGACCAATACAAAGAACATGACATTGATCTCTTTGGTAGGTTTCAGGCCCCTATTTTGACAGAGAAAACAGTGTGATCTTTTCTTGATACATAGCAAAATTGTGGATTGATTGATACATTTTTTACATGGTGGAATTGGAAACAGAATTTTGCAGATAGTGTTCATCTAATTCTTAAGTCATTCTTTTTTCATGCAACAACGAAGAAGAATTGAAGAACAAATAAGAAAAGAAAGAGTCATGTCAGAAGTGGGATTTGAACCCACGCCTCCAAAGGAGACTGCGACCTGAACGCAGCGCCTTAGACCGCTCGGCCATCCTGACATATATCTCACTAACTTTTTAAAAAGTGATATAGTACGAAATCCCCTCTCTAATGATACAATGGTCATATTGTAGAAACTATTGATTTAAAGACTGTATCAATTGCTTTTACATTCATTTTGAAAGTGGTTCTAATGTATAAAGTAGGATTTATTTTCTCTTTTGAGGATTAGAATTCAAATGCCCAGAGTTTGTTTGCTGATGCATTTTCACTCACTGTTGAGTAAAATTTGTGAAGATTGCACAAACTGGCTACTTCCTTTAGCTTGTGGGATTCATTGGATTCTATTATAATGAACCCAAGTGGGGTTTATTTTCATGACCAATGGCTTAGAAGAGCAGTTTTCTTAAGTTAGAAAAATGCCTCCCAAATTCTTAATTTGGGAGGTATTTTATTTAGCAAAATATAAATCAAGAAGTATGAAGCAGACAATACAAAAAGCATGATATTGATGTCAGTGGTAGCTTTCAAGCCCTTTTTTGTACAAAGAATAGTGTGCTATTTTCTTTCTATATAAAAACATAATGGATTGATGCAATTTTGAATGGTGGAAATTGAAACAGAGTTTTGCAGTGGGTGGTAATCTGATTCTTAAGTCATTCTCTTCTCATGCAACAAGGAAGAGGAAATAGTAGAACCAATAAAGAAAGGAAGAATTATGTCAGAAGTGGGATTTGAACCCACGCCACCAGAGGAGACTGCGACCTGAACGTAGCGCCATAGACCACTCGGCCATCCTGACATATACCTATCGCACTATTTTTAAGAAAAATTTAATATCACGAAGTGAAGTTTGTGAATCTTGCACAAACTGGCTACTTTGTTTAGCTTATGGGATTTATTGGATCCTATTTTAATGTACCCAAGTGGGGTTTATGTTCATGACCAATACAAAGAACATGACATTGATCTCTTTGGTAGGTTTCAGGCCCCTATTTTGACAGAGAAAACAGTGTGATTTTTTCTTGATACATAGCAAAATTGTGGATTGATTGATACATTTTTTACATGGTGGAATTGGAAACAGAATTTTGCAGAGAGTGTTCATCTAATTCTTAAGTCATTCTTTTTTCATGCAACAAGGAAGAAGAATTGAAGAACAAATAAGAAAAGGAAGAGTCATGTCAGAAGTGGGATTTGAACCCACGCCTCCAGAGGAGACTGCGACCTGAACGCAGCGCCTTAGACCGCTCGGCCATCCTGACATATATCTCACTAACTTTTTAAAAAGTGATATAGTACGAAATCCCCTCTCTAACGATACAATGGTCATATTGTAGAAACTATTGATTTAAAGACTGTATCAATTGCTTTTCCATTCATTTTGAAAGTGGTTCTAATGTATAAAGTAGGATTTATTTTCTCTTTTGAGGATTAGAATTCAAATGCCCAGAGTTTGTTTGCTGATGCATTTTCACTCACTGTTGAGTAAAATTTGTGAAGATTGCACAAACTGGCTACTTCCTTTAGCTTGTGGGATTCATTAGGATTCTATTATAATGAACCCAAGTGGGGTTTATTTTCATGACCAATGGCTTAGAAGAGCAGTTTTCTTAAGTTAGAAAAAGGCCTCCCAAATTCTTAATTTGGGAGGTATTTTATTTAGCAAAATATAAATCAAGAAGTATGGAGCAGACAATACAAAAAGCATGATATTGATGTCAGTGGTAGCTTTCAAGCCCTTTTTTGTACAAAGAATAGTGTGCTATTTTCTTTCTATATAAAAACATAATGGATTGATGCATTTTTGAATGGTGGAAATTGAAACAGAGTTTTGCAGTGGGTGTTAATCTGATTCTTAAGTTATACTCTTCTCATGCAACAAGGAAGAGGAAATAGTAGAACCAATAAAGAAAGGAAGAACTATGTCAGAAGTGGGATTTGAACCCACGCCTCCAGAGGAGACTGCGACCTGAACGCAGCGCCATAGACCACTCGGCCATCCTGACATATAGCTATCGCACTATTTTTAAGAAAAATTTAATATTATGAAGTGAAATTTGTGAATCTTGCACAAACTGGCTACTTTGTTTAGCTTATGGGATTGATTGGATCCTATTTTAATGTACCCAAGTGGGGTTTATGTTCATGACCAATACAAAGAACATGACATTGATCTCTTTGGTAGGTTTCAGGCCCCTATTTTTAAAGAGAAAACAGTGTGATCTTTTCTTGATACATAACAAAATTGTGGATTGATTGATAAATTTTTTTCCATGGTGGAATTGGAAACAGAATTTTGCAGAGAGTGTTCATCTAATTCTTAAGTCATTCTTTTTTCATGCAACAAGGAAGAAGAATTGAAGAACAAATAAGAAAAGAAAGAGTCCTGTCAGAAGTGGGATTTGAACCCACGCCTCCAGAGGAGACTGCGACCTGAACGCAGCGCCATAGACCGCTCGGCCATCCTGACATATATCACACTAACTTTTTAAAAAGTGATATAGTACGAAATGACCTCTCTAACGATACAATGGTCATATTGTAGAAACTATTGATTTAAAGACTGTATCAATTGCTTTTCCATTCATTTTGAAAGTGGTTCTAATGTATAAAGTAGGATTTATTTTCTCTTTTGAGGATTAGAATTCAAATGCCCAGAGTTTGTTTGCTGATGCATTTTCACTCACTGTTGAGTAAAATTTGTGAAGATTGCACAAACTGGCTACTTCCTTTAGCTTGTGGGATTCATTGGATTCTATTATAATGAACCCAAGTGGGGTTTATTTTCATGACCAATGGCTTAGAAGAGCAGTTTTCTTAAGTTAGAAAAATGCCTCCCAAATTCTTAATTTGGGAGGTATTTTATTTAGCAAAATATAAATCAAGAAGTATGAAGCAGACAATACAAAAAGCATGATATTGATGTCAGTGGTAGCTTTCAAGCCCTTTTTTGTACAAAGAATAGTGTGCTATTTTCTTTCTATATAAAAACATAATGGATTGATGCATTTTTGAATGGTGGAAATTGAAACAGAGTTTTGCAGTGGGTGTTAATCTGATTGTTAAGTCATTCTCTTCTCATGCAACAAGGAAGAGGAAATAGTAGAACCAATAAAGAAAGGAAGAACTATGTCAGAAGTGGGATTTGAACCCACGCCTCCAGAGGAGACTGCGACCTGAACGCAGCGCCATAGACCACTCGGCCATCCTGACATATAGCTATCGCACTATTTTTAAGAAAAAATTTATATTATGAAGTGAAATTTGTGAATCTTGAACAAACTGGCTACTTTGTTTAGCTTATGGGATTGATTGGATCCTATTTTAATGTACCCAAGTGGGGTTTATGTTCATGACAATACAAAGAACATGACATTGATCTCTATGGTAGGTTTCAGGCCCCTATTTTTAAAGAGAAAACAGTGTGATCTTTTCTTGATACATAGCAAAATTGTGGATTGATTGATACATTTTTTTCCATGGTGGAATTGGAAACAGAATTTTGCAGAGAGTGTTCATCTAATTCTTAAGTCATTCTTTTTTCATGCAACAAGGAAGAGGAAATAGTAGAACCAATAAAGAAAGGAAGAACTATGTCAGAAGTGGGATTTGAACCCACACCTCCAGAGGAGACTGTGACCTGAACGCAGCGCCATAGACCACTCGGCCATCCTGACATATACCTATTGCACTATTTTTAAGAAAAAATTTATATTATGAAGTGAAATTTGTGAATCTTGCACAAACTGGCTACTTTGTTTAGCTTATGGGATTGATTGGATCCTATTTTAATGTACCCAAGTGGGGTTTATGTTCATGACCAATACAAAGAACATGACATTGATCTCTTTGGTAGGTTTCAGGCCCCTATTTTGACAGAGAAAACAGTGTGATCTTTTCTTGATACATAGCAAAATTGTGGATTGATTGATACATTTTTTACATGGTGGAATTGGAAACAGAATTTTGCAGATAGTGTTCATCTAATTCTTAAGTCATTCTTTTTTCATGCAACAAGGAAGAAGAATTGAAGAACAAATAAGAAAAGAAAGAGTCATGTCAGAAGCGGGATTTGAACCCACGCCTCCAGAGGAGACTGCGACCTGAACGCAGCGCCTTAGACCGCTCGGCCATCTTGACATATATCACACTAACTTTTTAAAAAGTGATATAGTACGAAATCCCCTCTCTAACGATACAATGGTCATATTGTAGAAACTATTGATTTAAAGACTGTATCAATTGCTTTTCCATTCATTTTGAAAGTGGTTTTAATGTATAAAGTAGGATTTATTTTCTCTTTTGAGGATTAGAATTCAAATGCCCAGAGTTTGTTTGCTGATGCATTTTCACTCACTGTTGAGTAAAATTTGTGAAGATTGCACAAACTGGCTACTTCCTTTAGCTTGTGGGATTCATTGGATTCTATTATAATGAACCCAAGTGGGGTTTATTTTCATGACCAATGGCTTAGAAGAGCAGTTCTCTTAAGTTAGAAAAATGCCTCCCAAAATCTTAATTTGGGAGATATTTTATTTAGCAAAATATAAATCAAGAAGTATGAAGCAGACAATACAAAAAGCATGATATTGATGTCAGTGGTAGCTTTCAAGCCCTTTTTTGTACAAAGAATAGTGTGCTATTTTCTTTCTATATAAAAACATAATGGATTGATGCATTTTTGAATGGTGGAAATTGAAACAGAGTTTTGCAGTGGGTGTTAATCTGATTCTTAAGTCATTCTCTTCTCATGCAACAAGGAAGAGGAAATAGTAGAACCAATAAAGAAAGGAAGAACTATGTCAGAAGTGTGATTTGAACCCACGCCTCCAGAGGAGACTGCGACCTGAACGCAGCGCCATAGACCACTCGGCCATTCTGACATATAGCTATCGCACTATTTTTAAGAAAAATTTAATATTATGAAGTGAAATTTGTGAATCTTGCACAAACTGGCTACTTTGTTTAGCTTATGGGATTGATTGGATCCTATTTTAATGTACCCAAGTGGGGTTTATGTTCATGACCAATACAAAGAATATGACATTGATCTCTTTGGTAGGTTTCAGGCCCCTATTTTTAAAGAGAAAACAGTGTGATCTTTTCTTGATACATAGCAAAATTGTGGATTGATTGATACATTTTTTTTCATGGTGGAATTGGAAACAGAATTTTGCAGAGAGTGTTCATCTAATTCTTAAGTCATTCTGTTTTCATGCAACAAGGAAGAGGAAATAGTAGAACCAATAAAGAAAGGAAGAACTATGTCAGAAGTGGGATTTGAACCCACGCCTCCAGAGGAGACTGCGACCTGAACGCAGCGCCATAGACCACTCGGCCATCCTGACATATACCTATCGCACTATTTTTAAGAAAAATTTTATATTATGAAGTGAAATTTGTGAATCTTGCACAAACTGGCTACTTTGTTTAGCTTATGGGATTGATTGGATCCTATTTTAATGTACCCAAGTGGGGTTTATGTTCATGACCAATACAAAGAACATGACATTGATCTCTTTGGTAGGTTTCAGGCCCCTATTTTGACAGAGAAAACAGTGTGATCTTTTCTTGATACATAGCAAAATTGTGGATTGATTGATACATTTTTTACATGGTGGAATTGGAAACAGAATTTTGCAGATAGTGTTCATCTAATTCTTAAGTCATTCTTTTTTTCATGCAACAAGGAAGAAGAATTGAAGAACAAATAAGAAAAGAAAGAGTCATGTCAGAAGTTGGATTTGAACCCACGCCTCCAGAGGAGACTGCGACCTGAACGCAGCGCCTTAGACAGCTCGGCCATCCTGACATATATAACATAAACTTTTTAAAAAGTGATATAGTACGAAATCCCCTCTCTAAAGATACAATGGTCATATTGTAGAAACTATTGATTTAAAGACTGTATCAACTGCTTTTCCATTCATTTTGAAAGTGGTTCTAATGTATAAAGTAGGATTTCTTTTCTCTTTTGAGGATTAGAATTCAAATGCCCAGAGTTTGTTTGCTGATGCATTTTCACTCACTGTTGAGTAAAATTTGTGAAGATTGCACAAACTGGCTACTTCATTTAGCTTGTGGGATTCATTGGATTCTATTATAATGAACCCAAGTGGGGTTTATTTTCATGACCAATGGCTTAGAAGAGCAGTTTTCTTAAGTTAGAAAAATGCCTCCCAAATTCTTAATTTGGGAGGTATTTTATTTAGCGAAATATAAATCAAGAAGTATGGAGCAGATAATACAAAAAGCATGATATTGATGTCAGTGGTAGGTTTCAAGCCCTTATTTGTACAAAGAATAGTGTGCTATTTTCTTGCTATATAAAAATATAATGGATTGATGCCTTTTTGAATGGTGGAAATTGAAACAGTTTTGCAGTGGGTGTTAATCTGATTCTTAAGTCATTCTCTTCTCATGCAAAAAGGAAAAGGAAATAGTAGAACCAATAAAGAAAGGAAGAACTATGTCAGAAGTGGGATTTGAACCCACGCCTCCAGAGGAGACTGCGACCAAAGACCACTCGGCCATCCTGACATATAGCTATCGCACTATTTTTAAGAAAAATTTAATATTATGAAGTGAAATTTGTGAATCTTGCACAAACTGGCTACTTTGTTTAGCTTATGGGATTGATTGGATCTTATTTTAATGTACCCAAGTGGGGTTTATGTTCATGACCAATACAAAGAACATGACATTGATCTCTTTGGTAGGTTTCAGGCCCCTATTTTTAAAGAGAAAACAGTGTGATCTTTTCTTGATACATAGCAAAATTGTGGATTGATTGATACATTTTTTACATGGTGGAATTGAAAACAGAATTTTGCAGATAGTGTTCATCTAATTCTTAAGTCATTCTTTTTTCATGCAACAAGGAAGAAGAATTGAAGAACAAATAAGAAAAGAAAGAGTCATGTCAGAAGTGGGATTTGAACCCACGCCTCCAGAGGAGACTGCGACCTGAATGCAGAGCCTTAGACCACTCGGCCATCCTGACATATATCACACTAACTTTTTAAAAAGTGATATAGTACGAAATCCCCTCTCTAACGATACAATGGTCATATTGTAGAAACTATTGATTTAAAGACTGTATCAATTGCTTTTCCATTCATTTTGAAAGTGGTTCTAATGTATAAAGTAGGATTTATTTTCTCTTTTGAGGATTAGAATTCAAATGCCCAGAGTTTGTTTGCTGATGCATTTTCACTCACTGTTGAGTAAAATTTGTGAAGATTGCACAAACTGGCTACTTCCTTTAGCTTGTGGGATTCATTAGGATTCTATTATAATGAACTCAAGTGGGGTTTATTTTCATGACCAATGGCTTAGAAGAGCAGTTTTCTTAAGTTAGAAAAAGGCCTCCCAAATTCTTAATTTGGGAGGTATTTTATTTAGCAAAATATAAATCAAGAAGTATGAAGCAGACAATACAAAAAGCATGATATTGATGTCAGTGGTAGCTTTCAAGCCCTTTTTTGTACAAAGAATAGTGTGCTATTTTCTTTCTATATAAAAACATAATGGATTGATGCATTTTTGAATGGTGGAAATTGAAACAGAGTTTTGCAGTGGGTGTTAATCTGATTCTTAAGTCATTCTCTTCTCATGCAACAAGGAAGAGGAAATAGTAGAACCAATAAAGAAAGGAAGAACTATGTCAGAAGTGGGATTTGAACCCACGCCTCCAGAGGAGACTGCGACCTGAACGCAGCGCCATAGACCACTCGGCCATCCTGACATATACCTATCGCACTATTTTTAAGAAAAATGTAATATTATGAAGTGAAATTTGTGAATCTTGCACAAACTGGCTACTTTGTTTAGCTTATGGGATTGATTGGATCCTATTTTAATGTACCCAAGTGGGGTTTATGTTCATGACCAATACAAAGAACATGACATTGATCTCTTTGGTAGGTTTCAGGCCCCTATTTTTAAAGAGAAAACAGTGTGATCTTTTCTTGATACATAGCAAAATTGTGGATTGATTGATAAATTTTTTTCCATGGTGGAATTGGAAACAGAATTTTGCAGAGAGTGTTCATCTAATTCTTAAGTCATTCTTTTTTCATGCAACAAGGAAGAGGAAATAGTAGAACCAATAAAGAAAGGAAGAACTATGTCAGAAGTGGGATTTGAACCCACGCCTCCAGAGGAGACTGCGACCTGAACGCAGCGCTAACGACCACTCGGCCATCCTGACATATACCTAACGCACTATTTTTAAGAAAAATTTTATATTATGAAGTGAAATTTGTGAATCTTGCACAAACTGGCTACTTTGTTTAGCTTATGGGATTGATTGGATCCTATTTTAATGTACCCAAGTGGGGTTTATGTTCACGACCAATACAAAGAACATGACATTGATCTCTTTGGTAGGTTTCAGGCCCCTATTTTGACAGAGAAAACAGTGTGATCTTTTCTTGATACATAGCAAAATTGTGGATTGATTGATACATTTTTTACATGGTGGAATTGGAAACAGAATTTTGCAGATAGTGTTCATCTAATTCTTAAGTCATTCTTTTTTCATGCAACAAGGAAGAAGAATTGAAGAACAAATAAGAAAAGAAAGAGTGTCAGAAGTGGGATTTGAACCCACGCCTCCAGAGGAGACTGCGACCTGAACGCAGTGCCTTAGACCGCTCGGCCATCCTGACATATATCACACTATTTTTTTAAAAAGTGATATAGTACGAAATCCCCTCTCTAACGATACAATGGTCATATTGTAGAAACTATTGATTTAAAGACTGTATCAATTGCTTTTCCATTCATTTTGAAAGTGGTTCTAATGTATAAAGTAGGATTTATTTTCTCTTTTGAGGATTAGAATTCAAATGCCCAGAGTTTGTTTGCTGATGCATTTTCACTCACTGTTGAGTAAAATTTGTGAAGATTGCACAAACTGGCTACTTCCTTTAGCTTGTGGGATTCATTGGATTCTATTATAATGAACCCAAGTGGGGTTTATTTTCATGACCAATGGCTTAGAAGAGCAGTTTTCTTAAGTTAGAAAAAGGCCTCCCAAATTCTTAATTTGGGAGGTATTTTATTTAGCAAAATATAAATCAAGAAGTATGAAGCAGACAATACAAAAAGCATGATATTGATGTCAGTGGTAGGTTTCAAGCCCTTATTTGTACAAAGAATAGTGTGCTATTTTCTTGCTATATAAAAATATAATGGATTGATGCCTTTTTGAATGGTGGAAATTGAAACAGAGTTTTGCAGTGGGTGTTAATCTGATTCTTAAGTCATTCTCTTCTCATGCAAAAAGGAAAAGGAAATAGTAGAACCAATAAAGAAAGGAAGAACTATGTCAGAAGTGGGATTTGAACCCACGCCTCCAGAGGAAACTGCGACTAAAGACCACTCGGCCATCCTGACATATAGCTATCGCACTATTTTTAAGAAAAATTTAATATTATGAAGTGAAATTTGTGAATCTTGCACAAACTGGCTACTTTGTTTAGCTTATGGGATTGATTGGATCCTATTTTAATGTACCCAAGTGGGGTTTATGTTCATGACCAATACAAAGAACATGACATTGATCTCTTTGGTAGGTTTCAGGCCCCTATTTTTAAAGAGAAAACCGTGTGATCTTTTCTTGATACATAGCAAAATTGTGGATTGATTGATACATTTTTTACATGGTGGAATTGGAAACAGAATTTTGCAGATAGTGTTCATCTAATTCTTAAGTCATTCTTTTTTCATGCAACAAGGAAGAAGAATTGAAGAACAAATAAGAAAAGAAAGAGTCATGTCAGAAGTGGGATTTGAACCCACGCCTCCAGAGGAGACTGCGACCTGAACGCAGCGCCTTAGACCGCTCGGCCATCCTGACATATATCACACTAACTTTTTAAAAAGTGATATAGTACGAAATCCCCTCTCTAACGATACAATGGTCATATTGTAGAAACTATTGATTTAAAGACTGTATCAACTGCTTTTCCATTCATTTTGAAAGTGGTTCTAATGTATAAAGTAGGATTTATTTTCTCTTTTGAGGATTAGAATTCAAATGCCCAGAGTTTGTTTGCTGATGCATTTTCACTCACTGTTGAGTAAAATTTGTGAAGATTGCACAAACTGGCTACTTCCTTTAGCTTGTGGGATTCATTGGATTCTATTATAATGAACCCAAGTGGGGTTTATTTTCATGACCAATGGCTTAGAAGAGCAGTTTTCTTAAGTTAGAAAAATGCCTCCCAAATTCTTAATTTGGGAGGTATTTTATTTAGCGAAATATAAATCAAGAAGTATGGAGCAGATAATACAAAAAGCATGATATTGATGTCAGTGGTAGCTTTCAAGCCCTTTTTTGTACAAAGAATAGTGTGCTATTTTCTTTCTATATAAAAACATAATGGATTGATGCATTTTTGAATGGTGGAAATTGAAACAGAGTTTTGCAGTGGGTGTTAATCTGATTCTTAAGTCATTCTCTTCTCATGCAACAAGGAAGAGGAAATAGTAGAACCAATAAAGAAAGGAAGAATTATGTCAGAAGCGGGATTTGAACCCACGCCAAGAGAGGAGACTGCGACCTGAACGTAGCGCCATAGACCACTCGGCCATCCTGACATATACCTATCGCACTATTTTTAAGAAAAATTTAATATTATGAAGTGAAATTTGTGAATCTTGCACAAACTGGCTACTTTGTTTAGCTTATGGGATTGATTGGATCCTATTTTAATGTTTCCAAGTGGGGTTTATGTTCATGACCAATACAAAGAACATGACATTGATCTCTTTGGTAGGTTTCAGGCCCCTATTTTGACAGAGAAAACAGTGTGATCTTTTCTTGATACATAGCAAAATTGTGGATTGATTGATACATTTTTTTACATGGTGGAATTGGAAACAGAATTTTGCAGAGAGTGTTCATCTAATTCTTAAGTCATTCTTTTTTCATGCAACAAGGAAGAAGAATTGAAGAACAAATAAGAAAAGAAAGAGTCATGTCAGAAGTGGGATTTGAACCCACGCCTCCAGAGGAGACTGCGACCTGAACGCAGCGCCTTAGACCGCTCGGCCATCCTGACATATATCACACTAACTTTTTAAAAAGTGATATAGTACGAAATCCCCTCTCTAACGATACAATGGTCATATTGTAGAAACTATTGATTTAAAGACTGTATCAACTGCTTTTCCATTCATTTTGAAAGTGGTTCTAATGTATAAAGTAGGATTTCTTTTCTCTTTTGAGGATTAGAATTCAAATGCCCAGAGTTTGTTTGCTGATGCATTTTCACTCACTGTTGAGTAAAATTTGTGAAGATTGCACAAACTGGCTACTTCATTTAGCTTGTGGGATTCATTGGATTCTATTATAATGAACCCAAGTGGGGTTTATTTTCATGACCAATGGCTTAGAAGAGCAGTTTTCTTAAGTTAGAAAAATGCCTCCCAAATTTTTAATTTGGGAGGTATTTTATTTAGCGAAATATAAATCAAGAAGTATGGAGCAGATAATACAAAAAGCATGATATTGATGTCAGTGGTAGGTTTCAAGCCCTTATTTGTACAAAGAATAGTGTGCTATTTTCTTGCTAAATAAAAATATAATGGATTGATGCCTTTTTGAATGGTGGAAATTGAAACAGAGTTTTGCAGTGGGTGTTAATCTGATTCTTAAGTCATTCTCTTCTCATGCAAAAAGGAAAAGGAAATAGTAGAACCAATAAAGAAAGGAAGAACTATGTCAGAAGTGGGATTTGAACCCACGCCTCCAGAGGAGACTGTGACCAAAGACCACTCGGCCATCCTGACATATAGCTATCGCATTATTTTTAAGAAAAATTTAATATTATGAAGTGAAATTTGTGAATCTTGCACAAACTGGCTACTTTGTTTAGCTTATTGGATTGATTGGATCCTATTTTAATGTACCCAAGTGGGGTTTATGTTCATGACCAATACAAAGAACATGACATTGATCTCTTTGGTAGGTTTCAGGCCCCTATTTTTAAAGAGAAAACAGTGTGATCTTTTCTTGATATATAGCAAAATTGTGGATTGATTGATACATTTTTTTCCATGGTGGAATTGGAAACAGAATTTTGCAGAGAGTGTTCATCTAATTCTTAAGTCATTCTTTTTTCATGCAACAAGGAAGAAGAATTGAAGAACAAATAAGAAAAGAAAGAGTCCTGTCAGAAGTGGGATTTGAACCCACGCCTCCAGAGGAGACTGCGACCTGAACGCAGCGCCTTAGACCGCTCGGCCATCCTGACATATATCACACTAATTTTTTTGCACAAACTGGCTACTTTGTTTAGCTTATGGGATTGATTGGATCCTATTTTAATGTACCCAAGTGGGGTTTATGTTCATGACCAATACAAAGAACATGACATTGATCTCTTTGGTAGGTTTCAGGCCCCTATTTTGACAGAGAAAACAGTGTGATCTTTTCTTGATACATAGCAAAATTGTGGATTGATTGATACATTTTTTACATGGTGGAATTGGAAACAGAATTTTGCAGATAGTGTTCATCTAATTCTTAAGTCATTCTTTTTTCATGCAACAAGGAAGAAGAATTGAAGAACAAATAAGAAAAGAAAGAGTCATGTCAGAAGTGGGATTTGAACCCACGCCTCCAAAGGAGACTGCGACCTGAACGCAGCGCCTTAGACCGCTCGGCCATCCTGACATATATCACACTAACTTTTTAAAAAGTGATATAGTACGAAATCCCCTCTCTAATGATACAATGGTCATATTGTAGAAACTATTGATTTAAAGACTGTATCAATTGCTTTTCCATTCATTTTGAAAGTGGTTCTAATGTATAAAGTAGGATTTATTTTCTCTTTTGAGGATTAGAATTCAAATGCCCAGAGTTTGTTTGCTGATGCATTTTCACTCACTGTTGAGTAAAATTTGTGAAGATTGCACAAACTGGCTACTTCCTTTAGCTTGTGGGATTCATTAGGATTCTATTATAATGAACCCAAGTGGGGTTTATTTTCATGACCAATGGCTTAGAAGAGAAGTTTTCTTAAGTTAGAAAAAGGCCTCCCAAATTCTTAATTTGGGAGGTATTTTATTTAGCAAAATATAAATCAAGAAGTATGAAGCAGACAATACAAAAAGCATGATATTGATGTCAGTGGTAGCTTTCAAGCCCTTTTTTGTACAAAGAATAGTGTGCTATTTTCTTTCTATATAAAAACATAATGGATTGATGCATTTTTGAATGGTGGAAATTGAAACAGAGTTTTGCAGTGGGTGTTAATCTGATTCTTAAGTCATTCTCTTCTCATGCAACAAGGAAGAGGAAATAGTAGAACCAATAAAGAAAGGAAGAATTATGTCAGAAGTGGGATTTGAACCCACGCCACCAGAGGAGACTGCGACCTGAACGTAGCGCCATAGACCACTCGGCCATCCTGACATATACCTATCGCACTATTTTTAAGAAAAATTTAATATTATGAAGTGAAGTTTGTGAATCTTGCACAAACTGGCTACTTTGTTTAGCTTATGGGATTGATTGGATCCTATTTTAATGTACCCAAGTGGGGTTTATGTTCATGACCAATACAAAGAACATGACATTGATCTCTTTGGTAGGTTTCAGGCCCCTATTTTGACAGAGAAAACAGTGTGATCTTTTCTTGATACATAGCAAAATTGTGGATTGATTGATACATTTTTTACATGGTGGAATTGGAAACAGAATTTTGCAGAGAGTGTTCATCTAATTCTTAAGTCATTCTTTTTTCATGCAACAAGGAAGAAGAATTGAAGAACAAATAAGAAAAGAAAGAGTCATGTCAGAAGTGGGATTTGAACCCACGCCTCCAGAGGAGACTGCGACCTGAACGCAGCGCCTTAGACCGCTCGGCCATCCTGACATATATCTCACTAACTTTTTAAAAAGTGATATAGTACGAAATCCCCTCTCTAACGATACAATGGTCATATTGTAGAAACTATTGATTTAAAGACTGTATCAATTGCTTTTCCATTCATTTTGAAAGTGGTTCTAATGTATAAAGTAGGATTTATTTTCTCTTTTGAGGATTAGAATTCAAATGCCCAGAGTTTGTTTGCTGATGCATTTTCACTCACTGTTGAGTAAAATTTGTGAAGATTGCACAAACTGGCTACTTTCTTTAGCTTGTGGGATTCATTAGGATTCTATTATAATGAACCCAAGTGGGGTTTATTTTCATGACCAATGGCTTAGAAGAGCAGTTTTCTTAAGTTAGAAAAAGGCCTCCCAAATTCTTAATTTGGGAGGTATTTTATTTAGCAAAATATAAATCAAGAAGTATGAAGCAGACAATACAAAAAGCATGATATTGATGTCAGTGGTAGCTTTCAAGCCCTTATTTGTACAAAGAATAGTGTGCTATTTTCTTTCTATATAAAAACATAATGTATTGATGCATTTTTGAATGGTGGAAATTGAAACAGAGTTTTGCAGTGGGTGTTAATCTGATTCTTAAGTCATTCTCTTCTCATGCAACAAGGAAGAGGAAATAGTAGAACCAATAAAGAAAGGAAGAATTATGTCAGAAGTGGGATTTGAACCCACGCCACCAGAGGAGACTGCGACCTGAACGTAGCGCCATAGACCACTCGGCCATCCTGACATATACCTATCGCACTATTTTTAAGAAAAATTTAATATTATGAAGTGAAGTTTGTGAATCTTGCACAAACTGGCTACTTTGTTTAGCTTATGGGATTGATTGGATCCTATTTTAATGTACCCAAGTGGGGTTTATGTTCATGACCAATACAAAGAACATGACATTGATCTCTTTGGTAGGTTTCAGGCCCCTATTTTGACAGAGAAAACAGTGTGATCTTTTCTTGATACATAGCAAAATTGTGGATTGATTGATACATTTTTTACATGGTGGAATTGGAAACAGAATTTTGCAGAGAGTGTTCATCTAATTCTTAAGTCATTCTTTTTTCATGCAACAAGGAAGAAGAATTGAAGAACAAATAAGAAAAGAAAGAGTCATGTCAGAAGTGGGATTTGAACCCACGCCTCCAGAGGAGACTGCGACCTGAACGCAGCGCCTTAGACCGCTCGGCCATCCTGACATATATCTCACTAACTTTTTAAAAAGTGATATAGTACGAAATCCCCTCTCTAACGATACAATGGTCATATTGTAGAAACTATTGATTTAAAGACTGTATCAATTGCTTTTCCATTCATTTTGAAAGTGGTTCTAATGTATAAAGTAGGATTTATTTTCTCTTTTGAGGATTAGAATTCAAATGCCCAGAGTTTGTTTGCTGATGCATTTTCACTCACTGTTGAGTAAAATTTGTGAAGATTGCACAAACTGGCTACTTCCTTTAGCTTGTGGGATTCATTGGATTCTATTATAATGAACCCAAGTGGGGTTTATTTTCATGACCAATGGCTTAGAAGAGCAGTTTTCTTAAGTTAGAAAAAGGCCTCCCAAATTCTTAATTTGGGAGGTATTTTATTTAGCAAAATATAAATCAAGAAGTATGGAGCAGACAATACAAAAAGCATGATATTGATGTCAGTGGTAGCTTTCAAGCCCTTTTTTGTACAAAGAATAGTGTGCTATTTTCTTTCTATATAAAAACATAATGGATTGATGCATTTTTGAATGGTGGAAATTGAAACAGAGTTTTGCAGTGGGTGTTAATCTGATTCTTAAGTTATACTCTTCTCATGCAACAAGGAAGAGGAAATAGTAGAACCAATAAAGAAAGGAAGAACTATGTCAGAAGTGGGATTTGAACCCACGCCTCCAGAGGAGACTGCGACCTGAACGCAGCGCCATAGACCACTCGGCCATCCTGACATATAGCTATCGCACTATTTTTAAGAAAAATTTAATATTATGAAGTGAAATTTGTGAATCTTGCACAAACTGGCTACTTTGTTTAGCTTATGGGATTGATTGGATCCTATTTTAATGTACCCAAGTGGGGTTTATGTTCATGACCAATACAAAGAACATGACATTGATCTCTTTGGTAGGTTTCAGGCCCCTATTTTTAAAGAGAAAACAGTGTGATCTTTTCTTGATACATAACAAAATTGTGGATTGATTGATAAATTTTTTTCCATGGTGGAATTGGAAACAGAATTTTGCAGAGAGTGTTCATCTAATTCTTAAGTCATTCTTTTTTCATGCAACAAGGAAGAAGAATTGAAGAACAAATAAGAAAAGAAAGAGTCCTGTCAGAAGTGGGATTTGAACCCACGCCTCCAGAGGAGACTGCGACCTGAACGCAGCGCCATAGACCGCTCGGCCATCCTGACATATATCACACTAACTTTTTAAAAAGTGATATAGTACGAAATGACCTCTCTAACGATACAATGGTCATATTGTAGAAACTATTGATTTAAAGACTGTATCAATTGCTTTTCCATTCATTTTGAAAGTGGTTCTAATGTATAAAGTAGGATTTATTTTCTCTTTTGAGGATTAGAATTCAAATGCCCAGAGTTTGTTTGCTGATGCATTTTCACTCACTGTTGAGTAAAATTTGTGAAGATTGCACAAACTGGCTACTTCCTTTAGCTTGTGGGATTCATTGGATTCTATTATAATGAACCCAAGTGGGGTTTATTTTCATGACCAATGGCTTAGAAGAGCAGTTTTCTTAAGTTAGAAAAATGCCTCCCAAATTCTTAATTTGGGAGGTATTTTATTTAGCAAAATATAAATCAAGAAGTATGAAGCAGACAATACAAAAAGCATGATATTGATGTCAGTGGTAGCTTTCAAGCCCTTTTTTGTACAAAGAATAGTGTGCTATTTTCTTTCTATATAAAAACATAATGGATTGATGCATTTTTGAATGGTGGAAATTGAAACAGAGTTTTGCAGTGGGTGTTAATCTGATTGTTAAGTCATTCTCTTCTCATGCAACAAGGAAGAGGAAATAGTAGAACCAATAAAGAAAGGAAGAACTATGTCAGAAGTGGGATTTGAACCCACGCCTCCAGAGGAGACTGCGACCTGAACGCAGCACCATAGACCACTCGGCCATCCTGACATATAGCTATCGCACTATTTTTAAGAAAAAATTTATATTATGAAGTGAAATTTGTGAATCTTGAACAAACTGGCTACTTTGTTTAGCTTATGGGATTGATTGGATCCTATTTTAATGTACCCAAGTGGGGTTTATGTTCATGACAATACAAAGAACATGACATTGATCTCTATGGTAGGTTTCAGGCCCCTATTTTTAAAGAGAAAACAGTGTGATCTTTTCTTGATACATAGCAAAATTGTGGATTGATTGATACATTTTTTTCCATGGTGGAATTGGAAACAGAATTTTGCAGAGAGTGTTCATCTAATTCTTAAGTCATTCTTTTTTCATGCAACAAGGAAGAGGAAATAGTAGAACCAATAAAGAAAGGAAGAACTATGTCAGAAGTGGGATTTGAACCCACACCTCCAGAGGAGACTGTGACCTGAACGCAGCGCCATAGACCACTCGGCCATCCTGACATATACCTATTGCACTATTTTTAAGAAAAAATTTATATTATGAAGTGAAATTTGTGAATCTTGCACAAACTGGCTACTTTGTTTAGCTTATGGGATTGATTGGATCCTATTTTAATGTACCCAAGTGGGGTTTATGTTCATGACCAATACAAAGAACATGACATTGATCTCTTTGGTAGGTTTCAGGCCCCTATTTTGACAGAGAAAACAGTGTGATCTTTTCTTGATACATAGCAAAATTGTGGATTGATTGATACATTTTTTACATGGTGGAATTGGAAACAGAATTTTGCAGATAGTGTTCATCTAATTCTTAAGTCATTCTTTTTTCATGCAACAAGGAAGAAGAATTGAAGAACAAATAAGAAAAGAAAGAGTCATGTCAGAAGCGGGATTTGAACCCACGCCTCCAGAGGAGACTGCGACCTGAACGCAGCGCCTTAGACCGCTCGGCCATCCTGACATATATCACACTAACTTTTTAAAAAGTGATATAGTACGAAATCCCCTCTCTAACGATACAATGGTCATATTGTAGAAACTATTGATTTAAAGACTGTATCAATTGCTTTTCCATTCATTTTGAAAGTGGTTTTAATGTATAAAGTAGGATTTATTTTCTCTTTTGAGGATTAGAATTCAAATGCCCAGAGTTTGTTTGCTGATGCATTTTCACTCACTGTTGAGTAAAATTTGTGAAGATTGCACAAACTGGCTACTTCCTTTAGCTTGTGGGATTCATTGGATTCTATTATAATGAACCCAAGTGGGGTTTATTTTCATGACCAATGGCTTAGAAGAGCAGTTCTCTTAAGTTAGAAAAATGCCTCCCAAAATCTTAATTTGGGAGATATTTTATTTAGCAAAATATAAATCAAGAAGTATGAAGCAGACAATACAAAAAGCATGATATTGATGTCAGTGGTAGCTTTCAAGCCCTTTTTTGTACAAAGAATAGTGTGCTATTTTCTTTCTATATAAAAACATAATGGATTGATGCATTTTTGAATGGTGGAAATTGAAACAGAGTTTTGCAGTGGGTGTTAATCTGATTCTTAAGTCATTCTCTTCTCATGCAACAAGGAAGAGGAAATAGTAGAACCAATAAAGAAAGGAAGAACTATGTCAGAAGTGTGATTTGAACCCACGCCTCCAGAGGAGACTGCGACCTGAACGCAGCGCCATAGACCACTCGGCCATTCTGACATATAGCTATCGCACTATTTTTAAGAAAAATTTAATATTATGAAGTGAAATTTGTGAATCTTGCACAAACTGGCTACTTTGTTTAGCTTATGGGATTGATTGGATCCTATTTTAATGTACCCAAGTGGGGTTTATGTTCATGACCAATACAAAGAACATGACATTGATCTCTTTGGTAGGTTTCAGGCCCCTATTTTGACAGAGAAAACAGTGTGATCTTTTCTTGATACATAGCAAAATTGTGGATTGATTGATACATTTTTTACATGGTGGAATTGGAAACAGAATTTTGCAGATAGTGTTCATCTAATTCTTAAGTCATTCTTTTTTTCATGCAACAAGGAAGAAGAATTGAAGAACAAATAAGAAAAGAAAGAGTCATGTCAGAAGTTGGATTTGAACCCACGCCTCCAGAGGAGACTGCGACCTGAACGCAGCGCCTTAGACAGCTCGGCCATCCTGACATATATAACATAAACTTTTTAAAAAGTGATATAGTACGAAATCCCCTCTCTAAAGATACAATGGTCATATTGTAGAAACTATTGATTTAAAGACTGTATCAACTGCTTTTCCATTCATTTTGAAAGTGGTTCTAATGTATAAAGTAGGATTTCTTTTCTCTTTTGAGGATTAGAATTCAAATGCCCAGAGTTTGTTTGCTGATGCATTTTCACTCACTGTTGAGTAAAATTTGTGAAGATTGCACAAACTGGCTACTTCATTTAGCTTGTGGGATTCATTGGATTCTATTATAATGAACCCAAGTGGGGTTTATTTTCATGACCAATGGCTTAGAAGAGCAGTTTTCTTAAGTTAGAAAAATGCCTCCCAAATTCTTAATTTGGGAGGTATTTTATTTAGCGAAATATAAATCAAGAAGTATGGAGCAGATAATACAAAAAGCATGATATTGATGTCAGTGGTAGGTTTCAAGCCCTTATTTGTACAAAGAATAGTGTGCTATTTTCTTGCTATATAAAAATATAATGGATTGATGCCTTTTTGAATGGTGGAAATTGAAACAGTTTTGCAGTGGGTGTTAATCTGATTCTTAAGTCATTCTCTTCTCATGCAAAAAGGAAAAGGAAATAGTAGAACCAATAAAGAAAGGAAGAACTATGTCAGAAGTGGGATTTGAACCCACGCCTCCAGAGGAGACTGCGACCAAAGACCACTCGGCCATCCTGACATATAGCTATCGCACTATTTTTAAGAAAAATTTAATATTATGAAGTGAAATTTGTGAATCTTGCACAAACTGGCTACTTTGTTTAGCTTATGGGATTGATTGGATCTTATTTTAATGTACCCAAGTGGGGTTTATGTTCATGACCAATACAAAGAACATGACATTGATCTCTTTGGTAGGTTTCAGGCCCCTATTTTTAAAGAGAAAACAGTGTGATCTTTTCTTGATACATAGCAAAATTGTGGATTGATTGATACATTTTTTACATGGTGGAATTGAAAACAGAATTTTGCAGATAGTGTTCATCTAATTCTTAAGTCATTCTTTTTTCATGCAACAAGGAAGAAGAATTGAAGAACAAATAAGAAAAGAAAGAGTCATGTCAGAAGTGGGATTTGAACCCACGCCTCCAGAGGAGACTGCGACCTGAATGCAGAGCCTTAGACCACTCGGCCATCCTGACATATATCACACTAACTTTTTAAAAAGTGATATAGTACGAAATCCCCTCTCTAACGATACAATGGTCATATTGTAGAAACTATTGATTTAAAGACTGTATCAATTGCTTTTCCATTCATTTTGAAAGTGGTTCTAATGTATAAAGTAGGATTTATTTTCTCTTTTGAGGATTAGAATTCAAATGCCCAGAGTTTGTTTGCTGATGCATTTTCACTCACTGTTGAGTAAAATTTGTGAAGATTGCACAAACTGGCTACTTCCTTTAGCTTGTGGGATTCATTAGGATTCTATTATAATGAACTCAAGTGGGGTTTATTTTCCTGACCAATGGCTTAGAAGAGCAGTTTTCTTAAGTTAGAAAAAGGCCTCCCAAATTCTTAATTTGGGAGGTATTTTATTTAGCAAAATATAAATCAAGAAGTATGAAGCAGACAATACAAAAAGCATGATATTGATGTCAGTGGTAGCTTTCAAGCCCTTTTTTGTACAAAGAATAGTGTGCTATTTTCTTTCTATATAAAAACATAATGGATTGATGCATTTTTGAATGGTGGAAATTGAAACAGAGTTTTGCAGTGGGTGTTAATCTGATTCTTAAGTCATTCTCTTCTCATGCAACAAGGAAGAGGAAATAGTAGAACCAATAAAGAAAGGAAGAACTATGTCAGAAGTGGGATTTGAACCCACGCCTCCAGAGGAGACTGCGACCTGAACGCAGCGCCATAGACCACTCGGCCATCCTGACATATACCTATCGCACTATTTTTAAGAAAAATGTAATATTATGAAGTGAAATTTGTGAATCTTGCACAAACTGGCTACTTTGTTTAGCTTATGGGATTGATTGGATCCTATTTTAATGTACCCAAGTGGGGTTTATGTTCATGACCAATACAAAGAACATGACATTGATCTCTTTGGTAGGTTTCAGGCCCCTATTTTTAAAGAGAAAACAGTGTGATCTTTTCTTGATACATAGCAAAATTGTGGATTGATTGATACATTTTTTTCCATGGTGGAATTGGAAACAGAATTTTGCAGAGAGTGTTCATCTAATTCTTAAGTCATTCTTTTTTCATGCAACAAGGAAGAGGAAATAGTAGAACCAATAAAGAAAGGAAGAACTATGTCAGAAGTGGGATTTGAACCCACGCCTCCAGAGGAGACTGCGACCTGAACGCAGCGCTAACGACCACTCGGCCATCCTGACATATACCTAACGCACTATTTTTAAGAAAAATTTTATATTATGAAGTGAAATTTGTGAATCTTGCACAAACTGGCTACTTTGTTTAGCTTATGGGATTGATTGGATCCTATTTTAATGTACCCAAGTGGGGTTTATGTTCATGACCAATACAAAGAACATGACATTGATCTCTTTGGTAGGTTTCAGGCCCCTATTTTGACAGAGAAAACAGTGTGATCTTTTCTTGATACATAGCAAAATTGTGGATTGATTGATACATTTTTTACATGGTGGAATTGGAAACAGAATTTTGCAGATAGTGTTCATCTAATTCTTAAGTCATTCTTTTTTCATGCAACAAGGAAGAAGAATTGAAGAACAAATAAGAAAAGAAAGAGTGTCAGAAGTGGGATTTGAACCCACGCCTCCAGAGGAGACTGCGACCTGAACGCAGTGCCTTAGACCGCTCGGCCATCCTGACATATATCACACTATTTTTTTAAAAAGTGATATAGTACGAAATCCCCTCTCTAACGATACAATGGTCATATTGTAGAAACTATTGATTTAAAGACTGTATCAATTGCTTTTCCATTCATTTTGAAAGTGGTTCTAATGTATAAAGTAGGATTTATTTTCTCTTTTGAGGATTAGAATTCAAATGCCCAGAGTTTGTTTGCTGATGCATTTTCACTCACTGTTGAGTAAAATTTGTGAAGATTGCACAAACTGGCTACTTCCTTTAGCTTGTGGGATTCATTGGATTCTATTATAATGAACCCAAGTGGGGTTTATTTTCATGACCAATGGCTTAGAAGAGCAGTTTTCTTAAGTTAGAAAAATGCCTCCCAAATTCTTAATTTGGGAGGTATTTTATTTAGCGAAATATAAATCAAGAAGTATGGAGCAGATAATACAAAAAGCATGATATTGATGTCAGTGGTAGCTTTCAAGCCCTTTTTTGTACAAAGAATAGTGTGCTATTTTCTTTCTATATAAAAACATAATGGATTGATGCATTTTTGAATGGTGGAAATTGAAACAGAGTTTTGCAGTGGGTGTTAATCTGATTCTTAAGTCATTCTCTTCTCATGCAACAAGGAAGAGGAAATAGTAGAACCAATAAAGAAAGGAAGAATTATGTCAGAAGCGGGATTTGAACCCACGCCAAGAGAGGAGACTGCGACCTGAACGTAGCGCCATAGACCACTCGGCCATCCTGACATATACCTATCGCACTATTTTTAAGAAAAATTTAATATTATGAAGTGAAATTTGTGAATCTTGCACAAACTGGCTACTTTGTTTAGCTTATGGGATTGATTGGATCCTATTTTAATGTTTCCAAGTGGGGTTTATGTTCATGACCAATACAAAGAACATGACATTGATCTCTTTGGTAGGTTTCAGGCCCCTATTTTGACAGAGAAAACAGTGTGATCTTTTCTTGATACATAGCAAAATTGTGGATTGATTGATACATTTTTTTACATGGTGGAATTGGAAACAGAATTTTGCAGAGAGTGTTCATCTAATTCTTAAGTCATTCTTTTTTCATGCAACAAGGAAGAAGAATTGAAGAACAAATAAGAAAAGAAAGAGTCATGTCAGAAGTGGGATTTGAACCCACGCCTCCAGAGGAGACTGCGACCTGAACGCAGCGCCTTAGACCGCTCGGCCATCCTGACATATATCACACTAACTTTTTAAAAAGTGATATAGTACGAAATCCCCTCTCTAACGATACAATGGTCATATTGTAGAAACTATTGATTTAAAGACTGTATCAACTGCTTTTCCATTCATTTTGAAAGTGGTTCTAATGTATAAAGTAGGATTTCTTTTCTCTTTTGAGGATTAGAATTCAAATGCCCAGAGTTTGTTTGCTGATGCATTTTCACTCACTGTTGAGTAAAATTTGTGAAGATTGCACAAACTGGCTACTTCATTTAGCTTGTGGGATTCATTGGATTCTATTATAATGAACCCAAGTGGGGTTTATTTTCATGACCAATGGCTTAGAAGAGCAGTTTTCTTAAGTTAGAAAAATGCCTCCCAAATTTTTAATTTGGGAGGTATTTTATTTAGCGAAATATAAATCAAGAAGTATGGAGCAGATAATACAAAAAGCATGATATTGATGTCAGTGGTAGGTTTCAAGCCCTTATTTGTACAAAGAATAGTGTGCTATTTTCTTGCTAAATAAAAATATAATGGATTGATGCCTTTTTGAATGGTGGAAATTGAAACAGAGTTTTGCAGTGGGTGTTAATCTGATTCTTAAGTCATTCTCTTCTCATGCAAAAAGGAAAAGGAAATAGTAGAACCAATAAAGAAAGGAAGAACTATGTCAGAAGTGGGATTTGAACCCACGCCTCCAGAGGAGACTGTGACCAAAGACCACTCGGCCATCCTGACATATAGCTATCGCATTATTTTTAAGAAAAATTTAATATTATGAAGTGAAATTTGTGAATCTTGCACAAACTGGCTACTTTGTTTAGCTTATTGGATTGATTGGATCCTATTTTAATGTACCCAAGTGGGGTTTATGTTCATGACCAATACAAAGAACATGACATTGATCTCTTTGGTAGGTTTCAGGCCCCTATTTTTAAAGAGAAAACAGTGTGATCTTTTCTTGATATATAGCAAAATTGTGGATTGATTGATACATTTTTTTCCATGGTGGAATTGGAAACAGAATTTTGCAGAGAGTGTTCATCTAATTCTTAAGTCATTCTTTTTTCATGCAACAAGGAAGAAGAATTGAAGAACAAATAAGAAAAGAAAGAGTCCTGTCAGAAGTGGGATTTGAACCCACGCCTCCAGAGGAGACTGCGACCTGAACGCAGCGCCTTAGACCGCTCGGCCATCCTGACATATATCACACTAATTTTTTTGCACAAACTGGCTACTTTGTTTAGCTTATGGGATTGATTGGATCCTATTTTAATGTACCCAAGTGGGGTTTATGTTCATGACCAATACAAAGAACATGACATTGATCTCTTTGGTAGGTTTCAGGCCCCTATTTTGACAGAGAAAACAGTGTGATCTTTTCTTGATACATAGCAAAATTGTGGATTGATTGATACATTTTTTACATGGTGGAATTGGAAACAGAATTTTGCAGATAGTGTTCATCTAATTCTTAAGTCATTCTTTTTTCATGCAACAAGGAAGAAGAATTGAAGAACAAATAAGAAAAGAAAGAGTCATGTCAGAAGTGGGATTTGAACCCACGCCTCCAAAGGAGACTGCGACCTGAACGCAGCGCCTTAGACCGCTCGGCCATCCTGACATATATCACACTAACTTTTTAAAAAGTGATATAGTACGAAATCCCCTCTCTAATGATACAATGGTCATATTGTAGAAACTATTGATTTAAAGACTGTATCAATTGCTTTTCCATTCATTTTGAAAGTGGTTCTAATGTATAAAGTAGGATTTATTTTCTCTTTTGAGGATTAGAATTCAAATGCCCAGAGTTTGTTTGCTGATGCATTTTCACTCACTGTTGAGTAAAATTTGTGAAGATTGCACAAACTGGCTACTTCCTTTAGCTTGTGGGATTCATTAGGATTCTATTATAATGAACCCAAGTGGGGTTTATTTTCATGACCAATGGCTTAGAAGAGAAGTTTTCCTAAGTTAGAAAAAGGCCTCCCAAATTCTTAATTTGGGAGGTATTTTATTTAGCAAAATATAAATCAAGAAGTATGAAGCAGACAATACAAAAAGCATGATATTGATGTCAGTGGTAGCTTTCAAGCCCTTTTTTGTACAAAGAATAGTGTGCTATTTTCTTTCTATATAAAAACATAATGGATTGATGCATTTTTGAATGGTGGAAATTGAAACAGAGTTTTGCAGTGGGTGTTAATCTGATTCTTAAGTCATTCTCTTCTCATGCAACAAGGAAGAGGAAATAGTAGAACCAATAAAGAAAGGAAGAATTATGTCAGAAGTGGGATTTGAACCCACGCCACCAGAGGAGACTGCGACCTGAACGTAGCGCCATAGACCACATGGCCATCCTGACATATACCTATCGCACTATTTTTAAGAAAAATTTAATATTATGAAGTGAAGTTTGTGAATCTTGCACAAACTGGCTACTTTGTTTAGCTTATGGGATTGATTGGATCCTATTTTAATGTACCCAAGTGGGGTTTATGTTCATGACCAATACAAAGAACATGACATTGATCTCTTTGGTAGGTTTCAGGCCCCTATTTTGACAGAGAAAACAGTGTGATCTTTTCTTGATACATAGCAAAATTGTGGATTGATTGATACATTTTTTACATGGTGGAATTGGAAACAGAATTTTGCAGAGAGTGTTCATCTAATTCTTAAGTCATTCTTTTTTCATGCAACAAGGAAGAAGAATTGAAGAACAAATAAGAAAAGAAAGAGTCATGTCAGAAGTGGGATTTGAACCCACGCCTCCAGAGGAGACTGCGACCTGAACGCAGCGCCTTAGACCGCTCGGCCATCCTGACATATATCTCACTAACTTTTTAAAAAGTGATATAGTACGAAATCCCCTCTCTAACGATACAATGGTCATATTGTAGAAACTATTGATTTAAAGACTGTATCAATTGCTTTTCCATTCATTTTGAAAGTGGTTCTAATGTATAAAGTAGGATTTATTTTCTCTTTTGAGGATTAGAATTCAAATGCCCAGAGTTTGTTTGCTGATGCATTTTCACTCACTGTTGAGTAAAATTTGTGAAGATTGCACAAACTGGCTACTTTCTTTAGCTTGTGGGATTCATTAGGATTCTATTATAATGAACCCAAGTGGGGTTTATTTTCATGACCAATGGCTTAGAAGAGCAGTTTTCTTAAGTTAGAAAAAGGCCTCCCAAATTCTTAATTTGGGAGGTATTTTATTTAGCAAAATATAAATCAAGAAGTATGAAGCAGACAATACAAAAAGCATGATATTGATGTCAGTGGTAGCTTTCAAGCCCTTATTTGTACAAAGAATAGTGTGCTATTTTCTTTCTATATAAAAACATAATGTATTGATGCATTTTTGAATGGTGGAAATTGAAACAGAGTTTTGCAGTGGGTGTTAATCTGATTCTTAAGTCATTCTCTTCTCATGCAACAAGGAAGAGGAAATAGTAGAACCAATAAAGAAAGGAAGAATTATGTCAGAAGTGGGATTTGAACCCACGCCACCAGAGGAGACTGCGACCTGAACGTAGCGCCATAGACCACTCGGCCATCCTGACATATACCTATCGCACTATTTTTAAGAAAAATTTAATATTATGAAGTGAAGTTTGTGAATCTTGCACAAACTGGCTACTTTGTTTAGCTTATGGGATTGATTGGATCCTATTTTAATGTACCCAAGTGGGGTTTATGTTCATGACCAATACAAAGAACATGACATTGATCTCTTTGGTAGGTTTCAGGCCCCTATTTTGACAGAGAAAACAGTGTGATCTTTTCTTGATACATAGCAAAATTGTGGATTGATTGATACATTTTTTACATGGTGGAATTGGAAACAGAATTTTGCAGAGAGTGTTCATCTAATTCTTAAGTCATTCTTTTTTCATGCAACAAGGAAGAAGAATTGAAGAACAAATAAGAAAAGAAAGAGTCATGTCAGAAGTGGGATTTGAACCCACGCCTCCAGAGGAGACTGCGACCTGAACGCAGCGCCTTAGACCGCTCGGCCATCCTGACATATATCTCACTAACTTTTTAAAAAGTGATATAGTACGAAATCCCCTCTCTAACGATACAATGGTCATATTGTAGAAACTATTGATTTAAAGACTGTATCAATTGCTTTTCCATTCATTTTGAAAGTGGTTCTAATGTATAAAGTAGGATTTATTTTCTCTTTTGAGGATTAGAATTCAAATGCCCAGAGTTTGTTTGCTGATGCATTTTCACTCACTGTTGAGTAAAATTTGTGAAGATTGCACAAACTGGCTACTTCCTTTAGCTTGTGGGATTCATTGGATTCTATTATAATGAACCCAAGTGGGGTTTATTTTCATGACCAATGGCTTAGAAGAGCAGTTTTCTTAAGTTAGAAAAAGGCCTCCCAAATTCTTAATTTGGGAGGTATTTTATTTAGCAAAATATAAATCAAGAAGTATGGAGCAGACAATACAAAAAGCATGATATTGATGTCAGTGGTAGCTTTCAAGCCCTTTTTTGTACAAAGAATAGTGTGCTATTTTCTTTCTATATAAAAACATAATGGATTGATGCATTTTTGAATGGTGGAAATTGAAACAGAGTTTTGCAGTGGGTGTTAATCTGATTCTTAAGTCATACTCTTCTCATGCAACAAGGAAGAGGAAATAGTAGAACCAATAAAGAAAGGAAGAACTATGTCAGAAGTGGGATTTGAACCCACGCCTCCAGAGGAGACTGCGACCTGAACGCAGCGCCATAGACCACTCGGCCATCCTGACATATAGCTATCGCACTATTTTTAAGAAAAATTTAATATTATGAAGTGAAATTTGTGAATCTTGCACAAACTGGCTACTTTGTTTAGCTTATGGGATTGATTGGATCCTATTTTAATGTACCCAAGTGGGGTTTATGTTCATGACCAATACAAAGAACATGACATTGATCTCTTTGGTAGGTTTCAGGCCCCTATTTTGACAGAGAAAACAGTGTGATCTTTTCTTGATACATAGCAAAATTGTGGATTGATTGATACATTTTTTTCCATGGTGGAATTGGAAACAGAATTTTGCAGAGAGTGTTCATCTAATTCTTAAGTCATTCTTTTTTCATGCAACAAGGAAGAAGAATTGAAGAACAAATAAGAAAAGAAAGAGTCCTGTCAGAAGTGGGATTTGAACCCACGCCTCCAGAGGAGACTGCGACCTGAACGCAGCGCCATAGACCGCTCGGCCATCCTGACATATATCACACTAACTTTTTAAAAAGTGATATAGTACGAAATCCCCTCTCTAACGATACAATGGTCATATTGTAGAAACTATTGATTTAAAGACTGTATCAATTGCTTTTCCATTCATTTTGAAAGTGGTTCTAATGTATAAAGTAGGATTTATTTTCTCTTTTGAGGATTAGAATTCAAATGCCCAGAGTTTGTTTGCTGATGCATTTTCACTCACTGTTGAGTAAAATTTGTGAAGATTGCACAAACTGGCTACTTCCTTTAGCTTGTGGGATTCATTGGATTCTATTATAATGAACCCAAGTGGGGTTTATTTTCATGACCAATGGCTTAGAAGAGCAGTTTTCTTAAGTTAGAAAAATGCCTCCCAAAATCTTAATTTGGGAGGTATTTTATTTAGCAAAATATAAATCAAGAAGTATGAAGCAGACAATACAAAAAGCATGATATTGATGTCAGTGGTAGCTTTCAAGCCCTTTTTTGTACAAAGAATAGTGTGCTATTTTCTTTCTATATAAAAACATAATGGATTGATGCATTTTTGAATGGTGGAAATTGAAACAGAGTTTTGCAGTGGGTGTTAATCTGATTGTTAAGTCATTCTCTTCTCATGCAACAAGGAAGAGGAAATAGTAGAACCAATAAAGAAAGGAAGAACTATGTCAGAAGTGGGATTTGAACCCACGCCTCCAGAGGAGACTGCGACCTGAACGCAGCGCCATAGACCACTCGGCCATCCTGACATATAGCTATCGCACTATTTTTAAGAAAAAATTAATATTATGAAGTGAAATTTGTGAATCTTGAACAAACTGGCTACTTTGTTTAGCTTATGGGATTGATTGGATCCTATTTTAATGTACCCAAGTGGGGTTTATGTTCATGACAATACAAAGAACATGACATTGATCTCTATGGTAGGTTTCAGGCCCCTATTTTTAAAGAGAAAACAGTGTGATCTTTTCTTGATACATAGCAAAATTGTGGATTGATTGATACATTTTTTTCCATGGTGGAATTGGAAACAGAATTTTGCAGAGAGTGTTCATCTAATTCTTAAGTCATTCTTTTTTCATGCAACAAGGAAGAGGAAATAGTAGAACCAATAAAGAAAGGAAGAACTATGTCAGAAGTGGGATTTGAACCCACGCCTCCAGAGGAGACTGTGACCTGAACGCAGCGCCATAGACCACTCGGCCATCCTGACATATACCTATCGCACTATTTTTAAGAAAAAATTTATATTATGAAGTGAAATTTGTGAATCTTGCACAAACTGGCTACTTTGTTTAGCTTATGGGATTGATTGGATCCTATTTTAATGTACCCAAGTGGGGTTTATGTTCATGACCAATACAAAGAACATGACATTGATCTCTTTGGTAGGTTTCAGGCCCCTATTTTTAAAGAGAAAACAGTGTGATCTTTTCTTGATACATAGCAAAATTGTGGATTGATTGATACATTTTTTTCCATGGTGGAATTGGAAACAGAATTTTGCAGAGAGTGTTCATCTAATTCTTAAGTCATTCTTTTTTCATGCAACAAGGAAGAAGAATTGAAGAACAAATAAGAAAAGAAAGAGTCCTGTCAGAAGTGGGATTTGAACCCAGCCCTCCAGAGGAGACTGTAACCTGAACGCAGCGCCTTAGACCGCTCGGCCATCCTGACATATATAACACTAATTTTTTAAAAGTGATATAGTACGAAATCCCCTCTCCAACGATACAATGGTCATATTGTAGAAACTATTGATTTAAAGACTGTATCAATTGCTTTTCCATTCATTTTGAAAGTGGTTCTAATGTATAAAGTAGGATTTATTTTCTCTTTTGAGGATTAGAATTCAAATGCCCAGAGTTTGTTTGCTGATGCATTTTCACTCACTGTTGAGTAAAATTTGTGAAGATTGCACAAACTGGCTACTTCCTTTAGCTTGTGGGATTCATTGGATTCTATTATAATGAACCCAAGTGGGGTTTATTTTCATGACCAATGGCTTAGAAGAGCAGTTTTCTTAAGTTAGAAAAAGGCCTCCCAAATTCTTAATTTGGGAGGTATTTTATTTAGCAAAATATAAATCAAGAAGTATGGAGCAGACAATACAAAAAGCATGATATTGATGTCAGTGGTAGCTTTCAAGCCCTTTTTTGTACAAAGAATAGTGTGCTATTTTCTTTCTATATAAAAACATAATGGATTGATGCATTTTTGAATGGTGGAAATTGAAACAGAGTTTTGCAGTGGGTGTTAATCTGATTCTTAAGTCATACTCTTCTCATGCAACAAGGAAGAGGAAATAGTAGAACCAATAAAGAAAGGAAGAACTATGTCAGAAGTGGGATTTGAACCCACGCCTCCAGAGGAGACTGCGACCTGAACGCAGCGCCATAGACCACTCGGCCATCCTGACATATAGCTATCGCACTATTTTTAAGAAAAATTTAATATTATGAAGTGAAATTTGTGAATCTTGCACAAACTGGCTACTTTGTTTAGCTTATGGGATTGATTGGATCCTATTTTAATGTACCCAAGTGGGGTTTATGTTCATGACCAATACAAAGAACATGACATTGATCTCTTTGGTAGGTTTCAGGCCCCTATTTTTAAAGAGAAAACAGTGTGATCTTTTCTTGATACATAACAAAATTGTGGATTGATTGATACATTTTTTTCCATGGTGGAATTGGAAACAGAATTTTGCAGAGAGTGTTCATCTAATTCTTAAGTCATTCTTTTTTCATGCAACAAGGAAGAAGAATTGAAGAACAAATAAGAAAAGAAAGAGTCCTGTCAGAAGTGGGATTTGAACCCACGCCTCCAGAGGAGACTGCGACCTGAACGCAGCGCCATAGACCGCTCGGCCATCCTGACATATATCGCACTAACTTTTTAAAAAGTGATATAGTACGAAATCCCCTCTCTAACGATACAATGGTCATATTGTAGAAACTATTGATTTAAAGACTGTATCAATTGCTTTTCCATTCATTTTGAAAGTGGTTCTAATGTATAAAGTAGGATTTATTTTCTCTTTTGAGGATTAGAATTCAAATGCCCAGAGTTTGTTTGCTGATGCATTTTCACTCACTGTTGAGTAAAATTTGTGAAGATTGCACAAACTGGCTACTTCCTTTAGCTTGTGGGATTCATTGGATTCTATTATAATGAACCCAAGTGGGGTTTATTTTCATGACCAATGGCTTAGAAGAGCAGTTTTCTTAAGTTAGAAAAATGCCTCCCAAATTCTTAATTTGGGAGGTATTTTATTTAGCAAAATATAAATCAAGAAGTATGAAGCAGACAATACAAAAAGCATGATATTGATGTCAGTGGTAGCTTTCAAGCCCTTTTTTGTACAAAGAATAGTGTGCTATTTTCTTTCTATATAAAAACATAATGAATTGATGCATTTTTGAATGGTGGAAATTGAAACAGAGTTTTGCAGTGGGTGTTAATCTGATTGTTAAGTCATTCTCTTCTCATGCAACAAGGAAGAGGAAATAGTAGAACCAATAAAGAAAGGAAGAACTATGTCAGAAGTGGGATTTGAACCCACGCCTCCAGAGGAGACTGCGACCTGAACGCAGCGCCATAGACCACTCGGCCATCCGGACATATAGCTATCGCACTATTTTTAAGAAAAAATTAATATTATGAAGTGAAATTTGTGAATCTTGAACAAACTGGCTACTTTGTTTAGCTTATGGGATTGATTGGATCCTATTTTAATGTACCCAAGTGGGGTTTATGTTCATGACAATACAAAGAACATGACATTGATCTCTATGGTAGGTTTCAGGCCCCTATTTTTAAAGAGAAAACAGTGTGATCTTTTCTTGATACATAGCAAAATTGTGGATTGATTGATACATTTTTTTCCATGGTGGAATTGGAAACAGAATTTTGCAGAGAGTGTTCATCTAATTCTTAAGTCATTCTTTTTTCATGCAACAAGGAAGAGGAAATAGTAGAACCAATAAAGAAAGGAAGAACTATGTCAGAAGTGGGATTTGAACCCACGCCTCCAGAGGAGACTGTGACCTGAACGCAGCGCCATAGACCACTCGGCCATCCTGACATATATCTATCGCACTATTTTTAAGAAAAAAATTATATTATGAAGTGAAATTTGTGAATCTTGCACAAACTGGCTACTTTGTTTAGCTTATGGGATTGATTGGATCCTATTTTAATGTACCCAAGTGGGGTTTATGTTCATGACCAATACAAAGAACATGACATTGATCTCTTTGGTAGGTTTCAGGCCCCTATTTTGACAGAGAAAACAGTGTGATCTTTTCTTGATACATAGCAAAATTGTGGATTGATTGATACATTTTTTACATGGTGGAATTGGAAACAGAATTTTGCAGATAGTGTTCATCTAATTCTTAAGTCATTCTTTTTTCATGCAACAAGGAAGAAGAATTGAAGAACAAATAAGAAAAGAAAGAGTCCTGTCAGAAGTGGGATTTGAACCCACGCCTCCAGAGGAGACTGCGACCTGAATGCAGCGCCTTAGACCGCTCGGCCATCCTGACATATATAACACTAATTTTTTAAAAGTGATATAGTACGAAATCCCCTCTCCAACGATACAATGGTCATATTGTAGAAACTATTGATTTAAAGACTGTATCAATTGCTTTTCCATTCATTTTGAAAGTGGTTCTAATGTATAAAGTAGGATTTATTTTCTCTTTTGAGGATTAGAATTCAAATGCCCAGAGTTTGTTTGCTGATGCATTTTCACTCACTGTTGAGTAAAATTTGTGAAGATTGCACAAACTGGCTACTTCCTTTAGCTTGTGGGATTCATTGGATTCTATTATAATGAACCCAAGTGGGGTTTATTTTCATGACCAATGGCTTAGAAGAGCAGTTTTCTTAAGTTAGAAAAAGGCCTCCCAAATTCTTAATTTGGGAGGTATTTTATTTAGCAAAATATAAATCAAGAAGTATGGAGCAGACAATACAAAAAGCATGATATTGATGTCAGTGGTAGCTTTCAAGCCCTTTTTTGTACAAAGAATAGTGTGCTATTTTCTTTCTATATAAAAACATAATGGATTGATGCATTTTTGAATGGTGGAAATTGAAACAGAGTTTTGCAGTGGGTGTTAATCTGATTCTTAAGTCATACTCTTCTCATGCAACAAGGAAGAGGAAATAGTAGAACCAATAAAGAAAGGAAGAACTATGTCAGAAGTGGGATTTGAACCCACGCCTCCAGAGGAGACTGCGACCTGAACGCAGCGCCATAGACCACTCGGCCATCCTGACATATAGCTATCGCACTATTTTTAAGAAAAATTTAATATTATGAAGTGAAATTTGTGAATCTTGCACAAACTGGCTACTTTGTTTAGCTTATGGGATTGATTGGATCCTATTTTAATGTACCCAAGTGGGGTTTATGTTCATGACCAATACAAAGAACATGACATTGATCTCTTTGGTAGGTTTCAGGCCCCTATTTTTAAAGAGAAAACAGTGTGATCTTTTCTTGATACGTAACAAAATTGTGGATTGATTGATACATTTTTTTCCATGGTGGAATTGGAAACAGAATTTTGCAGAGAGTGTTCATCTAATTCTTAAGTCATTCTTTTTTCATGCAACAAGGAAGAAGAATTGAAGAACAAATAAGAAAAGAAAGAGTCCTGTCAGAAGTGGGATTTGAACCCACGCCTCCAGAGGAGACTGCGACCTGAACGCAGCGCCATAGACCGCTCGGCCATCCTGACATATATCACACTAACTTTTTAAAAAGTGATATAGTACGAAATCCCCTCTCTAACGATACAATGGTCATATTGTAGAAACTATTGATTTAAAGACTGTATCAATTGCTTTTCCATTCATTTTGAAAGTGGTTCTAATGTATAAAGTAGGATTTATTTTCTCTTTTGAGGATTAGAATTCAAATGCCCAGAGTTTGTTTGCTGATGCATTTTCACTCACTGTTGAGTAAAATTTGTGAAGATTGCACAAACTGGCTACTTCCTTTAGCTTGTGGGATTCATTGGATTCTATTATAATGAACCCAAGTGGGGTTTATTTTCATGACCAATAGCTTAGAAGAGCAGTTTTCTTAAGTTAGAAAAATGCCTCCCAAATTCTTAATTTGGGAGGTATTTTATTTAGCAAAATATAAATCAAGAAGTATGAAGCAGACAATACAAAAAGCATGATATTGATGTCAGTGGTAGCTTTCAAGCCCTTTTTTGTACAAAGAATAGTGTGCTATTTTCTTTCTATATAAAAACATAATGGATTGATGCATTTTTGAATGGTGGAAATTGAAACAGAGTTTTGCAGTGGGTGTTAATCTGATTGTTAAGTCATTCTCTTCTCATGCAACAAGGAAGAGGAAATAGTAGAACCAATAAAGAAATGAAGAACTATGTCAGAAGTGGGATTTGAACCCACGCCTCCAGAGGAGACTGCGACCTGAACGCAGCGCCATAGACCACTCGGCCATCCTGACATATAGCTATCGCACTATTTTTAAGAAAAAATTAATATTATTAAGTGAAATTTGTGAATCTTGAACAAACTGGCTACTTTGTTTAGCTTATGGGATTGATTGGATCCTATTTTAATGTACCCAAGTGGGGTTTATGTTCATGACAATACAAAGAACATGACATTGATCTCTATGGTAGGTTTCAGGCCCCTATTTTTAAAGAGAAAACAGTGTGATCTTTTCTTGATACATAGCAAAATTGTGGATTGATTGATACATTTTTTTCCATGGTGGAATTGGAAACAGAATTTTGCAGAGAGTGTTCATCTAATTCTTAAGTCATTCTTTTTTCATGCAACAAGGAAGAGGAAATAGTAGAACCAATAAAGAAAGGAAGAACTATGTCAGAAGTGGGATTTGAACCCACGCCTCCAGAGGAGACTGTGACCTGAACGCAGCGCCATAGACCACTCGGCCATCCTGACATATAGCTATCGCACTATTTTTAAGAAAAATTTTATATTATGAAGTGAAATTTGTGAATCTTGCACAAACTGGCTACTTTGTTTAGCTTATGGGATTGATTGGATCCTATTTTAATGTACCCAAGTGGGGTTTATGTTCATGACCAATACAAAGAACATGACATTGATCTCTTTGGTAGGTTTCAGGCCCCTATTTTTAAAGAGAAAACAGTGTGATCTTTTCTTGATACATAACAAAATTGTGGATTGATTGATACATTTTTTTCCATGGTGGAATTGGAAACAGAATTTTGCAGAGAGTGTTCATCTAATTCTTAAGTCATTCTTTTTTCATGCAACAAGGAAGAAGAATTGAAGAACAAATAAGAAAAGAAAGAGTCCTGTCAGAAGTGGGATTTGAACCCACGCCTCCAGAGGAGACTGCGACCTGAACGCAGCGCCATAGACCGCTCGGCCATCCTGACATATATCACACTAACTTTTTAAAAAGTGATATAGTACGAAATCCCCTCTCTAACGATACAATGGTCATATTGTAGAAACTATTGATTTAAAGACTGTATCAATTGCTTTTCCATTCATTTTGAAAGTGGTTCTAATGTATAAAGTAGGATTTATTTTCTCTTTTGAGGATTAGAATTCAAATGCCCAGAGTTTGTTTGCTGATGCATTTTCACTCACTGTTGAGTAAAATTTGTGAAGATTGCACAAACTGGCTACTTCCTTTAGCTTGTGGGATTCATTGGATTCTATTATAATGAACCCAAGTGGGGTTTATTTTCATGACCAATGGCTTAGAAGAGCAGTTTTCTTAAGTTAGAAAAATGCCTCCCAAATTCTTAATTTGGGAGGTATTTTATTTAGCAAAATATAAATCAAGAAGTATGAAGCAGACAATACAAAAAGCATGATATTGATGTCAGTGGTAGCTTTCAAGCCCTTTTTTGTACAAAGAATAGTGTGCTATTTTCTTTCTATATAAAAACATAATGGATTGATGCATTTTTGAATGGTGGAAATTGAAACAGAGTTTTGCAGTGGGTGTTAATCTGATTGTTAAGTCATTCTCTTCTCATGCAACAAGGAAGAGGAAATAGTAGAACCAATAAAGAAAGGAAGAACTATGTCGAATGGGATTTGAACCCACGCCTCCAGAGGAGACTGCGACCTGAACGCAGCGCCATAGACCACTCGGCCATCCTGACATATAGCTATCGCACTATTTTTAAGAAAAAACTAATATTATGAAGTGAAATTTGTGAATCTTGAACAAACTGGCTACTTTGTTTAGCTTATGGGATTGATTGGATCCTATTTTAATGTACCCAAGTGGGGTTTATGTTCATGACAATACAAAGAACATGACATTGATCTCTATGGTAGGTTTCAGGCCCCTATTTTTAAAGAGAAAACAGTGTGATCTTTTCTTGATACATAGCAAAATTGTGGATTGATTGATACATTTTTTTCCATGGTGGAATTGGAAACAGAATTTTGCAGAGAGTGTTCATCTAATTCTTAAGTCATTCTTTTTTCATGCAACAAGGAAGAGGAAATAGTAGAACCAATAAAGAAAGGAAGAACTATGTCAGAAGTGGGATTTGAACCCACGCCTCCAGAGGAGACTGTGACCTGAACGCAGCGCCATAGACCACTCGGCCATCCTGACATATACCTATCGCACTATTTTTAAGAAAAAATTTATATTATGAAGTGAAATTTGTGAATCTTGCACAAACTGGCTACTTTGTTTAGCTTATGGGATTGATTGGATCCTATTTTAATGTACCCAAGTGGGGTTTATGTTCATGACCAATACAAAGAACATGACATTGATCTCTTTGGTAGGTTTCAGGCCCCTATTTTGACAGAGAAAACAGTGTGATCTTTTCTTGATACATAGCAAAATTGTGGATTGATTGATACATTTTTTACATGGTGGAATTGGAAACAGAATTTTGCAGATAGTGTTCATCTAATTCTTAAGTCATTCTTTTTTCATGCAACAAGGAAGAAGAATTGAAGAACAAATAAGAAAAGAAAGAGTCATGTCAGAAGTGGGATTTGAACCCACGCCTCCAGAGGAGACTGCGACCTGAACGCAGCGCCTTAGACCGCTCGGCCATCCTGACATATATCACACTTACTTTTTAAAAAGTGATATAGTACGAAATCCCCTCTCTAACGATACAATGGTCATATTGTAGAAACTATTGATTTAAAGACTGTATCAATTGCTTTTCCATTCATTTTGAAAGTGGTTCTAATGTATAAAGTAGGATTTATTTTCTCTTTTGAGGATTAGAATTCAAATGCCCAGAGTTTGTTTGCTGATGCATTTTCACTCACTGTTGAGTAAAATTTGTGAAGATTGCACAAACTGGCTACTTCCTTTAGCTTGTGGGATTCATTGGATTCTATTATAATGAACCCAAGTGGGGTTTATTTTCATGACCAATGGCTTAGAAGAGCAGTTTTCTTAAGTTAGAAAAATGCCTCCCAAAATCTTAATTTGGGAGATATTTTATTTAGCAAAATATAAATCAAGAAGTATGAAGCAGACAATACAAAAAGCATGATATTGATGTCAGTGGTAGCTTTCAAGCCCTTTTTTGTACAAAGAATAGTGTGCTATTTTCTTTCTATATAAAAACATAATGGATTGATGCATTTTTGAATGGTGGAAATTGAAACAGAGTTTTGCAGTGGGTGTTAATCTGATTCTTAAGTCATTCTCTTCTCATGCAACAAGGAAGAGGAAATAGTAGAACCAATAAAGAAAGGAAGAACTATGTCAGAAGTGGGATTTGAACCCACGCCTCCAGAGGACTGCGACCTGAACGCAGCGCCATAGACCACTCGGCCATCCTGACATATAGCTATTGCAGTATTTTTAAGAAAAATTTAATATTATGAAGTGAAATTTGTGAATCTTGCACAAACTGGCTACTTTGTTTAGCTTATGGGATTGATTGGATCCTATTTTAATGTACCCAAGTGGGGTTTATGTTCATGACCAATACAAAGAACATGACATTGATCTCTTTGGTAGGTTTCAGGCCCCTATTTTTAAAGAGAAAACAGTGTGATCTTTTCTTGATACATAGCAAAATTGTGGATTGATTGATACATTTTTTTCCATGGTGGAATTGGAAACAGAATTTTGCAGAGAGTGTTCATCTAATTCTTAAGTCATTCTTTTTTCATGCAACAAGGAAGAGGAAATAGTAGAACCAATAAAGAAAGGAAGAACTATGTCAGAAGTGGGATTTGAACCCACGCCTCCAGAGGAGACTGCGACCTGAATGCAGCGCTAACGACCACTCGGCCATCCTGACATATAGCTATCGCACTATTTTTAAGAAAAATTTAATATTATGAAGTGAAATTTGTGAATCTTACACAAACTGGCTACTGAACGCAGCGCCATAGACCACTCGGCCATCCTGACATATAGCTATCGCACTATTTTTAAGAAAAATTTAATATTATGAAGTGAAATTTGTGAATCTTGCACAAACTGGCTACTTTGTTTAGCTTATGGGATTGATTGGATCCTATTTTAATGTACCCAAGTGGGGTTTATGTTCATGACCAATACAAAGAACATGACATTGATCTCTTTGGTAGGTTTCAGGCCCCTATTTTTAACCCCTTCCTGACAGAGCCAGTTTTTGCGTTCCTGACAGAGCCCTTTTTTTCAAATCTGACATGTCTCACTTAAGTGGGGATAACTTTTTTTTGCTTTTACTTATCCCAGTGATTTTGAGATTGTTTTTTCGTGACACATTGTACTTCAAATTAGTGGTAAATTTGGGTCGATACAGTCTGTGTTTTTTTGTGAAAAATACCAAAATATCGTGAAAAAATGGAAAATTTAGCGATTTGCAAAATGTTAAATTTTCTGCTTGTGAGACAAATAATCTTACCACTCAAAATAGTGAATAACTAACATAGACCATATGTCTACTTTATGTTGACATCATTATTTCAACTTCCTTTTAATTTTTTGGGACACTAGGAGGCTTACAATATGAATAGCAAATTCTCAAATTTTCAAGAAAATTTCAAACACTGATTTTTTTAGGGACCAGTTCAGTTCTGATGTGACTTTGAGGGACTTGTATGTGAGACACCCCCATAAATGATGCCATTTCAAAAACTGCACCCCTCACAGTATTCAAAACAGCATTTTGGAAGTTTGTTAACCCTTTAGGTGTTTCACAGGAATTAAAACAAAGTGTAGGTGAAATTTCAAAATTTCTTTTTTTTTGCAGATTTGCAATTTTAATACATTTTTCTAAGGAACACAGTACATTTTACTAGAGAAATGTGACTGAAAATTGATTCCCCCAATTCTTTTGTTTTCATAAATATCCTATATGTGGCCCTAGTGTGCACGGTGACCAAACCACAGGCTTCATAATAGAAGGAGCACCTACTTGATTTTGGAGCCTCCTTTTTATGAGATTATTTTTTAGGCACCATGTAGGTTTCTAGGCACCATAAGATGCTAAAAGTTAGGAACCCCCCCACAAGTGACCCCATTTTGCAAACTACACCCCTCAGGGAATTCATCTAGGGGTATAGTGTACATTTCAAACCCCCAGGGGTTTCACCAATTGTGGTACAACTGGGCAGTGAAAATGAAAAATTATTTTTTTTACACAAAAATACAGTTCTGGCTCCAAATTTGTCATTTTCAGAAGGTATGAAGGAGACAAAGCACCCCAAAATCTGTGCCCCAATTTCTCCCGAGTACGGCAATGCCTCACATGTGACCAAAAAATACCAGTTGGGTGCATGGCAGGACTCAGAACGGAAGGAGTGATTTTTGGATTTTGCGGCTCAGATTCTGGTGGAATTTTGGTGGGTGCTATGTCGCATTAGCAAGACCCCCCAAGCACCAATACAGTGGAACCCCCCCACAAGTCACCCCATTTTGAAAACTACACCCCTCAGGGAATTCATCTAGGGGTATAGTGTACATTTCAAACCCCCAGGGGTTTCACCAATTTTGATACAAGTGGGCAGTGAAAATGAAAAATTACATTTTTTACACAAAAATGCAGTTCTGGCTCGAAATTTTTCATTTTCAGAAGGTATGAAGGAGAAAAAGCACCCCAAAATCTGTGCCCCAATTTCTCCCGAGTACGGCAATGCCTCACATGTGACCAAAAAATACCAGTTGGGTGCATGGCAGGACTCAGAACGGAAGGAATGATTTTTGGATTTTGCAGCTCAGATTCTGGTGGAATTTTGGTGGGTGCTATGTCGCATTAGCAAGACCCCCCAAGCACCAATACAGTGGAACCCCCCCCACAAGTCACCCCATTTTGAAAACTACACCCCTCAGGGAATTCATCTAGGGGTATAGTGTACATTTCAAACCCCCAGGGGTTTCACCAATTTTGATACAAGTGGGCAGTGAAAATGAAAAATTACATTTTTTTACACAAAAATGCAGTTCTGGCTCAAAATTTTTCATTTTCAGAAGGTATGAAGGAGAAAAAGCACCCCAAAATCTGTGCCCCAATTTCTCCCGAGTACGGCAATGCCTCACATGTGACCAAAAAATACCAGTTGGGTGCATGGCAGGACTCAGAACGGAAGGAGTGATTTTTGGATTTTGCAGCACAGATTTTGGTGGAATGAATGGTGGGTGCTATGTTGCACCAATACAGTGGAACCCCCCCACAAGTCACCCCATTTTGCAAAGTACACCCCTCAGGGAATTCATCTAGGGGTATAGTGTACATTTCAAACCCCCAGGGGTTTCACCAATTTTGATACAAGTGGGCAGTGAAAATGAAAAATTACATTTTTTTACACAAAAATGCAGTTCTGGCTCAAAATTTTTCATTTTCAGAAGGTATGAAGGAGACAAAGCACCCCAAAATCTGTGCCCCAATTTCTCCCGAGTACGGCAATGCCTCACATGTGACCAAAAAATACCATTTGGGTGCATGGCAGGACTCAGAAGGGAAGGAGTGATTTTTGGATTTTGCAGCTCAGATTCTGGTGGAATTTTGGTGGGTGCTATGTCGCATTAGCAAGACCCCCCAAGCACCAATACAGTGGAACCCCCCACAAGTGACCCCATTTTGCAAACTACACCCCTCAGGGAATTCATCTAGGGGTATAGTGTACATTTCAAACCCCCAGGGGTTTCACCAATTTTGATACAAGTGGGCAGTGAACATGAAAAATTACATTTTTTACACAAAAATGCAGTTCTGGCTCAAAATTTTTCATTTTCAGAAGGTATGAAGGAGAAAAAGCACCCCAAAATCTGTGCCCCAATTTCTCCCGAGTACGGCAATGCCTCACATGTGACCAAAAAATACCAGTTGGGTGCATGGCAGGACTCAAAAGGGAAGGAGTGATTTTTGGATTTTGCAGCTCAGATTCTGGTGGAATTTTGGTGGGTGCTATGTCGCATTAGCAAGACCCCCCAAGCACCAATACAGTGGAACCCCCCCACAAGTGACCCCATTTTGCAAACTACACCCCTCAGGGAATTCATCTAGGGGTATAGTGTACATTTAAAACCCCCAGGGGTTTCACCAATTTTGATACAAGTGGGCAGTGAACATGAAAAATTACATTTTTTACACAAAAATGCAGTTCTGGCTCAAAATTTTTCATTTTCAGAAGGTATGAAGGAGAAAAAGCACCCCAAAATCTGTGCCCCAATTTCTCCCGAGTACGGCAATGCCTCACATGTGACCAAAAAATACCAGTTGGGTGCATGGCAGGACTCAGAAGGGAAGGAGTGATTTTTGGATTTTGCAGCACAGATTCTGGTGGAATGAATGGTGGGTGCTATGTTGCACCAATACAGTGGAACCCCCCCACAAGTCACCCCATTTTGCAAACTACACCCCTCAGGGAATTCATCTAGGGGTATAGTGTACATTTCAAACCCCCAGGGGTTTCACCAATTTTGATACAAGTGGGCAGTGAAAATGAAAAATTACATTTTTTTTACACAAAAATGCAGTTCTGGCTCAAAATTTTTCATTTTCAGAAGGAATGAAGGAGACAAAGCACCCCAAAATCTGTGCCCCAATTTCTCCCGAGTACGGCAATGCCTCATGTGTGACCAAAAAGTGGCAGGACTCAGAAGGGAAGGAGTGATATTTGGATTTTGCAGCACAAATTCTGGTGGAATGATGGTGGGTGCTATGTCGCATTAGCAAGACCCCCAAAGCACCAATACAGTGGAACCCCCCCACAAGTGACCCCATTTTGCAAACTACACCCCTCAGGGAATTCATCTAGGGGTATAGTGTACATTTCAAACCCCCAGGGGTTTCACCAATTTTGATAAAACTGGGCAGTGAACATGAAAAATTACATTTTTTTACACAAAAATGCAGTTCTGGCTCAACATTTTTCATTTTCACAAGGAATGAAGGAGACAAAGCACCCCAAAATCTGTGCCCCAATTTCTCCCGAGTACGGCAATGCCTCACATGTGACCAAAAAATACCAGTTGGGTGCATGGCAGGACTCAGAAGGGAAGGAGTGATTTTTGGATTTTGCGGCTCAGATTCTGGTGGAATGAATGGTGGGTGCTATGTGGCATTAGCAAGACCCCCGAAGCACGGTGAAATTATGAACCTAATATTCCATAGATGTGTGGTATATTTTAAAACACTCCTTTATACATAGGCCGGGTTTGTCGGGGCAAGTGTCACACTGGAAAATAGTTTGCTTTCTTATTCCCTTTTTATAGCAAACTTTGCACCTTTTTTGTGTCCTGCCCTTTTTTCCAGTGGAGGGGATTTCATCAGGAAAATGCTGCCCTGGTACAATACGGGGGCCAGTACTAGAAGTACTGGGGCCCTCTGCCTGCTGGTTCCCAAATATTAGGCCCTTTATGACTTCCTCTTGAAAGTGCATAAATGTCCCCCTCTGGCCGGTAGAACGGAATAGCACGTAAGCGTTATACAGTGCCATCTGGATGATATACACGGCCACCTTCTTGTACCAGATTTTTGTTTTCCGCAGGGCACTGTACGGCTTCAGTACCTGATCTGAAAGATCCACTCCGCCCATGTACCTATTGTAATCCAGGATACAATTAGGTTTGGAGGTGTGGGTACTGGTACCTCGTACAGGGACGGAGGTGGTACTGTCTCCGTGAATTGTTGTCAGTATAAGGACATCCCTCTTGTCCTTATATTTGACCAACAACATATTTTCGTTGCATATTCCCCTGCTTTCACCCCTTCTCATTACTTGGGCAATGTGCGTTTTTGGGAGGCCTCTTTGGTTCTTGCGCACAGTACCGCAAGCTGCTGTACCTCTTGAACCAAGGGCCTTAAACAGGGGGATGCTAGTGTAAAAGTTATCCACATAGAGGTGATAACCTTTATCCAGGAAGGGGTGCACTAAATCCCAGACAATTTTCCCACTAACACCTACGAGGGAGGGGGGGCATTCTGGCGGTTGAATTCTTGAATCCTTCCCTTCATAAACCCTAAACCTGTGGGTGTACCCTGAGGTGCTTTCACACAGTTTATACATTTTTATGCCATACCTTGCCCTCTTACTGGGAAGGTACTGGCGGAATTTAACCCTTCCTTTAAAATGTATAAGGGACTCGTCGATACAAATACATTTTTCAGGGATGTACACCTCTTCAAATTTGGCACTGAAATGATCAATGACCGGCCTGACTTTGAATAGCCGGTCAAAGGTGGGATCATCTCTGGGTGGGCACTGTGCATTATCGGTGTAATGTATAAATTTAAGAATTGTCTCAAATCGAGTCCGGGGCATGGCCATACGGTAAAATGGAGTACTGTACAGAACATCTGTACTCCAATATTGCCTAATTTCTGGCTTTTTTACTATGCCCATATGAAACACCAGACCCCAAAACGTCATCATCTCTACTGCATCTACAGGGGTCCACCTAGCAAATGATGACGTGGGGTTTTGAGCAATAAACTGTTGGGCATATAAATTAGTTTGGTCCACCATTAAATTTATAAAATCATCAGAGAAAAATAATTTGAAAAAGTCAATTTCTCTGAGACCTGTGGAATCAAATTGGATTCCTGGCATGGCCAAAAACTCAGGAACCTGGGGCTCAAAATTGTCTGGTGGTGGGGTCCATACTAGATCAATTATTGGGGGGGGAATCTCAGCTGATCTACGGGGGCGTCTTTGAGGGGGTCCCTCATCACCAGAGGAGGAAGAGGAGCTTAAGACGAATCCTTCAAATTCCCCGCTTGCATCACTGCCTGTGTCAGAGTCAGAGGCAAGCATGGCATATGCCTCCTCCACTGAATACATTCTCCTGGATGACTGGGAGGACATTTGGGAGGACATTTGGGAGGACATTTGGGATGCCATTTTTATTTTTGTGTTACTGGTAGTGAAATGTTTCAACACGTGTATAGTGTAGGGGGGGGTACAAACTTTATTTCAATCCGGGGGGTATGTAGTGTGTATGTGGTGCAGAAAAAAAAAAATACTTTATACCAAAAAAAAAAATGAAGGGGTTAAAAATAAAAAATTGAAGGGGTTAAAAAAAAAAAAAAAAAGGTCCTGCGCCAAAAATTGAGCACAGATGTTGGTCAGTAACGTCTGTCACTGAACAGCGCTCAAAGGCAACAGGAATCTGATCAAAAAAAAAAAAAAATTGATCAACCCTGTGCCGAAAAAGCTGATCAGTGATGTACGTCACTGATCGGCGCACAGTGGCCACAGGACACCCACAAAATCAGTGTGTGTAAAAAAAAAATTAAAAAAAGACCCCACAGCACTCACAAAAAAAAAAAAAGGTGATCAGTGATGCGACACTGATTACCAGTGAGGGACAGCAGGTGCACAACCTTTGGTGCAACTGACAGTGCAACTGGCAGCAACTGACAGGTATATATATAAAAAAAAAACCTCTGCGCCCCCAAAAAGTTGCTGATCAGCACAGATATACTGATCAGCACAAAAGGGGGGGTAGCAGACACAAAATATACACTCTCTATCACTCTCTGTCACTATCTCTCTCTATCTCTCTATCTCTCACTATCTCTCACTATCTATCACTCTAGGACACTGCAGCAGCAGCACTGACAGTTATATGTATAAAAAAAAACTGCACCCCCAAAAAGGGGGGGTAGCAGACACAAAATATACACTCTCTATCACTATCTCTCTCTATCTCTCTATCTCTCACTATCTATCACTATCTATCACTCTATGACACTGCAGCAGCAGCACTGACAGTTATATATATAAAATAAAACCCCTGCACCCCCAAAAAGGGGGGGTAGCAGACACAAATCTCTCTATCTCTCTACCTCTCACTATCTATCCCTATCTATCACTATCTATCACTGTATGACACTGCAGCAGCAGCACTGACAGTTATATATATATAGAAAACCCCTGCACCCCCAAAAAGGGGGGGTAGCAGACACAAAATATAGCTCTCTCTGTCACTATCTCTCTATCTCTCTCTATCTCTCTCTATCTCTCTCTCTATCTCTCTATCTCTCTATCACACTGCAGCAGCAGCAGGAAGTCTCAGGAAGTCAGATCCAGGAAGCGTCCAGCACGCTACAAGCAGTGATAAGGTGATCAGGTAAGGTATTTGCAAGGATCAGGTAAGTATTAGCAAGGATCAGGTCGGTATTCACGGCAGGCAGGCACGGTGACCGTTCTGCACGCTATTCCAGACCGGAATGGCGTCTGCAGCGCAGTCACCGTCAGTTTAAATGTCGCGCCTTGGCTGTGATTGGTCCGTGGGTCCCACGGACCAATCACAGCCTTGGGGGCAGGTGGGGTGAGGGTGGGGTGAGGTGTCATCGTCACCGATGACCCCCTCATGCCCCCTGACGCCCGGCGGTGATTGACACCTGTGTTACCGAGCGTCCGATTCGCTGGTAACACAGGAAAACGCTGTGAATGGCTGTTCACACTGAACAGCCAATCACAGCGATCGCCGACGGGGGGGCGACATCGCAGCCCCCCCTGGGCATGCAGGGACATGTCTGCTGTCAGGGACAGCAGACATCGTCCCTCTGTCACTGCGTCTCGAGACGCAGTGACAGTTTAAACTCATGACGTACATTTATGCCATGTGTCGGGAAGTACCTCCCGGCCATGACGTAAATGTACGTCAAATGTCGGGAAGGGGTTAAAGAGAAAACAGTGTGATCTTTTCTTGATACATAGCAAAATTGTGGATTGATTGATACATTTTTTTCCATGGTGGAATTGGAAACAGAATTTTGCAGAGAGTGTTCATCTAATTCTTAAGTCATTCTTTTTTCATGCAACAAGGAAGAAGAATTGAAGAACAAATAGGAAAAGAAAGAGTCCTGTCAGAAGTGGGATTTGAACCCACGCCTCCAGAGGAGACTGCAACCTGAACGCAGCGCCTTAGACCACTCGGCCATCCGGACATATATCACACTAATTTTTTAAAAGTGATATAGTACGAAATCCCCTCTCCAACGATACAATGGTCATATTGTAGAAACTATTGATTTAAAGACTGTATCAATTGCTTTTCCATTCATTTTGAAAGTGGTTCTAATGTATAAAGTAGGATTTATTTTCTCTTTTGAGGATTAGAATTCAAATGCCCAGAGTTTGTTTGCTGATGCATTTTCACTCACTGTTGAGTAAAATTTGTGAAGATTGCACAAACTGGCTACTTCCTTTAGCTTGTGGGATTCATTGGATTCTATTATAATGAACCCAAGTGGGGTTTATTTTCATGACCAATGGCTAAGGCTTAGAAGAGCAGTTTTCTTAAGTTAGAAAAAGGCCTCCCAAATTCTAAATTTGGGAGGTATTTTATTTAGCAAAATATAAATCAAGAAGTATGGAGCAGACAATACAAAAAGCATGATATTGATGTCAGTGGTAGCTTTCAAGCCCTTTTTTGTACAAAGAATAGTGTGCTATTTTCTTTCTATATAAAAACATAATGGATTGATGCATTTTTGAATGGTGGAAATTGAAACAGAGTTTTGCAGTGGGTGTTAATCTGATTCATAAGTCATTGTCTTCTCATGCAACAAGGAAGAGGAAATAGTAGAACCAATAAAGAAAGGAAGAACTATGTCAGAAGTGGGATTTGAACCCACGCCTCCAGAGGAGACTGCGACCTGAACGCAGCGCCTTAGACCACTCGGCCATCCTGACATATATCACACTAACTTTTTAAAAAGTGATATAGTACGAAATCCACTCTCTAACGATACAATGGTCATATTGTAGAAACTATTGATTTAAAGACTGTATCAATTGCTTTTCCATTCATTTTGAAAGTGGTTCTAATGTATAAAGTAGGATTTATTTTCTCTTTTGAGGATTAGAATTCAAATGCCCAGAGTTTGTTTGCTGATGCATTTTCACTCACTGTTGAGTAAAATTTGTGAAGATTGCACAAACTGGCTACTTCCTTTAGCTTGTGGGATTCATTGGATTCTATTATAATGAACCCAAGTGGGGTTTATTTTCATGACCAATGGCTTAGAAGAGCAGTTTTCTTAAGTTAAAAAAGTGCCTCCCAAATTCTTAATTTGGGAGGTATTTTATTTAGCAAAATATAAATCAAGAAGTATGAAGCAGACAATACAAAAAGCATGATATTGATGTCAGTGGTAGCTTTCAAGCCCTTTTTTGTACAAAGAATAGTGTGCTATTTTCTTTCTATATAAAAACATAATGGATTGATGCATTTTTGAATGGTGGAAATTGAAACAGAGTTTTGCAGTGGGTGTTAATCTGATTCTTAAGTCATTCTCTTCTCATGCAACAAGGAAGAGAAAATAGTAGAACCGATAAAGAAAGGAAGAACTATGTCAGAAGTGGGATTTGAACCCACGCCTCCAGAGGAGACTGCGACCTGAACGCAGCGCCATAGACCACTCGGCCATCCTGACATATAGCTATCGCACTATTTTTAAGAAAAATTTAATATTATGAAGTGAAATTTGTGAATCTTGCACAAACTGGCTACTTTGTTTAGCTTATGGGATTGATTGGATCCTATTTTAATGTACCCAAGTGGGGTTTATGTTCATGACCAATACAAAGAACATGACATTGATCTCTTTGGTAGGTTTCAGGCCCCTATTTTTAAAGAGAAAACAGTGTGATCTTTTCTTGATACATAGCAAAATTGTGGATTGATTGATACATTTTTTTCCATGGTGGAATTGGAAACAGAATTTTGCAGAGAGTGTTCATCTAATTCTTAAGTCATTCTTTTTTCATGCAACAAGGAAGAAGAATTGAAGAACAAATAGGAAAAGAAAGAGTCCTGTCAGAAGTGGGATTTGAACCCACGCCTCCAGAGGAGACTGCAACCTGAACGCAGCGCCTTAGACAGCTCGGCCATCCTGACATATATTGCACTAATTTTTTTAAAGTGATATAGTACGAAATCCCTTCTCCAAAGATACAATGGTCATATTGTAGAAACTATTGATTTAAAGACTGTATCAATTGCTTTTCCATTCATTTTGAAAGTGGTTCTAATGTATAAAGTAGGATTTATTTTCTCTTTTGAGGATTAGAATTCAAATGCCCAGAGTTTGTTTGCTGATGCATTTTCACTCACTGTTGAGTAAAATTTGTGAAGATTGCACAAACTGGCTACTTCCTTTAGATTGTGGGATTCATTGGATTCTATTATAATGAACCCAAGTGGGGTTTATTTTCATGACCAATGGCTTAGAAGAGCAGTTTTCTTAAGTTAGAAAAAGGCCTCCCAAATTCTTAATTTGGGAGGTATTTTATTTAGCAAAATATAAATCAAGAAGTATGGAGCAGACAATACAAAAAGCATGATATTGATGTCAGTGGTAGCTTTCAAGCCCTTTTTTGTACAAAGTATAGTGTGCTATTTTCTTTCTATATAAAAACATAATGGATTGATGCATTTTTGAATGGTGGAAATTGAAACAAAGTTTTGCAATGGGTGTTAATCTCATTCTTAAGTCATTGTCTTCTCATGCAACAAGGAAGAGGAAATAGTAGAACCAATAAAGAAAGGAAGAACTATGTCAGAAGTGGGATTTGAACCCACGCCTCCAGAGGAGACTGCGACCTGAACGCAGCGCCTTAGACCGCTCGGCCATCCTGACATATATCACACTAACTTTTTAAAAAGTGATATAGTACGAAATCCCCTCTCTAATGATACAATGGTCATATTGTAGAAACTATTGATTTAAAGACTGTATCAATTGCTTTTCCATTCATTTTGAAAGTGGTTCTAATGTATAAAGTAGGATTTATTTTCTCTTTTGAGGATTAGAATTCAAATGCCCAGAGTTTGTTTGCTGATGCATTTTCACTCACTGTTGAGTAAAATTTGTGAAGATTGCACAAACTGGCTACTTCCTTTAGCTTGTGGGATTCATTGGATTCTATTATAATGAACCCAAGTGGGGTTTATTTTCATGACCAATGGCTTAGAAGAGCAGTTTTCTTAAGTTAGAAAAATGCCTCCCAAATTCTTAATTTGGGAGGTATTTTATTTAGCAAAATATAAATCAAGAAGTATGGAGCAGACAATACAAAAAGCATGATATTGATGTCAGTGGTAGCTTTCAAGCCCTTTTTTGTACAAAGAATAGTGTGCTATTTTCTTTCTATATAAAAACATAATGGATTGATGCATTTTTGAATGGTGGAAATTGAAACAGAGTTTTGCAGTGGGTGTTAATCTCATTCTTAAGTCATTGTCTTCTCATGCAACAAGGAAGAGGAAATAGTAGAACCAATAAAGAAAGGAAGAACTATGTCAGAAGTGGGATTTGAACCCACGCCTCCAGAGGAGACTGCGACCTGAATGCAGCGCCTTAGACCGCTCGGCCATCCTGACATATATCACACTAACTTTTTAAAAAGTGATATAGTACGAAATCCCCTCTCTAATGATACAATGGTCATATTGTAGAAACTATTGATTTAAAGACTGTATCAATTGCTTTTCCATTCATTTTGAAAGTGGTTCTAATGTATAAAGTAGGATTTATTTTCTCTTTTGAGGATTAGAATTCAAATGCCCAGAGTTTGTTTGCTGATGCATTTTCACTCACTGTTGAGTAAAATTTGTGAAGATTGCACAAACTGGCTACTTCCTTTAGCTTGTGGGATTCATTGGATTCTATTATAATGAACCCAAGTGGGGTTTATTTTCATGACCAATGGCTTAGAAGAGCAGTTTTCTTAAGTTAGAAAAATGCCTCCCAAATTCTTAATTTGGGAGGTATTTTATTTAGCAAAATATAAATCAAGAAGTATGAAGCAGACAATACAAAAAGCATGATATTGATGTCAGTGGTAGCTTTCAAGCCCTTTTTTGTACAAAGAATAGTGTGCTATTTTCTTTCTATATAAAAACATAATGGATTGATGCATTTTTGAATGGTGGAAATTGAAACAGAGTTTTGCAGTGGGTGTTAATCTGATTCTTAAGTCATTCTCTTCTCATGCAACAAGGAAGAGGAAATAGTAGAACCAATAAAGAAAGGAAGAACTATGTCAGAAGTGTGATTTGAACCCACGCCTCCAGAGGAGACTGCGACCTGAACGCAACACCATAGACCACTCGGCCATCCTTACATATAGCTATCGCACTATTTTTAAGAAAAATTTAATATTATGAAGTGAAATTTGTGAATCTTGCACAAACTGGCTACTTTGTTTAGCTTATGGGATTGATTGGATCCTATTTTAATGTACCCAAGTGGGGTTTATGTTCATGACCAATACAAAGAACATGACATTGATCTCTTTGGTAGGTTTCAGGCCCCTATTTTTAAAGAGAAAACAGTGTGATCTTTTCTTGATACATAGCAAAATTGTGGATTGATTGATACATTTTTTTCCATGGTGGAATTGGAAACAGAATTTTGCAGAGAGTGTTCATCTAATTCTTAAGTCATTCTTTTTTCATGCAACAAGGAAGAGAAAATAGTAGAACCAATAAAGAAAGGAAGAACTATGTCAGAAGTGGGATTGGAACCCAAGCCTCCAGAGGAGACTGCGACCTGAACGCAGCACCATAGACCACTCGGCCATCCTGACATATACCTATCGCACTATTTTTAAGAAAAATTTTATATTATGAAGTGAAATTTGTGAATCTTGCACAAACTGGCTATTTTGTTTAGCTTATGGGATTGATTGGATCCTATTTTAATGTACCCAAGTGGGGTTTATGTTCATGACCAATACAAAGAACATGACATTGATCTCTTTGGTAGGTTTCAGGCCCCTATTTTGACAGAGAAAACAGTGTGATCTTTTCTTGATACATAGCAAAATTGTGGATTGATTGATACATTTTTTACATGGTGGAATTGGAAACAGAATTTTGCAGATAGTGTTCATCTAATTCTTAAGTCATTCTTTTTTCATGCAACAAGGAAGAAGAATTGAAGAACAAATAAGAAAAGAAAGAGTCATGTCAGAAGTGGGATTTGAACCCACGCCTCCAGAGGAGACTGCGACCTGAACGCAGCGCCTTAGACCGCTCGGCCATCCTGACATATATCACACTAACTTTTTAAAAAGTGATATAGTACGAAATCCCCTCTCTAACGATACAATGGTCATATTGTAGAAACTATTGATTTAAAGACTGTATCAATTGCTTTTCCATTCATTTTGAAAGTGGTTCTAATGTATAAAGTAGGATTTATTTTCTCTTTTGAGGATTAGAATTCAAATGCCCAGAGTTTGTTTGCTGATGCATTTTCACTCACTGTTGAGTAAAATTTGTGAAGATTGCACAAACTGGCTACTTCCTTTAGCTTGTGGGATTCATTGGATTCTATTATAATGAACCCAAGTGGGGTTTATTTTCATGACCAATGGCTTAGAAGAGCAGTTTTCTTAAGTTAGAAAAATGCCTCCCAAATTCTTAATTTGGGAGGTATTTTATTTAGCAAAATATAAATCAAGAAGTATGAAGCAGACAATACAAAAAGCATGATATTGATGTCAGTGGTAGCTTTCAAGACCTTTTTTGTACAAAGAATAGTGTGCTATTTTCTTGCTATATAAAAATATAATGGATTGATGCCTTTTTGAATGGTAGAAATTGAAACAGAGTTTTGCAGTGGTTGTTAATCTGATTCTTAAGTCATTCTCTTCTCATGCAAAGAGGAAAAGGAAATAGTAGAACCAATAAAGAAAGGAAGAACTATGTCAGAAGTGGGATTTGAACCCACGCCTCCAGAGGAGACTGCGACCATAGACCACTCGGCCATCCTGACATATAGCTATCGCACTATTTTTAAGAAAAATTTAATATTATGAAGTGAAATTTGTGAATCTTGCACAAACTGGCTACTTTGTTTAGCTTATGGGATTGATTGGATCCTATTTTAATGTACCCAAGTGGGGTTTATGTTCATGACCAATACAAAGAACATGACAATGATCTCTTTGGTAGGTTTCAGGCCCCTATTTTTAAAGAGAAAACAGTGTGATCTTTTCTTGATACATAGCAAAATTGTGGATTGATTGATACATTTTTTACATGGTGGAATTGGAAACAGAATTTTGCAGAGAGTGTTCATCTAATTCTTAAGTCATTCTTTTTTCATGCAACAAGGAAGAAGAATTGAAGAACAAATAAGAAAAGAAAGAGTCTTGTCAGAAGTGGGATTTGAACCCACGCCTCCAGAGGAGACTGCGACCTGAACGCAGCGCCTTAGACCGATCGGCCATCCTGACATATATCACACTAATTTTTAAAAGTGATATAGTACGAAATCCCCTCTCCAACGATACAATGGTCATATTGTAGAAACTATTGATTTAAAGACTGTATCAATTGCTTTTCCATTCATTTTGAAAGTGGTTCTAATGTATAAAGTAGGATTTATTTTCTCTTTTGAGGATTAGAATTCAAATGCCCAGAGTTTGTTTGCTGATGCATTTTCACTCACTGTTGAGTAAAATTTGTGAAGATTGCACAAACTGGCTACTTCCTTTAGCTTGTGGGATTCATTGGATTCTATTATAATGAACCCAAGTGGGGTTTATTTTCATGACCAATGGCTTAGAAGAGCAGTTTTCTTAAGTTAGAAAAATGCCTCCCAAATTCTTAATTTGGGAGGTATTTTATTTAGCAAAATATAAATCAAGAAGTATGAAGCAGACAATACAAAAAGCATGATATTGATGTCAGTGGTAGCTTTCAAGCCCTTATTTGTACAAAGAATAGTGTGCTATTTTCTTTCTATATAAAAACATAATGGATTGATGCATTTTTGAATGGTGGAAATTGAAACAGAGTTTTGCAGTGGGTGTTAATCTGATTCTTAAGTCATTCTCTTCTCATGCAACAAGGAAGAGGAAATAGTAGAACCAATAAAGAAAGGAAGAACTATGTCAGAAGTGGGATTTGAACCCACGCCTCCAGAGGAGACTGCGACCTGAACGCAGCGCCATAGACCACTCGGCCATCCTGACATATACCTATCGCACTATTTTTAAGAAAAATTTAATATTATGAAGTGAAATTTGTGAATCTTACACAAACTGGCTACTTTGTTTAGCTTATGGGATTGATTGGATCCTATTTTAATGTACCCAAGTGGGGTTTATGTTCATGACCAATACAAAGAACATGACATTGATCTCTTTGGTAGGTTTCAGGCCCCTATTTTGACAGAGAAAACAGTGTGATCTTTTCTTGATACATAGCAAAATTGTGGATTGATTGATACATTTTTTACATGGTGGAATTGGAAACAGAATTTTGCAGAGAGTGTTCATCTAATTCTTAAGTCATTCTTTTTTCATGCAACAAGGAAGAAGAATTGAAGAACAAATAAGAAACGAAAGAGTCATGTCAGAAGTGGGATTTGAACGCACGCCTCCAGAGGAGACTGCGATCTGAACGCAGCGCCTTAGACCGCTCGGCCATCCTGACATATATCACACTAACTTTTTAAAAAGTGATATAGTACGAAATCCCCTCTCTAACGATACAATGGTCATATTGTAGAAACTATTGATTTAAAGACTGTATCAACTGCTTTTCCATTCATTTTGAAAGTGGTTCTAATGTATAAAGTAGGATTTATTTTCTCTTTTGAGGATTAGAATTCAAATGCCCAGAGTTTGTTTGCTGATGCATTTTCACTCACTGTTGAGTAAAATTTGTGAAGATTGCACAAACTGGCTACTTCATTTAGCTTGTGGGATTCATTGGATTCTATTATAATGAACCCAAGTGGGGTTTATTTTCATGAAAAATGGCTTAGAAGAGCAGTTTTCTTAAGTTAGAAAAATGCCTCCCAAATTCTTAATTTGGGAGGTATTTTATTTAGCGAAATATAAATCAAGAAGTATGGAGCAGATAATACAAAAAGCATGATATTGATGTCAGTGGTAGGTTTCAAGCCCTTATTTGTACAAAGAATAGTGTGCTATTTTCTTGCTATATAAAAATATAATGGATTGATGCCTTTTTGAATGGTGGAAATTGAAACAGAGTTTTGCAGTGGGTGTTAATCTGATTCTTAAGTCATTCTCTTCTCATGCAAAAAGGAAAAGGAAATAGTAGAACCAATAAAGAAAGGAAGAACTATGTCAGAAGTGGGATTTGAACCCACGCCTCCAGAGGAGACTGCGACCAAAGACCACTCGGCCATCCTGACATATAGCTATCGCACTATTTTTAAGAAAAATTTAATATTATGAAGTGAAATTTGTGAATCTTGCACAAACTGGCTTCTTTGTTTAGCTTATGGGATTGATTGGATCCTATTTTAATGTACCCAAGTGGGGTTTATGTTCATGACCAATACAAAGAACATGACATTGATCTCTTTGGTAGGTTTCAGGCCCCTATTTTTAAATAGAAAACCGTGTGATCTTTTCTTGATACATAGCAAAATTGTGGATTGATTGATACATTTTTTACATGGTGGAATTGGAAACAGAATTTTGCAGAGAGTGTTCATCTAATTCTTAAGTCATTCTTTTTTCATGCAACAAGGAAGAGGAATTGAAGAACAAATAAGAAAAGAAAGAGTCCTGTCAGAAGTGGGATTTGAACCCACGCCTCCAGAGGAGACTGCGACCTGAACGCAGCGCCTTAGACCGCTCGGCCATCCTGACATATTTCACACTAATTTTTTTAAAAGTGATATAGTACGAAATCCCCTCTCCAACGATACAATGGTCATATTGTAGAAACTATTGATTTAAAGACTGTATCAATTGCTTTTCCATTCATTTTGAAAGTGGTTCTAATGTATAAAGTAGGATTTATTTTCTCTTTTGAGGATTAGAATTCAAATGCCCAGAGTTTGTTTGCTGATGCATTTTCACTCACTGTTGAGTAAAATTTGTGAAGATTGCACAAACTGGCTACTTCCTTTAGCTTGTGGGATTCATTGGATTCTATTATAATGAACCCAAGTGGGGTTTATTTTCATGACCAATGGCTTAGAAGAGCAGTTTTCTTAAGTTAGAAAAAGGCCTCCCAAATTCTTAATTTGGGAGGTATTTTTTTTTTTTTTTTTAATTAAGTTTTATTTAATCACACAAATTACATGGTTAAAGTATATCCATTACATCATTATTATATTTTCACATTTGATAGACTTTACAATAAGAAGATAGCCCATTACCCCCACCCTCCCCCTGCCCTAAAAGAGACGAAGACAAAGAGAACAAAAAAAAAAAGATGGGTCGGCCACACCTTATTCATATGTCAACATAACATCAAGCTGCATAGTACATAAAAGACTAAAAAATAAATACTTGTTATTACACGATGGGGTATAAGTCAACATATAGGGCCCATGAGAGGTCACTCCCAGATATATCCAACTGCCGCACTTCAAATCCAGACTACAATAATCCTGTCCTACACAGAGAAAGTAAGTACTAAAATAAATAAATAAATAAATATATCTAACCAACAAGTGTACACATATCTTACGTCCTAATCTTAATTATATAATAATTTTCTAAATAAATACATTCTACTAATACCTCCCTAGATATCCCTTAATATTATCCAAATACAGATATTTCCTGCTGTCTACCCCACTCTTAGACTAAAAAGATATTTGTGATTCTGTGTTTCCAAAACAAACGTGTCAACTCAAATCCAAAAACTGTTCTTACAAACTATTTTATAAACTAATTAAGTGCACTTAGTTAGAACTCCAAAGAGTACCCAATTATTCAATCTATACAGTAGTAGTTCAGTGCAAATGTCCAATCTCTATTATACCATACAAATATATGTGATTCTATGTTTCCTCAACGAAAAAAACAAACACAGTAAAAGAAAAAGATAAACGTTTTTAAACATGCATTAGTGGTACAGAGTAATACTTCGAGGCTTTCCATAAACCCCAAATCTTGTGAAATTTTTCGCTAACTCCCCTTGTAGCATACACAAATCTCTCGTGTGAACAGGTATTATTAACTAGTTTTAACCATTCTCCAACCGTTGGGGCTAAGGGGGCCATCCACCACCTGGCGACAATAACCTTCGCAATGGCTGACAGGTTCCAAGCTAACTTTTTCCATTCTCCCCCGTAGACCCCTTGCTCCCAAACCCCAAGTAATAAACTAGTGGGGGTGATAGTGTTCCGGGGGATTCCAACATCCACCATTAGATTAACGATTTCATCCCAGAAGGATTTTACAACTCTACACTCCCATAGCATATGCCAGAAAGTCCCCACACCTTCCTTGCACTTAGGGCATATCTCAGAATAGGAGCTCTCTACTTTCTTTAGTCTCACTGGGGTTATATAGCTTCTGTGCAGAATATTAAACTGCACCTGCTGAATAGGGAATGAGGTAGTAGCGCCGCTGGGAGAGGACAATACCTCACTCCAGGAGCTTAGGGACACCTGGGGAACATCCTCCGTCCAATGTCTTTTTAGTTGCTCCAAATCCTCGCACTGTACCTGGGAGAGTAAGTACCTATATAACTTGGACAGCCTCTTACGGGGACACAATTGCTTCATATATTTCTTACACGGTGAGTCAATAATATTTATCCTTCCCCATCCTTCAGACTGTTGTAACGCACTCCTAACCTGAAGATATCTATAAAACATATGGTTAGGAAGATTATACTGCATTCGTAGCTCACTGAAAGTTCTAAGATGACCTTCCTGGTAAAATTGACCGATAGAGGTTAAACCATATTTTCCCCATACTATACCACCCTGTTGTACCTTGATTCCTTTCAGGGCTACTAATGAAAAAATAGACGTGTCTGGATCTACACCATCAAACCGTATAGTTCTATGCACCCACTTCCAAATCTCAACTGTTTGTTTAATAATGGGGGGCAAGCCACTTTGTAAGTCACCAGACAACAATCTTTGAAGAGGAGTTAAATCCGGGTCCAAGCAGTTTATCAATTTTCCCATCTCTGCTGTGATTTCATTATCCCGAACCCATGCACAGGCATGTGCTAATTGAGCGGCCATATAATATAGCTTCATATTGGGAGACGCCAGGCCTCCCCTGGCCCGATCTCTACTCAATGTGGCCATTTTAATCCTCGGACGTTTATTTCGCCAGATAAAGGAGGATAGAATACTGTCTATTTCCTTAAAATATTCATTTTTAATATAAACTGGAGAATGTTGGAAGACATATAAGAGCCTCGGGAGGACAGACATCTTAATCAGGTTAACCCTTCCTATTTGTGAAATAGGAAGTTTAACCCACCTACGACACTTAACCTTGATTTCTTTAATAAGTGGAACAAGATTATCCCCGATATAATCTTGAGGGACCTTCGAAACACAAATTCCTAAATACCTGAACTTGTTGGTCGGGTAAATTGGTAACCCAGTTTGCACCGTCTGTGAACTATCCCCTAAATACATCAAATTCGACTTTGCCCAATTAATCTTTATCCCTGAGTATTCCCCAAATTCCCTCAACTGAGTCAAAATAACTGGCAGATCTATCTCAGGGTTATCCACCCCTACTAGCAGATCATCTGCATACAGAGAAACCATATTTATTCCATATCCAGAGTCGGTTATACGATCCCTGAGTTTTTCTCTCAATATGCACGCAAGGGGTTCCACTGCCACCGCGAATAATAGCGGTGACAATGGACACCCCTGTCGAGTACCCCTTGCAAGCGGGAAAGAGGATGATATATACCCATTGATTGAGATCCTAGCCACTGGTTTCTGATACATTAGTGTTATCCAGTTGAGAAAGCTCTCCCCAAATCCAAAAGCCTTGAGAACCCCCCAAAGATATTCCCACTCTATTGAATCAAAGGCTTTGTTGGCATCAAAAGATGCCAACGCAGCCCTACCTTTCCTATAATTAACATTTTGGATATACGAGAGGACCCTCCTCAGGTTGATTGCAGTTGACATACCTGCCCTAAAACCCGTTTGGTCAGGGTGCACGATATGGTCAAGCACCGTTCCCAAACGGTTAGCTAATACTTTAGCAAAGATTTTTGCATCAGTTGTCATTATTGAGATCGGTCGGTATGACTCCACCTGAGAAGGATCCTTTCCAGCTTTGGGGATCATTGCTATTGAGGCTGCTGACATTGACGGAGGAAAGTTTCCTTCTTCCACCATCTCCTGAAACAACACCAAAAGAGAAGGGGCCAGGGTTTTTACATATTTTTGGTAAAATTCGCCTGGGAGCCCATCCAACCCCGGAGCTTTATTGGTTGGCAAGGCCTTAATAGCTGCCACAACCTCCTCTAAACTAAATGGGGAATCTAGAAGCTCTCTAAATTCTGAGGGTATTTGAGGCAGTGCAGATGCCTTCAAATATTCAGCAATCTCTTCTTTATTCTTAGCCAGCTGGGATTGGTATATATTGCTAAAATATGAGACAAACTCCGAAACTATCTTGGGTGTGTCACACTCCAGTTCGCCTGATTCCACCCTTATATTAGGAATAATATTGGGAGGGCTATCCTGTTTGGCCAGAAGGGCTAGCCACTTCCCAGCCCTATCTGCACTGGCATATCTGCGATGATCACCGGAAATTAATCTACGACTTGTAACCTCTTGCATATAGTCCTGCCATTCTTTTTGGGCTACAAGCCAGGCATTCCTATCTGCATCCAAGCCGCTCTTCACAAATATTGTCTCAAAATTAGCTACCCTGCTTTCTAGTTCAGTAGCCCTAATCCGATGTCCTTTCTTTATAAACGCAATCTTTTTAATTAGAATCCCTCTAACGAAGGCCTTAAAAGTGTCCCACACCATCGTGCCTTGAACAGAGCCGCGGTTCTCATTAAAAAACTCCTCTATTGCTGCTTCCAACTCCTCCTGCTCCCCTAGTTGGGCCAGCCAATATGGCTGCAGTTTCCAGTACTTGAACCCCTCCTCCTTTGTTAGTTCTAACTGGATAATTACGGGGGAGTGGTCTGAGATTCCTCGCGATTTATACTCAATCAGAGCAACCTTATTAAGGAGACTATCAGACACAAGAATTAAGTCTATTTTAGAAAATACCTTATAGGTAGCTGAATAACATGAGTATTGCTTGCGATCTGGATATTTTAGACGCCAAGGGTCCCACCATCCTATTTCTCTAATAAAGTCATGGAACTTATTACCTTCATTAACTGTCCCCTGGGGTGATTTCCAACGGTCTAGTCGGGAATCCAGAACCTTATTAAAGTCCCCTAAACATATTACCTGACTATCTGGGTAGTTCGCCGAGAACTCTACGGCTTCCTTGATAATATCATAGGAGAACGGTGGGGGTATATACACTGCCAGAATGCACATCCTTGTCTGATTGATACGGCACTCTAAGAATATATACCTGCCCAAGGGATCTATCTTACAAACTCCCGGTATAAAAGCCAAGGCTTTTTTGATCAAAATCGAGACCCCTCTGGACATGGACGAGAAAGGGGCATGGTAGAGGGTACCCAGCCAGGGTCGTTTTAACGAATGTAATTTATCCCCAACCAGATGGGTTTCTTGAAGGCAGATTATATCTGCTTCATAATTTTTACATTGTTTTAACACCAGAGCCCTTTTTATTCTCTCATTCAGGCCCCTCACATTCCAGCTCAAAATACGAACTCCCATGTTGACTTAAAGCAACTAAATTGGGTACAAAGAAAGAAACCTATTGCAGCTTGTTCCGCCATTCCAAATTGAGCAAATTGTGACCAGAGAAAACACAAACAAACATATATAACATTACAAATAACACACCCCTCCCCCCACCCCCACCCTGTATACCCATAACCCCTAGGCATACCTTCGTCCCTATATCCCCACCCCCCCTCCCCAAAACAACCCTTCTCTAGGGGCAATTAACTAATAAGCCACTGGAGAGAACTGACCCCCCCTCCCCATGCCCCACCTGCAAAAAACACTGTATTAGGTATATTCAAATTTCTATGAGCCAATCACACACTCGTCATTAGCCCAACCAATCAAAATACATAATTTCTGGTCTGAAAGCGACACCCGAGTATGTTAGTCCAAGACTAATTAGCAAGCACTTGTCTCTTCCCTGGATAGGAACTGTACAGCCAATAGGCCACATCGCTAGGCGAAGAAAAGAATTTTGTTGACCCATCCGCCACTATCCTCAAGTTGGACGGGTACATCATTGAGTATTTCAAACCCAAACCCCGCAGCCGCGTTTTCACATCTTTGAATTTTGCGCGGTCTCGCTGGACCTCAATAGGAAAGTCCGGAAAGGTGGCTATTTTTTTCCCATTATGTGTTAAGTCCTCTTTATCCCTAGCCAGCCGCAACAAGGCATCATGATCTTTGAAGTGCAGGAATTTAGCAATCATGGTTCAAAACGGGGCCCCCGGCACAGGTGGCCACCCTGGGATTCGGTGCGCCCGTTCGATAGCGAACTGGGTAGAGAAGCCTTCTCTACCAAATGATTGTATTATCCACTCTTCCAAAAAATTTTCAGGCTCCCTACCCTCCACACGTTCATCAAAGCCCAAGAACCGAACATTGTTGCGTCTGAGCCTCCCTTCCATATCCGTGAGCTTTTGACGCAGCTCTACAACATTAGATGCCATTGTTTTAACCTGTCCTCTTTATCCCTAGCCAGCCGCAACAAGGCATCACGATCTTTGAAGTGCAGGAATTTAGCAATCATGGTTCAAAACGGGGCCCCCGGCACAGGTGGCCGCCCTGGGATTCGGTGCGCCCGTTCGATAGCGAACTGGGTAGAGAAGCCTTCTCTACCAAATGATTGTATTATCCACTCTTCCAAAAAATTTTCAGGCTCCCTACCCTCCACACGTTCATCAAAGCCCAAGAACCGAACATTGTTGCGTCTGAGCCTCCCTTCCATATCCGTGAGCTTTTGACGCAGCTCTACAACATTAGATGCCATTGTTTTAACCTGTACATTAAGTGGGGTAACACAGTCCTCCAATAACGATATGCGGTTCTCGGCTTCGGACACCCTTTCTCTTATTTTCTGCGCATCATTTCTTAATAATGAAATGTCCGACTGTACTTTACCCATTTGTTCCAGTAAGCGGGACTCACACTTATTTACAGCCTCCAACACTTGCTGCAAAGTAACATCCGTTTCTGGTTGGGGATTACCACCCTTTACTGGGGTAGTTGCGGGAGTAGTGGACTGGGAACTGCTCCCAAGCTGAGACTGTGTACGGGCATATTTTTCAAGTCTGGCTGCGGCCGTGTTCTGGCCTGTTTTACCCATAATACTTATATGAGCAATAGAAGTAGACAGCTACAACCTTCTGAAGCCAACTGGAGAAAAAAAAAAAAAAAAAAAAGTCACAATGCACGCAACTGGTATAATCCTGCCCTTCACAGGGGTGTGAAAGCTGGGAATGTTCCTATATGTCCCAAATAGCGAGCAACTGCCCACTCTGTGCTGTAGGAGTATGACTCTGCAACCTTCCAGAGCCAACTGAATAAACCCCTTATTATAGACGCACTGGACAGGGTGAGGTCTTACCGCTAGTCAGAATACACACATCCACTATTATTCTGTACTTTACAAGCATGTAGGATTTAGAAATGGTCCTGTATGTCCCAATAGAGGTGCAGCAGCCTGCTCTTAATCAGCTGCCTCTCTCACAGGCAGCCCGGTATAGGCAAACGCAGCAGGGATGTTAGAGGGATTTGTACTGACCGTACCTTCCCGTCGGTCGAGATCACTGGCTGCCAGCCAAAAGTCCCAGCTGGCCAGATACTGATCTTCCCTGTTGCAGAGCTGCTCCGATGGACGCCGCCAGCCAAGTTGCGTCAGCCGCGTGCACGCGCTCCACAGTGGTCGGAGGTTGATGACGGCAAACAGATGATGCTCCCGGAAGCGCTACACACAACGAGTCACCGCTGCCCGCACCACGCCAGCGGGTCCAGTATGGCTTCAGACCTGCCCAATCGTCCAGCAAACACTCCGGACGCAGAGCAGGAACTTCCTCTCGCCAAGGGACGCCAATTTGCCCCGGGCAGCTGCAGTCAGATCCGGCACGAATTCCGGGCTGCAAACGAGGGACAGAGCTCAAAGAATCATGCAGGTAGGCATAGGGAGGAGAGAGCACGCTACCTCACGTCTGCACCGCCGTGGCCACACCCCCGTGAATTAGCGGGAGGTATTTTATTTAGCAAAATATAAATCAAGAAGTATGGAGCAGACAATACAAAAAGCATGATATTGATGTCAGTGGTAGCTTTCAAGCCCTTTTTTGTACAAAGAATAGTGTGCTATTTTCTTTCTATATAAAAACATAATGGATTGATGCATTTTTGAATGGTGGAAATTGAAACAGAGTTTTGCAGTGGGTGTTAATCTGATTCTTAAGTCATTCTCTTCTCATGCAACAAGGAAGAGGAAATAGTAGAACCAATAAAGAAAGGAAGAACTATGTCAGAAGTGGGATTTAACCCACGCCTCCAGAGGAAACTGCGACCTGAACGCAGCGCCATAGACCACTCGGCCATCCTGACATATACCTATCGCACTATTTTTAATAAAAATTTAATATTATGAAGTGAAATTTGTGAATCTTGCACAAACTGGCTACTTTGTTTAGCTTATGGGATTGATTGGATCCTATTTTAATGTACCCAAGTGGGGTTTATGTTCATGACCAATACAAAGAACATGACATTGATCTCTTTGGTAGGTTTCAGGCCCCTATTTTGACAGAGAAAACAGTGTGATCTTTTCTTGATACATAGCAAAATTGTGGATTGATTGATACATTTTTTACATGGTGGAATTGGAAACAGAATTTTGCAGAGAGTGTTCATCTAATTCTTAAGTCATTCTTTTTTCATGCAACAAGGAAGAAGAATTGAAGAACAAATAAGAAAAGAAATAGTCATGTCAGAAGTGGGATTTGAACCCACGCCTCCAGAGGAGACTGCGACCTGAACGCAGCGCCTTAGACCGCTCGGCCATCCTGACATATATCTCACTAACTTTTTAAAAAGTCATATAGTACGAAATCCCCTCTCTAACGATACAATGGTCATATTGTAGAAACTATTGATTTAAAGACTGTATCAATTGCTTTTCCATTCATTTTGAAAGTGGTTCTAATGTATAAAGTAGGATTTATTTTCTCTTTTGAGGATTAGAATTCAAATGCCCAGAGTTTGTTTGCTGATGCATTTTCACTCACTGTTGAGTAAAATTTGTGAAGATTGCACAAACTGGCTACTTCCTTTAGCTTGTGGGATTCATTAGGATTCTATTATAATGAACCCAAGTGGGGTTTATTTTCATGACCAATGGCTTAGAAGAGCAGTTTTCTTAAGTTAGAAAAAGGCCTCCCAAATTCTTAATTTGGGAGGTATTTTATTTAGCAAAATATAAATCAAGAAGTATGAAGCAGACAATACAAAAAGCATGATATTGATGTCAGTGGTAGCTTTCAAGCCCTTATTTGTACAAAGAATAGTGTGCTATTTTCTTTCTATATAAAAACATAATGGATTGATGCATTTTTGAATGGTGGAAATTGAAACAGAGTTTTGCAGTGGGTGTTAATCTGATTCTTAAGTCATTCTCTTCTCATGCAACAAGGAAGAGGAAATAGTAGAACCAATAAAGAAAGGAAGAACTATGTCAGAAGTGGGATTTGAACCCACGCCTCCAGAGGAGACTGCGACCTGAACGCAGCGCCATAGACCACTCGGCCATCCTGACATATAGCTATCGCACTATTTTTAAGAAAAATTTAATATTATGAAGTGAAATTTGTGAATCTTGCACAAACTGGCTACTTTGTTTAGCTTATGGGATTGATTGGATCCTATTTTAATGTACCCAAGTGGGGTTTATGTTCATGACCAATACAAAGAACATGACATTGATCTCTTTGGTAGGTTTCAGGCCCCTATTTTGACAGAGAAAACAGTGTGATCTTTTCTTGATACATAGCAAAATTGTGGATTGATTGATACATTTTTTACATGGTGGAATTGGAAATCGAATTTTGCAGAGAGTGTTCATCTAACTCTTAAGTCATTATTTTTTCATGCAACAAGGAAGAAGAATTGAAGAACAAATAAGAAAAGTAAGAGTCATGTCAGAAGTGGGATTTGAACCCACGCCTCCAGAGGAGACTGCGACCTGAACGCAGCGCCTTAGACCGCTCGGCCATCCTGATATATATCACACTAACTGTTTAAAAAGTGATATAGTACGAAATCCCCTCTCTAACGATACAATGGTCATATTGTAGAAACTATTGATTTAAAGACTGTATCAACTGCTTTTCCATTCATTTTGAAAGTGGTTCTAATGTATAAAGTAGGATTTATTTTCTCTTTTGAGGATTAGAATTCAAATGCCCAGAGTTTGTTTGCTGATGCATTTTCACTCACTGTTGAGTAAAATTTGTGAAGATTGCACAAACTGGCTACCCTTTAGCTTGTGGGATTCATTGGATTCTATTATAATGAACCCAAGTGGGGTTTATTTTCATGACCAATGGCTTAGAAGAGCAGTTTTCTTAAGTTAGAAAAATGCCTCCCAAATTCTTAATTTGGGAGGTATTTTATTTAGCAAAATATAAATCAAGAAGTATGAAGCAGACAATACAAAAAGCATGATATTGATGTCAGTGGTAGCTTTCAAGCCCTTTTTTGTACAAAGAATAGTGTGCTATTTTCTTTCTATATAAAAACATAATGGATTGATGCATTTTTGAATGGTGGAAAATGAAACAGAGTTTTGCAGTGGGTGTTAATCTGAATCTTAAGTCATTCTCTTCTCATGCAACAAGGAAGAGGAAATAGTAGAACCAATAAAGAAAGGTAGAACAATGTCAGAAGTGGGATTTGAACCCACGCCTCCAGAGGAGACTGCGACCTGAATGCAGCGCCATAGACCACTCGGCCATCCTGACATATACCTATCGCACAATTTTTAAGAAAAATTTAATATTATGAAGTGAAATTTGTGAATCTTGCACAAACTGGCTACTTTGTTTAGCTTATGGGATTGATTGGATCCTATTTTAATGTACCCAAGTGGGGTTTATGTTCATGACCAATACAAAGAACATGACATTGATCTCTTTGGTAGGTTTCAGGCCCCTATTTTGACAGAGAAAACAGTGTGATCTTTTCTTGATACATAGCAAAATTGTGGATTGATTGATACATTTTTTACATGGTGGAATTGGAAATCGAATTTTGCAGAGAGTGTTCATCTAACTCTTAAGTCATTATTTTTTCATGCAACAAGGAAGAAGAATTGAAGAACAAATAAGAAAAGTAAGAGTCATGTCAGAAGTGGGATTTGAACCCACGCCTCCAGAGGAGACTGCGACCTGAACGCAGCGCCTTAGACCGCTCGGCCATCCTGATATATATCACACTAACTGTTTAAAAAGTGATATAGTACGAAATCCCCTCTCTAACGATACAATGGTCATATTGTAGAAACTATTGATTTAAAGACTGTATCAACTGCTTTTCCATTCATTTTGAAAGTGGTTCTAATGTATAAAGTAGGATTTATTTTCTCTTTTGAGGATTAGAATTCAAATGCCCAGAGTTTGTTTGCTGATGCATTTTCACTCACTGTTGAGTAAAATTTGTGAAGATTGCACAAACTGGCTACTTCCTTTAGCTTGTGGGATTCATTGGATTCTATTATAATGAACCCAAGTGGGGTTTATTTTCATGACCAATGGCTTAGAAGAGCAGTTTTCTTAAGTTAGAAAAATGCCTCCCAAATTCTTAATTTGGGAGGTATTTTATTTAGCAAAATATAAATCAAGAAGTATGAAGCAGACAATACAAAAAGCATGATATTGATGTCAGTGGTAGCTTTCAAGCCCTTTTTTGTACAAAGAATAGTGTGCTATTTTCTTTCTATATAAAAACATAATGGATTGATGCATTTTTGAATGGTGGAAATTGAAACAGAGTTTTGCAGTGGGTGTTAATCTGATTCTTAAGTCATTCTCTTCTCATGCAACAAGGAAGAGGAAATAGTAGAACCAATAAAGAAAGGAAGAACTATGTCAGAAGTGTGATTTGAACCCACGCCTCCAGAGGAGACTGCGACCTGAACGCAGCACCATAGACCACTCGGCCATCCTTACATATAGCTATCGCACTATTTTTAAGAAAAATTTAATATTATGAAGTGAAATTTGTGAATCTTGCACAAACTGGCTACTTTGTTTAGCTTATGGGATTGATTGGATCCTATTTTAATGTACCCAAGTGGGGTTTATGTTCATGACCAATACAAAGAACATGACATTGATCTCTTTGGTAGGTTTCAGGCCCCTATTTTTAAAGAGAAAACAGTGTGATCTTTTCTTGATACATAGCAAAATTGTGGATTGATTGATACATTTTTTTCCATGGTGGAATTGGAAACAGAATTTTGCAGAGAGTGTTCATCTAATTCTTAAGTCATTCTTTTTTCATGCAACAAGGAAGAGAAAATAGTAGAACCAATAAAGAAAGGAAGAACTATGTCAGAAGTGGGATTGGAACCCAAGCCTCCAGAGGAGACTGCGACCTGAACGCAGCACCATAGACCACTCGGCCATCCTGACATATACCTATCGCACTATTTTTAAGAAAAATTTTATATTATGAAGTGAAATTTGTGAATCTTGCACAAACTGGCTATTTTGTTTAGCTTATGGGATTGATTGGATCCTATTTTAATGTACCCAAGTGGGGTTTATGTTCATGACCAATACAAAGAACATGACATTGATCTCTTTGGTAGGTTTCAGGCCCCTATTTTGACAGAGAAAACAGTGTGATCTTTTCTTGATACATAGCAAAATTGTGGATTGATTGATACATTTTTTACATGGTGGAATTGGAAACAGAATTTTGCAGATAGTGTTCATCTAATTCTTAAGTCATTCTTTTTTCATGCAACAAGGAAGAAGAATTGAAGAACAAATAAGAAAAGAAAGAGTCATGTCAGAAGTGGGATTTGAACCCACGCCTCCAGAGGAGACTGCGACCTGAACGCAGCGCCTTAGACCGCTCGGCCATCCTGACATATATCACACTAACTTTTTAAAAAGTGATATAGTACGAAATCCCCTCTCTAACGATACAATGGTCATATTGTAGAAACTATTGATTTAAAGACTGTATCAATTGCTTTTCCATTCATTTTGAAAGTGGTTCTAATGTATAAAGTAGGATTTATTTTCTCTTTTGAGGATTAGAATTCAAATGCCCAGAGTTTGTTTGCTGATGCATTTTCACTCACTGTTGAGTAAAATTTGTGAAGATTGCACAAACTGGCTACTTCCTTTAGCTTGTGGGATTCATTGGATTCTATTATAATGAACCCAAGTGGGGTTTATTTTCATGACCAATGGCTTAGAAGAGCAGTTTTCTTAAGTTAGAAAAATGCCTCCCAAATTCTTAATTTGGGAGGTATTTTATTTAGCAAAATATAAATCAAGAAGTATGAAGCAGACAATACAAAAAGCATGATATTGATGTCAGTGGTAGCTTTCAAGACCTTTTTTGTACAAAGAATAGTGTGCTATTTTCTTGCTATATAAAAATATAATGGATTGATGCCTTTTTGAATGGTAGAAATTGAAACAGAGTTTTGCAGTGGGTGTTAATCTGATTCTTAAGTCATTCTCTTCTCATGCAAAGAGGAAAAGGAAATAGTAGAACCAATAAAGAAAGGAAGAACTATGTCAGAAGTGGGATTTGAACCCACGCCTCCAGAGGAGACTGCGACCATAGACCACTCGGCCATCCTGACATATAGCTATCGCACTATTTTTAAGAAAAATTTAATATTATGAAGTGAAATTTGTGAATCTTGCACAAACTGGCTACTTTGTTTAGCTTATGGGATTGATTGGATCCTATTTTAATGTACCCAAGTGGGGTTTATGTTCATGACCAATACAAAGAACATGACAATGATCTCTTTGGTAGGTTTCAGGCCCCTATTTTTAAAGAGAAAACAGTGTGATCTTTTCTTGATACATAGCAAAATTGTGGATTGATTGATACATTTTTTACATGGTGGAATTGGAAACAGAATTTTGCAGAGAGTGTTCATCTAATTCTTAAGTCATTCTTTTTTCATGCAACAAGGAAGAAGAATTGAAGAACAAATAAGAAAAGAAAGAGTCTTGTCAGAAGTGGGATTTGAACCCACGCCTCCAGAGGAGACTGCGACCTGAACGCAGCGCCTTAGACCGATCGGCCATCCTGACATATATCACACTAATTTTTAAAAGTGATATAGTACGAAATCCCCTCTCCAACGATACAATGGTCATATTGTAGAAACTATTGATTTAAAGACTGTATCAATTGCTTTTCCATTCATTTTGAAAGTGGTTCTAATGTATAAAGTAGGATTTATTTTCTCTTTTGAGGATTAGAATTCAAATGCCCAGAGTTTGTTTGCTGATGCATTTTCACTCACTGTTGAGTAAAATTTGTGAAGATTGCACAAACTGGCTACTTCCTTTAGCTTGTGGGATTCATTGGATTCTATTATAATGAACCCAAGTGGGGTTTATTTTCATGACCAATGGCTTAGAAGAGCAGTTTTCTTAAGTTAGAAAAATGCCTCCCAAATTCTTAATTTGGGAGGTATTTTATTTAGCAAAATATAAATCAAGAAGTATGAAGCAGACAATACAAAAAGCATGATATTGATGTCAGTGGTAGCTTTCAAGCCCTTATTTGTACAAAGAATAGTGTGCTATTTTCTTTCTATATAAAAACATAATGGATTGATGCATTTTTGAATGGTGGAAATTGAAACAGAGTTTTGCAGTGGGTGTTAATCTGATTCTTAAGTCATTCTCTTCTCATGCAACAAGGAAGAGGAAATAGTAGAACCAATAAAGAAAGGAAGAACTATGTCAGAAGTGGGATTTGAACCCACGCCTCCAGAGGAGACTGCGACCTGAACGCAGCGCCATAGACCACTCGGCCATCCTGACATATACCTATCGCACTATTTTTAAGAAAAATTTAATATTATGAAGTGAAATTTGTGAATCTTACACAAACTGGCTACTTTGTTTAGCTTATGGGATTGATTGGATCCTATTTTAATGTACCCAAGTGGGGTTTATGTTCATGACCAATACAAAGAACATGACATTGATCTCTTTGGTAGGTTTCAGGCCCCTATTTTGACAGAGAAAACAGTGTGATCTTTTCTTGATACATAGCAAAATTGTGGATTGATTGATACATTTTTTACATGGTGGAATTGGAAACAGAATTTTGCAGAGAGTGTTCATCTAATTCTTAAGTCATTCTTTTTTCATGCAACAAGGAAGAAGAATTGAAGAACAAATAAGAAACGAAAGAGTCATGTCAGAAGTGGGATTTGAACGCACGCCTCCAGAGGAGACTGCGATCTGAACGCAGCGCCTTAGACCGCTCGGCCATCCTGACATATATCACACTAACTTTTTAAAAAGTGATATAGTACGAAATCCCCTCTCTAACGATACAATGGTCATATTGTAGAAACTATTGATTTAAAGACTGTATCAACTGCTTTTCCATTCATTTTGAAAGTGGTTCTAATGTATAAAGTAGGATTTATTTTCTCTTTTGAGGATTAGAATTCAAATGCCCAGAGTTTGTTTGCTGATGCATTTTCACTCACTGTTGAGTAAAATTTGTGAAGATTGCACAAACTGGCTACTTCATTTAGCTTGTGGGATTCATTGGATTCTATTATAATGAACCCAAGTGGGGTTTATTTTCATGAAAAATGGCTTAGAAGAGCAGTTTTCTTAAGTTAGAAAAATGCCTCCCAAATTCTTAATTTGGGAGGTATTTTATTTAGCGAAATATAAATCAAGAAGTATGGAGCAGATAATACAAAAAGCATGATATTGATGTCAGTGGTAGGTTTCAAGCCCTTATTTGTACAAAGAATAGTGTGCTATTTTCTTGCTATATAAAAATATAATGGATTGATGCCTTTTTGAATGGTGGAAATTGAAACAGAGTTTTGCAGTGGGTGTTAATCTGATTCTTAAGTCATTCTCTTCTCATGCAAAAAGGAAAAGGAAATAGTAGAACCAATAAAGAAAGGAAGAACTATGTCAGAAGTGGGATTTGAACCCACGCCTCCAGAGGAGACTGCGACCAAAGACCACTCGGCCATCCTGACATATAGCTATCGCACTATTTTTAAGAAAAATTTAATATTATGAAGTGAAATTTGTGAATCTTGCACAAACTGGCTTCTTTGTTTAGCTTATGGGATTGATTGGATCCTATTTTAATGTACCCAAGTGGGGTTTATGTTCATGACCAATACAAAGAACATGACATTGATCTCTTTGGTAGGTTTCAGGCCCCTATTTTTAAATAGAAAACCGTGTGATCTTTTCTTGATACATAGCAAAATTGTGGATTGATTGATACATTTTTTACATGGTGGAATTGGAAACAGAATTTTGCAGAGAGTGTTCATCTAATTCTTAAGTCATTCTTTTTTCATGCAACAAGGAAGAGGAATTGAAGAACAAATAAGAAAAGAAAGAGTCATGTCAGAAGTGGGATTTGAACCCACGCCTCCAGAGGAGACTGCGACCTGAACGCAGCGCCTTAGACCGCTCGGCCATCCTGACATATTTCACACTAATTTTTTTAAAAGTGATATAGTACGAAATCCCCTCTCCAACGATACAATGGTCATATTGTAGAAACTATTGATTTAAAGACTGTATCAATTGCTTTTCCATTCATTTTGAAAGTGGTTCTAATGTATAAAGTAGGATTTATTTTCTCTTTTGAGGATTAGAATTCAAATGCCCAGAGTTTGTTTGCTGATGCATTTTCACTCACTGTTGAGTAAAATTTGTGAAGATTGCACAAACTGGCTACTTCCTTTAGCTTGTGGGATTCATTGGATTCTATTATAATGAACCCAAGTGGGGTTTATTTTCATGACCAATGGCTTAGAAGAGCAGTTTTCTTAAGTTAGAAAAAGGCCTCCCAAATTCTTAATTTGGGAGGTATTTTATTTTTTTTTTTTTTTTTTTTTAATTAAGTTTTATTTAATCACACAAATTACATGGTTAAAGTATATCCATTACATCATTATTATATTTTCACATTTGATAGACTTTACAATAAGAAGATAGCCCATTACCCCCACCCTCCCCCTGCCCTAAAAGAGACGAAGACAAAGAGAACAAAAAAAAAAAAGATGGGTCGGCCACACCTTATTCATATGTCAACATAACATCAAGCTGCATAGTACATAAAAGACTAAAAAATAAATACTTGTTATTACACGATGGGGTATAAGTCAACATATAGGGCCCATGAGAGGTCACTCCCAGATATATCCAACTGCCGCACTTCAAATCCAGACTACAATAATCCTGTCCTACACAGAGAAAGTAAGTACTAAAATAAATAAATAAATAAATATATCTAACCAACAAGTGTACACATATCTTACGTCCTAATCTTAATTATATAATAATTTTCTAAATAAATACATTCTACTAATACCTCCCTAGATATCCCTTAATATTATCCAAATACAGATATTTCCTGCTGTCTACCCCACTCTTAGACTAAAAAGATATTTGTGATTCTGTGTTTCCAAAACAAACGTGTCAACTCAAATCCAAAAACTGTTCTTACAAACTATTTTATAAACTAATTAAGTGCACTTAGTTAGAACTCCAAAGAGTACCCAATTATTCAATCTATACAGTAGTAGTTCAGTGCAAATGTCCAATCTCTATTATACCATACAAATATATGTGATTCTATGTTTCCTCAACGAAAAAAACAAACACAGTAAAAGAAAAAGATAAACGTTTTTAAACATGCATTAGTGGTACAGAGTAATACTTCGAGGCTTTCCATAAACCCCAAATCTTGTGAAATTTTTCGCTAACTCCCCTTGTAGCATACACAAATCTCTCGTGTGAACAGGTATTATTAACTAGTTTTAACCATTCTCCAACCGTTGGGGCTAAGGGGGCCATCCACCACCTGGCGACAATAACCTTCGCAATGGCTGACAGGTTCCAAGCTAACTTTTTCCATTCTCCCCCGTAGACCCCTTGCTCCCAAACCCCAAGTAATAAACTAGTGGGGGTGATAGTGTTCCGGGGGATTCCAACATCCACCATTAGATTAACGATTTCATCCCAGAAGGATTTTACAACTCTACACTCCCATAGCATATGCCAGAAAGTCCCCACACCTTCCTTGCACTTAGGGCATATCTCAGAATAGGAGCTCTCTACTTTCTTTAGTCTCACTGGGGTTATATAGCTTCTGTGCAGAATATTAAACTGCACCTGCTGAATAGGGAATGAGGTAGTAGCGCCGCTGGGAGAGGACAATACCTCACTCCAGGAGCTTAGGGACACCTGGGGAACATCCTCCGTCCAATGTCTTTTTAGTTGCTCCAAATCCTCGCACTGTACCTGGGAGAGTAAGTACCTATATAACTTGGACAGCCTCTTACGGGGACACAATTGCTTCATATATTTCTTACACGGTGAGTCAATAATATTTATCCTTCCCCATCCTTCAGACTGTTGTAACGCACTCCTAACCTGAAGATATCTATAAAACATATGGTTAGGAAGATTATACTGCATTCGTAGCTCACTGAAAGTTCTAAGATGACCTTCCTGGTAAAATTGACCGATAGAGGTTAAACCATATTTTCCCCATACTATACCACCCTGTTGTACCTTGATTCCTTTCAGGGCTACTAATGAAAAAATAGACGTGTCTGGATCTACACCATCAAACCGTATAGTTCTATGCACCCACTTCCAAATCTCAACTGTTTGTTTAATAATGGGGGGCAAGCCACTTCGTAAGTCACCAGACAACAATCTTTGAAGAGGAGTTAAATCCGGGTCCAAGCAGTTTATCAATTTTCCCATCTCTGCTGTGATTTCATTATCCCGAACCCATGCACAGGCATGTGCTAATTGAGCGGCCATATAATATAGCTTCATATTGGGAGACGCCAGGCCTCCCCTGGCCCGATCTCTACTCAATGTGGCCATTTTAATCCTCGGACGTTTATTTCGCCAGATAAAGGAGGATAGAATACTGTCTATTTCCTTAAAATATTCATTTTTAATATAAACTGGAGAATGTTGGAAGACATATAAGAGCCTCGGGAGGACAGACATCTTAATCAGGTTAACCCTTCCTATTTGTGAAATAGGAAGTTTAACCCACCTACGACACTTAACCTTGATTTCTTTAATAAGTGGAACAAGATTATCCCCGATATAATCTTGAGGGACCTTCGAAACACAAATTCCTAAATACCTGAACTTGTTGGTCGGGTAAATTGGTAACCCAGTTTGCACCGTCTGTGAACTATCCCCTAAATACATCAAATTCGACTTTGCCCAATTAATCTTTATCCCTGAGTATTCCCCAAATTCCCTCAACTGAGTCAAAATAACTGGCAGATCTATCTCAGGGTTATCCACCCCTACTAGCAGATCATCTGCATACAGAGAAACCATATTTATTCCATATCCAGAGTCGGTTATACGATCCCTGAGTTTTTCTCTCAATATGCACGCAAGGGGTTCCACTGCCACCGCGAATAATAGCGGTGACAATGGACACCCCTGTCGAGTACCCCTTGCAAGCGGGAAAGAGGATGATATATACCCATTGATTGAGATCCTAGCCACTGGTTTCTGATACATTAGTGTTATCCAGTTGAGAAAGCTCTCCCCAAATCCAAAAGCCTTGAGAACCCCCCAAAGATATTCCCACTCTATTGAATCAAAGGCTTTGTTGGCATCAAAAGATGCCAACGCAGCCCTACCTTTCCTATAATTAACATTTTGGATATACGAGAGGACCCTCCTCAGGTTGATTGCAGTTGACATACCTGCCCTAAAACCCGTTTGGTCAGGGTGCACGATATGGTCAAGCACCGTTCCCAAACGGTTAGCTAATACTTTAGCAAAGATTTTTGCATCAGTTGTCATTATTGAGATCGGTCGGTATGACTCCACCTGAGAAGGATCCTTTCCAGCTTTGGGGATCATTGCTATTGAGGCTGCTGACATTGACGGAGGAAAGTTTCCTTCTTCCACCATCTCCTGAAACAACACCAAAAGAGAAGGGGCCAGGGTTTTTACATATTTTTGGTAAAATTCGCCTGGGAGCCCATCCAACCCCGGAGCTTTATTGGTTGGCAAGGCCTTAATAGCTGCCACAACCTCCTCTAAACTAAATGGGGAATCTAGAAGCTCTCTAAATTCTGAGGGTATTTGAGGCAGTGCAGATGCCTTCAAATATTCAGCAATCTCTTCTTCATTCTTAGCCAGCTGGGATTGGTATATATTGCTAAAATATGAGACAAACTCCGAAACTATCTTGGGTGTGTCACACTCCAGTTCGCCTGATTCCACCCTTATATTAGGAATAATATTGGGAGGGCTATCCTGTTTGGCCAGAAGGGCTAGCCACTTCCCAGCCCTATCTGCACTGGCATATCTGCGATGATCACCGGAAATTAATCTACGACTTGTAACCTCTTGCATATAGTCCTGCCATTCTTTTTGGGCTACAAGCCAGGCATTCCTATCTGCATCCAAGCCGCTCTTCACAAATATTGTCTCAAAATTAGCTACCCTGCTTTCTAGTTCAGTAGCCCTAATCCGATGTCCTTTCTTTATAAACGCAATCTTTTTAATTAGAATCCCTCTAACGAAGGCCTTAAAAGTGTCCCACACCATCGTGCCTTGAACAGAGCCGCGGTTCTCATTAAAAAACTAGTCTATTGCTGCTTCCAACTCCTCCTGCTCCCCTAGTTGGGCCAGCCAATATGGCTGCAGTTTCCAGTACTTGAACCCCTCCTCCTTTGTTAGTTCTAACTGGATAATTACGGGGGAGTGGTCTGAGATTCCTCGCGATTTATACTCAATCAGAGCAACCTTATTAAGGAGACTATCAGACACAAGAATTAAGTCTATTCTAGAAAATACCTTATAGGTAGCTGAATAACATGAGTATTGCTTGCGATCTGGATATTTTAGACGCCAAGGGTCCCACCATCCTATTTCTCTAATAAAGTCATGGAACTTATTACCTTCATTAACTGTCCCCTGGGGTGATTTCCAACGGTCTAGTCGGGAATCCAGAACCTTATTAAAGTCCCCTAAACATATTACCTGACTATCTGGGTAGTTCGCCGAGAACTCTACGGCTTCCTTGATAATATCATAGGAGAACGGTGGGGGTATATACACTGCCAGAATGCACATCCTTGTCTGATTGATACGGCACTCTAAGAATATATACCTGCCCAAGGGATCTATCTTACAAACTCCCGGTATAAAAGCCAAGGCTTTTTTGATCAAAATCGAGACCCCTCTGGACATGGACGAGAAAGGGGCATGGTAGAGGGTACCCAGCCAGGGTCGTTTTAACGAATGTAATTTATCCCCAACCAGATGGGTTTCTTGAAGGCAGATTATATCTGCTTCATAATTTTTACATTGTTTTAACACCAGAGCCCTTTTTATTCTCTCATTCAGGCCCCTCACATTCCAGCTCAAAATACGAACTCCCATGTTGACTTAAAGCAACTAAATTGGGTACAAAGAAAGAAACCTATTGCAGCTTGTTCCGCCATTCCAAATTGAGCAAATTGTGACCAGAGAAAACACAAACAAACATATATAACATTACAAATAACACACCCCTCCCCCCACCCCCACCCTGTATACCCATAACCCCTAGGCATACCTTCGTCCCTATATCCCCACCCCCCCTCCCCAAAACAACCCTTCTCTAGGGGCAATTAACTAATAAGCCACTGGAGAGAACTGACCCCCCCTCCCCATGCCCCACCTGCAAAAAACACTGTATTAGGTATATTCAAATTTCTATGAGCCAATCACACACTCGTCATTAGCCCAACCAATCAAAATACATAATTTCTGGTCTGAAAGCGACACCCGAGTATGTTAGTCCAAGACTAATTAGCAAGCACTTGTCTCTTCCCTGGATAGGAACTGTACAGCCAATAGGCCACATCGCTAGGCGAAGAAAAGAATTTTGTTGACCCATCCGCCACTATCCTCAAGTTGGACGGGTACATCATTGAGTATTTCAAACCCAAACCCCGCAGCCGCGTTTTCACATCTTTGAATTTTGCGCGGTCTCGCTGGACCTCAATAGGAAAGTCCGGAAAGGTGGCTATTTTTTTCCCATTATGTGTTAAGTCCTCTTTATCCCTAGCCAGCCGCAACAAGGCATCATGATCTTTGAAGTGCAGGAATTTAGCAATCATGGTTCAAAACGGGGCCCCCGGCACAGGTGGCCACCCTGGGATTCGGTGCGCCCGTTCGATAGCGAACTGGGTAGAGAAGCCTTCTCTACCAAATGATTGTATTATCCACTCTTCCAAAAAATTTTCAGGCTCCCTACCCTCCACACGTTCATCAAAGCCCAAGAACCGAACATTGTTGCGTCTGAGCCTCCCTTCCATATCCGTGAGCTTTTGACGCAGCTCTACAACATTAGATGCCATTGTTTTAACCTGTCCTCTTTATCCCTAGCCAGCCGCAACAAGGCATCACGATCTTTGAAGTGCAGGAATTTAGCAATCATGGTTCAAAACGGGGCCCCCGGCACAGGTGGCCGCCCTGGGATTCGGTGCGCCCGTTCGATAGCGAACTGGGTAGAGAAGCCTTCTCTACCAAATGATTGTATTATCCACTCTTCCAAAAAATTTTCAGGCTCCCTACCCTCCACACGTTCATCAAAGCCCAAGAACCGAACATTGTTGCGTCTGAGCCTCCCTTCCATATCCGTGAGCTTTTGACGCAGCTCTACAACATTAGATGCCATTGTTTTAACCTGTACATTAAGTGGGGTAACACAGTCCTCCAATAACGATATGCGGTTCTCGGCTTCGGACACCCTTTCTCTTATTTTCTGCGCATCATTTCTTAATAATGAAATGTCCGACTGTACTTTACCCATTTGTTCCAGTAAGCGGGACTCACACTTATTTACAGCCTCCAACACTTGCTGCAAAGTAACATCCGTTTCTGGTTGGGGATTACCACCCTTTACTGGGGTAGTTGCGGGAGTAGTGGACTGGGAACTGCTCCCAAGCTGAGACTGTGTATGGGCATATTTTTCAAGTCTGGCTGCGGCCGTGTTCTGGCCTGTTTTACCCATAATACTTATATGAGCAATAGAAGTAGACAGCTACAACCTTCTGAAGCCAACTGGAGAAAAAAAAAAAAAAAAAAAGTCACAATGCACGCAACTGGTATAATCCTGCCCTTCACAGGGGTGTGAAAGCTGGGAATGTTCCTATATGTCCCAAATAGCGAGCAACTGCCCACTCTGTGCTGTAGGAGTATGACTCTGCAACCTTCCAGAGCCAACTGAATAAACCCCTTATTATAGACGCACTGGACAGGGTGAGGTCTTACCGCTAGTCAGAATACACACATCCACTATTATTCTGTACTTTACAAGCATGTAGGATTTAGAAATGGTCCTGTATGTCCCAATAGAGGTGCAGCAGCCTGCTCTTAATCAGCTGCCTCTCTCACAGGCAGCCCGGTATAGGCAAACGCAGCAGGGATGTTAGAGGGATTTGTACTGACCGTACCTTCCCGTCGGTCGAGATCACTGGCTGCCAGCCAAAAGTCCCAGCTGGCCAGATACTGATCTTCCCTGTTGCAGAGCTGCTCCGATGGACGCCGCCAGCCAAGTTGCGTCAGCCGCGTGCACGCGCTCCACAGTGGTCGGAGGTTGATGACGGCAAACAGATGATGCTCCCGGAAGCGCTACACACAACGAGTCACCGCTGCCCGCACCACGCCAGCGGGTCCAGTATGGCTTCAGACCTGCCCAATCGTCCAGCAAACACTCCGGACGCAGAGCAGGAACTTCCTCTCGCCAAGGGACGCCAATTTGCCCCGGGCAGCTGCAGTCAGATCCGGCACGAATTCCGGGCTGCAAACGAGGGACAGAGCTCAAAGAATCATGCAGGTAGGCATAGGGAGGAGAGAGCACGCTACCTCACGTCTGCACCGCCGTGGCCACACCCCCGTGAATTAGCGGGAGGTATTTTATTTAGCAAAATATAAATCAAGAAGTATGGAGCAGACAATACAAAAAGCATGATATTGATGTCAGTGGTAGCTTTCAAGCCCTTTTTTGTACAAAGAATAGTGTGCTATTTTCTTTCTATATAAAAACATAATGGATTGATGCATTTTTGAATGGTGGAAATTGAAACAGAGTTTTGCAGTGGGTGTTAATCTGATTCTTAAGTCATTCTCTTCTCATGCAACAAGGAAGAGGAAATAGTAGAACCAATAAAGAAAGGAAGAACTATGTCAGAAGTGGGATTTAACCCACGCCTCCAGAGGAAACTGCGACCTGAACGCAGCGCCATAGACCACTCGGCCATCCTGACATATACCTATCGCACTATTTTTAATAAAAATTTAATATTATGAAGTGAAATTTGTGAATCTTGCACAAACTGGCTACTTTGTTTAGCTTATGGGATTGATTGGATCCTATTTTAATGTACCCAAGTGGGGTTTATGTTCATGACCAATACAAAGAACATGACATTGATCTCTTTGGTAGGTTTCAGGCCCCTATTTTGACAGAGAAAACAGTGTGATCTTTTCTTGATACATAGCAAAATTGTGGATTGATTGATACATTTTTTACATGGTGGAATTGGAAACAGAATTTTGCAGAGAGTGTTCATCTAATTCTTAAGTCATTCTTTTTTCATGCAACAAGGAAGAAGAATTGAAGAACAAATAAGAAAAGAAATAGTCATGTCAGAAGTGGGATTTGAACCCACGCCTCCAGAGGAGACTGCGACCTGAACGCAGCGCCTTAGACCGCTCGGCCATCCTGACATATATCTCACTAACTTTTTAAAAAGTCATATAGTACGAAATCCCCTCTCTAACGATACAATGGTCATATTGTAGAAACTATTGATTTAAAGACTGTATCAATTGCTTTTCCATTCATTTTGAAAGTGGTTCTAATGTATAAAGTAGGATTTATTTTCTCTTTTGAGGATTAGAATTCAAATGCCCAGAGTTTGTTTGCTGATGCATTTTCACTCACTGTTGAGTAAAATTTGTGAAGATTGCACAAACTGGCTACTTCCTTTAGCTTGTGGGATTCATTAGGATTCTATTATAATGAACCCAAGTGGGGTTTATTTTCATGACCAATGGCTTAGAAGAGCAGTTTTCTTAAGTTAGAAAAAGGCCTCCCAAATTCTTAATTTGGGAGGTATTTTATTTAGCAAAATATAAATCAAGAAGTATGAAGCAGACAATACAAAAAGCATGATATTGATGTCAGTGGTAGCTTTCAAGCCCTTATTTGTACAAAGAATAGTGTGCTATTTTCTTTCTATATAAAAACATAATGGATTGATGCATTTTTGAATGGTGGAAATTGAAACAGAGTTTTGCAGTGGGTGTTAATCTGATTCTTAAGTCATTCTCTTCTCATGCAACAAGGAAGAGGAAATAGTAGAACCAATAAAGAAAGGAAGAACTATGTCAGAAGTGGGATTTGAACCCACGCCTCCAGAGGAGACTGCGACCTGAACGCAGCGCCATAGACCACTCGGCCATCCTGACATATAGCTATCGCACTATTTTTAAGAAAAATTTAATATTATGAAGTGAAATTTGTGAATCTTGCACAAACTGGCTACTTTGATTAGCTTATGGGATTGATTGGATCCTATTTTAATGTACCCAAGTGGGGTTTATGTTCATGACCAATACAAAGAACATGACATTGATCTCTTTGGTAGGTTTCAGGCCCCTATTTTGACAGAGAAAACAGTGTGATCTTTTCTTGATACATAGCAAAATTGTGGATTGATTGATACATTTTTTACATGGTGGAATTGGAAATCGAATTTTGCAGAGAGTGTTCATCTAACTCTTAAGTCATTATTTTTTCATGCAACAAGGAAGAAGAATTGAAGAACAAATAAGAAAAGTAAGAGTCATGTCAGAAGTGGGATTTGAACCCACGCCTCCAGAGGAGACTGCGACCTGAACGCAGCGCCTTAGACCGCTCGGCCATCCTGATATATATCACACTAACTGTTTAAAAAGTGATATAGTACGAAATCCCCTCTCTAACGATACAATGGTCATATTGTAGAAACTATTGATTTAAAGACTGTATCAACTGCTTTTCCATTCATTTTGAAAGTGGTTCTAATGTATAAAGTAGGATTTATTTTCTCTTTTGAGGATTAGAATTCAAATGCCCAGAGTTTGTTTGCTGATGCATTTTCACTCACTGTTGAGTAAAATTTGTGAAGATTGCACAAACTGGCTACTTCCTTTAGCTTGTGGGATTCATTGGATTCTATTATAATGAACCCAAGTGGGGTTTATTTTCATGACCAATGGCTTAGAAGAGCAGTTTTCTTAAGTTAGAAAAATGCCACCCAAATTCTTAATTTGGGAGGTATTTTATTTAGCAAAATATAAATCAAGAAGTATGAAGCAGACAATACAAAAAGCATGATATTGATGTCAGTGGTAGCTTTCAAGCCCTTTTTTGTACAAAGAATAGTGTGCTATTTTCTTTCTATATAAAAACATAATGGATTGATGCATTTTTGAATGGTGGAAAATGAAACAGAGTTTTGCAGTGGGTGTTAATCTGAATCTTAAGTCATTCTCTTCTCATGCAACAAGGAAGAGGAAATAGTAGAACCAATAAAGAAAGGTAGAACAATGTCAGAAGTGGGATTTGAACCCACGCCTCCAGAGGAGACTGCGACCTGAATGCAGCGCCATAGACCACTCGGCCATCCTGACATATACCTATCGCACAATTTTTAAGAAAAATTTAATATTATGAAGTGAAATTTGTGAATCTTGCACAAACTGGCTACTTTGTTTAGCTTATGGGATTGATTGGATCCTATTTTAATGTACCCAAGTGGGGTTTATGTTCATGACCAATACAAAGAACATGACATTGATCTCTTTGGTAGGTTTCAGGCCCCTATTTTGACAGAGAAAACAGTGTGATCTTTTCTTGATACATAGCAAAATTGTGGATTGATTGATACATTTTTTACATGGTGGAATTGGAAATCGAATTTTGCAGAGAGTGTTCATCTAACTCTTAAGTCATTATTTTTTCATGCAACAAGGAAGAAGAATTGAAGAACAAATAAGAAAAGTAAGAGTCATGTCAGAAGTGGGATTTGAACCCACGCCTCCAGAGGAGACTGCGACCTGAACGCAGCGCCTTAGACCGCTCGGCCATCCTGATATATATCACTCTAACTGTTTAAAAAGTGATATAGTACGAAATCCCCTCTCTAACGATACAATGGTCATATTGTAGAAACTATTGATTTAAAGACTGTATCAACTGCTTTTCCATTCATTTTGAAAGTGGTTCTAATGTATAAAGTAGGATTTATTTTCTCTTTTGAGGATTAGAATTCAAATGCCCAGAGTTTGTTTGCTGATGCATTTTCACTCACTGTTGAGTAAAATTTGTGAAGATTGCACAAACTGGCTACTTCCTTTAGCTTGTGGGATTCATTGGATTCTATTATAATGAACCCAAGTGGGGTTTATTTTCATGACCAATGGCTTAGAAGAGCAGTTTTCTTAAGTTAGAAAAATGCCTCCCAAATTCTTAATTTGGGAGGTATTTTATTTAGCGAAATATAAATCAAGAAGTATGGAGCAGATAATACAAAAAGCATGATATTGATGTCAGTGGTAGGTTTCAAGCCCTTATTTGTACAAAGAATAGTGTGCTATTTTCTTGCTATATAAAAATATAATGGATTGATGCCTTTTTGAATGGTGGAAATTGAAACAGAGTTTTGCAGTGGGTGTTAATCTGATTCTTAAATCATTCTCTTCTCATGCAAAAAGGAAAAGGAAATAGTAGAACCAATAAAGAAAGGAAGAACTATGTCAGAAGTGGGATTTGAACCCACGCCTCCAGAGGAGACTGCAACCAAAGACCACTCGGCCATCCTGACATATAACTATTGCACTATTTTTAATTCAAAATTTTTTTTTATTTTTCAATAAACAAGTATTTAAAGATAATTACAAATGGTACATTTGTAAGGTTTTACAGTGAGACCTCATCACATTGAGGAGAGAACGTGATACAACAATGATCTACGTCTGTGTTGTAGATTCGTTTGCATACACATATTTTAAATGCTAGGGTGGTAGGTATACATTGGTATCTAACGTAAATCGGAAATAGGTGTTAATCAATTGTTTTCAAGTCGACAGTAAGAATACGGTAAACATGTTTATATAGTATACTCAAATTTCTAGTATTAAAATGAAAAGTGGGGGGGGGAAGACAGTTTGACACAAAAAGGGTAACAAGGGAGGTGCAGGGGAGGGGGGGGGGGGGGAGTCGACCATTGCAATATACAATGTTATATAAGGAGAGATATATAGAGTTGTGTTGATTTGTTTAGTAAGTGTAATCCCTCGTCAAGGGAATAATTAGCATCTTTGGGAGTATTGGGTTAGAACTTTATGGTTTAGATTCATGGAGTTTGTCGGGTTAGTGATTCTTCATCTGTAGAGATTAGATTCATTGCAGCTTCCTTCTGAGATTCTGGGATCATCTTTATATAAGGGGACCATTTCTTTAAAAAGACCTGGGGGGAGGGCGAATTTGATAGCATCAAGGAACGCTTATCGAACAATAGGATTTGAAAAAGTCTGGAGTGCAGCTCAGTCAACGTCGGAGAAGCCGGGGTTATCCAGTGAGTCAGGATTAGCTTTTTCGCTAATGTGAATATTAATGAAAGTAAGGGGATGTGTTTAGAGCAGTTAAAAGCAGACGTCCAATGGTCAAAGCACAGACACAGGGCTACCTGGGGGTCTAGAGGGAAGTGGGAGTCAAACATAGAGTTAATGAAATTCATTATTTTTCTCCAAAACTTTAATATTTTATTGCAGTTCCATAGGCAATGATATAATTTTGCGTCCATCATGCCACACTTCGGACATCTACCCGTTGCCTCCGGGGACATATGTTTGGATTGGGCTGGGGCGATGTATAGTCTATGGATAGTCTTAAAGTGTACTTCTTGTAAGTAAGAGGATTGTAGTTGTTTCATCCTGGAGGGGATTGTTGATATTAGTCGCTGTGGTTCAGTAAGGTCTGGGATGTCAGTTGCCCAGGCGAGAGCCGATGAGGTTAAATTTGAGGGGATAAAATGGGTCAAGAGTATCTCGTAGAGGTGCTTCATTTTAATAGTGTGATTGTGGTAAAGCATAAATATGGGTAGCAGAGGGTCAGTGTCTTGGGAGGTTAGTAATTTAGGTCTGGTTGAGTCAACAAAATGTCTCGCTTGCAAATACATAAAGAACTGATTGTTGGTTAGGTCATATGAGGATTTTAAGGAGTCAAAGGATAATATGGTTCCCCCTGGGTCGAACATCTTGGTGGCCAAATCCAATCCTTTGCGTTTCCAAGAAAGGTATTGGGCATTGTGCAAGGAGGGCCGGAATGAGGGATTGCCCCATAGTGGGATGTATGGCGTAATTGAGTGGTCTCTGTGTAGGGAGATGTTGATTTTAATCCAGGCATCATAGATGCCGTTAAATAGTACATGTTCTTTGATGTGATGAGGGATAAGTTTCCCTGGGGAATGGAGTAATGCAGCGGGAGAGTACGGGGCGAATAGGTTTGTTTCGAGTTCCGCGTTTGTGTATGTGGAGGTGGAAGCTAACCAGTCTGATATAATACGAAAATGGGCCGCCCATGAATATAGCTGGATGTTTGGTATGCGGAGTCCTCCGTCTGATTTGTTTAGCATAAGTTTATGTATAGCCATACGAGCTCTCTTTCCATTCCAAAGGAAATTTGACATGATTCTGTTGATCGTTAGGATGTCAGATTTGGGAATGGGGCAGGGAAGGAGTTGTAGTAGATAAAGAATCTTTGGGAAAATGACCGATTTTAAGACTGTAGCTCTACCCAGCAATGATATGGGTAGTTTATTCCATCCCTCTAGTTGTGTTTTAATGGTAGCTATTAGTGGTGTGAAGTTTATTTTGTATAGGTTTCTGATCTTTTGGGGGATAAGTACTCCCAAATATTTTAGACTGGTATTTTGCAGTTTGAATTGGGACAGGGTCGGGTGGGATAATATTTCAGGGGAAAAAGAAGAGAGTGGTAGGATCTCAGACTTTGTGATGTTAATTTTGTAACCCGACCTGGGGCTGTATAGGGAGATAATTTTCATGATTGCAGGGACAGAGATGAGGGGATTAGAAACTAGTAGGATCATATCGTCCGCGAAGAGTGCGAGTTTTAGTTCATTTGTATTGACCATAATTCCTGTATATTCAGTAGAGGCTCTTAATGCCATAGTAAGGGGTTCCAATGCTATCGCGAAAAGGAGGGGGGAAAGGGGGCAGCCCTGTCTGGTTCCTCTCGTTATCGGGAAAGGGGGGGATAGGAATCCGTTGCAGGCTATTTGGGATGATGAGGATTTATATAAAGTTTGGAGAAAGGATATAAATTTGGAAGGGATACCGAATTTTGACATTGTGGTGAAAAGATGTGGCCATAGGACAAGGTCAAACGCCTTCTCAGCGTCAAGGGATAAGATTAAGTTTAGGATAGGGGAGGAAGAGGGTTGGCTTTGGTTTTGAATAGCTGCTAGTATTTTTCGTATGTTTTTAACTGGGTATCTACCTGAAATGAAGCCTGCTTGATCTGGGTGTATGATGTGGGGGAGAGTGAGGGCTAATCTATCTGCTAGGATTTTTGTTAGGAGTTTATAGTCACAGTTAAGTAGGGATATCGGGCGATAGGAACCTGGATGGGATAGGTCTCTGCCTGCTTTGGGTAATACTTTTATTGTGGCCGAATTAAAGTGAACTGGAGTTTCATTGTTTTGTAATATATAATTAAATACCGAGACTAGTATTGGGGCCATTTTGTCTATATGGGAGCGGTAGAAGTCCCCAGTATACCCATCTGGGCCTGGGGCTTTTGCTGGCTTTAAATGTTTGATTGCATTTGTTACTTCCTTTAGGGTGATGGGGGTTACTAGATTTTCTACGAGCTGTTGTGGGGGGTGGGGATAGTTTAAGGAGGACCATGGATCTGGGTCAGCTGGGATGGAGTGGTCGGTCATATTGGAATTGGGCTGGGAGAGAGATTCGTTGTAAATTGAAGAGTAGAAGTTGGCCATTATGTTAGAGATTTGGGCGTTTGAGGTGGTTAGGGTACCGTCTGGGAGTTTAAGTGGGTGGACTAGCATGGGAGCTCTAGAGGAGTTAAGGATGTTGGTTAACAACTTGCTGGTTTTGTTACCAAATTTATGGTACTTGTAGTTGGCTGAGAATTGGGTTTTGTCTACCATGTTTTGCAATGTTTCCTCTACTAGTGCTTTATCTTGCAAGTATTCTGCTTTAAGGGTTGGGGTTGGATGAGCTGTGTATCTAGCGTAAGAATTGGTGAGAGCTTCTTGTTGGGATAGGTAAGATTTGGCATACTGCTTTTTAAGGGACGTCTCAAATTTGATTATGGCACCTCGGAGGACCGCCTTAGCTGTCATCCAGTAAATAGCTGGATTTTCGGAAAGCATGTGTAAGTTGTGTGTGTCGAAGTCCTGCCAGGTGTCTGAAAGAAGGGATTGAAATCTGGGGGAGTGAATGAGGTGTGTTGGGAATCGCCAGGATTTATAGGGGGAAGATTCTCTATTTGTTTTCAGTGAGATAGATATCAGTGCATGATCTGATAATATGATGGGATGTATTTGGGCGTCACTAAGTTGGGAAAATAAAGAGACAGATATGCAAATGAAGTCTATACGGGAGAAGGTCTTATGGGCTGCCGAGATACAAGTATATTCTTTGAGAGTCGGATGGAGTGCCCTCCAGGAGTCAACGAGTTGTAGGGATCTAAGTATGAAAGGAATGCCTAAGTTAGGTAATTTTCTGTTGTGACTGGATATGTTGGATCTATCTAAGGTGGGGTGGGAGGTAAGGTTAAAGTCCCCGCAGACAATTAGCGACGACGTAGCATGTGGCATAAGGAGGCTTATGATCTTCTTATAAAAGGGTTTGGAGTAAATATTCGGAGCGTATATTGAGCAAATAGTATAATCAGTGCCTTGAATTGAGCAATGTACTATTAAAAATCTGCCTTCTGGGTCTGGGTTAATTGAATTTACTGTTATTTGAAGGGATTTTGATGCTAGAATAACAATGCCCCTTGCTTTGCTATTGAATGGTGCCGAGGCTATTACTGACCACTGGAACATCTGCAGTTTAGAGATTTCGGGGGGGAGGAGGTGGGTCTCTTGAAGACATACTATATCAAGAGCTTGTTTGCGTAAGTATAAGAGTACTTTCCTGCGCTTTGCTGGTGAATGGAATCCTCCGACGTTGAAAGAGCCCAGTCTGAGGTCAGTCATATATGAACGGGAGAAAGATCCATCTGATTCTCTTCAGTAGGCAGGGGGGGTATTCTGCTTGGTCTGGGGTGGGAGAAGGAGGGTGAGAGGAAAGTGGGGGGGAAGGAGACAAAACAACATAAGACATAGAACCTGTGAGACAAAAAAAATTTAGTACGGTCAACATACTACATTTCTTTGCTCTCAATTGGGCATTCCGGGAGCAGCTATAATAAAACATTTCAAACAATTATGATAATCCTAATACTAATTTTCTTGTATTCCTCAGAGAGATAAAAGCCAACGGTACACTGCAAGCTTGTGACCCAATTGTGTCTTGGGTATTTATCTCTTCTGGGCTACCTTAGAAATATAACTAACAGTATCTAAGTAGAAGTTTCCTAACAGGGGAGGGGGGGGGGAGGGGGGGGGGGAGGGGGGGGAGGGGGGGGGGAGGGGGGAGATGGTAAGGGCAAGTTTGGCAACCAAAATCTTGATAGTCTCAGTTCAAATATTCTGGAGCTTTATCATAGATGAGTCGATGAGGAACCGAGCAGCAAAGAGAGTTGGTTCAGAGGGGAGAAGGGGTTGTGTCTTCAATGTTGACACCCTAACATGGGTGTTCAGGTTCAAACTAGGGATTAAACTGTATGAACGGTGCTGTACTGATGAGATGACTCTGGAATCTCAAAGGTGCGTAATGTAGCAGGGTCATCGCTCAGATATAAGGAGTTATTCAGGGAGATCCGAAATGTCTGCAGTGTCAGGGTGGAAATGTTCTTTGAGGAATTCACGAGCATCATCAGGCGTGGAAAAATCATAATGAGTGTCATTTAGGAAAATCCTCAACCTCGCTGGGTACATCAGGGCAAATCTATGTTTTTCTGCTACCAGCGCCGAGCAGATGGGGGAGAATGCTCTGCGTGCTTTTGATAACTCTGCAGAAAAGTCTTGAAATAGTCTCAATGTATTTCCTTCCCATTTCAGGTTTTGCATTTTGCGTGATGCTCTCCAAAAAGAGACCTTATGTATATAGCTGAGGCATTTGAACAGAACTGCCCGTGCACGTTTATCATGTGGTTTTGGTGGGGGACCCACTCTGTGTACACGTTCCACTATAAGGCTTTTACATTCCTCCTGTATGCCTAATAGTTGTGGCAGCGTAGTGGTGACAAATTTCTCTAAGTCAGGGCCTTTCACAGATTCAGGCAATCCCACTACTCTTATATTATTGCGCCGAGATCTATTTTCAGCGTCGTCCACTCTGTTCCAGAGTTGGTAATTCTCCTTTTGGAGTCTTATAATGTCCTTCTGGACGTTATGCAGGTCATGGGATATAGCTCCTATGTGCTGTTCACTGTCCGTTACCCTCCCCGTCAAATGTTGTAGTTGCTGGGTTATGTCTGCCACAGCTTTATTTAGGAGTGGGGCCATCGCAGCAGAGATGACATCTACGATGTCTCTATAGGTGACTACCGCATCAGGATCGCGGGGTACCTGTGTGTTGCCTTGGGTCTCAAGGGTGCCAGCCGTTTTCTTAGACGCTGGCGGCTGTGGCGCCGAGTCAGGAGCCGGCGCCATCTTGGCTTCTGCGCGGCGTTTCTCCTGTCTCGGCGTGTGCGCTTGGGAGACACTGCCGCTGGCCAGGAGTTTCTCCATCTGGGTCGGGGGAGCGTCAGGAAGCCTCCGGTAACGGTATTGCAGTGGGGGGTAGCCCGTAAAGTTGACGGTGGGTGGGTCAGTGAGCGGAGCTGTGTGCTCACGCTGCTGCTTGCATGACACCGGAACCGGAAAGGCTATTGCACTATTTTTAAGAAAAATTTAATATTATGAAGTGAAATTTGTGAATCTTGCACAAACTGGCTACTTTGTTTAGCTTATGGGAATGATTGGATCCTATTTTGTGGATTGATTGATTGATACATTTTTTACATGGTGGAATTGGAAACAGAATTTTGCAGAGAGTGTTCATCTAATTCTTAAGTCATTCTTTTTTCATGCAACAAGGAAGAATAATTGAAGAACAAATAAGAAAAGAAAGAGTCATGTCAGAAGTGGGATTTGAGCCCACGCCTCCAGAGGAGACTGCGACATGAACGCAGCGCCTCAGACCGCACGGCCATCCGGACATATATCACACTAACTTTTTAAAAAGTGATATAGTACGAAATCCCCTCTCCAACGATATAATGGTCATATTGTAGAAACTATTGATTTAAAGACTGTATCAATTGCTTTTCCATTCATTTTGAAAGTGGTTCTAATGTATAAAGTAGGATTTATTTTCTCTTTTGAGGATTTGAATTCAAATGCCCAGAGTTTGTTTGCTGATGCATTTTCACTCACTGTTGAGTAAAATTTGTGAAGATTGCACAAACTGGCTACTTCCTTTAGCTTGTGGGATTCATTGGATTCTATTATAATGAACCCAAGTGGGGTTTATTTTCATGACCAATGGCTTAGAAGAGCAGTTTTCTTAAGTTAGAAAAATGCCTCCCAAATTCTTAATTTGGGAGGTATTTTATTTAGCAAAATATAAATCAAGAAGTATGAAGCAGACAATACAAAAAGCATGATATTGATGTCAGTGGTAGCTTTCAAGCCCTTTTTTGTACAAAGAATAGTGTGCTATTTTCTTTCTATATAAAAACATAATGGATTGATGCATTTTTGAATGGTGGAAAATGAAACAGAGTTTTGCAGTGGGTGTTAATCTGAATCTTAAGTCATTCTCTTCTCATGCAACAAGGAAGAGGAAATAGTAGAACCAATAAAGAAAGGTAGAACAATGTCAGAAGTGGGATTTGAACCCACGCCTCCAGAGGAGACTGCGACCTGAATGCAGCGCCATAGACCACTCGGCCATCCTGACATATACCTATCGCACAATTTTTAAGAAAAATTTAATATTATGAAGTGAAATTTGTGAATCTTGCACAAACTGGCTACTTTGTTTAGCTTATGGGATTGATTGGATCCTATTTTAATGTACCCAAGTGGGGTTTATGTTCATGACCAATACAAAGAACATGACATTGATCTCTTTGGTAGGTTTCAGGCCCCTATTTTGACAGAAAACAGTGTGATCTTTTCTTGATACATAGCAAAATTGTGGATTGATTGATACATTTTTTACATGGTGGAATTGGAAACAGAATTTTGCAGAGAGTGTTCATCTAATTCTTAAGTCATTCTTTTTTCATGCAACAAGGAAGAAGAATTGAAGAACAAATAAGAAAAGAAAGAGTCATGTCAGAAGCGGGATTTGAACCCACACCTCCAGAGGAGACTGCGACCTGAACGCAGCACCTTAGACCGCTCGGCCATCCTGACATATATCACACTAACTTTTTAAAAAGTGATATAGTACGAAATCCCCTCTCTAACGATACAATGGTCATATTGTAGAAATTATTGATTGAAAGACTGTATCAACTGCTTTTCCATTCATTTTGAAAGTGGTTCTAATGTATAAAGTAGGATTTATTTTCTCTTTTGAGGATTAGAATTCAAATGCCCAGAGTTTGTTTGCTGATGCATTTTCACTCACTGTTGAGTAAAATTTGTGAAGATTGCACAAACTGGCTACTTCATTTAGCTTGTGGGATTCATTGGATTCTATTATAATGAACCCAAGTGGGGTTTATTTTCATGACCAATGGCTTAGAAGAGCAGTTTTCTTAAGTTAGAAAAATGCCTCCCAAATTCTTAATTTGGGAGGTATTTTATTTAGCGAAATATAAATCAAGAAGTATGGAGCAGATAATACAAAAAGCATGATATTGATGTCAGTGGTAGGTTTCAAGCCCTTATTTGTACAAAGAATAGTGTGCTATTTTCTTGCTATATAAAATATAATGGATTGATGCCTTTTTGAATGGTGTAAATTGAAACAGAGTTTTGCATTGGGTGTTAATCTGATTATTAAGTCATTCTCTTCTCATGCAACAAGGAAGAGAATATAGTAGAACCAATAAAGAAAGTAAGGACTATGTCAGAAGTAGGATTTGAACTCACGCCTCCAGAGGAGACTGCAACCTGAACGCCGCGCCATAGACCACTCGGCCATCCTGACATATACTATCGCACTATTTTTTAAGAAAAAATTTATATTATGAAGTGAAAATTGTGAATCTTGCACAAACTGGCTACTTTGTTTAGCTTATGGGATTGATTGGATCCTATTTTAATGTACCCAAGTGGGGTTTATGTTCATTACCAATACAAAGAACATAACATTGATTTCTTTGGAAGGTTTCAGGCCCCTATTTTGACAGAGAAAACAGTGTGATATTTTCTTGATACATAGCAAAATTGTGGATTGATTAATACATTTTTTTACATGGTGGAATTGGAAACAGAATTTTGCAGAGTGTGTTCATCTAATTCATAAGTCATTCTTTTTTCATGCAACAAGGAAGAAGAATTGAAGAACAAATAAGAAAAGAAAGAGTCCTGTCAGAAGTGGGATTTGAACCCACGCCTCCAGAGGAGACTGCGACCTGAACGCAGCGCCATAGACCGCTCGGCCATCCTGACATATATCACACTATTTTTTTAAAAAGGGATATAGTACGAAATCCCCTCTCTAACGATACAATGGTCATATTGTAGAAACTATTGATTTAAAGACTGTATCAATTGCTTTTCCATTCATTTTGAAAGTTGTTCTAATGTATAAAGTAGGATTTATTTTTTCTTTTGAGGATTAGAATTCAAATGCCTAGAGTTTGTTTGCTGATGCATTTTCACTCACTGTTGAGTAAAATTTGTGAAGATTGCACAAACTGGCTACTTCCATTAGCTTGTGGGATTCATTGGATTCTATTATAATGAACCCAAGTGGGGTTTATTTTCATGACCAATGGCTTAGAAGAGCAGCTTTCTTCAGTTTGAAAAATGCCTCCCAAATTCTTAATTTGGGAGGTATTTTATTTAGCAAAATATAAATCAAGAAGTATGGAGCAGACAATACAAAAAGCATGATATTGATTTCAGTGGTAGATTTCAAGCCCTTATTTGTACAAAGAATAGTGTGCTATTTTCTTGCTATATAAAAAATAATGGATTGATGCATTTTTAAATGGTGGAAATTGAAACAGAGTTTTGCAGTGGGTGTTAATCTGATTCTTAAGTCATTCTCTTCTCATGCAACAAGGAAGAGGAAATAGTAGAACCAATAAAGAAAGGAAGAACTATGTCAGAAGTGGGATTTGAACCCACGCCTCCAGAGGAGACTGCGACCTGAACGCAGCGCCATAGACCACTCGGCCTTCCTGACATATACCTATCTTACTCTTTTTAAGAATTTTTTTATATTATGAAGTTAAATTTGTGAATCTTGCACAAACTGGCTACTTTGTTTAGCTTATGGGATTGATTGGATCCTATTTTAATGTACCCAAGTGGGGTTTATGTTCATGACCAATACAAAGAACATGACATTGATCTCTTTGGTAGGTTTCAGGACCCTATTTTGACAGAGAAAACAGTGTGATCTTTTCTTGATACATAGGAAAATTGTGGATTGATTGATACATTTTTTTCCATGGTGGAATTGGAAACAGAATTTTGCAGAGAGTGTTTATCTAATTCTTAAGTCATTCTTTTTTCATGCAACAAGGAAGAAGAATTGAAGAACAAATAAGAAAAGAAAGAGTCCTGTCAGAAGTGGGATTTGAACCCACGCCTCCAGAGGAGACTGCGACCTGAACACAGCGCCTTAGACCGCTCGGCCATTCTGACATATATCACACTAACTTTTTTAAAAGTGATATAGTACGAAATCCCCTCTCCAACGATACAATGGTCATATTGTAGAAACTATTGATTTAAAGACTGTATCAATTGCTTTTCCATTCATTTTGAAAGTGGTTCTAATGTATAAAGTAGGATTTATTTTCTCATTTGAGGATTAGAATTCAAATGCCTAAAGTTTGTTTGCTGATGCATTTTCACTCACTGTTGAGTAAAATTTGTGAAGATTGCACAAACTGGCTACTTCATTTAGCTTGTGGGATTCATTGGATTCTATTATAATGAACCCAAGTGGGGTTTATTTTCATGACCAATGGCTTAGAAGAGCAGTTTTCTTAAGTTAGAAAAATACCTCCCAAATTCTTAATTTGGGAGGTATTTTATTTAGCGAAATATAAATCAAGAAGTATGGAGCAGATAATACAAAAAGCATGATATTGATGTCAGTGGTAGGTTTCAAGCCCTTATTTGTACAAAGAATAATGTGCTATTTTCTTGCTATATAAAAATATAATGGATTGATGCCTTTTTGAATGGTGGAAATTGAAACAGAGTTTTGCAGTGGGTGTTAATCTGATTCTTAAGTCATTCTCTTCTCATGCAAAAAGGAAAAGGAAATAGTAGAACCAATAAAGAAAGGAAGAACTATGTCAGAAGTGGGATTTGAACCCACGCCTCCAGAGGAGACTGCGACCATAAACCACTCGGCCATCCTGACATATAGCTATCGCACTATTTTTAAGAAAAATTTAATATTATGAAGTGAAATTTGTGAATCTTGCACAAACTGGCTACTTTGTTTAGCTTATGGCATTGATTGGATCCTATTTTAATGTACCCAAGTGGGGTTTATGTTCATGACCAATACAAAGAACATGACATTGATCTCTTTGGTAGGTTTCAGGCCCCTATTTTTAAAGAGAAAACAGTGTGATCTTTTCTTGATACATAGCAAAATTGTGGATTGATTGATACATTTTTTACATGGTGGAATTGGAAACAGAATTTTGCAGAGAGTGTTTATCTAATTCTTAAGTCATTCTTTTTTCATGCAACAAGGAAGAAGAAATGAAGAACAAATAAGAAAAGAAAGAGTCATGTCAGAAGTGGGATTTGAACCCACGCCTCCAGAGGAGACTGCGACCTGAACACAGCGCCTTAGACCGCTCGGCCATCCTGACATATATCACACTATTTTTTTAAAAAGGGATATAGTACGAAATCCCCTCTCTAACGATACAATGGTCATATTGTAGAAACTATTGATTTAAAGACTGTATCAACTGCTTTTCCATTCATTTTGAAAGTGGTTCTAATGTATAAAGTAGGATTTATTTTCTCTTTTGAGGATTAGAATTCAAATGCCCAGAGTTTGTTTGCTGATGCATTTTCACTCACTGTTGAGTAAAATTTGTGAAGATTGCACAAACTGGCTACTTCATTTAGCTTGTGGGATTCATTGGATTATATTATAATGAACCCAAGTGGGGTTTATTTTCATGACCAATGGCTTAGAAGAGCAGTTTTCTTAAGTTAGAAAAATGCCTCCCAAATTCTTAATTTGGGAGGTATTTTATTTAGCAAAATATAAATCAAGAAGTATGGAGCAGATAATACAAAAAGCATGATATTGATGTCAGTGGTAGCTTTCAAGCCCTTATTTGTACAAAGAATAGTGTGCTATTTTCTTTCTATATAAAAACATAATGGATAGATGCATTTTTGAATGGTGGAAATTGAAACAGAGTTTTGCAGTGGGTGTTAATCTGATTCTTAAGTCATTCTCTTCTCATGCAACAAGGAAGAGGAAATAGTAGAACCAATAAAGAAAGGAAGAACTATGTCAGAAGTGGGATTTGAACCCACGCCTCCAGAGGAGACTGCGACCATAGACCACTCGGCCATCCTGACATATAGCTATCGCACTATTTTTAAGAAAAATTTAATATTATGAAGTGAAATTTGTGAATCTTGCACAAACTGGCTACTTTGTTTAGCTTATGGGATTGATTGGATCCTATTTTAATGTACCCAAGTGGGGTTTATATTCATGACCAATACAAAGAACATGACATTGATCTCTTTGGTAGGTTTCAGGCCCCTATTTTGACAGAGAAAACAGTGTGATCTTTTCTTGATACATAGCAAAATTGTGGATTGATTGATACATTTTTTACATGGTGGAATTGGAAACAGAATTTTGCAGAGAGTGTTCATCTAATTCTTAAGTCATTCTTTTTTCATGCAACAAGGAAGAATAATTGAAGAACAAATAAGAAAAGAAAGAGTCCTGTCAGAAGTGGGATTTGAACGCACGCCTCCAGAGGAGACTGCAACATGAAAGCAGCGCCTTAGACCGCTCGGCCATCCGGACATATATCACACTAACTTTTTAAAAAGTGATATAGTACGAAATCCCCTCTCCAACGATACAATGGTCATATTGTAGAAACTATTGATTTAAAGACTGTATCAATTGCTTTTCCATTCATTTTGAAAGTGGTTCTAATGTATAAAGTAGGATTTATTTTCTCTTTTGAGGATTAGAATTCAAATGCCCAGAGTTTGTTTGCTGATGCATTTTCACTCACTGTTGAGTAAAATTTGTGAAGATTGCACAAACTGGCTACTTCCTTTAGCTTGTGGGATTCATTGGATTCTATTATAATGAACCCAAGTGGGGTTTATTTTCAGGACCAATGGCTTAAAAGAGCAGTTTTCTTAAGTTAGAAAAATGCCTCCCAAATTCTTAATTTGGGAGGTATTTTATTTAGCAAAATATAAATCAAGAAGTATGAAGCAGACAATACAAAAAGCATGATATTGATTTCAGTGGTAGCTTTCAAGCCCTTTTTTGTACAAAGAATAGTGTGCTATTTTCTTTCTATATAACAACATAATGGATTGATGCATTTTTGAATGGTGGAAAATGAAACAGAGTTTTGCAGTGGGTGTTAATCTGATTCTTAAGTCATTCTCTTCTCATGCAACAAGGAAGAGGAAATAGTAGAACCAATGAAGAAACGTAGAACTATGTCAGAAGTGGGATTTGAACCCACGCCTCCAGAGGAGACTGCGACCATAGACCACTCGGCCATCCTGACATATAGCTATCGCACTATTTTTAAGAAAAATTTAATATTATGAAGTGAAATTTGTGAATCTTGCACAAACTGGCTACTTTGTTTAGCTTATGGGATTGATTGGATCCTATTTTAATGTACCCAAGTGGGGTTTATGTTCATGACCAATACAAAGAACATGACATTGATCTCTTTGGTAGGTTTCAGGCCCCTATTTTTAAAGAGAAAACAGTGTGATCTTTTCTTGATACATAGCAAAATTGTGGATTGATTGATACATTTTTTACATGGTGGAATTGGAAACAGAATTTTGCAGAGAGTGTTTATCTAATTCTTAAGTCATTCTTTTTTCATGCAACAAGGAAGAAGAATTGAAGAACAAATAAGAAAAGAAAGAGTCATGTCAGAAGTGGGATTTGAACCCACGCCTCCAGAGGAGACTGCGACATGAACGCAGCGCCTTAGACCGCTCGGCCATCCGGACATATATCACACTAACTTTTTAAAAAGTGATATAGTACGAAATCCCCTCTCCAACGATACAATGGTCATATTGTAGAAACTATTGATTTAAAGACTGTATCAATTGCTTTTCCATTCATTTTGAAAGTGGTTCTAATGTATAAAGTAGCATTTATTTTCTCTTTTGAGGATTAGAATTCAAATGCCCAGAGTTTGTTTGCTGATGCATTTTCACTCACTGTTGAGTAAAATTTGTGAAGATTGCACAAACTGGCTACTTCCTTTAGCTTGTGGGATTCATTGGATTCTATTATAATGAACCCAAGTGGGGTTTATTTTCAGGACCAATGGCTTAGAAGAGCAGTTTTCTTAAGTTAGAAAAATGCCTCCCAAATTCCTAATTTGGGAGGTATTTTATTTAGCAAAATATAAATCAAGAAGTATGAAGCAGACAATACAAAAAGCATGATATTGATGTCAGTGGTAGCTTTCAAGCCCTTTTTTGTACAAAGAATAGTGTGCTATTTTCTTTCTATATAAAAACATAATGGATTGATGCATTTTTGAATGGTGGAAAATGAAACAGAGTTTTGCAGTGGGTGTTAATCTGATTCTTAAGTCATTCTCTTCTCATGCAACAAGGAAGAGGAAATAGTAGAACCAATAAAGAAACGTAGAACTATGTCAGAAGTGGGATTTGAACCCACGCCTCCAGAGGAGACTGCGACCATAGACCACTCGGCCATCCTGACATATAGCTATCGCACTATTTTTAAGAAAAATTTAATATTATGAAGTGAAATTTGTGAATCTTGCACAAACTGGCTACTTTGTTTAGCTTATGGGATTGATTGGATCCTATTTTAATGTACCCAAGTGGGGTTTATGTTCATGACCAATACAAAGAACATGACATTGATCTCTTTGGTAGGTTTCAGGCCCCTATTTTTAAAGAGAAAACAGTGTGATCTTTTCTTGATACATAGCAAAATTGTGGATTGATTGATACATTTTTTACATGGTGGAATTGGAAACAGAATTTTGCAGAGAGTGTTTATCTAATTCTTAAGTCATTCTTTTTTCATGCAACAAGGAAGAAGAATTGAAGAACAAATAAGAAAAGAAAGAGTCATGTCAGAAGTGGGATTTGAACCCACGCCTCCAGAGGAGACTGCGACATGAACGCAGCGCCTTAGACCGCTCGGCCATCCGGACATATATCACCCTAACTTTTTAAAAAGTGATATAGTACGAAATCCCCTCTCCAACGATACAATGGTCATATTGTAGAAACTATTGATTTAAAGACTGTATCAATTGCTTTTCCATTCATTTTGAAAGTGGTTCTAATGTATAAAGTAGGATTTATTTTCTCTTTTAAGGATTAGAATTCAAATGCCCAGAGTTTGTTTGCTGATGCATTTTCACTCACTGTTGAGTAAAATTTGTGAAGATTGCACAAACTGGCTACTTCCTTTAGCTTGTGGGATTCATTGGATTCTATTATAATGAACCCAAGTGGGGTTTATTTTCAGGACCAATGGCTTAGAAGAGCAGTTTTCTTAAGTTAGAAAAATGCCTCCCAAATTCCTAATTTGGGAGGTATTTTATTTAGCAAAATATAAATCAAGAAGTATGAAGCAGACAATACAAAAAGCATGATATTGATGTCAGTGGTAGCTTTCAAGCCCTTTTTTGTACAAAGAATAGTGTGCTATTTTCTTTCTATATAAAAACATAATGGATTGATGCATTTTTGAATGGTGGAAAATGAAACAGAGTTTTGCAGTGGGTGTTAATCTGATTCTTAAGTCATTCTCTTCTCATGCAACAAGGAAGAGGAAATAGTAGAACCAATAAAGAAACGTAGAACTATGTCAGAAGTGGGATTTGAACCTTAGACCGCTCGGCCATCCTGACATATATCACACTATTTTTTTAAAAAGTGATATAGTACGAAATCCCCTCTCTAACGATACAAGGGTCATATTGTAGAAACTATTGATTTAAAGACTGTATCAACTGCTTTTCCATTCATTTTGAAAGTGGTTCTAATGTATAAAGTAGGATTTATTTTCTCTTTTGAGGATTAGAATTCAAATGCCCAGAGTTTGTTTGCTGATGCATTTTCACTCACTGTTGAGTAAAATTTGTGAAGATTGCACAAACTGGCTACTTCATTTAGCTTGTGGGATTCATTGGATTCTATTATAATGAACCCAAGTGGGGTTTATTTTTATGACCAATGGCTTAGAAGAGCAGTTTTCTTAAGTTAGAAAAATGCCTCCCAAATTCTTAATTTGGGAGGTATTTTATTTAGCGAAATATAAATCAAGAAGTATGGAGCAGATAATACAAAAAGCATGATATTGATGTCAGTGGTAGGTTTCAAGCCCTTATTTGTACAAAGAATAGTGTGCTATTTTCTTGCTATATAAAAATATAATGGATTGATGCCTTTTTGAATGGTGGAAATTGAAACAGAGTTTTGCAGTGGGTGTTAATCTGATTCTTAAGTCATTCTCTTCTCATGCAAAAAGGAAAAGGAAATAGTAGAACCAATAAAGAAAGGAAGAACTATGTCAGAAGTGGGATTTGAACCCACGCCTCCAGAGGAGACTGCGACCTGAACGCAGCGCCATAGACCACTCGGCCATCCTGACATATAGCTATCGCACTATTTTTAAGAAAAATGTAATATTATGAAGTGAAATTTGTGAATCTTGCACAAACTGGCTACTTTGTTTAGCTTATGGGATTGATTGGATCCTATTTTAATGTACCCAAGTGGGGTTTATGTTCATGACCAATACAAAGAATATGACATTGATCTCTTTGGTAGGTTTCAGGCCCCTATTTTTAAAGAGAAAACAGTGTGATCTTTTCTTGATACATAGCAAAATTGTGGATTGATTGATACATTTTTTTTTCATGGTGGAATTGGAAACAGAATTTTGCAGAGAGTGTTCATCTAATTCTTAAGTCATTCTGTTTTCATGCAACAAGGAAGAGGAAATAGTAGAACCAATAAAGAAAGGAAGAACTATGTCAGAAGTGGGATTTGAACCCACGCCTCCAGAGGAGACTGCGACCTGAACGCAGCGCCATAGACCACTCGGCCATCCTGACATATACCTATCGCACTATTTTTAAGAAAAAATTTATATTATGAAGTGAAATTTGTGAATCTTGCACAAACTGGCTACTTTGTTTAGCTTATGGGATTGATTGGATCCTATTTTAATGTACCCAAGTGGGGTTTATGTTCATGACCAATACAAAGAACATGACATTGATCTCTTTGGTAGGTTTCAGGCCCCTATTTTTAAAGAGAAAACAGTGTGATCTTTTCTTGATACATAGCAAAATTGTGGATTGATTGATACATTTTTTTCCATGGTGGAATTGGAAACAGAATTTTGCAGAGAGTGTTCATCTAATTCTTAAGTCATTCTTTTTTCATGCAACAAGGAAGAAGAATTGAAGAACAAATAAGAAAAGAAAGAGTCCTGTCAGAAGTGGGATTTGAACCCACCCCTCCAGAGGAGACTGCGACCTGAACGCAGCGCCTTAGACCGCTCGGCCATCCTGACATATATAACACTAATTTTTTAAAAGTGATATAGTACGAAATCCCCTCTCCAACGATACAATGGTCATATTGTAGAAACTACTGATTTAAAGACTGTATCAATTGCTTTTCCATTCATTTTGAAAGTGGTTCTAATGTATAAAGTAGGATTTATTTTCTCTTTTGAGGATTAGAATTCAAATGCCCAGAGTTTGTTTGCTGATGCATTTTCACTCACTGTTGAGTAAAATTTGTGAAGATTGCACAAACTGGCTACTTCCTTTAGCTTGTGGGATTCATTGGATTCTATTATAATGAACCCAAGTGGGGTTTATTTTCATGACCAATGGCTTAGAAGAGCAGTTTTCTTAATTTAGAAAAATGCCTCCCAAAATCTTAATTTGGGAGATATTTTATTTAGCAAAATATAAATCAAGAAGTATGAAGCAGACAATACAAAAAGCATGATATTGATGTCAGTGGTAGCTTTCAAGCCCTTTTTTGTACAAAGAATAGTGTGCTATTTTCTTTCTATATAAAAACATAATGGATTGATGCATTTTTGAATGGTGGAAATTGAAACAGAGTTTTGCAGTGGGTGTTAATCTGATTCTTAAGTCATTCTCTTCTCATGCAACAAGGAAGAGGAAATAGTAGAACCAATAAAGAAAGGAAGAACTATGTCAGAAGTGGGATTTGAACCCACGCGACCTGAACGCAGCGCCATAGACCACTCGGCCATCCTGACATATGCGACCTGAACGCAGCGCCATAGACCACTCGGCCATCCTGACATATAGCTATCGCACTATTTTTAAGAAAAATTTAATATTATGAAGTGAAATTTGTGAATCTTGCACAAACTGGCTACTTTGTTTAGCTTATGGGATTGATTGGATCCTATTTTAATGTACCCAAGTGGGGTTTATGTTCATGACCAATACAAAGAATATGACATTGATCTCTTTGGTAGGTTTCAGGCCCGTATTTTTAAAGAGAAAACAGTGTGATCTTTTCTTGATACATAGCAAAATTGTGGATTGATTGATACATTTTTTTTTCATGGTGGAATTGGAAACAGAATTTTGCAGAGAGTGTTCATCTAATTCTTAAGTCATTCTGTTTTCATGCAACAAGGAAGAGGAAATAGTAGAACCAATAAAGAAAGGAAGAACTATGTCAGAAGTGGGATTTGAACCCACGCCTCCAGAGGAGACTGCGACCTGAACGCAGCGCCATAGACCACTCGGCCATCCTGACATATACCTATCGTACTATTTTTAAGAAAAATTTTATATTATGAAGTGAAATTTGTGAATCTTGCACAAACTGGCTACTTTGTTTAGCTTATGGGATTGATTGGATCCTATTTTAATGTACCCAAGTGGGGTTTATGTTCATGACCAATACAAAGAACATGACATTGATCTCTTTGGTAGGTTTCAGGCCCCTATTTTGACAGAGAAAACAGTGTGATCTTTTCTTGATACATAGCAAAATTGTGGATTGATTGATACATTTTTTTACATGGTGGAATTGGAAACAGAATTTTGCAGATAGTGTTCATCTAATTCTTAAGTCATTCTTTTTTCATGCAACAAGGAAGAAGAATTGAAGAACAAATAAGAAAAGAAAGAGTCATGTCAGAAGTGGGATTTGAACCCACGCCTCCAGAGGAGACTGCGACCTGAACGCAGCGCCTTAGACAGCTCGGCCATCCTGACATATATAACATTAACTTTTTAAAAAGTGATATAGTACGAAATCCCCTCTCTAACGATACAATGGTCATATTGTAGAAACTATTGATTTAAAGACTGTATCAACTGCTTTTCCATTCATTTTGAAAGTGGTTCTAATGTATAAAGTAGGATTTCTTTTCTCTTTTGAGGATTAGAATTCAAATGCCCAGAGTTTGTTTGCTGATGCATTTTCACTCACTGTTGAGTAAAATTTGTGAAGATTGCACAAACTGGCTACTTCATTTTGGTTGTGGGATTCATTGGATTCTATTATAATGAACCCAAGTGGGGTTTATTTTCATGACCAATGGCTTAGAAGAGCAGTTTTCTTAAGTTAGAAAAATGCCTCCCAAATTCTTAATTTGGGAGGTATTTTATTTAGCGAAATATAAATCAAGAAGTATGGAGCAGATAATACAAAAAGCATGATATTGATGTCAGTGGTAGGTTTCAAGCCCTTATTTGTACAAAGAATAGTTTGCTATTTTCTTGCTATATAAAAATATAATGGATTGATGCCTTTTTGAATGGTGGAAATTGAAACAGTTTTGCAGTGGGTGTTAATCTGATTCTTAAGTCATTCTCTTCTCATGCAAAAAGGAAAAGGAAATAGTAGAACCAATAAAGAAAGGAAGAACTATGTCAGAAGTGGGATTTGAACCCACGCCTCCAGAGGAGACTGCGACCAAAGACCACTCGGCCATCCTGACATATAGCTATCGCACTATTTTTAAGAAAAATTTAATATTATGAAGTGAAATTTGTGAATCTTGCACAAACTGGCTACTTTGTTTAGCTTATGGGATTGATTGGATCCTATTTTAATGTACCCAAGTGGGGTTTATGTTCATGACCAATACAAAGAACATGACATTGATCTCTTTGGTAGGTTTCAGGCCCCTATTTTTAAAGAGAAAACAGTGTGATCTTTTCTTGATACATAGCAAAATTGTGGATTGATTGATACATTTTTTACATGGTGGAATTGGAAACAGAATTTTGCAGATAGTGTTCATCTAATTCTTAAGTCATTCTTTTTTCATGCAACAAGGAAGAAGAATTGAAGAACAAATAAGAAAAGAAAGAGTCATGTCAGAAGTGGGATTTGAACCCACGCCTCCAGAGGAGACTGCGACCTGAACGCAGCGCCTTAGACCGCTCGGCCATCCTGACATATATCACACTAACTTTTTAAAAAGTGATATAGTACGAAATCCCCTCTCTAACGATACAATGGTCATATTGTAGAAACTATTGATTTAAAGACTGTATCAATTGCTTTTCCATTCATTTTGAAAGTGGTTCTAATGTATAAAGTAGGATTTATTTTCTCTTTTGAGGATTAGAATTCAAATGCCCAGAGTTTGTTTGCTGATGCATTTTCACTCACTGTTGAGTAAAATTTGTGAAGATTGCACAAACTGGCTACTTCCTTTAGCTTGTGGGATTCATTAGGATTCTATTATAATGAACTCAAGTGGGGTTTATTTTCATGACCAATGGCTTAGAAGAGCAGTTTTCTTAAGTTAGAAAAAGGCCTCCCAAATTCTTAATTTGGGAGGTATTTTATTTAGCAAAATATAAATCAAGAAGTATGAAGCAGACAATACAAAAAGCATGATATTGATGTCAGTGGTAGCTTTCAAGCCCTTTTTTGTACAAAGAATAGTGTGCTATTTTCTTTCTATATAAAAACATAATGGATTGATGCATTTTTGAATGGTGGAAATTGAAACAGAGTTTTGCAGTGGGTGTTAATCTGATTCTTAAGTCATTCTCTTCTCATGCAACAAGGAAGAGGAAATAGAAGAACCAATAAAGAAAGGAAGAACTATGTCAGAAGTGGGATTTGAACCCACGCCTCCAGAGGAGACTGCGACCTGAACGCAGCACCATAGACCACTCGGCCATCCTGACATATAGCTATCGCACTATTTTTAAGAAAAATGTAATATTATGAAGTGAAATTTGAGAATCTTGCACAAACTGGCTACTTTGTTTAGCTTATGGGATTGATTGGATCCTATTTTAATGTACCCAAGTGGGGTTTATGTTCATGACCAATACAAAGAACATGACATTGATCTCTTTGGTAGGTTTCAGGCCCCTATTTTTAAAGAGAAAACAGTGTGATCTTTTCTTGATACATAGCAAAATTGTGGATTGATTGATACATTTTTTTCCATGGTGGAATTGGAAACAGAATTTTGCAGAGAGTGTTCATCTAATTCTTAAGTCATTCTTTTTTCATGCAACAAGGAAGAGGAAATAGTAGAACCAATAAAGAAAGGAAGAACTATGTCAGAAGTGGGATTTGAACCCACGCCTCCAGAGGAGACTGCGACCTGAATGCAGCGCTAACGACCACTCGGCCATCCTGACATATAGCTATCGCACTATTTTTAAGAAAAATTTAATATTATGAAGTGAAATTTGTGAATCTTACACAAACTGGCTACTGAACGCAGCGCCATAGACCACTCGGCCATCCTGACATATAGCTATCGCACTATTTTTAAGAAAAATTTAATATTATGAAGTGAAATTTGTGAATCTTGCACAAACTGGCTACTTTGTTTAGCTTATGGGATTGATTGGATCCTATTTTAATGTACCCAAGTGGGGTTTATGTTCATGACCAATACAAAGAACATGACATTGATCTCTTTGGTAGGTTTCAGGCCCCTATTTTTAAAGAGAAAACAGTGTGATCTTTTCTTGATACATAGCAAAATTGTGGATTGATTGATACATTTTTTTCCATGGTGGAATTGGAAACAGAATTTTGCAGAGAGTGTTCATCTAATTCTTAAGTCATTCTTTTTTCATGCAACAAGGAAGAAGAATTGAAGAACAAATAGGAAAAGAAAGAGTCCTGTCAGAAGTGGGATTTGAACCCACGCCTCCAGAGGAGACTGCAAGCTGAACGCAGCGCCTTAGACCACTCGGCCATCCGGACATATATCACACTAATTTTTTAAAAGTGATATAGTACGAAATCCCCTCTCCAACGATACAATGGTCATATTGTAGAAACTATTGATTTAAAGACTGTATCAATTGCTTTTCCATTCATTTTGAAAGTGGTTCTAATGTATAAAGTAGGATTTATTTTCTCTTTTGAGGATTAGAATTCAAATGCCCAGAGTTTGTTTGCTGATGCATTTTCACTCACTGTTGAGTAAAATTTGTGAAGATTGCACAAACTGGCTACTTCCTTTAGCTTGTGGGATTCATTGGATTCTATTATAATGAACCCAAGTGGGGTTTATTTTCATGACCAATGGCTAAGGCTTAGAAGAGCAGTTTTCTTAAGTTAGAAAAAGGCCTCCCAAATTCTTAATTTGGGAGGTATTTTATTTAGCAAAATATAAATCAAGAAGTATGGAGCAGACAATACAAAAAGCATGATATTGATGTCAGTGGTAGCTTTCAAGCCCTTTTTTGTACAAAGAATAGTGTGCTATTTTCTTTCTATATAAAAACATAATGGATTGATGCATTTTTGAATGGTGGAAATTGAAACAGAGTTTTGCAGTGGGTGTTAATCTGATTCATAAGTCATTGTCTTCTCATGCAACAAGGAAGAGGAAATAGTAGAACCAATAAAGAAAGGTAGAACTATGTCAGAAGTGGGATTTGAACCCACGCCTCCAGAGGAGACTGCGACCTGAACGCAGCGCCTTAGACCACTCGGCCATCCTGACATATATCACACTAACTTTTTAAAAAGTGATATAGTACGAAATCCCCTCTCTAACGATACAATGGTCATATTGTAGAAACTATTGATTTAAAGACTGTATCAATTGCTTTTCCATTCATTTTGAAAGTGGTTCTAATGTATAAAGTAGGATTTATTTTCTCTTTTGAGGATTAGAATTCAAATGCCCAGAGTTTGTTTGCTGATGCATTTTCACTCACTGTTGAGTAAAATTTGTGAAGATTGCACAAACTGGCTACTTCCTTTAGCTTGTGGGATTCATTGGATTCTATTATAATGAACCCAAGTGGGGTTTATTTTCATGACCAATGGCTTAGAAGAGCAGTTTTCTTAAGTTAAAAAAGTGCCTCCCAAATTCTTAATTTGGGAGGTATTTTATTTAGCAAAATATAAATCAAGAAGTATGAAGCAGACAATACAAAAAGCATGATATTGATGTCAGTGGTAGCTTTCAAGCCCTTTTTTGTACAAAGAATAGTGTGCTATTTTCTTTCTATATAAAAACATAATGGATTGATGCATTTTTGAATGGTGGAAATTGAAACAGAGTTTTGCAGTGGGTGTTAATCTGATTCTTAAGTCATTCTCTTCTCATGCAACAAGGAAGAGAAAATAGTAGAACCGATAAAGAAAGGAAGAACTATGTCAGAAGAGGGATTTGAACCCACGCCTCCAGAGGAGACTGCGACCTGAACGCAGCGCCATAGACCACTCGGCCATCCTGACATATAGCTATCGCACTATTTTTAAGAAAAATTTAATATTATGAAGTGAAATTTGTGAATCTTGCACAAACTGGCTACTTTGTTTAGCTTATGGGATTGATTGGATCCTATTTTAATGTACCCAAGTGGGGTTTATGTTCATGACCAATACAAAGAACATGACATTGATCTCTTTGGTAGGTTTCAGGCCCCTATTTTTAAAGAGAAAACAGTGTGATCTTTTCTTGATACATAGCAAAATTGTGGATTGATTGATACATTTTTTTCCATGGTGGAATTGGAAACAGAATTTTGCAGAGAGTGTTCATCTAATTCTTAAGTCATTCTTTTTTCATGCAAAAAGGAAGAAGAATTGAAGAACAAATAGGAAAAGAAAGAGTCCTGTCAGAAGTGGGATTTGAACCCACGCCTCCAGAGGAGACTGCAACCTGAACGCAGCGCCTTAGACAGCTCGGCCATCCTGACATATATTGCACTAATTTTTTTAAAGTGATATAGTACGAAATCCCCTCTCCAAAGATACAATGGTCATATTGTAGAAACTATTGATTTAAAGACTGTATCAATTGCTTTTCCATTCATTTTGAAAGTGGTTCTAATGTATAAAGTAGGATTTATTTTCTCTTTTGAGGATTAGAATTCAAATGCCCAGAGTTTGTTTGCTGATGCATTTTCACTCACTGTTGAGTAAAATTTGTGAAGATTGCACAAACTGGCTACTTCCTTTAGATTGTGGGATTCATTGGATTCTATTATAATGAACCCAAGTGGGGTTTATTTTCATGACCAATGGCTTAGAAGAGCAGTTTTCTTAAGTTAGAAAAAGGCCTCCCAAATTCTTAATTTGGGAGGTATTTTATTTAGCAAAATATAAATCAAGAAGTATGGAGCAGACAATACAAAAAGCATGATATTGATGTCAGTGGTAGCTTTCAAGCCCTTTTTTGTACAAAGAATAGTGTGCTATTTTCTTTCTATATAAAAACATAATGGATTGATGCATTTTTGAATGGTGGAAATTGAAACAGAGTTTTGCAGTGGGTGTTAATCTCATTCTTAAGTCATTGTCTTCTCATGCAACAAGGAAGAGGAAATAGTAGAACCAATAAAGAAAGGAAGAACTATGTCAGAAGTAGGATTTGAACCCACGCCTCCAGAGGAGACTGCGACCTGAACGCAGCGCCTTAGACCGCTCGGCCATCCTGACATATATCACACTAACTTTTTAAAAAGTGATATAGTACGAAATCCCCTCTCTAATGATACAATGGTCATATTGTAGAAACTATTGATTTAAAGACTGTATCAATTGCTTTTCCATTCATTTTGAAAGTGGTTCTAATGTATAAAGTAGGATTTATTTTCTCTTTTGAGGATTAGAATTCAAATGCCCAGAGTTTGTTTGCTGATGCATTTTCACTCACTGTTGAGTAAAATTTGTGAAGATTGCACAAACTGGCTACTTCCTTTAGCTTGTGGGATTCATTGGATTCTATTATAATGAACCCAAGTGGGGTTTATTTTCATGACCAATGGCTTAGAAGAGCAGTTTTCTTAAGTTAGAAAAATGCCTCCCAAATTCTTAATTTGGGAGGTATTTTATTTAGCAAAATATAAATCAAGAAGTATGGAGCAGACAATACAAAAAGCATGATATTGATGTCAGTGGTAGCTTTCAAGCCCTTTTTTGTACAAAGAATAGTGTGCTATTTTCTTTCTATATAAAAACATAATGGATTGATGCATTTTTGAATGGTGGAAATTGAAACAGAGTTTTGCAGTGGGTGTTAATCTCATTCTTAAGTCATTGTCTTCTCATGCAACAAGGAAGAGGAAATAGTAGAACCAATAAAGAAAGGAAGAACTATGTCAGAAGTGGGATTTGAACCCACGCCTCCAGAGGAGACTGCGACCTGAACGCAGCGCCTTAGACCGCTCGGCCATCCTGACATATATCACACTAACTTTTTAAAAAGTGATATAGTACGAAATCCCCTCTCTAATGATACAATGGTCATATTGTAGAAACTATTGATTTAAAGACTGTATCAATTGCTTTTCCATTCATTTTGAAAGTGGTTCTAATGTATAAAGTAGGATTTATTTTCTCTTTTGAGGATTAGAATTCAAATGCCCAGAGTTTGTTTGCTGATGCATTTTCACTCACTGTTGAGTAAAATTTGTGAAGATTGCACAAACTGGCTACTTCCTTTAGCTTGTGGGATTCATTGGATTCTATTATAATGAACCCAAGTGGGGTTTATTTTCATGACCAATGGCTTAGAAGAGCAGTTTTCTTAAGTTAGAAAAATGCCTCCCAAATTCTTAATTTGGGAGGTATTTTATTTAGCAAAATATAAATCAAGAAGTATGAAGCAGACAATACAAAAAGCATGATATTGATGTCAGTGGTAGCTTTCAAGCCCTTTTTTGTACAAAGAATAGTGTGCTATTTTCTTTCTATATAAAAACATAATGGATTGATGCATTTTTGAATGGTGGAAATTGAAACAGAGTTTTGCAGTGGGTGTTAATCTGATTCTTAAGTCATTCTCTTCTCATGCAACAAGGAAGAGGAAATAGTAGAACCAATAAAGAAAGGAAGAACTATGTCAGAAGTGTGATTTGAACCCACGCCTCCAGAGGAGACTGCGACCTGAACGCAGCACCATAGACCACTCGGCCATCCTGACATATAGCTATCGCACTATTTTTAAGAAAAATTTAATATTATGAAGTGAAATTTGTGAATCTTGCACAAACTGGCTACTTTGTTTAGCTTATGGGATTGATTGGATCCTATTTTAATGTACCCAAGTGGGGTTTATGTTCATGACCAATACAAAGAACATGACATTGATCTCTTTGGTAGGTTTCAGGCCCCTATTTTTAAAGAGAAAACAGTGTGATCTTTTCTTGATACATAGCAAAATTGTGGATTGATTGATACATTTTTTTCCATGGTGGAATTGGAAACAGAATTTTGCAGAGAGTGTTCATCTAATTCTTAAGTCATTCTTTTTTCATGCAACAAGGAAGAGAAAATAGTAGAACCAATAAAGAAAGGAAGAACTATGTCAGAAGTGGGATTGGAACCCACGCCTCCAGAGGAGACTGCGACCTGAACGCAGCACCATAGACCACTCGGCCATCCTGACATATACCTATCGCACTATTTTTAAGAAAAATTTTATATTATGAAGTGAAATTTGTGAATCTTGCACAAACTGGCTATTTTGTTTAGCTTATGGGATTGATTGGATCCTATTTTAATGTACCCAAGTGGGGTTTATGTTCATGACCAATACAAAGAACATGACATTGATCTCTTTGGTAGGTTTCAGGCCCCTATTTTGACAGAGAAAACAGTGTGATCTTTTCTTGATACATAGCAAAATTGTGGATTGATTGATACATTTTTTACATGGTGGAATTGGAAACAGAATTTTGCAGATAGTGTTCATCTAATTCTTAAGTCATTCTTTTTTCATGCAACAAGGAAGAAGAATTGAAGAACAAATAAGAAAAGAAAGAGTCATGTCAGAAGTGGGATTTGAACCCACGCCTCCAGAGGAGACTGCGACCTGAACGCAGCGCCTTAGACCGCTCGGCCATCCTGACATATATCACACTAACTTTTTAAAAAGTGATATAGTACGAAATCCCCTCTCTAACGATACAATGGTCATATTGTAGAAACTATTGATTTAAAGACTGTATCAATTGCTTTTCCATTCATTTTGAAAGTGGTTCTAATGTATAAAGTAGGATTTATTTTCTCTTTTGAGGATTAGAATTCAAATGCCCAGAGTTTGTTTGCTGATGCATTTTCACTCACTGTTGAGTAAAATTTGTGAAGATTGCACAAACTGGCTACTTCCTTTAGCTTGTGGGATTCATTGGATTCTATTATAATGAACCCAAGTGGGGTTTATTTTCATGACCAATGGCTTAGAAGAGCAGTTTTCTTAAGTTAGAAAAATGCCTCCCAAATTCTTAATTTGGGAGGTATTTTATTTAGCAAAATATAAATCAAGAAGTATGAAGCAGACAATACAAAAAGCATGATATTGATGTCAGTGGTAGCTTTCAAGACCTTTTTTGTACAAAGAATAGTGTGCTATTTTCTTGCTATATAAAAATATAATGGATTGATGCCTTTTTGAATGGTAGAAATTGAAACAGAGTTTTGCAGTGGGTGTTAATCTGATTCTTAAGTCATTCTCTTCTCATGCAAAGAGGAAAAGGAAATAGTAGAACCAATAAAGAAAGGAAGAACTATGTCAGAAGTGGGATTTGAACCCACGCCTCCAGAGGAGACTGCGACCATAGACCACTCGGCCATCCTGACATATAGCTATCGCACTATTTTTAAGAAAAATTTAATATTATGAAGTGAAATTTGTGAATCTTGCACAAACTGGCTACTTTGTTTAGCTTATGGGATTGATTGGATCCTATTTTAATGTACCCAAGTGGGGTTTATGTTCATGACCAATACAAAGAACATGACAATGATCTCTTTGGTAGGTTTCAGGCCCCTATTTTTAAAGAGAAAACAGTGTGATCTTTTCTTGATACATAGCAAAATTGTGGATTGATTGATACATTTTTTACATGGTGGAATTGGAAACAGAATTTTGCAGAGAGTGTTCATCTAATTCTTAAGTCATTCTTTTTTCATGCAACAAGGAAGAAGAATTGAAGAACAAATAAGAAAAGAAAGAGTCTTGTCAGAAGTGGGATTTGAACCCACGCCTCCAGAGGAGACTGCGACCTGAACGCAGCGCCTTAGACCGATCGGCCATCCTGACATATATCACACTAATTTTTAAAAGTGATATAGTACGAAATCCCCTCTCCAACGATACAATGGTCATATTGTAGAAACTATTGATTTAAAGACTGTATCAATTGCTTTTCCATTCATTTTGAAAGTGGTTCTAATGTATAAAGTAGGATTTATTTTCTCTTTTGAGGATTAGAATTCAAATGCCCAGAGTTTGTTTGCTGATGCATTTTCACTCACTGTTGAGTAAAATTTGTGAAGATTGCACAAACTGGCTACTTCCTTTAGCTTGTGGGATTCATTGGATTCTATTATAATGAACCCAAGTGGGGTTTATTTTCATGACCAATGGCTTAGAAGAGCAGTTTTCTTAAGTTAGAAAAATGCCTCCCAAATTCTTAATTTGGGAGGTATTTTATTTAGCAAAATATAAATCAAGAAGTATGAAGCAGACAATACAAAAAGCATGATATTGATGTCAGTGGTAGCTTTCAAGCCCTTATTTGTACAAAGAATAGTGTGCTATTTTCTTTCTATATAAAAACATAATGGATTGATGCATTTTTGAATGGTGGAAATTGAAACAGAGTTTTGCAGTGGGTGTTAATCTGATTCTTAAGTCATTCTCTTCTCATGCAACAAGGAAGAGGAAATAGTAGAACCAATAAAGAAAGGAAGAACTATGTCAGAAGTGGGATTTGAACCCACGCCTCCAGAGGAGACTGCGACCTGAACGCAGCGCCATAGACCACTCGGCCATCCTGACATATACCTATCGCACTATTTTTAAGAAAAATTTAATATTATGAAGTGAAATTTGTGAATCTTACACAAACTGGCTACTTTGTTTAGCTTATGGGATTGATTGGATCCTATTTTAATGTACCCAAGTGGGGTTTATGTTCATGACCAATACAAAGAACATGACATTGATCTCTTTGGTAGGTTTCAGGCCCCTATTTTGACAGAGAAAACAGTGTGATCTTTTCTTGATACATAGCAAAATTGTGGATTGATTGATACATTTTTTACATGGTGGAATTGGAAACAGAATTTTGCAGAGAGTGTTCATCTAATTCTTAAGTCATTCTTTTTTCATGCAACAAGGAAGAAGAATTGAAGAACAAATAAGAAACGAAAGAGTCATGTCAGAAGTGGGATTTGAACGCACGCCTCCAGAGGAGACTGCGATCTGAACGCAGCGCCTTAGACCGCTCGGCCATCCTGACATATATCACACTAACTTTTTAAAAAGTGATATAGTACGAAATCCCCTCTCTAACGATACAATGGTCATATTGTAGAAACTATTGATTTAAAGACTGTATCAACTGCTTTTCCATTCATTTTGAAAGTGGTTCTAATGTATAAAGTAGGATTTATTTTCTCTTTTGAGGATTAGAATTCAAATGCCCAGAGTTTGTTTGCTGATGCATTTTCACTCACTGTTGAGTAAAATTTGTGAAGATTGCACAAACTGGCTACTTCATTTAGCTTGTGGGATTCATTGGATTCTATTATAATGAACCCAAGTGGGGTTTATTTTCATGAAAAATGGCTTAGAAGAGCAGTTTTCTTAAGTTAGAAAAATGCCTCCCAAATTCTTAATTTGGGAGGTATTTTATTTAGCGAAATATAAATCAAGAAGTATGGAGCAGATAATACAAAAAGCATGATATTGATGTCAGTGGTAGGTTTCAAGCCCTTATTTGTACAAAGAATAGTGTGCTATTTTCTTGCTATATAAAAATATAATGGATTGATGCCTTTTTGAATGGTGGAAATTGAAACAGAGTTTTGCAGTGGGTGTTAATCTGATTCTTAAGTCATTCTCTTCTCATGCAAAAAGGAAAAGGAAATAGTAGAACCAATAAAGAAAGGAAGAACTATGTCAGAAGTGGGATTTGAACCCACGCCTCCAGAGGAGACTGCGACCAAAGACCACTCGGCCATCCTGACATATAGCTATCGCACTATTTTTAAGAAAAATTTAATATTATGAAGTGAAATTTGTGAATCTTGCACAAACTGGCTTCTTTGTTTAGCTTATGGGATTGATTGGATCCTATTTTAATGTACCCAAGTGGGGTTTATGTTCATGACCAATACAAAGAACATGACATTGATCTCTTTGGTAGGTTTCAGGCCCCTATTTTTAAATAGAAAACCGTGTGATCTTTTCTTGATACATAGCAAAATTGTGGATTGATTGATACATTTTTTACATGGTGGAATTGGAAACAGAATTTTGCAGAGAGTGTTCATCTAATTCTTAAGTCATTCTTTTTTCATGCAACAAGGAAGAGGAATTGAAGAACAAATAAGAAAAGAAAGAGTCCTGTCAGAAGTGGGATTTGAACCCACGCCTCCAGAGGAGACTGCGACCTGAACGCAGCGCCTTAGACCGCTCGGCCATCCTGACATATTTCACACTAATTTTTTTAAAAGTGATATAGTACGAAATCCCCTCTCCAACGATACAATGGTCATATTGTAGAAACTATTGATTTAAAGACTGTATCAATTGCTTTTCCATTCATTTTGAAAGTGGTTCTAATGTATAAAGTAGGATTTATTTTCTCTTTTGAGGATTAGAATTCAAATGCCCAGAGTTTGTTTGCTGATGCATTTTCACTCACTGTTGAGTAAAATTTGTGAAGATTGCACAAACTGGCTACTTCCTTTAGCTTGTGGGATTCATTGGATTCTATTATAATGAACCCAAGTGGGGTTTATTTTCATGACCAATGGCTTAGAAGAGCAGTTTTCTTAAGTTAGAAAAAGGCCTCCCAAATTCTTAATTTGGGAGGTATTTTTTTTTTTTTTTTTTTTTTAATTAAGTTTTATTTAATCACACAAATTACATGGTTAAAGTATATCCATTACATCATTATTATATTTTCACATTTGATAGACTTTACAATAAGAAGATAGCCCATTACCCCCACCCTCCCCCTGCCCTAAAAGAGACGAAGACAAAGAGAACAAAAAAAAAAAAGATGGGTCGGCCACACCTTATTCATATGTCAACATAACATCAAGCTGCATAGTACATAAAAGACTAAAAAATAAATACTTGTTATTACACGATGGGGTATAAGTCAACATATAGGGCCCATGAGAGGTCACTCCCAGATATATCCAACTGCCGCACTTCAAATCCAGACTACAATAATCCTGTCCTACACAGAGAAAGTAAGTACTAAAATAAATAAATAAATAAATATATCTAACCAACAAGTGTACACATATCTTACGTCCTAATCTTAATTATATAATAATTTTCTAAATAAATACATTCTACTAATACCTCCCTAGATATCCCTTAATATTATCCAAATACAGATATTTCCTGCTGTCTACCCCACTCTTAGACTAAAAAGATATTTGTGATTCTGTGTTTCCAAAACAAACGTGTCAACTCAAATCCAAAAACTGTTCTTACAAACTATTTTATAAACTAATTAAGTGCACTTAGTTAGAACTCCAAAGAGTACCCAATTATTCAATCTATACAGTAGTAGTTCAGTGCAAATGTCCAATCTCTATTATACCATACAAATATATGTGATTCTATGTTTCCTCAACGAAAAAAACAAACACAGTAAAAGAAAAAGATAAACGTTTTTAAACATGCATTAGTGGTACAGAGTAATACTTCGAGGCTTTCCATAAACCCCAAATCTTGTGAAATTTTTCGCTAACTCCCCTTGTAGCATACACAAATCTCTCGTGTGAACAGGTATTATTAACTAGTTTTAACCATTCTCCAACCGTTGGGGCTAAGGGGGCCATCCACCACCTGGCGACAATAACCTTCGCAATGGCTGACAGGTTCCAAGCTAACTTTTTCCATTCTCCCCCGTAGACCCCTTGCTCCCAAACCCCAAGTAATAAACTAGTGGGGGTGATAGTGTTCCGGGGGATTCCAACATCCACCATTAGATTAACGATTTCATCCCAGAAGGATTTTACAACTCTACACTCCCATAGCATATGCCAGAAAGTCCCCACACCTTCCTTGCACTTAGGGCATATCTCAGAATAGGAGCTCTCTACTTTCTTTAGTCTCACTGGGGTTATATAGCTTCTGTGCAGAATATTAAACTGCACCTGCTGAATAGGGAATGAGGTAGTAGCGCCGCTGGGAGAGGAAAATACCTCACTCCAGGAGCTTAGGGACACCTGGGGAACATCCTCCGTCCAATGTCTTTTTAGTTGCTCCAAATCCTCGCACTGTACCTGGGAGAGTAAGTACCTATATAACTTGGACAGCCTCTTACGGGGACACAATTGCTTCATATATTTCTTACACGGTGAGTCAATAATATTTATCCTTCCCCATCCTTCAGACTGTTGTAACGCACTCCTAACCTGAAGATATCTATAAAACATATGGTTAGGAAGATTATACTGCATTCGTAGCTCACTGAAAGTTCTAAGATGACCTTCCTGGTAAAATTGACCGATAGAGGTTAAACCATATTTTCCCCATACTATACCACCCTGTTGTACCTTGATTCCTTTCAGGGCTACTAATGAAAAAATAGACGTGTCTGGATCTACACCATCAAACCGTATAGTTCTATGCACCCACTTCCAAATCTCAACTGTTTGTTTAATAATGGGGGGCAAGCCACTTCGTAAGTCCCCAGACAACAATCTTTGAAGAGGAGTTAAATCCGGGTCCAAGCAGTTTATCAATTTTCCCATCTCTGCTGTGATTTCATTATCCCGAACCCATGCACAGGCATGTGCTAATTGAGCGGCCATATAATATAGCTTCATATTGGGAGACGCCAGGCCTCCCCTGGCCCGATCTCTACTCAATGTGGCCATTTTAATCCTCGGACGTTTATTTCGCCAGATAAAGGAGGATAGAATACTGTCTATTTCCTTAAAATATTCATTTTTAATATAAACTGGAGAATGTTGGAAGACATATAAGAGCCTCGGGAGGACAGACATCTTAATCAGGTTAACCCTTCCTATTTGTGAAATAGGAAGTTTAACCCACCTACGACACTTAACCTTGATTTCTTTAATAAGTGGAACAAGATTATCCCCGATATAATCTTGAGGGACCTTCGAAACACAAATTCCTAAATACCTGAACTTGTTGGTCGGGTAAATTGGTAACCCAGTTTGCACCGTCTGTGAACTATCCCCTAAATACATCAAATTCGACTTTGCCCAATTAATCTTTATCCCTGAGTATTCCCCAAATTCCCTCAACTGAGTCAAAATAACTGGCAGATCTATCTCAGGGTTATCCACCCCTACTAGCAGATCATCTGCATACAGAGAAACCATATTTATTCCATATCCAGAGTCGGTTATACGATCCCTGAGTTTTTCTCTCAATATGCACGCAAGGGGTTCCACTGCCACCGCGAATAATAGCGGTGACAATGGACACCCCTGTCGAGTACCCCTTGCAAGCGGGAAAGAGGATGATATATACCCATTGATTGAGATCCTAGCCACTGGTTTCTGATACATTAGTGTTATCCAGTTGAGAAAGCTCTCCCCAAATCCAAAAGCCTTGAGAACCCCCCAAAGATATTCCCACTCTATTGAATCAAAGGCTTTGTTGGCATCAAAAGATGCCAACGCAGCCCTACCTTTCCTATAATTAACATTTTGGATATACGAGAGGACCCTCCTCAGGTTGATTGCAGTTGACATACCTGCCCTAAAACCCGTTTGGTCAGGGTGCACGATATGGTCAAGCACCGTTCCCAAACGGTTAGCTAATACTTTAGCAAAGATTTTTGCATCAGTTGTCATTATTGAGATCGGTCGGTATGACTCCACCTGAGAAGGATCCTTTCCAGCTTTGGGGATCATTGCTATTGAGGCTGCTGACATTGACGGAGGAAAGTTTCCTTCTTCCACCATCTCCTGAAACAACACCAAAAGAGAAGGGGCCAGGGTTTTTACATATTTTTGGTAAAATTCGCCTGGGAGCCCATCCAACCCCGGAGCTTTATTGGTTGGCAAGGCCTTAATAGCTGCCACAACCTCCTCTAAACTAAATGGGGAATCTAGAAGCTCTCTAAATTCTGAGGGTATTTGAGGCAGTGCAGATGCCTTCAAATATTCAGCAATCTCTTCTTTATTCTTAGCCAGCTGGGATTGGTATATATTGCTAAAATATGAGACAAACTCCGAAACTATCTTGGGTGTGTCACACTCCAGTTCGCCTGATTCCACCCTTATATTAGGAATAATATTGGGAGGGCTATCCTGTTTGGCCAGAAGGGCTAGCCACTTCCCAGCCCTATCTGCACTGGCATATCTGCGATGATCCCCGGAAATTAATCTACGACTTGTAACCTCTTGCATATAGTCCTGCCATTCTTTTTGGGCTACAAGCCAGGCATTCCTATCTGCATCCAAGCCGCTCTTCACAAATATTGTCTCAAAATTAGCTACCCTGCTTTCTAGTTCAGTAGCCCTAATCCGATGTCCTTTCTTTATAAACGCAATCTTTTTAATTAGAATCCCTCTAACGAAGGCCTTAAAAGTGTCCCACACCATCGTGCCTTGAACAGAGCCGCGGTTCTCATTAAAAAACTCCTCTATTGCTGCTTCCAACTCCTCCTGCTCCCCTAGTTGGGCCAGCCAATATGGCTGCAGTTTCCAGTACTTGAACCCCTCCTCCTTTGTTAGTTCTAACTGGATAATTACGGGGGAGTGGTCTGAGATTCCTCGCGATTTATACTCAATCAGAGCAACCTTATTAAGGAGACTATCAGACACAAGAATTAAGTCTATTCTAGAAAATACCTTATAGGTAGCTGAATAACATGAGTATTGCTTGCGATCTGGATATTTTAGACGCCAAGGGTCCCACCATCCTATTTCTCTAATAAAGTCATGGAACTTATTACCTTCATTAACTGTCCCCTGGGGTGATTTCCAACGGTCTAGTCGGGAATCCAGAACCTTATTAAAGTCCCCTAAACATATTACCTGACTATCTGGGTAGTTCGCCGAGAACTCTACGGCTTCCTTGATAATATCATAGGAGAACGGTGGGGGTATATACACTGTCAGAATGCACATCCTTGTCTGATTGATACGGCACTCTAAGAATATATACCTGCCCAAGGGATCTATCTTACAAACTCCCGGTATAAAAGCCAAGGCTTTTTTGATCAAAATCGAGACCCCTCTGGACATGGACGAGAAAGGGGCATGGTAGAGGGTACCCAGCCAGGGTCGTTTTAACGAATGTAATTTATCCCCAACCAGATGGGTTTCTTGAAGGCAGATTATATCTGCTTCATAATTTTTACATTGTTTTAACACCAGAGCCCTTTTTATTCTCTCATTCAGGCCCCTCACATTCCAGCTCAAAATACGAACTCCCATGTTGACTTAAAGCAACTAAATTGGGTACAAAGAAAGAAACCTATTGCAGCTTGTTCCGCCATTCCAAATTGAGCAAATTGTGACCAGAGAAAACACAAACAAACATATATAACATTACAAATAACACACCCCTCCCCCCACCCCCACCCTGTATACCCATAACCCCTAGGCATACCTTCGTCCCTATATCCCCACCCCCCCTCCCCAAAACAACCCTTCTCTAGGGGCAATTAACTAATAAGCCACTGGAGAGAACTGACCCCCCCTCCCCATGCCCCACCTGCAAAAAACACTGTATTAGGTATATTCAAATTTCTATGAGCCAATCACACACTCGTCATTAGCCCAACCAATCAAAATACATAATTTCTGGTCTGAAAGCGACACCCGAGTATGTTAGTCCAAGACTAATTAGCAAGCACTTGTCTCTTCCCTGGATAGGAACTGTACAGCCAATAGGCCACATCGCTAGGCGAAGAAAAGAATTTTGTTGACCCATCCGCCACTATCCTCAAGTTGGACGGGTACATCATTGAGTATTTCAAACCCAAACCCCGCAGCCGCGTTTTCACATCTTTGAATTTTGCGCGGTCTCGCTGGACCTCAATAGGAAAGTCCGGAAAGGTGGCTATTTTTTTCCCATTATGTGTTAAGTCCTCTTTATCCCTAGCCAGCCGCAACAAGGCATCATGATCTTTGAAGTGCAGGAATTTAGCAATCATGGTTCAAAACGGGGCCCCCGGCACAGGTGGCCACCCTGGGATTCGGTGCGCCCGTTCGATAGCGAACTGGGTAGAGAAGCCTTCTCTACCAAATGATTGTATTATCCACTCTTCCAAAAAAATTTCAGGCTCCCTACCCTCCACACGTTCATCAAAGCCCAAGAACCGAACATTGTTGCGTCTGAGCCTCCCTTCCATATCCGTGAGCTTTTGACGCAGCTCTACAACATTAGATGCCATTGTTTTAACCTGTCCTCTTTATCCCTAGCCAGCCGCAACAAGGCATCACGATCTTTGAAGTGCAGGAATTTAGCAATCATGGTTCAAAACGGGGCCCCCGGCACAGGTGGCCGCCCTGGGATTCGGTGCGCCCGTTCGATAGCGAACTGGGTAGAGAAGCCTTCTCTACCAAATGATTGTATTATCCACTCTTCCAAAAAATTTTCAGGCTCCCTACCCTCCACACGTTCATCAAAGCCCAAGAACCGAACATTGTTGCGTCTGAGCCTCCCTTCCATATCCGTGAGCTTTTGACGCAGCTCTACAACATTAGATGCCATTGTTTTAACCTGTACATTAAGTGGGGTAACACAGTCCTCCAATAACGATATGCGGTTCTCGGCTTCGGACACCCTTTCTCTTATTTTCTGCGCATCATTTCTTAATAATGAAATGTCCGACTGTACTTTACCCATTTGTTCCAGTAAGCGGGACTCACACTTATTTACAGCCTCCAACACTTGCTGCAAAGTAACATCCGTTTCTGGTTGGGGATTACCACCCTTTACTGGGGTAGTTGCGGGAGTAGTGGACTGGGAACTGCTCCCAAGCTGAGACTGTGTACGGGCATATTTTTCAAGTCTGGCTGCGGCCGTGTTCTGGCCTGTTTTACCCATAATACTTATATGAGCAATAGAAGTAGACAGCTACAACCTTCTGAAGCCAACTGGAGAAAAAAAAAAAAAAAAAAGTCACAATGCACGCAACTGGTATAATCCTGCCCTTCACAGGGGTGTGAAAGCTGGGAATGTTCCTATATGTCCCAAATAGCGAGCAACTGCCCACTCTGTGCTGTAGGAGTATGACTCTGCAACCTTCCAGAGCCAACTGAATAAACCCCTTATTATAGACGCACTGGACAGGGTGAGGTCTTACCGCTAGTCAGAATACACACATCCACTATTATTCTGTACTTTACAAGCATGTAGGATTTAGAAATGGTCCTGTATGTCCCAATAGAGGTGCAGCAGCCTGCTCTTAATCAGCTGCCTCTCTCACAGGCAGCCCGGTATAGGCAAACGCAGCAGGGATGTTAGAGGGATTTGTACTGACCGTACCTTCCCGTCGGTCGAGATCACTGGCTGCCAGCCAAAAGTCCCAGCTGGCCAGATACTGATCTTCCCTGTTGCAGAGCTGCTCCGATGGACGCCGCCAGCCAAGTTGCGTCAGCCGCGTGCACGCGCTCCACAGTGGTCGGAGGTTGATGACGGCAAACAGATGATGCTCCCGGAAGCGCTACACACAACGAGTCACCGCTGCCCGCACCACGCCAGCGGGTCCAGTATGGCTTCAGACCTGCCCAATCGTCCAGCAAACACTCCGGACGCAGAGCAGGAACTTCCTCTCGCCAAGGGACGCCAATTTGCCCCGGGCAGCTGCAGTCAGATCCGGCACGAATTCCGGGCTGCAAACGAGGGACAGAGCTCAAAGAATCATGCAGGTAGGCATAGGGAGGAGAGAGCACGCTACCTCACGTCTGCACCGCCGTGGCCACACCCCCGTGAATTAGCGGGAGGTATTTTATTTAGCAAAATATAAATCAAGAAGTATGGAGCAGACAATACAAAAAGCATGATATTGATGTCAGTGGTAGCTTTCAAGCCCTTTTTTGTACAAAGAATAGTGTGCTATTTTCTTTCTATATAAAAACATAATGGATTGATGCATTTTTGAATGGTGGAAATTGAAACAGAGTTTTGCAGTGGGTGTTAATCTGATTCTTAAGTCATTCTCTTCTCATGCAACAAGGAAGAGGAAATAGTAGAACCAATAAAGAAAGGAAGAACTATGTCAGAAGTGGGATTTAACCCACGCCTCCAGAGGAAACTGCGACCTGAACGCAGCGCCATAGACCACTCGGCCATCCTGACATATACCTATCGCACTATTTTTAATAAAAATTTAATATTATGAAGTGAAATTTGTGAATCTTGCACAAACTGGCTACTTTGTTTAGCTTATGGGATTGATTGGATCCTATTTTAATGTACCCAAGTGGGGTTTATGTTCATGACCAATACAAAGAACATGACATTGATCTCTTTGGTAGGTTTCAGGCCCCTATTTTGACAGAGAAAACAGTGTGATCTTTTCTTGATACATAGCAAAATTGTGGATTGATTGATACATTTTTTACATGGTGGAATTGGAAACAGAATTTTGCAGAGAGTGTTCATCTAATTCTTAAGTCATTCTTTTTTCATGCAACAAGGAAGAAGAATTGAAGAACAAATAAGAAAAGAAATAGTCATGTCAGAAGTGGGATTTGAACCCACGCCTCCAGAGGAGACTGCGACCTGAACGCAGCGCCTTAGACCGCTCGGCCATCCTGACATATATCTCACTAACTTTTTAAAAAGTCATATAGTACGAAATCCCCTCTCTAACGATACAATGGTCATATTGTAGAAACTATTGATTTAAAGACTGTATCAATTGCTTTTCCATTCATTTTGAAAGTGGTTCTAATGTATAAAGTAGGATTTATTTTCTCTTTTGAGGATTAGAATTCAAATGCCCAGAGTTTGTTTGCTGATGCATTTTCACTCACTGTTGAGTAAAATTTGTGAAGATTGCACAAACTGGCTACTTCCTTTAGCTTGTGGGATTCATTAGGATTCTATTATAATGAACCCAAGTGGGGTTTATTTTCATGACCAATGGCTTAGAAGAGCAGTTTTCTTAAGTTAGAAAAAGGCCTCCCAAATTCTTAATTTGGGAGGTATTTTATTTAGCAAAATATAAATCAAGAAGTATGAAGCAGACAATACAAAAAGCATGATATTGATGTCAGTGGTAGCTTTCAAGCCCTTATTTGTACAAAGAATAGTGTGCTATTTTCTTTCTATATAAAAACATAATGGATTGATGCATTTTTGAATGGTGGAAATTGAAACAGAGTTTTGCAGTGGGTGTTAATCTGATTCTTAAGTCATTCTCTTCTCATGCAACAAGGAAGAGGAAATAGTAGAACCAATAAAGAAAGGAAGAACTATGTCAGAAGTGGGATTTGAACCCACGCCTCCAGAGGAGACTGCGACCTGAACGCAGCGCCATAGACCACTCGGCCATCCTGACATATAGCTATCGCACTATTTTTAAGAAAAATTTAATATTATGAAGTGAAATTTGTGAATCTTGCACAAACTGGCTACTTTGTTTAGCTTATGGGATTGATTGGATCCTATTTTAATGTACCCAAGTGGGGTTTATGTTCATGACCAATACAAAGAACATGACATTGATCTCTTTGGTAGGTTTCAGGCCCCTATTTTGACAGAGAAAACAGTGTGATCTTTTCTTGATACATAGCAAAATTGTGGATTGATTGATACATTTTTTACATGGTGGAATTGGAAATCGAATTTTGCAGAGAGTGTTCATCTAACTCTTAAGTCATTATTTTTTCATGCAACAAGGAAGAAGAATTGAAGAACAAATAAGAAAAGTAAGAGTCATGTCAGAAGTGGGATTTGAACCCACGCCTCCAGAGGAGACTGCGACCTGAACGCAGCGCCTTAAACCGCTCGGCCATCCTGATATATATCACACTAACTGTTTAAAAAGTGATATAGTACGAAATCCCCTCTCTAACGATACAATGGTCATATTGTAGAAACTATTGATTTAAAGACTGTATCAACTGCTTTTCCATTCATTTTGAAAGTGGTTCTAATGTATAAAGTAGGATTTATTTTCTCTTTTGAGGATTAGAATTCAAATGCCCAGAGTTTGTTTGCTGATGCATTTTCACTCACTGTTGAGTAAAATTTGTGAAGATTGCACAAACTGGCTACCCTTTAGCTTGTGGGATTCATTGGATTCTATTATAATGAACCCAAGTGGGGTTTATTTTCATGACCAATGGCTTAGAAGAGCAGTTTTCTTAAGTTAGAAAAATGCCTCCCAAATTCTTAATTTGGGAGGTATTTTATTTAGCAAAATATAAATCAAGAAGTATGAAGCAGACAATACAAAAAGCATGATATTGATGTCAGTGGTAGCTTTCAAGCCCTTTTTTGTACAAAGAATAGTGTGCTATTTTCTTTCTATATAAAAACATAATGGATTGATGCATTTTTGAATGGTGGAAAATGAAACAGAGTTTTGCAGTGGGTGTTAATCTGAATCTTAAGTCATTCTCTTCTCATGCAACAAGGAAGAGGAAATAGTAGAACCAATAAAGAAAGGTAGAACAATGTCAGAAGTGGGATTTGAACCCACGCCTCCAGAGGAGACTGCGACCTGAATGCAGCGCCATAGACCACTCGGCCATCCTGACATATACCTATCGCACAATTTTTAAGAAAAATTTAATATTATGAAGTGAAATTTGTGAATCTTGCACAAACTGGCTACTTTGTTTAGCTTATGGGATTGATTGGATCCTATTTTAATGTACCCAAGTGGGGTTTATGTTCATGACCAATACAAAGAACATGACATTGATCTCTTTGGTAGGTTTCAGGCCCCTATTTTGACAGAGAAAACAGTGTGATCTTTTCTTGATACATAGCAAAATTGTGGATTGATTGATACATTTTTTACATGGTGGAATTGGAAATCGAATTTTGCAGAGAGTGTTCATCTAACTCTTAAGTCATTATTTTTTCATGCAACAAGGAAGAAGAATTGAAGAACAAATAAGAAAAGTAAGAGTCATGTCAGAAGTGGGATTTGAACCCACGCCTCCAGAGGAGACTGCGACCTGAACGCAGCGCCTTAGACCGCTCGGCCATCCTGATATATATCACACTAACTGTTTAAAAAGTGATATAGTACGAAATCCCCTCTCTAACGATACAATGGTCATATTGTAGAAACTATTGATTTAAAGACTGTATCAACTGCTTTTCCATTCATTTTGAAAGTGGTTCTAATGTATAAAGTAGGATTTATTTTCTCTTTTGAGGATTAGAATTCAAATGCCCAGAGTTTGTTTGCTGATGCATTTTCACTCACTGTTGAGTAAAATTTGTGAAGATTGCACAAACTGGCTACTTCCTTTAGCTTGTGGGATTCATTGGATTCTATTATAATGAACCCAAGTGGGGTTTATTTTCATGACCAATGGCTTAGAAGAGCAGTTTTCTTAAGTTAGAAAAATGCCTCCCAAATTCTTAATTTGGGAGGTATTTTATTTAGCGAAATATAAATCAAGAAGTATGGAGCAGATAATACAAAAAGCATGATATTGATGTCAGTGGTAGGTTTCAAGCCCTTATTTGTACAAAGAATAGTGTGCTATTTTCTTGCTATATAAAAATATAATGGATTGATGCCTTTTTGAATGGTGGAAATTGAAACAGAGTTTTGCAGTGGGTGTTAATCTGATTCTTAAATCATTCTCTTCTCATGCAAAAAGGAAAAGGAAATAGTAGAACCAATAAAGAAAGGAAGAACTATGTCAGAAGTGGGATTTGAACCCACGCCTCCAGAGGAGACTGCGACCAAAGACCACTCGGCCATCCTGACATATAACTATTGCACTATTTTTAAGAAAAATGTAATATTATGAAGTGAAATTTGTGAATCTTGCACAAACTGGCTACTTTGTTTAGCTTATGGGAATGATTGGATCCTATTTTGTGGATTGATTGATTGATACATTTTTTACATGGTGGAATTGGAAACAGAATTTTGCAGAGAGTGTTCATCTAATTCTTAAGTCATTCTTTTTTCATGCAACAAGGAAGAATAATTGAAGAACAAATAAGAAAAGAAAGAGTCATGTCAGAAGTGGGATTTGAGCCCACGCCTCCAGAGGAGACTGCGACATGAACGCAGCGCCTCAGACCGCACGGCCATCCGGACATATATCACACTAACTTTTTAAAAAGTGATATAGTACGAAATCCCCTCTCCAACGATACAATGGTCATATTGTAGAAACTATTGATTTAAAGACTGTATCAATTGCTTTTATATTCATTTTGAAAGTGGTTCTAATGTATAAAGTAGGATTTATTTTCTCTTTTGAGGATTTGAATTCAAATGCCCAGAGTTTGTTTGCTGATGCATTTTCACTCACTGTTGAGTAAAATTTGTGAAGATTGCACAAACTGGCTACTTCCTTTAGCTTGTGGGATTCATTGGATTCTATTATAATGAACCCAAGTGGGGTTTATTTTCATGACCAATGGCTTAGAAGAGCAGTTTTCTTAAGTTAGAAAAATGCCTCCCAAATTCTTAATTTGGGAGGTATTTTATTTAGCAAAATATAAATCAAGAAGTATGAAGCAGACAATACAAAAAGCATGATATTGATGTCAGTGGTAGCTTTCAAGCCCTTTTTTGTACAAAGAATAGTGTGCTATTTTCTTTCTATATAAAAACATAATGGATTGATGCATTTTTGAATGGTGGAAAATGAAACAGAGTTTTGCAGTGGGTGTTAATCTGAATCTTAAGTCATTCTCTTCTCATGCAACAAGGAAGAGGAAATAGTAGAACCAATAAAGAAAGGTAGAACAATGTCAGAAGTGGGATTTGAACCCACGCCTCCAGAGGAGACTGCGACCTGAATGCAGCGCCATAGACCACTCGGCCATCCTGACATATACCTATCGCACAATTTTTAAGAAAAATTTAATATTATGAAGTGAAATTTGTGAATCTTGCACAAACTGGCTACTTTGTTTAGCTTATGGGATTGATTGGATCCTATTTTAATGTACCCAAGTGGGGTTTATGTTCATGACCAATACAAAGAACATGACATTGATCTCTTTGGTAGGTTTCAGGCCCCTATTTTGACAGAAAACAGTGTGATCTTTTCTTGATACATAGCAAAATTGTGGATTGATTGATACATTTTTTACATGGTGGAATTGGAAACAGAATTTTGCAGAGAGTGTTCATCTAATTCTTAAGTCATTCTTTTTTCATGCAACAAGGAAGAAGAATTGAAGAACAAATAAGAAAAGAAAGAGTCATGTCAGAAGCGGGATTTGAACCCACACCTCCAGAGGAGACTGCGACCTGAACGCAGCACCTTAGACCGCTCGGCCATCCTGACATATATCACACTAACTTTTTAAAAAGTGATATAGTACGAAATCCCCTCTCTAACGATACAATGGTCATATTGTAGAAATTATTGATTGAAAGACTGTATCAACTGCTTTTCCATTCATTTTGAAAGTGGTTCTAATGTATAAAGTAGGATTTATTTTCTCTTTTGAGGATTAGAATTCAAATGCCCAGAGTTTGTTTGCTGATGCATTTTCACTCACTGTTGAGTAAAATTTGTGAAGATTGCACAAACTGGCTACTTCATTTAGCTTGTGGGATTCATTGGATTCTATTATAATGAACCCAAGTGGGGTTTATTTTCATGACCAATGGCTTAGAAGAGCAGTTTTCTTAAGTTAGAAAAATGCCTCCCAAATTCTTAATTTGGGAGGTATTTTATTTAGCGAAATATAAATCAAGAAGTATGGAGCAGATAATACAAAAAGCATGATATTGATGTCAGTGGTAGGTTTCAAGCCCTTATTTGTACAAAGAATAGTGTGCTATTTTCTTGCTATATAAAATATAATGGATTGATGCCTTTTTGAATGGTGTAAATTGAAACAGAGTTTTGCATTGGGTGTTAATCTGATTATTAAGTCATTCTCTTCTCATGCAACAAGGAAGAGAATATAGTAGAACCAATAAAGAAAGTAAGGACTATGTCAGAAGTAGGATTTGAACTCACGCCTCCAGAGGAGACTGCAACCTGAACGCCGCGCCATAGACCACTCGGCCATCCTGACATATACTATTGCACTATTTTTTAAGAAAAAATTTATATTATGAAGTGAAAATTGTGAATCTTGCACAAACTGGCTACTTTGTTTAGCTTATGGGATTGATTGGATCCTATTTTAATGTACCCAAGTGGGGTTTATGTTCATTACCAATACAAAGAACATAACATTGATTTCTTTGGAAGGTTTCAGGCCCCTATTTTGACAGAGAAAACAGTGTGATATTTTCTTGATACATAGCAAAATTGTGGATTGATTAATACATTTTTTTACATGGTGGAATTGGAAACAGAATTTTGCAGAGTGTGTTCATCTAATTCATAAGTCATTCTTTTTTCATGCAACAAGGAAGAAGAATTGAAGAACAAATAAGAAAAGAAAGAGTCCTGTCAGAAGTGGGATTTGAACCCACGCCTCCAGAGGAGACTGCGACCTGAACGCAGCGCCATAGACCGCTCGGCCATCCTAACATATATCACACTATTTTTTTAAAAAGGGATATAGTACGAAATCCCCTCTCTAACGATACAATGGTCATATTGTAGAAACTATTGATTTAAAGACTGTATCAATTGCTTTTCCATTCATTTTGAAAGTTGTTCTAATGTATAAAGTAGGATTTATTTTTTCTTTTGAGGATTAGAATTCAAATGCCTAGAGTTTGTTTGCTGATGCATTTTCACTCACTGTTGAGTAAAATTTGTGAAGATTGCACAAACTGGCTACTTCCATTAGCTTGTGGGATTCATTGGATTCTATTATAATGAACCCAAGTGGGGTTTATTTTCATGACCAATGGCTTAGAAGAGCAGCTTTCTTCAGTTTGAAAAATGCCTCCCAAATTCTTAATTTGGGAGGTATTTTATTTAGCAAAATATAAATCAAGAAGTATGGAGCAGACAATACAAAAAGCATGATATTGATTTCAGTGGTAGGTTTCAAGCCCTTATTTGTACAAAGAATAGTGTGCTATTTTCTTGCTATATAAAAAATAATGGATTGATGCATTTTTAAATGGTGGAAATTGAAACAGAGTTTTGCAGTGGGTGTTAATCTGATTCTTAAGTCATTCTCTTCTCATGCAACAAGGAAGAGGAAATAGTAGAACCAATAAAGAAAGGAAGAACTATGTCAGAAGTGGGATTTGAACCCACGCCTCCAGAGGAGACTGCGACCTGAACGCAGCGCCATAGACCACTCGGCCTTCCTGACATATACCTATCTTACTCTTTTTAAGAATTTTTTTATATTATGAAGTTAAATTTGTGAATCTTGCACAAACTGGCTACTTTGTTTAGCTTATGGGATTGATTGGATCCTATTTTAATGTACCCAAGTGGGGTTTATGTTCATGACCAATACAAAGAACATGACATTGATCTCTTTGGTAGGTTTCAGGACCCTATTTTGACAGAGAAAACAGTGTGATCTTTTCTTGATACATAGGAAAATTGTGGATTGATTGATACATTTTTTTCCATGGTGGAATTGGAAACAGAATTTTGCAGAGAGTGTTTATCTAATTCTTAAGTCATTCTTTTTTCATGCAACAAGGAAGAAGAATTGAAGAACAAATAAGAAAAGAAAGATTCCTGTCAGAAGTGGGATTTGAACCCACGCCTCCAGAGGAGACTGCGACCTGAACACAGCGCCTTAGACCGCTCGGCCATTCTGACATATATCACACTAACTTTTTTAAAAGTGATATAGTACGAAATCCCCTCTCCAACGATACAATGGTCATATTGTAGAAACTATTGATTTAAAGACTGTATCAATTGCTTTTCCATTCATTTTGAAAGTGGTTCTAATGTATAAAGTAGGATTTATTTTCTCATTTGAGGATTAGAATTCAAATGCCTAAAGTTTGTTTGCTGATGCATTTTCACTCACTGTTGAGTAAAATTTGTGAAGATTGCACAAACTGGCTACTTCATTTAGCTTGTGGGATTCATTGGATTCTATTATAATGAACCCAAGTGGGGTTTATTTTCATGACCAATGGCTTAGAAGAGCAGTTTTCTTAAGTTAGAAAAATACCTCCCAAATTCTTAATTTGGGAGGTATTTTATTTAGCGAAATATAAATCAAGAAGTATGGAGCAGATAATACAAAAAGCATGATATTGATGTCAGTGGTAGGTTTCAAGCCCTTATTTGTACAAAGAATAATGTGCTATTTTCTTGCTATATAAAAAATATAATGGATTGATGCCTTTTTGAATGGTGGAAATTGAAACAGAGTTTTGCAGTGGGTGTTAATCTGATTCTTAAGTCATTCTCTTCTCATGCAAAAAGGAAAAGGAAATAGTAGAACCAATAAAGAAAGGAAGAACTATGTCAGAAGTGGGATTTGAACCCACGCCTCCAGAGGAGACTGCGACCATAAACCACTCGGCCATCCTGACATATAGCTATCGCACTATTTTTAAGAAAAATTTAATATTATGAAGTGAAATTTGTGAATCTTGCACAAACTGGCTACTTTGTTTAGCTTATGGCATTGATTGGATCCTATTTTAATGTACCCAAGTGGGGTTTATGTTCATGACCAATACAAAGAACATGACATTGATCTCTTTGGTAGGTTTCAGGCCCCTATTTTTAAAGAGAAAACAGTGTGATCTTTTCTTGATACATAGCAAAATTGTGGATTGATTGATACATTTTTTACATGGTGGAATTGGAAACAGAATTTTGCAGAGAGTGTTTATCTAATTCTTAAGTCATTCTTTTTTCATGCAACAAGGAAGAAGAAATAAGAAAAGAAAGAGTCATGTCAGAAGTGGGATTTGAACCCATGCCTCCAGAGGAGACTGCGACCTGAACACAGCGCCTTAGACCGCTCGGCCATCCTGACATATATCACACTATTTTTTTAAAAAGGGATATAGTACGAAATCCCCTCTCTAACGATACAATGGTCATATTGTAGAAACTATTGATTTAAAGACTGTATCAACTGCTTTTCCATTCATTTTGAAAGTGGTTCTAATGTATAAAGTAGGATTTATTTTCTCTTTTGAGGATTAGAATTCAAATGCCCAGAGTTTGTTTGCTGATGCATTTTCACTCACTGTTGAGTAAAATTTGTGAAGATTGCACAAACTGGCTACTTCATTTAGCTTGTGGGATTCATTGGATTCTATTATAATGAACCCAAGTGGGGTTTATTTTCATGACCAATGGCTTAGAAGAGCAGTTTTCTTAAGTTAGAAAAATGCCTCCCAAATTCTTAATTTGGGAGGTATTTTATTTAGCAAAATATAAATCAAGAAGTATGAAGCAGACAATACAAAAAGCATGATATTGATGTCAGTGGTAGCTTTCAAGCCCTTATTTGTACAAAGAATAGTGTGCTATTTTCTTTCTATATAAAAACATAATGGATTGATGCATTTTTGAATGGTGGAAATTGAAACAGAGTTTTGCAGTGGGTGTTAATCTGATTCTTAAGTCATTCTCTTCTTATGCAACAAGGAAGAGGAAATAGTAGAACCAATAAAGAAAGGAAGAGTAGAACCAATAAAGAAATTTGTGAATCTTGCACAAACTGGCTACTTTGTTTAGCTTATGGCATTGATTGGATCCTATTTTAATGTACCCAAGTGGGGTTTATGTTTATGAGCAATACAAAGAACATGACATTGATCTCTTTGGTAGGTTTCAGGCCCCTATTTTTAAAGAGAAAACAGTGTGATCTTTTCTTGATACATAGCAAAATTGTGGATTGATTGATACATTTTTTACATGGTGGAATTGGAAACAGAATTTTGCAGAGAGTGTTTATCTAATTCTTAAGTCATTCTTTTTTCATGCAACAAGGAAGAAGAAATGAAGAACAAATAAGAAAAGAAAGAGTCATGTCAGAAGTGGGATTTGAACCCACGCCTCCAGAGGAGACTGCGACCTGAACACAGCGCCTTAGACCGCTCGGCCATCCTGACATATATCACGCTATTTTTTTAAAAAGGGATATAGTACGAAATCCCCTCTCTAACGATACAATGGTCATATTGTAGAAACTATTGATTTAAAGACTGTATCAACTGCTTTTCCATTCATTTTGAAAGTGGTTCTAATGTATAAAGTAGGATTTATTTTCTCTTTTGAGGATTAGAATTCAAATGCCCAGAGTTTGTTTGCTGATGCATTTTCACTCACTGTTGAGTAAAATTTGTGAAGATTGCACAAACTGGCTACTTCATTTAGCTTGTGGGATTCATTGGATTATATTATAATGAACCCAAGTGGGGTTTATTTTCATGACCAATGGCTTAGAAGAGCAGTTTTCTTAAGTTAGAAAAATGCCTCCCAAATTCTTAATTTGGGAGGTATTTTATTTAGCAAAATATAAATCAAGAAGTATGAAGCAGACAATACAAAAAGCATGATATTGATGTCAGTGGTAGCTTTCAAGCCCTTATTTGTACAAAGAATAGTGTGCTATTTTCTTTCTATATAAAAACATAATGGATAGATGCATTTTTGAATGGTGGAAATTGAAACAGAGTTTTGCAGTGGGTGTTAATCTGATTCTTAAGTCATTCTCTTCTCATGCAACAAGGAAGAGGAAATAGTAGAACCAATAAAGAAAGGAAGAACTATGTCAGAAGTGGGATTTGAACCCACGCCTCCAGAGGAGACTGCGACCATAGACCACTCGGCCATCCTGACATATAGCTATCGCACTATTTTTAAGAAAAATTTAATATTATGAAGTGAAATTTGTGAATCTTGCACAAACTGGCTACTTTGTTTAGCTTATGTGATTGATTGGATCCTATTTTAATGTACCCAAGTGGGGTTTATATTCATGACCAATACAAAGAACATGACATTGATCTCTTTGGTAGGTTTCAGGCCCCTATTTTGACAGAGAAAACAGTGTGATCTTTTCTTGATACATAGCAAAATTGTGGATTGATTGATACATTTTTTACATGGTGGAATTGGAAACAGAATTTTGCAGAGAGTGTTCATCTAATTCTTAAGTCATTCTTTTTTCATGCAACAAGGAAGAATAATTGAAGAACAAATAAGAAAAGAAAGAGTCCTGTCAGAAGTGGGATTTGAACGCACGCCTCCAGAGGAGACTGCAACATGAAAGCAGCGCCTTAGACCGCTCGGCCATCCGGACATATATCACACTAACATTTTAAAAAGTGATATAGTACGAAATCCCCTCTCCAACGATACAATGGTCATATTGTAGAAACTATTGATTTAAAGACTGTATCAATTGCTTTTCCATTCATTTTGAAAGTGGTTCTAATGTATAAAGTAGGATTTATTTTCTCTTTTGAGGATTAGAATTCAAATGCCCAGAGTTTGTTTGCTGATGCATTTTCACTCACTGTTGAGTAAAATTTGTGAAGATTGCACAAACTGGCTACTTCCTTTAGCTTGTGGGATTCATTGGATTCTATTATAATGAACCCAAGTGGGGTTTATTTTCAGGACCAATGGCTTAAAAGAGCAGTTTTCTTAAGTTAGAAAAATGCCTCCCAAATTCTTAATTTTGGAGGTATTTTATTTAGCAAAATATAAATCAAGAAGTATGAAGCAGACAATACAAAAAGCATGATATTGATTTCAGTGGTAGCTTTCAAGCCCTTTTTTGTACAAAGAATAGTGTGCTATTTTCTTTCTATATAACAACATAATGGATTGTCGCATTTTTGAATGGTGGAAAATGAAACAGAGTTTTGCAGTGGGTGTTAATCTGATTCTTAAGTCATTCTCTTCTCATGCAACAAGGAAGAGGAAATAGTAGAACCAATGAAGAAACGTAGAACTATGTCAGAAGTGGGATTTGAACCCACGCCTCCAGAGGAGACTGCGACCATAGACCACTCGGCCATCCTGACATATAGCTATCGCACTATTTTTAAGAAAAATTTAATATTATGAAGTGAAATTTGTGAATCTTGCACAAACTGGCTACTTTGTTTAGCTTATGGGATTGATTGGATCCTATTTTAATGTACCCAAGTGGGGTTTATGTTCATGACCAATACAAAGAACATGACATTGATCTCTTTGGTAGGTTTCAGGCCCCTATTTTTAAAGAGAAAACAGTGTGATCTTTTCTTGATACATAGCAAAATTGTGGATTGATTGATACATTTTTTACATGGTGGAATTGGAAACAGAATTTTGCAGAGAGTGTTTATCTAATTCTTAAGTCATTCTTTTTTCATGCAACAAGGAAGAAGAATTGAAGAACAAATAAGAAAAGAAAGAGTCATGTCAGAAGTGGGATTTGAACCCACGCCTCCAGAGGAGACTGCGACATGAACGCAGCGCCTTAGACCGCTCGGCCATCCGGACATATATCAGACTAACTTTTTAAAAAGTGATATAGTACGAAATCCCCTCTCCAACGATACAATGGTCATATTGTAGAAACTATTGATTTAAAGACTGTATCAATTGCTTTTCCATTCATTTTGAAAGTGGTTCTAATGTATAAAGTAGCATTTATTTTCTCTTTTGAGGATTAGAATTCAAATGCCCAGAGTTTGTTTGCTGATGCATTTTCACTCACTGTTGAGTAAAATTTGTGAAGATTGCACAAACTGGCTACTTCCTTTAGCTTGTGGGATTCATTGGATTCTATTATAATGAACCCAAGTGGGGTTTATTTTCAGGACCAATGGCTTAGAAGAGCAGTTTTCTTAAGTTAGAAAAATGCCTCCCAAATTCCTAATTTGGGAGGTATTTTATTTAGCAAAATATAAATCAAGAAGTATGAAGCAGACAATACAAAAAGCATGATATTGATGTCAGTGGTAGCTTTCAAGCCCTTTTTTGTACAAAGAATAGTGTGCTATTTTCTTTCTATATAAAAACATAATGGATTGATGCATTTTTGAATGGTGGAAAATGAAACAGAGTTTTGCAGTGGGTGTTAATCTGATTCTTAAGTCATTCTCTTCTCATGCAACAAGGAAGAGGAAATAGTAGAACCAATAAAGAAACGTAGAACTATGTCAGAAGTGGGATTTGAACCCACGCCTCCAGAGGAGACTGCGACCATAGACCACTCGGCCATCCTGACATATAGCTATCGCACTATTTTTAAGAAAAATTTAATATTATGAAGTGAAATTTGTGAATCTTGCACAAACTGGCTACTTTGTTTAGCTTATGGGATTGATTGGATCCTATTTTAATGTACCCAAGTGGGGTTTATGTTCATGACCAATACAAAGAACATGACATTGATCTCTTTGGTAGGTTTCAGGCCCCTATTTTTAAAGAGAAAACAGTGTGATCTTTTCTTGATACATAGCAAAATTGTGGATTGATTGATACATTTTTTACATGGTGGAATTGGAAACAGAATTTTGCAGAGAGTGTTCATCTAATTCTTAAGTCATTCTTTTTTCATGCAACAAGGAAGAAGAATTGAAGAACAAATAAGAAAAGAAAGAGTCATGTCAGAAGTGGGATTTGAACCCACGCCTTCAGAGGAGACTGCGACATGAACGCAGCGCCTTAGACCACTCGGCCATCCGGACATATATCACACTAACTTTTTAAAAAGTGATATAGTACGAAATCCCCTCTCCAACGATACAATGGTCATATTGTAGAAACTATTGATTTAAAGACTGTATCAATTGCTTTTCCATTCATTTTGAAAGTGGTTCTAATGTATAAAGTAGGATTTATTTTCTCTTTTAAGGATTAGAATTCAAATGCCCAGAGTTTGTTTGCTGATGCATTTTCACTCACTGTTGAGTAAAATTTGTGAAGATTGCACAAACTGGCTACTTCCTTTAGCTTGTGGGATTCATTGGATTCTATTATAATGAACCCAAGTGGGGTTTATTTTCAGGACCAATGGCTTAGAAGAGCAGTTTTCTTAAGTTAGAAAAATGCCTCCCAAATTCCTAATTTGGGAGGTATTTTATTTAGCAAAATATAAATCAAGAAGTATGAAGCAGACAATACAAAAAGCATGATATTGATGTCAGTGGTAGCTTTCAAGCCCTTTTTTGTACAAAGAATAGTGTGCTATTTTCTTTCTATATAAAAACATAATGGATTGATGCATTTTTGAATGGTGGAAAATGAAACAGAGTTTTGCAGTGGGTGTTAATCTGATTCTTAAGTCATTCTCTTCTCATGCAACAAGGAAGAGGAAATAGTAGAACCAATAAAGAAACGTAGAACTATGTCAGAAGTGGGATTTGAACCTTAGACCGCTCGGCCATCCTGACATATATCACACTATTTTTTTAAAAAGTGATATAGTACGAAATCCCCTCTCTAACGATACAAGGGTCATATTGTAGAAACTATTGATTTAAAGACTGTATCAACTGCTTTTCCATTCATTTTGAAAGTGGTTCTAATGTATAAAGTAGGATTTATTTTCTCTTTTGAGGATTAGAATTCAAATGCCCAGAGTTTGTTTGCTGATGCATTTTCACTCACTGTTGAGTAAAATTTGTGAAGATTGCACAAACTGGCTACTTCATTTAGCTTGTGGGATTCATTGGATTCTATTATAATGAACCCAAGTGGGGTTTATTTTTATGACCAATGGCTTAGAAGAGCAGTTTTCTTAAGTTAGAAAAATGCCTCCCAAATTCTTAATTTGGGAGGTATTTTATTTAGCGAAATATAAATCAAGAAGTATGGAGCAGATAATACAAAAAGCATGATATTGATGTCAGTGGTAGGTTTCAAGCCCTTATTTGTACAAAGAATAGTGTGCTATTTTCTTGCTATATAAAAATATAATGGATTGATGCCTTTTTGAATGGTGGAAATTGAAACAGAGTTTTGCAGTGGGTGTTAATCTGATTCTTAAGTCATTCTCTTCTCATGCAAAAAGGAAAAGGAAATAGTAGAACCAATAAAGAAAGGAAGAACTATGTCAGAAGTGGGATTTGAACCCACGCCTCCAGAGAAGACTGCGACCATAGACCACTCGGCCATCCTGACATATAGCTATCGCACTATTTTTAAGAAAAATTTAATATTATGAAGTGAAATTTGTGAATCTTGCACAAACTGGCTACTTTGTTTAGCTTATGGGATTGATTGGATCCTATTTTAATGTACCCAAGTGGGGTTTATGTTCATGACCAATACAAAGAACATGACATTGATCTCTTTGGTAGGTTTCAGGCCCCTATTTTGACAGAAAACAGTGTGATCTTTTCTTGATACATAGCAAAATTGTGGATTGATTGATACATTTTTTACATGGTGGAATTGGAAACAGAAATTTGCAGAGAGTGTTCATCTAATTCTTAAGTCATTCTTTTTTCATGCAACAAGGAAGAAGAATTGAAGAACAAATAAGAAAAGAAAAAGTCATGTCAGAAGTGGGATTTGAACCAACGCCTCCAGAGGAGACTGCGACCTGAACGCAGCGCCTTAGACCGCTCGGCCATCCTGACATATATCACATTAACTTTTTAAAACGTGATATAGTACGAAATCCCCTCTCTAACGATACAATGGTCACATTGTAGAAACTATTGATTTAAAGACTGTATCAACTGCTTTTCCATTCATTTTGAAAGTGGTTCTAATGTATAAAGTAGGATTTATTTTCTCTTTTGAGGATTAGAATTCAAATGCCCAGAGTTTGTTTGCTGATGCATTTTCACTCACTGTTGAGTAAAATTTGTGAAGATTGCACAAACTGGCTACTTCATTTAGCTTGTGGGATTCATTGGATTCTATTATAATGAACCCAAGTGGGGTTTATTTTCATGACCAATGGCTTAGAAGAGCAGTTTTCTTAAGTTAGAAAAATGCCTCCCAAATTCTTAATTTGGGATGTATTTTATTTAGCGAAATATAAATCAAGAAGTATGGAGCAGATAATACAAAAAGCATGATATTGATGTCAGTGGTAGGTTTCAATCCCTTATTTGTACAAAGAATAGGCTGCTTTTTTCTTGCTATATAAAATATAATGGATTGATGCCTTTTTGAATGGTGTAAATTGAAACAGAGTTTTGCATTGGGTGTTAATCTGATTCTTAAGTCATTCTCTTCTCATGCAACAAGCAAGAGGAAATAGTAGAACCAATAAAGAAAGGAAGGACTATGTCAGAAGTAGGATTTGAACTCACGCCTCCAGAGGAGACTGCAACCTGAACGCCGCGCCATAGACCACTCGGCCATCCTGACATATACTATCGCACTATTTTTTAAGAAAAAATTTATATTATGAAGTGAAATTTGTGAATCTTGCACAAACTGGCTACTTTGTTTAGCTTATGGGATTGATTGGATCCTATTTTAATGTACCCAAGTGGGGTTTATGTTCATTACCAATACAAAGAACATGACATTGATTTCTTTGGAAGGTTTCAGGCCCCTATTTTGACAGAGAAAACAGTGTGATCTTTTCTTGATACATAGCAAAATTGTGGATTGATTAATACATTTTTTTACATGGTGGAATTGGAAACAGAATTTTGCAGAGAGTGTTCATCTAATTCTTAAGTCATTCTTTTTTCATGCAACAAGGAAGAAGAATTGAAGAACAAATAAGAAAAGAAAGATTCCTGTCAGAAGTAGGATTTGAACCTACGCCTCCAGAGGAGACTGCGACCTGAACACAGCACCATAGACCGCTCGGCCATCCTGACATATATCACACTAACTTTTTAAAAGTGATATAGTACGAAATCCCCTCTCTAACGATACAATGGTCATATTGTAGAAACTATTGATTTAAAGACTGTATCAATTGCTTTTCCATTCATTTTGAAAGTTGTTCTAATGTATAAAGTAGGATTTATTTTTTCTTTTGAGGATTAGAATTCAAATGCCTAGAGTTTGTTTGCTGATGCATTTTCACTCACTGTTGAGTAAAATTTGTGAAGATTGCACAAACTGGCTACTTCATTTAGCTTGTGGGATTCATTGGATTCTATTATAATGAACCCAAGTGGGGTTTATCTTCGTGACCAATGGCTTAGAAGAGCAGCTTTCTTAAGTTAGAAAAATGCCTCCCAAATTCTTAATTTGGGAGGTATTTTATTTAGCAAAATATAAATCAAGAAGTATGGAGCAGACAATACAAAAAGCATGATATTGATGTCAGTGGTAGGTTTCAAGCCCTTATTTGTACAAAGAATAGTGTGCTATTTTCTTGCTATATAAAAAAATAATGGATTGATGCATTTTTAAATGGTGGAAATTGAAACAGAGTTTTGCAATGGGTGTTAATCTGATTCTTAAGTCATTCTCTTCTCATGCAACAAGGAAGAGGAAATAGTAGAACCAATAAAGAAAGGAAGAACTATGTCAGAAGTGGGATTTGAACCCACGCCTCCAGAGGAGACTGCGACCTGAACGCAGCGCCATAGACCACTCGGCCATCCTGACATATACCTATCTTACTCTTTTTAAGAATTTTTTTTATATTATGAAGTTAAATTTGTGAATCTTGCACAAACTGGCTACTTTGTTTAGCTTAGGGGATTGATTGGATCCTATTTTAATGTACCCAAGTGGGGTTTATGTTCATGACCAATACAAAGAACATGACATTGATCTCTTTGGTAGGTTTCAGGACCCTATTTTGACAGAGAAAACAGTGTGATCTTTTCTTGATACATAGGAAAATTGTGGATTGATTGATACATTTTTTTCCATGGTGGAATTGGAAACAGAATTTTGCAGAGAGTGTTCATCTAATTCTTAAGTCATTCTTTTTTCATGCAACAAGGAAGAAGAATTGAAGAACAAATAAGAAAAGAAAGAGTCCTGTCAGAAGTGGGATTTGAACCCACGCCTCCAGAGGAGACTGCGACCTGAACACAGCACCTTAGACCGCTCGGCCATCCTGACATATATCACACTAACTTTTTTAAAAGTGATATAGTATGAAATCCCCTCTCCAACGATACAATGGTCATATTGTAGAAACTATTGATTTAAAGACTGTATCAATTGCTTTTCCATTCATTTTGAAAGTGGTTCTAATGTATAAAGTAGGATTTATTTTCTCATTTGAGGATTAGAATTCAAATGCCTAAAGTTTGTTTGCTGATGCATTTTCACTCACTGTTGAGTAAAATTTGTGAATATTGCACAAACTGGCTACTTCATTTAGCTTGTGGGATTCATTGGATTATATTATAATGAACCCAAGTGGGGTTTATTTTCATGACCAATGGCTTAGAAGAGCAGTTTTCTTAAGTTAGAAAAATGCCTCCCAAATTCTTAATTTGGGAGGTATTTTATTTAGCAAAATATAAATCAAGAAGAATGGAGCAGACAATACAAAAAGCATGATATTGATGTCAGTGGTAGGTTTCAAGCCCTTATTTGTACAAAGAATAGTGTGCTATTTTCTTGCTATATAAAAATATAATGGATTGATGCATTTTTGAATGATGGAAATTGAAACAGAGTTTTGCAGTGGGTGTTAATCTGATTCTTAAGTCATTCTCTTCTCATGCAACAAGGAAGAGGAAATAGTAGAACCAATAAAGAAAGGAAGAACTATGTCAGAAGTGGGATTTGAACCCACACCTCCAGAGGAGACTGCGACCTGAACGCAGCGCCATAGACCACTCGGCCATCCTGACATATACCTATCGCACTATTTTTAAGAAAAATTTTATATTATGAAGTGAAATTTGTGAATTTTGCACAAACTGGCTACTTTGTTTAGCTTATGGGATTGATTGGATCCTATTTTAATGTACCAAAGTGGGGTTTATGTTCATGACCAATACAAAGAACATGACATTGATCTCTTTGGTAGGTTTCAGGCCCCTATTTTGACAGAGAAAACAGTGTGATCTTTTCTTGATACATAGCAAAATTGTGGATTGATTGATACATTTTTTTACATGGTGGAATTGGAAAAAGAATTTTGCAGAGAGTGTTCATCTAATTCTTAAGTCATTCTTTTTTCATGCAACAAGGAAGAAGAATTGAAGAACAAATAAGAAAAGAAAGAGTCCTGTCAGAAGTGTGATTTGAACTCACGCCTCTAGAGGAGACTGCGACCTGAACGCAGCGCCTTAGACCGCTCGGCCATCCTGACATATATCACACTAACTTTTTTCAAAGTGATATAGTACGAAATCCCCTCTCCAACGATACAATGGTCATATTGTAGAAACTATTGATTTAAAGACTGTATCAATTGCTTTTCCATTCATTTTGAAAGTGGTTCTAATGTATAAAGTAGGATTTATTTTCTCTTTTGAGGATTAGAATTCAAATGCCTAGAGTTTGTTTGCTGATGCATTTTCACTCATTGTTGAGTCAAATTTGTGAAGATTGCACAAACCGGCTACTTCATTTAGCTTGTGGGATTCATTGGATTATATTATAATGAACCCAAGTGGACCAATGGCTTAGAAGAGCAGTTTTCTTAAGTTAGAAAAATGCCTCCCAAATTCTTAATTTGGGAGGTATTTTATTTAGCAAAATATAAATCAAGAATTATGGAGCAGACAATACAAAAAGCATGATATTGATGTCTGTGGTAGGTTTCAAGCCCTTATTTGTACACAGAACAGTGTGCTCCTTTCTTGCTATATAAAAATATAATGAATTTTTGAATGGTGGAATTTGAAACAGAGTTTTACAGTGGGTTTTGATGTCATTGTTAAGTCATTCTTTTCTCATGCAACAAGGAAGAGGAATTGTAGAACCAATAGAGAAAGGAAGAACTATGTAAGAAGTGGTATTTGAACCCATGCCTACAGAGGAAACTGTGACATAAATGCAGTGCCATAGACCATGCGGCCATCCTGACATATACCTATCTTTTTTTTGAGAAAAAATTAATACTATGAAGTGAAATTTGTGAATCTTGAACAAGTTGGCAACTTTGTTTAGGTTATGGGATGGATTAGATCCTATTTTAATGTATCCAAGTGGGGTTTATGTTCATGACCAATACAAATAACATGATATGTTTCAGGCCCCTATTATGAAAGAAAATATAGTGTAATCTTTTCTTGCTACATAGGAAAATGTTGGATTGATTGATTTTTTTTTTCAGGATGGAATTTTAAACAGAATTTTGTGAGAGTGTTCATCTAATTCTTAAGTCATTCTATTTTAATGCAACAAGGAAGAGGGATTGTAGAACCAATCTGGCTACAGCTTATAGGATTGATTGGATGTTGTGTTAATGGATCCAACTGGGGTTTATATTCATGACCAATATAAATAAAATGAAATTGATGTTTGTGTTAGGTTTCAATCCCCTATTTTCACATCACATATCGCATCGCATCGCATACGACCATATCGCATGCGATGCGATGACCCGATTTTTCCATATGATTCAATGTTAAAATGGACTGAGTCCATTTTAACATGGAATTCAATGGGAAAAAAGGGTCCTTTTCATACCCCTACTATCCAAGTGGGAATGGAGTTGGACATAAACCTGTGGCGAGCGTAGCGAGCCACCAAGGCAGAAGCGTGGCAAGCGAAGCGAGCCCCGCGAGGGGACGGTATTCTGTGTCCCCTACGCTCGCCACGCTTCGGGCTCGGTGGCTCGCTACGCTTGACACAGGTTTATATTCAACTCCATGCCCACTTGGATAGTAGTGGTATGAAAAGGACCCCTTTTCCCATTGAATTCCATGTTAAAATTGAATCCTATGGAAAAATCGGGTCCATCGCATCGCATCGCATGCGATATGGTCGGATGCGATGCGATGCGATGGACCCGATTTCAAAATCGGCAGCCCAGTTAGTACATAAGTACCGTGATTTTTTGTGATATCTTATAGTGACATCATCAGTGATGTCATCAATGATGTCATGAGTGACATATTTACTGTTCTTAAAAGATCGGTGAAATCAATTATGACATACACAGTGATGTCATCAGTGATGTCATAAGTGACATTTTCTGTGGCATCCTATTGTGACATCATCAGTGATGTCATAAGTGACCTATTTACTGTTGTTAAAAAAATTGGTGTCATCAGTGATGTCCTAAGTGACATATTTACTAATGTTAAAAGATCGGTGAAAGCAATTATGACATCACCAGTGATGTCATCAGTGATGTCGTAAGTGACATTTTCTGTGAAAACATTTTGTGACATCACCAGTGATGTCATCAGTGATGTCGTAAGTGACATTTTCTGTGAAAACATTTTGTGACATCATCAGTGATATCATTAGTGATGTCATAAGTGTCATTTTTAAGGTTATTAAAAAAATCTGTGAAAGCAATAATAACATCATCAGTGATGTCATAAGTGACATTTTCTGTGAAATTCTTTTGTGACATCATAAGTGATGTCATAAGTGACATATGTACTGTTGCTATAAGATCGGTGAAAGCAATGATGACATCACCAGTTATGTCTTCAGTGACATTTTCTGTGAAATCTTATTGTGACATCATCAGAGATTTCATCAGAGATGTTATAAGTGACATATTTACTGTTGTTAAAAGATTGATGAAAGCAATTATGACATCACCAGTGATGTCATCAGTGATGTCATAAGTGACATTTTCTGTGATAACTTTTTGTGACATCATCAGTGATATCATTAGTGATGTCATAAGTGACATATTTACTGTTGTTAAAAGATCGGTGAAAGCAATTTTGACATCACCAGTGATGTCATCAGTGATGTCATAAGTGACATTTTCTATAACTTTTTGTTACATCATCAGTGATGTCATAAGTGACATTTTAATGTTATTTAAAAAAATCAGTGAAAGCAATTATGACATCACCAGTGATGTCATCAGTGATGTCATCAGTGACATTTTCAGTGATATCTTATTGTGACATCATCAGTGATGACATCACTGGTGATGTCATAAGTGACATATTTACTGTTCTTAAAAGATCGGTGAAATCAATTATGACATCAACAGTGATGTCATCGGTGATGTCATAAGTGACATTTTCCATGAAATCTTTTTGTGACATCATCAGTGATGTCATCAGTGATGTTATAAGTGACATTTTTAGTGGTAAAAAAAATCGGTGAAATCAGTTATGACATCATCAGTGATGTCATAAGTGACATTTTCCATGAAATCTTTTTGTGACATCATCAGTGATGTCATCAGTGATGTTATAAGTGACATTTTTAGTGGTAAAAAAAATCGGTGAAATCAGTTATGACATCATCAGTGATGTCATAAGTGACAATTTCTGTGACATCCTATTGTGACATCATCATTAATGTCATAAGTGACATATTTACTGTTCTTAAAAGATCGGTGTAATCAATTATGACATCACCATGACACGTGATGTCATAAATTACATTTTCTGTTAAATCTTTTTGTGACGTCATCAGTGATGTCTTAAGTGACATTTTCTGTGAAATCCTATTGTGACATCACCAGTAATGTCATCAGTGATGTCATAAGTGACATGTTTACTGTTGTTAAAAAATCGGTAAAATCACTTATGACATCATCAGTGATGTAAATGATGTCATCAGTGACATTTCCTATTAAACCATATTGTGACATCATTAGTGATTTTATCTGTCACATCAGAAGAGACATGTTTACTTTTGTTACACGATCGCTGAAATTAATTATGGCACCATCAGTGATGTCATCAGTGACATTTTCTGTGAAATCTATTAGTGACATCAGTGATGTCATCAGTGATGTTATAAGTGACGTATTTACTGTTGTTAAAAGATCGGTGAAAGCAATATTGACATCACCAGTGATGTCATCAGTGATGTCATTAGTGACATTTTCTGTGAAATCTTATTGTGAAATTATCAGTGATGTCATCAGTGACATATGTACTGTTGTTATAAGATCGGTGAAAGCAATGATGACATCACCAGTTATGTCTTCAGTGACATTTTCTGTGAAATCTTATTGTGACATCATCAGAGATTTCATCAGAGATGTTATAAGTGACATATTTACTGTTGTTAAAAGATCGATTAAAGCAATTATGACATCACCAGTGATGTCATCAGTGATGTCATAAGTTACATTTTCTGTGATAACTTTTTGTGACATCATCAGTGATATCATTAGTGATGTCATAAGTGACATATTTACTGTTGTTAAAAGATCGGTGAAAGCAATTTAGACATCACCAGTGATGTCATCACTGATGTCATAAGTGACATTTTCTGTGACATCCTATTGTGACATCATCAGTGATGTCATCAGTGATGTCAGAAGTGACATATTTACTGTTGTAAAAAAATCGATGTCATCAGTGATGTCATAAGTGACATTTTTAATGTTATAAAAAAATCGGTGAAATCAGTTATGCCATCATCAGTGATGTCATAATTGACATATTTACTGTTGTTAAAAAATCAGTGTCATCAGTGATGTCATAAGTGAAATATTTACTGTTGTGAAAAGATCGGTAAAATTAATTATGATATCATCAGTGATGTTGTCAGGGATGTCATAAGTGATTTTTTTGTGATATCTTATAGTGACATCATCAGTGATGTCATCAGAGATGTCATCAGTGACATTTTCTGTGAAATCAGTGAAAGCAATTATGACATCACCAGTGATGTCATCAGTGATGTCATGTCACGTTTCATGAAGCACCAGCTGGAGTGTAACAGAAGCTGGGTGCTTTGATATAAGGTTGTTGCATCAACGACAGAAGGTAGTGAAGCAATGAGATAAAATAAATCTTATTTAATAAAGATACTGCGGTACAAGTTGTAAATGATGGCACAAATAGTATACTGTAGGTTATGCGATGATAAAAGTCAATAATACAATACTTTATTGAAGATATGAAGATGCTTGGTAGTTGGAAGAAGTATTGGAGGATTGGTTGAAGAATTGAAGAGTTGACTGAAGGATTGGATGATTGGTTGAAGAATTGGATGATTGGTTGAAGGATTGGATGATTGTATGAAGATGGATGGTTGGAGGAATAATTGGATGATTGAATGAGGATTGGATGGTGTGAAGAATAATAGGATGATTGGATGAGGATTGGATGGTTGAAAGAATAATTGGATGGTTGGATGAGGATTGAATAAAGAATAAATGATGAAGTCTATTGTCCTTGCTGGATTAGATCGTAGCTGCAATCAGGAGTGACCGTGGAGAATAACCGTCGGGAATGAGGATAAAGATAATACCCCTTTGGGGGGCTAACCTTGTCCAGTCCGTATTGGCGGCAGCAGGTTCCGTGGTGCACAGGGAGAGCAGTGAGACGATCAGCAGGAGTAGAACACTTCACCGGAGGCACAGGGATTGTAGCGAGTACTGCAGAGCCAGGAGATGTCATCAGTGACATTTTCTGTGAAATCTTATTGTGACATCATCAGTGATGTCAACAGTGACATATTTACTGTTGTTATAAGATCGGTGAAAGCAATGATGACATCACCAGTGATGTCTTCAGTGACATCATTTTCTGTGAAATCTTATTGTGACATCATCAGAGATTTTATCAGAGATGTCAGAAGTGACATATTTACTGTTGTAAAAAAATCGGTGTCATCAGTGATGTCATAAGTGATGTCATAAGTGACATATTTACTGTTCTTAAAGATCGGTGTAATCAATTATGTCACTTCACCGGAGGCACAGGGATTGTAGCGAGTACTGCAGAGCCAGGAGAGAGCAATGATGCTTAGGCCTGGACATCATTGTACTTACTGCCGGTCTTGCCCGGTCAGTCAGTACTTAAGGAGTGAGCTGTGCGGCTATTGGATAGCCGTTTGACAGGGAGAGGCGGAGCCGCACAGTACAGGCTGTAGAATCCAGAAAGATGGCGGCCACCAGCGGAGGCGACAGAATACAGCCGGCAGTGAGCGTGCGCAGCTGCGCAGTTGCCAGCATTTCCAGACAGAGGCCTAACCAGGCACAAACACACATGGCGGTTCACGTCTCACGCCACCTATGCCCTGCATGGCACCAGAGCACACAGCACCACTGTCACCCCGCAGTGACAGTGCGGGAACATGTACCCCACCAAGACAAGGAACAAGAGCGGAGGTGAGCGCCAGGGTGGGAGACACGCTGATGCAGGACCTAGGGCTGGGCACAGCACAGGGGACTTGGGTGACGGCCATGGTGGTCGTGACATGTCATAAGTGACATTTTCTGTGAAATCCTATTGTGACATCATCAGTGATGTCATAAGTGATGTTTTTTTGATATATATTATAGTGACATCATCAGTGATGTCATCATTTATATATATATATACATATATATATATATATATATATATATATATATAGATCCAAGTCTGCCGGCACTCCAGTATTTTCAAGCAGCGGGCCCCGGTGCCCAGAGTAATGCAATACACCAGATCCAAATAATGGCACTCAGGAGGCAGAGTCATAAGACTCGTAATACACATCCTTTTTTGTCTTATGACTCTGCCTCCTGAGTGCCATTATTTGGATCTGGTATATATATATATATATATATTATATGTACCAGACCGGCACTCCGTTTCCAGGTCACAGTTACCGGGGTGCAACCGCCAGGAAGAGGTATGTATACAGGGTACAGCGACACTCACTCGGGAAATTACTACCAGTCAAGGCAATAATGTGATGATGTTTCGGAGTTTTAATCCTTTTTCAAATCAGAAGCAACAGTTAGTGAAGACAAGCAAACTCACCTAAATAGCAAGATCAGCACCGGAACCACCTGCGTGATCTCCTGGGCGGGTGTTCGCCGTGTCACCACGTACTTCCGGGCGTCAGGACGTCCGTGAATGCGTGTCCCTCCAGACGTGAAAGCTTCATTGGTTGCTTGGCAACCCCCGCACCGGCTCAATCGCAAGCTGTTCCTGTGTTTATAAACAAAGCAGACAGTGTTAAACCATAATATACAGCGAATTATGTGGACCTGGACACCCGTCATCTGCTGATAATACCCAATAGCCTAAATCGGAAACAACAAAGCTAAGCTGGTGCCGCCGTTGTTTGACCCATTCAAGGGTGCAAGTGCTACAACGGCTGATTTTACCCCACTTGGGTGTCACACTGCCATTCGGACATTGGCTATCTGAGCATAATTATGGCTTCAGGCAGTGATGGATTTAACCCCACAGTGTTCCCGCTGGGTGAACGCTTAAGGTTCTCTGAAGAAGAGTCCACTGCCGTCCTATTTAAAGAGCTCCTAGCAGAGGCAGCAGAAGCCCTCACTCCAGAGGACATCTATAACAACCTGTTTAAGCTCAGGAAAAGAGAAACCGAATTTTTGCTCCATGGGATCACACTCTCGGAGTACTACCGGGAAAAGAAAATCCCGAGAGGCTTTAGAATAAAAAACGTACCGACCATTGGACGTTATAATAATGACTTCTGCCGCAAATGGGTGGCAGTATTAAACACCTGTTCCTTCGATCTAATCACGCTGGTGATCGAAGAATCTGCCCGTGAAATGGAGGAAGCAAGGAGGAAAATTGATGAATATGAGGTCTTGTATAAAAACCAGCTGGTTGCGGACTCATCCACAGACTGGTTCCACAAATTATCTACTGAAATCGCAGTTTTTAAAAAAGAGTTGGTAGCTTTCAAAAGAAATAAATTTGATCGGGTTAACCGCGACTATACTGAACACACAGTATATCAATGGACATCAGGCTCTACTAAAGCGTTTAGGAGAAGTACCCGGCCTAGGAGAAGGTTCAACAAAGGTGGGCAGGATACCGATTCCAGCAACGATTCAGCTTCATCGACCACCGATAATCGGCCCAATTGTCAGAACCAAAAAAAACGGGCAGCGCCCCCCCCCCCCTCTGGAGTTCAGACCAGAGCTGGGCGAGAAAGAGATTCCGACCCTCTCGTAGAAAAGGACGGAGGAGCCAAGCCCAAAAACCGCCAGAGGAAACCCTAATTTTCAATATATCACATTGCACACTAACACCTGCTGAAACAAAGGTCCTGAACCGGGGGCTCTCTTATGTGCCGACACACAAGTTCGACGATTTAAAATGGAAGGTCGACCTCAACAGACTTAATAGAAACCTGAAGCTTAAGGACTTCTTCAAAAATGAAGAGACAAGCAATCTGTCGACACAAATCCTGGACCCCTTTAAATGCAAATCTAAATGGGACCCACCCTCATCCAACACCTCAATACATAGCTTGATTAAGGTGCTAGATGTGAATGTGAATTTGGCAAATAAAAATACAATGTTCCAATCCAATCTACTGGCCTTGAAACAACTTAACACATATGACGACATCATGATCCTCCCCGCCGACAAAGGTGGGGGGGATAGTTATTTGGGACTTAGAGATGTATAAAGCAGAAATATACTCCCAACTGGCCAACCACCAAGTTTATGAAACACTCCATGGCGATCCAACTGCTCTCTACAAAAAAGAATTAGATCAATTGTTACAACAAGCTACTACAGCTGGATGGATCAAAGACACGACCAGAGATTTCCTGACTACTGAGTACCCGAAAGTGCCTTTGATGTATTGTCTTCCCAAAATACATAAAAATTTACAAAAACCTCTGGGAAGGCCAATCATTTCAGCAAGAGACTCCTTGTACAGCCCCGTATCCATCTTCTTGGACTATCTGTTACAACCCTGTATCCAACGGTTACCCATGTATCTACAAGACACAACTTCCCTCCTCATTAATTTACGTGATTTTGGTCCAGCGATTCCCAATATGTGGCTGTGTTCGTTGGATATTACAAGCCTCTACACCAGCATCCCCCATGAAGAAGGGATTGCTGCTACTAAATCAATACTGACCCATGATGCTTTGTACACTAGTCCACCTATAGAATTCTTTGCACAGCTGCTTAGATTGACACTGACTCGCAACTTTATCTTTGAGAAGAAATTCCTGTTACAAAAAATGGGGTGTGCGATGGGATCCCCGGTCGCGCCTTCCTTCACAAATGCCTACATGTATGAGACAGAGAAAGAGCTATTTTTAGATACACCATCGATGGCCAACATCGCTCTGTACACAAGGTACATCAATGACATCCTCTTGTTCTGGACGGGCTCAGAGGAGGAGTTCAGAGAGATGATGATCAATATCAATGCCCTTCAAAATCCCATAAAATTCACCTACAATATGAGCCAAACGGCAATTCAATACCTAGACGTGCTGATTGAAATAGCTGAGGGCTCCTTAGTAAGCTCCATCTATACCAAACCCACCGATCGGAACACTCTTTTGGATGCACGCAGCCATCACCCCCCGGCATTGAAAAGAGGACTCCCTTTGTCCCAATACATCAGAGTGAAACGGATAACAAGCGATTCTGATCAATTGGACAACATGACAGAAAAATTTATCAAAAGAAACTACTCCGCAAAGGTCCTGGAGAAAGCTAGAACAAAGGCAGAATCCATGCCAAGAGAAGAACTCCTAACCCGGAAACCTAAAAAGAATTCACTACCATTACACTAATAGCAGCTCGGTGTCTTCCCCTGAACCCACTCCCACCTTCACGTTATATGTTATACGTTGCTTGTTATATGTACCCATATTCATGATACATGAGCAAAAGCCAAACCACTGCACAATAATAATAATAAAGTAAACGTCCTCGATTTGCGGAGACAAAAGGACTTTCAGTATTACTAAAAGACAGCAGGAATAAGGAAGCACGCCCAAAAGGGCTGTGGAGCGCAAAAAGGGGCGGTAACCCGACGTAACCATGGAACGCAGGAGCTATACACGGGCAGAGGGAGACGAACCAGCCCGCTGACGTCACCCGCATACAGGAAGAGACCATGGAACGCACAACCATGGAACGCACAAGCCATACATGGACAGAAGGAGACGAACCAGCCCGCTGACGACACCCGTATACCGGAAGTGACGCAGCACTAAGGGGGGAAGCCCCTCACCAAACTACCACAATAATGCACAGAAACTCAGGGCGGAAGTGACGCGGCCGGCTGCCTGACAGCCGGCGCCTGCCCAAAGAAGGAGCCCTAATTACCCACAGACTATAAAGAGGCAACGGGGAGAGCCAGCCAGGATTCACAAGTATCCTGAAGAAGCCCACTCCCGGGCGAAACTAGTTGATGTGAATTCCTGGACTCGCCCAGCGCCGTCTCCACAAGTGACAGCACCAGCGAGAGTCTGCCGGCAGACACTCACCTCAGCCTCAAAGGTAAAGAAAGACCTAACCACCAATCAAGGGAACACAGGAGCCACAGCATACGGCACATGTATATTGATACATTTCCACCGGTACCACAAAGACCGTGTTAGTCTGTGTTAGTCATTGTAAGTCACCCCTTCCCCACCCCACCCCCACTGTGGTATGTGTACCGGTACTAGGTGATTTTACCATTTTTTATACAAATACTGTGTCCATTATTTATACTGTATATAGCAATTTTTTATCCACAGCTCATTTCTTATTAACATTTGTTTTATTATATCTGTATTGTATTGCATATACATTGCTCCACTACGGTATAAATGTAAATGCACGGGCCAATTGTCCCAAACTATGTTTTAAGCTTGGAAGGATTTCAATAAACCCATTATTTATTTATTAAATTGAACCAACAGTGTATGTGATATTTATATAATTACTGCGGAAATTCCCAGCACACTTCCTCAAGGCTAGGTGTAACAGAGCGCAGGGTGGCACCCCAGGGTGCACCACTCAAACCTTCCACTCTCTAAAGAGGTATTTTGTAGTATACCTCCAACACCCCGCAGCCGACCAACCTTAGCCAAGTCTACAGCGCAGCCACCCCTAAAACACCCTTTGCACGCCATTTACTGATCCACTACAACTGGGAACTGCAGCGTGACACAGAACTCAAGTAATTATGGCTCTCAGCAGAGAGGAAAGATATAAACATCTGGAAACCTTCTCCCAGACGACACTACGATCAGGAACTGTGATCGAACAACCAACGGCAGACAATTTTTGCAGTCTATATCTACAACTTGAAAAACTTGAAACCACAGAAATAAAACAATGGTGGGAAAGTACCACACTTAACAAATACTTAGAACAGAAGATGATACCACGTGGACTAAGAATCATAAAAAAAACCACATTCTTCTCCAAGGATGGGGACTTTGAGAACAAATGGAACAGACTCCTAGACACATGTTCAAATGCCCTAATACGTCTGATAATTGCGGACAGAGAAGAGTCTTTGAGAGAAATAAATAAAGAAATACAACAAATCCAGAAGAAGATAGTACCACTAAAGGAACACAAGGACTTCATAAGACTGGACCAACTCACAAAGAATAAATTAAAACGAATAGAAGAAGAAGTAATCGAACAAAAAAGAAAGAAGTATTCCAGAGACGTAGAAGACTACCAGAAGGACTATAGAAACTGGAAAACAGAAAGAGAAAACAACTCTTACCAGAACTCAAGATTCCAAGGGAACAGAACTAACAAGTATGAAGCCCGATCCCAAAGATACGTAGTCCCAAGAAACTATGAAGAACTGCCAAGACAAAACTATAGAAACAGAGAAGACTACAGGAGTGAAAGGTATAAGAACAACACCGAAGGGAGAAAAAACAGAGAAGAAAGATGGGGAGAAAAACGAGAACATCAACAAAAGAGAGATAACAACGAAAGACAACACAGAGAACACTACCCAGACGAAAGAACAATCAGAAACAGCTTCAACCAAGGAAGAAGAGACCAAGAAGAAGAGGAATACAACACCTCCTCACACACACTGATGAACAGACTCAAACTCAGAGAATCAGCACAGGCACCAACAGAAACAGAAGAAGAAGAAGACCAGGCAGAAAATAACATGAATTATTTTTAAGAGTGGGCCCAGAAAAACACCCAAACAAACCCCCAAACAGGAGCCATCCCAAAAAACACCCACGGGAAGATAGACAACAGGGGAAAAATAAGGAAAAGAAGTTCCACTATAAGCGAGGAAAGCGAGGAGGAGGAAAGAAAACAAGGGAAAAGGAAACAGAACAGCAAGAAAACGAGGGACATAAAAAGGAGGAGACCAACAAAAGCATCATCAACTTAAGTGAGCATCAGCTGACTGAAGCAGAGAACAAAGCCCTCCTGAAAGGTTTAAAATATGCACCAACTAATAAACTGAACAAGTTCAACACGTACATTGACCTGCAAAAATTTGTAAGGAAACTCACCTTAAAAAAGTTCTTCAAAAACAAAAGTAAAAACAATGACAATTCAAATACACAAGACACCAACGAGGAATGTCACAAAGAGGAAGATTTCCAACATACGGAACTAAAGGAAAAATCAACCTTCTTCCCGAGATACCTCAGAGGCCACTATGTGCAAACATTCCAAAAACTAGTGGAACAAGACCTGGAAAAAATTCCAGAGAGGATAAAGAAACACAATATGGATAAGAAAGAAATACAAGCAGTGAAAACACTGAAGGACAACGACACCATTATAATAAAACCGGCTGATAAGGGGGGAGCCATCGTCATTATGGATAAAACAAAATACACAGAGGAAACTATGAAACAACTTGCTGACGCGAGCACATACAAGAAACTCCCACTCAACCCAACTAAAAAATTCTCTGAGGACTTGGAAAAACTCTTGAAGAAGGGCTTCGAGAGTGGAGTTCTGAACAAGCAAGAATACAACTACTTGAAACCCAAAGACCCAATCATACCTGTACTATATCACCTCCCGAAAGTCCACAAGGACATAAAGGAACCCCCGGGACGTCCAATAGTGGCAGGTATTGGATCCATCACTTCCAACCTGTCGGAATACATAGACAAATTCCTCCAACCTGCAGTAACCAAACAACAGGGATATATCAGAGATACCACCCACATCCTAGAAATGCTGGAGACTATCACATGGAAAGACACATACATATTGGCAACCTGTGACGTAAAAGCACTTTATACCTGTATCAACCACGAACAAGGATGCAGGAATGTAAAGAATAAACTAGAAGAAGACACAAGATTGAGGGACGCACAGAAAGACTTCATCATGGAATCTATCATATTTATCCTGACCCACAATTACTTTTTCTACGATGGCTCATTCTACCTGAAGGAAGGAGGGACAGCAATGGGCACTAAATTCGCCCCCTCGTACGCCAACCTATTCCTGGCACAATGGGAGACAGACACTATTTGGGGCATCAGGGACCATACAAAAAATCTAAAACTCTGGGCCAGATATATAGATGATGTCATAATCATATGGGACGGCGAGAAAAAAGACCTGGAACAGTTCATAGCGAAGATTAACATCAATGACGTCAACTTGGAATTCACAAGTCATATAAGTGAAGTAACTGTAAATTTCCTGGACCTGAACATCTTTATAGAAGAGGGTAAATTAGAAACAAAGACCTACATCAAGAAAACCGACTGCAACAACTACTTAGCGGCAACAAGCAACCATCACAAACAATGGCTCAGAAACATCCCTGGAGGCCAGCTGAGGAGAATAAGAAGGAACTGTTCAAAAACTGAAGATTATAGAGCACAAACCGAACAACTCATTAACAAATTCAAAGAAAAGAAGTATGACCCGACCTTCCTACGAGAAGAACAGGATAAAATAGAACGAATTGAAAGAAAAGATCTCCTGAAGACCAAACCAAAGAAGGACAAAAAGATGAAAGACCAGGCTGTAACCTTCATATCAGACTTCTCATCACAGAGCAGATTCCTAGAAAGAAGCCTGAGAAAACATTGGCATGTCCTCAGAGCAGACGAAGACCTAAAGGAATACCTACCAGAAAAACCACGCATCATATACAGAAGAGCGGGAACACTCAGGAACTCACTGGTCCGAAGCTTTCAAAAACCAACAGAAACCACCAAAATTGAAAGATCAATAACTCGTACCAAAGGATTTTCAAGATGCGGGGACTGCACAGCCTGCAGAAAAACAAAGTATGGAAACAACAGTATCAAGAAATCCGTAACATCTTTCTCAACAGGGAAAACATACGTAATCAAAGACCGCATCACCTGCAACACCACAGGGGTTATCTACATGCTAGAATGCCCCTGTGGACTACAATATATAGGAAAAACGAAGAGAAAACTGCATACACGGATACAGGAGCACCTGTGTAACATTAAGAACAAAAAAGACACCCACAGCGTCCCGTTACACTTTACAGAGAAACACAATAGCAACCCCGCATCCCTAATCTTTGTTGGCCTAAAGAAAGTCACAGTACCATGGAGAGGGGGCAACCAAGAAAATGCACTGACAAAAGAGGAGACAAAACTGATATACCACATGGGGACACTTAATCCGAAAGGCATGAACGTGGATATGGAAATAGGTGCCTTCCTATAATCAAATTGACTTGGAAGATATCGCACAACCCCCGATTGTTTTAGAAAGCTCCACCTGAACCTCATAGAAATCACCAGCCTAAGGAATAGATGTCTGCAAATTATGTCATACTACAAATGCTCATTTATATTCTTTTCTATTTTATTTCCTTTCATTATCATCTATACATATTATTTATATTTGTATTTTATTTTTATTTTTATTTTTATTATTATTATTATTTTTATCTTTATCTTTATTTTTATTTTTATTTATTTATTTATTTATTTATTTATTTAATATAGTTTTTACTTTACTTTATTCTTATATTTAAATCTATATCCATATACTCCCTATTTATTTAGTTGTTTATTTATGTATTCATTTAATTCCATATGTACCCAATTGCATCCACACTTTCATGTTTTGGTGTAACCCAGATTTCATTCATCATAATATATAATAAATCATATCTATATTCACATTTACACCCATATTATCCCCAGTCTCATATATCTCAATCAGCCACTATATCAGGCACATACATTGCCTTTTCACGTTGCTCAATACAAAGTATCAAACATATACACTACCATTACACTAATAGCAGCTCGGTGTCTTCCCCTGAACCCACTCCCACCTTCACGTTATATGTTATACGTTGCTTGTTATATGTACCCATATTCATGATACATGAGCAAAAGCCAAACCACTGCACAATAATAATAATAAAGTAAACGTCCTCGATTTGCGGAGACAAAAGGACTTTCAGTATTACTAAAAGACAGCAGGAATAAGGAAGCACGCCCAAAAGGGCTGTGGAGCGCAAAAAGGGGCGGTAACCCGACGTAACCATGGAACGCAGGAGCTATACACGGGCAGAGGGAGACGAACCAGCCCGCTGACGTCACCCGCATACAGGAAGAGACCATGGAACGCACAACCATGGAACGCACAAGCCATACATGGACAGAAGGAGACGAACCAGCCCGCTGACGACACCCGTATACCGGAAGTGACGCAGCACTAAGGGCGGAAGCCCCTCACCAAACTACCACAATAATGCACAGAAACTCAGGGCGGAAGTGACGCGGCCGGCTGCCTGACAGCCGGCGCCTGCCCAAAGAAGGAGCCCTAATTACCCACAGACTATAAAGAGGCAACGGGGAGAGCCAGCCAGGATTCACAAGTATCCTGAAGAAGCCCACTCCCGGGCGAAACTAGTTGATGTGAATTCCTGGACTCGCCCAGCGCCGTCTCCACAAGTGACAGCACCAGCGAGAGTCTGCCGGCAGACACTCACCTCAGCCTCAAAGGTAAAGAAAGACCTAACCACCAATCAAGGGAACACAGGAGCCACAGCATACGGCACATGTATATTGATACATTTCCACCGGTACCACAAAGACCGTGTTAGTCTGTGTTAGTCATTGTAAGTCACCCCTTCCCCACCCCACCCCCACTGTGGTATGTGTACCGGTACTAGGTGATTTTACCATTTTTTATACAAATACTGTGTCCATTATTTATACTGTATATAGCACTTTTTTATCCACAGCTCATTTCTTATTAACATTTGTTTTATTATATCTGTATTGTATTGCATATACATTGCTCCACTACGGTATAAATGTAAATGCACGGGCCAATTGTCCCAAACTATGTTTTAAGCTTGGAAGGATTTCAATAAACCCATTATTTATTTATTAAATTGAACAAACAGTGTATGTGATATTTATATAATTACTGCGGAAATTCCCAGCACACTTCCTCAAGGCTAGGTGTAACAGAGCGCAGGGTGGCACCCCAGGGTGCACCACTCAAACCTTCCACTAAAAAGAATTCAACCATAGAAGGTAAAATGGGGTGGGTGAGAGACTTCACCAATGCAGATGAGATAATTTCTTCAGAATCGTGTTCTTTATGGCCTGTTATCCAACAAGACAAGAATCTGGCCACTCTGAAAAATAAGGTACTCATGCCATGCTACAAAAGAGGGCGGAATATCCGTGAATGGGTAGTTCGTACAGATATTTCGACACGTAATCCCCCGAACACCAGAGTAAGAGCAGGTGGGTGCTTCAGGTGCACAGGATGTACCACCTGTAGTGGACTTTCCAACACTAAGGTGTTCTACCACCCGTTCCTTGGTACTAAATTATCGATTAAATACCCTCTGACGTGTACCAGTACATTTATTGTCTATTTAATTAAATGCTCGTGCGTGAAATGCTATGTGGGCAAAACAGTGAGAACCCTGCGAGAGAGGATTGCCAATCATAGGGCCGCAATCAGAGTGGCGATTGCTAAAAAAAGACCACGAACAACCAGTGGCTCGCCATTTCATGCTGGCTGGTCACCCATTGTCGAGCCTACGTTACACCATTATCAACCAAGTACCATTCAGCCTGAGAGGGGATGATCGAGCAAAAAGACTTCTCCAGTTGGAGAGCCACTGGATTTACAGACTTGATATGATGTGGCCCAGAGGTCTTAATGAACAATGGTCCTTAAATATTTTCCTTTGAACACAGGACTGTACCTTGAATAACTTTTTGGCTTGTTCTCTACCTGGACTTTACTGGTCGTTTATTGCTATTTTCCCCTGAGTGTCCATTATTGTACTTTTAGTCAATATGACCGTTTGCAGTGTAAATGTATATTATGGTTTAACACTGTCTGCTTTGTTTATAAACACAGGAACAGCTTGCGATTGAGCCGGTGCGGGGGTTGCCAAGCAACCAATGAAGCTTTCACGTCTGGACGGGCACGCATTCACGGACGTCCTGATGCCCGGAAGTACGTGGTGACACGGCGAACACCCGCCCAGGAGATCACGCAGGTGGGTCCGGTGCTGATCTTGCTATTTAGGTGAGTTTGTTTGTCTTCACTAACTGTTGCTTCTGATTTGAAAAAGGATTAAAACTCCGAAACGTCATCACATTATTGCCTTGACTGGTAAGTGATTTCTTTGTTGAACCCGAGTGAGTGTCGCTGTACCCTGTATACATACCTCTCCCTGGCGGTTGCACCCCGGTAACTGTGACCTGGAAACGGAGTGCCGGTCTGGTACATATATATATATATATATATATATATATATATGAAATCCCAATATTCCAACACGCGCTATGCTCAAATATATACCACAGAGTTGATTAATTAGATATGACTTGACTTATGGCAGCCTTTCCACTAAATTCCCTGAGGGAAGGGAATAAAACAACCAAGATACTACACAATAGTGGAGTGGCGCCTTCCAAACAAATGTGAGATAGTCCTGATACAATATCCAATTTTCAGATCCAAAGAAGCAAGAAGGGAATTCATCCAATATTCATTTATTGATCTTCAGTGGATAAGAGTATAAAACAACGAGTAGGTAACATCCCCTGTTACCTACTCGTTGTTTTATACTCTTGGAAGGCACCACTCCACTATTGTGTAGTATATATATATATATATATATATATATATATATATATATATATAGTGGGTCGACGGACTGGCACTCTCCTCTCCTGGGTCAGCCGCCCTGGTGCTCGGCTAAGCAGTAAATAGATGGACAAAAAAGCAGGCACTCCAGGGACTTGGTGTAAAAAGTATATTGAAAAATCAGCAATAAAACACAGCCAACGTTTTGGGGCAACAACGCCCCTTTGTCAAGGCAATATTAATGGTGAAACACAGCAATTGCTGTGTTTCACCATTAATATTGCCTTGACAAAGGGGCATTGTTGCCCCAAAACGTTGGCTGTGTTTTATTGCTGATTTTTCAATATACTTTTTACACCAAGTCCCTGGAGTGCCTGCTTTTTTGTCCATCTATATACCATATATACTCGAGTATAAGCCTACTTTTTCAGAACAGTTTTTATGCTGAAAAAGCCCCCTCTCGGCTTATACTCGAGTGAGGGTCCCACTTGAGTCAATAAGTTTTCACAGTTTTTTGTTGTAAAATTAGGTGCCTCGGCTTATATTCGGGTCGGCTTATACTCGAGTATATACGGTATATATATATATATATATATATATATATATATATATATATATATATATAAATGATGACATCACTGATGATGTCACTATAATATATCACAAAAACATCACTTATGACATCACTGATGATGTCACAATAGGATTTCACACATATATATATATATATATATATATATATATATATATATATATATATATATATATATACCAGTTCCAAAAGTAATGGCACTCAGGAGGCAGAAGTAAATGCAAAAACGGTTGTGTATTAAAAGCTAAGATTTCGAGGATTCACCTCCTTCATCAGAGCACAATCCTACAGCAATCGGTACATACAGACAAACCACATAAATACCTTACTGCTGGCTGCTTCTCCCGCCGCCGTCCCCGCCGGGCACACGCTGCAAGAAGCCGGAAGTCAGGCTACTGACGTCACTTCCGGGTAACAGCAAGCACCACGTTGATAGGCAATGCCTGCAACTTGCTTCACCACTTTGCCAGATAAGGCCAAGTCGATGGCCGACCGGTGGAGTGCCATCCTGACGCGGAACGATTGCGTCGTCTGGCCCACATAATAGTGGCCACACAGGCACACTATCACGTAGACTACATACTCAGATCTACATGTCAGAACTGAGCGAATGTCATAGAGTTTGTCGGAATGGGGATCCTTAAAGCTTTTGCAAGGTACCTTATGTCTGCAGGTGGTGCAGTTAAAGCAGCTTTAGCAGCCGGGGGGCTTAACGTATGTATTAGGTGCCCTAGGGATGTTCATACCTGTAATATCACTTTTAACAAGGCGATCGCGTAAATTGCGTCCCCTTCTGAAGGCTGCTAATGGGCGCACAGTTTTGAATGCAGGCGAATCCGGATCACTTTTGACAATTGGCCATAAGGCCTTGGACGCATAATGGATGGATGGGCTAGCTACAGTGTACGTACTGGTCCATGGTAACACTCCAGTACTCACCCGGTCATGGGGTTGTAGTAACTCGGCTCGAGCTATTGACATAAACTGCATTTTTTGTTTCAGGAGCACAACGCGGTCATATCCCCTAGTAATAAATTTATCTATCAGATGATCTAATCGATCAGATACAATTGAGGGGTCACTGATGAGTCGCGCTACTCGCATCATCTGGGACCGTGGCAGCCCCTGCTTGAGCGCGGGTGGATGATGGCTAGTGGCCATCAAAAAGGTATTTCTATCCACATTTTTATAGAACACATCAGTGTTAAATCTGTTGTTTACAATAGAGACTGCAACGTCCAGAAACTGTGCAGTATCAGTGCTGCAGGAATAAGTAAATTTTATTGTAAAATCTCAAGCGTTAACCCCAGACATGAGACATTCAAAGCGCTCCTGTCCACCCGTCCACAAGACAAAGATATCGTCAATGTAACGGGTGTACAGGAGCAAATGCTGGCTAACATCAGGCTGAAAGAACATAAGGTCCTCCTGATCAAACATATAAATGTTAGCATACGAGGGTGCGGCGGCTGATCCCATTGTGCACCCTCGTAGCTGGAGGTAGTAACTACCATCAAATAGAAAAAAATTGCGTTCAAGAGTCAACCCTAGCAGTTTAAGAAATAAATCATGATCAATTCATTATCCAAATACTGTCTCAAAAAGGAGTGCACTGCTCTTAGCCCACCATCATGGGGTATTGACATATAGAGGCTAGAGACGTCAAGGCAACACATCAATGCACCAGGTGGAACAGTAGGAATATCAAGCAATAATTTCAAGAAGCTGGTAGTGTCCTTTAAGAAGGATTTACGCAAGGACAACAATGGTTGAAGTACAAAATCAAGTAACTGTGCCACAGATTGATAAAGAGAGTTGCGAGCAGATATAATGGGGCGACCCGGTGGTTTCCTGGCATCCTTGTGCACCTTGGGCAAGGTATACAGCACAGGAACCACCGGGGCCCCACTGTAATCCGATCACGCAGTTTGGCAGACAAATGACCCTGAGATACAGCAGATGACAGGATCGTTGTAAGTTCCTTCTGAAACTTTAATGTCGGGTTGCCAGGTGATTTCCGTATACAGCACTGTCCGCCAGTTAAAGGTATATCTCATCTCGATAATCTTGAATGTTCTGGATCAAGATGGCGCCGCCTTTGTCGGCGGGCCTTATCGTGATGTCCTGGTAGCTACCCAATTGCTTGAGTGTCTTTGCTTTTACTGGGGACAAATTTTTCTTAACTTTACCAGGCGCTGCCATAAAGCGATTAACCGAATCGTCCAGTAACCTGCCGAATGTCTTAATGGAGGGATTGGTCGATATTGGATCGAAATTGGATCGTGAATTAGATGACAAAAAGTCCTCAAAGACACCACCAGGGGGTGGTACTGGTTTTAACTGAAACATTTTTTTAGCCGCAACTTGCGCATCAATCTGTGCTGGTAACAACGCCAGTCGAACTCATCGAAAAAGTTAGTGGGCACAAAAGACAAGCCCTTTTTGAGCACAGATGCCTCATCAGTGGATAGGATACGATCAGACATATTGAAGATTAAGGTTTCTTCATCAACAAAAGGCGAGGGGGTTTGCGTCTTGGTTCGCCTGTTCTGTCCCCCCCTATGGGTGGCCGGCCTCTTATGCGCTGCCCCGCAGTAGAGGCTGTTTGGCCTAAAGGGGCCCGTTGTGAATCATTAGCGTCATCAGATTCTGACACTGCGAAGTCGTTGTCACTGGTGGCATTAGTGTTATTATGACGATTGCGCATTTTGCCTGACTTCTGTTGCCATGGCTTACGGCGTCGGTATCCAGAATCCTGGCGTCTATCAGGGTGCTCCCCTGTAAGCCAGGCGTAAACCTTATTTTCCTCGGAGTCCATATCCAGTGTGTGTCGCTTGTTTCTTTTAAATTTAAGAGATCCTTCTTATAGGTCTCGCATTGCTGTTCAAGCTTTAGTACACTACCAGCATTAGTAGGGTTATTCAGTATTTCCTTGTGTTCATCGTGGTATTTGGCAATTTGGGATATGGTCACCAGCAGTTCTCTGCCGGATTCCTCAATTACAAGAACCATGAGGTCCAAAGCCGCTCTGTTCAATATCCCTATCCATTTGCAGACAAACTCAGGGCTATGATGCCCGATCGTGGGGATATTTTTAATGCGAAACCCACGCAGGATTTTGTTTGCACGATAATAATCAGACAATGACGATCCGTGTAGATGGAAATCGGACTCTCGGTGGTCAGCTTCTGCCAGTGCAGGATCTTCATCAAACAATATATCACTGATTTCTGCTGCCGTAAATGAAAACTTTTCCCCAAGGGGGACAAATATATTCTGGCACCCAGTGGTGTCCTGGGAGGCCAAAGCTCCTGCTGTATCCATGCTAAATGGAGAAATCTAGCAGAGGGCAGAAAAAGGTAGTGCTGTGTATAACAGTACAAAGTCAATAAGATAGGTGCCTATCACAGTCCAATCCAGCCGGCACTCTGTAAAAAAATAACAACGGGCCCCGGTAACCAAGGCAATAATCCATATACCACTTCCAAAAGTAATGGCACTCGGAAGGCAGAAGTAAATGCAAAAACGGATGTGTATTAAAAGCTAAGCTTTCTGGGTTTCATCCCCTTCATCAGAGCACAATCCTACAGCAATCGGTACATACAGACAAACCACATAAATACCTTACTGCTGGCTGCTTCTCCCGCCGCCGTCCCCGCCGGGCACATGCTGCAAGAAGCCGGAAGTCAAGCTGCTGACGTCACTTCCGGGTAACAGCAAGTGCCGCGTTGCTAAGCAACGCCTGCAGCTTGTGTTCCAAGACGGCCACGTCATCATACAGACCGCATCCAAAAAGTGATATTACAGGGCTAGCGGTGCGCTGTCTGGATGCGGTCTGTATGATGACATGGCCATTTTGGAACGCAAGCTGCATGCGTTGCCTAGCAACGCGGCGCTTGCTGTTACCGGGAAGTGACGTCAGCAGTGATGGTGCAACGTGATTACTCCCAGAAGCCATTCCCGAGCTCCACCAATGTACATGTAAGGACACCAGAAGAGAGAAGCGCACAATAAGCTAAATATTCAAATTCCTTTATATAATTAAAATGCTCACATACATGTAAGATCAGGTATAACAGCTTGCCAGCACGATAATAATGCGGTCACATATCACCCTCCATTCGCCGCTTAGAGCTATGTAGCATCTCCATGCCGTCCGCAAGGATCAGAGATGCCGCACACAGAAATTACGTCGCCACCTCAGCCACGCCCAAGGCGTTTCGTCACTGGTATAGGACTTACAGAGAAAACTCACATAATACATCCTAGATCTGAATGAATGAAATTTCGGTACTTGTGTATTTTGGCGGCGCCCATTGCATCGCATACCATAATGCATGCGATGGTATGCGATGCGACGCGATTTCCTTGGATAGTGTGCGATGGCATACAATTTTCAAATTGTATGCCATTGTACATGGCATACAATGCCATACGATGCGATGCGATTAAACATTGTATAAGCACCCTAATGGGTGCTTATACAATGTTAAGCACCCTAATGGGTGCTTACAATGTTAAATGCACCCCCACGCCACCCCCCCCCACTATAAACGTGAACCCGAAGCGTGGCGAGCGCAGCGAGCCCGCGAGGGGCGGCGGTACGCGTCCTACGACCTTTTCATACCCCCACTATCCACGTCGGCGTGGAGTTGAGAATAGAATAGTGTGGCGAGTGCAGCGAGCCACCGAGCCCGAAGCGTGGCGAGCGCAGCGAGGGGACGCGGATACCTGTGAAGCCTGCGAAGGGACGCGTTTACCTGTGAAGGTATCCGCGTCCCCTCGCCACGCTTCGGGCTCGGTGGCTCGCTACGCTCGCCACACTATTCTATTCTCAACTCCACGCCGACATGGATAGTGGGGGTATGAAAAGGTCGTAGGACGCGTACCGCCGCCCCTCACGGGCTCGCTGCGCTCGCCACGCTTCGGGTTCACGTTTATAGTGGGGGGTGGTGTGGGGGTGCATTTAACATTGTAAGCACCCATTAGGGTGCTCAAAAGCACCCTTTAGGGTGCTTATATGATTTTTCATCGCATAGGGGATCAAAATCGCGTCGCATCGCATGCCATCCGGTACATGGCATGCGATGCGACGCGTTCATCGTGCGATGTACATCGGGGGCGCCGCTATAATACACAAGTACCGAAATTTCTTATTAAATACTTTGTTCTTTACATAGTTGAATGTGCTGACAACAAAATGACATAAAAATTATCAATGGAAATCAAATTTATTAACCCATATAGGTCTGAAATTGGAGTCACACTCAAAATTAAAGTGGAAAAACACACTACAGGCTGATCCAACTTTGATGTAATGTCCTTAAAACAAGTCAAAATGATGCTCAGTAGTGTGTGTGTGGCCTCCACGTGCATGCTCCTGATGAGGTGGCGGATGGTCTCCTGAGGGATCTCCTCCCAGACCTGGACTAAACTCCTGGACAGTCTGTTGGTGGATGGAGTGAGACATGATATGCGCAATTGGATTCAGGTCTGGGGAACGGGCGGGCGAGTCCATAGCATCAATGCCTTCATCTTGCAGAAACTGCTGACACACTCCAGCCACATGCGGTCTAGCGTTGTCTTGCATTAGGAGGAACCCAAGTCCAACCACACAGCATATGGTCCCACAAGGGGTCTGAGGATCTCATCTCGGTACCTAATGGCAGTCAGGCTACCTCTGGTGAGCACATGGAGGCCTTTGCAGCCCCCAAAAGAAATGCCACCCCACACCATTACTGACCCACTGCCAAACCGGTCATGCTGGAGGATGTTGCAGGCAGCAGAACGTTCTCCTTGGCATCTCCAGACTCTGTCACATCTGACACGTACTCAGTGTGAACCTGCTTTCATCTGTGAAGAGCACAGGGTGCCAGTGGCGAATTTGCCAATCTTGGTGTTCTCTGGCAAATGCGAAACATCCTGCACGGTGTTGGGCTGTAAGCACAACCCCCACCTGTGGATGTTGGGCCCTCATACCACCCTCATGGAGTTTGTTTCTGACCGTTTGAGTAGACACATGCACATTTGTGGTCTGCTGGAGGTAATTTTGCAGGGCTCTGGCAGTGCTCCTTCTGTTCGTCCTTGCACAAAGGCAGAAGTAGTGGTCCTGCTACTGGGTTGTTGCCCTCCTACGGCCTCCTCCACGTCTCCTGATGTACTGGCCTGTCTCCTAGTAGCGCATCCATGCTCTGGACACTATGCTGACAGAGACAACAAACCTTCTTGCCACAGCTCGCATTGATGTGCCATCCTGGATGAGCTGCACTACCTGAGCCACTTGTGTGGGTTGTCTCATGCTACCACTAGAGTGATAGCACCGCCAGCTTTCAAAAGTGACCAAAACATCAGTCAGAAAGCATAGGAGCTGGGAAGTGGTCTGTGGTCACCACCTGCAGAACTTCTTTATTGGGGGTGTCTTGCTAATTGCCTATAATTTCCACCTGTTGTCTATTCCATTTGCACAAAAGCGTGCAAAATTGATTGTCAATCAGTGTTGCTTCCTAAGTGGAGTTAGATTTCACAGAAGTATGATTGACTTGGAGTTACAATGTGTTGTTTAAGTGTTCCCTTTATTTTTTTGAGCAGTGTACATTAGAGACAACTTTAAAGGATGGATATTTTGACGAGCTATTTCCGGTCACAGTCCACATTTATTTTCACATTGATGGGATGATTTTATGCAACTGTTGCCACACCATATTGTAAAGATCTTTTTCGCTTGTGTTTCTGTCTCACAGAAACTCTCTAGATATGACACATTCAATGCCTGTTTTGCAGTCATCACCACAGACAACGTTTCCTTTCCAATCTCTTTATTTGAATTCTTTACTGTATCATTGACAATTTTCAATAAAAATGTATTTGAAAAAAAATAATAATGGATTGACGCATTTTTTTTCATGGTGGAATTTTCAAACAGAGTTTTGCAATGAGTGTTCATCTAATTTGTAAGTCATTCTTTTCTCACGCAACAAGGAAGAGGAATTGTAGAACATATAAGAAAAGGGAGAGCTATGTTATAAGTGGGATTTGAACCCACGCTTACAGGAGAGACTGCAATTTGCACCATAGACCACTCAGCCACTTTGACATCCAAAAAGTTCTGAAGAAAAATTAAATAATACGAAATCCCCTCTATGAAGGTAAAATGCCCATGTGGGTGTTGAGACTATTGATTTAAAGACTATCAGTAGCGCACGCAGGGGGGGGTTTCTGAGTACCCAGAAACCCCCCAGCAGTCTAAGGGCCCTATGCTGAAAGCTGAGGGTCCCCTCTTTCCAGGGGTATAAGAATTTTAAAAATCGGTCCTTGGGAACCGGAGATATCTGACTTCAAAGCAGTGGTCCCCATCCAAGCCTTTTAATTGCTCTTCCCAGTCAGATATTTCAGGTTCTGTCTGACGTAGAGTTTTAGAGGGTATATTCCAAAAGCCGAGACTCTCCCCCTTTGGGTGACACTAGCATCTGGTCTCTACTGTTCCCAAAATCAGAGATATCAGCCTTTGAGCAGCTGGCTACTGCTCCAGCTTCACACATCTGGTATGTAGTTTTATATACTCATTTGCAGATTGCTCTGCCTCCTGAACTCTGCTCCCATAGTCCCCAATACCATTTGGTAGGTGGGATTCTCTAGTTTTTAATTCCATTAAAATCTAATATATCTATTTTCGGGAACTGGAGATATCCTCAGTCAAGCAAGCTGTCCTCCGACCAAAAAACTATGAATAATAAGCCCACTCCACTATACTGCGTATTAAACATCCTCTACCACCCTGGGAGTTATGTATCAGGGCCCCTTCATTCAGCCCAATGCCCCCTTCTCCCACCCCATCTCCCACCATCTGTGCAGTAAAGGGGTAATTAGTGGAAATTACTGATCCAGGCCCTACATGCTGGGCGGTTGATATAATACCCCCTAACACCCGCGGGACAGCAAAGCTGCCCCCACTCCAATACATTGTTATGCCCAGGGGCCTACACTGCTGTTGGTGCCCCTGTATGTATATATATATATATTTTTTTTTTTTATTATTATTATTTATATACATTTGGTCTATCTATAATACTTTAACTGACCCGGCATATACTGGGTCACCTAAGTGTCCATCTCCGTGCTTTGCTCCGCCCCTCTGGAAACCCCCTTCTGAAAATCCTGCGTTTGCCCCTGACTATGTATAAATTGCTTTTGCATTTGTTTTCATAGTGGTTCTTATTCGGCTAAATGTTATAATATGATTCATTTTCTCTATTAGAATTCTATATTAGAATTCAAGTGCCTCTAATAATGGATTTTCACTCACTGCTGAAGTAAAACTTGTGAATCTTGCACAAACTGAAGGATACACAGGCAGTTTCGATCACCTGTGATATCTTGACCCCTTAAAATAGCATAAAGCAACTTCTGTAGACTTTGTGAAAAATTCTCAAATTGTCTTTTTAAAAAAAGTGCAAGTGTGGATGTAGGGTGCTCCATGTAACACTGGGTTATGATTACTTCCTTTACCTCACATTGCACATACAGTATAACACACCAATAATCTCTGTTTGGCTTATGTGTATATGAGAGTTTTGTTTACACTATGGATAGCGTTGACTATCAATAATATTTGCATGATTTTCTTTATTATAGATTCAGCTTTGCCAATCCTATATTGATGCTGAATATTAATATGGGACCTCCAACTACCTGTCCTTGTGTTTACCTCCTATCTCCCTATAGAGTGTAAGCTTGCAGCAGGGGCCTCCAACCTCTATGTCTGTCTGTTTTACCTAGTTTGTTCTTTCAGTGTGGTCAACATTTGTAAAGTGCAACGGAATTTGCTGCGTTATATAAGAAACTGTAAATAAATAAAATAATAAATAACCGACCATCCCTAGGCTACACACAAAGGAAGTGCTGGAGGTTAAACAGCAATATTGACCACCTCCCACCTGAGGCTACTGGAGTGGATTGGCATTTGCGGGCATACTACATTGGTGTGTGCTTAAGAGATGCAAAAAAACATGCTCTCAGTGGCAGATTGGCCTGCCGGGAAACCGGGCCATTTCCCGGTGGGCCGGCACATTTTAGAGTAGAAGTTGACGCCTACCCTTCCTAACAGGGCTGCAGCAGCATATCCGTGCTTCGCCATGGGACTGTGCCCTATTTGAAGATGGGCGCGACCAGCCTCAAGATGTCCCAAAGTTAAAATGGCCATGGAAGGGCAGGTGCACATGCACGGGCGCACACAGTTGCTCCCGCAGTCCGGAGAAAGGATGGCTGCCGCCTGCCTGCGCTGCCCATGTGAGGATCCCAGGAACAGCGCGCAGGACTGTTTCGCGTGCTGGGCTGGGTCCGATGGGCGGCGGCGGCAGGAGCAGGGCAGCCAGCACAGCATGCTGCGGCACTTCTTTTTTTGTCCAAACTAGTTTTTATTAAAGGTTTTGGTCCATTAAACATGTAAGGGGAGATGGGAACAGAATGAAGATGGGGAGTGGGGGAGGGGGGAAATGGGTACAATCCAACATACATCCAAGTACATGAAAAAAACAACAATAAGTGTAATAAGTAATATGAATAACACAAAGGACAAAAATGGAAATAGCAGCAATCATAGTATACAGTTTATGATAAGTAGGAATATTCTAAGAGGGTTCTCCAGTAAATTAGGCCATATCAAAAAATAGGTTTGCCCCTTCAGTTGAGGTTATATAATCCTGCCAGCAAGACCATGACATCATTGTAGAAGAAGGTTTGAGGGAAGAGGGTAGGCTCATCATTTCCCTTCTGAACGAGTGGTGAAATTTCCTGATGATTTTACAGAGTGGGGGGGGGGGGTGTGGAGCAGATTTTTTCCAATCCAGGGCTAATGCTATGAAGAGGTGGCCTAGTACATAACATTTGGGGTGAGGAATATCTGATGGATAAACATGAAGTAACGCCGGCAGAGGAAATTCCTGGACCAAAACCCCAACGACCTTTGAGGCAAGGTCGAAGACTTCACTACAGAGCTGTATTATTTTCTTGCAGACCCATAAAATATGGAAGGTGTCTCCGAACTCGTTACACTCTCTCCAGCATAGGTTAGAGACTGAGGGCCAGATTCTATGCAATTTAGCAGGGGTAAAGTAAAGGTTATGTAAAAGTTTAAAATGCATTTCTAGGTGGTTGCTGCATTTAGACATCTTATGTGATGCAAGATTGATTTGTTCCCATTGTTGTTGGGAGAGAGAGCACGCTAAGTTCCCTTCCCATTTTGTTTGTATGTAGGATCTAACCTCTGGGGCATCAGCTTGCAGCCCAGAATACCAAAAACGTATTGTATCCTTAGAGTTACCCATAGCTAGTTTTGTTAATATGTTCCGGGAGCTGATAGTCTTACAGCGCTCTTAATCCAGTGTACAATTCTGTTATAAGAGAAAAGTTCCCTGTCTGGGATGTTAAATTGGGATTGTAGAGAGCTAAAGGGGGTTATGGAGACACCATCTACCAATGCAGCAATAGAGTCAATGCCGCAAGCTGTCCAGTTGGTTAGGTTCATATTATGCATTAATTTTGATAGGGCATGTAAGGAAAGGGTGCGGGAAGGAGACATATTTTGAGGATATTACTAGCGTGTCCCATGCGGAGAGAGAATCGGAGATAGAACGTATATTAGCGAATGAGGGGGGTCTTAATTGGGAAGGGGTCCAGAGAAGATCCGTCAGTGATATGCGGGAGAACAGCTGGCTCTCCAAGTCCACCCATTGTTTTTTGCCTTTAGGTAGAGACCAGTAATTTATTTGGACCACTAAACAGGCTTGTTGATATTTCTTTAAATCCGTAACTTCCAGGCCACCATATTTCCGCAATCTAGTTAAACTCATATATGCTATATGGGGAGGTTTTTTTCGGTACTTGTTTCCTAGCACGGCGCCCACTAAGCAAACTGCTTAGCGGCCGATTCTGCATAAGAATATCGGATCGCATCACATGCATCACATCACGGGCGGTGCGAGTGATCGCATCGCAAAATCGAATTCGATTTGGGCTCGCCACACTATATAAAATCAACTCCACGCCAACGTGGATAGTGGGGGTATAAAAAGGTCGGGAGGACGTGTTCCGCCACCGCTCACCACGCTTCGGGGTGGCGTGGATAGTGGGGGGGTCAGTAAAACTTCATTGTATGTCATACAAGTGTATAGCTAATAGCATGGCATCGCACCCTATAAAATCGCATGCAATCACTTGCGATTTTGCGGGAGGTGCGATGCGATCCCCTGGGGCCAACAGAGCAGTGAATAAATTACATTAAAAAATCGCATCACATTGCATGGCACTAAAATGGCCCATGCGATGCGATGCGATTTCGGTACGGTAGCATACGTAAGAAAACTGGGCACCCTGCTAGGAAACAAGTACCGTTTTTTTCTTCCAAATATATTTCAAGATTATTGAGTAAATTTGATTAATGGTTTTCTGTGGGACTTGATATGGAATCGCCCGGAACAGATACATTAGTCTCGCAGTATTGACCAGAGGAGTAGCTAGGTGACATGGTGCCCGGAGCAGCGATATGTTTCAGTGCCCCCCCCCCCCCATCATTTTTCCTTCTTATAGTAATGCTCCTTACACATGATGCCACACAAAGTTTAATGCCCATTACAGAATATGCCACACCATAGTGCTCATTACACATTATGACCCACACCGTAATGCCTAGTAGACATTATGCCACATACCATAATGCTTAAGTAACTTCATGCCACACACCGTAATGCCCATTGCACATGCTACACATCATAATGCTTTAGGGTAATGCTATACATGCAATGGCGTAATTATACATTTTGCACACCCCATGGTATTTTAGTTCCACTTACACATAATGTACCCTGTAGCGCGGCTTACATTGCATATTACCCCCTGTAGTGTCGCATACACATATAGGGGGACATTTACCAAAATGGATTCGTAGAAAAAAGGTGTATTCGTAGGGAGAAATACACCTTTTTTTTACGAATTTGTATTTTCGGGATTTACAATCCCAAAAATACAACAATTCGTAGTCCTAAAGATGGAACATTCGTATTTGTATTTACAAATACGAATGTCTACACCATCGATAGGATACGACAGAAATCACCATTCAAAAGAATGGTGGTTTCTGATTTACTAAGCAGCCGTACTGATAATACGGCTGCTTAGTGGTGTAAAACACCCACGCAAATACGACAGGAAAATAGAACACCATTTTCCTGTTCTATTTGCGTTTTAGCCTGCACGGATCAGTCAGATCCGTGCAGGCTTCAGTGTAAAAAAATAGAAAAATTAAATAATAAAAAAAGAAAAACGGAGTGGGGTCCCCCCCCACAGCCGAAACCAGCACCAGGCTGACAGAGCCTGGAGGCGGTAATTAAAAATCAGGGAACCCGACAAATAGGGGTTCCCTGATTTTTAACAACCAGCCCCAGGCTCCTGCTCTGGGGCTGGTTCCCAAAATACGGGGGACAAAATGACTAGGGGTCCCCCGTATTTTAAGAACCAGCCCCAGGCAAAACCAGCCAGCAGGGTAATGCCACAGCCGGGGGGAGACTTTTTATGCAAGTCCCCCCGGCCAAAGCATTAACCCTACCGACCAGTCAGCCTGGCCAGGGGCCCTGGGGGAGTGGGGACCCCCCCCAATAAAGGGGTCCCCCCCCTCCAGGACTTACCTGACCAGGCTGAAGCCTGGTGCTGTCCTCGATGCCCCTGGGCGGTGGGCATCGAGCTGATAGCGGTGTAAAAAATAGAACAAACGATTGTTGTTTACTGTGGCACTACAAGTGCCAGCAAGCCTCCCCAGCAAGCTGGGACTTGGAGAACCACTAGTCCCAGCCTGCTGGGCATTAAAGGGCCCGCTGGGTCTTGTAGTGCCACAGTAAAAAAAATAGTTAAATAAAACACACTGACACCCATTTTAAATAAAAGTTTAATACACACATTACACACATACTGATACTTACCTATCTTGATCCCGTTGGTAGGTCGCTGGCTCCGTGTCGGCGGCTCCGTGTCGGCGGCTCCGGGGACGGCGTCCTGTCCGAGGATAATCCATGTTGGACCTGTGGAAGGAAATCCTACTCACCCAGGTCCTGCATGGATGGTCTTCTTTCTTCATCTGTCGACATCCAGGTCTTCTGACAGCTGCTGACGACTTCCAGCAGCTGTCTGCATCTTCCGCGACGCTCCCCGGCTTTCAGAGCCGGAGAGAACCTTCCTCTTCGGCGTCTGGGCTCAGAATGAATTCTGGCCAATCAGGAGCCGCCTAGCCGCCTAGCGGCCAATCAGGAAAGGTCGTAGGGAAAATACTAATACGAAAAACTAGGTTTTTCATATTAGTAAATTTCCCCCATAATGCCCAGGGTGCAAGATTCCTTGTCACCCTAGGCAAAAATTCTGCCTATCACCTCCACCCTTAGGCAAAAGTATGGAGGTGGCGAAGAGAAAGAGAAAAACATTTTGAGAGAGTGATAGTTGGAGTAAGAGGATTGAGAGAAATAGAGGACAGGGTAAGAAAGCATGGGATAGAGAGAAGGGGTGGGGGAGCTTTGGAGGGAGAAAAAGAGAGTAGGGAGTGCAAGGAAGCAAGAGAGGGGGAGCACAAGAGGGAGAAAAAGAGAAGAGAGAGTGATGGAGAGAGGGAGGGAAAAAAGAGGAGAGCGAGGAAGCGCCAGGGAGAGGAAGGTAAAAAAAGAAAGTTGAGAAAGTAGTGTCAGATAACAAGATATCTGGCACTTTAAGAAGCGCAATCCTGCTCAGAAAAAATTGAATGTCCTTGCCAATTTAATAACAAGTATAAATAGTTTTATTAAAAAACACATATAGTGGAAATATTCCACACAGATAATTTGAACAATAATAATTGTGCACAATATATCATACAAACAAGACAGACAACATACAACATAGATAGAAAGCTGGACTTGCTGGGATTGCCGTCACTTAATTGGAATAGTGATAAAGTCACTTAGTAGGTGAATAAGAGGCTTTTGTAACTTCTAATAGAGGCAGTGATACATTTTCATAATTACCAATCCTGCATGAACTTGTTTCCCTTGATGAATGCGCTTTTAATGTGGTACATAACCTCAGGTCAGTCTCTCCAAATAGTATTACCAGAGATGCGCTCCGGAGTATGATGTATTGGGACCTTCTCCTGCTGGACCAGCCAGCTAGGTGGTAAATTTGTAATCCACAGATATAATGCGCTTGCAGGGTAGACACAGGACCAGCGATATAATGGGCTCAAAAACGCGTTTCTCTGCCAGCTCGTGAAGTCGGCGGCTTCCTCAGTCTGAGCCCTTAGATCCAAACATAGCTGTTTTATAGTGGCGCCGTTCGCGCACCAAACCTCGTTTTCATTCCCATGTATTTATAGGCTCCCGTGGCCATTTTGTTTTTCTGTGTATCAAGCCTCGGTTTCACTCCGGGACCGACATGAGTGACGTCCCCTATCCACTGCATCATAAGCCTCATTTGCATATCCCGATAACGGGCTGACTCCGTTTGTGACCATAATTATAGTCCATATGCCCAGAACAAATTAATCATGCCTCATTTTATTATTTATATCTGCCTCATTCATTTATTTCATTTATTCCTTGATGCCAGCAATTTGTCATAGATGTATAGTGACGCGCAATCCTTAAAGGGACATACACACATACAACATATACACCACAATATTCTAACATTAATAATGAACATAATAATTACATTGGTATAATAATAATAATAATAATAAAAAAGATTATAAATAATAATCAGAAAAAATATATATATATAAAAAATATATATATTCAAAATGTATAAAAAATAAATAAAAATATAAATGTAAATAAAATTAAGGACATAATACACAAATCAAATTGGTGATAATTGCATCAGTAGCTGTACCAAAAATGGAACCCGCCCCCATCTTAACTTGTATTGGATATTAGTGACATAGGGTCATGATTAATTAAACAGACTACCCCCCCACCCCCCTCCCCCCATCACACCCCTCCCCCTTGCCATTAGCACTGAAGAAACCCCCCAAAAGGACCATGCAAACAGATTCCCCATCAACAATTTGTTTGCTCCTATATTCCATTTAGTTCTATGGTATCGTTTAATCCCATTGTAATCAGGGTTTTCAGACAAAAGATCCAGTAGGCTTCCCTCCTACACAGCCGTACGCATCTGTCGCCCCCACGGGGTGTACTTAAAATGTGTTCAATCCCTACCATTCTCACCCCTTTCATGTTACCCTTTTGACAGCCGGCCATGTGTCTATAGAGACTATTAGTTCTACTCATTTTCACGATATTTCTTTGATGTTCCATGTATCTAATATGGAGGTTTCTAATAGTGCGGCCTACGTACTGTAGACCGCATCCGCAGGTTAAGAGATAAATAATATAATTGGTTTTGCAATTTATGAAAGTTCTAATTGGAAATGTTTCGCCAGATACATAAGATGAAAAATTAATAGTTTTCTTTTCGGCTGTAATACAAAAGCTACAAGAACCCCCCACCCCCCCTCCGCCACATATGTGGTACCCCTCTGGTTTGGGTGGGAGCCAGGTAGGTTTTGCAACGCCTTGTTTCTCCTTTTTGAAGAAACTTGGCGCTAACCTCTCTTTTAAATTTCGTGCTCTTCTAAAGACCACTGTATTATCAAAATCGATTTCTTTATTCAGGATTTCGTCGGACTTCAAAAGATACATATTCTTTTTTATAATCTTTTTTAATCTCTATAGCTTTTGTATTATATTGTGTGACAAACACTGTTTTTCTATCCTTACCGCATTTCATTTTCTTACTTTTGATATCTTGTGTTCCTACATCAAGACCTAGCAATTTATCCCTTTCTAGCCCTTCCACTTCCTTCAAAGACTCCTGCAGTAACTTGGGAGGGTAGCCCTGCTCAAGGAAAGACTGACGGATCTTCTCACTTTGTTTTTTAAATGCTCCGTTAGTTGAGCAATTTCGCTTTATCCGCATAAATTGGCTCTTTGGGATGTTGGATTTCCATTTCTTATAATGATTACTTTGGAAATTAAGGTATCTGTTTTGGTCGACACTTTTTATGTATGTCTCTGTTTGTACTTTCCCTCCTTCTATCGTGAGGGCGATATCCAGGAAATTCACACTACTTTGGTGAAAATTGCTAGTGAATTTTTATCCGTAATTATTGATATTTAAACTATTCGTGAAGTGTATAACTGAATCAAGATCCCCATCCCAAACAAAAAACAAATCATCTATATAACGTCCATAGAGGACCAGGTTCGACCCGAGCTCCGCCCCCCACACATGATGCTGTTATGTCACTAATATCCAATACAAGTTAAGATGGGGGCGGGTTCCAAAGTGGGTGGGTGGGTGGGGAGATAATTGAATAATTGTTGATCGATTACTGATCTATATCTCCTTCCTTTCCTCCAATATTATTGAATATAATGGGTTAGAACTGTCTAAAACTGATGAATATGTTGAATGTCCATGTGTGAGATATTGCCGTACCTTTTTTGGTACAGCTACTGATGCAATTATCACCAATTTGATTTGTGTATTATGTCCTTAATTTTATTTACATTTATATTTTTATTTATTTTTTATAAATTTTTGAATATATATATATTTTTTATATATATATATTTTTTCTGATTATTATTTATAATCTTTTTTATTATTATTATTATTATTATACCAATGTAATTATTATGTTCATTATTAATGTTAGAATATTGTGGTGTATATGTTGTATGTGTGTATGTCCCTTTAAGGATTGCGCGTCACTATACATCTATGACAAATTGCTGGCATCAAGGAATAAATGAAATAAAGGAATGAGGCAGATATAAATAATAAAATGAGGCATGATTAATTTGTTCTGGGCATATGGACTATAATTATGGTCACAAATGGAGTCAGCCCGTTATCGGGATATGCAAATGAGGCTTATGATGCAGTGGATAGGGGACGTCATTCATGTCGGTCCCGGAGTGAAACCGAGGCTTGATACACAGAAAAACAAAATGGCCGCGGGAGCCTATAAATACATGGGAATGAAAACGAGGCTTGGTGCGCAACCCGGAATTGCGGGCTTAATGATTGGCGCGAAAGGCGCCACTATAAAACAGCTACCGTATTTATCGGCGTATAACACGCACCGGCGTATAACACGCACCTTCATTTTAAGAGGGGATTTCTAAATAAAAACTTTATTACAGTGTTTATTAACATAATTGATTATCTGTAAAAGAAAAAAAAATCCACCTTGAATAACAGAAGCAGGGCAGCACAGTTAGCACAGAAATCCTTCTCCTCCTCCAGGCTACAGCCAGCGCTTGGGAAGGCTGATGACGCTGCTGTAGCCAGGGAGGAAGGAGTCACTGTGCAGGGAGGAGTTTTAAGTGTGCTGCTGCTGCGAGGACCCGACGGTGAGCAGCAGCAGCAGCAGCAGAGAACACGCGATTAGTAGGCGCCCCGTGGATGACAGGGAGGAGTTTTAAGCGTGCTGCTGCTGCGAGGACCCGACGCTGAGCAGCAGCAGCAGCAGCAGAGAACGCGCGATTAGTAGGCGTCCCGTGGATGACAGCAACGCGCATAACAGCAACACCCGGCATTACAGGCATTACAGGTACCCGCCGGGTGAAATTACCGCCGTATAGCACGCATATCGGCGTATAACACGCACCCATCTTTTCCCTCTATTTTCAGGGGGAAAAAAGTGCGTGTTATACGCCGATAAATACGGTATGTTATGATCTAAGGGCTCAGACTGAGGAAGCCGCCGACTTCACGAGCAGGCGGAGAAACGCGTTTTTGAGCCCATTATATCGCTGGTCCTGTGTCTACCCTGCAAGCGCATTATATCTGTGGATTACAAATTTACCACCTAGCTGGCTGGTCCAGCAGGAGAAGGTCCCAATACATCATACTCCGGAGCGCATCTCTGGTAATACTATTTGGAGAGACTGACCTGAGGTTATGTACCACATTAAAAGCGCATTCATCAAGGGAAACAAGTTCATGCAGGACTGGTAATTATGAAAATGTATCACTGCCTCTATTAGAAGTTACAAAAGCCTCTTATTCACCTACTAAGTGACTTTATCACTATTCCAATTAAGTGACGGCAATCCCAGCAAGTCCAGCTTTCTATCTATGTTGTATGTTGTCTGTCTTGTTTGTATGATATATTGTGCACAATTATTATTGTTCAAATTATCTGTGTGGAATATTTCCACTATATGTGTTTTTTAATAAAACGATTTATACTTGTTATTAAATTGGCAAGGACATTCAATTTTTTCTGAGCAGGATTGCGCTTCTTAAAGTGCCAGATATCTTGTTATCTGACACTACTTTCTCACCTTTGCACCTTAAAGGGACCAACACTCCCTAATTAAGAAGCAGCAAAAATCCTGCACAGTCAAAAGTCTTTACCTCATTAAGCGGTTGATTTATCCCATGTGATAGCTCTGGCTAACTTTATAATCAAATGATATTAAATATTGAATGAATCCCCAGAGAATTAAGATCTATCTCGACTAGCGCTACTGAGTGCCCCTAGGGTCACTCACTTTTTTTGGTTGTATTTTTTACTTTGTGTTCAAGTAGCAGCAAGGTCGAGCTATATCTTAAAAACCTCAACAATGTCTAATTTGAAATTTATAAGCGAGAGATTAGAAAGAAGAAACTTGTACCTAAAGGACCCAATGAGAATACAACAAGTACAGCCAGTTGACAATATAGATGGCATGCATGGTCTATTTAACAAACTTGAGAACCTTTGTATGGACGAGACCAGACACTGGTGGGATCAGGTTCTGCTCCAGAAATATCTGGATCAGAACCTGATCCCAAGAGGTTTAAGAATCCTAAAAACATCTACCTTCAAGGAGGATAAAAAGTTTTCGGAGGAGTGGGAGGGTGTTTTGGACAATTGTTCAAAGAACCTAATGAGATTATTGGTTAGGTACAGGGAGGACAAGGTAAATGAAATTCAACAGGAAATCGAAAAAGTACATGAAAAACTTAAAGTACATGCAGGAGATTCAGATTTCCCTAAAAGGGATCAATAAGTTAATAAGAATGTAGAAGAATTTGAAAAAAACCTTATTCAGAGGAAAAATACAAAACTTGACAGGGATAGATCTGATTATGCTACAGGGACGGTACATACGTATAACAGAAATAAAACTGGAAGGATTTGGGATAATAATAACTATGGTAGACAGCAGTACCAGAGAGATGGTGGTTAAATTTTGCCCCGGCAAATAAGCCCAATTTATTTGAGCTATTTGTCGATTTAAATCGATTTGTGAGGAACCTTAGCCAAATAAGATATTTTGTACTCAAAAATAATCAGAAGAGTCTGGGAGACAAAAATAAGGATATACAATTAGATCAGGAAGATCAAATTTTGGTTAACATTCTGGACTCCTTATCAGCAGAAAATGGACCTAGCAGTTCTAGCATTCCAATTTTTGATGTAAAGGGGAACTCGCCAGATAAAAAGATTTTTAAGAAAAAGTCAGAATTTTATCCCCTGCAGTTTAGAGGCCCATTTGTGGAGAGCTTCTATAAAGTCACAATGGAGCAATTGAGAGAACTCTGCGTAAAATCTGATAAAACCCCATTGCGGGATAACCTTTCAAAAAAAGAAAGATTGGCTCTGAAATTAATATTAGATGACCCTAGTGTTACTATTAAACAGGCGGATAAGGGGGGGGGTCGTGCTCATGGAGACTGACGAGTATCTAAAAGAGGCATATAGACAATTGACGGATGTTAAATATTACATTAAACTCTCAAGTGATCCTACTAAGCTTTATCTGTATGAATTGAGTCAACTTCTCGATGAGGGTCTGTCAGTGGGGGCGATATCCAGGGAAACACATGGGTTTCTTTCTATTCCACATCCAATCACACCCACGTATTATTTTCTCCCTAAAATACACAAGACACTGGTGAATCCACCAGGTCGTCCGATTATCGCAGGAATAGGTTCTATGACTAATAATCTTTCGTTTTTTGTAGATAGCTATCTGCAAAAATATGTCCATGAACTACAATCGTATATCAAGGATACGACACAATTCTTGAAAATGATTAAAGATCTACAATGGAAAGATAGCTATTATTTTATAAATAGCGACGTAGAGGCGCTATATTCTAATATCGACCACGAATTGGGCATTAAGGCCGTTAAGCACTATTTGTCGGATGATCCTGCGGTCTCGGACGACCTGGTGGATTTTATTACACAATCCATTCGTTTTATTTTGACGCACAATTATTTTATTTTTGATTCACAATTTTATTTACAGTCACTGGGCACAGCCATGGGGACCAGGTTCGCCCCGAGCTTTGCGAATCTGTTCATGGTGTTATGTCTGTTTCTCTTTCCATGTATATCACCACTAGGGGCATCAGGCACCTGTGGACTTATCTCTCTGTCTCCAGACTCTGAGGTATCAGGTGCCTGATGATTGGAGGCAATCTGCTCAATTGGACACCTGTGAGCGGTCTATTTAGTCCTCCCCAGACCAGCACTCAGGGCTGGTCATTGTTCTATGTTCCTGTTGTGGAAAGGAGTGTTTCCCTATCTGCCTTGTATCCTGTGCCTCGTGTATTGTGCCTCAGCCTCAGCCTTTTACAGCCATTACCTTGTGTCCTGTGCCTTGTATCCTGTGCCTTGTGTATTGTGCCTCAGCCTCAGCCTTCTACAGCCGTTGCCTCGTATCCTGTGCCTCGTGTATTGTGCCTCAGCCTTCTACAGCCGTTGCCTCGTGTCCCGTGCCTCGTGTCTTGTGCCTCAGCCTTCTACAGCCGTTGCCTCGTGTCCCGTGCCTCGTGTCTTGTGCCTCAGCCTCCTACAGCCGTTGCCTTGTGTCCTGTGCCTCGTGTATTGAGCCTCAGCTTCCTACAGCCTGTGCCTCGTGCCTCGTGTCCTGTGTCTCATGTCTTGTGCCTCGTGCCTAAGCCTCAGCCAACTACTGGACCGCCTGCATCTGTACCCGGTACCTCTGTATTTATTCTGCTATCCAGCCACTTCGTATTTTGTTTCATAAAGTTTGTTCTTGTTTTCTGCATCAGTTCCTGTGTTCTTCGGTTTTTTAATAAAACACCCCGCATTCCCCTGCATCAGTTTGTTCGTTGGTTTTGTTTTTCCTGGAGCACCAAGGGTTAACCTAACATAATGACCAGCCAAAACAGACAAGAGAATACTAAGGATCATGTCAGTCTGGATTCTCTAATTAAAACCTTGTGTGCAGAGCTCCCAGGTGTTTGCAGGGTTGCTGATGACTCCTGTGAAAAAACTGCAATTAACCCTTTGCATGCAGACATCATTTTATTGCGTATTCAATTGGCTCAAGTCTGTGTCTTTTTTCCTGACTTTCTGAAGAAAATGTCTGCATTGCTACCAGTTTATTCTGCTTCTGGTATTCCTGGACATGTGACAGCTAAACAATCCTCCATACCGCAAGAGGGGCCTACCATTTATTCCTGTCCTCAAGATACTCATTTACCATCTGTCGATGTGGCTACTAATATAGTCCATACACTAACTGGTGGTCCTCGTGCTCCGCTATCGGTTACAGAACGTGCCTTTCGCAGGAATAACTTTTTGTGTTTATATTGTGCCAGCCCTGAACACTTCTTGAACTCCTGTCCCAATCGCAGGCCTAAAATTGGGGAACTTCTGGCCAAGTCCCAGCCAGAGTCTCTACCCAGAGCTGCCCAGCCAGAGTCTCTACCCAGAGCTGCCCAGCCAGAGTCTCTACCCAGAGCTGCCCAGCCAGAGTCTCTACCCAGAGCTGCCCAGCCAGAGTCTCTACCCAGAGCTGCCCAGCCAGAGTCTCTACCCAGAGCTGCCCAGCCAGAGTCTCTACCCAGAGCTGCCCAGCCAGAGTCTCTACCCAGAGCTGCCCAGCCAGAGTCTCTACCCAGAGCTGCCCAGCCAGAGTCTCTACCCAGAGCTGCCCAGCCAGAGTCTTTACAGTCTGAGGAATTTCTTGGGGGGAGGCCAAAGTCCGATGTCCCGGTCTCCGCCAGAGGGTCCGATGTCCCGGTCTCCGCCAGAGGGTCTGATGTCCCGGTCTCCGCCAGAGGGTCCGATGTCCCGGTCTCCGCCAGAGGGTCCGATGTCCCGGTCTCCGCCAGAGGGTCCGATGTCCCGGTCTCCGCCAGAGGGTCCGATGTCCCGGTCTCCGCCAGAGGGTCCGATGTCCCCGCCAAGGAGCCCGATGATCCGGTCCCCGCCAAGGAGCCCGATGATCCGGTCCCCGCCAAGGAGCCCGATGATCCGGTCCCCGCCAAGGAGCCCGTCTGTCTAGCCCCAGGAGGGGGTTCCGTCTGTCTAGCCCCAGGAGGGGGTTCCGTCTGTCTAGCCCCAGGAGGGGGTTCCGTCTGTCTAGCCCCAGGAGGGGGTTCCGTCTGTCTAGTCCCAGGAGGGGGTTCCGTCTGTCTAGTCCCAGGAGGGGGTCCTATCCAGCCCCAGGAGGGGGTCGCTATTGCCCTGGCCTCCGGGTCAGAGGACGCTATTGCCCTGGCCTCCGGGTCAGAGGACGCTATTGCCCTGGCCTCCGGGTCAGAGGACACTATTGCCCTGGCCTCCGGGTCAGAGGACGCTATTGCCCTGGCCTCCGGGTCAGAGGACGCTATTGCCCTGGCCTCCGGGTCAGAGGACGCTATTGCCCTGGCCTCCGGGTCAGAGGACGCTATTGCCCTGGCCTCCGGGTCAGAGGACGCTACTGCCCTGGCCTCCGGGCCTGAGGACGCTACTGCCCTGGCCTCCGGGCCTGAGGACGCTACTGCCCTGGCCTCCGGGCCTGAGGATGCTACTGCCCTGGCCTCCGGGCCTGAGGACGCTACTGCCCTGGCCTCCGGGCCTGAGAACGCTACTGCCCTGGCCTCCGGGCCTGTTGCCTCTGTGACTCCTGCGCCCCCCGGTCTTGAGTCCGCTCCTGCTGATTCCGTTGGGCATAAATTGAGGGCCGCCGTGTCGGCCGTCAGTTGCAATGTTTTTTCTTTTAGAGCATTTCCACCCGATGTGCCAGAGGTCCGTGAGGGTCCACCCGATGTGCCAGAGGTCCGTGAGGGTCCACCCGATATGCCAGAGGTCCGTGAGGGTCCACCCGATGTGCCAGAGGTCCGTGAGGGTCCACCCGATGTGCCAGAGGTCCGTGAGGGTCCACCCGATGTGCCAGATGTCTGTGAGGGTCCACCCGATGTGCCAGAGGTCCGTGAGGGTCCACCCGATGTGCCAGAGGTCCGTGAGGGTCCGCCTGACGTGCCAGAGGTCCGTGAGGGTCCGCCTGACGTGCCAGAGGTCCGTGAGGGTCCGCCTGACGTGCCAGAGGTCCGAGAGGTTCCGCCTGACGTGCCAGAGGTCCGAGAGGTTCTGCCTGACGTGCCAGAGGTCCGAGAGGTTCCGCCTGACGTGCCAGAGGTCCGAGAGGTTCCGCCTGACGCGCCAGAGGTCCGAGGGGTTCCGCCTGACGTGCCAGAGATCCGAGGGGTTCCGCCTGACGTGCCAGAGATCCGAGGGGTTCCACCTGATGTGCCAGAGGTTTGAGAAGGGGACACCAGTACCACAACCCCAGGCATAGTCTTCGATGACACGGGGTATATTCCCGGAACTATCTTTTTTGATGGGAATATTTCCACGCTTAGTGCCTTTTTCTGCCAGCCTTGGGAAGGTACAAATATGGAGGAATTGATTGGCCATATGCTGATGAGGTTTAGAGGGGAGGCACTGGCATGGGCGAATTTTTTGGTGGAGTCTAAAGATCCAGCATTTCACGATTTGACTGCCTTCACTGAAGCAATTACCAAAAGGTTCGGTCCACCGGAGGTTTGGGACATTCTAAAAGACTCCCTCCAGGCCGCTGGGCTCTGTAAGGCTGCCCCGTCGAGTACTAAGAGAAACAAGAAGAACAGGAGGAAAAGATGACTCTTAAGGCGTCTGGAATCCGCCTTCTTCTGGGGGGCATTATGTTATGTCTGTTTCTCTTTCCATGTATATCACCACTAGGGGCATCAGGCACCTGTGGACTTATCTCTCTGTCTCCAGACTCTGAGGTATCAGGTGCCTGATGATTGGAGGCAATCTGCTCAATTGGACACCTGTGAGCGGTCTATTTAGTCCTCCCCAGACCAGCACTCAGGGCTGGTCATTGTTCTATGTTCCTGTTGTGGAAAGGAGTGTTTCCCTATCTGCCTTGTATCCTGTGCCTCGTGTATTGTGCCTCAGCCTCAGCCTTTTACAGCCATTACCTTGTGTCCTGTGCCTTGTATCCTGTGCCTTGTGTATTGTGCCTCAGCCTTCTACAGCCGTTGCCTCGTATCCTGTGCCTCGTGTATTGTGCCTCAGCCTTCTACAGCCATTGCCTCGTGTCCCGTGCCTCGTGTCTTGTGCCTCAGCCTTCTACAGCCGTTGCCTTGTGTCCCGTGCCTCGTGTCTTGTGCCTCAGCCTCCTACAGCCGTTGCCTTGTGTCCTGTGCCTCGTGTATTGTGCCTCAGCTTCCTACAGCCTGTGCCTCGTGCCTCGTGTCCTGTGTCTCATGTCTTGTGCCTCGTGCCTAAGCCTCAGCCAACTACTGGACCGCCTGCATCTGTACCCGGTACCTCTGTATTTATTCTGCTATCCAGCCACTTCGTATTTTGTTTCATAAAGTTTGTTCTTGTTTTCTGCATCAGTTCCTGTGTTCTTCGGTTTTTTAATAAAACACCCCGCATTCCCCTGCATCAGTTTGTTCGTTGGTTTTGTTTTTCCTGGAGCACCAAGGGTTAACCTAACACATGGGACAGTTTGAGCAACATCATGTGTGGGGGGCGGAGCTCGGGTCGAACCTGGTCCTCTATGGACGTTATATAGATGATTTGTTTTTTGTTTGGGATGGGGATCTTGATTCAGTTATACACTTCACGAATAGTTTAAATATCAATAATTACGGATTAAAATTCACTAGCAATTTTCACCAAAGGAAGTGGAAGGGCTAGAAAGGGATAAATTGCTAGGTCTTGATGTAGGAACACAAGATATCAAAAGTAAGAAAATGAAATGCGGTAAGGATAGAAAAACAGTGTTTGTCACACAATATAATACAAAAGCTATGGAGATTAAAAAGATTATAAAAAAGAATATGTATCTTTTGAAGTCCGACGAAATCCTGAATAAAGAAATCGATTTTGATAATACAGTGGTCTTTAGAAGAGCACGAAATTTAAAAGAGAGGTTAGCGCCAAGTTTCTTCAAAAAGGAGAAACAAGGCGTTGCAAAACCTACCTGGCTCCCACCCAAACCAGAGGGGTACCACAGATGTGGCGGAGGGGGGTGGGGGGTTCTTGTAGCTCTTGTATTACAGCCGAAAAGAAAACTATTAATTTTTCATCTTATGTATCTGGCGAAACATTTCCAATTAGAACTTTCATAAATTGCAAAACCAATTATATTATTTATCTCTTAACCTGCGGATGCGGTCTACAGTACGTAGGCCGCACTATTAGAAACCTCCATATTAGATACATGGAACATCAAAGAAATATCGTGAAAATGAGTAGAACCAATAGTCTCTATAGACACATGGCCGGCTGTCAAAAGGGTAACATGAAAGGGGTGAGAATGGTAGGGATTGAACACATTTTAAGTACACCCCGTGGGGGCGACAGATATGTACGGCTGTGTAGGAGGGAAGCCTACTGGATCTTTTGTCTGAAAACCCTGAGTCCAAAGGGATTAAACGATACCATAGAACTAAATGGAATATAGGAGCAAACAAATTGTTGATGGGGAATCTGTTTGCATGGTCCTTTTGGGGGGTTTCTTCAGTGCTAATGGCAAGGGGGAGGGGTGTGATGGGGGGGGGGAGGGGGGTGGGGGGTAGTCTGTTTAATTAATCATGACCCTATGTCACTAATATCCAATACAAGTTAAGATGGGGGCGGGTTCCAAAGTGGGTGGGTGGGGGGATAATTGAATAATTGTTGATCGATTACTGATCTATATCTCCTTCCTTTCCTCCAATATTATTGAATATAATGGGTTAGAACTGTCTAAAACTGATGAATATGTTGAATGTCCATGTGTGAGATATTGCCGTACCTTTTTTGGTACAGCTACTGATGCAATTATCACCAATTTGATTTGTGTATTATGTCCTTAATTTTATTTACATTTATATTTTTATTTATTTTTTATAAATTTTTGAATATATATATATTTTTTATATATATTTTTTTTTTCTGATTATTATTTATAATCTTTTTTATTATTATTATTATTATTATTATTATTATTATTATACCAATGTAATTATTATGTTCATTATTAATGTTAGAATATTGTGGTGTATATGTTGTATGTGTGTATGTCCCTTTAAGGATTGCGCGTCACTATACATCTATGACAAATTGCTGGCATCAAGGAATAAATGAAATAAATGAATGAGGCAGATATAAATAATAAAATGAGGCATGATGAATTTGTTCTGGGCATATGGACTATAATTATGGTCACAAACGGAGTCAGCCCGTTATCGGGATATGCAAATGAGGCTTATGATGCAGTGGATAGGGGACGTCATTCATGTCGGTCCCGGAGTGAAACCGAGGCTTGATACACAGAAGAACAAAATGGCCGCGGGAGCCTATAAATACATGGGAATGAAAACGAGGCTTGGTGCGCAACCCGGAAGTGCGGGCTTAATGAATGGCGCGAACGGCGCCACTATAAAACAGCTATGTTATGATCTAAGGGCTCAGACTGAGGAAGCCGCCGACTTCACGAGCAGGCGGAGAAACGCGTTTTTGAGCCCATTATATCGCTGGTCCTGTGTCTACCCTGCAAGCGCATTATATCTGTGGATTACAAATTTACCACCTAGCTGGCTGGTCCAGCAGGAGAAGGTCCCAATACATCATACTCCGGAGCGCATCTCTGGTAATACTATTTGGAGAGACTGACCTGAGGTTATGTACCACATTAAAAGCGCATTCATCAAGGGAAACAAGTTCATGCAGGACTGGTAATTATGAAAATGTATCACTGCCTCTATTAGAAGTTACAAAAGCCTCTTATTCACCTACTAAGTGACTTTATCACTATTCCAATTAAGTGACGGCAATCCCAGCAAGTCCAGCTTTCTATCTATGTTGTATGTTGTCTGTCTTGTTTGTATGATATATTGTGCACAATTATTATTGTTCAAATTATCTGTGTGGAATATTTCCACTATATGTGTTTTTTAATAAAACGATTTATACTTGTTATTAAATTGGCAAGGACATTCAATTTTTTCTGAGCAGGATTGCGCTTCTTAAAGTGCCAGATATCTTGTTATCTGACACTACTTTCTCACCTTTGCACCTTAAAGGGACCAACACTCCCTAATTAAGAAGCAGCAAAAATCCTGCACAGTCAAAAGTCTTTACCTCATTAAGCGGTTGATTTATCCCATGTGATAGCTCTGGCTAACTTTATAATCAAATGATATTAAATATTGAATGAATCCCCAGAGAATTAAGATCTATCTCGACTAGCGCTACTGAGTGCCCCTAGGGTCACTCACTTTTTTTGGTTAAAAAAAGAAAGGACAGCAAGGGAGAGCAGGGTATAGAGAGCAAGGGAGAACAGAGAGAGAGGAGGGAGGGGATCAGGAGAGTAGAAAGAAGGGTTGGGTTGTGGGGGGAGGGGGGAATGGGGGTGGAGGAGCACTGGGGAGAAGGTGAGAGAGCAGAGGAGTGCAGGAAAGGGAGGGGGGACCATGGGGGGGGGGGGTTACTGGAGAGACAGGGAGGAGGGGGAAAGAAAAGAGAGGCAAAAGGGAAAGCCAGGCTGTACTTCCTAATTTTCTATCTCTGCACCACTGCTCCGCCTGAAAGTATAAGTTATTCACCAAGGGATGTTCTTACCAGCCCCCGAGAAGTCCCACTCCTTGCTGCCACAACCGTGTCTCCTGCTCTCAAACTGCAGGGCCTCCTACACTCCCACAAAGATGCAGTGCCACCGGGACTCCTGCTCCTCCCGTACATAGATGCATCTTCCGAGCCTCTGCTCCTCTGCATACAGGTGCCGCCACTGCTCCTTCTTCTCTGCACACAGGCGCCGCTTATCCTTCCAGTGGCAAACGCAGGATTTTGAAAGGGGGTTCCAAATAAGTGGTTACAGAACCAATAATAACTGCCCCCCACCCCCCATAGATAGCTAGAATAAACCCTCATAGAAGGCACAGCCCCACATAGTCAGCACAGCCCCTTCATAGTTAGACAACATAGCCCCCCCATAGTCAGCATAGCTCCACATAGTCAACACAGCGCCCCTAGGAACAGCGCAGCCCCCCATACACACCATAGAACCACATAGTCATCATAGCCCCACCAAAGTCTGCCCCTCCACCTGAAAGTATAAGTTATTCACCAAGGGATGTTCTTACCAGCGCCTGAGAAGTCCCACTCCTTGCTGCCACGTCTCCTGCTCTCACACTGCAGGGCCTCTGTTCTCCCTTGTACAGAAGCCGTCGCCGGGCCTACTCTCCCACATAGATGCAGCGCCGCCAGGACTCCGGCTCCTCCCGTACATAGATGCAGCTTTCGGGCCTCTGCTCCTCTGCATACAGGTGCCACTACTGGTCCTTCTTCTCTGCACACAGGCGCCGCTTGTCCTTCCAGTGGTAAACGCAGGATTTTAAAAGGGGGTTCCAAATAAGTGGTTACAGAGCCAATAATATCTGCCCCCCCCCCCCCCCATAGATAGCTAGAATAACCCCTCATAGAAGGCACAGCCCCACATAGTCAGCACAGCCCCTCCATAGTTAGACAGCATAGCCACCCCATAGTCAGCATAGCCCACATAGTCAACACAGCCCCCCTAGGAACACCACAGCCCCCCCATACACACCATAGCCCCACCATAGTTAAACAGCAGAAACCCCCCCCCCCCCCCATAGTCAGAACAGACCCATATAGACAGCACAGCCTCCCCATACACACCATAGCCTTACCATAGTTAGACAGCAGAACCACCCATAGACAGCATAGCCCCACATAGACAGCAGAGCCCCCCCCATAGTCAGCACAGCCCCCATAGTTAGCACATCCCTCCCATAGACAGCACATCCCCCCATAGACAGCAGAAACCCCCATAGTCAGAACAGCCCTCCCATAGACAGCACAGCCTCCCCATACACAGAACAGCCCCACATAGTCATCATAGCCCCACCATAGTTAGACAGCAGAGCCCCCCATAGTCAGCACAGCCCCCCCCCCCCCACACACACACACACCATAATCAGCATAGCCCCTCATAGACAGAACAACACCCAATCTGAGACCCCCTCAAGCACAGTCCCCCCTCCCCCCTAGGCAGCAGACATCACATTCAGGGATCCCTGTGAACTTTAACTCATTCTGTGTGGCATTTTATGAATTTTGGTTCATTTCATGTGTCATAATGTGAATAATATCTCATACTGGGCGAGATTCACCAAAGTGAAAATGCCATAAAAACCCAGTTTTCTGGGTTTTTACCGCATTTTCATATGCAGCAAAGCCCCACCGCCGGGGCTTCGCTGCGGGGGGTTACGCCTCCTGCTGTGCTGCCCGGACCAGTGATCTCCTCCTCCCTGCACAGCTTTTGAGTGCAGGGAGGAGGAAAGGAGCACCCACACAGTGGGTAAGGGTGCAGGGAGGGAGGGGGGAACCCGCTGCACATCGCCGGCCTTCGCCTTGGCGTTAATAATAGCATATGTTAATGCATATGCGATTATTAACAATGCGAATGCCGGCTATGTGCAGCGGGGGTTATTAGTGAATCCCGCCCACTGTGTGGCATAAGGTGTACAGGTTTTTCAATACAAAAAAAAAAGGGCCCTCTTGTTATGGTGCATAATGTGTTTAAGGAAGGTGGCCCATACTCAGTGTCCCACGGCAGGGTGGGGGGTGTACAGTTGGGAGTCACCCCCCCTGTCTCTATGTCCCCAGCCCCACAGGCTGCAGAATTAACGCTGTGCGCATGCGCCTATTCTTCAGCCTGAGGGGCTGGGGACATAGCCAGCAGCTCAGAGAGCCACTAGGCATGGCCTCATTGAAATAGTCCACGCCCCATATCGCTAGGCCATGCCCCCCAAAAATTTGGGCAACCCCCCCCCCCCAATCCGCCCCTGCATGCTCTTCACCACATCCATAGCACCAGCTATGTATATAGATTTTTTTGAGGTAACTGAAAAATTAGTGTTTTCACAATTTGTAAATTGCCAACACATACCATGGAGATGTACTAAACTGTGCTACTGTGGTACAGTGTGCTACTCACATGACATGAAAAACAAGTGCAAAATTCATTTAGAAAATCAAATAAGCATGTTCAGAAGAAAAAAAAGGGATTATCAGCTCTTGGGCAAAGTAGTGACTTTCAAAAAAAGATGCAAAATACTTTCACGTAAGTTCCATTCTATCATGTACTCCTGTACAGAAGTCTACAATGGTGCATTAAGCTTCTACTGAATTCAGCATACTTCTAATTTTGTTTTCAAAAACTTGGCTTAATTAGAATACTGACAAATTATGTAGATTTGTCTGTGCTTAACTGTAGGAACCAATAGCAAAATATGAGTTGTCAACATGAATTCATTTTTTTTTAAATTACTTATCTAAATAAATAATTACAATTAGCTTTGCAGATTGGTGTAGTATTGGGGGGTGGGTAAAAGCCGGAAACATAGTAAATGCATTGAAAAAGCCAGAAACCATGTAAAGTGTATTAGAAAAGCCGGAAATCATAGCAAATGCATTGAAAAAGCCGGAAACTATGTAAAATGTATTAGGAAAAGCTGGAAATCATAGTAAATGCATTAAAAAGCTGGAAATCATAGTAAATGTATTGAAAAAGCTGGAAACCATGTAAATTGTATTGGGTTGGGATCATTGGATAGACAGCAAGTAGGTCAACAAGCATTAGGTCGACACCACTAGGTCGACATGACTGAAGGTCGACATGCAGGAATGTTGACATGACTGAATGTCGACGTGGGTCAGGTCGACATGTCATTAGGTCGATACAAGCATTAAACCATGTAAAGTGTATTAGAAAAAGCTGGAAATCATAGTTAATATATTGAAATAGCCAAACACCATGGCCCTTATTCTGGTTGGTGCGGTAATATCCGCGTGCGTTCGTGCCGCCGATGTTTTGTGTCTGCGCATGTGCAGAGGCGTCTCTGCGCATGTGCGAGCGGGACGCACGGCCACATTCCGCATGAAATGTGTACACTACGAACAGGGGGTGGAGAGGGGCGTGAAGGGCTGTTTGGGCTCATTACCATATGTTTACACCCCGCGTTTCATGGGCGTTCCCATGAAAACGCTGGGCGTACGTATGGTAATGCAGTCGTGACGCACGTGTAGGGGGCGGACATATGACATCGCCGGATGTCAGCTGCCCGCCCAGATCCCTGCATTTGCACGGAGAAATGCCCGTGTGGTCTGAGGTTGCGGGAGCTGGCGGACCACTCGGCCCTGCATTCGATGTTCTGCGACCATCGAATGATGGGGGAGGTTCCCTGAGATGGAGGAGGTGTATTCATGAGAAATACACGTGCGGTCCATTCGGACAGCTTCTTACCGCGTACGGACGGAGTTGGCGATCCGTATGGAAGGCGGGGTTTAGGACGCACGGTGCTGGCCGCATATTCGGATCCGGCCGAACCGATCAGAATAAGGGCCCATGTAATGTGTATTAGAATAGCTGTAAATCATAGCAAATGATTTGAAAAAGCCAGAAACATAGTAATGCCCCTTTCAGACCGCACTTTGTAAACGGTATATTGCGGTTTTTTTACCGTTTTAAAACGGTAATCTGTGCGGTCTGAAAGGTGCAGGACCACTTAACCGGTTAGAAAATACTGTTTTTTCTAACCGGTTAAAATGCAGAGTCCTACCCGTTTCAGAACCGGTATTTTAGGCTCAAAATTGGGTTCTGAAACTGTATTTAGGACCCAGCCAATGAGCTGGGTCCTAAATTCAGCACAGTGAATATTTAATGAGCGCTCATTAAATATTCACAGCACTGGAGCCGCCCCGCGCGCGTGTCGACACCCCCCGCGCGTGTCGACGCCCCCCCCCCCCCCCGTGTCGACCTACCCCCATGCAGCCGGTACCTCCGTTGTGGATCCCGGCACTGCAGTTCTGTATGGTCGGAAGCACTTATGAAAAAAGTGTCTTTTAGAAAATGGCTGCCCCATAGGAAAACCTGTTTAAAAAAACTGTCTTTCGGTAATATACCGTTTAAGAGCTGCGGTGTGAAAGGGGTTTTATCTGGCAGACCCGTTTTTGGAAACGTTTTCAAATACAGGGTCAAAGCCAGTTATGCGGTCTGAAAGCAGCATAAATGTATTGACAAAGCATATGCATGTGCAATCTATGGTAAATGGGCCCTGTTGTATTGAGCAGCAGCAGATTCTTGTATATACTGTAGCATTGGCTAGAGAAAAACAAATATGTTTATTGTATAGGGTCACGAACCTATGTCAGCTAATTTGCAAAAATATTATCAAAATCCTACTGTAAGGTAAGGTCGCTGCCTTTTCCGGCTTTTTCAATGCATGTTCTATGATTTCCGGCTTTTCTAATATACTTTACATGTATTTACTATGATTTCCAGCTTTTCCTAATACACTTTACATAGTTTCCGGCTTTTTCAATGCATTTGCTATGATTTCCGGCTTCTCTAATACACTTTACATGGTGGCCAACCTTTTTAATGCATTTACTATGATTTCCGGCTTTTCTAATACACTTTACATGGTTTCTGTCTTTTTCAATGCATTTACTATGATTTCCGGCTTTTTCAACATTTACTATGATTTCCGGCTTTTTCAATGCATTTACTATGATTTCCGGCTTTTCTAATACACTTTGCATGGTCTCTGTCTTTTTCAATGCATTTACTGTGATTTCCGGCTTTTTCACTGCATTTACTATGATTTCCGGATTTTTCACTGCATTTACTATAATTTCCGGCTTTTCTAATACACTTTGCATGGTCTCTGTCTTTTTCAATGCATTTACTGTGATTTACGGCTTTTTCAATGCATTTGCTATGATTTCCGGCTTTTCTAATACACTTTACATGATGGCCGAACTTTTTAATGCATGCACTATGATTTCCGGCTTTTCTAATACACTTTACATGGTTTCTGTCTTTTTCAATGCATTACTATGATTTCCAACTTTTCTAATATACTGGGATACGGTTACTAGCTCTACAAGCATTAGGTCGACACCGCTAGGTCGACATGCAGGAAGGTTGATATGGGTTAGGTCAACAGGTCATTAGGTAGACATGGGGAAGGTCGACATTCAAAAGGTCGACATTGGGATTTTACACCTCTTCTTTTGAGCCGTCATGTGCCGACAGGCGGTATTTCATGCCCTACCATTCACTAGGCGTGGTGGTAGAATAAAATAATGTGCTGAGCGTAGCGAGGCACCGCACCCAAAGCATGGCGAGCGCAGCGAGGGGACGTGGTGCTAAGTTTCAGTGCCCATGTCGACTGTGTCGAAATTCGGGACAAAAAAAGGTGAAGAACCCCATGTTGACCTTTTGACTGTTGACCTTCCCCATGTTGACCTAATGCTTGTATCGACCTAATGATATGCCGACCTGACCCATGTTGACCTTCAGTCATGTCAACATTCCTGCATGTCGACCTTCAGTCATGTCGACCTAGTGGTGTCGACCTAATGCTTGTCGTCCTACTTGCTGTCTATCCAACTTCCATACCCAATACAATTTACATGGTTTCCGGCTTTTTCAATGCATTTACTATGATTTCCGGCTTTTCTAATATGCTTTACATGCATTTACTATGATTTCCAGCTTTTCCTAATACACTTTACATAGTTTCCGGCTTTTTCAATGCATTTGCTATGATTTCCGGCTTTTCTAATACACTTTACATGGTTTCCGGCATTTTCAATGCATTTACTATGTTTCCGGCTTTTACCCTCTTCTGTAGTATTGTTGCTAAAACTGTGTCACGGGAACTGTTACTTTGCTAGACACACCCTCTTTGAACCTGAGCCAGATAATGTGAAACTGAAGCACTGGAGTTATTTAAAAACTTCTATGTCGGATAGTCCTCTAGCAACAGCACTGGAGATAGGGAAGGGGGTGGCAGGGAGAGGAAGACTATGCAGGCAAGGGATAAACAGTACAGGAAGTAACTGTCGTATTACATGGAGAGATACAGTGACAGAGGGCTCTCCTGGAGCCTGGCACATATCGAATCTATGCGTACATGGTGACGCTGAATCAGTGCCATGCCATGACTGTGCCATATTAGTGTGAGGAGAACGCATTGGGCCGGCTGTTTTCTATCTGATCAGGTTTCTCCCATCCAGTTTCCCTCCCTCCCCTTTCCACTGCTATTGCCACCCTCCCCTCCCGACCGAATGATGTCTCTCCCAGTGCTGCTTCCTGGCTCCTGCTGTCCCATGGCCGGGCTTTCTTCCTCCATGGGCAACGCTGCACCCTCTTCTTCAGCAGGCGATCCAGCTCTGCACCGTCCACGCAGGAGTCGTGGGGTGCTACAGCCCCCTCGATGTTCTGCCTCCCTTAGTCTGTGCCCCCCTCCAGCTCCTACCTCTAGCAGGCGCCGGGCTGGCTCCGGACTAGCCGTGCCAGGCAGACCTTTGCTTTCCCTGGGCTTGCTGCAGCTCATACTGGGATGTTGCACCGTGGCTCTCAGTTTTGGGGCTCTGTCACTCAGCAAGACACCCCAGGTCAGGAGTTCGTGCCCCTTCTGGGCTGGATCGTCGGTGAGTACAAAACACCTGCTGCATGAGCTCACATGATGCCTGGGCTGTGTGATGGTGCATGTGGGATGCCACGGGAAAGTTCCTCTCTCTTGTATTATACTAGTTTTGCCTGCTCTAGTCTGAGGTCATGATTGCACTAGTCTGCTCAAATTAGAAACCTCCAGGACGTATAGTCATATACATTAGCTATACAGTTCTGTTGGTTTGTAAATAAAAAAAAATGGTAAAATACAAATAGGTTTAGTGTTTATATATTGTACATTAGTAATAGAGACAGAAAGAGTGGAGCATTATGTTAGAGCTGAGGAAATACTTTTTTTTCTCTGGCAAAAATGTCTACAGTATATCAGCAGGGCGGGGATGTGGCGCTGTCAGCAAAGCGGGGATGTGGCACAGGCAGCGGGGCGGGGATGTGGCGCTGTCAGTGAGGCAGGGATTTGGCACTGTCAATGGGTGGGGATGTGGTACGGGGATGTGCGACAGTCGGTAGGGATGTGCTGCTGTCAGCAAGGCAGGGATGAGCTACTGTCAGTGAGGCAGGAATGTTCCGCTGTCAGTAGTCTCCCCATATTGTTTATAATTGGGGTTGTTTACAGATGGGCATGTATGTTATACTGCTTTCACATTGCAGAAATGGGTAATGACACGGTATTCTTAAATGGGACTTTAAAACGGGTCTGAGCCTTGAGACCTTTCACATTGCAGGTGAAAACCGTTTTAAAAATCATTTAATACCATTCAAACATTCAACCCGTTTAACCCCCAAGGGACACGTTTCAAGCCATTGAAATAGAGCCATTCACACTGCCTAAAAAACGGCTTTAAAACTTGTAGGACTCTGCTTTTTAACCGTGTTGAAATACCAGTTAACTTTAACCGGTAAATCAACTTTGGCACTTTCACATTGCAGCCTTAAACGTTTTAAAATGGGAAAAAAACGGCAATATACCGTTTTAAATGTGAAAGGGGTATAATACTGCTTTCCCACTGCTGATATGGGTCATTACCTGTTATTTTTAAACAGGTTTTTAAACGGCAAGAGCCATAAAGACCCTTTCCCACTGCAGCTTTTAAACTGTAAATTACCGTTTAAAAGCCGTTTTTGTAACATTCACACTGCCGTTTAAAAACCCGTTTAACCCATAAAAAATATGAGGGGGGGGGGATTAAAAAAAAAACGGCGTGGGGTCCCCCCCACTGCCGTAACCAGCACCAGGCTAAAGAGCCGGGGCTGGTATTAAAAAAATCAGGAAACCTGACAAATAGGGCTTCGCTGATTTTTTAAAACCAACCCCAGGCTCAAGGGCCGGGGCTAGTTCCCAAAATACGGGGGACAAAATGAGTAGGGGTCCCCCAGTATTTTAAGAACCAGCCCCAGGCACAACCAGCCAGCAGGGTAATGCCACAGCCGGGGGACACTTATTATATAAGGTCCCGCGGTCAAAGCATTAACCCTACCGACCAGTCAGCCTGGCCAGGGGTCCTGGGGGAGTGGGTCCCCCCCCAATAAAGGGGTCCCCCCCTCCAGGACTTACCTGACCAGGCTGAAGCCTGGTGCTGTCCTCGATGCGCCTGGGCTGTGAGCATCAAGCTGATATTTGTGTAAAAAAAATAGATTAAAAACTATTGTCTTATACCGTGGAACTATGAGTCCCAGCAAGCCTCCCCCGCATACTGGGACTTGGAGAACCACAAGTCCCAGCATGCGGGACATTAAAGGGCCCGCTGGCACTTGTAGTTCCACAGTACAAGAAATAGTTAAATAAACACACTGACAAGCCAGAAAAATAAAAGTTTAATACATACATTACACAAACACACTGATACTTACCTATCTTGAGCCCGTAGGTAGGTCCCTGGATCCGGGGTCCGGGGCTCCAGGGCTGAAGAGTCCGGGGTCCAGGATCCGTAGTAATCCAAAGGGGTACCTGTGGAAGGAAATCCTACTCACCTGGTCCTCTGGCGATGATCCCGGCATCTTCTCTTCAAGTCGCGCTTCTCCCGGCTGGTACCCGCTCGGACACTGGAGAGACGCAGAGATATTCATCTTCCACGCCTCTCCTCAGAATGATTCTATTGGCTCCTGACTAAAGACTAAAGGTGCATACACACTAAGCGGTTTTGCCCAGTGTGTATGCCGTGCGATGATTTAAAAATCGATTGGCTGATAAATTGCTCAGTGCATACACACAGTGATTTTTACCCAGCCCAGCGATCTTCACCGGGGGGGGGGGGGGTTATGGGTTTGGAGTCGGGGGTGTGTGAACCACTTTCCACAGTAGGAGACAGTAGGCATATACCTCCCAACGTTTCTTGTCAAGGATGCGGGACAACTCACACACCAATTTTTTTTGGTGTGGCTACCAAAAAGGGGTGTGGCCTATGCCCGCGCTGCTGTCGCGAGGCCAAGCCCCGATTTCACCGCTGTGGGGGCATGCTAAGCAGCTCCGTGAGCTGCTGGCTATGCCCCCAGCCCCTATGGATACAAGAATAGACCACAGGGGGGGGGGCGACGACTCCCAACTGCCCCTCCCCCCGCCGCAGGACACTGTCGGCTGTGGGAGGGACCCGAGAACGTCCCAAATAAATGGGACGTTCCTGCGATAAGCGGGACGGTTGGGAGGTATGCCATAGGAGAAGTGGTTCACTCAGCTTGTAAAAAGGCGGCGACAGATGGTGATGCAGGAGCACGCATCATTGCTTTGTTTGCCCATACACACTAGCCGATTTTTAGCTTAAAATAGCTAAAATCAGGAAAACTCAGCTACTTTGAGCTCAAAATTGCCTAATGTGTATGGGTCTTTAGAGTCAAATTTTAGTAAAAAAAGTTTTACTGACATTATTTTAGTATCACCTAAATGCATTAAAAGGAGACGTTTTCGAAAAAAAAAAAATGCTTCAAACCCGTTATTCCGCATTTTAAGTCACCAGAATTTCTCATGGTTGTGATCTGGCTGAATTTATTTAAAAACAAATGTAAAGAAAAACCCCATGAACCCTGGGATAGTAATGCCAGCTTGAGTTGGTATAATCACAGGGCTCACTGCGATATGCCCCTAGTCAGAGAAAGCAGTGCTGGGACCAGGCCAGTGGGATTAGCTAAGCTACAATGTAAAAACTAACTTTAAACAAATCATACTTACCTTTCCAGGGACTGGTAGTCCGTGCTCGGGTGAGGGCTGAGAGTTATTGTTACTCCCTGCTGCTACTGTGACCCTGGTGCAGTAAAGTGATGCTGCATAGCGGCAGCTCACTTTACAGCACTGAAGGTCACAGCAGTAGGGAGTCCAGAAGACCAGCAAACCCTCCAGGCATAACTAACTCCAATTCCCTGGGTGTTGGTAAATATGAGCAGTGGGGGGGGGGGGGACCCTGGTTATTGCCGGGTTTCTGGCGTTATGACTCAGGTCGAGGTGCAGTGTAAAAGCACCAAACTTTATAACCTGGGCAGAGCAACCCGGCAATACGAACTAAGTGATAGTAAAGGTTAAACCCAGTCACCCTCTGTATAATGAGCTTAATCTAAAAGCACTGCAAAAACCCAGGTTTTTCCCTCGTGGACCCGGATCAGCAGTGTTTAAGGTTTTAACCCGTGTCCCTACACAGGACTTCTTCCCAGGTCCTGGCTAGGCTAGAACACGGGCAGGACCTGTGTAGAGAGCAGTGTAAATGGGTACGCCGGGTCTTCAGACCCGGCTCCCATTTACAGCAATAGGGGAAGCCCAAATGCAGGTCAACATGGAGGTTGGGTGGGGGGGGGGGGCACAAAGCCTCCGCTGCTGTACTCTGCAGACAGCAGCGGAGGCAGGGAGGAGGTGAATGGATGTTTGTGCACAGCATCCATTCACCCCGCAGATGGGGGGTGCATGGGGACTGGGGGAAGCCCAGCAGCTTACCATGGTTCTGGGCTTTGCCCCAGCACGACGATCGGCGGTCCCGTCGCTTGGAGATGATGTAATCTCCAAGCACAACTGCCATTTACACAGTGGGTCGGCACCGCAGTGCAAATCCAGAATCCGACCTGGCTTGGAACCGTGTTCCAAATACAGGGTCTGATCCTAGATTTGGGTGTAAAAGTGATATTAGTATAGAATGGAGACAGGGGTCCAGTTTTGTCTTTTGGCCCACTTTGCTGAAGCATCTAGAGTAGTTATATAGGCTGGCTATAATATCCCTTTAATCCAGGACACCTGTGATTTACAGAGTTTCTGTAGATGATTACAACAAGGTAAAATGCAGACTTGAGTTTAGCCACCCACAGAACCTGTGTTATTCATAGGTGCCTATATGCTAGATCCAAGTTGGCTAAGGAACCACTACTATTACCATGACCATGTGACCAGCTCCCCTCAGAGGTGTCACTGCAGGGTAAACACATAGCCTGCAATTGAGCCAACATGTCCTTAAGCTGGGTACACACTATGCTATGTTTCTTAACTATGGCCCTTATTCTGGTTCACTCGCAAAGGCAAATTCCTGCTCAAATGGACAAAACCATGTGCTCTGCAGGTGGGGCAGATGTAATATGTGCAGAGAGAGAATAAGATTTGGGTGGGGTTTAACTTCAAAGTGAGATCTATATTGCAGTGTAAAAATAATGCAGCCAGTATTTTCCCTGCACAGAAACAAAATAACTCACCCAAATCTAATTCTCTCTGCAGATGTTATATCTGCCCCCCCCTGCAGTGTACATGGTTCTGTCCACTTGAGAAGGAATTTGCCTTTGCGAGTGAACCAGAATAAGGGCTTATATGCATGTTAACTTGTTAACAATATCATGCATATTATTTGGTGTGTACCCACTATATTGGTAACGATATGTGCACCTGAAGGTTGTTAATGAATCCCCCTGTCGTCTGAACATGCAGTCAAATCTGACTACACTGTCAGTGACAGCATATTTGGCGGGGGTAACAACAATACTAAGGATATTAGGTATACTTAAGTACAGCAAAGATCCCAACCATTGTGGTGCAGCCAAGGCCAGCAACTGGAGGGTCAAAGAGGACACACATACTGGGCCTAAAATGTTTAAATCCCAAACAGATGGGGGCTATTCTCCCTCGTATAGCGGCACTGTCGGTACCAGGAAGATGCATTGGTAAAATGACAGTGTAAACCCCCCCACTGATAATTAAATATTCACAATGCAATGCAAATATAATATCATAGCGCATATGCTATTATAGCCCAGTGTGATCAGTGAATTTTAATTATTAAGGTTTTTTTTGTCATAATAAAAAAAACACATTAAATACACAATGCAGTAGAAATCCACTGCTCAATTGAGGCGGGGTTGAAAGGGGCCCCAGGGATATCACTGTGCCGGGCCCCACAATTTCTGTTGCTGATCCTGGCTGCAGCTGCATGATAACGGTGACTATGTTTTACATGTGCTGAGTTCTTTGATTGAGAGCACATCAGGTACTCTTCTTTATGACTAGGGTACAGTGTCTACTGTCACCAATCAAACCCTCTCCTGCCTGTCACATGACCTCTGAATAATAGCTGGTTTCTAGGAACATTAATTTCTTATACAAAGACAACAATCAGGAACTGCTGTCGGTTTCTAAAACAATTAGAGGTACTTCTTTACTTTCACGGCGCCAGGCGTACTTCCGGGTTACGCTCGCCACTAACTAAGTAAAATAAACTAAGTTAACGCCATGCCAACATGGATAGTTCATACCTCCACTATCCATGTTGGCATGGAGTTGATTTTAATTAGCGTGGCGAGCGTAGCGAGCCACCGAGCCCGCAGCGTGGGCGAGCGAAGCGAGCCCCGCAAGGGGACTCTGACGCGCGGCGCCATGCTGGCGCCGTGAAAGTACAGAAGTACCCAATTAGACTATTAATTACATGGAATAAAACAGAAATAGACAAGATACCTATGCACATACTCTGGGCCAGATGCACTAAGCTTCAAAAGTGATAAAATGGAGAGTGATAAACAACCAACCAATTAGCTCCTGTCTGACATTTGTCAAACACAGTCTGTGACATGGCAGGTAGGAGCTGATTGGCTGTCTGTTTATCACTCTCCGTTTTACCACTTTTGAAGCTTAGTGCATATGGTCCTCTATGCAATTTAAATCAGAACACTCCAATTTCAGAATAAGAATGAGACACAGCTGTAAATGTGGTTTCTTAAAATGATGTCATAACGACCTGCAAATCATCCGATGACTGAAGTTGACATTTCACACATAAATGTTCCAAGATATGTCAAAGCTACTTAATATGCTCACTTCAGGCTGTTAGCAAGTTTTGCTCATGTTGCAATTGCTCTGTAATAGTAATTATGTATCAGTCCATTCTCCAGTCAAACTCAGAGGGGTCAATTTACTTGTTCTATTGAAGATGAAATGTTGCCAATAGCTACCAATCAGATTCTACTTCTTATTTATTTAGCAGCTTCTAGAAGATAATGGATAGAATCCGGTTGGTTGCTATGGGCAACATCCTGTCTTCAATAGAATTGCCATCTTAGTAAATTTACCCTAGATAGTCTCTTTAGAACCGCAACAGATCATATTGCTGAATGACCCTCACTTCACAAATGTGTAGGCTCACTACTCTCACTACTCTCACCCATCATCCCTAAAAATACATTTCTATAGAAATAATGTACCAACTAATTTGAAATGTGTATATCCAAAGCAAAGTGATAATGGTAAAATGTCTGCCTTTAAAAGCAAAGTAAAGCTGTGTACACACGGGGGCGATAGGGGCTGAAATCGCGACCATATTGCCAGTGATGGAAGTGTGCCCCGGCGATAAATTGCCTCCCGTTTTCAGCCCCTTTCTAATAGCTGGTCGCAGAAGCTTGCTCCTGCAACCTGCTGATTACCTCTACGGATCCCCGGCAGAGGTTTCCTTTCATCAGCGACCATCTCTGGTCGCTGATGAAAAGGAGACACTGGGCTAGGGTTACCACCTAGTCTCTTTAATTCCGGACACATGTTAATTACACAGGTTCTGTGGCAGTTTAAAATCAGGTGAAGTGGAGTCTTGAAGTCAGCCAGCCACAGAACCTGTATAATTAATATGTGTCCGGAATTAAAGGGACTAGGTGGTAACCCTACACTGGGCAATATATTGCTCAGCAATGTATTGCTAGCAATATATTTCCCCCGTGTGTACGGGGCTTAAAAGGTGACAGTGTTTCCACAGTCACAGAAGTAATGGAAAAGGACTGTTCAATATAGATTTGGAGAAGAGGAGCTGCAGATGTATCAAGTGATGCAGCCTGTTCTGGGAATGCACTGCATAGGCTTCTGAGCATAAGATCCAGGGTCAGATTCTCTAAGCTTCAAAAGTGATAAAATGGAGAGTGATAAACAGCCAGCCAATCATCTCCTGTCTGATATTTTTCAAATACAGCCTGTGACATGGCAGGTAGGAGCTGATTGGCTGGCTGTTTATCACTCTCCATTTTATCACTTTTGAAGCTTAGAGAATCTGGCCCCCAGTCCGGTCATTGAAGTCCATGGCAGTGGTCTTGGTGTAAGATGGGCATAACACTGACGCGTTTCGAGACAGTTCCTGGCACATCTGCGTTTCTTCTGACACTCCCAGAAAACAGCAGGTCACCATCCCCAAAAGCTGGCTTTCTGTCAGTCCGTTCAGGAGGGTGATTAGATTAGAAGCTGATTTTTGTTGCTGTTTGGCCTCGCGCATGCACGCTACAATCTGTACACATGTGCAGTCTTTTGATAATCGATAGGCTTGCAAATTCGCACACTAGCGATCAGGTTTGAATAACCCTCTTGATCTGTGAGTGTGTACAGAAGATAGAAGGGTACTTGTTTAGTTTCACGGCGGCAGCGTCTCAGTCGCAGCAGCGTCTGTGTCCCCTTGCGGGGCTCGCTTCGCTTGCCCACACTACGGGTGCGGTGGCTCGCGCTCCCGTAGCGTGGGCAAGCGAAAAGTCTTGGCTACATAGACTATATAGAGCAGATCTGCATTTTATATTCTCTCTTATATTATTGTTGTTAATATATGTTTTATTTTCAATTTTGATATTTTATTGTAATACCCAATTGATCAGTGTGTAACAGGTAGAGCGCTCCTCCACCCTTTCCTTTTTCTTTTTGATTTGTCAATAGGGGATTGACCTCCCCCACCAGGTGTGAGCAGATAGCTTTACATCCCACCCCCTAAGTGCCTGTATTGCTCATCTAGATCCGTGGTAGCCAACCCTAGCCCTCGAGAGCTACCAACAGTTCACATTTTCCAGACAACCTAGCTGCTGCACAGCTGCACTCATTAATCACTGACACATTTTAAAAGATCCACAGATGGAGCTAATTAGCTCACTTGTGATTCTGTGAGGAGACCTGCAAAACATGCACTGTTGGTAGCTCTCGAGGACTAGGGTTGGCTACCCCAGGTCTAAATTGTATACATAGTCAAAATCGGAATGGGATCATTCGTCAGACTGCATTTAGGTCTACAGTCATTAGGTCGACCCCACTAGGTCGACTGGCAGGAAGGTCGACCTGACTTAAGGTCGACATGGGCCAAGGTCGACATGACTTAAGGTCGAATTTGCATAAAGGTCGACATGAGGAAGGTCGACTGGTCATAAGGTCGACATGGGTTTTTCACTGTTTTTTTATCCGAATGTCGACACAGTCGACATGGACACAGTTGGCAATGAGAATCGGACCCTCGCATCGCTCGCTATGCTTCGGGCACGGTGCCTCGCTGCGCTCGGCACACTATTTTATTCTCCCACCACGCCCTAGTGGATGGTAGGGCATGAAATACCGCCTGTCGGCACATGTCGGCTCAAAAAACAGTGAAAAACCCATGTCGACCTTATGACCAGTCGACCTTCCTCATGTCAACCGTTATGCAAATTCGACCTGAAGTCATGTCGACCTTGGCCCATGTCGACCTTAAGTCAGGTCGACCTTCCTGCCAGTCGACCTAGTGGGGTCGACCTAATGACTGTAGACCTAAGTTCATTCTAATAGATGACCGCATCCCGTCAAAATCTCATCTGGATCTCGTGCAGATTGTACAAGTGTGTACACAGCATGAGCTTTAAATTCCTACTGTTAAAAGTCAACACATTTGTCCTTGTAAAAAAAAAAAAAATGAATTCCTTTTATAGTGCATTTTATTTTTGGAATATGTAGAATACAGTGTTATTTATTTTTAATTTTTGTTATGAGAAGCGTATTCAATGTTAAATTAACTGTGTATATTAACCATTTTATTATAATAACTTAAAGTTATTGATTTTGCCAACAATTTGTTGAAATTCTATTTGTAAACCGTGGAAAATTTGTGGAACAGTGAAAAATAAACGGTACTTGTTTCCTAGCACGGCGCCCATCGCATACCATACTTAGTGGTGTGCGATGCGATATTCATGTTAAATTAACAGGAGTGCTTGTACAATGAAGTATTGCATAGCATTGCATGCCAGCAAATGGCATGGGATGCGATTTTTAATTGTACAAGCACCCTGATGGGTGCTTACAATGTTAAATGCACCCCCACTATCAACGCCAAGTTGTTATATCAATCCCGATCGAATTGGGATTGAATAGAAAATAAATCGCACCGTGTGTGCAGGGCTTAACTCTCCCTATGCTAGGTGTTTGTATTTACAATAGAGAGCGCTCCTGGGCAGAGGTAGAAGTGAATATACATACTGAATAATATAAACTATGCTGCTGCAATTAAAAGTGTGGCACTGGGAGTCTAGAAGACAGCCAAAATAGCTGTGTTCAATGACAGCACTGTGATATAAGGCAGATACTCACCAGCACCCAGCTAAAATTCCCCTGGCTGGAAGTGGTCACTGCATACTGCATAGGAAGAGGGATACACTATTGTCATGTGATTTTTTTTCTTTTAATGATTGTATTAAAACTGTTGTGCCCTACCTTCGGGTGTTATTGTATATATACTTTGTATTATGTGTATCTAGCCGGATACATTATATTAATAGTGTGTTAGTTTACTGTCTATGTATTTAGTGCCCCCTATTTTTCCCTTTTTCCCATAATCGCCAGTACCAGTGAGTGAAATTGTTCAGTGGGCATCTGTCAATCGTGCCTCCCTTGCGTTCCTCCTCCTCTCTGGCAGGAGTATGGCATTACACCAGAGTCTACTGCACATGCACAGGTCTACAGGAGCATGGCACCCGTGCCTTATTCCCGGGGACATCTCAAGTGCGCATGTGCAGAACTCTGGGAAACTGCCATTTTTCAAGTGATTTCTGTCTGCAGTGCAGGAACTCCACCGCAGGACTCCAGAGGGGTAAGTATAATATATGGGTGCAGGGTGTGCGGTGTGGTATGACCCATTGTGGCAATACCCATTATTGAAAGGACAACAATAAGCAGTTTTTCTACCATACAAATCTTGTCTAATGTTAATAAATACATTTTCTTCCATCCATTTTGCTAATACCACTTCGACCCAGCTTTTATGCAGCTTTTGAATCCTGGTCCCCGCTCATTACCCCCTTTCATTTAAAAGAATAAATTCCTAGGGCAAGAATTTGCATTCGGGAATATGCACGGAAAAGTTGGTGTCACTATCTCTGTTTGTTTCAATAAATGTCAATGGGTAGTATTCAATGGTGCTCGCCGCGGCAATCCTCGCTGTTTTACCCCATCGCCGGCCGCTCGCCCTATTCAGCGTTCCGGGGGAATCCTCGCCGTCACCGGACAGCGAGGATTCCTCCAAACAGCGAGACCTATGGCTAATGCAGCAAACTCGCTGTATTTAGCCGCGAGTCTCGCTGCTTCTGGGGAATTGGCGTATGAGGGGGGTGAGTTAAATACTGACAGGGCGAGCGGTGACAGCGAGCAGGAAGCCTTGCTCGCTGTCACCACTCGCCCACGGCATTGAATAGACCCCCTAGTCTCATACCCTCCAACATGACCCATTCCATTAGGTACAACATGCTCTGTTTCTGGACTTCCCTGTCAGTGGCAGTTACAGAGGTGAGGCTGCAGCACAGTCCAATATGCAAAAAGGGGAGCCACACCTACTGCCATCTTAAACATCACTGTCCTGGACTCACTGGCAGTTGATGTGACCCCCCCTCTTTGAATTTTGGACTGTGCTGGAGTCCAACCTCTGTAACTGCCACTGGCAGGGAAGTCCAGGAACAGAGAATTTTGTACCTAATGGAATGGGTCATGTTGGAGGGTATGTAGTCTAAAGTCCCGGGTCACTACCAGGTTTGAAGCCCCAGCATTTTTTACACAGAGAAAGGACCCAGGTTGAGCCAGCTTGCCAGGCCTCTGTATGAAAAGGGGTATATTAATATTAGTATTAACATCATTGTAATATTTTCGTTCCTTTTTGTTTCCATTCTTGAATATGTTTGTTTTACATATTGAGATTGATTTTAATCTCTTTTGCAGGTAATCCTGTCTGGCATTATAGGGTTAACCACTTGGAAGAAGCCCATGGTTCTCCTAGTAAGTGAAACACTCCACATTTATTCAAATAATTAGTAAAGTGCATTTTGGCAGATAATTAGAGATTGTAAAGGGACATGAACCTCCTATCAACTTCTGGCTATCATTTATCTTGTACATTCTATAAAATTAAGTGGATGTGTTGCCCATGGCAACCAAACAGATTCTACTGATCATGTCTCTAGTGCCTTCTAAAATAAAATAGCAAGAATCTGAATGGTTGCTATGGGCAACCTCTCCACTGCTAAAAACCCACATTTTAGTAAATATACCATGTCATGTTTAAAACATTTGATGCAACTCTACATATTTTGTTTCAGACATCTCTATGGAGGACTAAAAAAAAATATTTAAAATGTTACAGAAGAGAGCAGAGTATGATGTATTTGACTTATGTACAAATAATAATAATAATAAAAGAATATCAATGCTTTCATTACTCACTGATGTTGCTTACAATTGTTAAACGGGACTTCAAATAAGGGGACATCTTATTAAAGGGGCATACACACAGATTTTGTGCTTTTTTCTGAGCAATCTGCAATCTAAGGACAGATCTCTCCGTGTATGCCCCCGAGCGTCAGTGCATACAGTCAAAATCTAGTCGAATTGCTTAGCCGGTGACTGCAAATCTCTCTGTTTGTACAGAATGAGGGATAGTGATCGCAATCGTATTCTGAACCACTACCCAGACTTTTTTTTGCTTAAGCAAAATCGCTCAGCACAAATCTCTGCATGTGCTCCCCATGGGAGATCTGGATACAGGGAAATCACCTATCCAAAATAGCTTAGCAAAATTGCTTAGCACACATCTCTACATGTGTATGCCCCTTTAAAGGAATGTGTGCTTATGATAACACTGGTTTTAAGTGTGTGTGTGTGTGTGTATTTCTGGTGCACACTTTATGCTTACTCAACCAATACAAGTGGGTCAAAGTAGTTGGCACAGCAGGAGAATTTGAGAATAGCATGACATTCCTTCTTTTTAAAGTGTTTGCTCAACTGTAATTGAGTAAATAAATAATGTATAAAAGTTGCACACCACATTCTGTAAACTATTGTGCCTTCTAGGCTTGGTTTAGAAAATGATGCAGTATTTTATCTTGTTCTCTGGCTAATGTGCTTTCCCCATTTTTTGTTTTGTGCCTTTTCAACCCCTACAGTCCTCAAAATCTGACAAAACTTTGTAGTACCACATGGCAGCAGTAGAAATACAATGGGTTGATTTAGAAAAGAATGATGTGTTTTCTTTTTAATGGTTTTGCCTACTTTTAGGTAATTTAAAAATATTTTAGATCCCACTGTTGTGCCAATTCTCCAAACTACTGTGCCTGTTGAGTAGGAAGAAACTGCAATGATTTATTTAAATTTTTTAAACAGAAGGTATGTTTTACTGCACAAATACTGCCGCTGAAGTCAATATCAGATGATACCATAACATGGGGCAGATGTATGAAGGGTTGTTATGGGGGAGAAGGGATATCAGCGCACGTTATGTGCACTATACCGCTTCTCCCCTATGTATGAAGGAGCCGGGATGCGGTACAGGACAGGGGCGCTATGCGCACCAGTCCATATCGGCGCTGCCATCTAAATTATGCCATCCGCCCGCTGTCGCTTTTGGCTTCACCAGCATCAGGCTGGCTAAGCCCTATCTAAACAGCATGGACAGCGCTGTCCCTGCTTTTAGGTCTGGGCTGCGCTAGGGATCTCGTGTGAGAAGCGAGATCCCGTGCATGCCCAGTGCAGCTGGCCTGGGGACAGGAGGCATCAGTGTAAACTGATGCGCTATCTCCAGGAGGGGACATAGCCGGAGGCTTCGGCGGACAAGATGTTAATACATCTTGTCGGTCTCCCGTCCTGCTTCGCCTCGTTAATGAGGCGAAGCAGGAAGTATTATAATACATCTGCCCCCATGTGAGCTGAGATATGCTAATCACAGAACAGAGAAATGCGTTACCAGTGAAGGGGTGAAGATTACAATTCTTTATTATTTAACAATATATTTGTGATTACAGTGTGACGGGCAAGGCTTGCTTTGTATGCTATGCGATAATCACTTAGGCCCTGTTTCTGGTCCGTTCGCAGCAGGACTGTATTTGCACAGGGAGCAATGTTTTTGTACTGCGCATGTGCAGGGCCGGTGCAAGGCACCGGAGCGCCCCAGGCGAGTCGGGGGGAGGGGGGGTGGTACCTGTGTAGAAAACTTGTGGCCCCGGCGTCCCTGCAGTGCTGGGGCGGTCAGGGGAGTCCGTGCCATAGGGGTACCTGCGGCGCCGTCATGTGTATAAAGCTGGCTGCAGTGAATAGAAAATAACTAGCGCTTCCCGCGCCGCCGCGCGCATAGCGCTAGTTATTTTCTATTCACTACAGGGACCCCGCCGGCCGCAGCCAGCTTTATACACATGACGGCGCCGCAGGTACCCCTACGGCAGGGACACCCCTGACCGCCCCAGCACTGCAGGGACGCCGGGGCCGCAAATTCGCTGGGGGTGAGGGGCGAACTGCCACCCTCCAGGTGCCGGCGCCCTAGGCAAATGCCTAGAGCTGCCTAGTGGTGGCGCCGGCCCTGCGCATGTGCATACGCACTGTGCGTGCACCCACGATGAACAGACTATTCACCGCATACACGCACCCAGGACAGCAGGTGGGGGGTGGAGAGGGGCGGCCCCTTTAGCATATAGGAACACCCAGTGTTTTATTGGCATTCCCATGAGAATGCTGGGCGTTCCCATGCTAATGAGGCCATGATGCAGGGGTGGGAGACGGGCAGCTGACATCACCAGATGTTAGCTGCCTGCCCATTTCCTTCCCAGCGTGCACACATATGTAAGTGACTTGAGCGTCACTTTTATATGTCGTGCACCTTCCTCACAGAATGTGGGAGGTTCCCCCTGCCCTAAAAATGGATGTTACTGTGTAACATCCATTCGGAAGCCCCTGTGAGCGAGTCTCCTTTACAATGGGTGGCGCCAGCTAACCATTTGCAAGGTGGGGTTTGGTGGACTTGCAAGGCTGCAAATCAACCAAAATAACCCCTTTAGTGACTAGTAGAGCTCCGCCTATCACTTCTTGCTATGGGCAATTATTCTTAGCTGCATACATTTGTGTTGAAATCTTTTGTCTGTTGTGTACAAAAGATTTCAGGCAAACGCACATTTTCACCAAAGATTTATCTTAAGATCTCATGTGCCTTCCTGTTGATCTTTTACTAAATCTTCAGATTTTTCATGCAGAAGATTTAGCAAGATCCCCGGGAGTGCGCATCCGATCAAGATCAAAGACACTTCTATGGTTTCTCTGATCTGCGGGTGCCCTGTATGAGGACAGGGGGGCAGTTGACATCCACTGACGCCAGCTGCCGGCCCCTCGCACCCGCATCACCCGGGAATTACCATGGGAGCGCCCAGCGTTTCATGGGCGATTCCCCCAGCCTGCCACCCAACGCCCCCCATCCACACTGTTGTATGCGAGCGCCTGGTGAATAACACACCCACACACAGCGGCTGCACATGCGCATAAATAATTATTATCTGAGCCCCGTGTGAATGTGCGGGGGTCCGATTTAAACCAGAATAAGGTTCAAAATGGAGAGAGATAAAGTACAAACCGTCTCCTAACTGCCGTGTTGCAAGCTGTGTTTGAGAAACATGAAAATGGGAGCGCTACCAATGTATCATAGACACTGTAAGCATAATTTAAAAATGTTTAATATCAATACCATAAAATAACAAGCATATATACAAAACAAAAATATACATATAACAAATACATATAAATATCAATAATACTCCTGTGCATATAGAGAAAGAGAGAGAGGGAGTTAAAAGCCTCATCAGGTTAAAGTCCACTCTTTACTGTATATGCCATTTCCAGCCCCCCCCCCCCCCCCCCCCCAGGTGAGTCGGGATGGGGGCGCCCCGGTGCCCGGGGGGGCGCTTCTGATTTTGAAAACACGAGGCCACACACTGATTGGCTGAATCTCAGCCAATCAGTGTGCGGCAGGTGTTTTCAAACCCATCAGCGCTTCCCGTGCTGCCGCATAGCGCTAGTTATTTTCTATTCACTGCAGGGACCCCGCCGCCAGCTTTATACACAGCGCCGCAGGTACCCCCGCGGCACGGACACCCCTGCCCACTCCAGCACCTATGCTAACCCTCCATGCTGGGGGTGAGGGGCGAACTGCCGCCCTCCAGTGGCCGGCGCCCTAGGCAAATGCCTAGAGCTGCCTAGTGGTGGCACCGGCCCTGTGTGTATGTGACCCAGCTAGCCGGCTGATTCACATGCAATGTGTGACCCAGCTACCTGGCTCATTCATGTGCACTGTGTATGTGACCCAGCTAGCCACCTCATTCATGTGCAGTGTGTATGTGACCCAGGTAGCCGGTTGATTCACGTACAATGTGTGACCCAGCTACTTGGCTCATTCATGTGCACTGTGTATGAGACCCAGCTAGCCAGCTCATTCATGTGCAGTGTGTGGCCCAGCAGGAGCAACCAACACAAGGGGCTCCATGGCCCGGCATCAGCCCACACAGGGCCTACGGTACAGCGGAGAGGAGGGGGCCCACCCAGAGTCTGCACACAGGCGCCCCTCCTCTGTTAAAGCTCTTCTGAGCATCATTGTATCTATGTATGTATCAGTGGCACAACTATAAATTTTGCTCCCCTCTGCCAAAAAGTTTGTGGCACCCCCCCCCCCTCCAGGCTCTCTCCAGCATGTTTCCCCAGCGTGTGACGTGATGACGTCACAAGCATAACGGAGAAGCTGAAGCAGGAAAGAGGAAGAGAGACTAGCATACACTGCTGCTTCCCCTGGCTCCGTCGCATCCCAGGCAGCCCTAACACGCCCATCCTGTACACAGTAGCCAATAGCCGGCTCTGTGTACAGTCAATTGAATCAGTGGTGGAATTTGACATCTCTGCCATGACCCCACCCGCGCTGCGGCTGACTCGCCTCCAGTGCTCAGTCAGTGGGCAGCGGCAGGCAGCAGCATGTCAGTGCGTCAAGCGGGTGCCGTCGCCTACACAGACCCTGCTGCTGCTTGTTCACCCAAGCGGCTGCTGGGGCTGCCTTACAGTAGTTAAGCCACTGGTATGTATGCCTGAATGATAGAGGCAATGCATGTATGAATGAGAGCGGCAGTGCATGTATGTGAGAGTCAAGTGCATGTATATATGTACAGTATGTGTCAGATGCACTATATGTATACATGTGTGAGGCAGTTTACAGATGTGTCCTATACAGTGTTGCTGGAGCCATGTGCCATGCACCTGCCTCCTATTGAGTGTTAGGGGGTCCATTAAAAGTTTTACTATGGGGCCCACAAAGTTCTTGTTATTCCCCTGGCTAGCTGGCTCACTCATGTGCAGTGTATGACCCAGCTAGCTGGTTTACTCATGTACAGTGGAATTGGTGCCGTTTGTGTCACCGCTGCATTCCCATGCGTGCCTTATAGGTTAGTAAGCACCATTTCTGAAGAATTGCTTGCTCTCTCCCAAGCATTCCTGGCCAGTAAGTAGCTGTGACATTGTTATTAGTTTCATAGAATATTGATCATTTCTATGGGGTGCAAATCTTTATATTTCAAATAAAGCTATGGTCATTAACATTTTCTATGTGTTTCTCTATTCAAGGTAAACCTGTTTGTCATGTTGTCAGTGGTCTGTGTATTGCTGAACCTCGCTGGTTTCATCTTAGGTTGTCAAGGAGCTCAATTTGTATCCAGTGTTCCCAGCTGTCATTTGGTAAGTGAGCCATTTCTGTATACATGTTGCATAGTACTGTGCTTCAGAGTATTTGTGATCATTATGTGTGACTGTAACTCATAATATGGAGAAATTCTGCCTTATTTACTGCACTTTAGCAGAAACTTCTCCCCAGCTCAGATTCTAGGACATGAACAATGTAATCTATTTCTGCAATCTAATTATGTAAACAGGATATCATATACAGTATAATGCCTCCAGCACAGTGTCTGATAGTGTTTAAAGAATACAATTATTCCTAAGTATAACTGCTTGTTAGTGTGATATAAGGTTACACGTGTAGGCAGAGCACTATGTTTCTGCTTCCTTGCTTGTAGCTGTGGGTAATAAGAGACCAAGGGATGTCCACACATGTAACTCATTAGTGTAAATAATATTGTTGGTGTGACATCTGTTACCTCTCATGCTTTGTACTGCACATTGATCAGTTGCATGGAAATATTAGCCCATGCGTCGGCTTGGGAGGTGACTATGCAGTTGTACAAAGGTATTTCGTCTAATGGATATGACATTGGAGGCCGAGCTTGGAATGAATTTCTGCACCCAGTATGGGGTTAGTACACGTCCCAATGCTGATTTTGATGGTTGCAACTGCAGATGCACAGAGTGGGCTTTCAAGTACTTGCACACTCAGAAGCACACTTCACCAGGGGAAGGGCTTTTACTAGCATTAGCAAAATATTCTATAATGGTCGCAGCAACATGCAATGCAGAATAAGCCCCTAAATAACATTTCATTATCATTGATATGGCATACTGGGTTCTCAATACATTGGGGAAGAAGGGGTCCTCCGCAGGAGACAGGCACATAGAACTCTTTACAGTGGGTGTACTGGCCCCTCCCCTCTAATTCCTGCTCCACATCTTCTGTTTAGAAAAATGTGCCCTCGGCGAGGCTGCACTTACAGAGCTACTGAATAGAGTTTTTCTTCATTTAATTTTGTCTTTTTGTGCTTTATGATGCCCAGAAAAAGGGTTTGCCGGCCTCAATACAATCTATTGCTTAAAGAGCAGCTGACTTACCGGTTCCACCTCTGTGAAGGCTCATTCCACGAGAGCGCTAGGCGCATCCTGGGCGGCTGCTCGGGGTGTGTCGGCTCTGCATTTATACAGAGCTGCTACTTGGTCGGCTCAACACACTTTTGTAGAGTTTTGCAAATTTGACGCCCTGGTCAAAGAGGATACCCAGTTTGGGCAGGCGGTGCTGCAGCAGTCTACGCACGTCCTCGTCCCCCCCCCCCCCCCCTTTCTGGAAGCTTTGGGACATCCACAATGTATTGAGAACCCAGTATACCATATGAATGATAGTGAAAATAGGATTTTAACACCTACCGGTAAATCCTTTTCACGAAGTTCATATGGTATACTGGGAACCCGCCTCCGTGTAGAGTTCGACAGCATCTGGTTGTCACTTCAAGGTGTGACGTATTTTGGCTTGTTGCCTATGTTGTCACTTAGGTGATATTTGCTTGTAGTGTTCTACAAGTTGTTAACTGTTTTATTTACCAGTTATAAATGTTTAAGGGTGTGCTGGTATGAATCTCACCGCACTCACATATACCTATATCCTTACCTCACATACATTCATTCTCCTCGGGCACAGTTTTTCCTTAACTGAGGATGTGGAGCAGGAAGTAGAGGGGAGGGGCCAGTACACCCACTGTAAAGAGTTCTATGTGCCTGTCTCCTGCGAAGCACCTCTTCTTCCCCAATGTAATGAGAACCCAGTATACCATATGAACTTTGTGAAAGGGATTTACCGGTAGGTATAAAAATCCTATTTTTTCACGTGCCCAGCTCTGCCAGTTCTTCACTTGAACTGACATTCCACATGTGCTGTTGATCCTGAGACAGGATTGTAGCAACATCAATCAAAATGTACTAATTAAGAGCCTGTCAAAATGACAGCTTCTGCTATGAACGTTCACTTTGAGCTGTGACAGTTTTCACTTTCACTATGAGATGTTTTTATTCCACAAACTCTCCACCCCACCCCCATTCCCTCTCTGCTCCTACCTCCAATCTCTGTCTTCACAGCTCCCTTTCTCCATATCCAGCAAGTTTAAACCATATCAGTGTCCCTGACAAAATTGCTTTCACTTTCTGTTATGTAATTTGGTCCGTTGAGTGGCTTCAAGTGGTCACTGGCGGTACTTCACCTCCTAGAGATGAGGAGTAGTTAGGGTACTTGTGTAGTTTCACGGTGCCACGCTACACTGTCAGCAGAGGCCAACGGTAGCCTAGCGTAGTCAGTGTAGTGTCCCCGTCAGGCAGCGTAGTCACCGTACTGTACCTGCGAGCTGCAACTCTATCCCTGGCAAGCCTAGTGACCCCTGGAAAGCCTAGTGAGTGCCTCTCATACAGCGCCGGTAAGCGCCAGATCGCCGGTGAAGAGGCACTCCATCTGCCTGGGACGCACGAGCGTCTCCTAGGCAAGTGAGTTTCAGTAATTTGTACGGCAACCCTACCTGTGTCCGCTTTAGGGAGACAGTCAGGGTAAGGGGTTTGGTCACGCGTGCGCCTCATGCACAATAAAGGACACATTTGCCAGTGCTCCGTGTTATATACTATCAAATGCCTCCATTTAAAACCCCCACTATACATGTCAGTCCGAAGTGTGGCGAGCGCAGCGACTCCCGAGGGCGGACGCGGTACGCATCCTCCCGACCTGTTTATACCCCCACTATCCACTATCACACTAGAAAGTGTGTCGAGCGCAGCGAGGGATAAGGAAAACGAGCCCGAAGCGCGGTGAGCCCCGCGAGGGGACGTGGAATACACGTAAAGTAATGCACTCGCGTCACTTTGTAATGTCGACTCCATGGATAGCGGGGGGTATGAACAGGTCGGCCATGCATCGGGGCTGGCATGGATAGTGGGGGTGTTTCAAGAACACATTCACACCTGTCATGTCATCCATCTCAAACAATAATGATGACAACTGTAAAATGGATTTTACTGACAGAAAGAAGAAAAACAATGAGCAATGTTAAATAATAGCATAGAACAACAAGTCCCAGAAAGGTCAAAAACATTTATTCTTCCCTGACAGTAGCCCCTGCAGATGCAGCTGGTGTCGACGCAGCTGCATCATCCTCGGCGTTGGCTGCTTTGTTGGCAGTTGGGACGAGAATTAAAGCATGTAATATACGCAGGAATGCATCCTCTGCCCCTAGGGTTTTATGCCACAGAAATTCTTGTAAGATTCCAGGTATTGGCGTACAGTGCCCCTCTGCCTCTTATTCCTCCATTCCCAGAGCCTTTTAATATTCTGTGTATGCACCCCAGTGTCTGGGTCCAAAAAGTTGTACCGGTGGTTGACGTGCATGTGGTGGCGCCGTGAAACTACACAAGTACCGTAGTTAGTATTTTATATATATACTGATATAGCCAAAACAAGTGCGACATCTGCATATATGTCAGTTTCATAAAGCAAAGTTAATGGGAGCATGGCGGCATGGTTAATATACTTTAGCAGGGACAGAAGTTAAGGTACTTGTGTATTTGCAGGGTGCCCACTAAACTATTATGCTTAGTGGTCTATTCTGCGTAGTGAAATCGCATTGCACTCGGTTTCCATGCGATGCGATCTCACTAGTTAATTTATTCACTGCACCCTGGCCGCGGATCGCATGCGATCGCATAGCACACAAGATTTAGCACAACACCCCCAGTATACATTTAGCACCCCCCCACTATCCACGTCACCCCGAAGCGTGGCAAGTGCAGCTAGCCCCGCGAGGGGATGCGGTTACGCGTCCTCCTGATCTTTTCATACCCCAACTATCCACGTCAATGCGGAGTGGATTTTATAAAGTGTGGTGAGCGCAGTGAGCCACCGAGCCCAAAGCATGGTGAGGCGACGCGGAATACATGTAAACAAGGGGCCGCGTATTAGTTTTCATGTATTCCGCGGCCCCTCGCCATGATTTGGGCTCGGTGGCTCGCTGCGCTCGCCACACTTTCTAAGATAAACTCTACACCAGGCATGTCCAACGTTGGCCCTCCAGATGTTGTGAAACTACACATCCCAGCATGCTTTGCCACAGTTTTGCTATTAGAGAATGCTAAAACTATTGCAAAGCATGCTGGGATGTGTAGTTTCACATCATCTGGAGGGCCAACGTTGGACATGCCTGCTCTACACCGATGTGGATAGTGGGGGTATGAAAAAGTTGGGAGGATGCGTAACTGCGTCTGCTCGCCACGCTTCAGGGTGACGTGGATAGTGGCGGTGTGTATGGGTGCTTTTAAAATTAATTGCCATCACATCTCATCGCATGGGTGCTTATACAATGAAAAATCACATCGCATCGCAAATGGCGGGCAGGGGTGCACTAAAAATTATCTAAGGAAAATGATGCAATGCGATTTTCCTACGGTGCTGTATGTATGGAAATTGGGCGCCCTTCAAATACACAAGTACCGAAGTTAAATGGGCAATTAAAGTATAGGGAACAGATTAATTTGCTAAGCATATTCTAAACTAGACAAGGAATCTCTAGAGTGGAATTTTTTTTTTTAATAAAAACCTATATTATGAAGTTGGAGTTGTTCATTTAAACAGGAGCCCTATTGGTAATGTGAACGACACGTGGGTTAAGTGACCATGCACTCTTAACGTTTCTTCACAAGTTGCCAATCAATATAAAGTTATCAGCATCCTATGAAGAAATGTTATATTGTGTTTCTCTATTCATTTGGGCTGTATTGATTTTTATATACTGCTATCCATTATCTGCCACCATGATTGCAGGTTTAATAGGGTAAGTAAATGCATACATTATTTTCTCCAGTACTAAATTACTTGTGATTAAAAAGCTGAAGGCAGCATAAAGTAAACTGAACAGTTCTCTAAAAAAACGTAGTTGTAAAATGCTACAAAATAAAAGGTAGAGTATGTCCCATAGCATTGCTCACAGCGACTGTTCTTTTAGTAGAATTAAATACAAATACTGTATAGCCAAGTCCAGTGGTTCTCAAACTTTTTCAGTCCAAGGCCCCCTTTGGGTCTCCATGACGTTTTTTAGGGCACCTTTAAGCCAAAATGAACTGTCCCTTTTTCAAAGCAGTTGGGTTAAAACAATGCTAAAATTATTATTAACTTGTTTGTAAAAATAATAAACATAACTCCAAGAAAAATATATTTCTTTAATTCAATTTCTTTCACAGAACAATTGACAACACTCATTAACAAAAAACATTTATTGGTGGTATTGGTGGTACTGATCGCTGTGGGTGTGGCCAAGTGGGGATGTGGTCAAGCAAAGCTAGAGGAATAGCTACATGACAAGTTTGGGAACCACTCGGCCAAGTCAATGGCATTTTTAACTGATATTTTGAGGATCTCTCGCAGCAAACTTGGCACTCAAAGGGTTAATGTAAGCATTAGAGTCGGCCCTTACAGGGCAGGGTATATATGCACACTAATATTCCATATACAGTATTGGTAAATGTCGCGGATACCCCAAAATTATATCTATCTCTATGATAGGGGTGCTGCCCTAAACAGCCATAAAGGTTTAAATGTGTATAACCAGAGAGAAAGGAGCTGTATTGTAAGGATGCACTGTATTAATGTATCTTAAAACTTACCATTTAATGAGGTTGTTAGTAATACCCTAATTGGAGTATGGGAATTCTGTGTTCAAAAGGCAGTGATATATAGAGGTGACATAAAAAACACATACATACACATATAGGAGGATATTTTGATTGACATGCAGCGCTGCATGTCTTTTTAAGCCCGCCCACCATTCCCACAGTCCCCCTTCGCAGGGTAAATTCACCTGCACGGCTGTGAATGGATGTTTTGCATAAACAGCCATTCGCAACCTATGGGGCGACACCCACATCATTCGGTGGTCGTGACCATCAAATGATATAGTGCGTACACGCAAATCTAAGACACTCTCAGGTGTCACTCTCAGGTGTGTGTCCTGTGCGAGGACAGGGTGGGCCGGTGATGTCAGCTGCCTGCCCCCGGCACCTGTGTCCCTAGGCCATTAGCATGAGAACGCTCTGTTTGCTCATGCACAGCGCATACACAGGCACCGAAATGCATATGCGCAGTTAGGAAACATTGCGCTTCCGTGCAAATTCGCATGGGAGTGCATGGACCTCAATAACGTCCGGATAGTGTTTGAAAGTCAAAAGTAAGTGTGCTAAAATCACCGATCGGTTATCGACGGACAGGTGTGCAATGAAATGGTCCCATTTTCTGTTACATTTACAATGTTTGAATATTCGTCACTGACATTTACTGATTATTTATATCACTTATTCTGCTTGCAACTAAGATTTACTAAATATATTTAAATCCATTAGAACATTGGTCCCAAAACTTGCTCCTCAAGGTGCCCCCACAGTGCATGTTTTCAAGGTATCCTCACAAAATCAAAGTGGAATAATTTGCTCCACCTGTGGATCTTTTAAAAGACATCTGTGAGTAATGAGTGCACCTGTGCACCTGCAAGATGACCCAGAAAATTTGGTCCAGAGGACTGAGTTTGGGACCCACTCCATTAGAATTGTACTATGACCCTGAGCAGTAATACATGTAGGGTTACCACCACTTGTCTGGGATTACTCTGGGCAGTCCAGTAAGACTGGAGTCCGGAGGGGTGGCCTTCCCGGACTCTACAATGTCTTAATTACCCGACTGTCCGGAGTAATCCCGGGCAGGTGGTAACCCTATATACATCAAGTGTTCAGTCTGTAGATTTCAGATCTTTAGTGGAGTATTTATAAAAGTTTGGGGAGAGATAACATTTTGAGAGATACCAACCAATCAGCTCCTGTCGTTGTTCAAATGCAGGCTGTAAATTATAAGCCAATAGCTGATTGGCTGGTACTTTATGTCTCACACTTTTTTTTTTATCTCTCCCAGCTTTGATAAATACCCCCCTCAATGTGTGAAAATAAATTCAGAATGAAATTCTTAACATTCTTCAGCTCCATCAACAATAACGCTGTAAGTCAAGTAAACTTGTCCTTTATTCTGTAGCCATGTTTAAACCTAGCACATACAGTATATGGATAAAGCTGTACTGATTAGGTGCTTCTAGTCACAATTGTGTTCTTGCAGGTAGACATGGCAGAAGGCAAAATCTGTTTGTGCTGTGATGAATCTCAAGCTAACAAGTGTTTGGAGAAAGAAAATGTTTTGAAGCTGTTCATGATCCATTCCTGTAATGCAGTTCATCTCTTACTCAAGGTACCTGACAAGTATAACTTAATAAATAACTCAACATTGTATTGCTTGAAGGGACTATTAAACATATAATTTGGAATAAATATTATGCCTTATACTATGTTGACAGCCAATTGTTCAATGATAACTTTTTTGCTGCTCTGTAAAAGGGGGAAATGTATGAAAGCTTGGAGAGAGATACAATACCAACCAATCTTTTCCTGTCCTTTTTCAACCAGGCCTGTATCATGGTCATTAAGAGCTGAGGGCTTTATATATCTCCCCAAAGTCATTTACTAATGGTAATTACTGACATTGCTCAAAGGTAAAATTATGCACGAAAGTTAGTAGTAGTTTGACAGCACTCCGTACCACTTTTGTTATTTATTTATTTATTAACAGTTTCTTTTATAGCGCATACATAGTCCGCAGCACTTTACAGAGTATAGTTGAGCAATCACATCAGTCCCTGCCCCAGTGGAGCTTACTAATAACTGTATAGCAAAACCACAGAAGGTAAGATTAACAATGATCAATTTATCTTCTTGCTCCATTTTCCGAAAGTGCTATTGGAACTTAGAACTTAGAGCAAATGTATGAAAATAGTGTTTATCAGCGGTGGTTCTTACCTCATAGGAGGGAGGCTACTGCTGGATGCGATGCACACGTTATTTTGCTTTTTTTTAGGGGGGGGGGGTACAAAAATATAGATACCTTACTTGCACCCAAAAAACTTTTCCTATATATATATATATATATATATATATATATATATATATATATATATATATATATATATATATATATATATGCGAAAAAAGGAATGGGAGGAGGCGCGCAAGTGAGTATGAAATATAACAATTTTTACTAGATCATAAAAGCTCACGTACACATAGGTTCAAATAAAACAGCATATTCGTCACCAGCGTCCAAAGAATTTCGGTACACCCGGTTTCTCCAGAGTCGGTATAAAAAGCTTTGTGATGCAGCGTGGATATCTGCTAGGCTTCACCGCAGGATCAGACCACCGGTTCACGTACGACAGGAACACCCTCAATGCGTTTCGTCACGCTGGTCCAGCGTGACGAAACGCGTTGAGGGTGTTCCTGTCGTACGTGAACCGGTGGTCTGATCCTGCGGTGAAGCCTAGCAGATATCCACGCTGCATCACAAAGCTTTTTATACCGACTCTGGAGAAACCAGGTGTACCGAAATTCTTTGGACGCTGGTGACGAATATGCTGTTTTATTTGAACCTATGTGTACGTGAGCTTTTATGATCTAGTAAAAATTGTTATATTTTATACTCACTTGCGCGCCTCCTCCCATTCCTTTTTTCGCATGTACCCTAATCTCTGAGGTTGGAGATAGCCTCTATCGTGGAGGAAAGGCTGCGCCACACGAAGGAATATCTATAAGATTGACCACTCGCTATAAATTAGTGACCGAGCACTCTTCAGATTATTGGTTGTATGTATATATATATATATAATATTTTTTTTTTTTTTTTATATATTTATATATATTAGTATGAAACCTATAGGTTCCAATACATTATATAAAAAATATTCAGTTATGTGCATATATTCATATATAAATTACCTATTTGTACAAAATTAAGTTTCTAAACTTTTTTTTTTTTATTACCATAGGTTATTCTTATGGTGTAATTGTTTCACGAGTTCTGGCCAGGATCTCTGTTACAGTATCTGCTTAGCACTCAGGAACAGATTGACCTTCCTGTTATATTAGACAATGATTTGTGCTGTAATGTTGCTGGAGCTTAGTAGGCTTCCTAATTTACTAATAGACAATGCTGACAAGGACACTTTAGTTCAGAAATGTGCAGTAAACCATGGCGATATAGTCTTTGTTCTTACGTATTCTGTTGTACAAAGGTCTGCTATGCATTAAATGGACTATGACTTAGCAGTATGCTTTGTACTAGAGAATCTAGTACTAGAGAATCTATTACCATTATTCTGCATACCATACTGTGCATCATTTGCAGACACATTTGGTTTACATTTAGTAAACTTAAAGATGAAAATTCCCCCATAATACTTAAGTGACATAAATATAAAGTTCCCTTTCTCCCAATTATTAGTTCACCCGTAGTAGGTGATATATTAGTCACTCTTGCAGTTGAAAGTGCTAAAATTCTATTCACATGGGATGTTGCTATGGGAAACCAATCAGATAATATCTAGTACAGGGCTGGGCAACACCGGCCCTCCAGATGTTAATGAACTACACATCCCAGGATGCTTTTTGTTTTGCTATGTGGCCATGCTGAAACTGATGCAAGGCATGCTGGAATGTGTAGTTCATCAACATCTGGAGGGCCGGTGTTGCCCAGCCCTGATCTAGTATCTTCTAGAAGGTGCTATATAAATAAATAGATTCTGATTGGTTGCCCATAGCAACATCCTATCTTCAATAGATCTCCTGTCTTACTAAATTTACCCGTGAGGCCCCTTTCACACGCTCCGGCCGGGCGGCGAAACCCCGCACGGACAAAAGCCACGCACAGTAGTTAATAATGGACACGATTGTGTTCATTCACACAGGACGTCCATGGCCCGGCCGCCCGGTTGCAGCCGGATCTCACCACTGGAAGGGACGGCTGCCATGCTGTGGCCATTCCGACCATTGTAAATTCCTGTGTACTGCACGGCTTCCTGGCCGTGCAGGGTTTCGCCGGCAGGAGCCAGAGCGTGTAAAAGGGGCATAAGGGTTTCACACGCATGCAGAGTGGCTGCAGGTGCTGCAGTCATGGAAGCTAGATTTATGATCTTAGAGCATGTTTATTTATTAAAAAATGTTTTATAGCACAGCAAATTCCTTTTTCAATTGGACACACAGGTAAAACAAAACTGGGTAATATAACAAACCGTAATAGAGGTAGGAAGGCCCTGCTTACAATGTTTAAGTAGGCGTTCAGTATGCAAGCGTATACTCATGCCATCTATTGTTTGAATGCCCGTCACCTCAAGTGTCATTAATAGTTTATGCCAGTGGTTCCCAAACTGTGGGGGGTCTCGGAGCACTTGTAGGGGTGCCTAGAACTGCTGGTCCAGGACCATTTCAAATTATTTATGGTCAATGTAATAGGCAAACTAGTGCTTGTGGCTTCAAATAATGAACAATCTGGACAAACAGAAGCAAATCCCGTCCCTCACCACATAACTTGTGCAAGTCTGACTAGCTTTCGATCCGATTTTGACTATATAGTCAAAATCTAAAGCAAAATAGACATCGAACCGCTTTCAGCTACATTCGATCGCAATGCGCTAGCCCGCATCGAAATCGGATAGAAAAATAGACTGTGCAGGCAAGACTATATAGTCCAAATCAAATGCATTTTGCTTGATGTGCGATTTGATCCTGGTGGAATAGGGATCGAATAGCAAGGCAATTGCACCCCTTAAGGATAACATACAGCATTAAGACAATTTACATAATTTTATTATGTTTTCAAAATTAAACAATAAGAAACTTTTAACTTAGTGGGTGTCACAAAAAAAATGCTGATACTCTAGGGCACGTGATTCCATAAAGTTTAGGAACCACTGGAATGTGCACTTGTACCAGCCCTATGCTATGTTTTATGTTTCTTACCTTCTTATGTTCCCTATGCTAAGAGATATGTTTCTTACCTTCCCAGTATGCATGACCTAGAGCTTTAGATAAATAGCCACTCCACTCTCATGACTAGCACTTGCCCCAAAATGCCTATTTCATGGAAGACCAATACGGGAAAGTTCAATCCAATAGGACAGATGTATGCTAAATCGGTCAATTCACTTCTTCACATGTGTTCAAAAACTCAATATTTGCCTTCATGCTAAGAGATATGTTTGACACACAATCAGACTCTAATGGGGCCTATACTCATAGCGATTTAGGGGCATTTTCTAAGCGATCTCACTAGATCACTACATCGCTTTGTGTATAGGGGCCATTAATAACCAGCATACATATTTGTCAGGGCCAGTGTTCTCAATGGAGAACACTGGCCCTGACCGTTCGCTCATCACCCAGCACTGCCACAATGATGTGTGCTGAGCGATCTTGCTGAAGCGTCCTGAGCGATCTAGCACCGTTTAGAACACTTCAGCATCTCCAGATGTATATGCCCGGGAAGGGGAAAATGTAATAAGATGGGAGTTATACTTCACGTGTGATGTTGCTATGAGCAACCAATCAGAATCTACTGATTTATTTAGCACATTGTAGAAGATAATAGAATCACTTCTATCTTAGTACATTTCCTAAGGGGTAAATTTACTAAACCTTCTAAAAATGAAGAGGGGATGTTGCCCATAGCAACCAATCAGATTCTGTCTATCATTTTCTTGGATGCAATAAATGATACACATAACCTGATTGGTTGCTATGGGCATCATAACATAGCTTTATTAGTTAACAACACTGTCCATCTGCTCCCCTACATGATAAAGATTAAAAAAAAACCTGTGCCACTTTGACAAACTGGACCGGTGATCAACCAGGCAAATGTGCTTAGTAGCTTTCCATCTCCAGTTCCTGGATTGTCTCCGATCACGTGACCAGTCACCGAGCAACAGGTGAAACTACGAGAGTCCACCTGGTGACAAGCACAATCAGAAGGCGAATATCCAGGCAACGGGAGGTGCTCACAGTGATACACCCAATCGGCTGTATTAGCTGGAGAGTGGGAACTCCATACTGCCAGAAATTAAGGTTATATACAGGCCCAAATGCCGACAATGGGCCCAAACATGTTTTAAAATGGATATTTCTGTACATAGTTATGGTGTTTTGTATATATATTACTCAACTACTCTGCCTCCTATTCATTTATTGGTACTCTTTACTTAGTTGGGCGCCAGCGATTGAAATCGCGGGCGTCGGGGGTAAAAATCGCGGTGATCGCGGGCATCGCGGGTAAATCGGGATGCCCGTAATGCCCGCGATGACCGCGATTACCGCGATTTTCCCATAGGGAACAATGTTAAAACGGCTGATTGACCGCGATTTTACTGTTAAATGCCTCAATGGACCCGATTTGGGGCCAAATAGGCCAAATTAACCCTTAAATGTCCCCCCAAATTTTTAACGCCACCCCACGATCCACGCCAACCCGAAGCGTGGCGAGCGCAGCGAGCCCGCGAGGGGCGGCGGGACGCGTCCTCCGACCTTTTCATGCCCTACTATCCACTAGGGCGTGGTGTGAGAATATAATAGTGTGGCGAGCGCAGCGAGCCACCGAGCCCGAAGCGTGGCGAGCGGACGCGGATACCTTCACAGGTAGACGCGTCCCCTCGCCGGCTTCACAGGTGTCCGGCTCGCCACGGACACCTGTGAAGCCCGCGAGGGGACGGGCATAACTGTGAAGGTATCCGCGTCCCCTCGCGGGGCTCGCTGCGCTCGCCACGCTTCGGGCTCGGTGGCTCGCTGCGCTCGCCACACTATTATATTCTCACACCACGCCCTAGTGGATAGTAGGGCATGAAAAGGTCGGAGGACGCGTACCGCCGCCACTCGCGGGCTCGCTGCGCTCGCCACGCTTCGGGTTGGCGTGGATCGTGGGGTGGCGTTAAAAATTTGGGGGGACATTTAAGGGTTAATGGGCTCTGTGGCCCATTTAACATTGATTCCTATGGCCAAATCGGGTGGATTGAGCCATTTAACAGTAAAATCGGGTCCATCGTGCGTTTTAACATTGATTCCTATGCTAAATCGTGAGCATCGCGTCGCGGGCATCGCGGGTACATTTATAGCCGGCCGCGACGCGACCGACACGATTTCCATGTTTAACATTGGTTTCAATGGGAAATCGCGGGCATCGCGTCGGTCGCGTCGCGGCCAGACATAAATGTACCCGCGATGCCCGCGACGGGCGCCCATCTAGGTAAAGAGTACCCATTTATTATTTTGCATTGTGTAACTGTTGATTGGATAGTTGGTCATTTAACCTATACAATATCCAGCCCTTATATACAAAACCTATATATATCCAGCCCTTGAACAGACAGCTACCCACCTTTTGATAAAGCTACCTAGTGTAGCGAAACACGTAGGAGAGCTACTTGGACACCCTCTTTTCATACAGAACCCTGGATTGCAGTCCGAACCAACCCCTTGGGACCTACATCAACTAGAACCTCATAAGGTCCTTGGAATCAGTTACCAATTTATCCCTGGATACTCACACTCTGCTTGGAAAAAAAGGCTAATTTGCCACTTCATCTGCAGATCACTTCTGTAAAAACCAGGGTGGTAACTATTCTTCCATTCATATTCCTTTTACAACTTAGGGGTATTTATAGGATCAGACTCTCTGGCACAGTTATCAATTTTGTGGGTGCCTTTATTTTATCCATATTATTACATTGTTTTTTTATCTAATGTTTTTTTATTTTATTTCATTAAAACATTTTGTAAAAGATAATCCAATCTATCTACTTAATTTTTCGTATTAATTGAAATCATTTTTGTGCGCTGCTTACTCTTGTTGTTTAACAACGCTGTCCAGAAGTTTAATATATAGGGGCATATTCAGGGTCCGGCGTTAGCACATGTAGTTCCGCCTGTTCTAGCTTTTACATCAGCTAGACAGGCGGATTGTGTTTCACCCTTTCACCATTTAGTGTATTCAGGGTGAATTGAGGGCGGAATGCCTCCTGGCGTTAAAACACCAATGAGGCGAAAGGGAGCATGTTCAATTCGCCAGCAGTCTTGTACAGTCACAGTCACCTCTGCTCTGCTGCCATTACCTTATTGGAGAGGTGTTATCACTGTGGTGCTGCATTGGTCTGGTCCCCCATCATACTGTACACTTGCTGGCCTGGTGGCTGTGTCCCCGTCCCTTCCTCCATCCTCCTTGCTGGGTCTCCGGGGTGCACACTTCTAACATCCCTGGCCCCATAACGCTTCATACTCCTCAGTCCCCATCCAGCCGCCATGCAGCGCATCCACCGTGCCCGCCTGCCGCCAGCTGTCAGCCCTGGATGAATCAATCCCCCGCAAGTTGCCCTGGAGTGCACACCAGCCCCCTGCCCTCTGTCCGGCCGCCGCTGGTGGGAGGGGGTGGGATGTGCTCTCTATCACCGTTATGTATGCCCCCGCTCGCTGTCCACCTTGGATCCATCCCCCGCAAGGTGCCGAGGAGTGCACACCCGCCCCCCCGCCCGCTGTCCGAAGTCAGCTGTCTGGCTGCTGCATACTCCTCCATCCCTGTCCAGCCGCCTGCCACCCGCCCTAGATGAATTCCCCGCAAGCTGCCCTTGAGCGCGTACCCGCCCCCTGCCCACCTGCTGCCCAGCCACTGTAGTGTACGCCTGCTGCCCGGTCGCTGTACGCCCGCTGCCCGGTCACCGCTGGTGGGAGGGAGGGTTGCTTTCTATCACTGCCCACTGTCTGCCCGCAGCATGGCCACGGCTGGGGGGAGGTGGTGCGCTCTCTGTCACCGTGCATCTGTTTATTTCAGCATCTATGCTTCACGCCCCTGCTGGCCACCTTCACCCCCCCTGCTGGGCACCTTCACCCCCCCCGCTGGCCGCTGGGCACCTTCACCCCCCCCCCCCCGCTGGCCACCTGCACTCTTTTTCACCCCCCTGCTGCCCTACTTCACTCCCCCCCATGCTGGCCACCTGCACCCAACTTCACCCCCCCGCTGGCCACCTTCATCCCCCTGCTGGCCACCCCCACCACCCCCTGATGCCCTCCTTCATCCCCCCTACTGGCCACCTTCACCCCCCTGCTGCCCTACTTCACTCCCCCCCATGCTGGCCACCTGCACCCAACTTCACCCCCCTGCTGGCCACCTTCATCCCCCTGCTGGCCACCCCACCACCCCCCTGCTGCCCTCCTTCATCCCCCCTACTGTGCACCTTCACCCCTCCCCCTGATGGCCACATTCACCTCCCACCCCCGCTGGCCACCCCCACCACCCCCTGCTGCCCACCTTCACCCCCCTGCTGCCCATCTGCCACCCCCCTGCTGCCAACTTTCACCCCCTGCTGCCCATCTGCCACCCCCCTGTTGCTTCCCTCCTTCACCCCCTGCGTCCACCTTCTGCCCCCCTGCACCCTCCTTCACCCCCTGCATACTCCTGCTGCCAAATAGCGCTATTAGCCGCCTAACGCCCTTGCGACTCCTGATTAGCCGCTAGGCAGCCAATACCGGAATTCGGGGGGAAGAGCCACAGGATGTACACAGACATCCTCCGGCTCTCCTCAGTCCGTGCTGGTATTGGGTATGCGTTTTTTTTATTTTGCAAAGTCCCGTGGATGCCTAGTTTAGAACGAAGAGGACTTGATCTACGCGGAGGACCCAGGTGAGTATGGTTTTCCTCCACAGGTACCCATCCTGGATTTCTACTGGACGAGGGGCATTGTATTTGCATGAATGGGCTCTGTGTGTCTTAAAGTTTAATTTCTAAGGTGTCTTTGTGTTTTTATTTAACTATTGGTTCTGCAGTGGAACTAAGAGTCCCAGCAAGCCCATTAATGGGCCGCATGCTGGGACTTGTGGTTCTCCAAGTCCCAGTATGCGGACCAGGCTTGCTAGGACTCATAGTTCCAAAGCAGAACCCAATGGCTATTTCTATTTTTACACCTCAGCCCAGTGCTCAAAGCCCAGGGGCACCGGGGACAGCACCAGGCTTCAGCCTGGGCAGGTAAGTTGTGGAGTGGGGGACCCCTTCATTGGGGGGGTCCCCACTTCTCCAGGACCCCTGCCCAGGCTGACTGGTCAGTAGTTTAATGCTTCGGCCGCGGGACCTTAAGTGTCCCCCGGCTGTGGCATTACCCTGCTGGCTGGTTGGGCCTGGTGCTGGTTCTTAAAATATGGGGGACCCCTATTCATTTTGTCCCCCATATTTTGGGAACCAGGACCGGCCCTTGGGCCTGGTGCTGGTTTTAAAAAATACGGGGAACCCTATTTAATTTGGTCCCTGATTTTTTAAAACCAGAACCGGCTCTGTGAGCCTGGGGCTGGTTATGCCCGTGGGGGGGACCCCACGCCATTTTTTTTTTATTATTTATTTTTTCTCTCTTTTTTTTTACACTGCAGCCTGCACGGATCTGACTGATTCGTGCAGGCTAAAGGCAAATACGCCTGGAAAATGAAGTGTATTTTCCAGGCATATTTGGCCAGCAATTAGCAGCCGTATCCCGCCAATTACCGGCCGTATTAGGAATCACCACTCTTTTGAATGGTGATTCCTATTCGTATTCTTTCAATAGTGTATATATTCGGAAATACGAATAAGAATGTGCCATGAACGCAAATACGATTTTCAGGATTGTAAATCCCGAAAATACGAATACGCATAGGTATCACGGATTCAGTATTGAATTCCGGCGGTCGGGATCCCGGCGTTCAGAATCCCGTCGCCGGAATCCCGACAGCCGAAATCCCGACAAGGGGGGACGTGGATTGCCCCCCCTTGCGGGCTCGCTGCGCTCGCCACGCAGCGGGCACGGTGCCTCGCTGCGCTCAGCACACTAATTTATTCTCCCTCCAGGGGTGTCGTGGACACCCACGGAGGGAGAATGTGTCGGCATTTCGGCGTCGGGATTCTGAACGCCGGGATCCCGACCGCCGGGATTGTAACTGCATCCCGGTATCACATGGGTACAACACTGCATGCTGGTAAAACACAATGCTACATAGGGAGAGTAAAAAAATATATTATGAAAAAAAATCAGAATATATTTATATAGGCAATAAAAAACATACAAAATTTATTTATAAGCAAAATGACAATAAATTACATTGATTCATTTAAAAAACTACATAAATAAAATACTATTTTATGTTTTGTAGAGCAGTCCCGACAGAAGAAATTGTCTAGTTCATTTTGTCTAAAGCCTGCCTGAAAACTGTAGAATCCATTTAGACAATCAGACACTGAATAGGCTAAATCAGATTAACATGGCTGAGTTTAGACAAAGCGAAACAAAAAGTCTAAATGACTCATTTAGACAGGCGAGGCAAACGAAAAGAGTTGACAGGTGAAATGCTTTAGACTGTCTAGAAAAAATGATAGTGAATAGTACAATTCATCTAGACTTTTTTTTCAGGCGTAAAATATGCTGTTTTAGACAGAATGGACCTAACGACCAACAGTGAATACACCCCATAGTGTATGACTTGTATATAGTTAGCTTAGTATTTACTGCCGCCACTTTGTCACAATTTCTCTGGTCGTCCCCTGGAGTCCATGTACTACGGTTACCTCCAGGAGTACAGGAGATGTATATGCTAACTTTGTTAAGCTGAATGCAGCTTGCATATTTGTCTCTTTCTGTGACACATTTTGCTTTTGCAATTTAGAATCCAATTCCATCCAATTTAGCCACTAAATACTGTCTTATTTAATAACACTGAATTTACAATAAAGACACTGGTAGTCTATGCACTAGCTGATTGGCTGGCTGTTTATTTTATTTTTTTATTTTATTTTTTATTTTTATCACTTTTGAAGCTTAGTGCATATGGCCCATAAAGTTGATTCTGATTGGCCAATCAAGTTGATTTGATAAAGTGGATAGAGCCAATCAGCTCTGAATTTCCATGTTACAGACTGTGAGCCCCATTTGTTACATAACCCCATGAACAGTAGCTAAAGGGGTTATGTCCTACTTTCACAATTCACAAAACAGCAGTAAACTAAATGTACCACTGTTTGGCCATGTACCCACTCTCCATCCCCTGTTGTGGGCATTGCTGGTTCCCCACCGGGTGATGAAGTCATGCATAAACTCAGTAGACTGTCACTAGCAGCATTAGGCTACCAGCAGATCCGGAAGATGCCACAGAGGGGGGAGACATCAGTGGAAGGCTTCACTAAAGTCAGAATGGCAGCTGTGTGCATATGTAGCCAGTGAGAGAAGTACAGGGGGCAAACAGCTGTTTGATGAATACAGAAAGGAAGACATAACCCTTTTGTGGCTTTACTGAAAATGTAAACTTTGGTTGGTAAAGTTTGATTACATATGGTCTATATAAACTTACATCAGTTAAACAGCGTATATTATTTTGTCTCTAGAAAGTGTTCTTTGCCCTGTGTGCCCTAAATGCTTTGACGACCACTGTGTGCCTGGTAGCAGCTGCCTTGCGATATCTGCAGCTCTTGACAACTAGAAGACCCTGCACAGTAAGTGAGTGGAAAGTTTACTAACATATTGTATATATTTTTTGTGTGTGTATATATGCGGATATATGTGTGTGTATGTATATATAACCTTTATTCTTAATAAAAAAATGATATCATAAAATTACCCTATGATCATCCAAATTGCATTACAGGAACCAGCATGCTTTCAAACACTGGTCCTGTCTGTGCCTCAATGAACTACAATATAGACCCCCCCCCCCCAGCTGCAAATATGGGCAGCTCACCTCTCTCTTGCTGCTGTGGGGCAACTAGGAATCCAGACAGCTGCGGCTACCTATACTGGCGCATTAACTGCTCTGCCTGGAATATAAAGTGGTAGGCATGACAAACTTGATGTCCTCTTTGTCACCATATTTGAATTCTTATAATAGGTCTCTGGGGACTGTGCAAGTGCCAGGGTATTAAGTTCACTGGGGCAGATGTATTAAGCCTTAACAAGAGATAAATGCAAGGGTGATAAAGAGAGATAAATGTCCAGCCAATAAGATCCTTACTGACTTTTTTCAAACACAGCCTGTAACATGGAAGTTGGGAGGTGATTGGCTGGATGTTTATATTTATCACCCTTGCATTTACAGTATCTCTTGTTAAGGGTTAATATATCTGCCCCACTATCTGATCTTCAATGTATCTTCCTGTTGAACTCCCAGAGTATTTCCTGTGTTCTGATCTGGTTGTCTGATGATGATGATTTTTGCCTGCTCTCTTGCTACTGCTTCCAGTAACTTCCCAATTTCAATGTTGACTAATCTCCGGACCTGCCCGCCCCCTGATAATGCCTACCTCATTTCCAACTTGTTCCAGTCGACTATTCTCCACTTTGCCTCATATCAACCAGTCTGTTTGTCTTGTACCCAACAACAGATACATAGGAACCCAGTCAAAGTCCATAACCTGTGTATTCGGCACAGAAAACACACACTCTTAAGGGGGGGCCCTGGTGGAGGTCACCTATATGTCAGACTCCGCCTCTCTATTCTGGGTCTTCTTCAATCATAACTGATTGAACAGGAGTTATGACCGAAGTAAAGCTAAAAACAAAACACAGCATCCAGACCAGAGCAATGTTTTTGGGAGGAAGGGGCAACAATCCAGTAGAGCACGCAGAGAAACTGCCTGTTGTAGAGTACTACAATTACTGGTACTGACAAGTGTGCTCATTGTGGCTATCTGTTATGTCTCTTCAGAAAACAAAAACAAAATAAATCTCTGGCACCAGCTTCTGCCTATAAAATTAAATGTAGTACAGCTGCCAAAGGAAAATGTATCACTTTTCCAAACCACAGGGGTATAAATAAGCTAAACTCAAAATAGGCTGCATACTAATTGTGCAAATTAGCAAAAAAGCTTTCAGTATATTTCTTTAATAACCATTTATTAAACTACTCATTAAAATGATGTAAGTAGAATAATAAGACGGACTGAAATATTATACTAGAAAACAACAAGTGGAGATTAGCTCTTAATGGATTTTTGAAACAAGAGATGCAGACAACAGCTAGAAGAAAAACATGCGTTCTCATTCAGAGGTGGGCACAATGTCCCATTATTTTATGGGTGAGCATGTTTCCTGATGGGTACCATTCAGTTCTGATAGGCGTGCCTGGGCAGTGATAGAAGTGGTGGCTCATGTTGGCAGGTTCTAAATGCATTCTAACAATGATTAAGGATAGCTATACTTGAGCACTGATGACTCAATTAGTACCTCTATTATGTTGATTTAACCATCTGTGCTCAAACATGGATATAACTAAAACCTCTGCATTAAGAACAGAGGTTGAGAGAATGGCTTAGCGAATACCCCCAGAATCATGCCCAAAGAGAACAGATTAATGTCAGATATTAAGGGCAGTTCAGTCTCTATTTTAAGGCTTCATACAGAGAAAAAATGCAATGGCAGAAGAATCCTGTATTAAGGAACTCCAGTCTGTGTCTGGAATCTGTGCTAAACCTTAAAAGCGTAGTGTTCCCCGGTATTTCTGAAACCAGCCCCAGACTCTTGGACTGGTCCTGGTTCCAAAAAATTGGGAGACAAAAAATCTGGGGGTCCCCCATATTTTGAAACCAGCACCAACAGCCCACGGTGTCATGCCACAGCCGGGGACACATTTTACATAAGGTCCCCCGGCCATACCATGAGCACCGTGGCTGGTCAGCCTTGGACGGGGTACCTGGGGGAGTGGGGACCCCACCAATAAGATAAGGCAAGAGGTGGAAAGGCTAGTCACCTGGTGTAGTGTTAACAACCTACAGCTGAATGTGTCAAAAACGGTTGAGATGATCATAGACTTCAGGAAGAATCCCCCTACACTCCCCCCCCCCCCCGCGCTAACGATTGAAGATATGTAGTGTAGTGGTGGTAGTAGAATCCTTCAGATTCTTAGGCTCCAACAGGGAACTGAGTGGAACTCCTAATGCTCTTCTACTCTGCAATGATACAATCTTTGGTCTGTACCTCAATCATAGTCTGGTATGGCTCGGCCTCGGTTTATTTCAGAAACAGATTACAGCGAATTGTTAGAGTAGCGAAAAAATCATGGGATCGGATCTCCCGGCGATTGAGGACGTGTATAGGTCAATGGTTACAAAACGTGCTGAAAGAATTATCAGTGACCACTCCCACCCTGCTCATGACTTGTTTAGAAGGCTGCCATCTGGGAGGCGATACAGCTCGCAACTGGAGAGGACAACCAAACACAGAAACAGTTTTTTTTTCAGAGGTCAAAGGTCAGCGATTCCACCCCATTGCGCACTCAACAAATGAATCTAAATACAACCCTGATACCCTCCCCTTGAAATTATCCTGTTTTGTATTGGTCTGTTATGTATGTACACTGTGTGGGAGCAGTTGTTATCAGAAACAAATTCCCTGTGTATTATGTATGCTGTACATTGATATACTTGGCAATAAAGTGATTCTGATTCTGAATAAAGGGGTCCCCCTCAGACAGCCCTGGGCTGTCACCGGCCTCCGTGGGCTTCGGCCTGATAGGGTTAAATCATTCATACACAACATTGCTTTATATAGGTGAACTAGAAGTGCCAGCAGGCCTCCCCCGCTTGCTGGGACTTGGTGAAACACAAGTCCCAGCATGCAGGGCATTAATGGGCCCACTGGAACTTGTAGTCCACCTGTAAAAAGAATGTTAAAATAAAACACAGACACAGAGAAAAGTACAAATTTATTACACACACACACACCTCACTTTTAAAACAACATACTTACAGAACCAGGGTCCAGCGCTGCCTACCTCCTCCACAGCCAGCTTACCCCGCACTGACAGCGGGATGAGCCGGCTTCCTCTGTTGCTGCTAACAGCTTCTATAGCGCTGTCCCAGCGGTATAGAGACTATTAGCGTGGTTGGCTCTATGCGTCTTCATGGAGATGCATAGCTCAGCCCTGATTGGTTGAAAGCATCTCTGATGATTGTTTAATTATCTGCCCCAATCTTTAAGATCTATATCTCTCCTACGGCTATGTTTTGATCTGGTTTCACTAAAAACGCCTCATTCAGAGAAGGATATTGCTGCACCAGCAATAGCATCCACCATAGGTACAGCGGGAGTGATAATATGCAAATGCTAATGTCAGCCTTCCTCTTGTGCAGCAGCAGGCAATAGACAGTACAAGCACTGAGATGCCCATGTTTAGTTTCCAAGAACATTGCACCCGTGTTAATGCTTCTAAGCACCATTGGCACACCATTGCTCTTACGATCATCACTTGTGGCACCCTGAGTTGCTCAGTGTTTTCATCTCCAATAAGTCTGAACATGGCCTCTTTGACTGTGTATCTGCAATTGGGAATGGGACAGTGTTCATTAATAGGCCCTTAACACTCCCATAAGACACCCTCTTACTTTTCTTTAGGTCATTTCCTAGGAACACCCATGGGCTCCCCGGTGCAAGCTCTATTGCAAGTGACTCCCTCTGCATACATTCAGGGTTATACATGTAATGTAGGGGTTTCTAGACTTAAGCACATGTGCAGTAGCAAAAACAGCTCAACTGCGCAAACATCAGCGTAGCGTCCACCTCTGAATCAGGCCCATAGTTATTTATGTAGCAGTTAGTTAACCCTTATTTCGGGGATTTTCTCTCCCTCGTACTTTAATCTACCAAATCGGCAGCCAGATAGAGAGGGCAGGCAAGACTATATAGTGCAGATCTGCACTATATAGTGTAAATTGTGCCCCTCTAGCATGTCGTGAGATGCAAGTTCCGATGCGATCTGATCGCATCAGGACTCGCATCTCACGGCAGGTTCTGTCGTGTGTACACACCATAAGGCCAGTGTTCAGTTACCCAGAGTCATTCATTATTTATTTATTTACATATCTTATATAGCGCAGAATATTCCGTTGCACTTTACAATTGGAAACAGCAGAGATTAAACATGATAAACTTGCCTGAAGAGGTCAGGTTTTCAGGGAACGCTTGAAAGTTTGGAGGCAAGAGGAGAGTCTTAATGTGTGTGGAAGGGTGGGTGCTGCCCAAAAAAATCCTGCAAGTGTAATGTGTGGCCAGGGGGCTATTCATATATACAGTATAACAATGCTGCCATTTTATATTATATGAAAGCCCAGGATTCACAGATTTTACAAAAGACTGGTAATATAATTCAGCTAATACATCCTAAGTATGCTAAGAATAGATTGATGAGAGGGGGACATAACTTACATTTCGAAGCTTGCTCACAAGAAGTAAACTGTACATTTTATTTATATTACTAAAATAAATAGATCTAGAAAAAAGACCTCAGCATTACACCTAATATTCTAATGCTTTACTCTGTACTCGACTGTGTTGAACATATTATTCTCTCTACCTTGCTAGGATGAATCCCAAGTGTCTGCAGAAGAACCAGAGGAGCCAGATCGAGAGCCAGACCCTGAAGATTTTGTTCCACCTGCTCCTCCCCCTTCATACTTTTCAACTTTCTATTCTTACACTCCAAGAATGAATCATAGGTAATTCATATTACCCTGGCTTGTAATATTCCCAGCCTTGGCTGCAGTGCCGAGAACCTAGTGCAGAGACGGAGCTGCTAAGCACATATAAACCTACATGTGTAAATGTAAATATGTAAAATATTTGCTGGTAGTTTATCTTAGATTAAATTAGAGCAGGCATTTTATATCTTGGTCCTTAAGGCATGCTAACAGTCTAGGTTTAATAATATCCATGCTTATACACAGGTTATTTCATTAATATATCCATTATTTGTTATTTCCCCATGTGTGATGAAGCCTGGATAACATTAACACCTGCACTGTTTGTGCGTCTAGAGCAGTGTTTTTCAACCACTGTGCCGTGGCACACTAGTGTGCCTTCAGCTGTTCACAAGTGTGCCCCCAGATCTAGAGATGCCCAAACCAGTTTACAGTCACCACCAGTTAAACTGGTCTCTTCTTTTCATGTAAAGGGCCAACGTATTTTATTTTTGTTACCTGTGGGGACCAATGTGATTGTTTTTTATATGAGGACCAATAGGTTTGTTTGTTTTTCCTGTGGGGGCCAATGTGTTTTGCCCTGTGAGGATCATAGTGTGCCTTGGGAATTTTTAAAACTTATTTAGTGTGCCGCAAGGTAAAAAGGTTGAAAATCACTGGTCTAGAGGAAGGAGGTTGGGAAAGTTTAAAAAAACTCAGCCATTACAGTCCATGTTTTCAGGATATCCATGCTTGACTCCAAATGGTTAAATCAAATTATCTGAGGTACTTTATAAGTAAAGTCATCATTGCCTAAGCATGGATATAAAGCCAGTAAGTTTTGGAAACTGCATTAGAGTACAATAATAATTATTTTCCTGAGAGAAGAGAAGGTTCAAATGGTGTACATTTTAAATCGTATTGAATAGCAAAAGTCATAGCACTGGCTGCTTGCTACCCATGTTAGAAACTGATGTCATGCTGTCATTTTAACTGCTTCCAGTTCCCAGCATTGGGTCAATAAGAGATACAGCGCTGATAGGGGAAACTCATCTAGACAGTGATCCTGGCATTCCAAGTTTACTGATTAGAGTGAATGGAGATGTTGGGTAACTGACTAAAATTGACAGTTTACCCTTCAAGTGACTTTGATGCACACAAATAGACTCACTCTACAGCTTCTAAAATGTTGGCTAAGCCATGAATTCATTTTTACAGAACTTAAACATTTTCCCCATTGTGTCATTTGTTGCCAATATGCTCTTGTTTTCCTTAAGTAAGTCTCCATGGCTGCCCTTGCAAGTCTACTTGTAAAGACTGATTAGAATACAGGCTCATTTGGCTAGAAAAGCAATATAAGAGGATTGCTGTAGTGAAAGTTCAATTTTCTTTCCTATTAAGACAGGAGCAGATGTTTGTGTAGTTGTGAACATTTAATTATTTTTAATTTGCTTCCACTGGCAAGGATTGCATTTACGTTTTGGCTCATTTAGCGACAGAGCCCTTTTTAATGCCTAAAAGTGCCACTAAAACTTATCTTCTATAAAAATACTTAAAATTCTCATTAATAAAAGTCAAATTAATAAATTGAAATAATGTTATTAAGACGATCATTGTAAATAATGTACAGATTAATATGCATTCAAAAACATTGCATTTTGAAATCAAAATTACTTTTGGTTGTTATGATAACCAAAATAATTAGAACATAGTTGTTTATGAAGATAAACTGTGGGGGTTATTCTTATTCATTGCGGGGTGCTGGCAGCTGACATCGCCGGATGTCAGCTGCCCGCCCATATCCGTCCCAACGCACACGCATATGGAAGTGACTTTCAAGTCACTTTTATATGCGTGTACCGTCCACATCTTTCGATGGTCGGCGACCATCGAAAGATGTAGGAGGTTACACGCAGCATAGAAATGGATGTTTATGCTAAACATCCATTAGCAGCCTGTGTGGGGGTGAACTCGCGCTGCGTGGGTGGGGCAGACAGACATTTGGCGGGTGGGTTTGGTGGACTCGCAAGGCTGCGAATAACCCCTTGTATTTCTAAAAGACACATATTTGCACTGTGCAATGTTGTTCACATAAATTAGTAAGCAGAGATAATATGAAGCATCATCCAAAACATCAAAAGAATATTTGTCACCCTGAGGATAAGGTTACAGAGTATTGTTTACATGGTGATACAGCAATATACAGTATTGCAGTGCCAAAGCACTCTCACACATAAAGATATGAGATGCAGAGTGAAGTTGGACCCAATGGTTACTTTCACAATCACCTTCACCAGCTATCACTATACCCAGTATCACCTATCTTCTATCCGTTTCCTATAAAAATATAGATGTTGTGCTAGGTGTCATTACAATGGGCGGTATTCAATTAGGCTGATTTGCCAGGTTTTTATGGCGATTTTGTGCTGTAAGGCGAATTTTTGACTAAAACGGTGAATCACCCAATTCAATGACCAGATGGCGAATACATTTCAAGGTTTTTTTCGCCATGATTCACCGAGTAGCAATCGCTATCTTTTTATGGTGAAGTGGAATGTGAACTTTTAAAATAAAGTGTTTTGTTTTTTACATTTGGTGTCAAAAAATCAGGAATTTTATTCTGAGGAGGGGCATGCTATTTTTATTCATGTGCTGTAATTTAAAAAAAAATATTTTTTATTTTTTTTACACAGACCAGCCAGCAGGGGGCCGGAGCCGAGCCGCTCATTAGATATTCATATATTCACTTCACCCGATCATTACATATGCATGATCGGGTGTATTGAATATACCCGGTCCCCTGCTGGCACCCCCGGGGAGCAGCCTGTGCTGCCTGGCACCCGGGGAGCCCACCTCCCCCCCACAAACGTTCTGGGGCAGGCAGGGAGACTTCCATCTCCCTGCCTGCCGCCGTCCTCAGGCTCCCTGCGGCATCGCCGCAGGAGTTAAAATTCGCCGGTCAGGGGCAGCGAGCCCCTGACTCGTTGAATACTGGAGCCGGCGAGGCTCCGGAACGCGGCGAGCAGTGGCGAATGTGCAGCGAATCCTAAACAGGATTCGCTGCACATCGCCAAAATGCTCATTGAATACTGCCCAATGTGTCCAGAGTACAGGCGACACATAGTTTTATGAACTGCTCATAGAATAAAACTGCTCATATTTACTGGACACTTTTTCCGTATTACCCATCACACTTTCTGTGTTCTGTTGTATACACAATAGACATTTTATAGATTTCAAATTATTACGTTATTTATTCTAAAGCACACACATACTGTACAGGGTATTCTGCAGCGAATAGAGAGAATATTTGCTCACTCTCATAAGTATCTGCCTAAATGGTATTTATAGTCTATATTCCCTACCTAATCTACACGCACGCAAGTTTTTTTTTTAATAACCTACTACCAGCATATTTTTGGATTGTGGGAGGAAACCAGCGTACCCAAGGGAAACCCACTTAAGCAGGATGAGAACATAGAAATTCCACACAATGCTATGAGGCAGTAATGCTAACCCTAATGGTGCCCATACAATGTACTATTATTGTATGCAATTTGGACTAGATCGGATCACATCACATACATTTTGCAATGCAATGAGATTCAATCTAGTCCAAATTGCATACAATAATTGTACCATGTATGGGCACCTTTACACCAACCTGCTTGTCTATCAAAATACTAATTTATGTGGATTGATTCATCTGAAATTGCTTTATTGTTAGAATAAACCACCATAAAAACCTGTTTAGTGTAAATAAATAGACATGACCAAAACTGACCGTGGATATCTCCTCTGTTAGGATGACTGGCAATGAAGTGATTCCTCTCCCACACATCTATGGATCCAGGTTCAAAGGGGTTGAAGTGTTTTGCCCTCTGGAACCTCCTCCTCCTTATGAATCCGTGGTTGGCCAAAACCATTTTCTTGAGGTACTTGTAGGTTACTGTAACTATATTTACTGTTTTTCCACACATATTTTACTATCCATTGCCCTCTTATTCACACTGTCCAGATTTGGCCTGGCTAAATTCAGTTTGTGTTTTTGGATATCCCAATCCCTTAAAACCTGTTTAGACTCTGTGATTACTTTCCTGTATTTAACACATGAATATGGCTGCTATATTTATGCAGGTTTGTTCAAATCTGGGACAGCACCAGTCAAAATATTTAGGGGGATATGCAATCCTCCACCGCTATTTCTGACGGGGGAAATAGCACCGGGTGCCTATTCAATGTTGTCTTTACCGACAGCATGAAGAGGCATCACGGCAGAACGAGCCTGACTTTAAAAGCTGTCATGCCCGTTCTGCCGAGAACGGCCATATCTCGACAATCCAGGGACAATTACCTGGACATGCCCCCTTTTCGCCAATCGGCAGGCGGGACATTGAATCTCACCTGCTGATTTGCTGTCGGGTAAAACGCAAACGGGCCAGGATCACGGCTGTCGGGACGGATCAACAGTCGTGATCCGGGATTGCATATCCCCCTTATGCTCCTGTCATCACTGTATATGATCTAGCTATAAATCAGTTGACTACTATATACTATACTGATAAACTTTATTAGAGGCATTCTTGTTACCTAATTCTGCTATCTTATTAACCATATGATCACTCTTTAACCTTGCCTGAACTGTTGAACAACATCACCTCATTAATTGCAGTAAAATGAGTGCAATGTCCTATCTCATATATATCTTAAACAAATTGAAACTCTCTTATTAATATTCATAGGAAAGAACTCCAGAAATTACAAACCTTGTAGCCAACACCATACCAAAACTTCCCAGCATGCAGATCATTCAAGGTAACTCATGGAACAAGGGCACTTCAGCCTTAGATTACATATTATACAGAATGCATAACAAATTGGTTAAAGTAATCCTTTTTTTAAGATGCTTCAAATTATGCACTGATGAGTCAGAATATTCCCTATCCATGACAGGAAACCTTTGGAGAAAAGGTGAAGGAGGCTTAGAGGACCTTTTAGAATACATCAGTAGCTAACTGGTTTTCGCAGGGAAGTATCCTGGGAATTTTCATGGAAATAAATTAATTTAACTGAAAAGATCCCGAATTTATGTTCCTGGTAATATATTAACCCTAAATCCCTAGCAATCGTATTTGTTACTGTGTTTTTTCCTTCAGCCTATGGTGGACCACTGGTACCATGGGATATTCTAGGTCCTCCAGACCGGGCACCAAGGAGTTAAACTTCTGAGAGTGCAGCTGGGCTGGCCTCCTTAATACCCTGCCCTGCCCCAGGCTAATCAGTTTTTTTCTTGGTGCCTCAGGAACAGGCACATTTGTAGGAGTAGGGCTGTTTCAGCCCTGGTTTTAAACTTGATTTTTTATTTTATTTCAACCTACAGCCATACCACACTGAATAGGCCCAATCTCATCCGAACTTGGCAGCTAAGCAGTGTTGGGCCTGGTTAGTACTTTTGTGGGAGACCTCATGGGAACACCAGGTGCTGTAGGTTGCCTGCTGCAGGCGCTGTGCACTGCAACAGAAGGAAGCACGCTGTGCTGGGTCTCTGACCTCCATGGCCAGATGCCTCAGCATCTCCACAAGGCATCGGGGGAGCCGCTGCAGCGTCTGGAAGCTTCAGTCAGGTAAGCGGAGTCCAGGTGTGGGGCTCCGGCATACCTATAGCGGCGACCACCGCTGGCGGAGGAGGCAACGCCGGCGGTCCCGGCAGCGGGGTCCCGTTCTTTCGGTCTCCCCTCTAGGCCACCAGGGCTGACCTGTTGCAGGTCCTATATGGGCATATAGCCCTGGTTAGGCTCCGGGAGGGGGTTATTTTTTTGAGCAGCCCATAGCTCCAGCCCCAGTGCAGGTCCTTTGTTTCAAATTTCCTGCCTGGTTGACATCACTCCCGCCTCTCTCCTTTCTTCTGGTGCCTGTTTCAAACAGGTGTGCCAGAATGTTAGTCAGACACTGCCTATCCTGCATGCTGCACGGAGGGAGACTTGAAGGAGAGCCTGCTGGCGCTGAGTGTTATGCCTCCCTGTCCTGCACTGTCCTGGTGTCAGGTTGCATATTCCTCCTTCCTCACCTCATGGTGCTGGTTGATGAGAATAGATGCCTATATAGGGGTTAATTTGTACCCTATTTTTTCTCACTAATTGAGGTTATCTGTGTTTTTTATTTAGTATACTCTGTTACTTTACAGTTTATTACTACTGTGGTAGGCACACAGAAGCAGATAACAGAGACACTTATCTTATGTTTGTGTCTCTTCCAATTAGTGTAGTGCCTGTCATTACCCACTGTCCTAATTAAGGCTGTGTGTGATTTTTGTCTCCACAACCCTGTAGAGTAGACAGTTCCCTTCAGGGGCTTTCTGCCACAGGGCTCCCATTTTCTCCCTCTCTCCTCTCATTCTCCCAGACCTACAGCCATACCACACTGGATAGACCTAATTTCATCTGATCTTGGCAGCTGAGCAGTGTGGGGCCTGGTTAGTACTGAGTGGGAGACCACATGTGCACACCAGGTGCTGTGGGTTAGGCATTATAGCAGAGGATTGTGGAGCTGCCTGTCACAGCCTATGTCATGCACAGCTACCTCACCTCAGGGTAATTAGTGTGATAGAGAGAGAGTGATAGAGGAAGGTTACTACTACCCAATACCAACACTGTCCTAGTGTCGGGGTACATGTCCCCTACCTCACCTCATGGTGTTTGGTAGCTGGGAACAGAGTGTTAGTTTCACTTTCTGTTTTCCAGACACTATCTAGGATTACTGCTCTAGAATGTGTTTTATTGCTTAAGATCAGAGGATCCGTGGGACACGCATCAGATCGATATCATCCGATTATCAATAGAAATCGGACGATTTTTCATCTTATAAAAAAAAAAAAAAAAAAAAAAAATTTAATTTTTTTTTACTTCTGCCACTTTTGGTATATATATTGGCTGCCAGTTTATACTGCATGTCAATTTAAGGTGTTTCATTGTATTATACACATTCCATGTTAAGTACCTCTGTTTACCTAAACAGCAGCTACTTCTGTGGTGGGCTCACAGTGCAGTAGTTTTAACTATTTATTCCATATAGATAGTTATCCTTTTCAGTGTCTTGTTGCCCCACTGTTCACTTACTTGTAAGTGTGTGCGTGCATTTTCTCGGTGTGAGTGTACATATCGGCCCTCTTGTTCTAAAAGGGTCACTATGTCTTCTAAAGGCCCCATCCCCCCCCAAAAGGATGCGGCATATTTATACCTGCACAGAGTGCCAGGTTTTTTACCTGTGCAGTACATGATTACACAGGCATGTGTGACAGCTGCTCTGTGGCTCTACTGCCACTTGCTACTGTAAAAGGTTCAGCTGAGCCAAGTGGAGCTGCTTCACAGTGGCCTCTACAGCGCCTCATGTTGCTGTAACACAACAATCAGATGCGTAGCCTGGTGGTTTAGTATCTGCTCTCATTACTGGCATTGATTGTGAGTTCCACGGATCGGAACCACCCTCTAGCACAGTCCTGACCTAACCATGGCTCTCCAGCTACTGTGTAACTACATGTCTCAGCATGTTGGGGCTTGTGGTTTCAAAGCAAGGGAAAAACAGCATAAATTCATGGCTTATCCTGGTGTGCAGGATTTAGTGCAGGTTTCTGCATCCATGCAACAATCTGAGCTAATCTGCTAAGCGTAAATCCTTAGCTTCTGCTCACTTGCCAAATTTTGCAGTCTGACGACTCACAATCAGAGGATTTCTGCTTTGCATCAGAAATTTCTCCAAAGTCAGACACTGAAAAATGTCCCCGACCAGCGTGGCTGCGTTAGTATGGGCTTGTCCTTACCTAAGCCAGACCCTCAGCCTACAGTACAGCCTCCTTTATTCAAAGGAAGGACCTGTCCGTTTTCACGTCTCCACAGCTAGGAAAGCTCTTTAGGGAGGAGACCTGGGCACATCCTACTGTACCAAGAACTTTCTCTTGACTAGGTGTTTTTTCCTTTTAACCTTGTGAGGAAGGAAAAGGAAAGGTTTGAAAACTTACCACCAGTCAATGCCCATGTTGCACGTCTGGTAAAGTCCCTTAAGGAACCTACGGATAGATTTATGGAATTGTTCCAATTTTCTATCTATGCAAATTCAGGAGCAGTTATATGCCCTGCATTTGCTTCTGCATGAGTTTCATTGGCCTTACTTTTGACATACAGATGCAGCCCTCCTCATTTAACCTGTTAATAGGATTAAGTGAGTAATGGGATTACTATGCTAATCCCCTACTGTATTGTTCTATTTATTGTATTTCTGCTGAGAACAATAGGATAGCCAGGGCTGGCCATGGTGTGCCATGACCTAAGCAACAAAGTTGAGAGAGGCTCCAACTGTACCTTGTCTGAAGAGCTAAGATCCGGCACAAAATGTTCAGATCTTATAGTCCTCGTGGATAGTACTCGTGTGGCCAATACCTAAATAGGACAGCTTCCAAAAACTGCCTTATTACCCTCAGCGGTCCCAAAGCCTAGGATGAGGTAATTTTGCTAGACTGGGCAGGCCCCAGAGCAGAAGTACAAACCATCTGCCTGACTGGGTTTGTTCTCACCATGGGGCTTAACAGCAAACCGCATCGGACACATCGATCAACAGAATCTACTCTTCTGTTTTCAAAGGGTACATTCCCAGGCAATTCTTTTTCAACAAGTCTGTCTGTAGACATTGACAGGGCTACTGCTCTTCTCAGGGCCGTTCGCTCCCTCTTCACGGCGGGGGTTGTAATCTCGGTACCTTTATATCAACAGGGCACCAGGTTCTATTACACCCTGTTCCTGGTAATGGCCTCCTTGCATGTGCAGGATGCATACCTGCATATCGCCATTCATGAGGACCATCACAAATTCCTCAGGTGCACTGTTCAGAGAAATCTCTTCCAGTTCCGAGTTTTGCCTTTTTGGTCACTTCATCACAATTTGTGTGATCACTAGGGAGATGACAGTGATGACAGCCCATTTGCGACTGCAAGGGATTTGAATCCTGACATAACTGGGCGATATTCTCCAATGGTAAACTCTCAGGCCAGTCTCCAGGAACATGTCAATCTTACAGGGATACAGATGGTTAATCAACTGGCGTAAGTCCAGCATGATTCCCTCCCAGCACATGATTCTCCTGGGTACCCTTCTGGATACCTCGTCGCAACAGGTTTTCCTCCCCAGGACAAGAGAGAGAGTCTGTTCAGGACTTAGTGCGGACGTTCCTATATCTTAGGACAGTCTCAATTCACCTTGCATGCGCCTTCCCTCCATTCAGAGGTATTTCACCAGTTGGTGGTGCAGTGGGTTTGGCCTCAGATCGACCTGTTGGCCTCACGGCAAAACCACAAGGTTCTTTGTTACGAGCACCCACAAGAGACCCGGTGCATTTCTAATAGGGGCACTGGTGGTTCCGTGGTGTATCTCTTTCCTCCGATTGCCCTGTTTGAGAGAAGATTCAGGTGGAAAGGGTAATAGCCATTCTGGTTGCACCCAACTGGCCAAAGCGAGCGTGGTTCACAGATCTCAAGGATCTCTCCAGCACACCCCCGTGGCGTCTACCTCTACGGCCAGACTTACTCACGCAAGGCCCCTGTCTTCATCCAGACCTTCCCCGTCTAAATTTGATGGCATGGCGGTTGAGCGGCCGGTCTTAAAGGCTAGAGGATTTCAGACCAAGTTATTCATACTATGATTTCTGCTCGTAAACCGTCTACAGTTAGTTTACCACAGGGTGTGGCGGACTTATTTTGCCCGGTGTTTAACGCGTCATTTGCCTCCTAGGCAATATTCTTTGTCGAGGTTATTGACTTTTTTACAAGAGGGACTGGATACAGGATTGCGTCTGGCATCCTTAAAGGTCCAGGTATCCGCCTTTTCTGTTTTATTTCATAAGAGGATTGCTCAGTCTTCTGTGGTTAAGACTTTCCTGCAGGGTGTTTTACACTTGCAGCCTCCTTATGTTTCCCCAGTTCACCCTTGGGATATGATAATTGTTCTCAAGGCTTTACAGAAGGCTCTGTATGAGCCTTTGGCGGAGGCCACTTTGCATTGGTTGACGTGGAAGACTGTTTTTCTCCTGGCCATCGCTTCGGCTCGGAGGGTTTCGGACCTAGGTGTTTTATCAGTTAAGACACCTTTTCTAGTTATCCACGAAGACCGGGCAGTACTCCGTACTCGTTTGGACTATCTTCCTAAAAGTGGTATCCAGTTTCCACTTGAACCAGGAGATTGTTGTCCCGGCTTTTTTTGCCTTCTAATTCTTCTTCCGAGGATTCGGATTTAGTTACTTTAGATGTTGTGCGTGCATTACGCCTTTATGTTCGGAGAACCAAGGCTCTCCGAAAAACGTATTCTTTTTTTATTCTTTATGATGGGCGTAAGAGAGGCTGGCCAGCCTCTGATCCATCTTGCAATGGACTGTTTATAACGGCCATTCGTCAAGCCTATCTTTCTTGTGTAAGCCAGTTCCGGTCTCCGTTAGAGCCCATTCTACTCAGCTCGGTAGTATTGTCCTGGGCGGCGGGCCGGGGTGCTTCTGCTGTGCAGATTTGCAGAGCAGCTACCTGGTTTTCTGTACATACGTTTATCTGTTTTTACAGGTTTGATTCCTTCGCCACTGCTGATGCAGCATTTGGCAGAGGAGTCCTCAGTGCAGTTAGGGAGCGTTCCCACCCTTGAGGGACTGCTTTAGGACGTCCCATGGTACCAGTGGTCCACCATAGGCTGAAGGAAAAAACAGGAATTTTGGTCTTACCTGTTAATTCTGTTTTTCTGAAGCCATGGTGGATCACTGGGCGCCCACCCTTCGCTCTTATCTACTGTTTTAGAAAGATAGGTGGAAATCTTACAGCGCAAGCTGCTGGGTGTATGGTAAAGGATGCCAAGAGGGAACACCAACCCTCTGGAAGTGGAGTTAACGAAAAAAGGGGATGGCCCTTCACCAATCACTAAGCGCTAAATAAATAAGACTTTCCTGATCTGATTGTTCAGGTCCGGTTTCTTTAAATGGAAATCTGAATGGGAGAAAATAAAACACAACTTCTACCTAGTGTAATACCGTAGTGTTAAGTGGAATGATTATTCAAGTAACTGAATAATACACAATGGTAGAGCAATATAAGTATTCGGGGGATACCCCCTTTCTGGGTACTCACACTTTCAGTGTGTACAACAGGCGTGTCACAGGTTCTTTTATCCTCTCATTTGGTGATATAGGACTCCACTCTGATTAAAAAATGGATCCTTTATTACAATAAGTTACAAGTGTACAATAAAAAAGTGCAATCTCTGTACTCATCTGTAAGGTTAGGGAAGTCCAGCAGGCAGGTTGGTATAATCAGCATAAAACGGGGCCCCGTTCCAGCGCTCCTGCGGTATTCCTTCTCCCACCAGATGAGATTCAAAGGGGTTGCTGAAGTAGAGTCTGCCAACGCGTTTCAATCATAACATGATCATGTTATGATTGAAACGCGTTGGCAGACTCTACTTCAGCAACCCCTTTGAATCTCATCTGGTGGGAGAAGGAATACCGCAGGAGCGCTGGAACGGGGCCCCGTTTTATGCTGATTATACCAACCTGCCTGCTGGACTTCCCTAACCTTACAGATGAGTACAGAGATTGCACTTTTTTATTGTACACTTGTAACTTATTGTAATAAAGGATCCATTTTTTAATCAGAGTGGAGTCCTATATCACCAAATGAGAGGATAAAAGAACCTGTGACACGCCTGTTGTACACACTGAAAGTGTGAGTACCCAGAAAGGGGGTATCCCCCGAATACTTATATTGCTCTACCATTGTGTATTATTCAGTTACTTGAATAATCATTCCACTTAACACTACGGTATTACACTAGGGAGAAGTTGTGTTTTATTTTCTCCCATTCAGATTTCCATTTAAAGAAACCTGACCTGAACAATCAGATCAGGAAAGTCTTATTTATTTAGCGCTTAGTGATTGGTGAAGGGCCATCCCCTTTTTTCGTTATCTTATCTACTGTGTTTGAGTGTCTCTCTGTCTTGTTTCTTCAAGACTCTGGTGTTGGGGTGTATGTGTGTGTGGGTCGGCTTCGCCTTTTCCTGTTCCTTAGGCTTTGGTAGTAAGTAAACTGATTAGCCTGGGGCAGGGCAGGGTATTAAGGAGGCCAGCCCAGCTGCACTCTCAGAAGTTTAACTCATTGGTGCCCGGTCTGGAGGACCTAGAATATCCCATGGTACCAGTGATCCACCATGGCTTCAGAAAAACAGAATTAACAGGTAAGACCAAAATTCCTGTTTTTTGATGTGTCCAGTTTAGGGGCCACTAGCTGAACACCCGGGCTATGGGATATATATATATATATATATATATATATATATATATATATATATATATATATATATATATATATATATATATATATATTATAAAATGGCACAGTCAGAAATGCTTCAGATCAACCCTTGGACAGTGAGCAATGATGCAGCCCTGGCGTGGTTGGCAGCTAATGCCAGCAAAAGAGATCAGAGGACCTGTGTCCAGAGGCATGTACGTAGCATGTGTAGATGTGAAGAGAACATGCCACATGGTCCCTTGCCTTCCCCCAGCAGTGACACAGCTTATGTGGGCTAATGCAGGTGTGTGTGATGCACACCACAGGACATGTAACAGTAACACCCCGAATGGAGGGGAGATGCCCACACACACCTGCCCCTCCCTTACCACCCATACAACAGACTTCGGAGAAACATTCTCTCCGATCTGGAATGGGCTTCTCCATGCAGTCAATGGGGAGTGTGGCGATAGCTGTGACTTCCCACACTGACGTGTCTGTTGACGATCACAGAATCCAGTGGAGGACCCACCGCCGGGTACAGATGGCTTCTGCAATCAGACTCCCCAGTGTGAAAAGTGCCAGTGTCAGCGGAGGAGCAGGTTGTCTGTGTGTGTGTGGGTCTCCCACAGTAGCAGCAGCTAAATGGTCCCTTGGATGATTGCACTTTATCGCCATGGTTGTGGTATTGCCCGTGTGTTCTCATAACCTAATATTTCTTATGGAAAACCAGATAATTAAGTATTAGGTAGTCTGTTTATTTTTGCAATATATTGTAGTAAGCATTTTTTCAATATATTTTTATTACGTTTTAAGCACAGAGTCTAAAAAGGTAGTCTGTTTATCCTCTGAAGAGATTGCAGAGGAGTAAACAAAATAATGAATTTAGTTGAGCTGCGTAAACACAATCCAAAGCAGGAATGTTTCACGAATTTTAACAAGAAAACTCCTATTTTATTAAAAACTTTAGAGCAGTGTTTTCCAACCACAATAACTAAGGCACACTAGTGCAGTGTTCTTTAACTTCCATGGTATATGGGAAAAGAAGACCCACCAGTGTCCTTGTTTATAGCACAACAATAAATACAGCGAATCACCTGCATTTGTGGCATCACTAACTGGATCCTGCAGGACTAGTAACATGTGAAGTGGTCTTATGAGTCATGGCTCCAGTTATTTCAGACTGAAGGTAGGGTTGGGTCTGGCACAGGCTCCATGAGACCATGGACTTCAGTTGTCAACAAGGCACCATAAAGGCTTTTAATGTTTCCATAATAGTGTGGAGTGTGTTCACATGTCATCAGTTGATCCATCTGAACACGACATTGACTCGTAACCACTGTGTTGCAGTGCTTAGAAACCATTTTTAGCTTCCTAGACTTTATGTCCCCGATAATGTCTATTTGCATACAACATCCTGCACCTACAAATTTGAGGGAGTTGCAGAAAGCTATTAGGTGGCCTGGGGCAACATCTAACCAGAGGTCTTCTGTTGACTTATAGAATCAATGTCACATAGAGTTGTTGTACTTTGCTGGACTAGAGAAGGTCCAACTAAGCACCTATCCCATGACTTTTGCCAGTTCAGTATATTTATGATTTGTTAATTTGTCCAATTACATTTAAGCACCTGAAGTTGGGAATGTGTATAAAAATGGTTGCGTTCTAATTGTTGCATACAAAAAAAAATTTAATACCTTGAATTAAAGCCTAAAGTCTGCATCTCTGTTTCATTTCAAATCAGTTGGGGTGGCTTAGAGCTAAAATCAAGAACATTTGTGCCAGTGTCCAAATATATATAGACTTAGCTGTATTTCTAATTGGCTGCTCTACGTATGCCAAACATTCTGGTCACTATTATTTTAGTCACTTCATTTGTTTTATTGCTCACTATTGCGAAGAAGACCATTTTAATTAACTGTTCCTCCATATCTGAACACAATTAAATGAATGTTTTTTTAAAAAAATTGTATTTTAAGAGACAATTCAAACTCTCAGATATGGGTCCTTATTCGGATCCGATACGTAATCCCGGCGGTCGGGATCCCGGCGGTCGGAATCCCGACACTGGAATCCCGACCGCCGAAATCCTGACATGGGGGGGACGTGGATCGCCCCCCCTTGCGGGCTCGCTGCGCTCGCCACGCAGCGGGCCCGGTGCGCTCGCCACGCAGCGGGCCCGGTGCCTCGCTACGCTCGGCACGCTATTTTATTCTCCCTCTATGGGTGTCGTGGACACCCATGGAGGGAGAAAGTTTCGGGATTCCAGTGTCGGGATTCTGAACGCCGGGATCCCGACCACCGGCAAATTGACCGCATCCCCCTTATTCATATCTGATCACAGTACAAATTTGTTCTCAAAATGGGCAGATGTAACATGTATAGAGAGAGTTAGATTTGTGTGCGTTATTTTGTTTCTGTGCAGGGTAAATATTGGCTGCATTATTTTTACACTGCGATTTATATTTCTGTTTTAACACACCCACCCAAATTTAACTCTCTTTGCACATGTTACATCTGCCCCACCTGCAGTGCACAAAAGATTTTAACTTTTATTAATGCAGTGTCCAACCTATTATTTTATAAGAGCTTACTAACTTTAAGGATATCAAATCCCACAATTAGCTGGTATGTACAGTTACAGTATGCTGCCCTGAAATTCAGTTCCATATAACATTTGCCCATGAGTAGCTGAACTAGTAAGCACAAGAAATTGATGGCCTATAACAAAGTCTTCACGTTATGGTATATGGGCAATCTTATTATGCACCTTGAGAAATTAAACTAAAATGCCATATGCGATACGGCGGCCTGACTAGCTAGCGGCCGCACGTGTCTTCCAGCGCTCCCATACAAATCCTGTATAAACTCCTGTTTCCAGCAAAGATATCGACACAGGGCTAAACAGAGAGCTGGGATATTATTTTTGTCACCTCCAGGCTCCTCCGGTGTAACTTCTGAGGGACGGGTGACTCCTTACACAAGTAGCGGCCTGCTCGGTCTACGTGGTGCTCTGGACCCTGCATGCTGCCTCCGCCTGGTTGTCTGGTGGATGATCTATTTTTCATCCAGTTTGGAGCCTCCTCGCTTGCCCCTACCGTCTATTATCGCCGACCTGGTGGTGTGCTAGCCATCACCAATTCTGCTTGAAGTTCCCTTCTACCAGGCAGGTGGATTGTGTTTCTAGCTTAGACTCAAATGGAGAATCCTCTACACTGAGGCTATAAATGACTCTGCCAATAGGCTTTGTTGGGAGCTCACTGCAGTACAAGACTGTGCTTTTTCTCCTTCCTATGCAAATGCTAATCCTGCTGTTGTAATTACTACTTTTACACCCCAAGACCATGCCTCTGCAACCCTTCCAGTTGAGGCTGATACTTCCTATATCCTGGGGGAGTGCTCCATAAGCGAGGAATTTATGTTTCAGGAACAGTCGATCACAGCCTCTATTGATCCTATTTTTGATTATACTTTGGGGGAAGGCTGTGTGGATGATTTTCCTCCCTATCACCATGCTGTTGCAACACATTCAGACCCTGTGATTGTCCAAACCCTGGAGGAGTGCTACTTGCTGGTCCTGTCTAGATCTGCTAATATGCCATGCCTTACCCTTTTATGTTCCAATGCTGCGGTGGTATATCCGACTTTATATTCGCTGCTCCTGCAGGCAGCTTTGAGATCCTGGACAGTAATTTGTAAGTGACAATTTACAGAGGTGGATCTTCACAGCGCTTTTCTCAGGAAAGACGGTTCTAATCCAGGTGTTCACCAACACGCGGGTCAGAAGAGAAAAAGATTTTCCAGTTAGTACATAAACTGAAAATTCTGATTCAGACGGGTAAAAGTACCACCGCCACTCACCTAGATTTACTAGGAGATGTTCACATCAAGGTATCTTTAAATGTCTATACACCAAGCCAATGGAAAGACACTCACCAAGGGAACAGTCCCTATGTTCATCAGAAAGGTTTCTTTATTCAGCAGACTTCATACGACTGGTCCACAGGTAAAACTCACATTTATTAAAATTTCGACAAAAACTTAGGGCCCCACACTTCCACTGCTGTATATCTGTCCTCTCACCCGGAATAAGAGGTGGCAGCGACACAGTTCAACCCAACGATGGCATCAGGGTTAGGTGGAAACGTAAGGGTCCAGGTTAAAAAGTCCTTTCAACACCAACGCGTTTCGAACATGAATGTTCTTCCTCAGGGTGCAGTACTGCACCCTGAGGAAGAACATTCATGTTCGAAACGCGTTGGTGTTGAAAGGACTTTTTAACCTGGACCCTTACGTTTCCACCTAACCCTGATGCCATCGTTGGGTTGAACTGTGTCGCTGCCACCTCTTATTCCGGGTGAGAGGACAGATATACAGCAGTGGAAGTGTGGGGCCCTAAGTTTTTGTCGAAATTTTAATAAATGTGAGTTTTACCTGTGGACCAGTCGTATGAAGTCTGCTGAATAAAGAAACCTTTCTGATGAACATAGGGACTGTTCCCTTGGTGAGTGTCTTTCCATTGGCTTGGTGTATAGACATTTAAAGATACCTTGATGTGAACATCTCCTAGTAAATCTAGGTGAGTGGCGGTGGTACTTTTACCCGTCTGAATCAGAATTTTCAGTTTATGTACTAACTGGAAAATCTTTTTCTCTTCTGACCCGCGTGTTGGTGAACACCTGGATTAGAACCGTCTTTCCTGAGAAAAGCGCTGTGAAGATCCACCTCTGTAAATTGTCACGTATATCTGTCTCAGGGTTTGGTAGCCCTATTTGGTGTATTTTCTAGCTGCATTTCTATAGTGAGCGCAGGTGACCACTAATATCTTTTCTCCAGTAATTTGTAAGTGTTTCGGTCCTGCCCCAGTGGTTACGTGGGTATCTGAAGTCCTTCTACATGCTACATAATGCAAGAGCTGTCCTTTGTGATAATGATCCCATATGTTAGTGCATATGTGATTATGATTTATGCAGTAGCCGGAGATGTGTGGCAGAGAGGGGCTGCAGATGTTACTGCGTTCTGCTCCTAGTCTTCCTTTTCAATCCTGGTAAGAGTAACAACCATGGCAGCCACTTCTCTGCAAGAGATTCATACATACCTTTAAAACCATGAAAACAATTAAAGAATCAGGGCCACTTTAGCACCAGTTAGATAACTTTGTTTGTCTATCACAACATGGTACACTATACTACTGGGCCATGTTGTTTCTGTAAGTGAACTTAAAGTATAAGGGGGATATTCAATCTCCGGCCCTATTCAATGTCTTCCTCGGCAGCATTGAACAGGGATCTTGGCAGAATGTGCCCGAATTCCCAAGCAGTCGGGCACGTTCTGTTGAGAACGGCTGGGAATTGATGAGTTCCCTCCCACAGCTCGCCAAATCCCCAGCCGTTTATTGCTGCCATGCCCCCTTATTGCTGCCACTCGGTGCTCGGCAGGCGGGACATTGAATCCCGCCTGTAAAATCTCTGTTGAGCATACCGAAATCAGGACAGCGTCTCGGCTGTCGGGTCAGCCCGACAGTTGTGACTCTACATTGAATACCCCCCCCCCCCCCAAGTGGGACTGGCTGGATGTGAGGAAAGAGGTACAGGATAAAGCTTTCTGTCAGGGTTATCAATGAACCACTAGGTATTTTGTTGTTTTGCTGGACAAACATTCTTGGTCATGATTTCAGAACAATCAAGTGACAAACAGCCAAGGTCATCTCCAAGACAGGACCAGGGATATACATAATTTATTGTATGGCATAGCAATCAGCTCATCGAGTCCAGTGGGCTGAATGACAGTGCATCCTTTAATTAAACCTTATGAGCCAGTTGACCCATATACTGGGATAGAGGTTCATTGTCCTGAAGACAAGAAGGCTCCACAATGGCTGTACTTAAAATGATGGTTGCAGTGCCATTAATGTTTTGAATTTTCTTATGGTAAGCATTATCTTTGATGGGAGGAGTGTGGTATTTGTAGAACTATTGGATTAGACTGTCTGGCATCAGTATGCATCTGATCTTCTTACCTATTACTTTTACACCCACATTTGCACACACACTTTTCAATTATCCCTACCAAATTTGTCGGGTTAATGGGCCTTATTTTAGTTCACTCTTTCTGACAAAATCCTTCTTAGATGGACAAAACCATGTGCACTGCAGGGGGACAGATGTAAAATGTGCAGAGAGAATTAGATTTGGGTGAGTTATTTTGTTTCTGTGCAGGGTAAATACTGGCTGCTTTTTTTTACACTGCAATATAGATCTCACTTTGAAGTAAAACCCCACCCAAATCTAATTCTCTCTGCACAAGTTACATCTGCCCCACCTGCAGTGCACATGGTTTTGTCCATCTAAGAAGAAATTTGTCAGAAAGAGTGAACCAAAATAAGGCCCAATGTTCTCAGATGGGAGTTCTATTGAGGATGGGATGTTGCTTATGGCAGCCATGCAGAATCTACTTATTTACTTAACACCTTCTACAAGATAATTGACAGAATCTACAGATTTACTATTTTACACTGTTGCTTTTTGGATCACTGCATGTATGTTTCCTTTTGTGCCACAGTAAGTAGAGTGTTTTTCCCATATATTTAGATTGTCATGGCAAATGTATACCTGAGATGGATGACTAATGCTGCCAAAGGGCTTAATGGCACACCAGCACTGCACTGCATATGACTTAATTTTGTTTTGTTTTTTAAATGAAACTGTTATTTATACCTATAGAAGCTGCCTGCTGTTCCAATGCAGAAAGCATGCCTGATTCTAGTGCTACTGCACAACAAGACACTGGAAGTGACCAAGTCAAAATGTCACGGAAGAGATCCCACAGTGATCCAATCATCCACGATTCTCCTGAAAGAGGTAATGTCATGCTTGTGTATGTTTATCAGAAGGGCAGGGTAAAGCATCTATCCAAAGACAATTGATGCTAGTTTCCATGTTTATACATGAATATACTGATCTTTTCCACATTAGGAAGTCACATTGCATGGGGTATAGCCTGATTTACACACAAGCAACAGAATCTATAAAAGAACCCTAGGTTAAACAATGAAGAAAAGCCTAATCATGCGCTTCATATGTAGCAGCTTTCCATTAGAACTGGTACTTTATTGCCCCACCAGGACTTCTGCAGGTACATTAAGGCGTTCATTCCTCTACAACTTCACAAGGTGGTACATGGGAATAAGGATAGGCAACAGACAATTAGAGGGTCAAGGAAAGAGACAATTAATGTGTGGAGGGAAAAGGGTGTGGTATAGCCCACAGCCAATATCTAGGGCAACCTAGTGACGTCATAAGGTCCACAGCACATGGTCGACATATAAAATGCCAATGTTTCTACATTTTTTTGGGTCAGTGTCAACACCTGAGCAATGTCGACCCACAATTAGTGTGCCATTTTATTCGCCATGCTTCAAGCCATAGCATTCCTAATCGGAGTCCACATAAAAGTATGAAGAGTTCATAAAAAATTTTAAATCACAAAGACTCAAGTCTACCTTTCCATGTCGGCATTTTGCTAGCTTTGACCTTTTTTCAATATGGACCTTATGTGAGTCAACCTATTTACTGTCGAGCTAGACATTGTCAGTGATCTGGATACTGAGGAAGGGCTCTAGGCAGAAGAACCAAGGAGAAAACAAGGTAAAACGTAAATAAAGGGCATTGCAAGCTAAACCAAGTCGGGGTTAGTAGCAAATACAGGAAACCTCTGGCTCCTGGGTCATAAACTTGGAAGTCATCTCTATGAAAGGGAGCTATTGCAAGTAAGTGTACCTGCATACTGGTGATCACAAGCAAGAGGGATTGGGATGTATTGTCATTTTCATGCAAAAATACAAACTGCCCTTTAACAGTTATTATAATTCTGCCCACATTGCTTGAGTATTGGAGATGTCACAGGATACTGCAAATCTGTTAAATAACTAGTCCTTATTGAGGAGTATTCCCTATTAATATTCACTCAAGTTATTCTGGGGCTCACCCTATTCTATTACGTTGAATTAATTCTGATAGTTCCGCTCTTTAATCCCAGGCCTCAACACCTTAACGTCCAATCCAGGTCTCTTGTCCACATAACTCCAACTGCCATTTTTCAAACAGTCTAACATGACAGAAGCTGATTGATTAGGACTTTATCTCTCTCCAAGTGTTGACAAATCTCCCCCACTACAATCTCCAATATGAGCCACACTCATCTTGCTCAGTACAGCTATATTGCACTAGATATTAAGAGATTTTCTAGCATTTCAATCTTTGTTTTAATGCATGTAATAGCAGACATGACTTGAATGCAGAGTGAAGGGAAAAATAGTTTTCCAATTCCAAATACAAACCCTAGTCATTTTAGATTTGTCAAATAAACAGGCAGTTGTAAAACCTATAATTTTGATTTCTCAGGTGTGGATCATTAGGTTGTCTGCAAATATGTTTACCCCATAAGGTTGACATGCATACAGTAGTCAACATGGTCCAAAAGTCGACAATGAAAAGGTCGCCGTGTAATTTGGGGTGTTATTTTGTATGTTTAATCACGTGACCCACATTTGGCTTGGCACAGGTTACTATTACCAGTTGTTACTTGAAAATTCAAGTGTGTGTATTTCCTCAGTGCGCAAGTGCAGCTTGGATGAGTTCTCTAGGGTGTTTCAGATTTGTACAAGTGGATAGATATATTGAGTACCCTTCACCAGCGCACCAAATTAATATAAATAACTTCCATTCTTTTATTGTTTTAGAGATGTCCTCAGGAACATGTAGTAATAGCTGACAGCTTTCCCATAGGTCAGATCTCCAATACACAGTGTTTTACATAGATCCACCATAAAATGAAAAGGAATAGCTCATAGCGTGATACAATTTAATATACATACAATAACATCAAAGATACAATCCACTCCAATTAAACAAAATCAGTGCACTAAAACACAGTGGCCCCAGGAATTCGGTACATGCAGCAATGTGACAACGTAATTACCGGATTTGCAGGAACTATTCATGAAGAACAGATCATACGGGTGTGTTAAAATATCCTGGACAACCTGCAGCAAGGTCTTAGTCCAGCAATAAACGTCCCGCAATGCCGTCACCAAATCACCGGGGGACCTATTCCAACGCGTTTCAACCTGCTATGGGGTCTTTTTCAAGGGTCCTGGTTAGTGCACCTCCATGTCTGTGGATCCTTTATAAAGGGTTCCTTCTGTCAATCTTACTTTGTCTGCCGGAAGTATCCTCCCCTCTGCATCTATGGGGACCAGGATCAACTTCCGGCCGCGGCTCCGTCTTCCTTGTACAGCGCTACTTCCGTGTTCTGAACACGTGATTGAACTCCCGGCCATGTGATATAAACAAAAGTCTTTAGCTCACGCCCTCCCTTTAGAGTAATGGAACACGGCTCCGACTGGACCGTCTGTGAGCCTACATCCCCTCCTCCTCAAAGGGGCGTTCTCTTGTTATTCTCAGTCTCAGATTACAAATAGATTATCTCCTCCTATTGCACGTCCCCATAATGTCCACATATCGCTAATGAAAAAGATGAATAAATACACTTAAAATATCTAAAAAACATTATAAAAAAGACAATATAAAATAGAAATGGGTTAGACACATATACTTTCACTTATAAAAACCATTTCAGTTCCAAATCAGCATTTATACCTGAGGGTTTCAACATATTAAAATCATAAATATATTGCATTTCAGTCTTAGCTAATTGAGAGTCTAGATCCCGTCAACGTAAATCCGGTAATTACGTTGTCACATTGCTGCATATACCGAACTCCTGGGGCCACTGTGTTTTAGTGCACTGATTTTATTTAATTGGAGTTGATTGTATGTATATTTAATTGTATCGCACTATGAGCTATTACTTTTCATTTTATGGTGGATCTATGTGAAACACTGTGTATTGGAGATCTGACCTATGGGAAAGCTGTCAGCTATTACTACATGTTCCTGAGGACATCCCTGAAACCATAAGGGAAGTTGGTTATATTAATTTGGTGCACTGGTGAAGGGTACTCAATATATCTATCCATTATTACAAGTCATAGTTCGTGTGTATGGTAAAATTAATAAAAAAATATATATATAAATATATCTTGAGTATAGTCATGTTGACCATTTCAACCTGTCAACCGTAAGCACTGTCGACCTTCTGTACATGTCAACCTAATGCATGTCTACCATATGTTTTCACCCTTTTGACTCTTGACCTATCATCCGGATATAGTTTTCTCTGCGCCCTGCTCTCACTTGCTCCACCTAGTTCTTTACAGAACTTGTTGTTGTTAGCCTCAAAAGTAACATTAAAAAATTATCTGAATTTGGCTGAATGACATTAGCTAAAAATGATAAACAATGTAATTTGTTAATTTCTTTTGAACAAACTATTAAAACAGCTAAAGCAGAGGTGTTAAGACTAAAAAAAAATCTCAAAAATACAGATTTGCGGTATACTTAAGGCCAGTACTATCCTGCAATGGCAGCTTTATCTGGCAAATATTGACTTCATAGGCAGAGTGTTGTTATCACAGTCATCTGGCTTTAACCTACTGTATAGAAATATGTAATAATTCAGTAGCAGATTATAGGTCAGTATGTTTTATCGTAGACGTGATTTAATTGTCATTGACCTATTAAAAATATAATTAAAGAAAGCAAAAACCTACTAGTCGTTGCTCCAGGCATTATTCCTTACTTCTTGAGGGCCAGTGGGCCATTCTCTCTCTCTCTCTCATCTTATCTTGTTTGCAGGGTCTCCTGAGTCTCCAGCATGCATTCTAGAGCCATCCGCTTGGCTGTCTTGCATGCTGTTTTCTACAAAGTCAGCCTGCAGACGTCTTCTGCCTCATGTCAAATTATCTCTGTTGCCACCTAGACTCTTAACTTTAACATATATATTATATATTCTTTAAAATAATTAATACTACATAATTATGTAAATAATGTACTATTTTCTTTCTTTCTTTAGGAGCAGTGCCAAGCTGTGAAGCTTCCACTCAAACTGAAATAAGGCAACCTTTGGGAACTGTAACTTTAAGGCGTGCTTTAAGAGCAAAAGCTGCTCGAGCAAGACCTAGGTCTCTCGTGGATTACAAATCCTACATGGACACTAAACTCCTGGTGACCAGGTTTCTAGAAGAGCCATCATGTCATATGTCAGCAGACATTCGTGAATTGGTGGAAAACATCAAAACTGTATTAAAATCCGATGAAGAACACATGGATGAAGCCATTTTAAGTGCCAACTTTCTTGATCAGGTAGGTCAAATAAATGTCATACCTACTTGATGTAGGAGAGTTAGGATCATAGAATTTAGATTAAGGTAGTAGAGAAAATAACCAGGGCTCATTTTTTAAAGTCAGTGCATGGAATGGCATAATTCGTTTTTCGCATGTGTTTTATGATCATGGCTATCCAAGCAAACAAATATAGACTAATGGGTGCTAGTTACTTATAGGATCAGTAGGTCTCCAACCTTAAATGGGCATGAGCTACTTGTGACATATAAATCTCCTGAAGAGCTACAAAAAAAAATCAGAAACATGCACCTGACACCATATGCCACACAACACAGTGCCCCCTGACACCATCATATACCACACCCTGCAATGCCCCTGACACCATATGCCACACCCGCAATGCCCCTGACACCATATGCCACACCTGCAATGCCCCTGACACCATATGCCACACACTACAATGCCCCACAGTAAGGCTTTTAATTAATTTCAAATGACCTGGTCTTTGCCAGGGGGTTACAAGGTATAAGATGCAGCTTATACGTGATGCCCCCTGTAGTGCTGTAGTGAATGCCTCCTGCAGTTCCGCTTACAAAAAAATAATGTGCCCCACAGTGCCACTTCATAATGCCCCCTCAGCAATACTCACAGAGGTATGGGGGAATAAGGAAAACCTATCCCGTGGGGAATGAGCGCCTAGATGTGGAGACATTCCAATAGTCCTCGGATCTCTCAATGGCGCGCTTGCGCTGATTTGCTGATGGAGAGGCAGCTTTGAGTGGCTGCTAGCCACGAGGCGAGCTGCGGGGAACCCGGTGATATTTGCGGCTCACTGGACTACTTTCAGGCCTCTTTCTCACTCACCCCCAGTGGCCATTTCAAATATAGCACCGCTGGCCACCAGAGAAGCCTGCGCTGCTTTGCATAGAAGCACGGAGGAGAGGGGGCTGGGCAGTGCAGGCATGGTGACTGTCACTGTGTGGAGAAGTGCTGCTAGGGGTGGTCAGGTGGAGGAGAGGTACAGGTGGGGGTGCTGAGCAGTAGTTGAACTACCCAGATAGTTGTGGCGAGCTACCAGTAGCTCACAAGCAACAGGTAGGCGACCACTGTCCTAGAGCATTTGGTGCTGCACTAGTAACAATATTTCATGCACAATGAAACTTAACTGCTACATGTAGACATAATAATTATCCTGTCGATATCTGTGTCCAAATGTGTGTTCTGCAACTCACATAGTAGGGTACTTCTGTGCCCCCGGCTTCCCCCTCTGTCGATATCTGTGTCCAAATGTGTGTTCTGCAACTCACATAGTAGGGTACTTCTGTGCCCCCGGCTTCCCCCCCAACCCCCAGAAAATGTGACATCATGATGGCAAGAAAAGAGGAGCAGCCAGGTTCCTAGGCGCTAGACTAGACACATCCTAAAGGTGCTTCTCAAATCAGAACATCACTTTTCAAAGGTACCTCACCACCTGGAGAAGGTTTCCACTAGGGCAGGGGTTCCCAACCGTGGTCCTCAAGTACCTGCAACAGTGCACGTTTTCTAGGTCTCCACACAGAATCACAAGAGAAATAATTAGCCCCACCGCTGGATGTTTTAGAATGTGTCTGAATAATAAGTAACCTGCTGGGTGACCTGCAAAACATGAACTGTTGGGGGTACTTGAGGACCAGGGTTGGGAACCACTGCACTAGGGCAATGACAGTAGTCCCCTCAACCTTATGTTCTTGATGGTTGTGCTTGTCACGCACCCCTCATTAAGGTCCTGGTGGTCTGCAAGACTGAAAAGCTGCAGTCTATTCCCCATACTCTGGAATGTAGTTGTGATTTAAAGCCAGTGGTTGATACATAATATATAAATATTTATTGCATACTTTTTTATAAAGTCATTTTAATGAATGGCATAAGTGTTGCGTCTCAGACTAATTTATTTTTTATTCACAATTATGTAGGTGATGGAACCAATCCAGCAAGCCCCATCGACAGCCCAAAGATTTCCAAGAAGGAAGCACCCAGGTGTTCTCCATTTGGACAGTTGTGGAGATTTAAGCACTTTTGCACAAACACATAGAGTAGGAACTGCGAATCGTCAAAGAACTGACAGAGAAAGACCTCACAGTCTCATTGGGGTTGTGCTTGAAACCGTACTGTAAAATAGGTACTAGAGACAGAAAGCCACTGGATGAACAATTAAAGGTATAAGATCTTCAAAACATAGGACAACTGTTCTATGAGCTTACACAAGTGTGTGCTGCTTTTACATAGCTCAAGATCTTGGTGATGTTTCCTGTTTATTACCAAAGATCAATATGCACAAAGATTGTGTCTTTGTGTTAATGGAATTTGTGGAACTAATGTATGTTCTTTGCAGAAGAGTGAACTACATAACTGAGGAAATTGAAGTGTAATGTACTATGTATGAAATCATTGTAACTTCATGGAAAAAAGTGCTATAGACTAGAAGAGCCTCAGGGGTTTGTGATGCCGTGAGCTATGTTGCACTCCAAGTATAAAACTGAATTGTCTTCCTGGTGGGACAATCTCATGCTAAAGTTGTATACCATGTTATAAACTAATGTACCTTAAATACATGGGGGCAATTGAATTTTAGGCCATGGAACCTTACTGCATTGTTTAGCAGCGCGCATGTTTGACAGTTACAGTAGGCTGATCAATGACAGTTTTCCTGCCCACCTCGGTGGGACACAATGAAAACTAGCTTATCTCACTATGTTGTTCCAGAATGGCATATCGCAGCCCTAGCATGGAACTGAGTCTATCTCATGGAGTTGTAATAAAGTTAATGAACTGCAAGTATTATTTCCATTCATGTTTCTTTCCTAGAGATGCTATGGCTTGGAAAAAATTATAATGGAATGCATAAATAAATTGTGTTGTGTGATATAATGCAATGTAGCAGTTGCCATTTTAGTATTCATGTCAAGTATAGATATTTGTGTCACATGACCCAATATGTTTTGATTCCCATCTCAATGAGATGCTTTGATTAAGCCATATACTGTTAGCCACGTTTTCATGGTAGTTTGGCCACAGTAGCAGTGGTAGTTTTGGCACATGGTAATTGGGGCACTGTTGCAATAGAGGCTTTAGAAATAATACTTTTTTTTTGGCAGGATAAGCAATGTGTAATCTCCTATTCCTATACAAATTAATCACAGTATAGAGCAGATTATTTCATTTCTATTTTACTAAACATGTATACAGAAATACTTGCAATAATTAAGAGTAAAATTACTTAAATAAGGTGGGATATTAGATTTGCTTTAAGTTGTCTTTAATTTTGTCCTACTTTGGTTTATAACATTATATCACCATATCATCTTTTGTATTATGCTAATCAACAATGGGTGTGGTTTAGGTAAAACAATAAAAAACAATTGAATTGAATATACTGTACGCTATTGCACATTAAACAGATCTTCCATTTATGAGAACTATAAAGAATAAGACTATAGTACTGTTTTATTTGCTTGATAAATACATTATAAACTTTACAAAACAAAATGACATTTTGAAATGCTAAAGAAAAACTTTTTAAAGTAAATCAGTTCTCACATTACAGTGAGTAGGACAGGGATTAACATTGCTGTCTGTCAGCACCAAGGACTTGAGTTTGATTCTTTCTAGGGATGGATCTGTTTGGAGTTTCTATGTTTCCATTGTATCCCTGTTTCCCCCAAAACATATGTTGATAGATTAATTGGCTGCTGACAAAAATAACCTGTATGCAGATTGAGAGTTCCAGTAGGGCAGGTACCATATAAATGATTAATAACAGGTTCACGCTTTTCCACATTTATAGAAAACTCCCCTTTTTGTATTTTTTAAATGAATCCGGCACACCGAATGGGTTCTGAGTTAGGGGTCGATCCTATTACCTGCAGATGATTTGCGAGTAAAAAATCATCATGGCACTGGGCGCACTTGTCGCTGAGCTGAATTCGCTTAAAAGTGCTCACACCTCCATAGGGGTGCAAGCAGTTTTAAGCAAATTCAGTCATGCGAAGGGTGCGAGATAGGTTTCCTTCGTGTGCCGTTTTCAGCATTAAAACAGCACCCGAACGGCAACTCGCACCCTTTGGCAATACAGGTTGAGTATCCTGTATCCAAAATGCTCGGGACTAGGTGAATTTTGGATAACGGATTTTTCAGTTTTTTCGGAATATTTTAATATTTCAATTATGTATTTTGAAGTATCTTGCATTTATGCTGTATAAACACATCAAACAAATGAAATGCACACATATATTTTATTTGTTCAAAAAACAAGGTTTCAAAACATGAAACAAAATATACTATCTAAGATATTGAATTTGAATGAAATTTCTCTGAGTTCTAGCAACTTTACTGCCACTGGAAATTCTTAACCTATTACATTCACCCCTTTTGTTTTGATATCAAAGGGACCTATAGTCAAACTTGTTATTCATTGGTGTATCTATAATTGATGCAGTGTACAGAGGAAACCACACAGCACTCGTGTTTTATCACTTACCTTTCCAGAGTTCCATGTCAGTGCTGCTGTGCAGCAAAATGCCAACATGCATGCGCAGGAGTTTTTGGTCACCAGAAAATGGCAAGCGCCATCTTTTTTCAGAGACCTGCGCAGTAGACTGTGGTGTACTGCCACTGTATACTGTGCTGTAGAGAGGAGGTGCCAGCCCACAGTCTGCACACAGCACCTTCTTTAGTTAAGCAGCCCCTAATACTATTTCTCTATATCTCTCATCACAAAACTTAGATAAACAGTGTGATAATATGTTGTATATTAAACACTAAATTAATACTTTTACTTCGATAATCATATGCAAAAAAAAAAATACTATGCACAGCAGATTCATTTGTAACTAACATCATTTGAGTTTGAATAATTTTCATGTACAGATGTGTCCTTACATGTAGTTTCCATACACCATGTAACACACCTTGCAACTTGCGCACTGTTCTGTCGCTTCTTGACATTGTAATGCTTTTATCTTGTCAAAACATAGGGGGTTATTCTGGCACGTTCATTTGGACCCCTTTGTTTGCAAGGGGTCCGATAGTGGGCATATGCGTAGGCTCATTTCTGCGCATGCACGCACCCAAGATAGTGGGTGGGGGAGTGTGGGGTGGCAGCGGATAGGCGTTCCCATGAAAATGCTGAGTTTTCCCATGGTAATCGCCTGGTGACCATCTACCCACCCACTTCTCATCTGCCCACCCACCGGTTCTCATCTACCCACCCACTTCCTCCCGAATTTCCACACACATCTAAGGTTACCTGAGAGTAACCTTAGATGTGTGTGGGCCTTCCACATCATTCGATGGTTGCTGACCATCGAATGATGTGGGTGTTCCCCCTGGCCTGCGAATGCATGTTCATCTTAAACATCCATTCACAGCCCTTGCCAACGAGCATGGCGTTCAAGGGGGTGGGGGACCCGGCATTAGCAGGGCGGCATTTGGTGGACTCAGAAGGCTGCGTTTACTATATACTATGTCCCCAAGCTGCATTGGACACTAAACTACCTGATCGGAAAGTGGTAGAGACCCTCCTTGCTTAATGCACTACAGCTCCAACTTAGGGCTGGTATATGTGGCATACAGTAGTGCATTGCCAGCACCCTGGGTTAGAATCCTGGTTAAGGCACATAGACCGCTGTAAACCGGTTTCATTCAATCATCACTACACATTAAAAATAATTATCATTATAGTAGTAAGAATAAGATCAGCAACAAGAATAAAGATTTTATTTATTTATTTTTGTGGAAGAGACACTCTTAAAGCAATTTACCCAGTGAGCTCAATTCAGGTGCAATCATGTTTGTCTACTCTGCTGTCTCCATAAAGTCACAAGCTACTGTAGGCACCTTCACCCATTCTTTGACTTCTACAGTTAGGCTATGTCCCCAAGCTGCATTGGACTCCCTTATCAGCAAGTGGTAAAGAGACCTATTTTGTGCGGAAGAGACGCTCGTACAGTATTTCACCCAGTAAGCTCAGTTCAGGTGCAAATATGTTCTGCTCACAATCTACTGTAGTTCTACAGTAAGGTGGACTACAAGATCAATAGCAGTTGATTATCCATTGCAGCTGAGTGGCAAAGCATAGATGAAAGTTTGGGGGGAGTTGCCTAGCTATGAAGACAGTTGACCAGGTTGATTTTGCCATGCAAATGGGCGCCACTTTCAAAAAAATGGGACAACTCTCCCAACATCCCTCACTTTTTTTATTCTCACACCCTATTACATTTGGCCCCTGGTGTGAGTTTAGGTGTATTTAATGTACAGTATGTCTCCAGTCAGTGTGGCAGGTATCATTTATAATTAAATACATTCTTACATTTTTATGCGCACCACTGGTAAGTGAATATTTTAATAAAATATACAGTCATTCCTATCACCCATAAAGTGAAATAATGTTTTTTAACACCAAAAGTCTGACAAAATGTATAATACATATGTAATAGCAAATGAGGTTCCATTATGTGCCATCTGTATGATGGCAGCTGAACCCAGGTCCCGCTCTTTTCAGTCATATAGGGTGATTCCTTTCAGAGCTGTGCTCAGTAATAGCATCTGACTGCTGCTCATTCAGCTGTGTCTAGAGCAATTGTGCACCACGTATTGATCTTTTTCTGCTAAAAGCCAAGTCAGAGCATTTAAATCTTTCATATTCAGACACACATAAAGGTCATTCTTCTGAGACCTGCAGAAGCGTGGCTGTATATTGAAGACATGTATAAGATCTTTAAAATTCAACAATCTCAATGAAAAGGCCATTTTTATGCTGTAAATTATACATAAGGACATTTATGAACCTGAGTAGATTCTAAAGAATTTGTTATATATACAGTAACACTTTATTATGGGAGAGAGCACATTTCATTAACTATTCACATACACTAGAAACTAGTCACATGACTATGGCATATATTGGTAGTATGGTACAAAAATATAGAAATTAAAGCAATGTTAAGATGCTGAATGTTGACAGGGTCAACGATGGAAACATAAACATGTCGATGTTTTATTGTCGACATTATGAATGAAATGCTCATGTCAACATTGTGATTTTTGGACATCTATACTAAATCAGCTTTACTTGTAAACACCTCTGGTGTTCTTTTCTCTTGCTCACTGCAGTATGAGAATTCCTTCTTTTCATCAGCAGGCACACATTTTATATGTCAGGTACGTGACTGTTAAATCGACCTCTCAAATAGCCTTCACTGTCACAAACTAAAGTAGATTAAGTCTGAATTAATCAACTGGGATCATTCACTTCACAAACTAATTATTTTCTGCAGCCACCTTGTGTATAGCAGTGCTTTGGCACCTGGTGTAAGCAGGATAAGATGAATACATGTAGATTAAAATGTTTGTGATATGTAACTATTTGCTATACATGATAATACTGTAGACCTATATAGAGACTTTTGTTCATCAACACTGCAAGTTCCTTGGTGTGCAAACACATCACATCATGACAGCTAAATATATGCACAGCATTAAATATAAATGCAATGACATTTAGAATTCAGCTCGGTGTTATGAAGCATGGATGATTTATGTATTATTTATTACAGTGCAATTATTTAAGGGTTTTCTCAACAATAAAATGATCAATAATTGTAATGAACAGATGTAAAAAGGAACCCAACCAATCGCGGGCACTACATGTGGTGTAAGGAAAGCATTAGAATGTCAAATGGTTTATATTAATGTTATACTAAAGATACATAACCAAAAGTCAACTCTTAATTCAATGATACTGTAAATATGTGTGGAGACTCCCTCCCATGATATACTTCAGTTTTTTAGACAAGGGAAGAAAAAAGAAACTCGGGAGGAGTTGACACTAATCAACAGCGATTTTGATAATTTATATATTAAAACATGATTAAACTTTAGGTTGTGGTATATGGTCCCGACAGTTTGGATCCCGACAGTCATTAGCCCGATGTCGGGATCCCAACTGGCCGGACTCAGACAGCATGGCGAACGCAACAAAGCCCCTTGCGGGCTCACTGTGCTCGCCACGCTGCGGGCACGGTGGCTCGCTATGCTCGCCACCTATTCTATTCTCCCTCTATGGGGGTCGTGGACCCCACGAGGGAGAATAGCCTGTGGCTGTCGGGACCCCGTGTGTCGGGGGTTTGACTGTCCGGATCCCGACTGTCGGGAAACTGTCCGGCACCCAAACTTTATACGTAAAAACAAATAGATTGGAAACGGTGCTCTGCGAAAATCAGTCAGAATTGCATTGAAAATTTGCTATTAAAGCCTAAGGATGCCTAGCTTGAGTATTTCCTTTTATTCTTTACTGAAAAAATTACATATCTCCTAAAGTGATACTGCTTAATAATTTGGTACACTTGCCAAATCAGTAGAATATAAGCATAGGTTAAGGTAGTTGAACTCTAGGAGTTCATATGGCTTCTCAGTATGGTGTTGGTGTGGGGAGTGGCGAGCGGTGTGGTGCCTGCTGCCGTGCACTCTCTCACCTTAAGGCCATGACGAACCACAGTCCTGGTAACCCTCCTGCACCCGGACACAATTACCTAGGAGGAAGAAGATGAGAATAATTCCATCCTTTCTATACGCAGACCAATGTGACCTCCGTCCCGCATTGTGTCTTAAAAAATCGGAGCTTCATGCTGATGTGGAGGTCATCCTCGGCATTATTGGCCTCAGTGCCCTAATTAACACCTATCGGCACTTGCGCACCTAGTTAAAAATTCATCCTTTCACAGGAAAGTAAGGCCCATTGGAGGTTATTCTGATCGTAGCGGCCAAACGTGCGTACGTTCGCTATTAACGTACGCTATCCGTACGCGGCCGTTGGGGTTAAGTCCACCCACAACTCAGCCGCATTCGTACGGCCAGAAACAACGGCAAAGGGGAGTGGCGTACAATTGAGCGTACGCCAACGTACACGGACGGGCCAGCCCTTACACTCCGACAACTGGCGTACAATTGAGCGTACACCACCGTTTACGGACGTCTCTCGGCCGTCTTCCCACCGACTTCTTGCGGCTATCTGAGCGTACGCCAGCTTGCACGGACGGGTCCCTATTGTTTTCAATAGAAAAGTCAGCTTATGTCACCGCTCGTGAGAGTGAGCGTACGTCCGTGTACGCTGACATACCCTTCACATATATGGACCTGCAAATCTTGCCTTTCAACTATAATTATGAAAATTAATTAATTGATTGAATTAATTAATGTGCAAAATAGTGGCCATGGGCTTAAAACATTGCTGAAACATCCTTTGTAGGTGTTAGATGTGGTTTATGTTATTGTATCATAAATACAAAACCTATGTTTGTATTAGAGTGAACACGTTGACACATGTCGACTTGTGTAGATTGAGTGTGCTACTGTGTAAAGTCTATGAAAGCACGTAGTGAATGTGTCTAACTGTTTAACAAATACCTACCTTAGCATATATAAGCAGGTCTTACAAAGATTCTTACCTTAAATTAAACAAACCTTTAAATGTAGAGAAGTATAGAAAGATAAGCTTCCAATGTGTTTGAGTGCTGTGTGTGGCTTGCAGGTAGTGAAATCATGGTTTGGACTTAATAGACTGCAGCATTGGTTATTACATTCAGGTGTATGTGTTTGGTAGTAATCAGCGTAAATTAGCAAACCCAGGCGCACGCTGGCATGCGGTATCTGTAGGGGTGGTTTGAGATGGCGGTTGGTGGCCGCCTGTTTTGTGTCCGAAATGAACGGTGCTTTAGTCGATCGTGCGGTAGTAGCACCGCTCATTTTTGGTGCACACCCCCGTGTACGCCCATATTTACGCCCATTTTCCTTCATTATTTCGGCCGCTCCCCTCATCACGCCCCTATGCCGCCCCCAATGCCCGTACACTCGCGTACAGGTTTTTTCGCACGTAGAGACCCGTCCGTAAGCGTTGTGGAGTGTTCGCGTCTGCGCATTAGCGAATGTACGCATGCGCAGATCATAAAAAACCCCGGGACGTACGCGTACGGCCCGGCCGCACCAACCAGAGTAAGGCCCATTGTCTGCCCAGAAGGAAGGGAGATAAAAAGAGTCAAACACACAGAGATGACACTCTGTCCTCAGTCTTGTACTTCCTCCGTTTTTCCACTTACATGCCCCTGTAAAGAGACAGAGGCAACAACAGCATGCAGGGCATAACACTACCTAGTGTGACATGCAACTACTGTAACACAAAGCCTTCAAACTGACAGTGTGTGTGGTGCGACACAAACTGTAAAACAAATTGCCTGGCACGGCATTCACCATAACATCACAGTACAATACTAAAAAGGGTGCTGTCTTTTAAGTACCTGAATAACTACCCGTCTAGTGCTAGCCAGCCCATAGATGTTCCCGCTAACTCTACCTGGGAACCAGAAAGGTGACAGCCACACAGCCTGTGCACCTCTTCAATTACCTATCGGAAACCGCACGCTCCTCCACCTGCTGGTTATACACAGCCTGTTCACCTTTCAAACAATACTCCTAGGGAACTCTTTCACTGTGCCTAGTGCTAGAACACGCTATAGGGGTTACACTGATGGGCCTAGTGCTCCCTTATCACCTGCAGTCTCTAAGGCCTGATTTACAGTGATCAGTGGGTCAGAATGAGTGACTTGCCCACTTACCTCCTAACTGTCTCCAGGACTAATACGTGTTTGTGACCACAGGCCTAGTGCCTGAATGAATAGCCATGTACCTAGAGCCCTACTTATGGGGCCTAGTGCCTAGCTAAAGCGGGGCATGGTCCTAACTCCTAGCTATAATGCCGCTACGGCCAAGAGGGCCGACTATGGTGCTGATGGACACTTACCTGCAGTTGGTAGAGGCCATGGGGAGGGGGGAAGCTTCTTCAGCTATATTGTTTTCACCCCCACTGGCCTCTCCGGTTGCCATTGTCTTTCTTCTGCCGCTGGTGTATCCTGGCTAGCGGTGGCACTGCTTTTTCTGATGACTTATTGACTGACTATCTCCTAATCCACACCCGGCCGCACACACTGCAATAACTGCAGGATGCCCCACTCTCAGCATTAATCCACCATGTGCCCACTGGCTTCCCGTTCCCAGACGCGTGGTCATCCACATCAAAGGAGAGCCTGCAGAACCACAGGCTTTACAATCTTACTGGACATGGACGGTCACTGGGATCAGTAGCACATCTTCATGGAGATGTCATATAGCGCGACAGCTGTACGTACCTGTTGGTGCAGCGCTGTAGATCAGTGATTTAAAACCGATCTGTGGCGAGTGTCAGTGTAGTGCAGCGCTGTAGATCAGTGATTTAAAACCGATCTGTGGCGAGTGTCAGTGTACGCTTTCAGAGAGGGGGGGGGTTGAGGTTACATACCCTCTGCGCTCCTTCCTTAATGTGGCTCTTGTTCTGGGGACCTAGTCCGTGGCATTAGTAGTCAATCCTCTCTCTCCTATGATTGCACCAGCATACCCGCCACATGCTTTCTTGTGCGGTGCACATTACCAGGGCTTAAAGTGGTCTGGGCCAGTATACAATATTTGATCTTTTATAGTGGTCACTCTTAATTAAAACGTATTTATTTCTAAAGTTAAAAATAAATAAAAAATAGGGATCATTATCAAAATACAGCACAATCCAAAAGCAAGTAATTTGGGAAAAAGACAAGACAACATAAATTAACATATATAAACACATATTGAGATTTAAAAAAAAAAAGTGTTGGTCACAGAAATGAATTTTTCGCAACTTAGATATATTCAGTATTATCTGAAATTTCAAGCCTGTGAAATACTGTGAGAAAATATCTATCTTATGTGAATGATTAAATATCATTTGATTAGCAGAGAGCCCAAAGTAGATATTTTATTTCAGTAACAATGTTTTGGTACAGAATGGGTAACTTTGATTTTAACTTGTCCGGATGGTGGCTTGACACCCACAAAAGCGTGTTTCTATCGGTGGGGGCCTTGAGAAAGGTCCGGAGGCTGACCGAAGCGTTGGCCCATAGCCCAATGTCATGTACATTGTACTTAATGTTGAATTGATGACGGATTAAAAAGAATTTGATATTCAAACAAGAAGCCTGGTGAGTGTCCTCATATTTCTCTTAAAGCTATACTGGTCTACTGGATTAATCTGGGACACCTGAGCTGACACCCTGGTAGTTGATGTGATATTGGAGGAGAGTGTGATCCATACTTTGGAATATATATGCAGTAGGAGGGGCAGCGGCACTCGAATAAAGACACAGCAGTTCGGTGTTATACAGAATTTTCAAAGCCGGGTGGCTTTTTTTTATCAAGGTGCTTAAGAGAACAATCTTGCAATATAAAACACTCACCTAAATACTCCTGGGTCTCCTCTGCGAGTCCCGCTGGCATCAGTCAAGAGAGGCGCCTTGTAGTGACGTCATTCCGTACAGCTGCTCGGGGGAACGCACGGAGGGAGCCAGTTCACCTAGTGATCAAATGAAACTGTTTAGTGTATGTGTTACCAAGGTAACAGAAAATGGTTGCTAACAGAATCTCAGTGGTTACATTGAATTACATACAGATAAACACAATAGCAATATCGCTAAAAAATCACTAACATCAATGCCAATATCGTAATGCACTGTATTAGATATGGAAATAGTAATAAATATAAGCCAGGTTACCAAGTCTATGTGGTTCTCTATAGTAATTAAATATGTTTATATATTTGTTAACAGCATAAATCAATAAGCACCTTGATAAAAAAAAGCCACCCGACCTGGACTGCTTTGTCTTTATTTGAGTGCTGTCACCTCCCCCTACTGCAATCTCTGGAGGGCACAGTCTTTACTAACTTCAACAGGCTTACATCGCCACATGGAGTGCCATCACAGAAAGAGGCGAATTATACTTACCGATAATTCATTTTTCTTCATAGAGATCCCATGGCAGCCTTAACACTGGGGTATTCCCATCCCCCATAGATTCAGACAGGACATTTTTCTCTAGGACCGCCCACATTGGGTATAATAGCCCCCTCCTTGCTCTCCTCTGTGTCTTTTGATGTCTCCGTAACACTGGTCCTGGAGAAAAAACACAACATAGCATAATACACAGGGAGGGTAACCAATGGCTGCCATGGGATCTCTATGAAGAAAAAGGAATTATCGGTAAGTATAATTCGCCTCTTTCTTCTACGATCCCCATGGCAGCCTTAACACTGGGACATACCCAAGTAAACACACGGGAGGGCAGAATTCATGCATGTAATATTTATTTATATAGGCTTTTAAACAGCCAAAGTAGCCTCTTGTAAGACATGCTTCCCAAAGTGGGCAGTCGATACATTAAATGCGTAGTGATTCGCAAAGGTATGAACTGTCGACCAAGTAGCTGCTCTGCAGATCTCTGCCACTGACGCCTTCGCCTTATTCGCCCAGGAAGTGGAAATTGCCCGGGTAGAGTGTGCCTGAACAATAGGAGGAGCTGCTCTACCGGTCTTCTTATATGCAAACAGGATGGTTTCTCTGATCCATCTGAATATTGTCTGCTTCACCGGTGCCTTTCCTCTCTTCATTCCTTCTGGAATGACAAACAAGTGATTTGAAGTTCTGAAAGGTTTAGTTCTTTCCAGATAAATGGATATAGCTCTGACTAAGTCTAAAGTATGCCAGACTTCCTCCTCCTCATTTTGTGGATTGGTACAGAACTCAGGTAGTGTTATCTCTTGGTTTAAGTGGAAGGAAGACACGACCTTAGGGACAAACTCTGGGTGTGTACGTAGAACTACCCTGTCCGGATATATTACTAGGTACGGTTCCTCTATCCAGAGGGCCTGCAGCTCACTGACCCGTCTAGCAGATGTGACTGCAACCAGAAACACCACCTTCCAGGTGAGGAATTTTAGTGAGCACTTAGCTAAAGGTTCAAACGGATCTTTAGTTAAGACTGTCAGTAACAGGTTTAAGTCCCAAGGTGCTACAATGGCCTTGATTGGTGGTCTGATTCTCTTCATCGCCCTACCAAATCTTTTGACCATTTTGTCCTCCGCCAGAGGTCTGTCTAATAAAACACTCAGAGCTGAAGTTTGTGCTTTAATTGGTAGCCGTGGCTAGGCCCATTTGAAATCCTTCAAACAGGAACTGTAACACCTTGTCTGTGGGAATACATGCAAAGTCTCCTTTGAATTCACCCCAGGTAATAAACTTATTCCAAGTCTTATAATAGGCTGCTGAAGATACTTTCTTCCTAGCCTCCATCATCATCTCTGTGACTTGCGGTGATAGATTATGCTTTCTCAAAATCTGCCGCTCAATTTCCATGCCTCTAGACACAATGTTGCTGGGTCTTGATACAACAGCGGACCTTGACTCAACAGGTCTGGTCTGTTCAGCAATCTCCAAGGTTGTTGCATCGACATTCTGAGGGCATTGGTATACCAGGCCCTCCTCGGCCAGTGCGGTAGAATTACTATCACCTGAACCTGGTCTTCCCGTATTTTCTTCAGTATCTTGGTTATTACTGGGAAGGGGGGAAAGACATAACCCAGGTTGAACGACCATTTGATCGCGAATGTGTCCAGTGCTTCTGCCTGAGGATGCCAAAACTTTGAGCAAAATTTGCTCACCTTTCTGTTGGTGACTGTGGCCATCAGGTCCACCTCTGGTACCCCAAACTTCTTCACGATCTCTCGGAACACCTCCTGGTTCAGTTCCCACTCCCCAGGTAGTATCGTCCTGCGGCTCAGGAAATCCGCCACTATATTTTTCTTTCCTGGAATGTAAACCGCCGAAATTGACAACAGATTCGATTCCGCCCAGTTCATGATCTTCTCCGATAATTTCATCAACTTCTGACTTCTGGTTCCCCCTTGATGATTTACATGGGACACCACTGTCACATTGTCGGTCATAATTCGGAGATGAGAGCCTCGAATCCTCATTTTGAGCATAGACATTGCCTCCCAAACAGCCTGCAGCTTTCTTGCGTTTGAGGAATTCTTTGCCTCTTCCTGAGACCATTTACCCTGAACCGATGATTCGCCTAGATGAGCTCCCCATCCTGACAGACTGGCGTCTGTTGTCAGTATTTGGAACCTTGGATTCTCTAAACTGGAGGTTCTGCTCTCCAGATCTTCCGTCCACCACCTCAGGGATCTTCTCACTGGTTGTGGCAACTGTACAACATGATGGTCTTTGTACCCTCTTTTCAACAGCGGGAGCAGATACCACTGTAGTTGTCTTGAGTTCCACTGTGCCCAAGGTATAATCTTTATACACGACACCATCATCCCCAATAACTGCACTGCTTTTAGAAGCGGGATTCTTCTCTTCAGTAGTATCCATTCCGCTCTCTTATTCTCATACATCTTTCCATCGACAAGGCCACTGAGTACCTTTCTGTGTCTATCCTGACACCCAGGAATTGTATTCTCTTGGTAGGATTCAATTGACTCTTCTCGTCGTTTATTATCCACCCGAGTCTTGTCAGTGTTTCTAGTGTAAGAGATACACTCAGTCTTACTTCTTCCGCTGAGTCCCCAGCAATTAGCAAATCGTCTAAGTATGGCCAGATCTGGACTTTCTTCTTTCTTAGCTCCGCCATTAACGTGATCAGAGCCTTTGTGAAAACTCTCGGTGAACTCTTCAGCCCAAACGGTAGGCATGTGAACTGAAAGTGTTGACCTGCCACGTAGAACCTCAGAAACTTCCTGTGATCTCTGTATACTGGAATGTGGTAGTACCCGTCTCTTAGGTCTACTGAGGCTAGAAACTCGTTTTTCCTTATGCCTGATAATATCGAAGTCAGACACTCCATCCTGAACTTTATCTTCTTTATGAAGTAATTCAGCTCTCTTAGGTCCAGGATGGTTCTGAACCCACCTTTGGCTTTTTCCACTAAGAAGAGATTGGAGTAAAAACCTTCCTTGTGTTGGGTCTGTGGTACCTTCTCGATCGCTTTTAGTTTCAATAGCTGTTCTATCTTCTCCCAGAGTGCCACTCTTTTCTGCCGATCTTCTGGTACCCTTGACTTCATAAACCTGCTGTGAGCTGGGAACTTCGCAAATTCTATGTGATAGCCTTCTTGAATTATACCCAACACCCATTTGTCTGTTATGGTGGATCTCCATTCTTCTAGAAACAGTGACAGCCTGGCTCCTACCTCCAACTTCTGGAGATAGTCATGATCTTCCTCCTCTATCCGTCTGGAATCGCCCACGAAAGGGCTGACGAAAGGATTGTCTTGAAGTGCTGGAACCTCTTCTATAGTATGGCCTGCCCTGTCTGTACGTCTTAGCCTCTTTGTATGACTGTTTAGACGAAGCAGGGTAAGGGAAACGATTCCTTCTATCTTGTGGAAGTCGAATCGATTTCCCTCCTGACAACCTTTGAATCATCGTGTCTAACTTAGACCCGAACAAGAACTTCCCTTCGAAGGGCAACGTTGCCAACTTATTCTTAGAGTTGGCGTCCGCACTCCATGGTCTAAGCCATAGTGCTCTTCTGGCTGTGACCCCGGCGGCCATGGTCTTCGCTGAAAAGGACACAGAGTCTAATGAAGCCTCGCATAGGTAGTCTATTGACTTCTGCATAACTTCAAGGCTCTTCAACAAATATTGTTTAGATATTCTCTCTTCTATGTCAGTATGAAGATTAGAAGCCCATAGCCTTAAAGCTCTTGAGACAGATGCCACTGCCACCGTAGATTTAAGTGCCCCTGCAGAAGCCGAATGGACCTTACGTAAGGCGCTCTCAGTCTTCCTATCCATAGAATCTTTAAATGCCGCCGAATCTTCAACTGGGATAGTGGACCTTGAGGTAAGTTCTGCCACCGCGGCATCTACCTTCGGCATTGAACACCAGCCTAAGAACTCGTCGTCCTTATATGGGTACATCTTATCGACTCGATTACCTAGTGTCAATTTCTTGTCCATGTTCGTCCATTCCTTAGCGATCATATCCCTCACCATGGTGTGGACTGGAAATGTTCTTCCATTTTTCGGTCTCTCATCATATAAGGGGTTCTTTACTCCCGACGTACTTGCTTCTTCTTTTTAGTTCATTGCCTTGTAAATATTCTTCAGCATACCTTCAACTAAATCTAGATTAAAGGTTCTGGTTTCCTCTAACTCCCCTTCATCTGTGGAGTTTTTCTCTGGCTCCTGACACTCTACTTCGTCAGCTAAGCCTTCCTCATTACTGAACTCCGCCTGAGCTCTGGATCTTTTGGGTGTTTTTGACTGCAAATATTCATCTTTTGAGACAAATGAATCTTTCATCCATGCCATCAAATCTTTGAGAATCTCAGATTGCTCAGCCTTTCTGTCCAATTTTCTCTGTCCAGCCTCACACTCATCACACAGTGATTTCTTTTGGGCCGAAGCAAACAGTTTATCGCAAGACATGCATATAGTCTCTATAAACTTCTTTTTTGTCGTCTTCTTCTTATGAACTGTATCCGCAACAGGCACACTATAAAAACAAAGCTACACTAAATATCTTGTTTAAAACAACAACTAATGCCCCAAAAAACCAAAGGGCTTACCTCACTGGGGCATCAACCAACTTGTGGGGAGAAAAAGAAATCCATAACGCTTTCCGCTTTCAGTGCTATAATGTCCAGAGAATATCCAGAATAGCTGCACATGTTATCCATCCTGGCGTTTCTTTAAATAGGGCGCCTTAACCCTTTCATTGCCGCTTTTCCTATTCAGGATGGCCAAGCGGAACAAAAAATGCTTCCCCTTGTTTCCGCGGGGAAGCATTTATCAGCGCACCTCCGGCGCTTCTGGGCGGAAGTGACGCGTACCGCACACTTCCGCCCCTTCTGCCTGTATTCCGGAGTGCACAGACGCGGCTTGCTGCCCGGTCTGTCTGCTCCTTCCTCCGGCCACTGATAACGTCTGTCAGCTCCTTCAATGCCGCAGCGTGCCCCAGAGAGCGCACCTCTGGACTTGTCAGCGTTTTTGCTATAGTAGTGTCCATAATCATAACGGCAGGCAATTATGCATAAGGGTAGTGTACTGACCTTAGCATCTCCTTCTCCCCGGGGAGCCACCCCATCCAGTTCTCAACTGTATAGAGGTAACCCTGCTTAAAACAAAATTAAATAACCTACTCTGTCCTACTCTTAACGGAGACAGGAAAAAAGACACAGAGGAGAGCAAGGAGGGGGCTATTATACCCAATGTGGGCGGTCCTAGAGAAAAATGTCCTGTCTGAATCTATGGGGGATGGGAATACCCCAGTGTTAAGGCTGCCATGGGGATCGTAGAAGAAATTGTGTATATATATATATATGTATGTGTGTGTGTGTGTGTGAATTAAATTGCACTGTGTCTCACTACCACGCTTCAAGGTAAACATCAGATTACTTTCATCAATCAACATCAGTTAAATTGTTGCAGTGTATGATAGTACTTTTCAGGTACCTGTTATTATACATGCGGCCGGTGTTCAGAAAGACTTTTGGAAAATCAGAATATCATCCAGATATACCACAGCGAAAAGTCCTAAAGATGGTCGGAGAACCTCGTTGTTAAGGTCCTGAAAGACCGCGGTGTGTAGGCCAACCCAAAGGGCATCACTAGATATTCGTAGTGGCAAGTATGAGTGTTAAAAGCCGTCTTCCACTCGTCCCCCAGGCGGATTCTAATTAAATGATATGCTCCCCTTAAATCTATTTTAGAAAAAAACACAGCTCCACGGATCTGGTCAAATAATACAGAAATGAGAGGTAACGGATAAGAATTCTTGACTGATTTTATTTAAGGCCCGATAGTCAATGCAGGGGCGCAGGGACCCATGGACCCATCCTTCTCCACGAAGAAAAACCCTGCCCCAACCGGAGATTTAGAAGGACGGATAAACCCTTTCTCAAGGTTCTCTTTGATATATTGATCCATAGCCTGGGTTTCGGGGACAGAAAGGGCGTATAACCGCCCCTTGGGCAGCATAGCGTTGGGGACCAGGTCTATGGCACAGTCAAATGGGCGATGTGGTGGTAAAGAATTCACTTCTTTTTTGGAGACTACATCGAGGAAATACCTGTATGGGAGAGGCAGGGACAAAGGGACAGGTTGAGATATCCAGATGGGTAGTGCCAGGCAGTCCTTGGAACAGGAAGAATGCCATTGTGTTATCTCCCCTGAGTCCCAGTTGATAACCGGATTATGCTTCTTTAAACAGGGCAACCCCAGGACGATGGGAGCGAGAGGACAATGAAAAAGAAAAAATTACAGTTCTTCAGAATGCAGCGCCCCCACAGACAGTCTGAGGAGAGGGGTGCGTGAGGAGATACTGCCTTCGGATAGCGGGAGACCATCCAACCCACAAACAGACAAAGGACTACTCAGAGGAATAGGCAGGACGTTCAACTTGTGGGCCAGAGTTATGTCCATGAAGTTGCCAGCTGCGCCGCTATCCAAGAAGGCAGAAACTTCCATGCTGGTTTTGGCCCAAGAAACAATGACGGGAATTAGAATAGAGTCTAAGGGAGAAAAGCTGGATAGGCCTAAGTCAGAGGTTCCCAAACTTTTTTGAATCACGGCACCCTAGAGCATCAAAATATTTTCAAGGCACCCCTAGACCAAATGCTTCTTATCGAGAAATTCTGATTTTTTTTTTATGAAGTGCATTGTGTTTATATGTCACAGTTATCTGGTGAGGGACAGGATTTGCTTTTGTTTGTCCACATATATTATGATTGGCAGCCACAAGCACTGGTTTTGCCTGGTACATTGACCATAAATAATATGAATTGATCTTGGTGCACCAACCCAAGGCACCCCTGCATGTGTCCTGAGGCACCCCAGGGTGCCTAGGCACACAGTTTGGGAACCACTGACCTAAGTGAATCTCCCTATCCTCACTTAGGCCTTGTCTTTTACCGACTTGAGCGGGCAACCTACAGCAGGATGACCCTGACCTCCACAGTAAAGACACAAGCCTTTAACCCTTCTGCGGTTCTTTTCAGAGGTCGATAGGCGTGTGGCCCCAATCTGCATGGGTTCTTCACCCGAATCCTCTACGTTATCCCGGAAGGATATGAGGAGAGCACTCCTGTCTCTCTCTCCCTTTAGCGCTCCCTGAACCGCCGATCTACCTTGATGGCTAAATGAATAAGATCATCAAGGGAGTCCGGGGTAGGATACTGGATAAGGGCGTCTTTGACCCACTCAGACAAGCCCAGTCGGAATTGGCTGTGCAACGCTGGGTCGTTCCAACCGGAATCGATGGCCCATCTACAAAATTGGGTACAGTAAACCTCTGCGGCCCCTCGGCCTTGCCGCAGAGAGCGGAGGTTGGCTTCAGCAGAGGCTGCCCAATCTGGGTCGTCATACAGCAGACCCATGGCCGAAAAAAAAGAGCTGACTGAAGAAAGAGCCTCAGAGCCTGCACTGAGCCCAAAAGCCCAGGTCTGGGGGTCTCCCTGAAGAAAGGAAATAACTATACCAACTCGTTGAGACTCCGAGCCAGAAGAGATGGGCCGGAGACGGAAATAGAGTTTACAGGACTGCCGGAAATTTACAAACTGAGACCGGTCTTCAGAAAAGCGGTCCGGGAGGTTCATTTTTGGCTCAGGACTTTTAGAAGTAGATAAAGCCCCTTGGACCCGATCCTCCTGTGAATTAACACGGAGGGCGAGTTCTTGGAGCTTTTGGGTGAGAGTGTGCATCTGCCCAGCAAGGGCATGGGCCGCAGCCTGTTGAGCCGCATCCATACTCCAAAACCAGCTGCCCTTAGGAATATGTAATTTGGCCAGTTATAATGTTATCTAGGTGTCCGTGGCCCCACTCCCTAACTCTGTTGCCCAGGCCTAGCGTCCACGGATAGGTGCAGAACTAGGCTTCGCCTGTACCCGTCCCAGCTGTAAGGGTGAATTAGGTCCGCCCAGACTCCGTTACAAGCAGGAGTTAAGATTGGACAACCTATCCGTGGAGACGGACCTGGAGCAAGAGGACAGACTACCTAAGAATAGATGGTGGGGAACCACCGACACCTCTACATACTGGAGGGCCGGACATGGCCCAAGGGGGTGATAACACCTAGGGGCAGTACAGAGGTAACAATACCCAAGGGTGTAATAAACAGTAACTGTGAACAAGGTACAGGTGTAACAATACACAGTGATGTAATGAACAATATAAACAAAGCAATACACTGAGGTATAGGTGTAACAATACACAGGGATGAAATGATATTAGTAGAGCAATACCCAGAGGTATAGGTGTAACAATACACAGGGATGTAATGATAATAATGGTATCACACAAAAATGGAGACAGAGAGTAAACCCCACTTATCTGGGAGACGTGACTGCAGGTAGGTCGAGACACCGCAGCACGGGCACACAGGGTAATCTCTCCGAGCTGGAACACGGGAATGAAGGGTTAACCTCTGGGTCAGCAGCACCAACAGGCAAGGCAAGCCAGCGAGGACCGGGAACATGCTAGGCACAGAAGGTCAGAACTATAACCGGCGTCTGAACCGGATACCAGGAGTGTTTAAATACTGGTGCTGGCCAATAATACCCTGCCTGATCACACTACTGCTGCAGCTGATCGCTGCACCTCTTCCTCCCCGCGGCTGCCTGGCGTCCCCATCGCCTAGGCAACTGCTGCGGCAGGGGAGGAAGAGGCAGCGTGCTGCTCGCTGGGCGTCCAGCCCCGCTCGCCGGCGTGACGTTATAGTGACGTCCCGGTTGCTTAGCAACAGCCGGGACGCACTGAGCAGAGGCCGCCTTGGGCTCTTGGAAAACTTTTTTTCACTGCAAACATTGGATAATCACCCACTTTGCCCAACCAGAAATGGGCACCAACTTTCCAGTGGAGGCTACAACAAGCCATCAATACAAGTGGCTTATCTCTTCACAACTCACCGCGGCAATACCATCTTTTGGAGGAACGCCACCTCCTAATAGACCCGGTTCCATATTGGCAAAGGAGAAGAAGAGACTAACACCTCCTATTCACTGGATATTACAATTCCCCAAACCATAAAGGACTTCCCCAGTACTGGTGGACCACACAAGAAGGGTGACTATCCATACACTCACGTCTAATACACTGAGTGATTGCAGTATTTTAACCATTTTATTATCAGCATTGTCACATCATTATATTGGTTTCTTATTTTTATGCAATTTCTTATACTAAACTGTATATTTTATGTCATACACTGTTTTTTTTTTTTAGCGCAGTTTATACTTCCCAATACTACCCAATATTTTTTAACTGCTGCTTGGCTAGGCATACTCATATCAAAGTGCCGGTCACGATATCTTGATATCAAAAATCCCATGAACCAGTAATCACCTGCATATCATACTGTAAATGTGCCTCAGAGATTACAAAAGAACGCAAGGGATATGATTGAAATGCACTTTGCTTATTGTAAAAAAATAATAACAAAAAAAAACCCGTCAAGTCTCACAGTGGGTACCTTGAAGTAGCCCAGGCTACAGTACATACTATAATTATTAATGTGTAAGGAAGAGAATTAGAACAATGGTTATTCGCATTTGACAGAATTCATGTTTTTGTTAAATTTATCACACTTGTGCATCATAAAATATGGCATTGATTTAAGGGTTTGACTTGTTCTCAATGTTTGATAAAGATATTGAAGCATAGTCCAAAATGCAAGTAAACTAACTAGTCCTGCACAAAAGCACACACAGACAAGCTATAAAACATCAGCCGAAACAATCAGAAGCATTAACACTTCAAATTAGATGAATGGAAATGCTGAATTAGTAGATGTTGTAACACACAATGCTGCAGGGGGTCCAGAAATATGTTTAGAACACCTATAAAATGTATGGTCATTTATTAATGTAAATAGAATTATGCACCCAGTTTAGCTACTTCTATGCAAATGCACAAGTTTTATGGGTAAATGCATGGATTTCAAGGTCTAGCTGGTCAGAGGAGCTCAAAGACAACACTGACAATGTTTTTGTTTGCCTCAAAATGCAATTCGATCCATAGTGCCTATTGTACTGTTGTGTGATAATGGGGGTTATTTAGTGTTGGACGTTAGGTCAGTTTTGGCTGAAACTGCATATTTTCCACCTTAAAAAAACCCTACTCATTTTGTCCCCTGTATTTTGGCAACCAGGACCAGCTCTTGAGCCTGGTGCTGGTTTTAGAAAACATGGGGATCCCCTATGTTTTTTGTCCCATGAATTTCTAAGACCAGGACCATTTATTTGAGCCCAGGGCTGGTTATGCTCAGGAGGGGAGACCCCACGCCGTTTTTTTTTACAAATGTTTACTTTTACACATTTTTTTGGGACAGAACCATGCCATGGTTCTGTCCAAAAAATGTGCGAAATCAGATGTTTTTTTGTCTAATCTCTATAATATTAATCTGATTTAGCCTATTCAGTGTCAAACTGATTAAATGGATTTAACAGTTTTCTGTCGAAACTACTGTACAAAATAACATTTGTATTATATAGATTTAAAATAAAGTATCATCATTTTTATGTTACTGTTCTGTGTACACAAGGGGGAGAAGAGGCACAGCTTGGCTGCGCACTCTCTACCCCTTCCAGGCTGCCACACTGACAGCCTCACACTGGGGGGCTTTATCTGAGGGGGTCAGCGGCCCTGACACTGCAGGGGGGGGTGTATCAGTGGGTGCAGTGGCGCTTACAGCTGAGAGCTCCATGCTGCTGGGGATAGCAGCGCTGACAGCTGCATAAGTAATGAGCGGGGACCCGGCTCGCAGTGATATTAATAATCAGTTCCACACTCATTACTTATGTGGCTGTCAGCGCCACTATCCCCAGCAGTGCTGGAGCGGGGATCCGCTCATTAATATTCACTGCGACCCGGGTCCCCGCTCATGTGGACTTGGTCTCAGTCATTCGATCTTCTACCAGGATGCTTTTCCCCAGGAAATCATTTTGAATAGGTGGAATATCAAACTGGCTGAATATATTGTGCCAGGCGATCCGATGTAAATCAACAAACTGGCAGAAAATATTCCGCCTCCGTCTGACAGTGAATATACCCTTATGCAAGAAAAGGCCTTTGATCTAATAGACTGGCAATCCATGTGGCAAGTGCTAGTTTGCCTCCATCATTCTTTCTTCTGAATAATTTTATTGTTCTAGCATAAACTGTGGATGAAGATCTCCCACGGCACACGTCAGGGGTGCCAATTGTCACATAATATGTATTCTGCTTTTAACCTCCTAACGTGGTTATCCAGTTGAATCCGGAAGTCTTGGAGGTACAGGTGTCTGTTATGGAACAAAAACTTACCTGGCTGGCTGTAGTGAAAAAGTGCATTTAAAGCAGTTGTTTATTATTATACAGCCTCCTCCTCCCTGCACAAAAAGACTTTAATGCTATGGTTGGTCAGAGGGTCTGTAAATCTTAATTGAAGAAAATATTACAGACCAATGTAATAAAAATGGTCACACACACAAAACGGTACTTATGTAGTATCTGGGCGTCCGATTTAGAAATCGGATCGGATCGCATCGCATGCGACCAAATCGTATGCGATGCGATGGTCAAGATTTTTCCATAGGATTCAATGTTAAAATGGTCTGAGTCCGTTTTAACATAGAATTCAATGGGAAAAAGGGGTCCTTTTCCTTTCCCCACTATCCAAGTGGGCATGGAGTTGGATATAAACCTGTGGCGAGCCCCGCGAGGGGACACAGAATACTTTTTAAGAAATATGCATCCCCTCGCGGGGCTCGCTTCGGGCTCGGTGGCTCGCTGCGCTCGCCACGCTATATAATATCAACTCTATGCCCACTTGGATAGTGGGGAAATGAACAGGACCTTCTTAACATTGAATCCTATGCAAAATCGCATCGAATCGCATCGCATCTGATTGTATGCCTTAAGGTAAGGCATACAATCACAAAATCGGCAGCCCAGATACTACATAAGTACCCACAAAACTACCACATATATGGCCTAACTAAGCACAGATCGCTAATTGGGGAATTTGCAGTCCGGTTGATCAAAGCATTCACATTGCGCACGTGTGTTTACATACTGCAAATAAATATCCATACACATAGCAGCCACAGTCTGACAGGAAGCCGGCGATAAGGGGCAATAACATGTCTTTTTCTGGCTGTGTTAGCAAAATAAAAGGCCTGCCCAGGCGTTTTTTTTTGGAGTGGGTCTCTGACTTCAGTGATGACCACTTCCAGCCTGGCTCAATGGTTCAGTTTTTGTGAATGCATCCCTAATTGCAATAAGCGTTTATTCTTGGTCCAAATGAGGCCCATCATTTGGACAATCCGGAACCGGCGAACTGAAATGGAAGTAGTACTTTTTTTGGCGATGTTTCTGAAGTTTACAAAAGTCGTTGTTGCTATAAACACCACCACCTATTACCAGAAGTTGCCCAATTATTTTGGCAAGACCTTCTACACAAACAGAATGCATGACAATATCAAAAGCGCTGAACACGGTCATTTTTAATTATTGTTATTTTTTATTACTATTATTGTTGTTGTTGCAAATGTTACAGACATCAGCAAGCGCTCAGTTAAATAAAAGGTACAAAGCAGAGTAGACACACACCACAACAAAATAGCTTGCAAATCAATAGAACCATTGCAGCTGCATCACAGATAAAAAGGTCGGGCCTGTGACAAAGCCGTCAGAGGAATTACATTCATAGATGTGCAGTATCAACATTCCAGGCTCACATTGATTTATTTTTTGTAAGTTTGCAGTTTACAAAGAACAATATTGTTACAATTACATGACTATACTTTCCCAGCAATTTACAAGAATTTCTAATCCACCCTCTTTACAGAACAATAATACAACTGCATGTTCTAAGTACTCTGCTAGGTATGTACAAAACATCTGGCTGACGCCGCTGTCATTTTTTACAAATAAAAAAAAAATACAACCAAAGTGATTCTATATCCATGTGAAGGGTCAAATATTGGTTTAAACGGCATGAATATTGGTAATAAAAATATTAAAACGTCATCCAGTCACTCTAGGAATATAAACATAGGAATGGGTCGCTAGGTGTAAAGAAGAGATCTGTGCTTATTACATTTTAGGTTTGTACTGCAGTGGTGGAAAATAGGCTGATCTTTGGAATGTACTAAAAGTAAATGTTACTATTAAAACTGTATCTTCAGTCGGAGGCTGAAATACGGATTCATATTCCAAGTTGTGGCTGTTAGTTGAACTTACAGCACTGAGCTTTCCTGTAGAGATAATTAGACAGTGACAGTTGTGCTATTTTATGCTGTTACTGAGGCCTGAAAAAGTCACCATGCAGACACTGGCAAGTACTCCAGTGTTACGCTCATACTTTCTATATATTATAATTACATATTATCTAACGAATGGCAAGAGGTCACGTCAAGAAGGATGGCTCGAATTCTTGTTTCTATCCTAGTTTTATTGCACATAGAAATTAACCAGTAAATATTAGTGCCAGAAAAAGTTATTTTATGCTTTGCAAAATGTGAATATTACACATAGACCCAAAAGGAAAAATCATGAGTTTTAACAACGCATTTCATGTGTTACTTCATTTTTCCCCCACAGTGGATCTCCTTGTGGCGAAATGGGCGGGAAAGTGGCAAATCAAAGCATGATGTTGGATCACAAGTAAAAACGGATTTAGGACATTTTTATAAACATTGCGAAAAAAGAGACTACACACAGGCAAGTAGCTTCACTTAAACCTTGAGAATTGATGACAAAAAATTAATACCTGGACAGCTGAGGATTAATTAAGGCTATTTAGACATAAGAGCCATACGTGATATCACTACCACTATTGCATCACCTCCAGTTTTTGTCTCAACGCATGTAGCCATTATATTTGTCCTCTTAATGCAACACATTTCAATGACTAACTGCTTCATTTGTGTATGTTGCATGGTATTATTGCAATAAATATCGGTACTACTTATTATTTTGCTAAAAGCATGAAGCCAGAGCAGATTCATGCTGCATGAATTCAATCATAAGGTGGATTTATAAATATTCTGTAATACAAAGGTTTGTCTTGTGTTGTTGTTGAAGGAAAACTAACCACATTTATTCTGTTGTTGATTCCAGTGTCATCTGCCGCCATATATGTCAGTCTATTAGTGCCATGCTTCTTGTGGTTTTAGAACAATGGAGGTTCTGAGAAGCTGTCAGAGATAAGTACAAATAGAGACCCTCAGTATCAAGTCCTCTTCTATAGGTATGACAGAAATCAAAATGTTCTCAAATAGACCACTGGATTGGTTGGTTGGTTGGTTTGTTTGTTTTAGGTCTCTGTTATTAAGGTACAAGCCATGATTTGCTTCCTTAAGTAAACATAAAGGCAACTTGTTGGTCTGCTTCAAGCGATGACAGCTGTAACACTGCATGTGAGTCTTATATACTGTAATCTAGGTTCAGTCCAGCAGCTATCAGTAAAGAAGTGAGCTTAGATGGTACTGTGGGTTTGCAATAGCCAGTTAACTGAAGACGTATCTTTCCACGTCTTTCAAATAAAAAACCAACATATAATACATGTCCTAATAAATAAATAAATAACATTGCCTAATGTTGTCATATTAAAGCTCTCAAGGATGTGCCAGCTTTCTAAAAACTAAGAAAACATCCTCACACATTATCAATAAAACCCAATATACAGGTAAACGCAATTATCTACATCACAAAATAAATATTAATTTCATTATATTAGTTTGGTCGACTTTAAGTTGTACCAAATTTTATTATTTATAATATGTTTTTTTTTTATAATATATATATCGACCAATAGCAACCAACTATGTTTACATTACTGTAAAAGGAATGATACAACCCATTTTCTTCTCTGTAAACATGTTCTTTTAAACTTGGGAGAACTTCCGTGTAAAGTGACAATAAGTTACCCTGTCACAGCCTTGTTGCCTAAGAGCTGTGTCACTTCAGTGGACATATAATATAGCATTTAAAATCAAATGATGTAAACACAGTTAGCTGGAAGCAGTTATTTCAAAGCTCATTACATGCATGCATTCCATAGTAACTTACTTTGTATTCAAAATCTGGATAGTAAAAAGTAAACCCATTCAAAGTATTTGTTAAGCCCAATTTAATGTTATAAGGAACTTCTGTCACATGGAACAGAAGAATGTCCACTTATGATAAGTAATCACAAGCAGCTTTGGGGCTGGAGTACATGAACGCCATTGGCATATATTCAATGCCGTGGGCAAGCGGTGACTGCGAGCGGGACTTTTTGCTCGCAGTCACCGCTCACCCTGTCAGTATTCAACTGACCCCCCCCCCCCCCCTCATACGCAAATTCCCCCTCGCTCCGTTTTTTTGAGCGAGGGAGAATTAGCATATGTGCCTCCAAAAGCTGCGAGAATCGAGGCTAATTACAGCGAGTTTGCTGCACTAGCCGCGGCTCTCGCAGTTGAGGGGAATCCCCGCCGTTCTGTGACTGGGAGGATTCCCCCGGAACGTTGCATAGTGCAAACGGCCGGCGTGGTGGTTAAACTGCAAGGATCACTGGTTTTCTGTGATCCTCGCAGTTTAACCCCCTCGCCGGCCGCTCGCACCGGCATTGAATACCTGCCATTGAGTGCAGTTCATGATAGTAAATGACAAACACACATATACACTTGTGTACATGGTCCTAACATCTGACTCTATATCCACATTGAGGATAACTCAAAACTAGTAATAAATATCTACAGTACTTTGTGTTTTATTCTTCAAAAAGCTTTTGGCCTCATTTGCTTTGTTTTGATTGATCAATTATTTGGAAAACTCCACTCCACTGAAGTTGTGGGAATCTTATGGTGGACTCAGCATAGTGTTACATGCCATGGACAAATGTGAAACTGTCCATGAGTATGTGCTCTTGCTGTATAATGAGGTTCTACAATGCAGGCGCAACCTAAGGGGCATATTAGATGGGCAAGAGGTTTTACCTTTCGCAATGCGGTGTACTTACTGAGTCTTGGGGAGAGATAAAGTACCAACAAGCTTGTAATTGTCATTTTTCAAGTACAGCATGAAACATCACAGTTAGGAGTTGGTTGACTGGTAATGTATCTCTCTGCATGGCTTAGTAAATAGACCCCTCTGTAAGTTATTACAAAATAATGTTTAGTACCCATCATAAACTGGTCATGTGCTTTCCGTACACAACATCAGTCCTTCCACAAAGTCCACCTATTTTCCCGTCTCCATAGGTGGCATTTCTAGTATGTTTAATTTATTGCCTGAATTATGGTCATATTTCACTCATCCCACAGATACTGCTGCATGAGAGAGCCACAATAACATGATTCTTGGTATACTTTCCTACTTAGCAAATAGTGAAAAAGTTGAATCAATTTCCAACATTAACATACATAGTGGGGGAAATAGTAAAAGATACTTCTATATTGAAGCAAAGTGGTTGGTAGTGAAAACCCACGAATATTCAAGTGGCACTACTTGCACAACACTGCCTGTTACTCAATCCATCGACCAATGCAAGATATGCAATTGAATTGTAAAAGTGCTTTGATACAGTAAACACAACAAGCACGCATAGTATAATTTTTTTTTTTTTTTTTTTTGTTTCAAGGTGACCCAGAGCTTCATGCACAGTCTCCCGAGTTGTAACTAAGATTCAATCCTGCTACTTTATAACTGTGACACATGCATGAGGGCTAGTTTATAAAATGTCATTTTAAGTACTGGCCAATCTTAAGTGTTGGAGCTTCAAGTGCCCAAAATAACTGTACAATACCAGTTAGCAGAAGGAAGAATAGCCTACGAAGATCTGGCTTCTTACTAACCAGTCATTGAGCTGGACACATTCTCTGACTCCTTGAGCCCATACAGACTGTAAGGTTTAGCTATGTCTGGAACTTAAGCCTTCAGAGAGCCATGACTTTCTGCAAAACACTCATTTTAGGAGGAATGGAAAGAAGGGCATAAAAAATGTGGTGAGGAAAAAAAGGAAGTAATGTTTCGGAGATGTTTCTGCTGATACAGATGCAGCACTATGCACACAACCACAGGTGAAGAGAACTGTCCTCCATGCATGTTGTGAAGTGACAGAAAGGCTGTTAGATGTAAACAGGTTGCTCCTGTGCAGTCAGCAGTCTGTACATGGCTGCCGGCATGGTCTTCATGTGTATCTGTTGAAAAAATATAAAAAAGGTGATTAAAAAACAACAGTACTTAATTACATTTTTTCATTATTGATCTTTCCTTCACTGTGGTCTACCATTTGTTTTGATAAAAATCAGTGTGATGAATGGTACAGCTACAGAGCTAACAGCTACATTCAGAAAGTTAAGCTGGGTATACAACTTAAGGATACGTGTATCCAGATGACAGGATGGTTGATGTAATGATGCACTGGCCATTCCGTACATAAAATATTTTATATATATAATTTATTATGTAAATTTGTTGGTTATTTTTTCAGTTTGTCTGATAAGTGCGTGTATCTGGTACCTGGAAATTGCCTATCCCCATTCCATTTCTCCTTTTGGTATCCCTTACCCATTTTTTATATTTCCTTTGTGGTTTATAAAGTTAGTCTGGCCCAGTTCCTTAGGGCAGGACCGGTAACAGGGGAAACTAGAGAGGCACCTATACCAGGCCAAGAGACCGAGAGGGGCATCCTCAGAATACAGACCCGCCTGCAAGTTCCACTGATGCATGAAGACAGAACCCAGCCCCAGAGGTTACAAGAAAGTTTTATAGTGTTTTGTTGATGCCCTGATGATTGGAAGCAGAGCCGAAGAATATAGACTGTGTAAGTGTGGAGAACCATGGGGGAGGGAAATGCTGGAATTAGAAAGACACTGGGGGTTGGTGGAGACAGAAAAACACTAGAGAGACATCGGGGAACAATAGAGGCTGCAGATGGAGTAATAGAGAGGGGGATAAGACTAGTAATGAAGACACAGGCAGTCTGGACGGGGGGGGGGGGGGGGCTCCAAGACTCCTGTTGTGGACCCTGCCTCAGGACCCCAATAAGTTAATGTCTTCCAGGTCACCTGCGAGTTATTAAACTGTGACAGTTGGTCACCTGTGTTCCTGCTGGGGGTCTGGAAAATGTGACCTATCTGAGCTCTTGAGTACCGGGGCTGAGAGTTTGAGAACCACTGTGTCTTTTCCAACAAATCCTGGAATGCTCAATTATTCTTCTTTTAGTGTTAGTTATCAGATGCAGTGATATTTTTGTTTCCTTCTGTTTTTTTTTTTTTTATATAAAGCAATTGCTACAAGGGCAGATGGGCTGGCCAAACCGGTCCCCACGTTTTCCAGACCACCTAGCTGGGACACAGATGCAGTCATTACTAACGGTCACATGTTAAACATGCACTGTATTCATTCCTAACCGCTACATTCTACTTATTTAATATCAATGTCGTATGCCACTGCATCTCATCACCATCATCACACACACACACACACACACACACACACACACACACAGGAACTGTAACAATTCCTTATGGGCTGTGTATGTGCAGTTTGACAATTATTGTCCTTCGCTTAACTGCATCCAGTTCTGATTCATGGCCAATAAAACAGTATATTTCCAGCATTTCTTACCTCACCAACAGCATTGGAGAGAATATGGACTATCTTTTCATGAGGAGTTGCAACAACACTTTGTCCATTGATCTCAATGATGCGGTGACCCACTCTCACACCTCCTCGTTCTGCTATGCCACCTCGCATAAGGCTACAAATCTGCACATGAGAAAGTGATACATTACATAACAACAGCAGATACATATGGGGGTCTATGTACTAAGGCAAAAATGATTATTACCATATTAACCATACATTTTCCATTGCCATAGACTGGAGGAATAGAACTATTTCCAAGTATCTTATGCCCTTAAATGTACAGGAAATTCAGGTTTCGGACCCAGACAAGCTAGTCCTGCCAATAATAAGTTCCTCCTGTTCTCACAGCACTCTGCTTGCATTTCAAATACAGCTCTCTTACCTACCATCTATACGCACATCTCCCCTCACTTGCATCGCTACATCTCAGCTGCATTGTATTACTAAGAATTGTGCTGCTAATTGTTAATTGTGCTCTGCCTTATGCTGTGTACACACGGGGGCGATAATCGCTGGGAATATGGTCGCAGGCAACCATATTGCCAGTGATGGAAGTGTGCCCTGGCGATAAATCGCCGGTTGCGCGCTCCCGTTTTCTGCCCCATTGTAATCGCTGGTCGCAAGAGCTTGCTCCTGCGACCAGCTGATTACCTCTGCTGCTCCCCCGGCAGAGGTTCCTTTTCATCAGCGACCATCTCTGGTCGCTGATGAAAAGGAGACACTGAGCAATATATTGCAAGCATTAGCTCTTCTGTTGCTGGTATGTTTAGCTCTGTGTACCCTGTATTGTTCTAATGTGCGCTATATGTACAGCGCTGCGTACCACTTGTGGCGCCTTATAAGTAAAATTGTAGTAGTAATAATAATATTTGCCTAAATAATTATAGCACTTCATGAGAACTATTGTACACTATTTTGCCTAGAGAACGGATTTCTCCTATACATTTATTAAGTTACTTTACACATTCTCAACCTCTAAAATTGAATGTAGTCATTGAAAGAGAGAGCAAGTGTATAAAATTAGCATACTGGCCTTAATTTATCTAGAAATAGCAATGAAGCAGGCATCTCGCAGCTATCATGATTGCTGCCTATTGCTATCTGGGGACACCATGCAGGTGTACAAGAACTGGAGCTGCAAAATCTCAGCGCACTGCAGTGAAAGGGCAAGATAGATCACAGTCTGTTTCTTACATTGATGGGCATGGTCTCAATCAATGCAGTAATATACAATAAAATAAAAAGGTAAGGAATAGTTATTAGAACTGGGTGGTATTGGAATGCAGTTGGTCAGAAGACAGACAGCGGCTTCCCAATGCGCAGAATCCTCACACCTTGGTGGTAAATATTGTAACCCTCACAACTAACACTTTCTGTAGCCTAACCCAAACCTTCAACACCCTGCAACCCTAACTGTACCCAAATAGTGCCTAACCCTATCCCCCTACCTAAACCTCCCATACTTCCCTTTACTGCCTAAACCGAACCCTCCCCCCTTGCGGCATAACCCTAATCAGCCTCATCATACTTCCGGTAACTCCCGGCATAACCCTAATCAGCCTCATAATACTTCCGGTAACTCCCGGCATAACCCTATTCAACCTCATCATACTTCCGGTAACTCATTGTGAGTGATGTCGGGAGTTACGGCACTGATCTTCTGACCCGTGTCAAGATTTTAATGGCTGTAACCTGGCTGCAGGCATACCGAATGGATGTAGGCTGACCGGATCCCATTAGGACACAATCCCTCATTTAGAGTAGGGCATATGCACATTTTTGATGTTACGTTTTTGATGTGGTACTGTGTTTTGATGCACACTCAGATCCTCCATACCTCAGTATGTATCCCCATATGTATGGAGAAGCAGAGCAGGGTCTACGATGCAGTTCATTAATGACCCCCTTCATCATCTGTGCATGTACAGACAAGCGAGTGGATCATTAACGAGGGTGCAGAATACTGCATGGCCTCCCCCCATATCTCACCGACCTCACCTACAGGCAAGTGTTTTTGTGAGTGGCCGGTGATATTGGAGGCAGCTACAATCATACAGTGTGTACGGACCTTAAAACGGTGTTCATTTAGATGTAGTGCTACACAGGAATGTGACCTAATGACATTTGCATGAATCAATAGATACACTTTAGGAAATGTGTCTCTGCAGTTACTAGATGCCTAGTGTAAAGATTTGCGCTGAAATGATGATGACCCCAGCAGCACAATCTAGCTTCTGCCGACTGCCTGTTTGGATATTGACCACTCCAGCTGACAGTATTTCTTTACTGTGTCTGCTATGCTATGGCCCTTATTCTGGTTCACTCGCAAAGGCAAATTCCTTCTCAAATGCACAAAACCACGTGCACTGCAGGTGGGGCAGATGTAATATGTGCAGAGAGAATTAGATTTGGTGGTGTTTTACTTCAAAATGAGATCTATATTGCGGTTTAAAAAAAAGCAGTCAGTATTTTCCCTGCACAGAAACAAAATAACTCACCCAAATCTAATTCTCTCTGCACATGTTACATCTGCCCCCCTGCAGTGCATATGGTTTTGTCCATTTAAAAAGGAATTTGCCTTTTTGAGTGAACCAGAATAAGGGCCAATATCAAGTGGGTGCTGTACATATGGATTTGTAGTTTCCCTTTGGGCTACTGTACAAACAAACAAAAAAGATACCCATTTATTTTTAAAAAATGTCAAAAGCATAATCTGTGGTTTGTATTTATTAGTATTCTCATCTATTTATAAGGTAGCACAAAGTGTGCTCAGTGCCATACAGGGTAAACAAACAACAGTAATGGGGAAACAGAACACAAATAGAATTTATAAAGGACAGATTGTAGCACATATACCATATACTATACAACACCATGGACTTGGAAGAACAGTAAACAAGTCAGGAAAAGGCTACCTACTTATTGGTTTTGGGGGTGACAGCAGAGAAATAAAATGAAGGCCTAAATTAATCAATGCTTGTTAGCAGTTAGCCATCCCAATGTACTACCGTAACTTTATGTACATTGTGCTACAGTACCAGCTGGTCAGCCTAAAGGGGGAAATTTACTAAGATGTGAATTCTACTTCACATGTGATGTTGCTATTGGCAACCCATCAGATTCTGTCTACTATCTTCTAGAGCAGCGGTGGGGAACCTCCGGTCAGCAGGCTGTATACTGCCCCCCGCAGCCGGTCTGTCCGGCCCGCCCACCCACTGCGGAGGGAGTCAAGTACAGGGGAAATCTCGCGAGAGCTACCGACTTCTAGCGAGATTTCCCATATACTTCACTCCATGCACAGCCATCGGACCACACAGACCGGCAATTCTTAAACTGCAGTAGCCGCCTGAGCGTGGGACGGCTGCCGCAGGTGAACTTGTAAGTGTTTTTTTTTTTTTTTTTTTATGGCCCGCAAGGCATTTTTCGCCTATACAAACGGCCCTTGTCCCCAAAAAGGTTCCCCACCCCTGTTCTAGAGGGTGCTAAATAAATAAGAAGTAGATTCTGATTGGTTGCCCATAGCAACATCACATGTAAAGTAGAATACACATCTTAGTAAATTTCCCCCAAAGTTCACATTCTACAAGTTTTACATGCACATGGGCAGTATGACTGGTGAGTCTCTGAGCACCCATACACATGTGTTTAGCAGCATTAGAAGGGGATCTACATGTGTATTAGCCTAGGGCACCTAGTGGAACCTTTAATCAGGCCTTGGTTAAGAAGGGCAATAAAAATGATATCCTGATAATGGGAGCAACACTTAATAATTGATGATATGGGCAGCATTTACAGTGACACTAAATAAACATATTTGTATATTTGCCCCATCATAAATACATATTCATTCAAATGTTTAAACAAAGAAAAGAAATACTATACATGTCCACTGCCGACTTTTAAGTGTGGGAGGAAGGGTAGTTAGGGGTTATTAGTATTTTATGTTTACTTGTAAAGTATTTTAGTAAAAGGCAATCGCATTGCTTCAGGAGAACATATAGATTGTAAGCTTGCGAGCAGGGCCCTCCTACCTCTATGTCAGTTCGTTACTACCCAGTTTGTTTTATCACTGTTTGTTTCCTATTGTAAAGCGCAATGGAATTTGCTGCGCTATATAAGAAACTGTAAATAGATAAATAAATATGCCAACACCATGCTTTGTTCTGTGTCTTTATGGGTTTTTAAACCATAGCTATTTTATACCAATGCTGCTGCATAGCAGACCAACAGGCCTGTAAATATAAGCTAATTATAACCCAAGTAAATTATTCATATCTCCATGTGCTGTCACAGTTAAAAATAATCTGGAAAGAAGCCAGGCTATGCGGCCCTGTGAGATTGATGCTCATTTCATGCCACTACTTGCAGTCTATACAAAATACAATCATGCCAGGTTAGCAGGGATACTTGCTACCTAGTTAAATGTGCACTTACAAATACAAATAAATGTGTGGTACTGTAGATTGGATAATTAAGTTATATTCATCTTTTTTAGATCATAAATGTATGCAATGTATTTAGTGGGTGCATGGGTATTTCTAAATGTATAAACACTGCTTGTCCATGAATGGTTTGCCTTTACTTTAAGAAGGTTAACACTTACCTCTGAGCTACTCAAATTTGATTAAAAACTGGGAGGGGGGGGGGGGGGGGTTCCAAAATTTTCATCTTGCAGTGACTATATAACTATTGTATATAATGTTGCTAATCTGTGTGTGCGTGACATGCGCATTTAGTGGGATAGTAGCGTGTCACCAGAAAAACTGCCGTAGAAATACATAGTAACCTACATTGGGCCCCCTACCACACCTTCTCCACTTACCAATTTAGGTTAGCATACTAGCTAAAGTAGCATTCTGCAGCATGGTCCTCCTAACGATCTGCTCCCTCGTCTGTACAGGCACAGACGGCAGAGCGGGTTGTTAATGACCCATGGAAGCACACGATCCACTGGGCAGAGCATACACATTGGGTGATATAAAGAATGATATCTCAGAAGTGTCATAATGAGGATAGGGGGGGGGGGGGGGGATGCAGACTGGATGAGTCTGAAATGGCTGTGTTCTCAGCTCAAGCTTGCTACAGGGGAATTGTGAAAAAAAAGGCGGAGACACACAGGAAAAGGGGATTCTGTGGTTTTGTTGGCTAGCCCATTCCAAAGGCTAGGCACCTTTTATGTTCTGGGGATCAGAGAGGCAACTTTTACCTTGGCCCTGTCTCTTCGATCCCTCCCACCGAGCTCTCATTCACTTTTACACTTCATACGTAAAAGCCCCCATACACTAGGGCGACTTCTCCGAGCAGAGAAGTCACCCGTAATCCTCCCATGCGATATATTGTATGCATGTGGTCCTGCCCAACAGATTGCTTCTGCGCCCAAATTGCATAGATCCAATATCCCAACAGGCTAATAGAACTGATAATAAGTATCAGCATAATGTGAGGTCGGGTGGGGTTATTGATGTAATGGAGAGCTATAAATGTAATGTGGAGTTGTGGGTGGTATATTGCAGTGCAGTGTCACTAGTAAATATGGGAATTACGAAAGATATAATGGCTCAGAAAGGGGAAAAATAGCACAGTCTCTCCACTGACTGATAATGGTGTGACGCCCCAATTTTGCTGGACTTTCCCTCAATATCAGGACTTACGGTGCCCATACAGTAGTCCGATTTGGGCCTATTTCACCTGATCCCAATGGATCGGGCCAAGAATTCAGGCTAAATCGTGTGTTTGACTTCCCCTTGGGTCCGATGCGCATTAGACTTGAGCCGGAGGTCATCGTCGGGAGGCGGGGTCGTTTGCGATTCTTTGCATGTGAAAAGACTAAATGCGATACCACATACAATTCTGGCAGCTGGGAAGGTCCCAGGCAGCTCAGGGGGGTGGGGGGTGTCAGATGTCCATACACTGCTGCGATACATCACAGTAGTGTATGGCCACCTTAGCCCTTGCTTTTTCCACTACACAGGAAGGAAACACCACAAGCACCCAACAGTGGTATGTTCTGCATTTCTGCAGTCGCACCAGACAGCCACTCTCAACACGCCAGGCCCTGTGTGACTCTGCAAGCGCATGGCTTCTTTTTCCCAAGAAAAATGCAGACCAGTCACAATGTCATGTGACTAGGATGCACCAAGTGAGATGAATCCGTTCCAGAGACTGCGTTGATAAATTTGATATAGAACACTTGTATATCTGTATGAGAGTCTAAAACCATATACAAAGTACTACGATGTCGTGGCTGCATTTTTTTTTCCACATCAAGTTCTGTTGTTTCGCAGATGGATTATCAAGTGCCATATTTTAAATGAGTACACCCAATCTGACATTTTTAGTGCATTCATTAACTTACAATGCCATTCTGTACACTGAAGCCAAGTTGGTATCTTAGGTCCGGTCTCCTGATTAAGACAGTGGTCACTGGAGGACATCTCACAATGTTCAGCTTCACCCTGGACTGGTTTTTTAAACCCTAGAAAAAGGAAAACAAAAGCTAGGGATGATTTGGTATAGAACAAATCACTACTGGGAGCAAAACTTGCATCTGGATACTATAAAACGCATCTTGTTTAGTTGGCAAAGGGTCTTGGGCCAGATGCACGAAGCGTCAAAAGTGATAAAATGGAGAGTGATAAACAGCCAACCAATCAGCTCTTGCCTCACATTTTTCAAACACAGTCTGTGACATGGTAGGTAAGAGCTGATTGGCTGGCTGTTGATCACTCTCCATTTTATCACTTTTGAAGCTTCGTGCATCTGGCCCCTTAGCTCTAAAACGCAGTGTAAAAACTACAGCCATGCAACATACAAGAAGAACTTTAATTCATCCCCTTTAGTACGTAAGTAAATAACATCACACAGCAGTTGCCCCCTGACCTCTGCCATGTCACGCTAAAGCCCCCTTTAGCAGAAAGAAACAGGTCAGTTTAAATTTGATGCTCTAGAATGCTGTGCTGTAAGCATTATAGCTCCACAGCTCAATTATTAGGTGCCATGGCAACCAAGGTTTGTCAAACATACATATACAGAAGAAAATCTTATTGTTGTTCATTAATATCTTTGCAATTAGTTTGTATTATATTGTAATTGTGCTGTCCATGTCAATTAGTGGAGTTGAAAAGAGATACAGTACATAGCAGAGAAGGAGGGAGAGGCATCACACACACATTATTAGTACAGCCTTCCTCATCATCTGCTATCAAGTTTCATTTAAGACCTGTAAATACTGGGGGCTGCAATGCTTACCTGCACATTGCAAGCTGTACACTGTACCCAAAGTCTACAGAAGCAACCAACAAATTACTCTGTCCTGGTTTGCTAGATGCTCTGGGAAATGCAGATTATGAAAACCTGCTTTTCCAGTAAAATATGGTTCAGTTTAGCTTAATTTAGGTCTTGAATGAACCCTGAGCAAGTAGAGAAATAGTATATTATCCTTACTGTTTGTCACACTTTTGTGTGTTTGAAGCTTTTTTACTACATTGAAGGTAGTACTAAAATGCACCTAGAAAATGCAAAATATCCACGTTATAGTTAAAGGGACCTCAGAAGCACTAGAGAAAGTATATTTATAGGGAAAAAAGCCTATGTGCTCTCCCTGAAAATAGGGAACTCCAGTAAAAAGACTTTCTCCATTCACTTATCCTATATAAATCCCTTCCTGGAAAATTACATCTAAAATTGTAAAAACTCAGCACAAAAGCAGGCGCAACTGTGTCCTTAATTCACACTCTGAATTGTCCACCGCACCCCTACAGACCTGGACATGTTGCCCAACAAGTCCATGATCCCAAACGTAAGAAAAAAATGAAGTTAAAATGTTTGTACATAAACCAGAAACACATTAACTTGTGTGATACAGTAAAAAATAGGATTTTAAATACCTACCGGCAAATACTTTACTTGGAGTAAATAAGAGATAGTGGGGTTCACTTAGTACAATGGGGGTATAGATGGGGTCCAAAGGAGCCAGTGAACATAAAAAAACTTCAACAGGGTGTCCTGGCTCCTCCCCCCATGTCCCCTCCCACCGTCCAGTATAGGTAAAACTGTGCCCATTACCGTGTAATGGTGCTAAGAAGCCGCAGTTCCCGCTCTGAGGTAGCTCAGCCCCCTGTAATGGCGCTGGAGCTACAGATATATTTATACTGGCAAAACTGTTATACAGTGGGAAATAGGAGCTAAAGAGCTATCGCTGCCAGTGTGCACAGGCGGGGTATGGGATCCCCCCCAGAGAGGTCCATATGCCCACCTGCCCGTAAATGCTGCAGTGAAAAAAACAGAATACCCCGCTAGCAGGGTCCCCGATATCTGGTCACCACTCCGATGACCTTCAGGCATGTAGGGGTGTTCGGCAAGCTGCGGGCACGTGCGTATAGGCACCATGCCTAACGGTACACTGCTGACCCTGCCAGAACTGCGTTCCATCAGTGGGGACCGGCATAGCACCTACAGAGGTCAGTATCCACCCCCCCCCCCCCAAAGCTTCTGCGTCGCATGCGTGCTGTATGCCCAAACAGCCTGCCCAAATAAATAAACCTTTTAAAAGAAACTGAAGAAAATCTCTGAAGCTCCAGAGTGTGCATCCTCTCCTGAGGGCATAGGGGGGAGGAGCCACCACAACACCCTGTTGAAGTTTTTTATGTGAACTGGTTTTTTTGGACCCTATCTACACCCCATCGTACTAAGTGAACCCCGATATCCCTTATGGATGATAGAGAAAGCTTCTGACAACTTGATCATGACAGACCACCTAATGCTTAGGTCAAGTTACCTGATCTGCTCATGTGTGTGAAACATGACAACGCATCTAACTGCTGCCTCAAAGTAAGATGCTTTATTTTATTTTACTATTGACCAACATAAAATGCATTCCGAGACATGTGAATATCATATAAACTACTGTATAGATTGGATGGAAACACAAAATCTTGCATTAACAAAGTGTTTGTAAATGATGGTGGGGAAGAAAGAGGATTGACATTTTTCCATAGAAGGGTTCTCACTTTAACATTTTACCTTTATAATGCTCTGGCAAGTGGACAATGGTAAACCAACTAAACTGGTGCCATTGATTGACATGATTTGATCACCGATGTTCAGTTTCCCTGACTTCTCCGCAGGTCCGCCATGCATCATGTTGGCAATAATGACGGTCGGCAGAATGGAGCCCCAGCCAGATTCTACAATCACCACTCCAAGGATTTCCCCCTTCTGCTTCTCAATGAAAACCTGGAAAGCATTATCAATGTCAACCAATTAAAAAAAATGTATATGAAAACATTGCAAGTCCCTCTGACAGTTAAAAGTACCGTAATACTGTGACTACATGTTTGTGAGGTTAAACTCTCCTGATCTTACAGATAGGTTTTTGATGTTTGCTAGAACACAGACTTGAAGCTGATCTATCCCAATTAAACTAATGCATAAGCATTTATAACATACAGTATATGTATTTATCTATAAATGATATGTGGCGGAGAGTGGTGCCACATCTCTGTGGCACACGGAGGAGTCTGTTGCTAGTGTCTAGATTTGCCCTATGGTCACTCATAATTATGATATGTTTCATGAATTCACATCAGTCCATGCCCCAGTGGAGCTTACAATCTATATTCCCCACCACATGTACACACACACACACAGACATTCTAGGGTTAAATTTGTTGGGAGCCAATTAGCCTACCAGTATATTTTTGGATTGTGGGAGGAAACTGGAGTACTCAGAGTAAACCCACGCAAGTATGGGGAGACTGTACAAACTCCGCACAGTTAGGGCCATGGTGGGAATCCAACCCATAACCTCAGTGCTGTGAGGCAGTAATGATAACCATTACACCATCTGATGAAATGTCGATATAACTTCAGGTGGCCTAGCAGCCCTTACCTAGTCACCACGGTAGCAGTGGCTTCCAGGTCTCTGCGGTCATGTGACCGTCCATTTCGGTGGAGTAGTGTGATAAGCCAGCATTAAAGTACAGAACCCCTTTTGCCAACACTCTCCAAAGTGTACAGTGCTGAGGTCATGGGTTCGATTCCCACCATGGCTCTAACTGTGCAGTTTGTATATTCTCCCCGTACTTGCGTGGGTTTCCTCCGGGTACTCCGGTTTCTTCCCACAATCCAAAAATATACTGGTAGGCTAATTGGCTCCAAACAAAATTAACCCTAGAATGTCTGTGTGCGTGTATGTGGTAGGGAATATAGAGTGTAAGCTCCACTGGGGCAGGGACTGATGTGAGTGCTCAACTATACTCTGTAAAGCTCTGCGGAATATGTGTGTGCTATATAAGAAACTGTTAATAAATAAATAAAGTGCCTAAACCTCTCATCCCACAGTGTAACCCTAATGTCAAAAATGTTGGCACTTTACATGGCTACATTCTGACATCTGGAATGTTGACATTTTAACAATAATGACATCATAACTCTCAAAATTGTTTTTGTTAACCTAATGACTACATCCCGAAGTAGCTACAATATGTAAAACCAATCCAAATAACTACTGAAAGAAAACAATATAAACTGAAACCCTTTTATTCACTAATATATGTTGGATAACATATAAAACTGAACAGACAGTGGCAATACTATAGCTGCCTACTTATTTTCAGCTTGAACTTAAAGTGCTGATCCTTTCTATCTGGTCTCATGATTGCTGAAGTATTTGGATAATACTGATCAAGTCCTATATTGGCCAACACCGTTTCCTGAGTTTTTATTCAGAAGTTGCCTGGAGTGCCGCTGTCACATGATTGTACATTGGTTCTCACTCCTGCCAAGAAAGTAATTAGGATGGCACCAGCATGCCATTGATTCAGTCTAGCACAGGAGTGTTAGAATACAGATATTGTACATGAAGTTAGGTCAAACACTGATCACCTCTCAAATACTTGTGCATATTTCTTTCCCAAATCAGCACCAGGCACTAAATAGGTTGACTAGTGTTTATTACAGATGTAGAAGAAATGTATTTTGTTTTAACGTAATTACTTATAAAAGATTTATAAAGATTTCACAATTATGGCATATAGATTGCCTATTATATTGTGGATTTTCAAGGATTATTTTTATGTACTTTTTATTTGCAGATAAAAACCAATATTTTCCTTTACATATACCGTTTCATTGTTTTGAGACATTGAAAGTATCCCAAGTACATATGGGACGCGTCTATTTTTGCTGCCCTTGAGAAGTTATTTTTGTTATTTATAGACATGATCTTGTCTAAGGGGAACCTGTAACAAAGTACAGTACAATGAATGTTAAGTACAGGTTAAGGTCAGACGCATAGCTAATAAAACAACAAGATACTGCTACAAACCTAGTTAGCAAGACTATGAAGCCACCTTGGTTTAATGTCGGCATATCTGGCAAAGCATAGAAGGTTGTAATATCATATATAATAAATAAGGTTATCCTATTCCAGAGCAAAAATACCTACATCTTTGCAGTTCTCAGACTTGGAGAAATGGATGAGGTCATCATTATACATGTCCTGGGTATTGAGCAAATCACTGTATTCCTTCTGGCTCAGATCTTCTGGGTTAATGCCATTAGCTCTGAGGAATTCCTGGTAAGCAACACTGAATGCCTGACCTATAGACTGAGCGATAAGCTGGGCCTATGCCCACAGAGAAGACATAAGGGAAAAGGGAGAGAAAATATTATAATACTGAAGTCACTTCGAGAACATAATTCCAGAGATAACAAATAACGGATGTTGTGATTCTATGCAATACCTAAATAAACATAATACAGTATTTTACATTTCACTGGATATCTAGTCATTAGAAGGTAAATTTAGCTTCTTGTTCTTTATAGGTAAAGAACAACAAGCATTCTGTGCACTCTTCTAATTGGGCCCATTTGTATTATAAACGTGTCACATGACTCCTCATGAAAGCATTTGGTAATGAATGCATCACAAGTATGTGCAAGAAGAGCTATGACCATACCCTTATAATTAGGAGCTGGGTGAAGTTGACCGATTTAAAGACATAAAATAAAAATAAGGGTACTTATGTATTATCTGGGCTCCCATGTTAAATGCACCCCATTTTTTCATACCCCTACTATCCAACTATGCATGGAGTTGATTTTATATAGTGTGGCGAGCGCAGCGAGCCACCGTGCCCGAAGCGTGGCGAGCCCCGCGAGGGGACGCGGTCTCATAAGAAAAACGGGAGCCCAGATATTACATAAGTACCAAAATAAGTGATATATAAGGATTATTTTCCCCAATCCCAGGCAGCTGTGTTTTACAGACATACAGAACGCTAAAGCTACCTATAGAGCAGTAATTTAGGCCGTCTCAAAAGCATTGTGAACCATCACAGTAGCAGCAAATCGGCAGTGCCAGGTGAATAAGCCAAAGTATATCAACTTATATTAAGTCAAAGCTAAAGTTTTCTCATGATTACATCGTTTATTTTTATAGCGGAAATATTCATGTCGCACCTAAATTCAGGCCATGTATGACACAAACTATTGTGAAGGCTGTACAGACAATTTGTGACAATATTGTGATTTTCAACCATCAGTGATTAAAAAAAAAAAAGGTACTCTTTACCTAGAACGGCACCCATCACGCCCATCGAATGCACTAAAAAACGGGTGCGATGCGATGCCCGCGATTTCCCATAGGGATCAATGTTAAAATGAGATTGGACGCGATTTTAGTGTTCAATGCCTCAATGCCCGCGATTTTTACATAGGAAACAATGTTAAATGGGCCACAGAGCCCTAATAGTGCCCTTGAACTGTGAAATGGCCCCCACAATTGTTAACGCCACCCCACGATCAACGTCAACCCGAAGCGTGGCGAGCCCGCGAGGGGCGGCGGAACGCGTCCTCCGACCTTTTCATACCCCCACTATCCACGTCGGCGTGGAGTTGATAATAGAATAGTGTGGCGAGCGCAGCGAGCCACCAAGCCCGAAGCGTGGCGAGCGCAGCGAGCCCCGCGAGGGGACGCGGATACCTTCACAGTTATACGCGTCCCCTCGCGGGCTTCCCAGGTGTCAATGGCGACGCGGACACCTGTGAAGCCCGCGAAGGGACTTGTTTACCTGTGAAGGTATCCGCGTCCCCTCGCGGGGCTCGCTGCGCTTGCCACGCTTCGGGCTCGGTGGCTCGCTGCGCTTGCCACACTATTCTATTCTCAACTCCACGCCGACGTGGATAGTGGGGGTATGAAAAGGTCGGAGGACGCGTACCGCTGCGCTCGCCACGCTTCGGGTTGACGTTGATCGTGGGGTGGCGTTAACAATTGTGGGGGCCATTTCACAGTTCAAGGGCACTATTAGGGCTCTGTGGCCCATTTAACATTGTTTCCTATGGCCAAATCGTGGGCATTGAGGCATTTAACAGTAAAATCGCGTCCAATCACAGTTTTAACATTGATCCCTATGGGAAAATCGCGGGCATCGCGTCGCACCCGTTTTTATGTACCCGCGATTTTTTACCCCCGACGCCCGCGATGCCAATCGCGGGCGCCGTTCTAGGTAAAGAGTACCAAAAAAAAAGCTCTGGCGATTCCTGACCCCTGCCTTTCCCCAGCCGCCATTCACTTTACAGCACTTTACAGCAAAATGTACAAATTCCGGAGCGAAGGCGAGGGGGGGGGGGGGGCCTCCTACGATCTGTGGTGGATTTTGCTAGAGCAGGACAAACCTGCCCGGGGGTTCACCACTCAAGGGGTTAAAGTCAGATCTGTTTTTGTCAGAAACGGCCGCAGACTTGTCAGTTCAAGTCCGTTTTCAACAATCCGTGGCCGTTTTCACCGATCCACGGACTTACCAACAACTGACAGCCAGAACATTGAATTCTAAAATGTCGAATGAAACGAAAACATCCCAGGGTTCCTACAGTCGAAATCCCATATTAAGTCATCTAACAAGATTACTGCGTCTTTCTTTAACCTGTGTGAAAGGTTTAGCCTTGGAGAGTGATCTAATGTGTTACTCCGAATGGCAAGTAATTAATTGCACCATTCGTGTTTGAAAAGCTAAACTTCCTAATCATGTTACTATTTCAGTATGTAGCTCTATTGATTAAGCACCTTGAGTCCAATTTGAGAAAGTGCCTTAGAAATATTATTATTATAGCTTAAGAAAATTATTCAGACCTCAATACACATGATGCGTGTGTCGCTATTCAGACTTTCAAACCTAAACTTTTAAGCCTAAACCGTTAAAGCTAATTATTTACATAGGGAGAAGTGTTAATTAAGCATTGAGGATGAAACTAGTCACACAGCTGTGCAGAACATATTACTGTAGCAGGTGGCAAAAAAAATAAGAATATCATAAAAAAGTAGAAGAAATATATAGCCTTTCCTGGGGATTAAGACGCACAGCATACAGGTTGTCGTAACTAGCACACAGTACAAGACATTGGCAGTCATTAAAAACCCCCAGTAAGTGTATAGTCTGGGCATAATTCCCCTGTTATTTGCACATAATTAATATCTCTCATCTATCTTCATGAACTGCCTGTAAACAGACTGCAGGCAAAGACACAGTCAGTGACTGAGCATGACCTGCTGCTGGCAAGGTCAGCCAACATCTATCCATTTAGGCAATTCATACCCTGTCCTAATTACAGCTGTGCCTCTGTTCTATACTTGTTCATGTGTCACGTTGGATGAGCACAGGCTGGGTAAGGTCAAAAACCATCAGCGGTAGCACATGAAAAACAACAAAAGCATAGAAATCACAGTAACAACACCAGCCAGCAAATCTAATGGAAATTATGCTATGGACATTCCCAAATGAAAAGAAAAAAATATATAATAAAACGACATTCTATTTATGAAGCAACATAATGATTAGAATAGCATTGCTAATAAGAACTGACATTCATGTCATTAATTTCTACAGCTATTCCCAGGGAAAAAGCCGAGACAAGGATGGAAAATTTCATGCTCAAATATTCCACTGTGATAGAGGACAAAATTAAACCCATACAAGTGTGAAGGATGATTGCTAATTACACCTAACCTACCAAAATGCAAATATACACTATGTATGGCAGTTTGGGTTTTAGCTATGTAAATAAGTACATTATAGTGACAGTTTGCTGTACCAAGAAGTATGTCCTCATTAAAAGCCCTAATTGAATTTTTTTTTTGCCAGTGTTCTCCATAGACACTTTCATTTTTATTTTTTTATTTTTTTTTTTCAGTTTTTTGTTCAGTATAATCACAAGCTATTCTGCATATTGGCTTATTTCCCTGCATAACCACAGAAGTGAAAGCCAACATCATTCCACATATTTCTATTGAAACACTGCCCCTACTGGCCAAACTAGCATATAAAATTGTTGAACGATGCATAGCAACACCAAAGAAGCAATATTTAAAGGGGAAATCTCCTAAAAAACTACTAACACCCAAGACAAACAAAGTTTTCAAAATAAGTAACCATAAAGGTGCAGTTAATTTGATAGAATCAGTCTGAGAAAAATGGGCTTTGATATGTAAGCTTTGAACATGGATTGTCTATGTAAGCCATTCTGTTCTCTGCAGTAGTAATAATAATAATAATATTTTTTTTTTAGTTATGTCACAGTTAAAAATAATGTACATTACATGTGTTTAAGGAGTATTTTTTTTTATTGCTTTAGCAACTTCGGGGGTATTCAACTGTTGGAACATCACAAAAGTCAGAATCCCAGGCCATTTTCATCCCGTTTGACAGGACCTCGACAGTCGGAATTCAATGTTCTGTCGAGTGGCAAAAAGTGGGCGTGTCGGTGAAAAAGGTTGTAGAGAATTAAACAATCTGCCGCCATTTCTGACAAAACAGATCCGGCTTGTTTTAAATTCGGATGATTTGTCGAAATCCGCCTTCAACCCTGTCGGAAATGGCTGCATTGAATAGGCGGTGGATGCCATTTCCACAGTCGGAAATAGCATCCAGAGTTTAATACACCCCCCCCCCCCCCCTATGTCTTCTAAAAAATTAGGTACTTGTTTAGTAATTAACAAATTTGCATACATAATGTAATTTTTGGTACTTGTTTAGTTTCACGGCGGCAGCGGCCGTGCACTCGCTTCGCTCGCCCACGCTGCACTCGCCACACTATCTAAAATCAACTCTATGCCAACGTGACATAGAGTTAATTTTGTTTATTTTAGATAGTTTGGTGAGCATCATACCCGGAAGTTCACGGCGCCCATGCTGCCGCCGTAAAACTAAACAAGTACCAAAAGTACTTGTTTAGTTTCACGGCGGCAGCGGCCGTGCATCTGAGTCCACTTGCGGGGCTCGCTTCGCTCGCCCACGCTGCGGGCTCGGTGGCTCGCTGCACTCGCCACGCTATCTAAAATCAACTCTATGCCAACGTGACATAGAGTTAATTTTGTTTATTTTAGATAGTTTGGTGAGCGTCATACCCGGAAGTTCACGGCGGCCATGCATTCAAAGGTGCAGTGGCAGACATTAACAAGTAACATTGCTGTCGCCATTTGCAGTACAGAATCCAGAGATGTCAGATTTAAAAAAAATTTAGACTTTATTTTTGCAGCAGTATATTTTTTTATTTATTTATTAAATAGAGCACCACTACACAATAGATATCAACTATTGTCTCACAAGCAGTACATTTTATTAATTTTACTCATGAGAGATCTCATTATTTTTACATACAGTAGAATTCCAGTTTGTTACTGCTTGTATGTAATCTAATTGTAATGCAATGATGTTTCACACAAATAACACCTAATCACATGGTACTTACATCCTCAGACTCAAAAACGTGGCAGATCATCTTGTATTGCCGCTTGCCATCCTGTGATGGGTGAGATGCCTCCACATTATCCTGAGAATTGCTGCGTGGCATTCGCCTGCGTGCCATCAGGACTACAATATTTCCAATGTCGGCAATGTATGAGATAGTCCTCAGAGGGTGATCCATCATAGTCTCCTGGAGAAAAGCAGGGTGTTATTATGAAATATTCATACAGAGGTCTAAGCATTAGGAATACTTAGCCTCCTGGCACTGCTGACCCACTTAGACACAAGGTCAAACCACGTACAGACTAAAGCAGTTTTTTCCCCTTGTCATGGCCTCAACGACCATGAAGAAATACCTTATAGGCCGCTACAAGGCATGTGAAGACCCAGCGTTGCTAAACAAGGAGCACCAACAAAATATCATATCACCAAACATTCAGTGGGGAAAAGCACAGCACGTTAGTCCACGGGCAGAGGGACATATAATGCTGGAGAAAGATATGACAGGAGTAAAAACTAGCAAGCAAAAATGTCATAATGTGCAGAAAATTAGAAGCAAGATTATGTAGTTGGCTAAGTAATGGCAAAATAAGTCCTAGCCTACATTAACCAAAAAACTCCTAGTCATTAAGATTTTTACCAGAATGCATCCAGTTATACCCAGGACTGATTTAGGTAGTAAAACAATGAAATTTATGTGACCAAATGTTTTTTTTTTTTAGCTCATACTGGCAAAACAGGATATAAACATGTTTCGCTGATAAGGTCTTAAAATATAAATGTAAAATATCACCATGTAATTATCTGTGTATGGTTGCATTAAGCTTAAATTAAACAACAAATTCCATCCAATATAAATATCCATGAAAAGGCTAAGATTTTCCCAGTAGGTTACCATGAATACAAATATTTTGTAAAGCTAAATGTAGTTTCTAAAAAAAAAAAAAAAAACAATTAACCACCCATGGTCAAGAATGAGATTCAAAATCCAGATTCTATTTAATAGTATGTATTCCAACGGTATCCAGCTTCCTAACACCGGCAATTTCTGCTGTAAATCTGAAAAAACATTCTTCCCAAAACATCCATAAACTGTGGTTTCTGGATATTGGTGGTTGTCTCTATGCAGACAACCACTAAATTCCTTGTATGGTACTGTGCTGATTTCACCGCTATCTTCCACAAAGATCCTGACCACGTAAATCTGATATTGGTCCGTGGGACCTGTGCTTTGAAACTCGTCAGAGATATCAGGCTTTTATTTTATCTGTGCTAGGGGAAAACTTTTTTTGATCCTTGCCTGCTTGGGGGGAAATGTTTGTGCCTGTCTGACTTTTAAAGCAATGAATCATTTTTTTTATGTGAATAATAAGTGAACTCCACAATAAAATTTGTGTCTCTATCTGTCTCCATCTGTCTCTTCCCTGCAGCATGGTCGCCTCAGTTAGTGACTGAATCATGCACAGAGCTACCACCTACAGGGACACAATATAAAAGCCAGATCTATTAAATGGAAGCCACTTTTTGAAAAATGTGATTATCCATTTTTTCATTGATTAAAGCGTTTAGCAAATTATAAGACTTTTTACTTGTTTATTAATATAAAGTACATAATAAACATCTTTTATCAAATTACAATGATCTGTACTTTCATAGCTTCCCTCTAGAAACTGTGACTCATTCATTACATTTGAGCCCGACACACAGCCAATCCTGTCACATATTGGAAACAGTTAACACCTGATGCTGCAGACAAATAGACTAGTGCCAGATAAAGGAAAATCAGAACCAATAAATTGAATATAATATCAAAGGAGGAATAACAGACAAATTAACTGTTATTTAATGCATATGAAGTTATTGAATGTATGAAGCAGTGATAAGGGAGGAGAAGTGATAAAGTGCCTGGTTCATTATCATCGGCCAATCAGCTCCTGACTGTCCCTTTTTAAACCCAGCCTGTAACTTAACAGCCAGGAGCTGATTGGACGGTGATAAAGTACCAGGCACTTTATCACTTCTCCTCCCAGATCACTGCTTCATACATCTACCCCACAATAACAATTGAATACGTTAAACACATACAAAAAAAGGAGTGCATGGGCAAACGATATGGTACACATGTTAAATAAGGTGGTAGATGTTTGACTACCATAACTGTATACATTCTAAACAAATACTAGATTGGCAACGGTTCTTTTCTGATATTAACAGAACTAGCCTTAACCTTCCCAAAGATACTAGACTTCCAATACATTTTTTACTGTACATGGGATGCAAACTATGCTTAAGAGGTTAGTTAAAATTACCACTGCTTATGGGTCTTAACAAATGTTTTGTAGTTCTATCATGTTAGTGTCCTATGACCATCTGAAGAATGACAGGATTTCAATGTTTTATTATTACACTTGCCTTTTTATACAAAACTTTAATGGTTGGCACTCACGCTTGCATTCCATCACGCACATCAAAATAACCCTGCAAAAAATGTTCTAGCATCGAATAAATTCTCACAATAAATGTAAACATGTAAAAAACGTTAATTGACAAAAACCTGCGTCATGTAATAATGATATATATTGTGATCTACCTGGTGGGAGGCAAAGAACTTAGTACCAAGTAAAAAGTTGGCGAGAATTCTCCTGCATGAAAAATTATACTACGAATGTTATTAAATAAGATATCTGTATCAGATACTGGGCATGATGCTCTAACACAAAAATGTGGTAAAAACCCTGTTATCTGGGGTTTTACCTCATTTAGATATGTAGGAACACCCGCAAAAGCTGGCGATACTCCATAGAAGCCCATGGGCTTCATACTGTGACCCAGCCCCACCCAGCACGGACCCCTGCTGCCCGGTGCCGATTCCCCCTCACCTGTATCTGTGCAGCACAGTGCTGTGCTGCCCGCACCTCCTCCTCCCTAAACTGTACATCCTCTTCCGGGTACAGGGAGGACGGGGGAGAGCCCACCTCGCAGCAGCATCAGCGCCAGGTAAGGGAGGGTGGGGGAGCCGCTAGGACCGATGCACATCATCGGCACAACCCAAAGGGCAGCTCTAAATGCAAGAGCTGTCCTTTGCAATAATTATTAGACCTAGACACTGTCGAAACTTTAAATCATAACTTTAATATTTTGTATTAACTGATCGTAGCTGATGTACAGTAGAAGGAAAACACTGCCATCAGAGAACAAATACGTATCTTTCTAATTTCCTAGACCCTAGGGTGAAATTTATTAAGAATCGCGTTGGACTGAGATCTGTAAAATCACACCATATCACCAAAATGTTTTGCACTTTCAAATTGAACATTTACTAAGAATAGAGTCGTATCTAGTCTTTTTCACAACTGAATTCCCAAGTCATGGTTACTAGGAAAATATATAGAGGGGTATTCAATGAACCTGACAGTGAGCTATGATGGCGAGCAGTGCCGATAACTCGCTGTCAGATTATTCAACTCTCTCCCCTTCACTCACCCTTCCCACCTTGCTGGTTCCTTTTGGCAAAGTGGAAGCGGCAACTGTGGCCCTTAAAACGGCAGGGTTCGCCACAAAATGCAGCAGACTCATTGCATTTGCGGCAAACCTCATAGTTTAAAGGGAACCTCGCTGTCCTCTAACGGTGAGAATTTTGCCATAACATTGAATACGGCGAGGGGGTTTCATGGCGAGGATGGCTTTTCCTTACCAAAAATAAGCCATCCTAGCTGTAGAAAACCCTCTTGCCATGGCATTGAATACCGCCCATAAGCTATAGCGCAAAAATATTCAGATTTGCCAGAATCCACACATCACCATGTTGTTCTAAAAATGCCCCCAAACGCCTGAACCACGTGTATTGGTGGCATTTGTTTAATGTACAGGACTAAATATCCTACCTCAGCCATGTGCTGCATATAACTTGGTTGTCTTTCGTAAACCACCTGATTAAGATTGTGCAAACGCCATTTTTAAAACCTGATGCACTAATTTTATGCATTACGCTGCGATTTTGGTGCGAGGTAGATTAAACTTGCCAACACGATTCTTTTTTTCATTCATAATTTGTCATTTGTATTGGTAACCATGTCATCTTACCTGCGTGTCAGCATTCAAAACTTTTATTCTCTGTGTAGAGATAAATAAGTCCACTTCTGTCATGGGCTGAGCCTCCCCTTCTGCAGCCTACAAAAAAAAAAATTATAAGAATTAAGAGAAATTGCTTATGCTATCAAAGCTACATAGAAGATGGACCAATTGGACGAAAAATCTGCTACCAGAACAGCAGCCTCATTAAATAAGATAAAACATATATTTTAGCAGCTTACTCCATAGCAAGCCAATAATAATGTTTATTTACATATTTTTTCTTGAAAAGTTCCAGTTTCTAAGCTCAGGACTTATTCTTATTCTTTGTTTCAGACCATGATTAGTCTGTACTGCAATGCTTATATCTATATATACACAGACACATATACATACATACATACATACAAACAAACAACAATGGAGGACTGGCCATGATAATAGAAATACCTCCAAGGTAGTGCACACTGGACAACCTCCACAGCCTGTGGAGGTCGTCTAGTGTGCACTACCCTGGCGGTATTTCTATTTCACTGTATAGTGAACATCATTTTTCACAGGATATACTGATTCAAGTGTGATAAGGTACCAAAGTGTCACCCTACAAAATTGAATATGTGGACATTTTGAATTTCCACATGATAAGGGTATCTCCATAAGGATCTTTTGTACAGAATTGTTAATTTATCCTCTTATTGGACGTTAAGTTCTCTTGCAGTTAAGTAATTGTATCACATCATGTATCTAATCAAGTTATGCCGGTTATGAAGTCTCAAAGACGAAATGTGTTGGGTACTTGTATTTGATTCAAGAAAATGTGAAGACTGACAATTGAAAATTGACGCAAACAAATTTATGCTTTTTATGGGCCTTTTCAAATATTGAATTGAGAGTTATTTAGGTGCATTATTATGTAGACCTGCTTCGAGTCACAAAGTGGTGACCATTGCATTGGCGCCAGTTCTTCAGTGTTGTATGTATTTGTGTTTTGATCCAAAAGGGATTTGGAAGATATTGGGCAGCCTTCTAAAAAGATTTCATTAAAATTAGCACCAAATTAGGATATTGTTACTATATATATATATATATATATATATATATATATATATATATATATATATATATATATATATATATATATATATATATATATATATATATAACTATTAAAGCTATTAAAACTGTTCTGATAACTAGATTTTTTATGTACACCAACTATAACAGAACTACATTTACAGTGTAACAATCACACCCAGCATATTGAAGTTATGATCACATCAAACACTACATTATATACAGACCAAGATCAAAAAATAAATATAAAGGTGATGTATGTTTTTCTGACATCTTTCTGTCAATTGATATTTTTTGTATAAAGCGTTTTCAGCTATGCTGCTTGGAACTCATTCAACAGAGTCTGTATTGTTGCGATCACCAATCTAGCAACTGCTACTAAAACCAACATATAGGAGATTCTAATTTTCAGGCCAACTAATGTATGTATGACATCATAACAATGATGGAATGACTCAATGGCCGGTGACAAAAAGAGGAGAGAATGTCTCTTGTTTAGGAAATGGCTAATTCTGAATAGATTCAAATGAAAGGACAGCTTACTGTACACAGAAAAGATGAAGCAGAAAGATAAGAAAATGCAAATTAAAAATAAAAACAAGAACAACAACAAACGGATGAGATTGTACTGCACCTTCTTCCTGCTTTTGGCTAATTTCTGGGCCATCTGCTTAGCATGAAATAAACAGAGACAGGAATATGGTTAGAGAATAAATTACAGATACTAGTTCTAGCCAAGGGAAGATAGCGGGCAACTGGCGCTACAGTATTTCCAACACAGATCTGGCGCAACTAGCATTACCAAATCAGGGGTGCAAAAGGTGGAGTGGAGCAATAGGTTTTTCTCTGAGTCAGTCTCACAAACACTATTTTACCATTGCGTAAGGCACAATATTTGGTAAAGAAATTCCACTTTTCTTTCCATTACGTTCTTGAAAAAACTAAATTAACCAGTATGAAACATGAACCAACAGTAATGGAGAAAACTCATATTCAAATATGAATGTAAAATTGTAAAAAAGATGACGATGTAGGGAATGTAACCCTTCATCATTTAAGCTTTGATGTATCTTAGTTGGATGACACGATGATTGACGCTAAAAATCTTGTAACTATACAGTTGAAGAAAAAAGCAATAATCAAAGACACTGGCCATACATTTTTCCACCTTTAGATAACATTACTATAATGACTTGTACGTGGTTTAGACTTACTAATACTGGTTAAACCAAAACACAGACAGACATCTCAAGGTGGTTAACTTTCAAAAACACTTAACAGTTTCAGCAAGTTTCTACTTTATTTGTGCTATTACAATTTGCCGAATAAGACAGTGGAAACAGGAATGAATAAAGCTCCATATAATATACAGTACAGCCTCTAATCAGCACACCAGGAAAGAGCCTCACGCCTCACCTTAATCCGACTAACCGCCTCCTGTGCTTGCATCATGCGCACATTCTTAGAAGGGGTTTTGTCAGACAGTAGCTGTGTAGAGCCGAGGTAATTGGCAGCAAAAATTATTCCATCTATTAAATCTTCTGGGTCACAGGGTCCTGGGACTGAAAAAAAAAAAAAAAGTTTTAAATAGTTTTAATTAAACGTTCCCATGAGAAACCATATTTTATACACACACACACACCTTTTTTTAATATTAGATAACAGTAAATGTTATTGTACAATAACCAAGTTCACTAATTAAAAAAATAAATACAAGTGTAATATGCTATGGAATAAGTTCATAAAAGTAAAAATTGGCTTTTAAAATAAGTTACACATTTAAAAAAAAATACAAATCTATTTAGAAAATCTGTAAACATTCCCTAAAAATGGATTTGAGCTAGCAGTATTATTATAGGATTCACAACCAACAGGAAAAGTGAATAAGCTGTCCCTGTAATTTTATACCATGTGTGATTTCTCTATTAAATGTAAATAAAAAATTATCTGAATGATCAGATGTATGCCTTTATAAATATGAACTGGACGTATTACCATATGTACCCTGTGTAACATTACATTGTGTGTTATTTACTACAAGTAAAGCTCATGAAGGTAAATTACCGGTAATTACGAGCTAGTTCATAGCTATTAGTTAAGAATATGGGTGCCTCAAAAGTTTATCTATCAAATGCTAGTACTGTAGCTACAGTATCACTAGCAGTCAATAGTACTCATATATTGTTACCAACAAGTGTTCATTCCACCAGGGCTTGTAATAAGCACTGGACTCTAACTCCACAAATACACCTTTTCCTACAAATGAGGGGCTCACTGGGAAAAAAAGCTCGGTACTTATGTATTATCACGGCGCCCTATTTGCATCCGTACGGCACATTAGGAAAATCGCATCGCATGCGGGTTTTCGCGTGCAATGCGATTTTCCGAAGTAATTTACTCACTGCTCTCTTGCCGTTGGCGGTGCGATGTGATTGCATGCAATCGTACAGCACACAAAATCGCATGCGATTTTATAGGGTGCGATACCATTTACTTTACTATACACTTCTATGAGACGCAATGAGATTTAGGCAGCCCCCACTATCCACACCACCCCGAAGTGCGGTGAGCGCAGCGAGCCCCGCGAGGGGCGGTGGAACGCATCCTCTCGACCTTTTCATACCCCCACTTTCCACATCGGCGAGGAGTTGATTTTATAAAGTGTGCCGAGCGCAGCAAGCCACCGAGCCTGAAGCGTGGCGAGCCCCGCGAGGGTATATGGATCACGTTACAAGTATTCCGCGTCCGCTCGCCACGCTTCGGGCTCTGTGCCTAAAACTCATTGCATCTCATAGAAGTGTATAGTAAAGTAAATGGCATCGCACCCTATAAAATTGCATGTGATTTTGCATGCGGTGCGATTGCATCGCACCACCCACGGCCAGAGAGCAGTGAATAAATTACATAGTAAAATCGGATCGCACGCAACAAACCGCATGCGATGCGATTTTCTTACGCACAATCGCCCACTAAGCAATTTGCTTAGTGGCCGCTGTGCTAACACACAAGTACCAAAAGCTCATACCACAGTTACATGGATTTTGGGATTTGCTGCTATCAAGTAGCTTCTGCAATCTATTGTATACAACAGCAACATCTAACATAGCGGCATGTGCCTATTTCTCACCAACACCAAAATACAAATACCTGGTAGATTTCATGATCTAACTAGTTGAAAAGTATATGAAAACACAGTTCCTCAATTTAATTGGTAGTCACAGTCTTTAACAGAACTGTTACAATTAGTAACAGACTGTAGCGTTTTTTAAGGTTTGCCCGTAGAATGCAGTTTTGATCTAAGTATTTACCATAACCGCATAGACGGTGTTCACCGGAATCGATGTATTGGTGGGTGCAGCAGCTGATGTATAGATAGGCAGACTGCAGCGTGAGACCAGCTCACTCCAACTGCGTCTGCGAGTAGTCCACATGCACTCGGCTGGGGGGCGGACACTGGTTTGTTCGCAGTCTTAATGACGCTGCTGCAGAAGGTCTCCCACTTCTCTGTATCAATGCGGCTTATAGACCTCAGCTGTTTCAGGCTCACTGTGAGGCGGGAACAATGGAGGGCGATGTAATGGAGCTTCCAAACCAGTATTTTTAAAAGTCTAGACCCACTGGCAATCAATTGGTCAAAAAAGGGGTCTCGACGCGTTTCTCCATCATCTAGTTTGGCGGTTTCTTCAGAAGATGACCCCAGGTATCGGAAAGGTGTTTAAAAAGGGTTGATAACCAATCAGATTATGCCACCTAATCAAATCACCTGTTCTTAATGAGTCTGTCTTTTGGCCGACACTTCGGCAGTATTTGCTGATAACTATATTACAAAATACTGCCGAAGTGTCGGCCAAAAGACCGACTCATTAAGAACAGGCATGTGGACTACTCGCAGACGCAGTTGGAGTGAGCTGGTCTCACGCTGCGGTCTGCCTTTCTATACAGCAGCCGCTGCACCCACCAATACATCGATTCCGGTGAATACCGTCTATGCTGGTATGTAAATACTTAGATCAAAACTGCATTCTATGGGCTAACCTTAAAAACGCTACAGTCTGTTACTAGTTGTAACAGTTCTGCATAAGACTGTGACTACCAATTAAAGTGAGGAACTGTGTTTTCATATACCGAAGCACCACTTAGGTGTTTATAGTAATTAAAGCAACTTATTTCATGAATCCATTGATGCTGGACATATAAGTGGAATTATCAACAACTAAGGGTCCTAAAAACGAGGCCCTAATCGCAAATATAATTTTATTAACGGATACAAAAAGTTCAGTACCATTTCCCATGGCTTTCCTTGTAATTTTATGTGATTTTTTACTATTATAAATATTAAGATTGTTGACTATGTATATTAATAAAATAACAAAACTGTTTAAAATGTAATAGTTTAGTTGCATTGTTTAAATTTGTATATTTCTGGTCCATTTTGAGAGACACAGAGGTCCTCATTTGAGAGCTGCAAGTGACACTGTAAATAATTGATACCTGTTGTTGAGTTTATTGTGCGCCCGATTTAGTGATCCCTTCTGTATCTGTGGGTCAGGAGAATGTGTGTCGAAATACATCACACAGTTCTTGAGAAGCACAGTGGTGGGGGAGTTGGGAGCACTATTGTGGTTTTTGTACGGTCTGTCAACTGTCTGTCAACTATCCCACTTGGGTCCCGTCAGGCTCTAAGGGGAGATGCGTGAAGCAGCGAAAAGAAAGAGTGGCAAAGCGAGCCAGAGGACAAGTTGCCATGACAACCAATCAGAAGCTACACATAACTGTATAGAATGCACTTTATAAAGGTTTCTTCAAAGTTGATTGGTTGCTGTTGGTAACTCATCTTCTAGCTCACTTCTTCATTCTTGTCATAGTTTCATACATCTCCCCCTGAATTTCAGCTGTGGGCAAGGTGATTTCCAAGGAGTGGATCCTTATGCCATTATATTGCTCTCATTCTGTGATAGCATGCTTCAATTCAATGTAGTCAGTTTTAATTATATACTAAATAAATGTGTATGGTCTTTTGGAAACCTGATGGTGATTATTAGTGACTGGGTGAGTGAAACAGAAAGGCTTTACTTGGTTTTCTTTTTGTTTGATGCATCATTGAATCAGTTGCTTATTTTTCAAACAACATATTTGTCTTCTGTTTTCAGTAATAATTAACACTAATGTATTGTACAAATACAAATGTGTCAACAGACCTGATGTTCCAATACGCATTTGTACAATACATTAGTGTTAATTATTACTGAAAACAGAAGACCAATATGTAGTCTGAAAAATAAGCAACGTATTCAATAATGCATCACACAAAAAGAAAACCTGGTACAGGAAAACTTTCATTTGAAAATCTATTACACGCCAGGATGCAAGATTTAGATTTGGTTTGGCAATTACAGAAATGTATCCAGATTACGGTTGGCCACATGTCTTCCTTCTTACCTTCTACGTAGGTTGGGAAGGAGGCCAGGCTCTTTCTTGACTGTAATTAAGACAAATAATGTTTGTTTGAATAAAAGCAAGACACACGTAGTAAAAGTAATATAAAACCGCTCCATGCACAAATCACACACAGGACAGCAAATGCAGTCCGACAGCCGCTTGTTAAGAAAAAATTAAATTGTTTTCAAACGATTAGCAGTTATTAAGGGAATCATGTGCAGACAGTTTTATTAGCATGTTTAGATAATTAGGGAATTCAGGGCTGAATCTGCAGGCTCCTGGAATGGACGGTTCAGTGATGCTTGCAAACACTGCATGCTACCTCTTGAAGTTACTGCCTAGGAGACTGTCAGCAGGTCTCAGCTTTCCAGGGGCTGCAAATTAAATTATGGTAAAATATTCAATTCTCCAAACTGTGGTTGTATGCCCATGGAGCCAAGAGGAAAACAAATCATTTTGGCTGAATGACAGAACAGAAATGTTAATGTCCTCTATCAACATGATCTCAGATCATGAAATATGCACAATTAGATCTCTGCTTTCATGAACATTATGCACTACATAACTCCTCTATATAGATAAGGCTGTTTTACACTGTATGTCAAACATTTAGAAATTTAATTTAACCGCTTGCTGATGGAATTTTATTAAAAACAGAGTAAGAGGCAGATTTTTTTCTTTTTGAGGAGTTCAGTTCCAAAATCCATGTGTTTTTGTCATCGCTAAATATGGCAAATTTTTGTTAATTTTTTTTCTCTGATAAAATATCACCAACTAGAAAGGAAATGAAAAGAGCGCTAACCTTATCTAAAAATGATTCAAACCCATTTACATAATGAATGTTTAATATGATATACTTATTGTATATATACTGTATATTTTATATAACACTATCGTATGTATTGGCCATTTGTAGGCAAATTGGATCCACTGTATATAAATTCTCTCTGTGAACAGAGATAGGAGGGCACGTAGTAGGATAGTCCTGTAGATTAAAGTCCCGTACTGTTAGATAATTCATTTGAAATGTTTGGGTCGTAGTAATATCTCATATTCCCAACTTTGAATACATAATTCTTCAGTCATAAAGGCTGGCAATCTCTCTCAGGGCAAATCAGATTGTTGTGAATGTTAAACCTGGTGATCTATACTCATGACTGAATACCTTTAAACTCACAAGATTTATATAGAATATATAGCGAAGGGGTTATTTTTTTTCCAATTTTCGAATATTCCTAGTTTTGGAAAGCTATTGCTCATCCTTGCTTATAGTATTATCATTCACATATGGAGATCTCTAATTTGCTTATAAAATGATCATGCTTTTGTAACAAACAGGTCCCCATACTTAATACATAACAGTCCCTAAAACTAGCCAACGCGATGTCCACCATGACTTTGTGGCAACCCACTGCACTAATGACATTCCCAGCCTATGATCTATTCAGTGTTGGGCTCATTTCTATCACAGAGCGGGTGCACTTACATTGGCTATAGCACTAGGAGCACAGGGCTCTATGTAGCCTAGCCACCCTGTTGGCAGTGTTGATTAGGGAAGTCAGTAGTATCCAGAAAGAAACCCCACAAGATGGGGTGACAATACTGCATGAGACAGATGTCTTAAGCTTGGTAAAGTGATAAAGCGGTGATAAATAGTAGATGATAATGCACAAGCCAATCAACTCCCAACTGTCATTTTTTAAACACAGCTGATTGGCTGGTGCATTATCACAATCCACTTTATCACTTTACCAAGCTAAATTCCATATACGTCTTAATACCAAGGTTTATACAAATCAGCTACGCTAAATATACATAATTTGCATATGAAAATACAAGGCTATAATGGAAGATAAACCGTAATGTTCTTGTATAAGACCTCAGTTGTATATTGTTGTCGGGAGGGGGAGCAGAGTGCACTCTAACATGAAACTGGACTTCTCAGGACCAAATTTCTATCCTCAGATCTACTTTGAAATAGTTTAGTTAATTCATTGTGAGATGTAAGATAATTTGGTGCAGCCCTGGTGGGGATGTATTGGGGGTGGGGGAGGTGGCTCTGACAACATTTTGTCTTAAAAATAAAACATATTTTCTCTAACATTCTTTAACATATTTTCAGCATTTTAGCTCATGGTTTCCGACAGCATTGAAGGCAGTTTCCGGGAAAACAGTTCCAACTTTAAAACTAGTCAGATCTGTTTTGTAGGACATGCGCGCCAATTGTGAAATTCTTGGCCCCTTTTTTTTTTTCAATCTGCGGCCATTCTTGGCAAACCTCAGACTTTCCGCCATTCAACAGTCGGAACACTGTCAAATGTAACGAAAACGGCCTAAGTTTCTGACTTTGAAAGTGGAATCCCAGATTGAATACCCTAGATGTAGATTCAGAAAACATAATGAGATGTATTACAGTATCATATAAAACTGCTAAATAAACAAATGACAAGTTAAGAAACCAATTAATTTCTGAGGAACTTACCTCTTTATTCGAAGAGGATTCTGCTGAATCACAGGCATTCTGGCGATGTTGCCGAACTGTAGATTCTGCTCCCTGCGTGGAAGAATCTGGAGACGGCGACTAAACAGAGCAGAGAAAGAAACAAAAAACAAACGTATAAAAGAAGGTGTTTAAAAGCAGGATCTAGATTAAATCTTCACAAAGAGACTGAAGCTAATAGATGTAATAAGGTTATCGAGCAAGAGAAACCAAAACACATCCCCTTGCTGCGCTTGACATGATTAGGGCACCCTATTACATTCTCCCTCTCTGCCCACTGGGATGATAAAGTATGAAAACAAATCGGTTTGAAAAAAAACAACAAACAAACAAGCAAACATGAAATGCATGTTGACCCTTTTCCATGTGTTGACCAATAGTGGTCAATCTATTCACTGTTGACTTAGACCAGGCCTGGCCAGCCTGTGGCTTCCCAGCTGTTGTGAAAGGGTTAGGGAATGTTTAAACTCTGGCAAAGCATACTGGGATGTGTAGTTTCACAACAACTGGAGAGCCACAGGTTGGCTAGGCCTGCCCTAGACACGGTTACCCTAATGAATGCAGACACATGCACACATATATACAAACACACATACATACTATATTTACTTATGATATATCTGCCAGGAGCACATTACTGAATTCTGGGTAGATTGTTAAAAGAAAAAATTATAGAAGGCAAAATTAATATTATTCATTATACTAAAATATAATAAATACCAGAGTGAGTATTACTGAAATAGAGAATTAACGATCTATCATAACAGTCTTGCACAGAACAGTATCTGTTATAAACTTAAAGGTTTTGTTCGATGCTGTGAAGACTGGTGTATACGCTGTAAGATTTTGGCCAATGAAGACAGTTTCAGACACACCAAAACAATCCCAATGTACAGAAATTCCACATGGTCTACCCAACAGTGTTTCAATAAACTAGATAACTGAGGTCCGTACACAATGCATTTTCTGAATGTTCCCAAAAGGACGTGAACATACCGACAGCACCACAAGCTATTTCAGGAGACCATTCTAGGTTATTTGAACCAACCATTGTGCCTTGGTGCAGCATATAAACTAAACAATTAACGAACCAGTATCTGTCAGGTTGGCCTGAAAAATGTACAGGGTGTACCTAGCTTACCTGACAATGAGGCAGATGTATTAGGCAGTGATAAAGGAGAAGTGAGCCAGTTGAGAACTTTCCCATGGTAAACATTCAGCTGCTCTGTATAATTTTATAGAACGCAAATGATAGATGTTACTTCATTTCTGATTAGTTGCCATGGGCAACTGCTCCACTAGCTCACTTCTCCATTATCACTGTTTCATACATCTGCCCCAATGTAAGCTTTCCTGTTTGAATGGTTATGCACATACACCAATGCTTCAATTAACTGCAAAGTGTGTCAACTCAAAAATATAACATGAAGACATGTTGAACAGTCTACAGTTATCATAACACAAAAAAAGTATACACAACCTAGCAAATCCTTAGGCCCCCATACTCCAGTCCGACTTGTCCTAAGGACAAGATGGACCCAATTTCCTCTGAAATAAGCTGCCAGCTCCCCAGGAGAGCTCAGTTACAATTTGGAACTTTATGTGGCATATATTGCATGCGATTTATCGTATTTAAAGACTCCCAGGGTGCAGGAGATATAAAAAAAATATATAAACCAGGTGAGTGTCAAGGCAGTGGGGTTCCAAGCAGCACTTAGTGGCAGTTGCCTGGCTGCCAGCGGCAGAATTGAAATTTTTTTTAGACAGGCCGGCCGTTTGCACTCTCAGCCAATCAATGGCCCGCCTGTTTTTTTTTTTTTTCATTCTGCTGCCGATGGCCACTGCACCCCCTCACATACTCACCGCAGCCCGGCACCCACCCGTCAGCCCCACCACCCATACCCGCTTCACACCTATGGAATTGGACCAAACATGTGCCGCTGATGAGTCCGTTCCGATAGATTTTATGTGCAGCAGGTAAAATCTCCAGTGTCCAACCCGATATGCATGGAACCACACATCGGGTCGAAGGGGACGTCAAACACATCCGATTTGGGGGTGAAATCTCCCCAAACTGTACTAGTGTATAGGGGCCTTTAGATTCATATCCAGTGAGCTGACAAGTGTAAAATGTCAGCAATCGGTGACCAGCTTTAGAAATGTGACCAACAAAACTATTCCCATGATTACTTGGAGATACAAAGTCCTGCTCAAATCCTTAAGCCAGTTTTGCTAGGGAGAAACAGAGAGTGAGCAAAAAATAACTTGCAGCAGACAATGTTCTGCTCAGAACACATTTACCAAGGAAACATCATAATATAGAACACAGCGTGCAACAGGACCACTCATAATATTTCCACATACTGTACATTAACACATCTGTCACTAGGAAACATTTAATTATAGATTTGTAAACTGCCAGTGAATCATTAGATTGCTCCATTGTGGATCTTGCTTAACCAACAAAAAAAACATATCACTGTTCCTTTAATATAAATCAAAAGGCAATGTCAAGCAGTCTTTATTGATGAGACCATTATTCCTTTCTAATCATTAAGTGAACAGGATTTAATATAATCAAACACTAGATTAAAGTGAAACGGTTGCAGGTCTGACACTCATGACCTGGGATACAGCTGTTAATGGTTATACTATATCAGGGGTGGCCAACCGGTCAGAGGTAAAGAGCCGAAAAATATCGGTAGTCAAGCTAAAGAGCCGACATCATGCGCGCGCCGTAGGCGCATGCGCCAAAAAAAGGGGCGTACTTTATTTTGACCCCTTGGGTGGGTGTGATACAAATATGCCTCCAATAGTGCAGTGCCATATATACATATGCCCCCAATAGTGCCAGATACACATATGCCCCCCACGGTGCCAGTTATGCACCACACGGTGCCGGGTATGCCCCTATGGTGCCAGAAAGCTGCTATGCCCCCACAGTGCCACAATCTGCTATGCCCCCACAGTGCAAATTTCCCAGCAGCAGCACTCACCGTTGTTGCTGCTGCTGCCAGGCGGGGAGAGGACTGTCTGGTGTCCCCCTGCAGTCCTCCTGTCATGTCACTGATGGGAGGAGAGCACAGCACACCACGCGTCTCCTTCCCCCTCACTTCCCTGTGACTGGGCTGTCCACCAATCAAAGCTCGCTGGCCGGCTCCTGATTGGCTGCTGGCCCGCGAGCTCTGATTGGCGGACGGCCCAGTCACAAGGATGCACAGTAAGGGGTAGGAGAGATGCGCGATGTGTGCTCTCCTCCCCTCAGAAGGAGAAGGGATTCAGGGAACCGGCAGGGACGGACGGTGGACGGCGGGCAGCAGTGGGAGCAGGAGCCTCACTTTACAAGGGGGAGAGCCACATGAGGCTCAAGAGCCACGGGTTGGCCACCACTGTACTATATCATAAGCTTTTGGTAAATAGAAATTAAATTGGTTTACGGCAGACAGTTTGTAAATGAACGGTTATATAATCATAACTAGTGAAAGTTCATTTATAGATCTATATTTTGCAATAAAAAATAAATAAAAAGAACAAAGAACGTATTTTTCCCATGCATATCCTCCTACTATTGCCATCCTCAGAGGCAATAAAAAAACAGGGCAAATTAATTAGGTATTTGTACCACTTTGTAAAATATACCTAAAGATGGATATTTCTGGATAAACTCGGGAGCTGGAGCTCCATTAAGGAAGAGTGGTGTCAAATGTGGACTGATTATATTATACATTCTATATTTGGGCATTAATGGTAATTTAACATATTTCTTTAGATTCAATGTACTCCAGGGGGTATCCTGTGTAATAAAGGGCCTTATTCTGGTTTGGGTGGCCAAACGTACGTACGTTCCGCATCACCGTACGTTTCCCGTACGCGGACGGTGAGCGAAAGTCCACCCACAAAACATCCGCATACGGACGGTCACAAACACGACAAAGGGTAGTGGCGTACACTTGAGCGTACGCCACCGTACATGGAAAGATCTCCTCTTAGACACCGACAACTGGCGCACAACAGAGCGTATGCCACCGTATACGGACGGGTCTCATCCGTTTTCACACCGACATCTTCCGGCTATTTGAGCGTTCGCCACCTTGCACGGACGGGTCTCGCCTGTTTTCAATGGAAAACTCAGCGTATGTCACCGATCGTGCGAGTGAGCGTACGTCCGTGCACGCTGGCATACCCTTCACATATATGGCCCTGCTAATCTAGCCTTTCAACTATGATTAAGCCAATTAAATGAATTATTCTAATTGTTCATCAATTATTGTTTTCTATTACCTCAATTGTATACCTTAATGAACAGCCTAATAAAAATACATTTTACCCCTCCTTACATGTATATTTATTATGTTCTAATGTTGCATTTTAATCACTATCTATGTGTCCCCACATTGCTGTTACTTTTAAATCAATTTATGTTGGTGTTACAGTGAAAACGTTGATACGTCGACTTGTGTAGATTGAGTGTGCTGCTGTGTAAAGTATATGAAAACACTTACTGAATGTGTGTAAATGGTTACAAAATAACTACCTTGGCATATATAAGCAGGTCTTAAAATGATTCTTACCTTAAATTAAACCAACCTTTACATGTAGAGAAGTGTAGAAAGATATGCTTCCAATGTGTTTGAGTGCTGTGTGTGGCTTGCAGGTAGTGAAATAATGGTTTGGACTTAATAGACTGCAGCATTGCTTATTACATTCAGGTGTATGTGTTTGACTAGTAATCAGCGTTAATTAGCAGACCCAGGCGTCCACTCTCATGCGGTATCTGTAGGGGTGGTCTGTACTCTTGTGGACAGGTTTTTTCGCACGGAAAGACCCGTCCGTGAGCGCTGTGAAGTCGCTGCGCCTGCGCATTGCGAAAGGTACGCATGCGCAGATAAAAAAAAAAAAACAGATCCGCCGGCGTACGTTAATAACGTACGAACCAGAATAACCCCCAAAGTTAGTGTAGAAATATCCCATTGACAAAGTTATTCTACGAATGTCAAATTTGTAAAAAAACAAAAAAAACACTTACTTTGAGACAAATATTGAGGAAGCTATAATTAATTTTGGAAGGCGTACTTTTCCGGATTCAAAATTTAACACTCCTCTATATACTGTGCCTGAATTGTAAAAAAAAGGTTCCCTGTTAGCTCAGGAAGGTAATTATTTCCTTTTAAAGATTTTTCAAAATCCTGTGAACCCAACGCCAATATATATTGTGTGGCCATTACCCCAGGATTGTTTAAGTAAGCCAACAAAAGGTAGCTCAATGAGAGAAACTTCACCGCAATCTATACCGGAAGCAAAGTATGACTTTTGACACATCAGTCAAAGTCTGGTCTCTAGCGAAAACACACCAGTTTTTACCAGAAATACGGCTTTTCTCCAAAGAGAATTATATTTACAAATGTAACATTTTCATAAAATGTTTCAGTCAGAAATGCTTATAACATAAACCTTCTAACTCTGTACAAGCTTTAAGTCTACTCCACTATACATTTACTGAACCAAAAACACCCAGGATATGTGGTCATAGGACAGTTGACTACAACTGCAGAGAAGGCAGAAGGAAATGTTTAATGTGTTTGATATACTTTTTCCATATATTGGAAATAAGGCAGCTAGTTATATGCTATACTAAAGTGTTTCCTTCTGAGCTGCTTTGTTTAAAGTATTTTCCAATTGTGGATGATGCAGAAGATATTTTTTAGCAGTACAAATTCTTAAACATGTATTATGTATACTATGTGAGAGTGGTCCAGTGATTGGCATTGTTGCCTCAGTGCTAGTATGTTTATTTGGGAAACAGCACTTGTCAGGACGATATAAGAAAAGACAATCATCAGCTGGTAACATCTGTTATTTACACCTTGATTACGCAACTTGGTCACACTTCTCATCTCACACAAGAACTGTAGCTGCTAAATCCAACTAGAAGTGTTCACATTTCTTCCCAAAACAGACAATCAAAGAATATACAAGTGAAGGTTTGGTCTCCCACTGTTAGCCTGATCCAGGACACTTCATGGGTAGTGTTGGTTGTTAGTAACTCGCGGTGCCCATATTTGCTGAAGGATAATCGCTTCCACCTCCATCGCTGGAATCTGCTTTAGCTTCTGGCCAGTTTGCAGCGGTTGCATGTCTTTGCTAGTATATTTGGCTAATTACTCCTAACTACTTCCTTTGGGTTAGTATTCATGGTAGATGATGGATTGCTGGTGTTTAACAATAGCCAGGACTTACAAGAGGAGTTAGAACACACATCTCACAAAAACATAGTAAGTATATGTGAAACATTTTTCTCACATATATGGGTGTTTTTGCTGCACACTAGTTTTTGCCACTAGAAGGTAGTTATGTTATTAGTTCTCATTTTTTTAATTCTGTGCAATACTTCGACAGGTGCACATTTGATCTGCAACTTCCATGACAAGGAGATTGAGTTGACACTTTTTTGACTGACTTGTGTCAATTTTTCTCTGGAAATGCTGTCAATTTGCAGATTTTACTAATTATTTTATATTTTATAAGTTTTTACTAATTATTTTATACTCTTACCATAGAGTAGAGAAGTATGGAACTATTGTTGCTAGAGGAGTTTGCTTCTTCATTCGTAAATGCATTTTTAAATGATTTTTGTTCACATTGAGTGTTCACTCAAACCATAAGCAGATATTTATACATTTTCATTACCTTTGCCATAAGAGATAGTGTTTCCACCTGCTCCATCTCTTAACGGAATGAAAAATATCAAGATTAGTATATATTGAATTCTACAGTGGAAATGTTGTCTCTTTCCAATCGATTTAACCCTTGAGCAAATCAGGCAAGTGACAAGTCAGCCACGTTTTTCATATTAAATTCCTATTCACTTTAGTGGCAAGGGCATGTTTCTACCTCCCTGACAAAATGCAGTCAGGCAAATGGTAGATTTGTCTTTTTCATCCCTGAAATGGAGAGTGGAGCATTTATTCTTTAGATCTCCCAGCCCGTCACACTTCTAGATGTCTAACCCCAGAGTGCCAAATTTTCCTCAAGGAGGGTTTACCATTTACCCAGGATATTCACCTATACCAACAGCAGATAAATCTCTCAGTCTTCTGCTGTGTCTCTCAGTCCCCTAAACACACAAAAGGTATTTCAATAGATGCTATTCAAGGAATCGAAAAAGTGTGACAGCCAAACATGACTAGACCATCTACAGTGGGCTACAAATATCCACCAATGTTTTAATCCAGTTTCTGATTGCACAGGCAGTATCACAACCTCACAGAGTAGGACCATGGATAACACCCACTTACTAATGCTGCGAAGAAGCCTGTGTGCTGAGTTACCACTTAGCCACCTTCCGCTCCACTGAAGAGCTCTGCTAGCGGAGCTCTACACTATTGCAGTGTGGCTGCACAGTAAGGAAGCCTGGGAGGTATTCCTATAACCGATACTATCCCGGCACTGTAGTGGAGGAGATACTGGAGATGAGCCGTAGTCCTGCTCTGCCCCCTAGGTTTGTGGCCTACAAAGCAACTGACTAAGTAAATTGGTCCACTGGACTTCTATGTATTGTCTTGAATATTTACTCCAAACGGTGGCAAGACTCTGTATTAGTTCCATCACTAATAAGTTTCACAGTTTCAGTACCCACAGAGTTAGGGTCTCTGACCACTTTTCCTTGTAATTATTGCCAATCTCCCTTGCCTACAAACTGTAATCTGCTTCCGCCACAGTTTATCACTACCCGAGCAGATGATGGGCTCTACTGGCTTATTCTTAACATGAAAGAGATTTACCTTAATTGTCACTATTCTCATATATTGACTTTTTGTTGACTCTATACAAGTCTATTTCGCTACAGTTTTTCACTGGGAATTCAATACCGGCATTATGGATCATATTTTATTGTGTTTCTTTAAAAAAGTGTTTTATATGTGAAAACTCTACAAGATGAACATTTTCTATAGAAAAGTGGAAAAGTTTGAGAACGGTTTTAGATTTACTAGAGCGAACTAGTGGCTATAGGTTTACATCACATACTACTTTTAACTCTTAATTCATAGGGATAGTTATTTTATTTGTTAGGCATCATTTTTTTATGGGATAAGCTTGTGTCTTAATTTACTGTCTCTTCGTATTGATCTTGGTTTGCGATCTCTTAAAAATTTAGCATTTAAGGAAACCCCCCTCCCCCCACCCTGGAGAAATCATATATGTTGGGCAATGCCAACTTTGGAGAAAGAAACAGTTAGTCCACAAGGCAGGGGATACGGGAGGAATCAGTCTCAAATACCCATGTAGGTTGGCCAGCTACACTCTTTCATACATAATACTTCCGAACGTGTCAGGGAATCCTGGGACATAATTATTAGGAAGGACATTTTACTTCCCCTTCATTTGAACGTGGCTCATTGCTATTTCTTACTAACACCCCTCTTGGACTGTCACTTTTCAGATTTGACCCCATGGACTTGGACACTCATAACTCGGCTCGAGAATCTTCCTGCACATTCAGGGTGGGAGATAACAGAGTCGCCTTTAAGGACCTCGGGATCTGGTAACCAGGAGGTTTGAATAGCAATTTTATTGAAAAGACATACATATTGATAAAAGATTATTCTTGAGAAAAATACCTCCTAGGTGGCTCTTCTGATATAGGTTATGCTTGATACAGTCTAGACTGATTGCTACTGACAAGATAAGCTAAACTTATGAGCTACTCCACTCTCATACTGTTTTAAAATTCTTGTTAAATTATAATTCTATTGTCTTGTATGCAATAGGGCAGTGGTTCCCAACCTTTTTTCTCTCCCGTACCCCTTGATTAGGCTTTTCATTGATAAGTACCCCCTCCTCTCCTTTTGAAATATGGACAGTACTTAGTGGTATGCGGATCCTTATGCATGTTCTTATATTAAGGAGGAGCGGAGGAGTAGTATACAGCTAGGAATCGTGCCCTTCTGTGTCTAGACACAGGTTGTGTATTATCTCCAGGATTCCCGCTAACACCGGTAGGATTAATGCCGCTGCTTCCTCCACCTTTGCCAGTGCTGAGCAGATGACTGCCGATGTCTAAGGGCAGCATTGGAAGCTCCCAGTGGATTGCTGGTCAGGCATATGACACAACATGGTTTGTCTCCATGGCAATGGGTCTTCTTCAGCCATCAAAAGACCTTTTCATCGTCCGCCATTACCAATATTATTTTCAAGTACCCCCAACTGGTCTGCAGAGTACCCCCAGGGGTACTAGTACCCCAGGTTGGGAACCACTGCAATAGGGTAAAGAAAAAATGGTCAGACATATGACTTTCGATTCTAGAGTTTATAGTCCAAATGGTGGATCAATTGTCACAAATTTTTCTGCCCTATCTTGAAAAGAAAATGATTCAGATTACTTAACCTATTAATGAAGTACAGAAAAAATATTAGTGTTTTTGTAACATCTGAATTAATGTTAAATTACTATATCGTATTTACCAACTGCACTGTCTGTTACTATGCATCTGCTTCAATAAAAAAGTTTGAAAAAAAATTAGAAATTTAAGTTCTACAATAAAAATTCAACAAATTTAAAACCGTTTTAAGTACTTTGCTTTAATGCCTATTACTGTAACTACATAATTTACTTCATGAACCAGATTTCATTTTCTTGATAGATAGATATCCCGACTACTCATAACTATTACAAAAACCACTGGTTTTACCCATAAAGAGTTACATACAAATAAAAGATGACAAAATATATACACACATATACTGTACATACATACATATATATATATATATATATATATATATATATATATATATATATATATATATATATATATACACACACACACACACATACATATGTATATATATATATATATATATATATATATATATATAGAAATACAGTACTTCCAGCCAGTGAAGGAGCTTTTGAAAAGTGCTACATTGTGGAGAATTTCTTGCGAAAACAAGTGCTCCCTCTGTCTGGTGGGAATTAATTATCCTACGTTAACACGTTTTTACATTTCCTGATAATCGTTTTATCCTATCTATGTAAGGCTGGTGGAGCCTTTCTTCATCACACATATTGAAATGGAGTGATCCTACAAATTAAAGGACCATATTCATTCATACTGGACCACAAGAATTCTGCACGTTAATGCACCTTATAATCGAATCATCATCAAATCAAAAATTATTTACTAAATAGATCCTGCGTTTACATAACGGAGTCAAACATTACTGATCACAACCAGTACCTCCAGCATCCACAGATCTGATATCATCTAAATTTTACGGAATCTTCCCCTTGAACCTTCCTTACAAGGACCTTAAAACCTCCTATACTATCCGTGGATCTACACCTACATCTTGTTACTAAGCCTGTATATCGGCCCAACCCCCATATATGGATTTTACCTTGTACAAGTACTAAAAGTTGACCAAACCACATACTTGAGAATCTTATTGTTTTTACCCCTGATGAAGTCGTTCTGACGAAACGCGTTGGGTTTCAATAAAGAACTTTTTATACCTTGAACAGATTGGCACGTCTTATTCGGAAAAGGGACAAAGATCAACTGTTATTACAGAAATTGTATCAGTATTGTATGTTGCATTGAAGTAACTAGGTGGTACACTAATCAGCGCTCTCCAATAGAAACCCCCCTTTTTCTATATATATATATATATATATATATATATATATATATATATATATATATATAAATATAAATATACACACACATACATATATATATATATATATATATATATATATATATATATATATATATATATATATATATATATATATACATACATACATACATACATACACACACACACACACAGGTTGAGTATCCCGTATCCGAATATCCGTTATCCAAAAACCATACATTCCAGAAAGTGAACAAAATTTTTTTTTTTGCTAAAAACTTACTGGGGACATCTGTAACAGCACTACTGAGGGAATAATATGTAACTGCCATTATATGAGTGCAAGACAATAATCGCTTGGCAATTAAATTCAGTGCCTGAGATAGTACACAAACTTTGTTTCATGTTTTGAAACCTTGTTTTATGCACAAATAAAATATATTTGTGTTTACTTCATGTGTTTGATGTATATGTACAACATAAATGCAAGATACCTCAAGATACATCCTTGAAATATTAAAATATTCCGAAATACGGAATAATCCGCTATCCAAACTTCTCCTGGTCCCGAGCATTTGGTTAAGGGATACTCAACCTGTATGTATATATATATCAGGAATGTAATAAATATAAAAGGAAATGTGGGAGTGCAGGTAATCTGATACATTTTTATATATTATTCTTAACCCTTTGAGTGCTAATGTTTGAGGGATGTGCACAATATCTGCTATACATGCCAGCTTTTCTCACAGCCACTGCTTAACAAAACTTCAATTAATGACTTCAGATCATTTGCCGGCAATAACTAAAGTGATTCATTTTCCTCGACTTTGACCCTGCCATTTTTTAGCGAATATTTTGCACATCTCTCACAACAATGTTGGCACTCAGGGTTAGCCAACGTTTTGCCATTTTATTTCTTAGGGGTGTAATTAATGCTAAATGCTTATTTTAAAACAATCCTTTTGTTTAATATATTTCTCAGCAGTGCTTGTAAGAAATGATCTTATGATCTGATCAACTGTGTCTATAATCTATCGATAATCAAAAGAGATGGGAAAACTTTTTAGAGTTTGTGGACTTAGAATTCTTAGACTAAAATGTTCTTTCAAGTGCCCTAGATTTTCTGACCTACAGTATATTTTATCCAGGAAAAGGAACATTGGGACTCTTTTATGGACTTGATCAATTTTATAACACACAGTTTTAGAGGCACCAATGTAAGGAACCCTTACTTCATAAAACTGTTCAATGGATTTAGCAATTAACATTTTTAAAACAGTACAGTATAACATACTAAGATTAATAAAATAAGATATACAAAAAAAAAAAAAAAAATCACAGTCAAAGTGGGATGCACATTAAAGAAACCTTGAGGATATTATGTAAAACCTAAGGAACCCAGCTTATACCATTCTTGCTAATTTCTTCTTCCAGGGCATATTACAAAAGCAAGCCTCAAAGAGTTGCTGCTCTACTTACGTCGTCATCATGATATTCTGCTTGGAAGTTCCAGAAATTCTCCATTGAGCTGTTCTATGTCTAAGTAGTTCTAGAGAGTTTGTACCGAGGAGTATTCAGAAAGCAATGGTTGACTTTCTTTGGAAGTACAAGTACAAGGTCTCAAAAATGCAGGGCACAAAGTAATTGGAGAGCCGTTACACTGCAGTTATTTTAGACCTGATCAATTACGTTCCTTTAAATTTTACATGATATGATGTCAGGATTCTTTTCAACAACCTGCCTCAGACAAACCTGCTGCCTGCACTTGATGGATCCAGTGTCCACATGAACAGTAGCACAAAAATGGTCAAAGCTTGAATTTGGAAATAAGTATAACCACTCTAACTTAAAATGGTATAATATTAATGCAATTGTGCCATATGTACAAACTACAAAGCCTATGTTTACAATGATGCAGTTTTGCAACCAATATTATAATCATCTATATAACAACAGTCTTTAGCGAAGTATTGCCAAATTATTATTAACAGCTGGGTACTTGTGTAGTTTCACTGTGCCAGCATGGCGCCGTGCTTCTTCCGGGTGTACGCTCGCCACGAAATATGTCCAAAAAAGTAACTTAACTCCATACCAACATGGATAGTTCATACCTCCACTATCCATGTTGGCATGGAGTTGATTTTAAATAGCGTGGCGAGCGTAGCGAGCCACCGAGCCCACAGCGTGGGCGAGCGAAACGAGCCCCGCAAGGGGACTCAGACGCACGGCGCCATGGTGGCGCCGTGAAACTACACAAGTACCAACAGCTGTTTATTGAGCACTGCATGAAGACAAGATTGGGTAAAAAGGTAAGAGAACGCAGGATAAAGAAGTCTTAGAATGCTGCTTTTGCAAGCTTACAATCTATAGGGAAATATGGATGTGACACATAAGGATAACTGCTATATATTGGCCCTTATTCTGGTTCACTCGCAAAGGCAAAAACCTTCTCAAGTGGACAAAACTATGTGCACTACTTGTGGGGCAGATGTAACTTGTGCAGAGAGAATTAGATTTGCCTTTGCGTGTGAACCTGAATTCTTGGAGTGCTGCAAGATCGCACAGCAATGCTGGCCTGGGGTCAGTGGGCTGCATGAATGTGTAGAAAGTGTACCCAGTTGTATGAAATGTTGTGTGGACTGTTTAAAGTGGAGCTAGTTGTATAAACTAAACTATGCATATTGGGGGAAATTTACTAAAGGATATTTGTAAAAAATAGGTGTATTTGTATTTATAAATACACTTATTTTTGACATTTACTATCCCGAAAATACGGCGATTCGTATTCGTATTGATAGCACATCAATACGAATTGCCGTATTTTCGGGATAGTAAATGTCAAAAATAAGTGTATTCCTAAATACAAATACACCTATTTTTTTACAATTTCCTTTAGTAAATTTCCCCCATTATGTCTGAAGTGGCGGGGAATTCAATAATATTTTCTGAATGGGTGAGTGTCCAGGGAATGCTTGAAGGTTTGGAGGAACGTCTAGCTGTATGAAGGAGACCATTCCAGCGAGATGCAGCTTGAAAAAAAAAGTCCGGTAACCATGAGTGACAGCTGGCTATACGTGTGACTGAGACACTCAGATCTTGGGTACATTGGGTAGGGATGAGCTGGAAGATATTTTGATGGGTGAAGAGATTTATGTTGCTGGAGTGTTGTTTACGGCTTTGTTAGCAAAAGCATTTTATATTGGATTTGATAAAATACATGCGGTCCAGTCCAATTAGATGCGACTAATTATTTACATAACAAACACGCACCAGGAATTACATTTTCAGTCCAATTAGAAGCTTGCATTGATTTTCTAGATGAAATTTGCAGTTTTGTTGTGAGCACCTACTGAGTAGGTACAAATATTGGTACACCGTGTGGATTAACGAACCTAATGAATATTCATGTGGATGAAGGGATTTAGGTGGAGAGTCTCTAAACTAAAAATGCAGTAAAAACCCTATTATCTGGGTTTTTACAGCATTTTGGGATGTTCTAAGCATGCCCCGCCGGATTACCGTGACGGGGGAATCGCCAGAAAAAAAAGGTGTGGAGTTTTGTGTCTTGCGCGATTAACAGCAGCTGGCACAGGGGTAGTCACTCCCCAGTAAATGCTATGAAAAGGAAGATATGTTGTGCCAGCGCTGGCTGAAATAAATTTGCAAGACGGTATTACAATAAAATACAAGTTTAATAACTACTCTCTTTTAGATTAATGTTTTTTATGTGTAGTTATTAAACTTGTATTTTATTGTAATACCGTCTTGCAAATTTATTTCAGCCAGCGCTGGCACAACATATCTTCCTGAATCGCCAGAAAAATCTGGCAATGTCCCGGCTTCTACTGCGACCCACCACCGCCCCGCACCGACCCCCCCCCTCACCTGTGTTCGGGCAGAACAGAGCTGTGCTGCCCGAACCTGTGACCTCCTCCTCCCTGCACTATGATCCTCTTCCGGGTGCAGGGAGGAGGAGAGCCCGGCGCAGCAGCAGCAGTGCCAGGTAAGGGAGGGAGGGGAGAGCCGCCAGGACCCGCAAAGGACAGCTCTTAACGCAAGAGCTGTCCTTTGGCATAATTATCGCATATGTTAGAGCATATGCAATAATTATGTATACGAAGGGGGGCGGAGCCGGGCTGCGGATGTAAGAACATCCCGCCCTTAAAAAGTATCATTTAGCAACTGAAGACAGGTGAATTTCTCTAAACAGCTAAGAAAATACTTTCAATTATGTGGAAGTTGTATTGGTGGGAGAGGGGTTTTAAAATTGCAGATCTCTCGAGAGATTAGAGAGTTTATTGTTTATTCTAACTTTTCACAAACGTAAAAAAAAAAAAATTACTACACAAAAAACATTTGTGTGTGCCCCAAAATGCTGGAAATACTGGTATGCCACTTCCTATAATTTAACAATTCATTTAAAAAAAAAATGCATAAAACATCCTTTTGACACCAATTGAAAACCTCTCATGCTTCTTATGCCCAAAAACAGCCTTCCTGCCATCACCATTATCACTTTTTTGGGGGTTGGGGGGCTGGGGTAAAGGATGGTTCTCCACTTTATCACAGCTGTGAATTTTCATTTCTAATAGGATCTTGCATTTCTTGAATATGTGCATTCATGTGAGTTTCATGAAACAAACTTGGATTTCGTAAACTCACACCTAAAATTGACCCCACACAGTCAAATGGAAGGACAGACAGAGCGGAGCATCAGCAGAGCATTTTGCAAGGAAAATAAGCCTAGATGCTGCATTCAAAATAGATTGTAGGTCTGTACAAATAGATTGTATATTGTGAAAGTCTAGTTAGGTAAAAACCTCAGTCAATGTGGGATATGATAAGTGCGTTCCAAAATACTCCTTGATAGAATATGCCCCGAATACTGCATGGGCCATGTGGACAATGTAATTTATGGACATAGTTACTATGAAGATGGCTTAAAGCAGAAAGCATGATGTAATAACTTGTGAACTACAATTAGTTAAGGCTTTATTTAAAAGGATCCACAAATGCTGACACAGGTGCTGTTCATACCATTTTCTTTTCTCTTTAAAAGAAGTCTCAAAATGAACTGATGTTGTTAGTGATACATTAACCGAGCCTGCATGCAATTCCAAATGCAGATGCAAAACTTAGAGAACAAGAGCGATACAAAGTCTTAAATATCTGCAATGCATCTCCGTTGCGACTGGATGAGCATTGCTTAGTGCCAATGGAACACTCATACATAGGATAAGCTTCTGTGGGCATGTAGACCATATAGGTTATTTTGGATGATGAAATATAAAGACCCATCTGACATTGGTCAAATCTCCCGCACAAAGGTTAGAGGGTTGGGGGCAGCCTGGTCCATCTCCAAAAACAAGAATATTCATATGGATTATTGGGGCATCACGGATGGTGTAATGGTTAGCATTACTGCCTCAAGGTGTTGAGGTCATGGGTTAGATTCCCACCATGGCCCTAACTGTGCAGAGTGTGTGTTATCGTTGCCGCCTGGGCGCTGGGGGAAACCACTGGAGGCCAGGCATGAGCCCATAGCCGGGACCGCTGGTTAGAACGGCCACAGCAAACCCTACACTGACTCTATTGAGTACCCCGGCCAGATGACAAACCTCTGCGGGAACTAGGCTTCACTTGTGGCCGCCGCGTCCAAAGGAGCGAGTTAGGCCCGCTCCAACCTCGATGTAGCCAGGTCTTATGGATGGACAAAAGGTGAGCGATCATCAGTGGTAACTCAAGAGGATGATCTAACTAATGGGCCTAACTGAAAGATGCCTCTATCTGCCAGCACCTGACCAATGACGGGAATGCGACCCAGTCGCAAGCACAAGAGACGGAGTACAGGGAATCTCCACACAAAAAGGAGACAAGGCTAAGAGTCGAATCCCCAAAACAAAACCAGGACTGAACGGGGGAGGCCCTGCCTATTAAATGCATAGAAAGGGCAAGCAAAAGGAAACAAAGGTAAATAACTGGTAACTACCAGAGGGAGGAAATGGGCTTGGCCCACGGCGGGGCGCAATCCTGAACCCCCAAAAAACTAAACAACGGGCTGAACAGCCCAATAACTAAAAGAGCTTGGCGGCTCTCCAAAAGAACAAAATAGAAAATAACCAGGCTCCACAGGAACACTAACGTGACCCAAGATGGGGAATAACCAGTAGGACTGGACCGGGTACTGGAGCTGAGAACAGCGTGATGATAGACAAACCAACGGCAAAACACTGATGCCAGGACTGGGACTAGGCACAGGCGCTCTAGCCAGGGACCGGGGTTAGCTGGCAGAAAGCTTATCAAGGGAACTGGACACTAGAAGCAGGAAGCTATCACTGGCAGAGTATTGCAGGAGAGCCTGCCCTATAAAGGGCTCAATTGATTAATTACACCTGGTGGAAATCCAGGCAGCTCCCAAGCTTGTGCTTAACGAGCTCATTACCTCACAGACTAGTGAATAATTAGCTCCCAGAATATTGAGCTGATATGGCATAGACCTACCACTGGAGGCCACCAGTGAGTCAAATGCCAAACAAACTGAACAGAAAATAAAACAGACTGAAACATTCAATCTGGTTCCTGACCGTTTGTATATTCTCGTGCTTGCATGGGTGTACTCCGGTTTCCTCCCACAATCCCACAATTTCCCCCCGAGGCAAAATATACTGGTACTGTAGGTCAAATGGCTTCCAACAAAATTAACCCCTCTGTGTGTGCGTGTACATGTGGTAGGGAATATAGATTGTAAGCTCCACTGGGGCAGGGACTGATGTGAATGTTCAACTATACTCTGTAAAGCGCTGCAGAATATGTATGCGCTATACAAGAAACTGTCAAATAATAAAATAAATAATATGGATGCCCGTTTGCTGAAAGATCCCACAATAAGGACAGCTTGCAACTCATAATCAAGTCTAAGTTTTATTTATTTTGGTCATTTTTAAGAATGCATTCTGCTGCAGTTTTGCTCCCGATCCCCTTTTTATGAAATCAGTCTACTGGTTGGGGCAGTGGTTTACAAACTCTCTTGAATCATGGCGCCAAAGAGTAACAACGGTTTTGTTTTCTTATTAATGCCACTCCTAGGCTAAAAGTTTCTTGTTGAGAAATTCAGCAAAAAAAAAAATTATTATTATTAAAACATTTTACTTAGAAGGCCCTGCTCCAAAAATCTTACAATCTAGAGCAGTATTTTTCAACCCCTGTGTCATGGCACACTAGTGTGCCTTGTGCTGTTCTCACATGTGACTCCAGAGCTAGAGATGTCCACAGCAGTTACAGCCACCACCAGTTCAACTGTTATTCACTGGCTTCCTGCTCCAGTATTGTCTCTGTATCCTGGGCATATTAAACGTCAGTGGGTCCAGATATGGCTGCCTGCCTCTCCTACTCTTGTAATCCACTAATCACCATTGGTTGATGACAGCTGTTGTTGCTTCCTCTCTCACAACGATGGTGTCAGTCCAGGGGTCAGAGTTCCAGGGCTTTTTGCTTAAGAGATTGCCCAAAGTCTGCATAGGACATGAATCTTTTTTAGATGAGATGAGTCACAGGGAGCTTGGTGAGGAGCTACTTGGATGTCCTGCTCTACTACTGTCCCCATTAGAACATAATGGCATTTTAACTCTACCACCTAGGGCACTACACACTGAAACCAATTGGCATTGGCATCTGTCCCGTGGTCTGCAAGCAGGTGAGCCTTGTGTTAGTCTGTGGATTAATGTGTTTTCTTTTTGTGTACTGTGCAATTGATTTTTTTATGTGGGGACCAGTGTGATATTGGTTTACTTGTTTCCTTTTATTTATTTTTGTTATCTGTGGGGAACAGTGTGATCATTTTTTTTCCATATGGGGGGCCAATGTATTTTTTCCTGTATTTTCTTTGGTATGCTGTATGTTGAGAAAGGTTGAAAATCACTGATTTGAGAGGGGGTCTACTACACCTGAAGGCAGGAAGTGAGCATGGCAAGGATGGCCAAGACATAAGGCAGTAGGTAGGGAGCACAACCTATGTACTAAGTTATGTGGAAGGGTTTGCTTTGATGAAACGGTGAGTTTTCCTTGCCTGTTTAAAACTTTGAAAGCTCAGGAAGAGTGTACTAAAGCGAAGGATCTTGTTACACTCAAGCTAGGCAACACATGCAAAAGTCTTGGATTTGTGCACGAGATGCAGTGACCAGGGTAGAGATGAGTCAGCCCTTGGCTGGCCTTGAGAGGTTAGGAGAACATATGTAGGGAAAAAAAGTTTGCAGACTAGGGGGCAGTGACGTTGTATGTGAGCTTGAGGAGTTTGAAGAGGATGGGAAACAGTCCAGATTTTTTTGAAGGGGCTTGGCAGAAGTGGAGCGGCAGTAAAAGAACAGAAGTCTAGTTGTAGAGTTGAGAACAGACTGGAGGGGAATGACCTGGGAGCCTTGTAAGTAGTTTCACTCTAATCTTTACAGTTGATAATGTTATGGTGGACAGGGTTGTACTTTTATTTGTCCACATAATTTATGATTGGCAGCCACCAAAACTGGTTTAACCTATTTTGTGAATTATAAATAATTTAATTTATTCCTGGATAACCATCCTGCCTGCAGAAGCCCAGTATGCCACAACACCCAGTTTGGCAATCACTGGGTCAATGTAACAAGGCAGCACAAAACACACAGTATACAGTATATCAAAGCAGATGATGTGGCACAAAGGCTGGCTGTTTTTATAGCATTTACCTGCACTGCTTATGAAGTTCTGTGTATACAAAGTACCAAACAAGATATGTTGTTTTGTTTTTTGTGCCTCTCTGTGGAAAATTGATGGAATAATTACTGATCCAGTAAAATAAATTATTTTCTTGATGAAAGGAAATCCTGACAACATGATGGGATGGTGGGTACTTGAGGGTTGGAGTTGAGAGCCACTGTCCTAATGGAGTTTTTCCTTTGAAATCTAGAACTATAATGGTATTGTCAATCTACCTGTACATACAGTGGTTAGAGAGGCTGTAACACTAGATAAACATTATAATTGTAATCCATCACAGACAGGAATATCCCACAGTTATGCTGGGTACATACTACACAATGGCCTTTATTCAGATCTGATCGCAGTACAAATTTGTTTGGAAAATGGTCAAAACCATGTGCACTGGTGGGGCAGATGTAACATGTGCAGAGAGAGTTAGATTTGTGTGAGTTATTTTGTTTCTGTGCAGGGTAAACAACGGCTGCATTATTTTTACACTGCAATTTAGATTTCAGTTTCATCACACCCCACCCAAATTTAACTCTCTCTGCACACGTTATATCTGCCCCACCTGCCGTGCACATGGTTTTGCCCATTTTCCAAACAAATTTGTACTGCAATCAGATCTGAATAAGGGCCAATGTCTGTGTACCCAGAGACTGTGGGGAGTGGGGCCATTCAGCAGCATAGCATCTCTATAGTCATGGCCTAATTGAGTAGCAGGTAGAGACAATGAGGGATATCACTAGTTAACCCAGGAATGGGTATGCACTGCATGATTTTAAGAAATTGTCTTAAGTCGTTGTAGGCAAATTCCTTTAAAATATCTAGTGTGTACCCAGCTTTACAAGATGTTAACTAATGCGTGCAAATTAAGATTCACAGCAAATTAGTGACTTAAAGCTTTTTTTTTTTTTTTTTTTATCTGATCTTACTTTTATGTTAGTTTTGGGGTATTAAAAAGAAATGCAAATAAAACTATTTTATTAAAAAAAGAGACTTGACATTTGCAGACATTTTATTGTCTTGAATCATCCTACATTTAATTTTGCTTTTTACTGTGCCTGCTCTGCTACCAAGAAAATAAATGATGTTATGCAAATGCTTGGAGCTCAGAGCCAGAGACTCCTCACAGATACAGTTACTGTGTATAGGTAATATAGCTCATGTCATGATTTTTATGTTCCAGGAGATTAGGCAATAAAATAACATTTTCAGTGCAAGCTCACTGATGAATCAGCATACTGCCATCTGTTTAATACAAATAAACAAGCAATGTTAACTACACTATTTTAAGGCTGCATATTCAGCTGCCTATTCCACACCAGTGGATTTTATGGCGTGTTTTTACACGGGACCAGCCATTGGTTTAGGGCTCTGCAAGCAAGGGCCTATTTTCCGACCGCTTTCTTGGCTCATTTATTATAAAAGTTCATTCTGCACCTGAAACCTGTTCAATAATGTAAAGCATGCTTGGTATCTTCTGCATTCATTATTGATTAGTCGGATAGTTGAATGGATAAATGATACAGCACTATTGTAATACAGGTTGAGTATCCCTTATCCAAAATGCTCGGGACCAGGAGAATTTTGGATAACGGATTATTCCGTATTTCGGAATATTTTAATATTTCAATGATGTATTTTGAAGTATCTTGCATTTATGCTGTATAAACACATAATATACACACAAATATATTTTATTACCACATAAAATACACACAAATATATTTTAATTGTTCAAAAAACAAGGTTTCAAAACGTGAAACAAAATATGTGTACTATCTCAGCACTGAATTTGAATGCCAAGCAATCATTGTCTTGCACATATATAGTGCCAGCTACATATCATGTCCCCAATGATGCTGTTACAAATGTCCCCAGTGAGTTTTTAGCAAAAAAATTTTTTTTTTCACTTTCTGGAATGTCCGTATTTCGGAATAATTCGGATAACGGATATTCGGATACGGGATACTCGACCTGTATTAAGCTGCGCTCACACACAGCACAAACACTTATATTTTGCAGTTTCAAGCAGATCATATCCTTTACTTAATAAAAGTACATGCGAACACTAGTTTCCGCAATTCCTTTCCCTTAATAAGTCGGAGGTCTTAGAGTATTGCTTATTACCTCAGGAAAGTTTTAAAGGAAAGTATAAAATATGGAGTCTGTGGAGACTGTACTAAAACAGATAATTCTTTTCAGAAAGGATGGGCAACGAATTCATTATTGAAGACCTGTTCGTTCAGTGCTCCCACTCCAAGATGCAGGAGTACTACAGTTCCATTGGGATACGTTATTGGGTCACCAGCAAGTTGTTAGACGGTCATTAGGTCGACACGGGTAGGGTCGACACAGGTTAGGTCTACAGTCAAAAGGTGGACATGGGGTTTTTCACTGTTTTCTGAGCCGACAGGCAATATTTCATGCCCTACCATCCACTAGGGCAGCAGTGGGAAACCTCCGGCCCGCGGGCCGTATACGGCCCCCGGAGCTGTTTTTTGTGGCCCGCCCACCCGCCCGACGGCTGCACAGTGAGTCTCATACAGGGGAAATCTTGCAAGAGCTACCGACCTCTCGCGAGATATCCCCTGTATGAGGCTCCCTGCACAGTCCGGCGACTTGTAACCTGCGGCAGCCGCCGGAGCGTGGGGCGGCTGCCGCAGGACGATTTGTAAGTTTTTTTTTTTTTTTTTTAAATGGCCCCCCGAGGCCTTATGCCTCAATGTAAACGGCCCTTGGACCCCAAAAGGTTCCCCAACCCTGCACTAGGGTGTGGTGGGAGAATAAAATTGTGTGCCGAGGGCAGTGAGCCATGCAAGGGGACGCGGTGCACTTTAACCTGTGTCCATGTCGACTGTGTAGACATTCGGGTCAAAAAAACTGCTAAAAATCTCATGTCGACCTTTTGACCCAGTTAACCTAGAGTCATGTTGACCTTCCTGCATGTTAACCTAATGACGGTCTAACAACTTACTGGTGACCAACTGATCCACACCCGTTCCATCAACCAGAAATTTTTCTGTAAATGGCAATTGGATGTTAAGGATTAACGGAGCATGGTTAAAGTAGATGCATGCGTGCGTGCATCTCAGGAAGAGATAACTTTATAGGGCTAAACAATAAATTGTCCACAGCAACCAATCAACTTCTACCTGTGCTTTTATAGAATGTACTTGATACATGATAAGTAGAAGCTGATTTGTTGCTATAGACGACTTCTCAAATTGTTCTTTTTAGAAGGTTTGATACATCTCCCAGGTACCGTAAAAGAAAAAAAAATAGGATTTATGGTCTTACCTTGATAAATCCCTTTCTTTGAGTCCATAGGGGGCACAGGAGTTCACGCTAGGTATGAGAGGTGAGGTAGCAGAGCGTGCACCAAAGGGTTACAAAAATGTACCCAGCATGCTCCCTGCCTCCCTTCTCCCTCATAACCCGCCCCCTGACCCTGGGTCACCAGTTTCGTTAGCAAGCCCAAGGTAGGAGCAAAGCCAGAGAAGAAGGAAGAGCATACGCACACCCACATAGCATACAGGCCCTAAAGCCATGGAACGTTCCTACATAGGAAGCCCCGCTACCAGGTGCATCTGGGAGGGCGTCCTGTGCCCCCTATGGACTCAAAGAAAGGGATTTATCAAGGAAAGACCATAAATCCTATTTTCTTTTTCGTCCACTAGGGGGCACAGGAGTTCACGCTGGGACGTCCTAAAGCTGTCCCCTCACGGGTGGGGGACGCTCCTGGACTGTGGAAAGCACATGTCTACCAAACTGTGCATTAGCCGATGCAACGGTATCAAATGCATAAAACTTGATAAAGGTCTGGGAAGAGGACCAAGTAGCCGCCTTACAGAGCTGTTCAGCCGAGGCGCCTCGACTAGCGGCCCAGGATGTACCCACAGACCTGGTAGAATGTGCAGTAATCCCCTCCGAGTAATCTGTGCGGAAAGATATGCTTGGCGAACCACTGATCTGAGCCATCTCGCCAAGGACTGTTTGGAAGCGGGCCAGCCCCTCTTATTGGCCTCATAAAGCACAAACAGGGAATCCGACTTACGTGTTGACTTAGTCCTGCGAAGATAAATCTGCAACGCACGGACTACATCAAGAGAAGCTTCAGAAGAACCTGGAAAAGAAGGCACCACTATTTCCTGGTTAAGGTGAAACTTAGACACCACCTTTGGAAGAAAATCCAGTTTGGTACGAAGAACCGCCCTGTCCGGGTGGAATACCAGAAAAGACGGTTTCCATGATAATGCACTAAAGTCCTACACCCTTCGTGCTGAGGAAATAGCCAACAAGAAGGCCACCTTCCAGGATAGCCATTTCAGATCCGCCTCCTCCAGATGCTCGAAAGGAGACGATTGAAGTGCCCGGAGAACCAAAGAGAGATCCCACAGAGCTACCGGTGGGATCACTGGAGGCTGGACATGAAGAACTCCCTGTAAAAATGTTCTTACATCTGGAATGGAAGTCAACTTCCTTTGAAACAGGATCGACAAGGCTGACACCTGTACCTTCAAAGACGACAGGCGCAAACCCAGATCAAGTTCCGCCTGAAGAAATGCCCATAGGCGAGAAAGTCGAAAGAATCTAGGTCGGAAACCCCTAGATGAACACCATAAAAATAGGTCTTCCAGACTCTAAAGTAACTCCTAGCTGAAGAAGGTTTCCTAGCATTCCCACCATGTGAGAGACAGGTGAACCTCCGGGGGCAGTGAAATCAATTGACTCCTTAGACGAGTATGATCTCCTGAGAGTGTGAAGCTGAAGTGGGCGCAAGTGGAACTGTGTATACTCTACCATGTCGAAAGACACCACCCAACACTTGTGTACTGAGACCCTTCTGTGACCTATAAGGGAATGAATCTTCCTCTGAAGGAAGTGGATCTTATCCTCTGGAAGATATACTCTCTACAACCGAGTGTCCAGCCGAGCTCCCAAGTGAAGCGTCCTTTGGGAAGGAGTAAGAAACGATTTCTTCCAGCTTATCCTCCAACCGTGAGATAACAAAAGTGTAATCACGAACTGCAAATGACTCCGTAGTTGGTTTGGGGACCTTGCCAAAATCAGTGGGCCATCCAGGTATGGAATCATCCTAACCCCAGCCGGTGCAGGTGTGCAGCCATGACCGCCATCACCTTGGTGAACACCCTGGGAGCCGTAGATAGACCAAAAGGTAGCGCCCTGAACTGGAAGTGCTCGTCCCGAAGGGCGAACCTCAAAGTGCTGAAGGTCCTGTCGGATGGGTGAAGGTACGCATCCTGTATATCTAGCGAGGCCATAAAGTCCCCTGGTTCCAGTGAGATAGTGATCGAACGCAGGGACTCCATGCGAAACTTCGCCACTCGCAGAACAATATTGAGCGACTTCAGATTCAGGATAGGACGGTGAGAACCATCCGGTTTGTCGATCAAGAATAGGGTGGAGAAGAACCCCTGACCCCTCTGCTACTGAGGAACTGGAACAATGACGTTCGAGTCCAAAAGAGAGCAGATGGAAAGCTGTAGCGCCTGTCGTTTCGCTGGGTCCTTTGGAAGACCCGTGCAAAAATAACACTGAGGAGGGGGGATCCGGAATGTCAGGCATAGCCCCTTCGAGGTGCCCCACCACTCCGGCACAAAGGACAGAAAGTGGCCTCCCACCCCGGGATCCCCCGGGTGGGGACTCGCCACATCAGGCTGCCGGCTTGTCCCTCTGCTTAGCCACTGGACGTCTGGTAGCCCAGGGCTGCTTGGTGCAGGGCTTGGCTGCCTTAGTGGTTGAGGAAAATCTAGAGGAAGGACTAGTGCCATCGGACAAACCTCTCTCCACCTTGCCTGCCCACTCACACACTGCATTGACCACCCATGTTGCGGCAAGCGTGGTACGCCTAATGGCCCCTGCCTGTGAAAAAGCAGTCCTGAGGAAATTCTCAGAGGGGTCCTTCAAAGATGAAGAATCCGGAATGGGCAGTACTGAAGTGCGAACTAATCACGCAACATGATCATCCACCAGGGGAGGAAAGATACGCTTGGCGAACCACTGATCTGAGCCATCTCGCCAAGGACTGTTTGGAAGCGGGCCAGCCCCTCTTATTGGCCTCATAAAGCACAAACAGGGAATCCGACTTACGTGTTGACTTAGTCCTGCGAAGATAAATCTGCAACGCACGGACTACATCAAGAGAAGCTTCAGAAGAACCTGGAAAAGAAGGCACCACTATTTCCTGGTTAAGGTGAAACTTAGACACCACCTTTGGAAGAAAATCCAGTTTGGTACGAAGAACCGCCCTGTCCGGGTGGAATACCAGAAAAGACGGTTTCCATGATAATGCACTAAAGTCCTACACCCTTCGTGCTGAGGAAATAGCCAACAAGAAGGCCACCTTCCAGGATAGCCATTTCAGATCCGCCTCCTCCAGATGCTCGAAAGGAGACGATTGAAGTGCCCGGAGAACCAAAGAGAGATCCCACAGAGCTACCGGTGGGATCACTGGAGGCTGGACATGAAGAACTCCCTGTAAAAATGTTCTTACATCTGGAATGGAAGTCAACTTCCTTTGAAACAGGATCGACAAGGCTGACACCTGTACCTTCAAAGACGACAGGCGCAAACCCAGATCAAGTTCCGCCTGAAGAAATGCCCATAGGCGAGAAAGTCGAAAGAATCTAGGTCGGAAACCCCTAGATGAACACCATAAAAATAGGTCTTCCAGACTCTAAAGTAACTCCTAGCTGAAGAAGGTTTCCTAGCATTCCCACCATGTGAGAGACAGGTGAACCTCCGGGGGCAGTGAAATCAATTGACTCCTTAGACGAGTATGATCTCCTGAGAGTGTGAAGCTGAAGTGGGCGCAAGTGGAACTGTGTATACTCTACCATGTCGAAAGACACCACCCAACACTTGTGTACTGAGACCCTTCTGTGACCTATAAGGGAATGAATCTTCCTCTGAAGGAAGTGGATCTTATCCTCTGGAAGATATACTCTCTACAACCGAGTGTCCAGCCGAGCTCCCAAGTGAAGCGTCCTTTGGGAAGGAGTAAGAAACGATTTCTTCCAGCTTATCCTCCAACCGTGAGATAACAAAAGTGTAATCACGAACTGCAAATGACTCCGTAGTTGGTTTGGGGACCTTGCCAAAATCAGTGGGCCATCCAGGTATGGAATCATCCTAACCCCAGCCGGTGCAGGTGTGCAGCCATGACCGCCATCACCTTGGTGAACACCCTGGGAGCCGTAGATAGACCAAAAGGTAGCGCCCTGAACTGGAAGTGCTCGTCCCGAAGGGCGAACCTCAAAGTGCTGACGGTCCTGTCGGATGGGTGAAGGTACGCATCCTGTATATCTAGCGAGGCCATAAAGTCCCCTGGTTCCAGTGAGATAGTGATCGAACGCAGGGACTCCATGCGAAACTTCGCCACTCGCAGAACAATATTGAGCGACTTCAGATTCAGGATAGGACGGTGAGAACCATCCGGTTTGTCGATCAAGAATAGGGTGGAGAAGAACCCCTGACCCCTCTGCTACTGAGGAACTGGAACAATGACGTTCGAGTCCAAAAGAGAGCAGATGGAAAGCTGTAGCGCCTGTCGTTTCGCTGGGTCCTTTGGAAGACCCGTGCAAAAATAACACTGAGGAGGGGGGGATCCGGAATGTCAGGCATAGCCCCTTCGAGGTGCCCCACCACTCCGGCACAAAGGACAGAAAGTGGCCTCCCACCCCGGGATCCCCCGGGTGGGGACTCGCCACATCAGGCTGCCGGCTTGTCCCTCTGCTTAGCCACTGGACGTCTGGTAGCCCAGGGCTGCTTGGTGCAGGGCTTGGCTGCCTTAGTGGTTGAGGAAAATCTAGAGGAAGGACTAGTGCCGTCGGACAAACCTCTCTCCACCTTGCCCGCCCACTCACACACTGCATTGACCACCCATGTTGCGGCAAGCGTGGTACGCCTAATGGCCCCTGCCTGTGAAAAAGCAGTCCTGAGGAAATTCTCAGAGGGGTCCTTCAAAGATGAAGAATCCGGAATGGGCAGTACTGAAGTGCGAACTAATCACGCAACATGATCATCCACCAGGGGAGGATTTTCCCACTTAGCCCTCTCTGCGAGAGGAACAGGTTCAAAAGTAGTAAGGCGCTTTGAAAGCTGGAACCGTCTAGATGGTTGAGACCACGCAGTCTCCAATAAATCCTCCATGAGGGCCGAAGGCGGGAGCTAGGCCGATACCTTCTTAAGACGCTTAAAAAGCGGGGCTTTACTTTTAGGGGCAGGAGCCTCATCCTCCATCTGGAGGACTGCCTTAACCTCCTGCATCAGAGACTCTACCTCCGCTGAGGACAAAGTGTCATCAGCCACTGCAGATTCCGCCACTGAAGAGCAAGAACTCCCCTCTGAGCTGGAATCCGAATCGGAACCCGGATAACCCGCATCGGGACTCCGCTGCCTACACTGCCTCCTGGAATCCCTGCCTGCCAGAGTAGCCTTCAACACCTGCACAGACTGTGCAAAGGATTGCAACCAAGGGGGCTCTACATAAGCAGGAGCTGCCCCAACACTGGTGCTGGCCGCTGCCACAGGGGGCATGGGCACAGGGGGCAGGGGCGCAGGAGGTACAGGAGTTGACAAGCGGTCCATATGTCAATACCTGAGTCAAGGTCGAATCCCAGGCCGGTTCCTGCTGTGAAGGTGGCAACAGCAGAGGATCTGCTTCAAGGGCCAAACACCTGGAACAGATATCCTCCTCCTGCTGAGAGAGTATGTCCACACATACCCTACAGGTACGGCTGTATCGGAGATGGAGTCTCCTTGCCAGTTTTCGCCTTAGGCATACTGTCCATGAAAAAAGACAAAAACACCAGCAGTTAGAACACTGACACCAAAGCAACATGCATTCCTATATATGAAAGGCCCCAACACACTTGCAGCCTTACACACAAAGCTTTAGCAAAGCAATTTGGTACGGGCAGATAAACTCAACAATTCAGCAAGCTGAAAAGGAGACACAGTATATGCCAAAGCCAATACTATGAATGGTGACAGTGTTTCAAACTTCCATCTCTCCCCCGCCTCCAATGATATTGGAAGGAAGACAGCAGCAGAGCCGAACAATCCAGCCAGCAGCAGGAGAGGAGAAATACCACAAACACCAGGCTCCAGGAGCAAGGTGTGGGGGAGAATCCCAGCAGCCTCCGTCTCTAAACCCAGCAAGTGCCAGAATGGCTGCTGAGTAGGACCTTAATGAGCTGGGACACCTGGGGCAATCAGAGTGCAAGCCTCAGCCCGACCCAAGGGGTGGGGAAGGGACTAACCTACAGCACCTGGTGTTCCTATGTGGTCACCCACTCAAGTACTAACCAGGCCCAATATACAGCATTAGCTGTAGGTCCCAGGCTGTCTTTAAGCTTCCAATGATATTGGAAAGAAGACATCAGCAGAGCTCAACAATCCAGCCAGCAGCAGGAGAGGAGAAATACCACAAAAACCAGGCTCCAGGAGCAGGGTGTGGGGGAGAATCCAAGCAGCCTCCGTCTCTAAACCCAGCAAGTGCCAGAATGGCTGCTGATTAGGACCTTAATGAGGAGCTGGGACACCTGGGGCAATCAGAGTGCAAGCCTCAGCATGTCCCCAGGGGTGGGGGAGGGACTAACCTATAGCACCTGGTGTTCCTATGTGGTCTCCCACTCAAGTACTAACCAGGCCCAATATACAACATTTCCAATGTGGTATGGCTGTAGGTCCCAGGCTGTCTAACCTCCCCCTCAGGCATCAACCCCCGGGACATAGCCTGACTAATTGTCCCTGGTGATCTAGAGGAAAGGTGGAGCAGTCCAGACCCCCACTGCCTGCCCCCCCCCCCCCCCCGCTGACTCCCATACAAATGGGGGGGATCGCTGCTAGACGCGGCTCCCTGCAAACAGGGAACCGCCGCTTACCTGCCCGGGGACGGAGTGCAGCATGTGGGAGCCTCCGAGAGAGGGTCCCGCGACGGAAGTCCCCAGCCCAGTCGCCAGCGCTGCCGTCGCCGCCGCCGAGTGATGGAGCTGCACTGCCGGTGACTCACTAAAAGAGCACCCGCCGCAGCAGCTCTAACCCATGGCTGTTCTAACAGCCGCGATAATGGTGCTGCTCTCTCCTTGGCACCAAAGAAAAAACTGGTGACCCAGGGTCAGGAGGCGGGTTATGAGGGAGAAGGGAGGCAGGGAGCATGCTGGGTACATTTTTGTAACCCTTTGGTGCACGCTCTGCTACCTCACGTCTCATACCCAGCGTGAACTCCTGTGCCCCCTAGTGGACGAAAAAGAAAAAGGTTAGAAGACTATTACCATTAATTCATGATGCCTATTGTAAAGCGCAACGGAATTTGCTGCGCTACTGTATACAGTATAAGAAACTGTAGATAAATAAACAATAAAAGGAGTGAAATGCATTGGAGTACTTTGCATTCAATTTGAAAACTGCCTAGGCACAGGTGCCTATGAAACGTTTATATTGACTGGAATTGGAAGACTTAAGCTGGGTACACATCTATACAATCCTTATTTCTGGCAACCATTCGGCCAACCGTACTCCCGTCGGACCATCCACAAACAACAGCCAACCCGCGCGTACACACCTGTACAATTTTACTTGCGAAATCTGATGTACTGCCGTCCAAACAGTCGCAAGAAAAACATGTGACCAAATTTATCATAATGGGCTGGGTTAGGGCATAATTATAGTTGTCACCCTTTTACCTATAAAAAAAAAATCAGCGTGGGGTCCCCCCCACAGCCGTAACCAGCACCAGGCTGAAAGAGCCGGGGCTGGTATTAAAAAAACAGGAAACCCGACAAATAGGGCTTCACTGATTTTTTTTTTTTTTTTAAAACCAGCCCCAGGCTCCAGGTCCGGTTCCCAAAATAAGGGGGACAAAATGACCAGGGGTCCCCCGTATTTTAAGAACCAGCCCCAGGCCAAACCAGCCAGCAGGGTAAAGCCACAGCCGGGGGACACTTATTATATAAGGTCCCGCGGCCAAAGCATTCAGCCCTCTGACCGGTCAGCCTGGCCAGGGGTCCTGGGGGAGTGGGGACCCCCCAATTAAGGGGTCCCCTTACCTGACCAGGCTGAAGCCTGGTGCTGTCCTCGATGCCCCTGGGCGGTGGGCATCGAGCTGATCTTTGTGTAAAAAAACGATTGTTTTTTCCTGTGGAACTATGAGTCCCAGCAAGCCTTCCCCGCAAGCTGGGACTTGGAGAACCACAAGTCCCAGCCTGCGGGGCATTAAAGGGCCCGCTGGGTCTTCTAGTTCCACAGTAAAAAAAATAGTTAAATAAATACACACTGACACTTTAGAAAAATAAAAAGTTTAATACATACATACATTACACAAACACACTATAACTTACCTATCTTGATCCCGTAGGTAGGTCCCAGGGTCCGGTCCGGTGGCTTGGTTCCGGGGCTGGTCCGGGGCTCCAGGGCTGAAGAGTCCGGGGTCCTGGATCCGTAGTAATCCAAAGGGGTACCTGGGGAAGCAAATCCTACTCACCTGTCCTCTGGCGTCCACCCCGGCATCTTCACTTCAAGACGCGCGCTGCTCCCGGCTGCTGGTACCCGCTCTGCTCCGCTGTATACTAGAGACTTCCTCTGCGTCTCTGCTCAAAATGATTTCTGGCCAATCATTGGAATTGGAAGACTTAAACTGGGTACACATCTATACAATCCCTATTTCTGGCAACCATTACTCACTAACATACTTCGCAGGTCACCGCGCAGACACACAGGTGTACTCATAACTCACTAACATACTTCCCAGGTCACCGCGCAGACACACAGGTGTACTCATTACTCACTGACACTTCCCAGGTCACAGCGCAGACACACAGGTGTACTCTTTACTCACTGACACACTTCTCAGGTCACAGCGCAGACACACAGGTGTACTCATTACTCACTGACACACTTCCCAGGTCACAGCGCAGACACACAGGTGTAATTACTCACGGGCACTTCCCAGGTTACAGCGCAGACACAGGTGTACTCATTACTCACTAACATACTTTCCAGATCACAGCGCAGACACACAGGTGTACTCATTACTCACTGAAACACTTCCCAGATCACCTCGCAGACACACAGGTGTACTCATTAGTGTGCAGACACACAGGTGTACTCATTAGTGTGCAGACACACAGGTGTACTCTTTACTCACTGTCACTTCCCAGGTCACCGCGCAGACACACAGGTGTACTCATTACTCACTGACACACACTTCCCACGTCACTACGCAGACACACGGGTGTACTCATTACTCACTGTCACTTCCCAGGTCACCGCGCAGACACACAGGTGTACTCATTACTCACTGACACACTTCCCACGTCACTGCACAGACACACAGGTGTACTCATTACTCACTGTCACTTCCCAGGTCACAGCGCAGACACACAGGTGTACTCATTACTCACTGACACACTTCCCAGGTCACAGCGCAGACACACAGGTGTACTCATTACTCACTGACACACTTCCCAGGTCACAGCGCAGACACACAGGTGTAATTACTCACGGACACTTCCCAGGTTACAGCGCAGACACACAGGTGTACTCATTACTCACTGAAACACTTCCCAGATCACCTCGCAGACACACAGGTGTACTCATTACTCACTGACACACTTCCCACGTCACCGCACAGACACACAGGTGTACTCATTACTCACTGTTACTTCCCAGGTCACCGCGCAGACACACAGGTGTACTCATTACTCACTGACACACTTCCCAGGTCAACACGCAGACACACCACCAAAAGCCCTAACCCAACACACCCCTTCCCGCCTACACCATCCGCCCCACCCAAAATTAAACACATTGATCCACAAATAACAAACATAATTCACATTAAAATATATTTATAATTTTAATGGGCCGTAGCCCCTTACGATGGTGTGAAGAGCGCCCATAGGGCGCGATGAAACACCTAGTAATTCTATATGTGGTTATCTGCAGTGGTATATTTTACCTATGTGCTGCGGAACTGATTCCCCCCGAATAAAAGCCGCCACCCCACTCAGCATCAGTGAAGCCAGATGCAGTCCGTGAGACTGCAATAGACTAACTGACTGGCAGTGATTTCCTATGGAAGTCCTACATGCCAGTCGCAGACACTATGGCAGTCCCATTGAGGGGTTTTACCTTACTCTGGTACTGCCAGTCCAGGCTGTGATTATCATGCAACCCGAGCCGGCTTCTATGGGCTATAGTGGGTGCAGTCCATAGAAGCCATGCTTGTGAATGTGCCGTCTCACAGTGTTGATTGCAAATGCGCTGGTCCTGGCACCTGCTGCATATATTGCGTGGGGGAGAGGGGAGAGGAAGCAGCAGCCCCCCTGCTAAACACAACAAGGGGCTGCCACTAGTTATCTGCATCATGCTATCAACTAATTTCAAGGGACAATTTGCCATGCGCAGGTACATCTGAATACAAAATGCACAGTACTACAATCAGAATTATGATTGGTGCAAAATAATAATACATTTAAAAAAACTTTTAAAGCTCTGAGTATAGATTGAGTCTCCCATATCTGAGTATCTTGAGGATGAGACCAAAGTCTAAGCACAGGATGTATTTCTGCTTCCTTTACAGCTTATACACACAGCCTGAAGGCAGTTTCATACAACATTTTAACTAATTTTGCACAGCAAAGAAAATGGTGTACATCGAACAATCAGAAAGCAAAAGGTATCACTATCTCAGTCCGGCTCAAAAAACTTATGAGCTTTGAAATTTGGATAGGGAAGACTCAATCTAAACAAAAAAATGTAAAATAATTCCATTCTTATTAATACCATTAGTATCATAAAACAAATAAAACTCAGTGGTTCTCAAACTCGGTGCCCAGTTCACGTTTTCCAGATCATCTGGCAGGAACACTGTATATCACCAACTGTCACATTTTAAAAATCTATGGGTGCCTGCAAAAACATGTACTGTGTGGGGTCTACAGGACAGAGGGGCAGATTTATTAAGCTCGGTGAAGTGATAATGTGGTTGATACTTTATCAGCAGCCAATCAGCTCCTACCTGTGAAGTTACAGGCTTGAAAAATGACAGGTAGGAGCTGATTGGCTGGTGATAAAATACCAGATACTTTATCACTTCACCGAGCTTAATAAATCTACTTCAGAGTTTGAGAACTTGTGCATTATATAGCTGGCCAGTATTGAAAATATATACATTAGTGCTAAACATTTCCAGTAACGTATCTTTGTATCCTAGATTTTTTTTATTTTTTTTAAAAGGAACATTTGGTAACTATTTCCAAGGTTAACTCCTTCTGTGAAGGACTAGACTCAAGTGATTATACGGACAAAGAGAACAGGATGCCAAGCTGTGTCCAAAGGGTGCCAATGAAATATAGAAGAAAAAAGTGGTTTTCAGCTCAAAGTGTTATGTGCTCCAGCCACAGTGGAGGTGCTCACAAAGCAAGTTTTTCCTGGGTTATTTCCCCACGGAGTATTAGAGCATGAAGTTCCTACAGAATCTCAAGGTTAATGGATAGTTAAAGGTTTCAATAAAAAATCAACATTATAACTATCACAAAGGACAAAAATCACATGGGTTTGTACTAAAAACTTTTTTTTGTCCTGGTTCTTGAGCCATTTCACTTTTTAAGATTAGGGTTTTTAAAATTGTGTTCCAATACCCTTTTCAGATTGCAAACACGGGTCGAGATCTAGGGTCCGACCAGAGTTCTTCGAATTCACATTAAACCCAGGTTATAAGGTTTGATGCTTTCACACTGCACCTCGACCGGGGTTGTTACGTTAGAGACCCGGTAATATGCCGGGTCAGAGATGCGGTGAGAAAGGGTCATCAAGGGTAAATCAGGCTGTAAAAGTAAAAACTAAAAAAATATATAAATATATCATTAATATAATAATGATATTATTTTTTAAATTTAAATCTAACAGTATTTCAATGCAACAGTCTACTGCAATCATACCCACTAAACATATCCAACTCTCTACACTGTAAGTTGTTTTATTCTTCTCCATCATTACTATTTCAGGTGCTAATAAATGTTAAAATCATGTTCCACATGGTCTTTTCATTATCAGTTAAGCTAAAAAATAAAAAATAAATTGTACTGCATTGCGCTGTGACATGAATCCTTTTTTCAGGTCACAGTGACTTCCATTGCTCCCATATGATCCATACAAAAAAGGTAAACTACTGTATAAGCACTATTCTCAGAAATGTGCAATACACCAGCCAAAATTTTAGTTTTTCAGTAAAATACTACATTTCTATAATGCCATAGTACATATATCATCTATAAAAGTTTGTGTTTATATAGTACATTTGTTGATCATATTTTGGAAATTATTGTTTTAGTAACATAAAACCGTTCCTTGATAGTGATTCCATACAAATAATATATGGAGTTCAACATTTTCTACATGAAAGCCTGAGAACAGTGCCTATATTCAGAAGAGATTTACATTATCCATCATCTGTGAGACTACAAGCACTAAACATACTTACATCTCCATCTAGTGGCCTTTGGTCATCACAGTCCTTGGTTGGGCTGATATCCTGCCTCATCACCCAAATAGGCTCTTTAGGCTCATCAGGAGTGTATGGGGAACGCACTGTCCTGGTTTTTACTTCCTCTATAGCCTCTTTAATGTCCTTGATAGCCAGCGAGATAGCATCCCGCTTCTCTTTGCTGTACCTTTGCACTATCTCTCCAGCATTAGTCGCAGTCTTGGAGGCAGAAGAGAGATTTCCATTACTTATATGATCGCCATGAACGTTGGAAGGGTCAGCAATGTCTAAGCTTTGTTCAGCCTCCGGCATATCCTCTGCTGCCTTGTCCAAGCTCTGGGAACTCATGCTCTGTTTGACTTCTGCCACAATCTGATCAATGTCTTCTTCTTGATCATAGCTGTCCATTCTTGGATAAGGTGCAAATTCTGCCTCTTTCTCAGGACTGTCAGACTCTCCATCAGACCTCTCATCATAATGATGAAGACGAGCGCCCAGTGCTTCTTTTCGATAATTGTCAGCTTCTTCTCTTTCCTGTTCATAGAGACGGAGGCCCTCCCTAATGTCCAAATCGGGAGTGTCTCCTATTTCCTCATACACATGCTCCTGAAGTCCATAGTCCGCATAAGGTTCAGCGTATTGCTCATCCTCACCCCTGTGAAATAACCGATGCGTGTAGACATAACCAGAGTAAGCTGCATTTATTGCTTCCTCTGGGTCCAAACCATGGAAATGTAAATGATTGGGCAGAGTTCTCGTATGCAGAACCTCTCCGTGTTCAGCCTCAGCATTCTCAGTGTATTCCTCAGACTCTGGTCTATACTGAATAGCATATGCATTTTCATCCTCATTTTCCTGTGCTCTATCCAGATCGTATCCTTCTACTTGGCCTGCAATTACATCCCCCTCTGCTGTGTCAGTATGGTTATGAAACCCACTCTCCGTACTAGCAGATCGGGCAAGTGTTCCTTCTTCCTCTTGCCCCGACTGTCCCTCTTGCTCCTCAGCTGTATGCCGTGAGTTAGGAGTGGCATATGTATTTTGTTCTTCTTCCACTTCTGGAAGTTCCATGTCCGCTTCCACAGTCTCATTGATGTCTGCATTTCCAGGCTCATCACTCACCTCCACCTCCTGTGATCCGTCTAAGTGGTTCATGACAAGCTTACTGTTGTTGGATCCTTACTGTATTAACATTTTAACTACAAGAGAAAGAAAAATAGAGTATGAGATACAAGTTTTAGGTTTAAGAATTAAAAACTTGCTTGTAGTACAACTAAAATTTGTTGAACAATGAAAGAAATCTTGGGAACGAAATCCCTGAATTAAAAATACGAACAGCGTCATCCCAACAATTACAAGCCCAAAGGATCCCGGTATTTAAACCCTAACCCCCTCTATAGCATATCGCTAAGCACCCTGCCTCACCATATCCTGCCCATTTCACTGCCCCACATCCTAACCTTCATGTCCAACTCTAACCACCCATATTACTAGTCAGATACGCCTGGTGTCATACCACCAGGATCCCACTGTTGATATTCTCTTAGGATCCTAACCACATCCCAAAGAAATACCTAAAACAAATTGAGCAAAATAAAATAGACATTATTAAGCATAGGTAATATCTAAGTTATACAATTATTATCGTGCAATGATTTCAAAGAAGAAGTCCATAATTAGAAAAGAGATAATACACATTATGGGAATAAAAGAGACACCTGTGTTAATTGCTACACAGCTAAGTACTAAAATCAATTAGAGTGAAATTACAATTTTTCTGCTACAAATTTCCCGTAGATTTCCTGCACTTGTAAGCCAGACTACATTTCACGTAAATGGCCTAAAGCAAAAGAAATCCACTAAAAGCAGCATTCACTCCTAGAGTTCAGGCATCTCTTCTCCTGGTTTTCTACATGCTCACATACCAATACATTAGAGCTCTCTAGGCACTGTGGGACACAAACATAATTGTTACACACAGCTCCATACAGTTTGAAACCATGCCACAAAGACTGCAGCAAATACATAATTATTCCAAAATAAACTCCAGACGTTTCATGCAGCTCAGGAAAATTCCAAAATAAACTCCAGACGTTTCATGCAGCTCAGGAAAATTAACTAATTGATAGCATATCTTGGTGTTTTACTTCTTTTCAAAAACGGGAAACAAGAAAACCGAAAAATTTGCTAAGGAAAAGAGGACTATTATGCACTTCTAATATAATAGGACATCCTCTAAGTTAACCCACCCATACAGTGTCTGTGGGATAGCGTGAGGTGTTAAAGGATTTATATACCTTTTTCTTACAAACCCAGATAAGAGGTTTCCCGAATATGTAAAAAATAATCACAAACCACCTAAATTTCAGGAATGTTCAATCAACACAGCTAAAAACACTACACAGAGCAGTGCTCACTAAGCGATCCTCAAATCGCGTGAAATTGTTCAGTTGGGCTCACCATGAAAAATCGCATTGATAAAGGTCCTAGAGGTGGACTGAAACGTTTATGCCTGTAATCTGCCATGCTGCCTGATTAAACCCACTTTATCATGCTAAAGACTGGTGTGTGACCGCTAATTGATGCTGTACATTAAGTGGACTTTTGCTAGCCTGCTGATATGGATTGTCACCCCAGCAAATTTCTTATTCCGATGAGAGTGCCAGTATAGATGGACTAATTATACATACACACACATATATATATATATATACACACACACACACACACATATACATACACCACTCCTGTGACCCGGCACTCGGCCCCTCCATGGGGTATCCTGCTCAGTTGCCTTCTGCCTGGGCCGTGAACCCAATGTGTACTATCCAGAAAAATGCAACGGCACTCAGAGACTTCGTAATGGTTTCCTTCCTATATCCCTATAGATTGTAAGCTTGCAGCAGGGCCCTCCTACCTCCAAGTCTGTCTGTTACCCAGTTTGTTTTATCACTGTCTACTATTGTAAAGCGCACCGGAATCTGCTGCGCTATATAAGAAACTGCAAATAAATAAATAAATAATGGTGAACAAACATGAATATTTACTGGTCAACAGTTTCGGGGTTAACACCCCTTCGTCAGGCTGCATTTTTCTGGATAATATATATATATATATATATATATATATATATATATATATATATATATATATATATATATATATATATATATATATATATATATATATCTCACTTTTTACAGCCATGTGTCCAAAAACTTCCCACTTACCTGCAAGATACTACTGACCTCCTGAATAAAATTAAGCATGTTTGGAGCTGCCATCCCGGAGATGTGGTTATGTTCCCTAGACATCAGTAGCTTGTATACCAGCATCCCCCATGATGAGGGGTTGCATTTCATTGCCAAATTATTGGAGGCAGATCCCAATTATACAGGCCCACCCATCCACTTGTTCATCAAGTTATTAGAGCTCACGTTGAAGAGAATTTTTTTTCTTTTCAACTGGGAGTTCTTTCAGCAGCGAATGGGGTGTGCGATGGGGTCTCCTGTTGCACCCTCATTCGCCAATATATTTATGCATGCTGTTGAAGAGGAGTTTTTCTTTAAATCCACATATGCTGCCTTTATTAAATTCTACATTCGCTATATCGAAGACGTGCTTCTGTTTTGGACAGGCTCTGAAAGTACCTTTGAAGAGATGATGTTGGACATTAATTCTCGTAACTGCCCCATTATATTTACCTTCAATTTAAGTCAATCAGTGGTACAGTACCTGGATGTAAGTATTGCCACATCTGATGGCGGCCTGATGACATCTGTGTATTCCAAACCCACCAATCACAATACCCTCTTGAGTGCCCAAAGTCATCACCCTGTGGCACTGAAGAGGGGTTTGCCTTTTTCACAGCTATTGAGAGTGAAAAGAATTACTAACGATCAGAAACAACTTGTTTGTGATTTGGAAGCCATGACTAAGAAATTCGTAGAAAGGGGCTACTCCACCGCAGCCAGGGCAAAGGTGGATGGTATCCCCCATTGTGATCTTCTTTCTTAAAAAATCCGTTAAGCAGAATAATTTGGCTCACCACATCGGTTGGGTGCGCGATTATAATCATGTTGACACCACCATTTCCAGGTACTCTAAACAATTTTGGCCCGTCATCCAAACTGACAAGAACATTAAAAGATAAAAAAAAAATTCATCCCGGATGTCATCCTACAAACGGGGTCGCAACCTCCATGACTGGGTGGTTAATACGGATGTGTCCAAGAGGTACAGTTCAAGGTACTTGTGGAGCATCACGGCTCCCATCGTATGGCATCGTATGCCATATGTAGTGGCATACGATGCGATACGATTTTTACCGATTTTTGCTCAAAAATCGTATGCGATCGCATCGGATGCCATACGATGGCACCCGATTTTGCACTGAAATGCATCAAAATGCATTGAAAGGTGTATTAAACTTGTGAAATGCCCCCAAATGCCATTTTTTATAGTGCACCACCCCCACTATCAACGTGAACCCAAAGCGTAGCGAGCACAGCGAGCCACTATCCACGTCGGCGTGGAGTTGAGAATAGAAAGCGTGGCGAGCGCAGCGAGCCACCGAGCCCCAAGCGTGTCGAGCGCAGCGGATACCTGTGAAGCCCGTGAGGGGACGCGTATAGCTGTGAAGGTATCCGCGTCTGCTCGCCACTCTTCGGGCTCGGTGGCTCGCTGCGCTCGCCACACTTTCTATTCTCAACTCCACGCTGACGTGGATAGTGGGGGTATGAAAAGGTCGTAGGACGCGTACCGTCGCTGCGCTCGCCACGCTTCGGGTTGACGTTGATAGTGGGGGTGGTGCACTATGAAAAATGGCATTTGGGGGCATTTCAAAAGTTTAATACACATTTCAATGCATTTTGATGCATTTCAGTGCAAAATCGGGTGCGATCGCATCGCATGCGATTTGATGAGATTTTTTAGCATACGATGAAGGTCGTGGGAGCCGTGATACTCCACAAGTACCCAGTTCAAATATACAAAGAAAATCTGGCGGCTGTGTGGGTTGTACCACATGTAGTGGGATAACCAGCACAAGTATACGATACCCATCAGACATCCTGTCACGTGCACATCGACCCACGTAGTATATCTAATCATGTGCCACGTGGGTAAAACCATCAGAACGTTTCGCGAGCGCATTGCTATACATCGCTCTGCGATTAAGGCAGCTTTAAATAATAAGGAAAATGACCAGCCCATAGCGAGGCACTTTGTTAGTGCAAAACACTCCGTAGCTAGCCTCAAATATACCTTCATCGACCATGTACCATTTGATATTAGGGGTGGCGATAGGGCAAAGAAATTACTCCAATTGGAGACATATTGGATTTTTAAACTGGACACTATGAAACAGAAAGGTTTGAATGAACAGTTGTCCTTTAACAGGTTTCTGTAAATTTTGCAGCGGACGACACATCTCAGTGGTCATTATGCACGTCTGTGTACTTTTTACTATTATTGTTTTGTTTTCTTGTTGCAGATCTCCCATTGGTTGGTTGCTCAGCGTGACAGTTTTTGGGCAACACAGGACAGCTCCCGGGATACGCTGACATCATGACGCAGCGTGGCTGGGTGAGAGGTCAGGCGAAACCCAGAAGTAGCGTGGTGCACAGCGGGAGCCACCCGCCAAGACCCGAACAACAGGGGAGTGACACGGTATATAGGTAGGTTATGTTATACATTCATTGTTGGATATTGGTCTAGATCTGGGGTAGCCAACCCTAGTCCTCGAGAAGCTACCAACAGTGCATGTTTTGCAGGTCTCCTCACAGAATCACAAGTGAGCTAATTAGCTCCATCTGTGGATCTTTAATGAGTGCAGCAGCTAGGTTGTCTGGAAAATGTGAACTGTTGGTAGCTCTCGAGGGTTGGCTACCACTGGTCTAGATAAAGAAGTGACATCCGAAAAGTTGACCTGACGCCTTTCTGTGTCGCGTCTTCATTGTGTGAATCCGTGTGAGTGCAGTGCTATACTCCAGTCTCATATATGTGTGTGTGTGTGTGTGTGTGTGTGTGTGTGTGTATGTATGAAGAAAAAGGGGGTTTCAGGGTGCGCTTTACATTTTCTAATTGAACAGAATCATTTAATATAAAAAATTTAATATAAAACTGCCCAAAGGGCATAGCAGTGTACAACAAAGGTTTGATTTGATACAATTACAGTGAATCGCAGATAAATATGGTCCTCTTTGACAAATGATGTACAGTCACAACGGGTATTTGAATAAGCCCAACGTGTTTAGTCTTTAGCATGACTTCATCAGGGGCATGATGCAACAGTTGGACAAGATGATCACACAATCATAAAATGGGACAAAATTTTCCAAGGCGGTATAATGGTATAACCAAGGTGATTCTCGGGTAATATTTATACAAACGACAAGAAATCCACTGGCTGCTGTATGTTTTATATAGAATGACAGCACCTTAGGTTCTTTTAAGCAAAAATGATCTAGCTCCTGTGCTTCCAGTGTCTTCTGCATTCAGACACTGGAAGCACAGGAGCTAGATCATTGATCCAGGTTATTGCACTATACCTAGTGGAAATATCATCCTTTAATCCTACTTGAGATTCTCTTATCCTGTGGGAAAAGAGTTATTTTCCATATTCTTTAACACTATCAAGAAATCTTTAAACCTAACTTCAAATGGTTTAGAGAACTTAACCCCTGATGAAGTCATTTATGATGAAACGCGTCGGGTATCATTTTTGGAAGAATTGGATTATGGAATCAGTGTCTGTCTTGATCTAATAAATGTTACGGATTTTAATTGTATGGTCTATCATTTAATTGTTGATTGAGGTGGTGGATCACATCAAGCGCACCCTATATCTTTTTATATCTATATATAGATAGATCTATCTATCTATCTAGAGAGAGAGAGAGGCGTAGTTTGTGTTAGGCGGCACTCCCGGATTTTAGTGAAGCAAAACAACTTTATTGTGTATCAGACATGTTTCAGGCCAAGCCCATCCTCACGACTTTCTTAGTACACATTGTTCCATAAACCTGCATATTTCCAATGTATACATACGCACTTTTTTTTATTCATTATTTTCTTTACTGCCAATGCAATAAAATCACCAAGCACGTGCACTCCTGTACAAAACTAGTGGATTAGCATGCTACAACAGTGTGACAAGGACACTAACTGAGTAAAAAGTAAAAAAAAAAGGACTGGTGACGGAGCCACGTCAAGTGTTGTTCCTTTTCCAGGGTTTTGGAGCAAGTGGCCGATTGTCACTCACTCCTATCCATTACCAGATTTTCATTCCAACCAACTCGTTGGAGGAAACTTGGTCAAGTTTATGGCCAGCTTACCCTATGAAAATACTAGAATCTTGTAAGTGCGCAGCTACAATGTGAAAAAGAATACACATTTTTTGGGAGGAAGTGTTTGGGAGGAAGTGTTTGTTCTGCACTAAAAGTTCCTAATATCAAAACCTATTAGGTTCTTCTATTTCCCCATTTTACTTTGCTTATGAGGAAGAAAGGTGCGACATGTCTCATAAGGGAAATTTACTAAGAAGGGAGTTCTGTTTCACATGGGATGCTGCTATGGGCAACCAATCAGATACTATCTATTATCTTCTAGAAGGTGCTAAATAAATAAGATGTTGATTCTGATTGGTTGTCCACTCAACATCACATGTGAAATACAAGTCCTATCTTAGTAAATTTCCCCCATAGTAGAACATTTGCGAAAAAAAAAAAAGAGAGGGGGTGAGAATCTTTTCCCCTTTTTTGTATTAAAGTGCAAAATTCCAATCCTAGTTATCCACTGCATGTTGTCTTGAGTCGTATAGTGAGTTCTATAGATAAACACTAGGTGAATAAGGACAAATCTGTATATTAATAATTAAATATGCATTTCAAAAACAAAAGATCATATGCTTTATTATTTATCTTTAAAACACCTTCTGATTAGCCTATTTTAGCACGCATTGAATACTGCCCATAGCTAGGACTGTGGCTTAAATATGCATCCATAAAGAAGGAAAAAAAAAAAAAAAAAATCAGTGTTAGAGAGCACCTGCATATTAACATTTTCGGTAGAATGTTCATTATTTCAATGGCAAAACTATATTTGGATTAAAAATATATATTTTCTTCTATAATAGCAGCCGAGAAACCTAGCTATTCTCCGCTGTAACACTAGATTTCTATGGTTACATTTAATTTTAATATCATTTGGCAGAAGATTGCGTAGCTCTATCACCAAGGCAGCTCAGTACTGTATAATGACAAACTGCCAGATTTGCACTAGGAGCATGATTTACAGTTCCAGGAGGGGCACTCGCATAGCTGATGGATTCCCATGGCAGCATCAGATAGCAGCACGCAGACCCATAAAATATAGATGGCCTTGCTGCTGCTGCTGACATTAAAAAGTGACTCACAGAACTCTGGGATTTTCTTGGCCACTGTATTTATTTTTTGAAATGTTCAGAATTGTAATAAGAAAAGAACCATGCAACAACAAAAAAGAACACAGCACAAATACAAGGCAAGAAATGTGAGGCCTTTCTTAAAGCTGCAATAGCAACTAATCATTCAATGTAACCAATTCACTTTCATTCTAGTGCTCCTTTGTTTCTCTGATACAGTACTGAAAAACACATCATGGCTGCCTTGCTCACACCCTGTCTCCACAGCATCATATATTCCTGGTTTTGTTGAGCGACTGATCACAGAACCCTGGGGGTAAAATAGGCTGCATGGAGCAGAATAATACTGCAAGCTTTTTTTTTAATCAATGAACCCTTTGAGTGCCAACCCATATGGCACCCAAAAAGAGAACAGTCGCTGTGAGCAGCGCTGGCATTTTTAGCGGATATTTTAAGGATCTCTCACAGCAACATTGGCACTCAAAGGGTTAACATATGATTTACTACCTGGAGGCTTAGGAGCAGCATTTCAGTTACGTACATTTTTTTTCTTCTAAACCTTAAATCTTATATACAAAATGGCCTGATCTATGGAGCCTCATGCCAATAACCATGGATTAACCATGCCAACCATACCAAGCTATAAGAACTGTACAATTCTTATAGCTGGAGAATACCCTTTAAAAATATCCATTAGACTCCACAAAACACCCTGCAGATATCTTACCAGATGTGCTCTCCGCCAAGCAGCCTTCATCACTGGAACAGGCACAATACTTGTTTAACTGAACACATTTCCAGTGTGTGTCCCCAGAATCTTCAGCAGACATGTCATGTTTACACTTTCACTACAATGCATATAACAGGTCTCCCCATCCCCCACCTTCCTTGTTAGACGCCCAGCTAAGATCGATAGCACTTTATTCTGGGGACTGCAAACTGGATGTCAGCTTTAGCCCTACTGCACATTAAGCAAATCACAATGCTTGTGGCTAAATGTGTGGCTGTTGCATGTATAGAACAAGATCCTTTATCTGTTGTTTCATTTTGCATGTTTTACAGAGAATGTAAACTCATGAGAACCAAACTCAGAACTCAGCTGAATGCAAATGAGCATTTTTACAGACCCTGCAATTGGCAGTTAACCATAGTTTATATTGAATGTAAAACCTACTTACAATGGTCATATTTTACCTTCAATGTGCACAACAGTGAACGTGAATTTGTCCTGAATACATGGAAATTCTTAACTAAGACCTGAAAATGTAAATACATAATGCATGTATATAGAGAGCACTTACTCACAGATGACACACCACTAGCATGTGCTTTGCACCAAATTCCATTCAGCTTTCTAGTGAGATACCAAGCACTGCACTGGGAGATCTAGAAGATCTACTGTAGGTCTGCTAGATTAGTACCAGGACACAGCCCTGTCAGCAGGGTTATGAAAGATACCAATGACAAGAAAGACATCACGATTATTAATCTAATGCTATGAGAGATGAAGGCATCCTGCTTAGCATAAACTACTGGTATATTGCGAGTCTGTCATAGCAGTCTTATTATATTTGCGGCTGAATAATTTGTATGGGCAGAACTGTAATAGATTCATTTGAATGCAAATAAAAAGCAAGTTCCACATGCATCAAGTGAAGCTACATCAAGTCAAGCTTTTTAAAATTAAGAATGATTTTCAGAAATATAGCAGTGCCCTTGAAGGTACAGCAAGGACATAGTTATTCGATGTTGCTAGTATTTTGATAACATTTAAAGTCTGGTGCCTGTGAGCTACATTTTGCAGGACAATATCATACAGCAGGTATGTCCAAACTGTGGCCCTCTAGCTGTTGTGAAACTACACATCCCAGCATGCCTTGCAAGTTTTAGCATTCCCTAATGTGGCAAGGCATGATGGGACACAATAGCTGGAGGGCCATATTTAGGACATGCCTGTCAAAAGGGTTGGGGGCAGCAGTTAAGCTGGGTACACATATGTACAATTTCCTTTTTCTTGCGACCGTTCGATCGACCGAATACACGTTCGGCCGTCCAAAACATACGACCGTTCTGCGCGTACACATATGTACAATTTTACTTGCGACGTCCGATGTACTCCCGTCCAAACAATCGCAAGAAGAAGTATATGAGAGACCCTGTAACCCTTTGCCTGCTGTTTTAACTAATGTGTTTTTAATGCCTCACTGCCCAACACTTTAGAGGCATCACTTTAAGACATTAATCAATGTTGAAGTTTTAATAGTGTGTTATGGTGCCCTGAAAAGAGCTTCCAGCACACTCTATTAAAACTTCAACATTGATTAATGTCTTAAAGTGATGCCTCTAAAGTGTTGGGCAGTGAGGCATTATACACACATTAGTTAAAACAGCAGGCAAAGGGTTACAGGGTCTCTCATAATGCAGCATACCACCGTGCTTTGTCAAACTGTCAAGCATATCGATCGAACATGCGTACACACTTCACTTTTGTTCCGATATGGAGCCGTCCTGTCGGATGAAATATTAAGCAGCAAAGAACCTTCGACCGACCGACCGTGGACGGCCAAGAGCGTTTTTGGCCGTTTATCGGTCGCACAGCAGCAATTGGGACAGCGTACACACCTATACAATCGAACGGCCGTTTGCCCCCAGATTGGAAGAACGGCCCGACGATTGTATATATGTGTACCCAGCTTTACACACAAACTCCACCTTCTCCCAGCCAGTATCTCAAATCCAAAACTGATGAAATGGTCAACAGTAGCTACATCGATGTTCAGAAGGTCAACATCACAATGATGACATCAGAACGTCTACATCAGACAAAAGCTAGATCGCAATCTACTGGTATCATACGGCGCATCCACCAATAGATCACTACCAACCTATCAACAACAAACCGGTGAGGACTTCTGGGGTCTTAGAATCCCAACTCCTGATAGTCCAGTGAGCATTTTGTGTTTGCAATTAGATGCAACTTGTGTTCATAAATACAGCTGCATTAATGCCCCTGATGTTTGCAGCAGGTTTTTTTTTTTCATAAAACAATTATTAGTGTTCGACACTCTTTTAAAAGCATAAACCATGGTAAGCAGTCACCACCAATAATGCCAGCAATCCTGCATGCAGCTTCGACTACCATCCTACCATTATATACTGTACCATGTGTGTGCAGGAAGGTCTTCTTGCATCCGTAGAAGTAAAAACTTTCTTAACTGCACAAACATCAGTAAAGTGCTCCCCTATGAATCAGGCCCTTTGATGGCATTTTGTGGGTTCAAGCTTACTGATTATCACTGCAGAGGCAAAATATATTGTTTGTTGTGGACAGGATTATTGATGCTTTTTACTGTGTTTATTATCATTTAGGCTGTTTTTGACTACTTTGACAGCAGCTTATTGTTAGCAATGAGAACCTACCACCCTGATTATTCCACCATGCAGTGCAAGCAATATCATCAATACATTTTGAATTCGGTCTTAGCATATTCATGCCAGTAGACCACCACTAAGTGAACAAAAATCGATCCTAGGTCGCAAACCCCTTGTCTACATGGTTAGAACTGTTGCCAGGAATGATTTTGGCATACCCATGCTGTCATGAGGTTCACAATGTCAGCATTTGAAATGTCACCATGTGAAATATCGACATATGCAGGATAGTAATGGTTAGGATTTGGTTGCAAGTGGGAGGGTTGGGCGGCAGGTGTTGTACACGTGGTCGTCAAGATGCAGAAAAGAACATTGGAGCCACAGTTGCTGCCGGGAGAGGGAAAGGGACCACTAGACCACCAGAGGCAGTTCATAATGATGACATATTGTGGTAGACCTGCAGAATATAGGCATGGTCGCTCGCAACATGCGGAGAATGCATGTCAACAGTTCGAACCTGTCGCCATTCTTGCTTTGACCTCAAGACTGGATTGACCACAATAGCCATAGTATATAATAGGATTCCCAGACTAGATCCCATTTTCCAAAGAGTGCAGTACATTCAGTTTGGATGGCCCCAGAAATGAATGGCTTACCATGATCTCTGGCCCTGCATACTGCATGTCTGAACAATTACATACACTGTAAAAAAAAGTGTTTTAGAAATGGGGGCACATTTGCCAGTGGTCACACACTACTTATAGATACATTAACACTGGCAGATTTATATACAACTGAATATACAATTCATTGAGAGAACACCCATGATTGAATTGGATATGGGATACAGACATCCTGCGGGATGTAATTAATTTGTTTCCTAAAACAATCTCTACAATACAGCAAAAGAGACTGTTTTAAAAAGACAAGAACCCTATAAAAAGGAAGCCTATCTCTCTATCTCTCACATCCAGATTGAAGGACATTCTGTGTGCTGTCTTTGTTACCCACACTTCTATATACATACCCTGTTTTCTGCTCTTTTGTTAGCCTTTGCTTCTATACTACAAACCATTGTGGAGCAAGTCTCTTTAACGGTGCCCAAAAAAAGTCTTTTGGTTGCTTAATTACAACAGTCCTATTCAGAGATTAATTTGTGCTGGAATGCACAGAACACAGTTATGGCTCTTCTTCTCCCCCCATGTCTTTTTTTTTTTTTCAACAGAAACACAACAGATGTCTCATGTGTACACTCTATATATAATATATATTTATTAATATCGTAAAAAAGTGAAACTCCAAAACAAGAAACATTTGTTGGGTTGTTTCCTATATAAACAAGAGTCATGGGAGCAAAAGAAGAGTCATACGTGTGTTCCTGTGATTTTTATGCTGTAAATTATCACTGGAGTGGATAATATGCACCCCTTTCACTTACTCTTTAAGGAATTTCACAATGCAATGGGAATGTGGGTGTATATTTTCTTCTTTTACAAATGAAGAGTTTCAAAAAACAGGTTGAGTATCCTGTATCCGAATATCCAAAAACCGAAATATTCCAAAACCCGTGGTTTTTGATACGTACCACGTCCCCCGGCATCCACGGTGGGTTACGGGATCCTCTACTGTGGCATCTCCACTCCCAGGGGTGCAATGCGCAAGTGCGCTGGTGACATCACTGGCGCGCCTGCAAACTTGCGCAATGCACTCCTGGGACAGCTGAAGAAGATCCTGAAGGCTGCCATGGACGCCGGGGGACCAGGTAAGTCTGTAAAAAAAAAATATACCCGAAAACCGTAAAAAATCACGTTGGTCCTGAGCATTTCGGATAAGGGATACTCAACCTGTAAATAAAAGACCAATTTTGTTCAGATCACCACTAGGTACCAGGTTTTCGGTAGTAAGCTGTAAAATATATTTGTAGCATGGGTTCTTGTCCAATTAGCATTTCTACGGGTTTTTGTTTTTTTAGCTGAAAAGGAGTTAAATAAATAAACCATTCCCTTGCCCTCACAGCTATTTGCCCATTTTAGTTACACTAAACCTCTTTTTAAATAGAACATTATAATACAAGTCCTACTCCAATGAACCGGCTAGTAAACAGCAGGGTTTTCTAGTGATTTTCACTAATTACCCTTTTTATACATAAATTCCCATAGAGTTAAATGCATTAGTTTATTCAATGCAACACACAATACAATAGAGCACAGAAAAAAAACAGCTTAGTAGTACAAGCTTTCAAGGCAAACACATACAGAATTACTAGGGCGGAAGTCTATGGTTTAGCTACTGCATTCATATTAAATTTAAACTAAAATTAGCCTCCACTCTTATACATTACGTTTCTTGCTCAATGACCCGTAATTTTACTGGAAACTTCCATCCACCAACAAAACAAACAAAATAAATCAGGATCCATTCAGGTTGAGGTCTCCAATATGATGATGTTATACTGGAACCAGTCGCAGTGCTAAGCATTTTAGAATGGTATGTGCTTTTAGTATTTACACAGGATTTTGGAGTTAGAAGTGCTTTCTATAAACCACAGCAAACAAATACATTTTGAAAGGATCACATTTTTGAAAGACTATGTGAAAGAACAGTAAGGAAGACGAACAGTATTCATCTTCCTAATGTAGAGGAGTTTTATGCACTTTGCTTTATACTATGTACTTTAGTTTTTTTTTAAAAACACAAAACAAAACAAAAAAGTTGAATTATTGAAAGAGAAATTGAAATTTAGGCCATAGTCCCCAATTTAAAAATTGATGCATAAAGTGGGGACACGCCCTTTCTTGGGCATAACGATAATCTCTGGAATGTAAAATGGACCACACACACCAGATCAAATTTACTCCAAGCATCCAAATAGTTGGCTGGTTGGAATTAAATCTGGTCATGTATGACAATTAGCAAGTTGCTTCCAAAAGCCAGAACACAAACATATTTGATTTAAATTAAAATCAATAAATGAACAAACAGTTTTGGTCCATTTTCCAGGGTTGAGTTGAAATGAAAATGTGGTAATGTATGAGAGCAAATGACAATCATCAATTTGCTCCCAGTTATCAGCAGAGGTAGATTTAGTTCATAAAGTGTGGCACTGGTAGTATTATAAAATCATCAACCATCGTGGATATGAATCATTTCATTCTTTAGTAGAATTTGGTCAGGAATTATGCAGCATGGGTCTGCGCTACAGATGAGATGCCTTCTCAAGTCATCACATAGGGTATATAAAGTGCGTTGGTGGCATTAGTCATTTGCCCATGATAAAGGTGTGTTGTACACTGAAACAGCTGTCAGTGACAGATATATATATATATACACACATATACATATATACATACATATACACACACATACATACATACACAAGAGTGGATCAATAAGTACCCGTGTTTGAAGACGGGTGGCGTTGCTGAGGAAAGTTGGTATTACTATCGAGTATTACCATCTTTCAGACAAAGCCATACCATCTTTCAGACAACGCCATACCAAATTTCAGATGGATTCATAGGTTCGGGTTTCTTTTTTCCACCACAACAATGCACCAGCTTCCTCATGCGGAATTGTTGAGGTCAAATGGCATGAATTGCGCTATTAATTGTTGCCGCATCCACCGTTCTCGCCCAACGTGGCTCGTGGGGAAAAAATTCAGCTCAAACGAGGTCATCGTCGAGACAGAAGCCTACAGAATTTTATTAAAATATATTTTTTTACAGCTTTTCCTTAATTGTGCCACAAAAGTAAGCTGATCAATACAAACAATTACCCAGCACAACCTCAGGCTGTGTTTTGCTAGGTAATTATGTGTGTATATTTGTTGCTGGTTGAAGTTGAACATCTACTGTACCATCTAACTGAAGCCATCTGGAAGTGAAGATCCTGTATATCTATTGTTACAAAGACATGACCATGCAGAACTTTTTTCTATACCAAAAATAAGGCAAGCGTAAAATGAAGTGTACACACACATTTTTCACATTTAACAAATTATGAAAAAATGCAAAATGAACAATAAAAATATGACTAATGTTTTTTTTGTTTTTTAGAGAAACATAGGGATAGACATTTTATGTTGCTAACTGGGCCTTACTGTGATACACGACGCTATAGATCCCTAGAATACTGCTAATCCTGGGTGTTACCACCTGGATGTCCGGTCCACTACAGAAATTCTTCATATCCGCCTGAACATCACAGCAAGTCATTTCTAAATCAAAGAACACTGCAAAATATCCTTTATGGTGTCAACATTACACATGGACATAGTATATGCCATCTGCTCATATATGGATATCTCACTTGCATTACTCCTTTACATGGAATCTTGGCAACTTTCACTGAAAGTTATTTTACATTTAAATAGAACGAAAGTGTATAGAAGTTATAGATGTTACAATAGCAAACTCACTTTAGTTCATAAATAGGTATGTAAATAAAGGGGTTTTGATCAATGCATTCTAGCTTGTAGCCCAATATTAAGGGACCCCAGTTTACTGCACCCTAGAGTACCAGAATTTTCTCACAGCACCCCCTAGGTCAGGGCTGGGCAATAGTGGCCCTTCAGCTGTTGATGAACCACACATCCCAGGATGCTTTGCATTAATTTTACTATGTGGTCATGCTGAAACTGATGCAAGGCATGCTGGTATGTATAGTTCATCAACATCTTGAGGGCCACTATTGCCCAGCCCTGCCCTAGGTCAATGGTTTCTTATTGATAAATTTAGAAGGAAAAAAAAAAATTGTGTTTATATGTTATCCTTCGGTTCAGTTATGTGGCGAGTGACAGATTTGCTGTGGTCTGTCCACATATTTTATGACTGGCAGCTACCAACGCTGGTTATACTGACCATAAGGAATAGAATAGAGATGTGCAGGTTTATATTTACTTGGTTCTTATCACCATATTATTGTAAATTCAGATTTTTCAGATTGGCTATTGGCTGTCACATGTTGTGGATAGCCAATAAGATTCAGCTTTGAGATCGGAGTAAAACTGAATTTGCACATCTTTGTTTTAAAGTTCCGGTACTTGTTTCCTAGCACGGCCACAATCGCGGGCATCATGTACCTTAAAGTTAAGGTACACGATGCCCGCGATGGACCAGATTTCCTTTGAAATCAGGTCCATTTAGCCGTCAAAGCCTAAATCGCGGGCATCGCGTCGGTCGCGGCCATTAACATGGCCCCAGACGCGACCGACGCGATGCCCGCGATTTCCCCATAGGCTTCAATGTTAAAATAATTTTTAACATTGAAATCGGGAGCATCGCGTCGGTCTTGTGCCATTATAATGGCACAAGTTGAGATGGACTTGATTAAGTCCATCTCACATAGGAAACAATGTGAAATGGGCCAATATGACCCATTTCACATTGTATATGGCCCCGTCGTCACCCCACGATTGACGCAAACCCGAAGCGTGGCGAGCGCAGCGAGCCCGCGAGGGTCGGCGGTGCGCATCCTCCGACCTTTTCATTCCCCTACTATCCACGTCGGCGTGGAGTTGAGAATATAAAGTGTGGCGAGTGCAGCGAGCCACCGAGCCCAAAGCGTGGCGAGCACAGCGTGCCCCGCGAGGGGACGCGTATACCTGTGAAGTAATACGCGTCCCCTCGCTGCGCTCGCCACACTTTATATTCTCAACTCCACGCCGACGTGGATAGTAGGGGAATGAAAAGGTCGGAGGACGCGCACCGCCGCCGCTCGCCACGCTTCGGGTTCACGTCAATCGTGGGGTGGCGTTGAGGGTGTAAAATTGGGGGTGTAGGGCATATTTTACATTGAATGTAATGTAAAATCGGGTCCCAGGGACCCTATTCACATTTCATTCAATTAAAAAATCGCGTCGGTCGCATCGCATGCGATTTGGTCGCATGCGATGCGACCGACGCGATTTTTCCCGACATGACTACCCCGATGGAAATCGGTGTGGCCGTGCTAGGAAACAAGTACCAAAGTCCCCAACCCAGATCACCACTAAGGGAGCAGCTGTCACAGGCACTCTCCATTCCCAGGAGTAGGACTTTGAACCATTCAAAGCACCCCTTCAATCCTTGAGGCTCAGATCCTTGCACTATGTTTTTCTATTGTTATAGCTCTTCTTCTATAAGTCTGTACTGCCATCTCTGTGCACATAACACCCACATTTACTTCTCCTCCTGTAAACTCTATCTTCTATCCAGTGTCTTACTGCCTCCACCACAGCAATTTGGATGTTCTGATAAGAACTATAACTGATTCCCCTTGCACACCAGCCTAAATTCCCGACTAGCGCTGGTGTGTAAGGTTCCCGGGCCAAAATCCCAGGAAAATTTGCCGGGATTTCAACCCTGCTAGGGAGCAGGGTTGTTCCGGGGTTCAACCTGGGGTCCTGGTTGGTGTGTAAGGGGTACTCATCCGGGTTGCCAGTCCTTGGTGCATGCAGTCAGGCCGGGGATCCACACAGGCGGCAGGCGCAGATGACAGGACAGGCGGCGGATGAAGATGTTGCAGTTCTCCAGGGCCCTCACTGCAGCCGGAGAGCTGCGTCACCTGCACCCGCCATTTGACGGTCATAAACAGAGTTAAATGTTCCCGTCTCCAGTGTCACTACATCACCTTTCACATCTCATTCTCCCTAATTCCTCAGGTTCACTGCATAGGTGTCCTTCTTAATAGTGACCTCCGCTTTATTCTGTACATCATGCCCCTTGTGCGGACATGTTGCCTCCTCCTTCAAAGTACAGATACTATAGTATAGAGATAGAGCTTTAGAGCTCTGGACAATACAAAAACATCTTTCTTACACTGAATAATCCAGCTTTTTCCCCTTTTTTGTTGTGTCATCCTAATAAACTTTAATGCATTAAAATATCTCTACATATATTGACTGCTTTCCCTATATAAAGAGGATTTTTTTCAGGTTTATTTAAAATTATATATATATAAAAAAATAAGTTTTAAACGAAAGTGCCCCATCAAAGAGTCTTCTTTCGTTCTTTCTTTTGGAACAAGTCTGCAACCATAACACTCTTTGGAGCACCACCAATTGAGTGACTAAAACACGGCATTCAACCCCGAATAAATTATTTTTGGTCCTACGCACTAAAGGCCCCCATACACTGAGCCAATTTATCCGTTTTTGGCCGATTGCGACCAATGGGGCCATTAAATCGGACCAAATCGGCTGTTCCCAACATGCCGTTGGGTTCGATGCGCAGTCCCATGTGCATCGGACCTGAGCCGGTGGTCGGACCTGCTGGCCGTCCGACCACCCATCCTGGGACCTCCCTCCTGGCGGCAATACGGGTGGGAAGCAGGGACGATGCAATTCACCACAACAAATTGTGACGGATTGCATGCGTTCCTGCCTCCGGGAAGGTCCCGGGCGGCTCGAAAGTGTATCGGGCACCTTAACTATTGCTAGGGTCAAATCAGTGCAGAATAAAAATACATTTTTCAAACTGTAGCATGGCAGTTTGATACATTCTCAGTATACAAATAAAGTTTTAATGGAAAAAAAAATTATCTGACCTGATCAGACTGGTGTGCCAACCCCAGTATTTGCCAGCCCTAGGCAGGAGGCTCATGTGGCTATTAAATTTACCACTGCCACTAGCTCCTTACCAAGTGATGATCTGTTCCTAGATGTCAGGATCTCTGTAGTAGGACCATCTCTTCCACTATCTCTGCTGCTGTCTGACATTTGCATTTTGTAGACTGGTTATGCCAACTATCTGGTGAGCCAGCATTTTGAGGCAGCTTATAAATCAAAAATGATGAGTATAATGGGCCTCTCATGTCCGGACTCTGTGTATGTACCATTATTGTTGTCAGAGCACAGTTGCAAAAGGGGTTTCTACAGCTATGTTGTTGCTTTGATGTAATTTATTCATGATAGACACACATACCAACTATCAAACTACCACACAGATGGCTCTTTGCGAAGTAAAATGTGTTTACCAGAAAAAGCTTTCACACATTAATAAATATAAACATAGGTTATGCACACATTTACACTGATGTTTATTAAACAGTGAAATTCTATCAGTTAAATATTGTGTATAAAATATGCATATCATAGTACAAAAGAAGAAACATGACAGCCCAAGTAAATTCACTTTAGAGTAAAAAAACAAAAAAAACAGCCACCACCAGTATAGGTCAATTCAATAGCAAAGTGACAGAAGAGAAAGGATTCACAAGCCTAAACAAACCCATCATTGTTTGTGTTACCCTGTGACGTATGGGAAGATCAGGAATATCTCAGATTCGCACAGGCTTGTCATAGTGTGGATATTGATTTACAAGCATCTCCTGGCATTCAGTAGTAAACAGTACGTGTTTGCATTTCTCTAGAACGGTGCTAGAGATCTCAGACAGTCACTGATTTAATAAGACAACATGTAGCAAACAGATGTACCTGAATGCGTCCCCTGGGAACAGCAATTCTATTAATTGCTTTCTGCTTATGACAAAAACAAATGGTTCTGTAAAACAACTACATTATTTCCACATCAAGGCAGAAAATATGTTTACCAGAAGTGCAATGTTTTGGAGAGATTGTGCATCTAAAAAAAAAATGCAAGAGCAGCAATACTTGCCTAGTTTCTATAGAAACATGCCTCATTTCATCAGATATTTCCATCACTCTATCCAAATCTGTGGATATTAACACTTCAGTGTCTGGGAAACAGGAAGCAGAGATGTTCCCATAGTTTTATACTAATAGCTGTTCTATCTATAGCGGATACAAAATCATTTTATGCTGTGCATTACCATCACAATGAGGTGTAGGATAGATTATAAAGAGTAACCATTACTGCACCCTGTCAGTAGCCTAAAGGCCCCCATACACTATGCGATTTTGGTCCGATTTCATCCGATTTCGGCACTTTGTGCCGATAATCGGATGAAATCGGCCCAAAATCGTATGCGTGTGATAGCTGATCCGATCCGATGCGCGGTCCCGTGCGCATCGGACCGGATCAGGGAGGTCGGACGGTCTGTACATACGATCACGTCTGACCTCCCTGTATGCATATGCCTGCCACCTGACAGGCATATGCATGCAGACACCGGGCGGGCAGCGGCGGCGGCCAGCGGTGGTGGGGGCGGGCGCGGTGAGCGCTGCTGACCTGGCCGGGCAGTGTACTTACTTACACATAGCAGCAGCGGGGACGGGCAGCGCAGTGGCGGCTATTATATTTTTAAAATACTTGTCAAATGACCGGCCGCTCTCTGATTGGCTGAGAGCTCTCCGGCCAATCAGAGAGCGGCCGGTCATTTGACAAGTATTTTAAAAATCTAATAGCCGCCACTGCGCTGCCCGTCCCCGCTGCTGCTATGTGTAAGTAAGTACACTGCCCGGCCAGGTCAGCAGCGCTCATCGCACCCGCCGCCCGCCCCCACCACCGCTGGCCGCCCACCACCGCTGGCCGCCCGCCCGCCCCCACCACCGCTGGCCGCCCCCAACACCGCAGCCGCTGCCCACCCCCCGCCCCCACTACTGCTGCTGCCCGCCCCCACTACTCCTCACCGCCCTGCAGCTCCCCATGCGATTTATCCCATGTAAAAAATGGCACATCAAGTGCCAAATTGCATGTGAGCCTCCCGGGGAGCTGCCGGGCGGCTCACAGGTAAATTGGGTCCGACTTGTCCCTAGGACAAGTCGGCCTAATGTATGGGGGCCTTAAGAGATCCAGAGTCTGACTTTATTACAGTACATTAACACTTGAGCACAATGAAAACGGTGGCTTTTTTTTTTTTTATCCCGTGACATAGAGTATGTGTCAGCAACACAGAGGGTGAGATTTATCACACCTTGGGAGGCAAATAAAGTACCAAGCAATCCACTTCTGCCATCTTATCATAATATTTGAGGAACAACAGAAGCTAGTTGGTTGGTATTTTCTTTCTCTCCTCTTTATCTGTCTCCAGAGCTTTCATAAATCTCCTCCACTGCTCTAAGGCTGTAGTTGGAACACAAAAATATAAATCTGTAGCTCATGCATTCCCTTCCCACAATACAATGGCTTTATATAGTGGATACAGTAAATACGTTTTCCAATCCTTTGGAATTCACATACCTTGTTTTAGGAAAGATGTACCAAACATTCAGGAGTCATAAAGTGGAGAAGTTGTCCATAGCAACAAATAAGCAGAAAACAGTGCCAGAGTCAATTAGCACATATGCTGACAGCTAGAGAGGAGGGGCCCTTGCAGAGCCTCTATATGGGCCCGGTCCTCTCTCAACACTTCCCTGACTACTGGGATATACATTTTCTCCCAAGTGCTAGGTTTCTTACACAATATAGCAGGTTGGACTCCACAATGTGTCCATCCTACACATTCCTTTTTTTTTTTTTTTTTTTTTTTTACAAGTTTTCTAATCTATGAAATAAAGAAGCAGTCTGCAGTGGAGCCCTACAAAGTGGAGCACCTACACACAAAGCAATGTAGGGGCATTTTCTCATACCCCTTTCAGACTTGCAAAAATATCCTAAATATCCTAAATATCCTAAAAAAGCTCAAAGCCAACACCACAGCTCACAATACCCTGAGCCGGGTTATTCAACATATAATCATGGACCATAATTTGGTTCAAGCAATGCTGCAAATGAGCACACCTCAGAGTTTTCAGTTTTTTGCAATTTGCCTTAAAGCTATAGGCCCATTTATTTAATTATTTTAGTTAGTTTTGCACTTAAAGTGCTTAGGCACCACTAGCGGCCATTCGCTAACACACAGTGTTTATGCACCACTAGTTCATTTTGTTTTGCATTTAAATTGTTAATGCACAACTGGCTGTGCATTAGGTTAGCTTGAAATGATAAACTTCAAGCAATTCTTGTTTGGGATGGGGGCGGTTGGGACGGGGCGGTACGGGTGGAGGGGGGTTTCTTTAATGGTTTTATTTGTTATAGTGTCAATGGGCAGTATTCAATGAGAAAAGTTCTCCGTGTTTTGTGGAGAATTTGTGCTTTGTTCGCCTTGGACGGAGCATTTTGCTCTCCAAAAGCGAGCAACCCTATTCAATGTGAAATATTCTCCGTCTTTTTAAGTGATTTTCTCCGTCTCTCTCCGTGTAGCAATTCTCCATCTTTTGATGGAGAGCTGGAATGTGAACTTTTGAACGTAAAGGTTTTTTTTTAAAATTTTGGTGTCAAAAAATCAGTTTTTTTTTCCTGTGAAGGGGCATGTTATTTTTATTCATGTGCTTATAGCACATGAATATATATTTAATTTAAAAAAAAATATTTTTTTTACATTTTTTTTTTTTTTTTTTTTTACACAGTGCAGCCAGCAGGGGGCCCGAGCGCTCGAGCCGCTCATTAGATATTCATATATTCACTGCACCCGAACGTAACTATGCACGAACGGTGCAGTGAATACTGGGTCCCCCGCTGGCTATAGGGGGGTGCAGCCTGGGTCCTGGAGAGCCCCCCTCCCCTCCACAGTCCTCTGGAGCAGCCAGGGAGACTTTAATCTCTCTGGCTGCTTCCGGCTCCCTGAAAGCTCCCTGCTCCCTGCAGGGGTTAAGACTCGCCGCGAGTGGCGGCGAGTCTTAACCACATTGAATAGAGGGAGCAGGAGTGGCAGCGAGCCCTCCGGAACACGGAGAGTGCATGGAGAGCGAAATAAAACGCTCTCCATGCACGGAGAACTTGTTCATTGAATACTGCCCTATATAACAAAGGCAAAATGTCATTTTGTACTGTTTTATTTTTGCTAATAAAAATTGCGCCTAAAATCCAAAAGGTGCTAAACCAAAAAAATAAAAATAAATTAAACACCCTTGTGATTACTTTTTTTTTTATTTAAAATGACCATTTCATATGGTATTTGCAGGGATTTCCCAGGATCAGTGTGAATGTGTCGACCCCAGGTCTGCAAATGTAAAAGGGTGATTTCAGGGTATTCTTTAGTGTTCAAGCCAATTCCATTTGAGCTATTAAGAACATAGAATCTTGCTATACTGTTGAATCTTGCTATACTTGCTATAATGTTGGACTCACATGTTTTCTGGATAACTGTAGGGAAAGATTGCAAGTCCTGAGTCACTTTAAAATACCTATTTAGATGATTTAGATTTACTAAAGCTTCTAAAAATAAAGAAAGGTGATGTTGCCCATAGCAACAATTCAGAGTCTATTATTTTTAATTATGCAATAGAGAAATTGCAAACAGGACCTGCTTGTTTGCTATGGGCAACATAACTTCTTTTCATTTTTTTTTCATACTTTTCGTTTCTATAAGCTTTATTAAATGTACACCTAAGTTTTTCCTTACTGTCCATTTCTTGTATTCTGCCAGTAATCT